>NC_139763.1:64641318-66007962 GCF_965231275.1 Zosterops lateralis | reverse complement strand
ATGTGTGTTTTATGTTGACATGAGACATAGAAGACAATTCTGTGAAGGAACTGAAATCTGCTTAATGCAGCTCTCCACGTTGCAAGGTAGGATGCTGGCATCTAAAATCTAATCTAATCTCGTGTAATTACATTACTCAAGGAATGCAATCAAACTTTACCTTCCTAGGAAAGATCTGCCAGACTCAGAAGGAGTTAATCAGTGAAATAAAACACAGGAATTTTATCACGTTACCAATAAACTAATTTGAAAAACTCAGATATGAACCTTGTATGAGCCTTGGAAATTTTTTACAGAGTTCTAAAGCATTGAATTAATTCATTATTTGTGAAAAGTATTTTCAACTTCTCTTTTCTTTATTAAAGTCTAGATATGTCTTCTATAGAATGACATAGAATATACCTGAACTCTCAGGACTAATTCAGGTCATTGTTTTCACTGCTTTGTATTTATTCCTGCATACATAAGCTGTACTTTACCTAAATAAATGTTTCTGACTAGTTTAGAAATTGAAGGTAGGGAGTTTAATTAATTCTAATTTGCTAAACTTGTCAGAACAGAGAGAGATTATTTCCATTTGTCAAGAGAGAGAATCTGCCAGTTTTGTAGTGTATGATGGCAGCTAATTTCTGATCTGTATTTGCTGCAGTTCAGAACTACTGCTGAAATGAAAAGTATAATATTTTGGGGTACCTTTAATTAATGCTTCCTTCTCTGTCTTTTTATATTTTACAGGCTATTCAGTCTCAATACAGCACAATAAGAGAGAATATATTTAAAATGTTTATGATGAGATTCTATTAAGTTCAAGGATATTGGGAAGAAGAGGAGGATTTAAAAGAGGATGCTTTCCTGTGTTTATTTCCAGCATGCTGACAAGAATCTATTCAGAATTAAATGTCCCCATTGTGGCTCACTTGAAAATAGTGAATGCTGAGAAGTGGAAGACTACAATTTGGTAAAAGCACCTTAAAAACACAAGGCAAACCGCTTATAATTAATGCAAAATCCAATGTTTCTTGATAATAAAAGTCAAAGGATGTGTTATAATAGTGAAAACACCAAGTCAAGCATTAGCAGGTGGATTTTACTTCATTCCAGTTGCATAGAGTGCTGTAGTCTTACACACAGGTAGCCTGTTAGAGAGATGACAGGAATAAAATGCTTAGCTGGAGGAGTGGAGAGTCCTGAGTTTGGTTGGTTACGAAGTGAGAGAGAATTAATAGCATCTTGGACTTACAATTCCTTATTTGCAGCAGTTTTTCTTCTAAAACTAAAATTACCCCACCACAAGCTTCTTCCCCTTGTGCAAATATTTTGTGAGAACCAATCTGCTGCCTTACACAATCATATGCCCTTTTCTCTGATAGTTAAGGTGCCATACATCCCAACTCTTCTGCTATTCATATTTATATGTCAAGACCATACAAGAGCTACTGGGCAAGCCAACCTGACTGGGTTCATTATTACACACCTTGATTAAGTGGGAATTCGAGCCATCTTGTCGCTATCTGATATTATCATAGAGCAAGTACATGAGTAAATAAAAATTAATAATTGCCTAGCAATTGAGATGAGTTTATAAATTTATCTCAATTTGACTGTGATTATAGAAAGTCAAAGGTTGGGAAACACTACAGTTTTCAATAAACAGACACAAAAGGATCAGATCCATGTATTAGTGTCTAAGACAAGCAGGGAACCTGATTTTTAATGTGATTATGTTAAGTAATTGCGGCTTGATGACTGAAGCAATCTGTGGGGAAGGAAACCAACAGTCATCCAGCAGAACTGCAGGTCAATACTTTTAGGAAAGTGAGAACTTGTGTGTGATATTGAAATGACAAATAGCTTCCTACAAACAGTGAGGATAATGTTTTTTCTGAATATAGCATAATGAAATAAAGCCTGAACTGTACGTGTAACCCAATAAAACAGAACATTTTTCGTTGACAGATAATGTTGTAATAAAGGCAAAATGAATAGACATGATAAAAATCAATGCTATTTTAGGGTAGTGCTTTAATTTGTGAAGCAATGATCATAAAGTAATCAATCTGGATTCCAGAATGTTGTTGGGTTATAGGACTAGCTGAGTAATCAACATAAAATGGAGAGTCTGATTCCTTTCTATTGCCTGCATATTTCTTCCATCTGTGGACCATAATATAAATTGCTGAAGCATACTCAGCTTCTCTACAAAATGATCAGCAATAGAAGTTCTTGAGCACTCATAAAGATGTAAATCCTTATACTATATCAAAATCCTCAGTCAGTCTGGAAAATACAACCTTTATGAAATAAACTTACAACATGAAAAAAAAATTCATTGAGTATAGAGAAATACAGTGAAGCCCAGCTGCTAAACTGCTATGTCATCCAAACTCTTCTTACATGAACAGCAATGTAAATTATTCTGCTGGAAAAAATATGCCAAAATTATACAGTGATCTGAAAACCCCTTCAGTCTTTAAGCAGTTGTTTCCTTGCAAACACTTTTTATACCCCTTAACTGTTTTCCTTCTGCACAGGAATAACTGCCATTCAAGAAAATATCCATACCTAACACCTGACTAAATGCTGAATTACCCCATCCTAGTTCACATATGAATCAATTGCCTGCCAAATAGACAGGAGGCCCAGAGAGAACAGTTTGCTTTAGTTTTCCAACAGTGATTTGGAAATTGTATAAAATCCAACCTTGGAACACTTTTTCCTCATAGCCTATGACATGTCCTACAAATCATGGCCCAGTTTCCCAGTATTCCCCTCAATGCAGTAATCTAGAGCACAGGGCTTAATATTTCTGAGACAATTTTGATGTCCACCCTATGTTTGCAAATAATCGTATGAACCAGTAAAGTTTTTCAATGATTTATATGGGCTTGGAGTTTCTGATGAAGCTGACCTCCAGCTAAAGTATTTGTGAGTAATAGGATGGTGCTTGCTACCTACATGAGGCTTCCAACTACAAGAGATAATGTTAGTGAGCTTGGTTCCTTGTGCAGCCAATGGAGAAAGGCAGGTGCCTCCAGAGGCATGTGGGAACATGTGCATTTAGATGCACAAGGATAAACGCTGAGCTTATTTACCTGGACCTTGCAGGGTCAAACACAGAAGGAGACTACATGTTTATTTTTTAACATTTATTTTGCACCGGTTTATAAACATGCCCAGCAGAGGGAAGTATCTCTCTGTGTTTTGCACTCCCAGCCTCTGACCAAGTAGGGGCAGCCTGAGCTGACACCCCTGAGCTGACATCCAGAGCAGGGGTAGCCTCTGATCTGACTAAAATAGGTATTGCACCACTGAAGTGAAATTATTTTAAGAAAACTGAAAGCTTTTCTGTATTGTTTCCCCATGCTCTGCAATGGGGCACTGTGGAGACAGGGCACTGGTTATATTATTTAAGGTTCACATGTGCCATATTCAAAATGCCACAAAATAGCACAATGAAAATACTTCCTAGAGGGAAAAATATTATAAATCAAATAATAAATCTGATGCCTACATCACGTTTTAAGCAGGTAACCTAAAGAGCTGCATGAGAGGAAGAGAAAAAAAAACTAAAATGCATCTGGCTTGTTGTCCAAGGCAGCTTTCTGTCTTGGGTATGAGAGAGACAGCTCTTTGATAGGCAGATGAGGGTCTACAAATCTGTGCTGATGACAGGAGGTGAGGGAGGCAATCCCTCAGCCTGCTCTCCACATTTCTAGGAGGATCAGAGCAATGACAAATTTCAGCAACTGAGATAAAGGAGTATCTGCAGATACAAGGAGCACATCACACTGCAAGCTTGTCATGCCAGCATTTGTAGGCTCTTAAGAAAGAGGTATGCTGATTTCAGTTGAATATTTTCTCTACCTCTTCTAGATTCCCCCACACCAGCAAAAAAACCCACCCAAAATTAAAAAACAAAACCAACCCCAACACCAAAACATCCATGAAAAAATCTCTCCTGGTTTAGATTTAAGTGGAACTCAGAAGGGAAAGCACTGCTTATTGGACAGCTAAGTTTTTTCCTCCTGCAGCTTAGCAGGAAACCTGCTGGGTAGGTTGAACTATGCTTTCTCTGGCTTAGTTTTAGGGTTGTGTGTGATTTGAAACTACAAAAAATCTGAATGGCTGGAGTTTACAGAGAAATATTCCTTGCTTCCATATATACAGAAATATCCTGTGATTGGAAGTCGGTTGCCCAAAGCAGATTCTAATCATTGTGAGTGAATGGCAGAGAATTACAGGTTCTTCCTGCATTTTGACTGATCATAAATTCATTCCTTTTCTGATCTTGGTGAGAAAACAAAGGGCAGTATTATAGAGCCACATTTGCTACCCAGAGTCAATCTTTTCTTCAAGATCAAAATGTTTATTTCTCATAAAATTTCCTACACATTATATGGATTCTGCACTGGTGACCTTTTCTTATCACCATGTCATAGTAACACTATCTTTCTGTTAGTCACACACTTCCTTGCTTCAAAGGAATGGAGACTTTTTTTTTTTGTATTTAACTTGAAGGAGGGCGGTATTTTTAAATCTCATGCCTGTATGAACAATTAATTAACAGCTCTTAGGATATGGTCAAGTTATGAACTATGTTTTTGGAGCCTCAGTTCTTCAAAAGAGACCAGCAGCAAACTGAGGCTTAAATTGTCACTCACCAAATAGATAATGACACTTTTTCAAGACCCTGTCATTTGATCACTGATCCCTGTATTAGTTCTGTTAAGTACTTCTTTGGCCAAGTGTCAGGTTTAGCAAACACTGTGTAATTTGAATCTTCCAAGCAGATTGTACAGGAATGCACACCAACTTATCAGTGCTGGGGAGAAACAAGGAGGAAAAAACCTTGACAGTGTTGGATTTCAGGCACGTATTACTATCACTAACACTGTCTTTGTTCTGTGGATGGAGGGTATTTACAAAGACTGTATCTGAAAACCGGGTTTTGATGGTTTATCACAGCTAGATCTCACTGTTCCGTTTCCTTTGACTGAATGTGTGCTTTTGCCTCCAAAGAGCTGGATTCCAGAAATTTCAAATGTTTTGCTGCAGCTCTATTTATGGAGACTTTTACTGGCTCTCAAAGGAGGTCGTGTCTCAGGGAAGAGGACCATCAGAGAAGATGAGATCCAAAGATAGGAGATTAATAGAGAAGAGCTTCTAAAGTGGTCTTATTTGTGTTTCAGACAGAAATCAGAGTATCTACCTTAGAGTAACTCAGCTCTCTTTGTCATTTAAACAAAGCCTTTTCACAAAGCTACACCTAAGGTGGCATAAACAGACCAGACCTGCAGGATCTGGCAAAATTAGTTTGTGCATAAGAGGAATGCATTAAAGAGCCATAATTCAGGATACCACAGGAAAACATACACCATTTTAATAGTTAGAAATCATTTGCAGCAAGGGCCACTGATACTTGCCTCTGTACAGTCATGATCCAAAATTTCACTGCCAGTGCAAACCAGAACATTACACAAAATGATCTCTCCTTGCTGTGCTCCTGTACAGCATAACCTTTGTCACAGACAGTGATTTTAATCATCTTACCAGAGATTTGGAACAGCCTGCAGGTGTTCTTGCCCTTAAGAAATCTCCCTCCTAGAAAGAGCCAGACATTACATCTGGGTGGTTTGTTTATTTTTCCCTACAAAATTCATACAGCAATATTGAGCAGATTTCTCCAATGTCTGTAACAAAAACACATTTTGCAATTAAAAAACTTTATTTTTAAATTTGCCTAAAGCTCTAATGGCAAATGCAAATCTTCCATTCTTATTTCAGACTCTACTCAACATATTCTCTGTTCCCTGGAATATTTTAAGTAAAGTGAAATACAAAGCATGGACCATAGCCTTTGGGGTTTTTTCAGTCCATGCCAAACATGAAGCCATAAGTCTGCAGCTGGTTGCTACAGAGGTGAAATGTCAGAAATTTTCTTCATGAGAAGCCCTGTGACAGAGTGCAGCTGGTGTGTGTGATCACCAGGAAGCCTAACTTCACAGGAATTGCCTTATCAGAATATAAGAGAAACAACTTTCACCTGAAGCTTGGAAAAAGATTATTTGCTTGGAAAAAGATTATTGGTTCTGAAGACACAGTATCAAACACAGTATTATTTTCTCTTGAATTCTTTAAAAATTTCCTTGCTAACAGACTCTATGATTAAATATATCCTCAAAAAATTGTTCCTCTCTATTTTAAGTGGTATTACCATTTCTGAAATTCATAGCTTGTCTTTCAGTGAGCTAGCTTGGAGAAGCATATTGTCCCAAAGCTGCATTTCAGTTTGAACTGGAAGTAGTGAGGCTGCTTTTTTGGGGGAGAAGTGAGTCTTTTTGTGTGCAGGAGGAAAGAGGAGGTTTAGTTGGTCTGCAGCTGTAGGCACTGTGCTACCCAGGACACAGATTTCCACAGCCAAGGAAGGGAGCAGCCTAGTCAGGTCCTGGAAGCTGAATCTGACCCCAGTATCGCCAGTGCCACATTCCCTACTGCAGTTAGATACTGCTGTAAGGTGGGATAACTTGGTGCTTTCTGCATCTTACACATTCTAGGCAGAAAAAAATTAACAGGAGAGTGGAGGAAGCCATATTTCAGAGGTCTTCTAGGGTCTGGGAATCAGTCCAGGTACATAAGCCTTGAAATCTGCCCTTTGACATTATAAAAGAAAGGTGAGGGCTTTTTTCCCTATTAGACTTTCATTCAGCAATCTACAAGTTTTCAACTATGTATATCTGTGCTATAAATAACTGCTCATCCATGAAACGAAAGATAAACTCAGTGTTTTGCTTTTGTTTTAAGTGTCTCCATGTAACTTCCTGTTGTCTACACTTGTAGAAGGGGACAAAGAGTTTTGCAGACCTGTACATAGTTCTACCTTTGCAAACAGTGTACTGGAGATGAGATCATATGGCTTGGCCAGGCCATTGGAAGCAGATACAGGATTTTTCTCTCTCAGTTACCCTAGAGTACCTTGTGTCAGTGACAGGCATTGACAGCTAGCAGTGTGGAGGAAGCTCATCCTAAAGTGTGGTTTATGCCATTTCTCTGTCATGTAACACTCCTCTGTTTTGTACATGCATATTCATTGCCACCCAATTCTCCAGCTCTTTTCTAACCCTAGACCTTAAGAATAAAGCCCTACTAAATTTGGAAATGTCAGACTTCACTAGTTCCTTTTTAAATCTGAAGATGAAAAACATGTTGTTGCTGCCAGAAGCTGTCCACACACCCCTGTTGACTTCTGTTAAAATGAATGATGATGCTGCCATGCAGTGACCAGAACACTGATCTGGTTAAAAAAGACCCAGAGAGGAAAGAAAACACTAAAATATCCAATGACTAAGTCCAAATGTGACATGGGGTTAGAAGTAAAGTCACAATTTTATCACCAAGATATAAACATCTGGGTGCAACAATGAAGCTATTACTAAATATCTGGGTGCAACAATGCTCCTTAATCATGTGTGGGTTCCCTGTACTCATTTGCCTTCAGGACTTGTAGCGAATCATGGCCTTTTCCAGAAGCACCTTGTTTAATTAAGTATGGTAGTACCAGCTTCTCTGAAAATGCTGAGGTGAGACCCATTTGTATCACTGCAAGGCACAGTTGGCCTTGAATCAGTTCAGCATAATAACGTGTATTGGATTGCTACTAAAAGCCATTTACAGAATTTAATGCTTTTCCTTTCATCTAAATTGACTTTTTTTTTTTTTTTTTTTTTTTTTTTTTTTTTTTTTTTAAGGTAGAATTTTATAAATATGGGCATGGCAAATATTTAATTGTAAAATTATCTAAACTGTAAAATAAATGCTTTACGGAACTTTATGTGTCATTTATATTAATGTCTTGCCAAGGTGCCAAGTCTTTATTTTGGTTTCAGACTACGCTTAATTCAAAATATACACTGCATTATACTAGATATGTGATTTTGTTGTAATTATTCAGACTTTACATACACAGTAGTGTCCAAACTATTAATTGTTTTAGAGCTATAGTCAAAATGACTTACTCCTTGATTACTGATGTTTGTAGTGGAATTATTCAGTCATCACATTAAATTGACAAGAATGTTCATTATTTGACAGAAAATAGGTGAGATCCTATATCACTGCTGTAGCTGTCAAGCACTGCCATAACCTTTCATGTAATCTGTTCTATTTTAGGGCAAAAACTGCTAGGAGAGAAGGATGCTAGTTGCAAGCTTTCCCAGTTTTATATAATCAATTTTCCATATGTTTAAATTCCTTTTTCTGTCAAAGCATATACCTTTATTTTTATCTTATTTCTTCCTTCAAAAGAAGACTATGATTTCTGAGACATCCTCCTGCATTCCTCAGATTTATTAAATGCACAGGAATAGGGAAAGGCTTATTTCCTTTATGACCATGGGATTTGCAGCCTGAAACAGGCCTTGGCATGACTCATTGTTACTCTCCTAATGCCATATTCAAGTGCAATGTAAAGCCTGGTTGATCCCTGGTTAAATCCAGTTATGAAAGGTTTTTTCCTCTGCAATCAAGAGTTGTTTCTGTTGTTGTTCCTTTCCACTTGATGTTTTATGTTTTGGAAATGTGAGAGCACTTTAGACTAGGATCTGAGGCTGGGATTATGCATTTGTGATGGAGGTGACATGTTCTGTCTGATTTGTATAACTAACAATTGCTCTTGAGATGCTGCCCTACCCTATGCTACGAATATCTACCCCTATGGAGTTATTTCTTTAGTAGTCCATAAATATAATCAATATTTTTTTCATGGGTTTCAAAGTATGTTCTCATCCATTTGCCAAAGTCATAGCATCTAGAGATGTGTTGAATGGGATTGCAAACTTTGGATTATAGCAAAATAGCACATGAAGTAAATAAGATCACAGGCAGAGATATTTGGTACCTAAATTTACATTGACCTCATGGAAATTCAGCTGTATAAAGCCTAAATATATTAGATAATTAGGTTTAAAAAATTAAATTGATCATGCTACACTGAAATATGACTCTTTTTCTAGGATATATGAGCAGAAATATTCTCCCAATTCTCTTTCCACAAGAGATTGTTCTTACAGACTTTTCATATATCCTCTCTCTTTGTTCTATTCCTTTGTTCCTTCTTCAGTAGTGCCTGCCTCAGATGCAACTCAAATTTCAAATGTCTATTATATTTGAGATTTGCTTTTGTCTTAAAATCTCTGAAAAAATATCTCGTGATTTCACCTATGTCTTACTCCTTCTTTTATCTCTTCCAAAATAATTCCTCATCTGGCCTTATTGCACTCTTTCCCTTTTCTTTCTTCCCTCCTGCCTGCACTTTACCCTTCATAGGAGTCTCTCTTTCCATCAGAGAGGTAGAATTTGGGGTTGTGTACAAAGCTGAGCAGAGACAGAAGCCTGTTCTGCCCACACTCTCAGCTGACTGAGTAAAATCCAGTACCTGAAACCTGTACCTCATGCTCATTCATCACTGAGCCTGCACCCATAACCTCAGCAACTCTGCAAAGTTCAATAGCTGAGTACAGCTGTGGCCATCTCACAGCTTCAAGCAGGGGCGGGAAAATCAAAATTTGCTTCAAGTAAAAAAGGCTGGGGCCGTCCTTGGAAAGGAAGAATTATGGGAAAGAGGAGAGAGGATTTGCTGAAAGATGCAAGATAGACTGGACAAAGTTGAGTGTTCTGATTGCTGGAAGTGTAAAGAACATGGTAACAGCAGTAGCTGAGAGACCCCATTCCTCACTGAAGAATATCTGTCACACATGTACCAAGTCACCTGTGTGACATGTTATAGCCACATTTTAAGCAGAATCCAAAAATCCAAAATCCACTTTAAGCCCCAATCCCCAGGGCTCTTACAATTCAGAACAGTCTGGAAAGATGGAAAATACATTACCTGAAACCATCCATTGCCTCAAATGGCTTGCTTACCATACTTTGCCTGAAATTTCTGCTTGTTATTGTGGAAATCAGTATCAAAACTCATTCATCCAGCACTGAGGACAGGTGGTAGAGTTCATGTCTGCCCACACCACAGCATTCAAACTCTACAATTAAACCTGAGAACAGTCAGACCTGAGAGCTGTAACACAGCAGGAGAAGCAGTAAAGTGTTGGAGTTTCATCTTGCAAAGATACTTCAAAATTGCAAGGCAATTTTATGTACTACAGTGACAGGAGAGTAATTAGCCCATGCTCAAGCTCTGTTTTTGCCATAATCTGACACAAGCCCTGGGCTGAGACATAATTCTGCAGCAGAACAGCAGCAGCTATAGCAGACAATTAAATCAGTGCTGGCAGCAGCATATTCCCTCTTTTGGCATTGCTGCTCCTTTAAGAAACCTAACATATTGCCCTGCCTGACTACAGGAAAGGTACCCAGTTATTGCTGGTGTAAGCTGGCCCAACTCTGTTAGTTCCAAGGTTATTTCTGACCCTTCAACAACACAGAAATTCAGTCAAGAAACTCATGTTCAAATTTTGGCTCATAGATTTTTGTCACAGTATCATCACTCTCACTAAATTCTAAAAGGAATTTGGTATATGCAGTGCATTTTTAAAGTAAGGAGATACAAAATAAATAAAGACAGACACCAGCAGTTTCACTGAAGGAAGGTATAGACGTTTCATGTTATTCCTGATTCAAAAAACCAGAAAAAAATTTAAACAACATACTTCAGCTAACAACATTGCTGTGGGATAAAATAGAACTTTTTTTATGTGAGTTAATATTTTTTTAAGTAATGTGTTAACTATCTCTGTTAACTGTTAGTTTTTTGATCTCCATTTCATTTGACTGAATAAAATTATAATATCTTTTATCTCTAGGTTTTAAAGCCCTAAAACTTCATTTGTGACAAGCAATGAAAACCTCATACTAACAAATCACATTTCTGTTATCCCAGTCTGATCTCTTTTCAGCCATTCAGCCGAGAATTCAACCTCCTGGAAGTACTCCCACAGCATGCCAGGGGAAATCAAAAGGACTTAGAGCCACTAAGTTAAACATTTGGGAATTTGATGTGAAACTGGTGACTCCCATAACACCACAGTTTCTTTTGTATGTTGTTATTAAGGAGGTGTTTCTGAAGAAGGACTTCGAACCAACAGTTCATTTTTCTTACAGCTCATCCCGCTTCTGTTCCAGATCCTCAGGAATGCCAGAAAATATATTCTCAGGCATGCACCTTTGTGGAATATCAGAGGATTCAAAAGCAGGAAAAGCCTCACAGGAAAATACAATTTCATATCAGTCTGCAAATTTCTGTATGATTTGCAGACTAATATGACTAATTGCTTTGTACATTTCATTATGCAGATGCCAGCAGTACACCTCTGTGTGTCTGCTTTTTAGGAAAACTTTTCCAGAAGCCACTTCCCTGGTCACCTGGTTCTTCTATTTCTTTTCTAAAAGACTATTTGCATTTGAGTAGCCTTTTATACTCACTCTGCTGGTATGGCTTCACAAGGTGGAAAACCCACTAGAATTACACCCTTTAGGATATATCTTTTCCAAAAAAGCATGTGGCATTGCTTTGTTCCTTTTGAACAACCTAGAAACTGATGCACTTAGGGATATCATGGAGGGATGGATAAGCAATTAGTTTAAATTGGAGTAATTACTTAATTATAAAGTAGGAGACAAAATTATGGTTAAAAGTTTTCCTTTCAAATAAAGAAATGTTTTTGCAGCTTTCACTTCAACTTTATAATCCTCAAATAAAGGATATATCCTCATGCCTTGCAAACAAAAATATTAATATTAGCAAATAATTTCAATGTCTTTAGGCCACATTCCACTCCTGGTGTGGCAAGATTGCAAAAGCTCAATGTACCCCTCCTTTCCTTCAACAATAAGCATGGAGACTTAGCTGTCCCCACTATTCTGCAACCAAACCAGATTTTCAGCCTCTGTCTGTATTAACGAAATAACTCCATCTGTGGAAATTCCCCAGCTGGAACATACTTTTGGTGGGTTTCACTTCTGTCCCAAGAACTTCACTGAATGGTGGATATGGCCAGTGAAATAATGAGCCATCTATCTCCTACCTACCAAGCCTATTCTTGACCTGCTTTTCTTTTCTCATTCGTGTCTTGACCCCAGAACTAGTAAGTTTTTCATACACTCTCCCCGTAGGTAGAGAGGCTCATATGGGCATTCATGGCCACTCACAACGAATTCCTTCCAGCTCAGTGTGTTCAGACATTAAGTTCCCAGACAAGAATTCCCTGAGACGCTGCTGTCTGGATTTTCATCTCTTGTTTCTCATGAGGGTATCAGCATCGTTTGTAACCTCAGTCATCAAACAATAGCACAGATATAATGTATTATACTGCAAGATGGCTCTGTGGGGTTGTTTTTCAACCCATGTTTTTAGGAAAAAAAAGCAGGCTGTAATAGAGAAAGGTCAGTGTAAGCACTAGACAGCTCTCAAAGCCCTCTCCTCTCAAGGGTTAGGCTGTGGTGTACAAAAAACGGGGAAACTCAGTTTGACAGTTCTGGAAGAAGTATGCAGAAACAAACACAAGGAGGCCTATGTTACTCAAGACTCCTTTGTAACACAAGAGGTACTTTTAACGTGACATGACTCAACATAAGGACGGGTAATTTAAACACATTTGCTTTACATATTTCCGTGATAGTTTTGGAAAGTTACAAAGTGCTATTTTTTTCTGAAACAAAGATATTTCTTTAGCTGCAGAGAGTGGATCAAATTAACTACAGTTTCGCAACATCTGAGTTTTGGAAAGCCATAGGATCAAAGGAACTTCCACATCATATGCAGATGTAGTATTTTTTGGTAACATTTCATTCGTCTGTCTAATCCTGTACTCTAATGAATGCTACAAACCAAGTGATATTTTTAGGAGTCAGCACATGGTTTCTCTAGTGACACATTTTTCTCCCCATTTAGATGGTATTTCTGTACATTTTCTTGTCCTTCCTGTCATTTCAGGTCAGACTGCTCAGTCAGTCATCCTTAGGTTCTGGACACATCCTCTGTTCACATTCATGTCAGCTCCACTGGGCTTGGACAGTGGGAGCTAAACTTTCTGGAAACAACACAGAGATGCTCTGCCCACAGTGATCATCAGATGAGATAACACCCAAGGGTGTTGTGAAAATCCTTCCACCAATAGCCTGGTAAATGTAGCATAACACATCCCAACAGCATCATCATTGCAGATGCTGCTTGCACAGGCCACAGGAGAGCACAGTGACATTTGGGAGAAGGGAGATGTTGGATAGAAATATAAAAATATCAGTAATAATGGAAGGGAAAAAAATCCTCCTATAGGCCTGGAGTAAAGAAAGCAGAGTTCCCCATACTACCTTATAGTAATACTGTGGATGTGTTCTTACCTTTCTGTGACTGCCTCTCTCCACACTCGTGACTGATGAGCTGTATCTGAGCACAGGCTCTAAAATGAAAATGAATAGTATAAAACATCTGATCTAATTCTCATGGTATTAGGAAGGGAGATGTCTATCTTTGCATGGAAGTCTATACAAAGAGACTAAGGCACAACTCTGTGAATGCACCAAGGCCAAAGCAGAAGAAGACAAATATCTGATAAGTCTTAGGACTATGGCTTTATTCTGAATGTACACACATACATTCTCCTGCCACACATAAGGAAACTCGAAGTGCAAAAAGTACACTAACCTACAGCAAAAATATTACATATGACCCTGACAGAGAACCTGACATATATTCCTCATTTAAAAAAAAAAAAAAAAAAAAAAAAACAACAAACCCAACCAAACCAAAACAAAACAAACAAACAAACAAAAAATACAAACAACAAAACAAACCCAACAAAGCAATCCCCAAAAAACAATACCAAAACCTTGCATAGTTTAAGGGCCTAAATTAAGCAATTTTTATTTATAAAGTAATATCAGGTCTTAAATGAAAAACACAGTAATTTTCAGTGTAAATCCTATAGCCTCCTCCTCTATCCATATGAAATCCAGATGTCTATCAAAGGTTTGCTATATGGGCTTTTGCACTGTATTGCTGATGTAAACATGTGAGATACCTTGTGCTCTGAACATGTACTTTAGGATGAAGTAAACTGCCCTACAGAGATCTTTAGTTCAGTCCCAAAGAACTAAGGAAAGGTATTCAACTTTGACCAGATACCTAACTTTAAGATGGTGGGGTAAATGAGAGTAAACTCCACTCTAAGTGTACACAAACTCTAACTAGGTACAAGAATTTTAAAACTCTTATCTATCTTTGTTTATAGTTCTGTACTTTGTACTATATTGCTTAAATCCCACACTGTTATCTCTAAAAAATCATTATTTTCATTCATACTTACTGAGACATGGAGAATTTTTTTGCTGTGCATAGGAGGTAATCCTCTAAAACCAGAAAAAAAAAATGGAACAGTTTTAAACGTACTGTAGTGTTATAATAGAGAAGCCTCCACATAATTTCTAAGAATTGAAAGTATTAGCTGCATTGTTTGGAGAAGGCTCAGGTGGACAAAAGGAGCAACTCGCTTTGTTGCTTGTCTGGCACTGCTTGTCTGGTGTTGCTTGTCTGAATTTTATAGTAAGTCTTGTCTGGACTGTGTAAGCACTCTAGTGAGTAGCTGACAGAACAGTAATAATCAGCAGCAATGCCCCATTCAGTGAATCAAGCTTAGTCTGTCCTGGGAGCTGAATCACGATTGTACTAAGTTTTGTCTTCAATAGAAAAACAGGTTAGCAGTTGATAGATTTGGCATAACTCCATGTCCACACAGAGCAGGGCAGGAAGTGGCATTCTGCTTCCAGTCCTCCAGATGCACAGCATAAAGTGGTTTTAGATCAGAACTCTAGGCTTCAAGTACTTCGAGTATGTACTGTACTGCTGCTCAGATTAGAGCCTTCATGCAAGAGGTAGACACAATTGCAGTTACATTTGATTAAATACAACATTTTTAGCTTATCTGCTTAAATATTATCTTCAAAATAAACTCTGTGTTAAGAAAATATTGTTTACATACAGACATGCAAAAATAGAATAATTATTTGCTTCTAATACATGTAAATGCTTGTTTGCAAGGATAACCACAGATTTTTGTCACACAGATGCATTTCAGAGCTTAAAAGAGTTAGTAAAGCTTAAACTCTTCATATATTCTGACTGCTAAGATTTTTAGATCATGGGGTTTTTCCTCTCTGGTTCCCTGTATTTCTGAGGTGAAAAGGGCATTTTCTGTCCTGGGGAGAAGGGATGACTAAGCAAAACCCACTGCTGCATTACATGCACAACGAACATGGAGATTCGGTAAGATTTGGTAACACGTCAATTGACAGCTACAGTATGTGGCTCAGCACTTGTGGAGTTATCCATATTTGCTAAAACCAGAAGGTGGCAACAAAGACTGCCCAACATTTGCAATAGAAAGGCCTGAAAACACACAGTTGAAAACCTTTATCTTAGCTAACAGATATTAAAATAATGTAAGCATGCAAAGTCACTTTCTTTGTATTAGTCTTAGGAACTTGGGGTAGGCAGATTTCTGGTAATCTCCAGACATAGGATCTAAAGTATTATGATTCCCTCAACCCAGATAAATTATTTTTTAAAGAATCATTATGAATTAATAAATTTGTCTGGGATTAGTAAATATATAATACTGTCCTAATATCAATAAATGTATTTGTTATCCATAAGAGTTTAGTTAGTCATCCTGATAAATACAAACAACATATACATTATGCACATGGTTTAACTGGTGCTGTCCATCTTGGCCATCAGTCACCTAATCCAGGTTTTATCCCTCCTCACCTGGATTTTCTTCTCTGTCAGACTCCTGGACAGAACACAAGGGCAAAGTGCCTTCTCTGTAGTAGGACCTAGCCAAACTAACCTTGTTTATGACAGGCTGCACTAGAAGTAAACTGAATGGGTTGATAACCTAATTTATCTACAATCACCCTGAAGCACCATTCATCACATTATGCCTTCTCTGAAAATCAAATCTTTGATTCTGCCCTGAGTTCTATCTCATATCTCCATGCTATATTCATCTGCTGTCTTACTTGCTATCTCTTAATTTTTCAGATTTTACCTACATGACTTCATAAACTTAAATGAAGTTTGTGTGGGGTATAGGGTATACGATACATATATTTTTAGTTTCCAGATTTATTTTATTTTTCTTTTTAGGAAATTTTACTAATTTGAGAATTTATAAACTAAATACAATTTCTACACTGTGTTTTTCCCTCTATTTTTGTGGTTTTTGAAGACTGCAAAAAACCTGAGCAGAACTTATTGACAAGCATTCTGAAGCTGGCTGCTCACATGCTTCTTCATTTAAATTCATCCTTTTACTTTCAGTTGTTCTCTATATTGCTATACTAACCTTCTACCTATAATATTAGCAACATTTAGATATTTTGAGTCACTTATCATATCTTACTCTTAGTGTTCCTCAGCCAAACTATTCAAATTTCTCCTGGCATTTCACCAGGAGAACGAATTCTCTCTTTTCATTGTTTTTATATTACTCTTCTGACCAATTTTCAGCTGCTCAATATCTTTCTAGCAATGTGGTGTTCAGAAACTGAGCCTCTCAGTTCCAGGATTTTGTGGTATTAACTGCATAGTTACTTAGGGCAGTGTATTATGCCTGCTCTGTCTTGTGTGCATCCATGTAAAGAGCTGAAATGCAAGGATTGGAGAGCTGCAGCCTGTCGAGGAGGAAGCAAAGAGCCATCTACATTCCATTCTTCAGCAAGCACATAGAGAAATCTCGTTCGGGCAAGTACCTGCTTACCCTGCATTAGGCACCACACTTGCATGTCAGTTATTAAGCATCTCATCAGATAATATACATGGTAAAGTGTGCTTTTTGCAATTATTTCAGAACAAGCATGAAATGATAAAGTAGCGAAACATAATATTGGCTATGAAGTAATTATTTGGAAACTTTTCAAGAAGAAATGAAGGAAGGGTATTGTCAATTTTACCACTAAAAGTCTGAGTTTGGTGACACGATCTAAAAAACCCTTCAGTTCAGCCAGTTTAGCTCTTTTATAATAGGTCTTCTTTGGAATAACAGGCTTCTCCAACTGTATTGTAGTTTCCTGAAATCACTTAACAACAAAGTGCAACCCACTGACCTTACTGGATACTTTTTAAATTCTCCTTAGATTTCACTCAGAAAGACGAGATAACTCTCTAAAAGCATAGAAGTAGCATCAGCAAAGGAAAAATATTTTCCTCATCTGCAGAACAAAACTAGAATATCTGAAAGAATATTTATTCTTTGCACACGTCTGTGAGAGCAGATACCAGTGTGTGACTACCAAAGATTAATGCTGGCTTAAATGCTGGTTCACTTAGGATGGCCACTATCAGAGGAAAAGTATCAGCTGAGTTAATGTGGAGTGTTGACCTTGGCTGGCTGCCAGGCGCCCACCAAGCTGCTCTATCAGTTCCTTTCCATCAATAGAATGGGGTAGAAAATAAGATTAAAAACTTGTAGGTGGAGATAAGGACAGGAAGATTAGAGAGAAATTACTGTCAGAGGCAAAACAGACTCAATTCAGGGAAAATAATTCAATTTAATAACAAATAATGAGAAGTTGATAGTAAGAAATATGAACAAACATAAAAAACCTCCCCCTCCCTTCTTCCAGGCTCAACTTCACTCCCAACTTGTACACCTCTCCATCCCAGCTGCACAGAGGGACAGGGAATGGGGGCTGCAGTCAGTTCATCACACATTGTCTCTGATCTTCCTTTCTCCTCACACTCTTCCCTGCTCCATCAGCAGGTCCCACACACTGGAAATAGTCCTTCATGAACTCCAGTGTGGGTCTTTCCCACAGGCTACAGCTCTTCCCAACCTGTTCCAGCACGAGTCCCTTCCGCAGAGTGGAAGAGTCCTTTGGGAACAGGCTGCTCCAGCATGGGCTGTCCATGGGGTCACTGCCAGAAAACCAGCTCCAGCTGCAGCTCCTCTTCCCACAGAGATGCAGGCCCTGCCAGGAGCCTGTTCCAGCACAACCTTCCCAGTGGGTCACAGCCTCCTTTGGGACATCCACCTGCTCTGGTGTGGGGTGCTCCATGGTCTGCAGGTGGATCTCTGCTCCTCCCATGGACTGCAGGGACACAGCTGCCTCACCATGATCTGCACTATGGGAGAAGCACCTCCTTCTCCCTCTGCACTGACCTTGGTGTTTGCAGGGCTGTTCCTCTCCCATTTTCTCACTTCTCTCTACATCTGCTGTTTTGCAGCAATTCTTTCCCCTTAAATACATTCTCACAGAAGCACAACCCCTGTCACTGATGGGCTGGGCCTTTGCCAATGTCCTGGAGCTGCTAGGAGTTGGCTCTGTCTGATGTGATGGAGCTGCTGGCGTCTTCCCACTGCCAAAACCTTGCCCTGTCAACCCAATGCAGTTTCTAAAACTTTTTTCCCTGAAAATGCCATGATGGATTTTAGTAACACAGTCCAGTGTGTCAGAGGCAGAAGATAAAGAGACACACAGGGAGATATTCTGTTATTTCTCTGAACTTCATCAACTGAAATAGGCATCTAGTCTAAACTACTTTGTAAGTTAACCTCTGCAGTTAGCAGAGACTTATATATCTATAGAGCCATTTATCCTCTATTAAGGTAAACACCTTAGATCAGTAGGACAACTCTTTGCAGCTGGTCTATCTCTCTGTTGACTTTTGGACAATTGATTTGGACTAAGAGCTTGACCTCTAGACAAACAAACTGAAGTCGTTTGAATACCACCTGTACATATTTGAGTATTTTTAATATTTTTATTTTCAATGGAATACAGGTAGAAAATGTCCTTATTTCAAGCATAAAGAACAGAAACAGAACAAAGACAGAGGCTCTCAGATAGCTGACAAGGGAGTAATATCATCACTTGTATAATTTTTTCAGAAGGGCAGAATTACCTTTTTGGAGTTGATTACCATTTAGATATATTACCTTAATTAATATTATCGAAACAAGTAGGAGCTACAGTTGTGTGCTAGATTTGTACTGCTGGGAACTGTGCAACAAAATTCTAAGATTGGTGCAAACAAACAGAGAGCTACAGATAATAAGGAAAGGGAGGAGCAAATTAGCAGGGCAAGAAAGAAAGAAAGACACGAAGATGACTGAGGAATTAATGTCACCTTCTGAGCATGACACATTATAAACTGCTGCATATCAGATGCAGAAACATGCCCACTTTTTGTGTTCACTAGTTATGCTTTGAAACAACCACTTCAGACAATACAAGAACCTTTTGTTAGATGGTTCATTTCTGTCTGTTGCTTGTTGATGTGATGATTACCTCTACACAGTAGTGATAGCACCCTATTACAAGAGGTACTGAGACAAAAGCCATGGAAAGCTGAGAGAGTTTGAAACATGGATCATACAGCACATTAATTACTAGGGGCAAAAGAAGCTGATAGACCCTGATGTGCAAATACTTGATTATAACACAGCTGTTTACATACATCCACTCACTTTTTTCCTCCTTGAAATTCCTCTCCCTCAAATCTGAGTGCTCAGAGGGAAAAAAACATTCTTATGTTTTCAGTGATATCAGGGATGCTGAGATGAACCTTATTTTCATCTGCAAGGCATCTTGGCATTTTCCTATGTTGTATATAAATGTCAGGGTCTAATTCTGTCTGACTGAGCAATGATGAATGGCTGATACCATCTGGCAGTTTTAGGGCTGTTATGTCAGCAACTTTCCCTGCTGAGATGTACAAAATAATCCCTTATTTTTGGAAAGTCCTTTAAATAAAGTCCCAAAATCTATAGTAACATCCAATTAACCTTTTCACTGGGTTGACAAATTCACTGGAATTTGGTGTGATTACGCCCATTATGCTGAACACTTTAATCCTGCAACAAATATTACAGTTCTGCCTTCATCTGCCATTCATGAAAGCAGGTTTGAGCAGAGTCATCCATGTGCCAGTCACCTGGCAAATATACAGGTCATTACCACTGAAGTACAGAGGGTATACAAAGAAAAATAGCAAAGGTATTTTTCCAACACTGACAATTTTAGGAAAGATGCTTTTAAACAGAACTTTATAGTTGCTAAAAAGATTTAAGTTCATATCATTTTTTCCCCTCTGGCAATCTATCAGGACAAGCATTCTTTTGGTTAAATAATGTCATTCATGTATCACCTTAGTGACTGCATACTTTGGCTAACAAACATATAGCAATTCCTTTAAGTTCACATAACAGGAAACTGCACATATTTGCACACTGTGAGACTGCTTATCTGAAGTTCAGGTAAGGTCAAAATGTGTGCAGGTTCCATGGAGTATTTTCCCCTGACCAAAAGAAGGAAGGTATCTCATTCAGTATCAGTTCCAGAGATTAATTTTGTGATTTAAACATCATCATGTTTTTGAGCTAAGTAAGCAAAAGCCAACAAATATTTCTAAGCGTTTGTAAAAGACTTTACAACCATATCAGAGGCTACATAAGTCTTCTATTTTTTTCACATACAAGGTTGAAGAAAATGCTTCTTTGGAAGCTAGGGCATCCTTTTGTCAGGGGTATTTTGGGATTTGAAAGAAGCATGGTAAACCTTGGCGGTGTCTCCATTTGTGTGGGAGCTGAAGGGAGTCCAGCCATGCACTATCACAGCCCTGGTCCAGACCAGAGACCTGGACAAAACATGGTGTGATCTGCTCAGTTTTGTTAGGATTTCTTCTGGGTTTTATGTTTATGCATAGATTTATTCATATCTGGATGCTATTCAGATGAAATTGAGTTACATGGTCATATAAATAAATAAATAAATAAATAAACCCAAAAAGCCTTAAAAATGTATATAGCCAATTCTAGCATTTAAAAATAATTTTTTCTGTAGTGTTTAAAAAATGGATAAAAATTGTAAGCAGTCTGTAAAAATTCTAAAATACCAAGAATTAAATCTAGTTTCCCCTAAAAAAAGTTGCCAAGGTATAAAAAATATAAAATCATGATAACATTACATTCCAGAAATTATTATTAAAGTGTAAATTGACCAATTTTTGACTGTAAAATAAAATAAATTATGTGAAGTTTTGAACTGGTACATTGATGTAATAGATGCACCTTACGTTGCACACTGATGATTTTCATTTCCTCTCAGCAGCTCCCTTCTCCAGACATCCCAGCAAGTGTTAGCTGATGCTGTTTTACATGTATTATTTCTCCTGCTATAGCAGAAAAATCTCTGGCTATGAAGCTGATCTGTCACCCACTTTTTTAGTGGCCACAGACTTCGCCACAAGGCAATGGAATTCTCTATTGCTTGAATGTTTGGGACACTGGGGCAGATGAGACTCTACTCTTTTCTGTCTATATGCATGGCACAGGAGAAGTGCAATATGGACACACCTAGGCCTATGGTTTCTGACAAGACTGAACATTTGGTACCTGATGAAAAAGACTTTGTGAATTTTGCCCTGTTACTTTACCCTATTGCTCTACCACAATTAAAAGCTGTGAATTGAGGGTATCCAGAATGGGCAGATCAGGAAGTAAACTCTATACAATTGTGCTTTTCTCCTTCCCACTGTGTGTTAACTGTAATTAGCTCAGAACATGGTTCTTAGTTTGAAAGAATAATCCTGTTGTACATTCACGTTCTATTCATTTTTGTATTAGCTTCCACTATTACAAGGTGGTAGTTGTCACTGAGTGGCACCAGGAGGCTTGGATGAGGCTTTAAGCCAAAGCTGGTAGAACATTTCATGTCATATGAAATGTCTTCTTCTGGCATGTGTGTCAGGTCTGACATATGTGCCACCAGTTTGCCTTCCCTTTGCTCTCTGTGCTCTAGAATTGTGACAGGTTTAAATTAGCTAGAAGACCAGAATAAGAAAAACTGAGTTAGCTGATGAATAGAGGCAAGGCTGGTGTATCAATTTGAAATATTATACATACATTCATACAGATTGGTTCCTGCTTCTCTGAATTTCTTCAACTATATAACATAAACCAATGATTTTCTTGTTTCAGAACCTTTCATTTTACAATTCAACAGTCAGGTTCAAAAAAAAAAAAAGTGATAGATTTCAACAGTGTGAGAGAGAATACCCTAAAGGCCTCATAAACAGTAAAAAGATAATACAAATTTTAAATGTTTTAATAAAAAGCCGTTGAGTACTAACTGTACTTTTAATTTGAGGCCCTCCTTGAAGCCTTTTTTACTGCTTAGAGTTGCCAGTGCAGGGTACAGTTACTCTCAGCCTGCTAATTAATTACACAGCCCCTACAAAATGGTTGAGGTCAGAATCTAGTTTGGTGTTGCAAAAGTGTTTGGATTGGCACAAGTTCCACTATCATCAACTTTATGAATTTGTCTCTCTGTGTCTGGTTCACAGGTAATTTAGACAATCCAAGGCATCATTTTGCTTTGGTTTCCAGAAGTTTCATGTTCATAGAGGCTGGGCCCTGAGTTTTATGCTGTGCTGAAAACTACAGCGTTAAGGAATAGACCTTGGGGAGTACCAGCACATGGAAGCTGATAATGTTTTTAAAACATGGGCAGTCTTGGTCAAGTCTAGAATGGAAAGATAAAAAGGAAGAAAAGGGAAGGGAGGGAAAAGGTTGAATAGCTAAAAGATAAAGCCATGCTGACCTAATTGTCAGATTTGAGAGAAAGCAGAGCTTTTGTCCTACCCTCAAACCCTGCCTAGGGAAGTCTGGCATACAAATGAAACTTTCTCTCTCTCTTCACACCACATCATCAATGAGACTTTAAGCCAAGGTCCATAAACCTACAATTGCCTTAAGCCAACAGGTTTTCCATAAATTCTCAATAATTTGTATTTTTCTGTCTCAATTTCTGTTTTATACTGTGTCTGATTGAGAGAGGTGAAAGACAATGTGGGAAGGACCTTGGTGAAAATACACTGGTTTTCTGAGAGTTTCTACCTTTGATGTAAGACTATTAAATTTAGTTTGCTCAAGTTCCCCTAGTAATGACCAGCCAGGATGTAAGACACATAGTTAGCACCTTATATATACAGCTCCCTCCTGATGTCCCTACAAGCACAGTCCCATATGCCACCCCACATCCCATAGCTCAGTTCACAGCCTATGTAGTTAGAAGCTTCTTTTCTTTTCTTTCTTTTTTCTTTTTTTTTTTTTTTTTTATTTTTTTTTTTTTTTTTTTATTTTATTTTTATTTTTATTTTTAAGTTTTTAACACAGTTGTGAGAGCTTTATTCAAAACGTATTCTAATAAATAGCAGTTTGAGGAGCGGAAAACCCATTTCTCTAAAATTTAATCTAATCAAGAGTGCTTGCCACCTTCCTCACCTCTGTTTCAGTGTGAAGTCATAAACAAATGTAAAATTTTACCAAACTAAGCACTTGGACAGACAAAGGAAAAATTGTGCAAATGGATTTCTGGAACCAGGGAGATTTTTCTTGCGTTCTCTGGGGGTACTGAAAAAGTAATATTTCTTAACTGTCCTTTTTTTCCCTGAAACACTTCCTTTTATGAAACACGTTCTGAAATATTTTATTTGAGGAAAAATCGTGCAAAAATGTGGCAATAAAGAAATTATTGAGAGCCTGCTTCAACACATGTCTTCTCATTTATTCTCTCCACTTTAAGCATGTTCCTTCCTTGCAGAAGAATTTTTTCTGGAGATTTATCAGTAAAGCTGAGATGCATGAATTATGTGATTAAAACTACTGATAGGTTTTGTTTGCAACTCATCTGTGATTCTGTGGAATGTAGGTATTTTACTGAATAAGGCTAATTATTACATTTAGGTGCCAGCTCTCTGTAATGACTGCAATGCAAAGCTTTTCAACAGCAAACTGTAACTGAGCTGTTGGATGATAATAAAAACATTAAAGTATATTGAAAAATGGGGAAGAAAAGTCTCCTCTTTCTCACTTGACAAGTTCCGAAGCGCAGTTGTGGAAGTCATTCAGGTCTGAGCATTCATGCATGCACACTGAGCTCAAGATTCACAATTAATTCCCATTTCCACCTCCCCCACAGCCCAGCCGTCCCTTCTGTTTGTGCATTAGCTGGAAGCCCCCACACTGCCTGGTGCCCCAGGCTGCAGCAGCAGCTCTGTGGCAGGTCACCTGGCTCACCCATGGTCCTGTCTGACAGGGTGAACACGGAGAAGGGGAACAGTTGTTCCATGCTGTCCTGGAGCCAGCAGCTCTGGGGCATTGCTTAGCCTTGTGTCCAAAGGATCCCATCAGTAAAGGGCCTCCTGCTCCACAAAATCAGCGCCCAGCCACAGCCCCAATGGTGACCACATGCACAGAATGAATCTGACTGCAAGGCCTTTGTGAGAGATCTGTGCCTTCCTCTGGTCACATCTTGTTTCACAGCAACTCCCTAACTGACCTATTTTATCTTTATTTGCTGCTATGTCTAGTCAAATGAAGAAATGTGCCTGAAGTGCCCTGTGTTTCGTGACCCACAGCCATGCCTACACACTCTTTGGGAAGAAGGAGCTCAGTGTCTCATTCACAAGATCTGACTGCTCAGATCTTTGGGAACCCAGGAATGTGGAGACACATTAATACAATCCATACAGTGCTAAAGAAAATGCAATTTGGGCAAATATCTTAAACCAGTTTAGAGACATAAAATAAAAATTTATTTTAGCACTTAGCAATTTTAGGGAGTTTACCTTGACTTCACATGATAACCTTTTTTCCCAGTAAGAACATATCTTCTCCTATGATAGTAGAGCTTTATTGGGAAACAATAGTTTAGAGTGTAGAGTAGTGATTGATTTTCAGAGGAGATATAATTCAATTTTATTTCCACTCTGAGCTGAGGAAAGTGCTGGGAATTATGCTACACAGGCTGAGACCCAAATGCCCAAAGACAGATCTGAAAATAATAAAGTTACAGCCATACCCTACACTGCTGAGTTTTTCCTTCGAACTGTTCACAGAACTTTCCATAAAAATGCCCCACAGAAAAACTCTAGGCTCTGTGGAAGATTGGAAACTGGCTAATCATGTTAATTACAGACCACACATCTTGTCTTAGCTCCCATTCAGAGGAGAGATTTATTAACGAAGCCATCACGTTTCAATAAAGACAGAAAGAAATCCATTTCATGTTTGATGTCCTTCTTGTTGTTTTATGTCCAAAGGTCCTTTGGGGCAGGAATTTTTCATCCGGAAAAGTAAAGCTGATGCAAGATAATTTGTCCTTCAGACAGACATACTCCTTCAGTCCTCTCTTAGAAACTTATCTCAGTTGCTGAGGCAACAAACACTTTGGTTTGCCATAGGTCACACATACAAACTGAGAATCCCATCCACATTTGTTTGAAGTTAATAGGATTTCTTTCCTGCTGGATGTTTACTCAGGCCATCTCATAGAAGACACTGAGTCTCCATGAGGGAAATTTATTAGAGACTGGGGGAACTTGACTGGCCTTGCCATTTCTCACTCTGAGAAGTAAGGACACCATCCGGTGACCAGACAAGCATGCCTCACTCCCAAACATGTACTGACAGCACAACGTAATTCATGGATTCCATTCAAGGGAATCAGAGTAACCTCACTCAAGTCTATGAACTCGCATGAGGAGATAGAACCTTGGTATTTTTCTTTGTATTTTTTTATTAGTGAAATACAAGTGTCTGAGTTGGGATCCATGCAACATGACTTTCGCCATCCAAAAGTGACAGCCTCTGTGGGGTAATGAGCTCGAGGAATAGGATATGTTCAGTGTCTGCAGAGGTTAATGTTTCCACACTCCCCTTATAGGTACAGGAGACGTGGTTGTTACCAGCAGTGCAGCCTGGACAGGGATTCAGCTGAGCAGTCACTACTTCAGGGTGAATTTATGTGTTCTCCTTGGCTTTTCATCTAGTAAATGGAGAAGTTCCTCTTGAGATTAATTTTCATTTCTAAAAAGCAGGTCATTTAAAAGTCAAATTAACCAAACCAAACTGGATGTACTGTATACACTGTACCTTATAATCAGTATAACTAGTGGTTTAAAAGGAAACATAACCATGGTTTAGCCTAGAAAACTGATTTCTTAAAAGCTACAGCTGGCTAAACTGACTCCTAACCCTAATATTTGTGGAACTTCTGAAAACTAGATGCTGGGAAGCATGTAGAACTAAGAAAATTATGTCATAATAACAACTGCCCAATAACTCAATGGGGCTGTTCTGTTACCAGCATAATTTCCACTGTCAGCTGTCAACTTTTCAGCTCATGTGAAGCCAAGTTTACCATGGCTCTGTCCCCTACAGTCAGTGAAGGCACAGGGCCATACCAAATGCTCTGGCATGAGTCCAGGTGTTGTGCAGGACAGCTGCTGAACTGCCCCACCCAAAGCCCAGCATGGCACTTCTAATATTTTCTCACTTCTTAAAATGCCTGGTCTCCATGGCCTCCCTCTTGTATTCTGCCAGGCTTCTTCTTCAACAAAGCTTTCAGCAGTAGCTGAGGTTAATGCTGTCAGCCAAGTACAGCACACACAAGCAGGGATCACCCAGGAAAAGCTGGCAGCTCTGGGCATCCAGAAGCCAAATTACTGGCACATATTTTTTTTTGTCACTGATTTTTCTTTGGTATTTATCTGGACTCTTTATCATGTAAAACAGAAAACAAAAATCTGTGTACTAAAACAGTGACGCTTTCTTCTCTTCTGCTGCAAACTGTAAAACAATACAACCAATTCACTACATTGTTATGCTGTGATATTTCTGCCACATTAAACCAATTTTGGAGATGTGATCTAGAAGAAACAAAGGCAAGAAAAATCTTTGGGGTTATATTTGACTTCATCAATAAACAACATAGCAAAGAGTTTGTGGGATATATAAACAACATGGTAATATTTCTGATGCCAGAAATTGCCTGGGATGTTACTCACTGACAGCAGTACAGAAATACCCAGCAGGTGAATCTTAGGCATGAGTGTTATGCTCACTCTCAAGGTCATTTTGAGGATTTTTAAAAACAGAAAGTGACTTTTAAAGCAAGTATAAAAGCCAGGCCTTATATTCATCTGCTCGATATCCCTCTTATGCCAACACTGTTTAAAAATGTAGTGGTCAAACTCACTGTGTCAGAGTGGTGAAGGTGCTGTTGCAAAAGCAAACAGGACTTTGACTTGTTAAATTTTGCATGTTTTGGAGAGGTTCTCAGTCTTTCTTATGTTAATAACACTATTAAATAAAAAATCTAAATAAATGTAAATAAATCAATTTATTTCCTTTTATAATAATACCAAATGTCTGACAAAAAATTCAAAGAAAGATACTTTCATAGCATAACGGGACCTTAGTAACACTTCCTTTCCATAGCTGCCTGTGAAAAGGCTGACATTGCACCATTGACAATGAAAAAAAAGGCAAAGGAATTAAGACATTCAAATGTCTTAAAATTACTTGAGAAGGAGTTCATCTGTTTAAGTCAGTCTTTTTCATGAGATGCACAAATATATATATATTTTTTTGTCTTCTGAGTAATCCATAAGTTAAGTTATTCATAACAGGTTTGCTAAACATTCATAATAGGACAACTTAAACCAAGAAACCAAGATTGTCACATTCCTACTCTATACAGCCGGGTTTCACTTGGATACCTCTGTCTGTTTTGCATTTTTGCTTTCATGCCTTTCCCTCTATAGCTGATAATAATTGCCAGAGAGCAACCATAGGCTGGGCTCCCTCAGAGCAGTGCTATGAGACAGAGCTTGGCATAAGGGGCTCCTGATGCTTTGTATGTGGAAATTATTTTACAGATGCTGCAATCTATGGAGCGTGAAATGTTGTCTTGGGGCATTAGACCTTATACCAAAATACAGAGTTAGCTGAATGTAGAACACTGTGTGGTTAGCAGAAGTGAGGATGGTTACCACACATTACAATGAATGTTGCTCTCCAGCACAGCAATACATTCCAAGGCACACAAAAGAACAGACAAATAATACACTGAACTGCTTTTGAAATGGTGGTTTGCAGGAGTCCAGCTGTATAGCAAACCACATTTGTCCCTTTCCCCAGAACAGGCTTAGTGTTATACTTCTCCACTCTCTGCCTCTCTGGGCAGAGGATAAGTGTCCAGATTTACCAGAATTTCTTCTGCCCTTCCTATGATTTGCCATTTCTGCATCTGTCTCAGTAATAGGAATAAAAAGTCCCATTAAAGTGCTTTTCATGATGTATGGCCAGGTCATGCTCTGTGGGTGAACCCAAGGGCTCCCATCCTCCCCAGCCTGCATATACCCTTTCTCTCCTGGTACTTCCAAGAACACAAGTATGATCCAGCCCATTCTACCCTGAGTATAGAAAAGCCTGTGAAATACTACTTGGTGTTGTATTCCAGCAGGATACATTCCAGTTGTGAACGAATGCCATCTCTCTGTGGTGTGAAAAGTATTCTTCACAGGCTTGCCATGAATTGGCCTTTTACTGCCAAGTTTTCATTTACACTTTTCAGGTGCAATGTGCATAAATGTTACTACCCTTCACTAGGCAACTTTCAGCTGTTAGAGGGAAGAAAACTTCAGCAAAAGCTTGTATTTTTCTTCAGCTCTTTTAAGGGGCATGAAACCCTGGAGAACAGGGAAAAGCAGTTTCCTATTTCTGATGGCAATGATAAGCCATTATTGCTGATGAGCTCAGTGTGGAGCTGGAGAAAAGGGGTCTGGCTGCTCATCAGACTGAAGGTGCAAGGCATTAAAGGGGATTAAACCAGCACAGCCTCTGCCAGCCTAATCCACTTGGCACCAATGAACTGTAGGGAGGCCTGGCTGCTTTGTGCTTATGGCATGTACAAGGAGGCTTAGAAAGAAAAGAAGTAGTAAGTTTAGTTGCTATGGAGGCCTTTGCTGGTAATTGACTTTTCTGATCCTTCCTTTTCTCCCTTCTCTTTTTTGTAATTGCTGATTAGAAACTGTGCACCACTATACTTTAATGCCCATGAAATAAAGGAAGTTGTTATTTCACAATGAAAAATCAGAACTTTAGAGCAGTACAAGGGCTTGTGAATATGCCATGTATTGTCAGAGCACTGCTGCAGCACTACCTTTGCTCTGACTCTGCTAAGGCAGATCCAACTTCATTTGAAGCAGTGGAAACACTCCATGAAGTTATTTGAGAATGAGATTGAATCCCTCTACCCTTTATAAGTGTCCAGAACACAGTTTACTGTATACCCAGGAAGGCAGCTTTCAGTGCTGGTACATTGTCCTACAAGGAAGCAGGAGCAGCAAGAGAAAATCAGATCTTCTACAGTGAATTTGATCCTGATGGAGGCAATTTCTGTTCTGAACATGACTGATCCACTTCTGATGGCTTCTGGTCCCAGACACATGCTGGAAACAATAATGAAAGGTTGTACATGTCTGCAAAGAAAAAGAAAACATTATTCTTTATATTCTTAGGACAGAGATAGTATCTTCTCAGAAAAGGTCAGAGGAAGAGCATAATGCCAGGTATTTGCACTTACCCATGGAAGAACTACCCCTGTCCTTTGACTCTGAAATTAGTGTGAAGAGTTTATGTTCTAGGCACCAGTAAAGATTAACATAGCAGCATCTCCAGAGAAAATCTAAAATCAGGTTTTTTTCATCTGCAATCAGCAATGAGGAATACATAATGTTGTAGCTATCTGCAAAGAAAAAGGTTTTTTCTTTTTTGAGCACTGTATGTTTGGTTATCATTTTGTTCTCTCTTTATTAATTCAGTGCATAAATTCAAAGGGTAACATGGTTCAGACTGACTCCAGCAGGTACGACATGTGTGTTATTCTCTTAATTAAGCTGTTGGAAAGAGCTGAAATTGCAGTGTCAGTAGGGACAGGCCTGGAGTAGTGCAGTATTTGCTAAAAGGTAATTTTTAGGGATTAATGTAACAATGGTTCTGAAGACCTTTCATCTTTTCACTTTTGCTTCTGACCTTTTCTGTCTAACAGAGTTTTCTGATTAAGGTCTTGAAGGGTGTAATATAAAACCAGTGAATTACTCCTTTAGAACAAGAAACCTGTTAAAATAAAGCACTGGGTATATTTATTTGTAAGCTGAAGAGAAAGACAACATCAAAAAATCCACTAAACACACAAAAACTCAGAGGCACAAGTTTTTTAGAGGAAAAGCTATTTGAAAGGCTTTCATTTTCTTTGCTTTTGGAGTAACCACTATGGATGTGAAGATAAGAGATCATTAGACCTACATCAGTATGTGGCATAAGGGCTGCTCTTCTGTAGCCCATCAAGCATGCAATAACCCAACTGAAATTCCCACAGAGTTTAAACAATAGCCTCCTGTTTGTAGCTGCCTCCGGTTCATTTAGTAGAAAATGTATAACCCAAGTTTTATCAGATTCAGCTATAAAGACGAGGTGCTCAATATTTCCTGTGCTAAGTGGAGTTCTTTGATCCATTGTCCTGCTAATTACCAACGGGGTTGACCTCTTCCTGGATTTAACTGCTCCTGCCCATTTTTTTCTGGCTCCCTGTATTTGCTTAATTAGACACAGCCATGAATGCTCCCACAGTTCAAGCCATCCTGAAGCACTTTGACTTGTCTGTGTGGATCCGGCAGCCTATGAGTTAAGAGTCAGTCCTGCTCAAGGACTCGATGCAAAGGCCAGGGAAGTCAAGGGGAGACTCTAAGTCAAATGGCCAGACCCTGGTATGGTAAATAAAATCCAGCATGAGTCCATGAGTGTAACTGGAGTCAGGCCAATTTGTACAAGCAGAGAATTTGGTCCAAAAGTTTACTTCCGAATTTTAAAATCAGAGTAACATCGTTTACATAATGGTCATAAGAAAGACCAAATTAGGTGCTGTGGGAACACTCCGTGTACAACTAGCTGAGGAAAAAAATGTTTCACTGTCTGTAAAACTGTTCCATTTTCTTTGGGTGATTCAGGTGTGAAATGTGGTAGGAGAGCTTATTTTCCAGTCTATTTATTGCTGATTTTTAGTTATTTGTAGACTTGTAGACAGCTGATCTGGAAGAAATGCTGAAAGGCATTGCAGTCCCAGCCCCAAGGAACATGCCTGTGTCATTTCTGGCATTTATTTATCTACTGTACTTTTAAAACCATGATAGGAACTCCTTTCTCCTTTAGTAGGCTATTTGTGTGCTTCTCTGTGCTAGAAATTAGATTTTTTTTTCTCCCCTTTATATCTATTTCTCCACAGCTGCAATATAGGCCCATTAGCTGTTATCTTCCCATTGGAGAGGGAAAATGATTAAATTATTCACTTTTTTTTTTTTTTTTTTTTTTTTGTGATATCTTGTTATATATTTGAAAACAGTTGAAAACAGTTCTTATATTCTTCTCTTCCCAGACTAAAGAAACTTCCCTAAGTCATCTTTGTTTCTATCTCTCCTTGTGTAGGACAAATTTGTAGGATCTTAGTGTAGCACAGCTTGGGTTAGACCTTAATTTATTGTGAAGGCCCCAGCAGCTGTGGGAAGCTCAGATGCTTCTCTTCCTTAAGAAGAGCTCCTCTTCCTAAGACTGTCTGCTAAAACCTACAGACAGCCTTAACAAAATGCCTGGACAGATGATTAGTTCTGGGAGAAGCCATATGGCTTTCTTCTCCTCACTTTCACTAGTTGCTGGGGCATCCTGAGGGGTGTAAGAATGCAGAATCCCTTGTAGAAATTATATAAATTTGCACAATCTATGACAAGATGCATTAATGGGGAAAAACCATACAGCAGTGACCATTTCAATACTAACTCATGCTGATGGACCAGACAGAGATAGAATCAAGATCTTCCTTCCATGACGGATGAACCCATGCAGGTCATTCGCATGCACAAGAATTGGATGGATTGTGTCATATTTCGCTTCAGGAGAGATCATGAGAAATTCTTCTCAATTTACACTCTGGAAACAAAGATCTGAGATAGAACTGGTTTGGCTAAAGGTAGAGAGAAAGGAAGCAGAAAAGAATGGAAAAGAAGGGTAAAAAACCAAGAAGGCCTCTTAGAAAGTTTCATTTACTGTGTGGCTGCATGCTAGATATGTTTAAATAAATTTGAAGATTTTTCCTTTGAGAATGAGGCACAGATTATGTATCATAGATGACACATGTGGTCTTCATTTCATTAAAGATGTTACTTTTTTTTTCATTATCAGGCTTTGGTGCCTGCAAAATTAGGTGTGAACATTCAGTTCATCTATAGTTTTGTGTGTGAATTTATACTAGAGAAGTGCTTTTCTCAAAACTTAGGATATATCAAAGGCATTGCTTGAGATAGCCACATTGGCAAAGGTTAAAAATGAAGTGTTTTAAAAGCTTCAAAGTAGTCCACTGGTTAGTTCTGTGTCAGAAATATCTCAAACAGAAAGTCCAGAAAGTTAATAGTTGGTGTCAGTCAGGATTTGCGTTTTTTTCTCTAACTACAGTGAACAAATGATTTCAAATGTGTTCTTCAATTTGTTTATATTTTAGGGAATCTATGTGGGTTTTATAGCATGTGTAGCTATTTCTTTAGAAAACTGCATCTCCTTTTGTAAGCTTTCCAAAATCTGTAAAGAACTCCTGGAAAACAAAGAGCACATGTATGATTTCTTGGTGTGACAATCAAATGCCTCAAAAGTCTTGCTAAGATGTGGGATTTAGAGGATGACTCACTTCTACACACAATTCTTACACACACATCTCTTTTCATCCCAAGATCCCAATGCTTATAAATACAAGATATTTCTTATAGCTCCTTATGTTAATTTTTTTCTTAATTTCCATTTCAGAAATGGAGTGTGTGTCATCATCCATGTGTTACCAACAGACAGTCAAATGCTAGGCAAATTCCAAAGCTACACAGTGCTATCTACGTTTGTAGGTATGACCTCTGTGTTCTCCTGTATCCAGAAATATTCTGGTTCTAGGGAATTTTGAATCTCAGACACTGAAAACTTTCAAAAGATTTCAGAGATCGTAATATATTCTTATCGTCAAACTCCTAGTTAACGTGTGCTGTGGCTCATGGAACTGAGCTGCAGACATCCTCTCTGGGTCACAGGCACTCCATTAAAACACTGAGTCAGAGAACATTTTCCTCTGCTTCTCATAAGTTGATGAAAGTTAATCGCCTTTACTTTTTTTTGTTTGTATGTTTTGGTTTGGGTTTTTTTGTTTTGATTTTGTTTTCCTTCCTAAAAATAAAAAGCTATTTTGCACTTTTGAAGCACAGTTCAATTGAGTGTGTCATTAATGCTACAGCCAGCTTGGGGAAGAGGTGAATTTCTTATATTTTCATGGTTAAGGAAACCAATATGGAGAATTGAAAGGAGTGATAACTGAATTGTTTAGTGTTACTGTGCACAATCTATACATAAAACATGCTGCAATTAAAATTCTGCTCCTCCTAGGAGCATTATGAAGGTATTAGACCAACCAAACTCTAGAGCAAGAGTTTCCAGTGAGAAAGATGTTTTTTGACTGTAAAATTTAGCTCACTGGTCTTCTGTCCAGCACACTTGTTTAAATGATGTCTAAATGTTTAAATGTTTACCTGCCAAGACTTTCTTTGGCAGAGCATTGGTACAGTTTGCACATTAAGTGCTCACACCCTCTGCATCAGAATGGCCAGAACACACAGCATTATCACTTCCCTTCCCTTCCCTTCCCTTCCCTTCCCTTCCCTTCCCTTCCCTTCCCTTCCCTTCCCTTCCCTTCCCTTCCCTTCCCTTCCCTTCCCTTCCCTTCCCTTCCCTTCCCTTCCCTTCCCTTCCCTTCCCTTCCCATGAGATCCTGTGTGCTTTTCAGACAGCCATATGTTCCCTAATCAGGGAAAATCAAAAATTTCATCTGACCATTCTTGAAGTGTTCATGCTCACAGATTAAATCTTTTCATAAGTTTTGGCTGAAGGATCTTAACATCTCTATTACTACAACAAAACTAAGGTTAGCAACTGGCAAACATCAGAATGTTTTTTTCCCAGTTGATAGAAATATATTTTGAAAGTGGTAAATTACTTAGCTTTACTGCTACTGAGCTTCAGGGAGATTGATAACAATACTGACAGACCTTATGGACACATCTTGCCAGAAGTGACATTCCTGGCAGCACTGTTGTGCTCCCTGTATTTATTTTCTTTTACTCTAAACAGTAATTCTCAAAATAGCATATGACAAAAAGCACTCATCAGCTTCTCTATATATTTGAGACCTTTTGGGCAGCTGGCTTACTGTTCCTTTCCCAGACAGCATCTTCACCCTTCTGCAGAGTTCAATGGGGGTGTAACATGAAGACATATCTATGGTAAGAGTTGGCATTCAGAGCGATAATTTAAATTTAGGCCTAACTATTCTTGCCCCAAGCAAGCAAATGCCTAGAAACTAGCTATATTCAGATGCTGCAAAATGCTGTACTGACACAGAGAATCCCACTGCTTCACTAAAGGTATCCAAGCAAAAAGGTGTTTAAGTGTGCTAACAGGTCACACTAGGGAAGGGGTGACATAGGCAGATGTCATCATGCTGTTGTGACAGCAGACACCACAGAACCTTGCCAAAATTCAGATGGCAACCATTTTTTTTTCCTCAGAAGATACAATGATAGTTTCCAATACTGGAAGAACTACTATGATTAAACAAAAATAGTAATTTTTTTTTAAATAAAGGGATTCTTTTTTGCTGCTTGCTGGGGAATCTTGGTGATGAAAGACAAGGACCACAGCAGCCAAGTTTTGAAAAAAAAAAAATCTTGTTAGTAATACTAGAACATATTGAACATTTCTGATAACAGAATCTTACATTCAGTGTCCAAATCTGTTTAGGAAAAGGTCCAGTGACTAAGATGTGGGAAAAGAGGTAGCACATTGTGAAAAAAGTAGAATCACCTATCCTGAGGTAAAGATAACTGAGAACAAAGGTACACCACATCTTTACAGAGTACAGTTCTAACAAATGTGTAAATGCCAGTAGTCCCATCATATGCATGCAAGTCAGACAGAACAATTCAACTATTTTTTTTTTTTTCTTTGTGGTTGGGGTTTTTTGTTTGCTTATTTTGTTGGGATTTTCTGCCATCTATCTATCTATCATAGCAATGTGAGGGACTTCAAACTGAAAGGAAGTGTTTGAAGGTCCTTGTGCTGCTAATATTAAATCAGCCTTGGAATTTTCTAACTGTAGAGACTACAGTCTCCTAGTTCCAAAGTCCTATACCTGAGAAGGGCAAACACTGAATGAGAGCTCTTCACAAATGATAAGAGGTTACTGAGTTAACAGTCAGACAGTGAAGTAAGCATTGCTGGGTTATTTTCAGCTCTGAAAATAAGAAAGTCACAATGATTAATACTATTCATAAAGCTAAGAATGATTGTGAAGTGCATGAATGAGGGGTGCAGGCATGGGAAAAAAGTAGTACTTGGAAAAAATAGCTTACTTTGTACTACTTATTTGACATTCTTAAAATAAAATCTGGTAAAATCAGAAAAAAACCAGAATTCTAGTCTTAAAAATAACATTTAAAAGCCATCATACAACAAAAAAAACCTTACACAACTGCCATCCTCAGGGAGAAAATGGAATACAGTTAAGAAAACAAAATGCAAATACAAAATGAGGGGAAAAGAAAGTTGATAGGCGTGAACATAATTTAGAATCTAGTCATGTGGGACTCTACCAATAGAAGCATAAACAGGTGAATATAGAGAGCTAGTCAGTATACTTGCAAACAGCAAGGAGACTTTGAATGATTTGTAACTTTTTCTCGAATAAAAGATACCCCTGTAGTAAGGAGGAGAGGTTTCTACATTGAAAAGGGTGAATTCATCAGCAAGAGAGAAACAGCAGTTGTGCTCAGAATGCATATGTTTATGTCATCTAAATAGATGCATTCCTGGACAGGATCTCTTAGAGCTTTCCTTGGCCCTAAGAAGAAAGAGTTTTGATACTGATAGACTCTAATTCATCTAGCTAGTATTAATTGCCTTAGTGTATGAATTTCTAATCTGAAAAGTGGTGTTTCAGGCAGATAAACTATTCTACAAGATAAACCAGCTTATCTACATTTTCACTGTCAAACTATTTAAGGACATTATTCAACAGAAGGACATTAGTCAACATTATTCCCAAATAAAATAGAGGTCTACGCTTAACACAATAATAATTTAAATTAAATAAAGGTTGTGAATGAGCTAATGTTTCTTTTCTTTCTTTACCAAAATTAGAATTTTACAGTTCATTCTAAAACTTGCATAAAGCACTGTCATTTTTTTTTATTTTTACAGTCAATTGAAAAGATTTTTCTAGCTTTGAAGACTAATAACTGAGCATTTAAGAGGAAATAAAAGCGTTAATATATTGCTACAAGTGTACATCAGAAAAATTGAAGGAAAATTTTTGTTCTCTACATTCTTTCTGCAGGACAGCAGGACTACTTTATTAATTCCATTATGCAAATGAGAAAGCTCTGGGATCCTAATGTTTCTGCAGGACAATTATTTAAAGGCAGCATGAATGGGACTGATTTAACTGATTATGGGTATCTGTATCTGATACATTTAAGTTCCTAACACAATCAGTGAAGGACATTGAAATGAGGTTCATTTTGCCAAATGTAGACTTTAGCTTTAACATGAGGTGAATCTCATGCTCAGCTTCACAAACTGGCTTAATGTCTGGCCATAGAAAGAACTTGCATAACTGCTTTGGATGTGGCTCTTTGAGATGCATAAATCCACATTTGAACAGGAAAAATCAAACCCTTTATGTGTTAATGCATTCTTTTTTGCTACTTATAAGAATGTCCACAACTGAGAACAGCATTTGCTACATCCTAAAAGCTCTTCATTCCTAAGTACTGATTACCTTTTTTCAGATTTTCAGGTAATTTAATAATTTGCTGATGGGAACAGGGAAAAATTTCTGAGAACAGATAGTTTCATTTTGGGATTAAAGTAAGAAAATCCACAAAAGTAGTCAGTAAAAATAATTTACAGCTTTATTGAGTAATAAAGATACAATCCCTCAAAGTGTACATTCCCACTTCTGAGAGGCTCATCACTTCCCACTCTCTTCACTGAGGATTGCATGTGCTGAATCTTTCACAGAAAACATTTAACTTAAATGCTTGTAGTCTAGATTAAAAGCATCAAGCTGCTCACAGAGCAGCTATAGCAAACTGCTAAATCCAATTTGATTCAAAGATTTGGAAATTTTAGATAGGAGCAATGTCCTCCTGCCCAGGAAATAAGACCCCACAATTTATGTCTTTGTTAAATATTTAGTCATGAATTAACAACATGTAGTGCCACACTAAAACATTCCATTTGAGATCAGAGACCAGAAAGTTTATTTGAGCCAGCAGTCCTGCTTGACAAGATTTTTAGCATACACTTATCAAGCCAGTTGGTATATTCTCAAAGGTACAAAAATGTTCCCCCTCACACACAGCTATGTCATCCATCTTATGATGCATTTTAACTCTGCTCTTTTCAGAAATACATAACCTCATGCCAAAACATGATTAACATTATCTACTAGAAATCAGACATGAAGAAATTAAAAGAAAAGGGGGTTTGTTTGCCATCACTTTCAGAAATTGACTTGGGAGAGTTTGACCAGTATATTTTAAGTATTGAATCACGTCTATCAAAGAGCATAGCAGTTTTCAGAGTTATTGGATTCATTCAAGGATAATTCTGAGGTAAATTGAAGGAAAGAAGAAAAAGAGAGATCACTTGAGCTGTAAATATTTCATTTATTTGCCCTTGTTTTCTTGAATGAATTCATGATTGACCTGTACAAAAAGTTGCTCCCTGGGAGTAAGGGCAGCTGTTCCATATGGATCACACAGGGCTGGCCACAACTCTTTTGCTATGATTAGGGGAAAAAATAAGCTATCCACCTTCAAGTACATGGGCAGGTGGCAACACCAGCAGAGATTTCTTCTCCTGCAACAGTAACATTCATCTAGGTATTTACATATTTGTGAATGTTTGACTTTGCAGATTTATGCATCTATTAATCTAGCAGGAGGAGTAAAGGGAGGAGAGAGGGAATGTTAATGGAAAATCTTGGGGTTTTTTAAGAAGAAGAAACTGACCCCCTCAGAAAATCCATTATGCAGCATTACAGTGACCCACAAGGTTCATTGTCAGAATTTTGCTCTTTGGATCCTTTTTAGTTAATAGTGGCACATTTGTCAACTTCTGCATAAATCAAGAAGAGACACATTTTACCAGAAGTGTTTAAAGCTGACAACAGAGGAGGCTCAGGAATCCTGAATCACTTCCAGGGTCCATTTACTAAAGACCCTTCTGATCACATCTAAATTTTGCTCCAATTCCTCCCTTGTTCAAACAGGAGGAAATCTCTGCTCTTTCCACATTGCCATTTTATTTTATCACTTTCAGGTAATACTCACTCACTTCTCAGTCCCTGCTGCTTTCTGCTTTAGTTACTTCAATGCTTCTTTTTCAGCTAAGAACAAAACAGAAACAATCTCTTCATGTGTCTGGTGCCACAGGGGCCATTAGCAGCCAGAAGATGGTTTGTAGAGCAAGTCTGGCTCACCTGATGGCCTTCCAGACAAATCCCTCCACCTCTTACCATCATGACTCATATAGGACAGTGCAGGTTCAATGTTTCTTCAGGCAAACTTCAGAAAAGTTCTCTCTCAGCTTCCATCAGGGCCTTGAGGGCACCAAAAAGTCTGACCCACTCTGTCCAGCCTCATGCAGGACCTGCATCTCTGAACCTGCTGCTGCAGGAGCTCACAGCAGCATTGTGAGTGAGTCTGTCTCATGCCTTCTATCATGAGTGCACCTTGTGCTTGTCTGCTGAATGGACCCATCATAAGTATATCTCATGTAGAATGAAATGTCTGTAAATCACATTGCTCCACAGTTAATACTTCTGAGTCTTATAATATAACTAAAATGCAAAGAAGTTAAGAACACATTACCAACATGAAAAGTCATGGAAGTTACAAAAGATTAATATATTCATCTAAAATAACAAGCTTCTCAAGCTCCGAAGCTACATTTCCTGAGATTACTAACTGGAGTATTTTAGAGTTTATAAAAAGGCTTGTAATGTCTACCAGGATCACGATTAGATGGCTTTCTGAAGGTCATCCCCGCTCCAAATGGAAAAAACTCTGAAAGTCTATCTTGGTTCACTGCTGTTACTGTCACTGGATACTTATGTACATGCATGTGAAAACATCAGGATATTTAGGGGTGGCTGCTGGGCGTGTGCACATGAGAAAGAACAGAGCTCCACTCTACTGTAAAGGCACTGCTAAGGTTATCAGGCCTTCCACTTGTTCTTGTACTTATAAATAGACCATAAATTTTAGTTACTATACATTCCTGACAATTTAAGAATTTCTGAGAAGAAAAGTCAGAAATAGGTGAGGGCAGGAACAGCCAAACCCTTTTGCTAAATTGGTATAAAGCACTAAACCATGCTACTAATGCTCACTTTGCCAAATTACCTGTCAGAGTTAAGCTCTGTTATCTTTGATTGGCCTGCATGTAATAAAAGCGAGCACAAGCTTTCAGCTTTAATGACAAACTATAATAGCTGTAGTTGTCTTTGCATTTAAAAACACACAAAAAAATTTCTACTCAAAACAGGCACAATGTAATTTTTTATTGCAACAGCTACTTTTGAGACCGCTGCTAGCAAATAGACATTTTTAACTTAACTCCAGAAAGCATGGTAGAAACAAGAGAATACAAACAGTCACTAATAATTCAAATTGTTATCTCATACTGCCTTATCTTCCCTAAGTTTCCTTGTCCATTCTTAGCCACTTCTTTTGGGTTTGTTGTTTTTTTTTTTGCCCCACCTCTCTCTCCTTTCCTACCCAATTCAAAGAACTTTCAATATTTCACAAACAAGAATAAGATGTTAATGTCTGTGGTGCCTGATGTTCCTCCGTCCACCTGTCCTGTTGTTTATTACTCCCCTTCCTCCCATCATTTCTGCTCATGCAGACCTGTTCCTTGAGAGCAGCAGCAGGAGGTAGAACATGCTCATCCCTACTGTGTGGCCTCTCCTCAATTCACACTTGTTGCAGCTCTGAAGAGATTACTTTCTTTAGGCAATGCTCAGACCTGATTTACACTCCATGTTTGGCAGCCTACATAAGCCTCATACAACTCCACTGATCATGCAACTTTGTGATTTATCAAGAGATCACGGTCCAGCCAAATCTAAATGAGTGATTTCAACACTCTCCAGCTATTTCTAATAAAGTGTCAGGCATATTTAGTCATTTCTGGTATTACCAAATCATGGACTCTCCTGAAATCACCTACAATAGTTCTCAACTATTTTTCTGATTTTCATCAGGCCAAGCAGTCTTGTCCTGAACATGCAGAATGAACTCCATGTGATATCATTAGGACTGCTTTCCATGTGAGAAGGTCTTCTTTGTGTCCTGGCATTAGCTCTGCTGTCTGATCTCAATGAACACACTTGAATTGGACCACATGTGGGGATGCCCGTGCTGCTTCCTTCTCTGCTTCTCTCAGTTGGCAAAGTCTGCAGCTCTTATTTCGCTGTGCTAGAGGCACAGCAGAGTAGCTGCAGCCCTTCATGGTGCTACAGCAAAGGATAGACAAGAGGTTGAGACTATGAGAGCAGCAAGTACTTCTTGTGAGTCAGACACAGGGGAAAAGAGAAGGAGCTGCAGGGGGGGGGGGGGGGGGGGTGGCACCTGAGATGCGTTTTTGCTTTAACAGTGAAGAGGGGAGTCCATAGACTGTTTCTTGGGTGTTTTTTAATAAACTGAGGCAGGAGGGATCAGGCCAGAAGGTGATGTTGTTGACTCCTGAATCTGACAATAGCGAAGAGGTGGAGTTCAGTCCCTGGTCCCATTTGCTAATGACTGCTCACCACCTGAGAATTCTGGCCTGTGTGTGTTTAGGAGGGAGCTGCTAATAAATTATACTGGACACAGGAAGTGAGGATCTGAGACATATGAAGGGTGCTACTAAGCACACCCAATAGTGTTTTTTAAGACGCCTTTGTGTTTTTTTTCTTGCCTCTGTGCTTCCTAAGACTGTAGCTGCTTTTCCATAGGTCCTGTAACATATTTACTAGCCCAGGTTGATGTCTCAGGTTCTGTGTGGAATCTGAGAGCACTAGACACCTATGCTTAGGATTTTGAATACCTCTCAAGGTATCTAACCAAAAAAAGCTGGAAGAGAAAGGACATGCAGTGAAGACATGAAGACCTAAGTAGCTGAATTTCTCAGCATTATTAATTATTACTTTACTTTTTCAAAAAAAGCAAATTTGATTTTATATCAACATTTTCTGAGAGTTCATATCTACCAGCATGACATGCTACACATATACTACAAACATCTAACAGATAGATCACTTCCTGAGATATTTCTGAGGGTGGTCTGATCAGCCTTGGGTATCACTAACTCTCTCTTCCTGACTGCTTGTTAGGTAGGGCAGAATTAATTTCTTTAAATAAAAATAGATGAAATTGGTGGAGTGGGGGATGGTTCTGTGTGTGTGCTTTTGGGTGGAAGGGAGTTAAATCAGTTCTCTCCTGAGCCCTGTAGTCCTTTTGGACACATACTGGGCACATTTCAGATGCTTTAAAGGAAATTCAGGAAGTATAGCCCTGGAAGGACTATAGGACAAGTTTATGACCCCTTCAGCCAGAAAACATTGTTTTATTATCATTGTTTAGGTGGCCTGTAATGCAAGAGTTCAGCATGAGTGCTAAGATATGCATCTAAGAGCCTTAAACAGCACTTCTGGAATACAGCTTGAACCACATATTTGCACTGAATCTTAGCAAGATTAGGAAACTTTTGTTTACTCTTCTCTCTCTGGGGTTGTGTTTTCAGTGGGAGACACTAATACAAATTAATGTATTTAGATTTTGAAGGAAAAAATATGAAAATTCTGCCTGTTAATGAATATAACTCCATGTGTGTAGTTGGTCCTGTATTTCTACTGCTTATAAAAATTGTAAGGCTTCATTTCTTGTGCCTTCTATGACATTTTCATTTTCATTGTTGATATAAAATCAAGTATTTTACCATTTGTTGTTTGGTTTTTTTTTCCTGTGCAAAAGCCCTTTTATTAATACAAGAGACCTGCCTAGAACCACCCAAGGAGTACGCTTCTGAACAGAAACACAGATTCCTGTTAGTCCTCTTTGGAAAGTAATGGAAGTAGGTATGAAAGGTAGCAACTGGAAAAATGTACCAATAACTTGAAATAACAATTAAATAAAGACAGCAAAAAAGTTCTGCTAGTGGTAACACAGAGGTATTCTCATTATCCCAATCAGAGCCCCTTGAGCACCAATATCAAAATATTTTAAACAGCAGGAAACTAAGACACCTTCAAGCAGAGTGTTGTCATTTCTGCAAAACACAATAATAAAATTGCATTCTCTTTTAACAAATCCTAACAGAGCTACTAACACAAAGTGTTAGAGAGCAACATTGATCCTTCATGGACACATGGATACATTCAAAGCCAGAAGAAGCCACTCCCAAAGCAGCACACCTTCCATTAACACCCTTATTTTCAGATGGATTGACTATTTTGAAAGGGACTGATGGAAAAGAACATTATTTTTGTATTGGCTTTGTTTCTTTTATGTAAATAAATGTTTTTAAAGACTGTATGGGAGAAATACATATTTTTTCTAAATTGCTGCAGTCTCTCCTATGCCATGTCAGGTGGATCTGTTCCCATCAAAGAGTTTAACTGACATCTCAGCCTTTAGACTGTATCATTAAAGATCTTCTGGGATTTAGCTTGTCCTTCCTTGAGTGCACCATTTGTGCATGGTTGCTCCAAGGCAGAGCAAGAGGTTTTGATCTGCACTGTCTCTATTTATGATTGACTAGCAGAGATTGCATGGCCTCCCCAGGCAATCTGTTTTGTTGGATTAGACAAATAGGTATGTGGTCTAGGTTGAGTTAATCCCACCCTAAGGCAGGAAGGTGGACTACTTGACCACCTGACATCCTTTTTAGTCCTATTTTTTCCTAACATTTTCTGATTTTTTTTCCAGATAAGTAGGCTGCTGGGCTCTTCACAAGGTTAGGCACTGGAAAAATATGAGGATGAAAGGCTGAACCCATGAATGTATATACAAGCTTAAACCTAATTTATTTCTATGGAAACTGAGATCCTAAAGACTGGTCTAGGTCACAGACCAAGCCCAAAATTATCATTAATGCATCCTGAATAAAATAATAATAACATATAGTGATGTCATAACTTGAAAATGGAAGCAGAAAACTCAATTATTTTATATAAGGCTGGATCACAATCTTTCCTGAACAGCACTTGCAGGCTTTGACCTCTGAATATTACAGCTTCATTTTCAGGTGTACATGATAATCTACCGAGCAAAGTTATGTCTAGCAGCAAGCTACCCTTATGATGCTATTTCTACAGAATATATCAAAGGAATGACAACCCACTGGCTCTCCTTAGCTGTTGTTTCAGAAAGTTTCCTGATGGACTGATGTCAGATTGAACACCGTTTAAACATTGAATTTAAGCATACTTGGAATGCTGCCAGACCTTGAACCGGGTGTCACCTCACATCCAGTCACCTGGCATGGGAAGAGACCCATGTCATAGGTTCTAAGCTTCAATGCTTTGTAAATAAGATCCTTACCAAAAGAGCTATAACATTAAAAAAAAAAAAAAAAAAAAGTTTTTACTACAAAGATCTAATCCTTTAGAGAGATTCATGCAAATGTTCTACGTAATATTTAAACTATTAAATTTCTGTAAGTTAGAAACTGCATTTCAAGTGTTCAGAAAAGGTACAGTGCGATTTTACTGCATATTACAAAAAAAAAGGAACACTTTAAGTGCCCATGGCTGTCTACCTTTGAGCATTTTATCCTGTGAAATATTCCTGCAAAATATATTTCCACTTAATTCAAAGTACAAATTCACATCCATATTCATTATACATGTCTTGGAAAAGTATTTATTACAAGATAATATCTTGTAATATTATCTACAAGATAGTCAGTACAGTAGACTATCCCATTCCATATCAAATATAGTTTACAGGAGATTGAGCTTCTGTGCTGAATAATGGGCAGAAATACAGATATGGTGTAGCACCTAATCACGAGTGCTGCAAAACCCCCCAAATTAGGAAAAACAACGTGAAATGCACTGTCTTTCAATGTGTTTCATCAGCTAGTGTAAAAAAATTTTTGCTTCTCTTAAGAAATATGCACTTTGACTACTGTAATTTCAGGGCATTTCAGAATTTCTAACATATTGTCCTTTTCAAAGATTAAGTGCTATTATTGCTACTTTGTAGCATATAGGAGAAAATATTAATAACCACAGACATGCAAACATTAGGGCCTCTGATAGAAGCAATGTTTTCAGGTTCCCTGCTCTCTATTGCTCAGCACTGATAAAGAGCAATTCGGCCTCATGTCTCCAATGTTCCCATTTGCAGGATAAAAAGGATGCTCTTTTAGAAGTGTCTGTCTATTTTCATTCCTGTACTGCACCTGACCTACTCACCCAGGCTTTTCTTGCAGTAAATGGAGACAGAGATGCTTTCAGAGCATTATTCATCTTATTCTAAAGTAGATACTCAAGGTAGGTCAGATGAATTGCAAATGAAAGCAGCTTTTCTTTCCACTGATAACAAAAGGAGCCTGGAGTGATGAGCACAGAAGAACCTTCACTGTAGGCATCTGCAGTCAGGTACAATGAGATGTTTCCATTCATTCAAATTCCCAGCTATCTTGGAGGAGTGCACTCACTTGAAAAGGATTGATGGTTTTTGTGAAGTACACAGCAAGCAAAGCTCCAAAGAATATTTCTTCTTTCTTTCCTGTGTCTTGTCTAATTTTCAGGGCTGAGGTAAGGGAGTGGAGTCTTTAGTCATTAGCTGGGATGGTAACTGGCCCTTCCTTTCTCTTCTCTGCTAGTCTAGCTTCAAAAGGAAGAACAAAACTCAAAACTGTTCCATAGCTGAAAGTTCAGGTAATTGAGAGGAATATTTTAAGTCCTCTTTCATAGTCAAAAGTCTAAAATCAACCTCCAGTATTTCCGGAGAAGGTGTTCTAATCACTAGCTTATTTGTACACACCAACTGCTTTACCTCTTCCTTAAAACAAACAGACCACAAAGACTCAAAATCTTCATGGCAAACCACTCACTATCTTATTTAGACATTCTATATAAACCCAGCAACAACAATGAAATCATAGTGGATGGTCTATGATCGCTGACACTTTATTTTGTAAAGAGATCTGCAGGGATTCAGTTTTTTGTTTTGAGGTATATGTTTTGAGGTTTTCAGCAGGTAACACACATATATCCTTTTCTTTATTTCCTTTCAGACCATTTATTTTAGTTATTGCTTCTGTTGCTTTACAATATTCTGGACTGCCTGGTCTATGATCTGAGAATGAAACATTTGCTTCTCAGCTGAAAACTTCATCACTGAGAAGTCCTGGTGTAGTTATGGAGAAACAAATATATCAGAAAATTCTCAGTTACAGACTTGAGAAATTTAAGTGGAAGTGACAGAAAAAAATTAACTTAAAAAAAAAAAAAAAAGAAAAGAAAAAAAAAAAAAGTTGTTTCTTAAAGCCTAACTGCAAAATACTAGACCAAGGTCTTAAAAAGTAATGGGAAAAATTGCCATTTCTGGCAATGGTGCAAAGATACAAAGGTGCTTGTTTGGGTGCAGGGCAAGCACAAGGCTGTAGGTCAAGCACACATCTCCCATAAAGTCCTGGCACTGTTTACAGAGATACAATGAGCAGAAAACACCTGATGGTGATGCAGTTCAAAAATATTCTGTGAACAGTGGATCTAGCATGTGTACCAACCACATACATCTCACCTTCCGGCTGAGTATTTCAAATAAAGCTGCCAATTTTACTTCCCTGAATATGGTTGGAAATAGCCTAAACACTGCAAACACTAAGGTTATCCAACTGCAAATACTGATTTAGCTATCTAAGGCAATTTGCAGTGCTGTTGCATAGCCCCTGCTGGAGATCTTGGTTTACCTGCTTTGCTGCAAGAGTAAAAAAAGTTTATGGTGGGTCAGATACTGGTGGCTTCTGACCCTCATTATTTGGTGAGTGTATGTTTGCTAATTGACCTTTTTCCGAAAGAAAACAAATTTTATAGGTCTTTTAAAATTGGCAAAGGTAGCTTTACATGTTGTATGTTCAGTCATTAAGCATGTACAGAAACTCTCACTGAAAAATTCTACTTGTCCTCTTGGACTTGTCAGGGATTAATTTGGCTTACCAAGTTGTGTTATACAGAGACAGCAGAATGGTGGGCAATGTTTTGAAACTGACAGTTAACTATTATTGCTTTCTTGTAAACAAATCAGTAAGAAACCTCAAGGGTCACAGCACCTTTGATCATGCTAAAACACCTGGGCTTCGGATTCCATTCCATACCACAGCATTAAAGAGGACTGCATCAGAAGCTGGCCTGAGAATACTTCAGATTTGGCTTCTTCAGGAATGTAAGAACATATGAAGTGGCAGAACTTCTGGAAGTCCATCCAAATTTTTTTTTTAATAATTTAAAAACAAAAGTCCTGGAGGCAACAGACTTAGAGCTTCTGAATCTCTCATAATGTGTAGTGATCTTTATCACATTCAATTTTGCAAGGTTGAGATTTAAGCACCAAGTCTAAACCAGGAATGTAAGCTTTTCCATGACACGGATGGAAAGACATGAGCACTTTCCAAACATCTTTCACAGCAAGAGGTGCCTTTAACCCCCACCTCACTTCACTTATTATAGGAGGAGTGGTATCTGACAGCTGTTAGTATTTCGTAATTTTTAATATCAAGGCAGCAATAAGTGATTCAAATCTACTCCTATTGGGGTTGATAGACAACAACAACATACTGGTTCAATATACTATCAATAGAGGAAGGGAGGTGCAAGGTCTAAGTCAGTCATCAAAAAAGGCCTGAATGCAGTCTTTCTGTGTCCAAAGGGGTGAGGAATGACACACCTCATATATGCTTATTGAATATCCATTTGAAAGACTGTCTCCTTACTAAAATGCTATAAACTCATTAAACTACAAAACTTAAGTTTAAAAAGGGGCATGTACCAAAGGATCATTCAGCTCAGGCAGCTATATCCTGCCTCTCACACTCAACACATACATAATTGAGATGGGAAATCTGAAGCTCCTGTGCCTGAGTTGTTGGGTTTTTAGGGTTCTGTTTAAGGGCAGCACATTATTGGAGAGACCCGTACCTCAGTGATGCTGCAAATATCTTTCTCCAAACACAAATCCCAGCTGTTTATGTCTTCCAGTTAATGTTTATGTTGCTTGAAGTTAGGCATTAAGTACTTATCAATGCCTTGAAAAATCTTTCCTCTAAAATACAATGTAACCTGAAATTGGGATTCTTACTTGCTAGCCACTGTTTTTTCTGTAATGAGCACCTGCAATGCTAGCAAGGCAAAATGAATTTGATCTAGTGGTTCAATATCTGTTGCTCCAGAATAGCTCCTATTTCATAGCATATGTTGACACTAATTGATAGTTCATTTGAAAGTCCTAGAGAACTGGTTTGAAACAATTTTACAGAAAAGTCTGGAAACCAACTTGCAACATTATGAAAATTACAATTTTTAATATGTGTCCAGGTGAATAGCCACCTACAACCATATGACTTTTATTAATGAAATTGTCATCTACCATATTTTAAACTGACTGTGATTCTTACCTTGGCAAAACTCACTGAAGACAATATGAAGCTTATTTGGATGGAACTCACAGTATCAGACCCAAAATTTTAAGATGTATTTATTCCAGTTGTGTGTAAAATGGGAGTAAAGTTGGCTAACTTAGGGAACTCTCTATGGAGAAAGGAAACATAGTAAGTGGTTGATATCACTACCTGGATATGAAGAGGGAGGAGGGATGCTGGTTCTTGTCCTCTTCACAATCTTAAGGCTTAATTCTCATTTACTTTCCAGCCTGTGGCTGTCTAACATTAAGAGCAGTAGTTTATAGTCACAGGAAAATGTATACATGGCAGTGATACTGTTTGAATTATAATACCATGAAGCTGCCTGTGTGGGGTGGTTTTGTTATGACAACCAAAGCTACAAAGATTAGGTAAAATTTCTTTTATAAAGCAGGATAGAAAAAATTACAGTGAAGGGAATCTTAAACTGCACTTTCATCAGCCTTTGATATGCAATTTTAACAGTTATCCAAGGTCAACTCAGAGATGGCAGGATCATTCTTCAAAATAGTTTTGTTACATTTTATAGCAAATACCATAGCATCCTGAATTATTAAAAGCATTTAATTTGAGGATACCTGACAGCTTGTTTGGCTGAAGTTCTGGACCTAGTTTAACAGCCTTTGTCAAGGAACATGACTGCATACTACATAATATGTGCACTATGTCATGTTTATAGTATAGGTGTGCGTAAAAAATACTTAGTTGATAGAAAAGAGTTCTATTAATAGGCAAAAATCAACATCATGGCTCAGATAAATTCAAATAATTCTAAATATTTTTACTAAATATAATCCTCTGTCAGCTGCAGAATTACTGCACTATTTTCATCAATTAGCTCACTCACAGACAAATATACCTTCTTCCATAAAAACTGCAGACATCCAAAATATACATCAAAGATTGTAACATTCATCTAGATATTGCTGCAATTGTTTTGACAGCATGTCATGTTTATGTTATAAAAGCCTCTCAACCACTGAGATCACTCCTCTAAAGAAAAATGGATTGACTCTTTGAATGAACCACTTGAACATGATGTGAGTACTTGGTACAATACAGTCTCCCCTCACCACTGGTCTTGCAGCTAAACTTGAAACATATAGAAAATGATTAACCATAGGAACCCATGATGGAGGAAGATCATCTTCTGAATTAAATTTCAGCAGGCACAGCTTCATTCTACAGGAACTGAGAGAGAAGATGCTCTCTCTCAAACTACTTCACAGATTTACCATACGAAAGCTAATTTGGGGAAAATATTCTTAATGCTCTGTTTCTAGGGCAGGCCAGAAGATAAGACAGGCTTATGTGGTCAAAGGCTTTTTCTACTTTTTGCACAGAAGCTTCTGTTCAATCTATTAAATGGTTTTACTTTTATGTATAAGTCTTCCCTTGCTTATTGTAAGGGAGTAACCCTAAAATCATAAACTGAACACTAAACTGAATATTGCCACTAACAAAGATATTAAACTGTAGCCAGTTTGTACTCCAAAAAGTTTCACCTCAATTTCCTTTATATCTATGCTGGAATTAAATGTTTTGCCAATAATTCCTTGTTGATAGACAATTCCAGTTATAATTATGATTTATATAAATATATCTAAGACTATACATAACCACAAAAAAGTACCTATTCCAGATTGTACGTTGAGATTAAATTGTCCTTGTCACTGGTGACTTGGCCACTTCCTGTCAACATTTCCAACCCCTCACCAATTTTATCCAAGAACAATCTGAGAGAGTCTCTAGGTCTCAAGGTCTGTAAATATTTTTGGAAACAGCAATGTTGCTTATAGTGTCTTTTTTCTTGCCTTCTTTATACATCAAAGAACATGCCTGTGTGTGCCAATGTACATTTAAAATAATGCTATACATTATGTAATCACAGTAAAAAAAAAAAAAAAAAAACCCCACAAAACTTCACAGTCCATGTAGAAGATATAAACTACAGGTAAAGAAGCTTGATGGAACAACTTATTTAGTCTAGTAAATAACTATAACACTTTGTTAATAGATAAAGAAGTTGTATTTTGGCTTTGAAACAAAAAGAGTAAGAGTGATTAAAAGGCAGAGGAAAAAAGAAGCATAAAGTAAAACACATTGCTTCTGATGAGATCTAAAGTGGGAAGGAGCTTGAAGTGGGAAGGTTGACTTGAAAAGTAGGTTTTCAAAGAGCCAAGGCTGAAGTAAAAATAAAAACATGGAGGGTGGGCAGAGCACCAGTGCCAGACAGGTGAAAACAATTACTGGTACAGCAGCAGAAGAAACACCAGAAGCTAATACAACAAAATCTAAGAACTTCAGAAAGATGGGAGGTGATTTTGGACTGGGTTTTGGAGTGAATGCTGGTTAGGTTACGTGGTCACATTTACTGTTGTTACATGAAATGTACAAACCAGCATTATACTCATCCCAGCATCAACCCAAAACAATTCTGAGAACAGACTGTGTAAGTTTCACTAGTCGAGGAATGCAACTTTATTCTGACAGAAACCAGTTACTTTTCTTCATAGCAATAGGAAATAGGAAAAAAACTGTGGATGCCAGATTTAGCAGTGTTGTACTTTTCACAAACATCTCTGCCTGCATGGCAACAGATATTTGGACTGAAACAGAAGTCATGAAAGAAATGGAGAACAGGTTCAGGACAATGACCCATTTACAGAGTGTGATGGTAAGAAGACATTTTAGGGATGGCTCTCCTCTATAGATACCTGGCAGGAAAAGGGTGACTGAAATTTACAGCTTAGCAATACTCTTGCATATACCCAGGCAAAAACCTAAAAGTTTATAAACAGCCACTTGTGTAATAATTCACTAATAAAATAATGAACAAAAAGAGTATGGAAGAAACAGAAAGGTTGTTGATTAAGTACAGCAACACACAGGCAACTGAAACACACTCTCAGCTGGCTGATTTAAAATTTTCAAATTCTTACTATGTTTCAGCAGACTACTGTAGATACTGTACACCTTGCTTTTACATGGCCTTCAGAGTTGAATTGTAATAGTTACACAACCAATTAAGTATCCAAATACTCCCATGAATCCCACTTGCTGTTTCCATCCTCTCTCCCTGCTCTCCTGATTTCCTTGGCAAGATAGTAAATTCACATCGGCAAGAGATGGCAAATTGTTCTGCACTTTTAAGTTATGAAATACGCTGTTGGAAAATGTTAAAAATCCCTGACATTTGTATGTCATATTTTGCCTCCTTTACCCCTATTTAAGAACCAAAACTATTTAATTTTTACTAACTTATTTGAAGAGCGTATCTGGAATTGTTTACATCATTCACTACAAAACAGCTACAAAAAGTAACGTAATAACAAAAATCAGACATTGCTGCTATTTAGAAGTTAAGATTATTCCTTATCAACAGAGGGCAGTCTTTGATAACCATACATTTGAATGAAAACTTGGAGAGCAGTAAACTTCTGTTTGTTTTACATGAGATTGTGAGTTGTGTAAATTTCAAGTAAGAAATATACATCTGTGCTCCATCATCAAAAGTAGAAGCCAGATGTCCCCAGAATATATTCCTTTAAAAAGGAATATATTTGCACTCTTTTTAAAATAAAAAAAAGTCTTAAAATACAGATTTACACTGCTGAACCTCACAGGTAATTTATTTCAGAGGAAATATTCAGCACTAGATTTCCAGAGCACACATTTATTTATTAATGCTCTGTTAAATGAGGAGGTCTTTTATGCTCTATATCTGTTTCTATTTAGACTTGGAAATAAAGTTTAGTAATGTAGCAAAACTGCAAGCTTTCATGCAAAGATATGTATATTTTTTTCACCTGGTCAAATACCAGTTCCTTTTTTTACTAAAATTTCATTTTAAAAGATCAATGGACTTGTTATTGGGCCCAATTCTGATTTTCCATGCTAACTTCAGGGACAATGGGTAGGAGAACAGTTTGGATTTACATCTACGTTATTACATCAAAACTTACCCGAGGTGAATTTTCTTCAGGTACAATTTGAACACAACTTGGCATAAGCCAAGGAAAATACTTTCAAAATTCACATCAATTCTACAATCTGGAATTTTTGTTTATGTTGTCCTGTGAAAAGAAGTAGTAAAACAAGTCTTGCACTTTGTACTTGGACTGTGGCACAAGAGCTCACTGACTTGTTTGACAAGACAGCAACTCTTAAAAATAAAGAGGACTTCTGCTGTTTGTACATGGAGATTTACTACTTGGTGATGGAGATAACAGAGGTCAAAGAACCAGACCCTATATCAATAGAAAATAAGAGATTTCTGTGTGACACATGGAGCAATTCCATCCTTTTACTATTTTTTTATTTCTTTTTTTTTTTTTTTCAGAAGCAGCAAAATATCTCAAAAAACTTAATATTTAGAATGCATTGGTCATTGATGCCTGGGACTCAATTGAAATATCTTCCTTTGAATCTGACAAATGAGACATTGATTACTGAAATCCAGGGTGAATGTCTCATATGGGTAGACAAATGGTATTAGTGTTGCTTAACTCGCTAGATATCTAACTACTAGAATTATTACCCTCTGCAGTGGCACCCAAGTTTGTAGGTCTATTGCACAGATCTACTTAATAAAATAGCTTTCAGCAGTATTCCACAGGTATGTCAGTAATATAACATAAAAATGTATCACAAATTACAATAATCCAGCGTTGTAGAACTGAATGTAGATGTCTACTGATGTCTTCCCGACCCAAAACCATACTGAATCATTTATTTGAAAGAATACTTAAATGTGAATGTGGCCGACTGTGCCCACATTGCAAAATTCGAAATTCAAACTGGAGTTTTGCCCTACAGAAAGCAAGATCCCATAGTGATCTTTCTTACACCAGCGTGCGGATCACATCTCATAAGCAAGAAAGGATGTTAGCAACTGTGAGACACGCTGCATCTAAGCTCAGAGCCTGCTAGCAGGAATTTTAAAAGGCAAGTTACTCCAAGTTCGGGCTCTCGTTAAAGCTCTTTTAGCGGCAGGCACAAGTGGCGGAGGTGCCGGGAGCCTTCCTTTCATTCCCCGCCGCCCCGGGCAGGGACACCGGGCACCAGCCGGTACCCACTGATGCCTTCTGCCCCCGGGGTATTTATCCAATATTCTCTGCGGTGCCGGCAGCAGCCCCGGGCCGCTTGCCCTCCTCTGACCCGTCTCCTTGTCCCTCTGGAATTTCTGTCGCCCCCCTCCCCGTTCCCGTCACCCGGACCCGGCCCCCAGGCAGCCCCGCTCCTGCTGCCTCTGGGCCCCGCGCTCACCCGGCACCCCGAGGGGACGGGAATCGCCGAGCACTGCCGGCGGCGAGCGGGAACAGCCCGGCTTTAGTTCTGCTCCCGGGGGCCGGCCGGGCAGGACTCTCCGGCCGCCTCAACCTGTGGGGCGGCCGCGGGAAAGGGACAAGGAGAGAGTGGGGGACCTGCCCCTCACGTAACTTTCATGATTGGCACTCACTTTTGTCCAATCGCGCACGGCGACTTCTCCCCCCACGGGCACCCATTGGCTGCTCGGAGGGGCGGGGCGGGGCTTGCGGGCGGCGGGGCTCCCCTCAGGAGCGGAGCGCGGGGCGCTCATAGCGCGGAGTGAGCGGCGCCGCGCCGGCCGCAGGACCGGGGCCGCGATTCGGCCGCTGCCGGAGGTTCCCGACGCTTCGCTCCGCCGGCAAGGACCATGCAGCCTCTCCCCGTCGGGCCGCGGCGGCTACCGGCCGGCTTGCTGCTGCTGCTGCTGGCCGGCTGCGCCTGTGCTGGGGCGGCGGAGCCTCCGCCGGGCAGCGACACCGTGGTCTCCTCGCCGTGGTCGGCGGAGGCGGACCCCGTGGTGGTGGTGGCCAACCGCGGGCTGCGGGTGCCCCTGGGCCGCTCCGCCTGGCTGGACCCCGCCCGGGACCTGGTGCTGCAGGTGCGGCCGGGCGACCGGTGCCACCTGACCGTGCTGGACGAGGACCCGCTGTGGCAGCGGCCGGGCCGCCTCAGCCCGCGGCGCTTCCCCTGCGACTTCGGGCCCCGCGAGGTGCAGTACTGGCACCTGGGCGGCCGCAGCCCCGCCCGGGACCGCGTCCGCCTGCAGCTGCGCTACGACTCGCCCAGCCGCGCCCTGGTGCTGCCCCTGGTGCTGGAGGTGGAGGTGCTCTTCACGCAGCTGGAGATCGTCACCCGCAACCTGCCCCTCACCGTGGAGCGGCTGCGGGGCACCAGCACCCCGCTGGACGCCCGCAGCCTGGAGTTCGCCTTCGAGCCGGGCCGGCAGCGCTGCCGGGTGGGGCTGCTGCCGCCGCTGGCCGGGCTGCCCCGCTACGGGGAGATCCTCAACTCCCCGCCGGCGGCGGCGGGCGGAGCCGGGGAAGCGGCGGGGGGCGGCCCGATGCCGTCCGCGATGTGGGACTGCGAGGAGTTCCTGCGGCTGGGGCTGCGCTACCGGCACACGGCGGCCGGCGGCTCCCCGAACCGCGACCTGGTGCCGCTGGTGGCCGAGCTGCGGGAGGCGGCGGGCGGCGGGGCCCTGCTGAAGCGCGAGTACTTCCAGGTGCTGGTGCGGATCCGCGCCGGCAGCGAGAACGTGGCCCCCAAACCCAGCTTCCTGGCCATGCTGATGATGGAGGTGGACCAGTTCGTGCTCACCGCCCTCACGCCTGACATGCTGTCGGCTGAGGATGCGGAGTCGCCAGCCGATCTACTGCTCTTCAACATCACCTCTCCCTTTGGCCCTGGCCAAGGGCACATGGTCAGCACGGACGACCGGAGCTTACCTGTCACCTCTTTCAGCCAGCGGGATGTGCGGGAGCTGCGCATTGCTTATCAGCCTCCCGCGGAGGACTCCGATCGGGAGCGGCTCTTTGAGCTTGAACTGGAAGTGTTGGACCCAGAGGGTGCTGCCTCAGAACCCTTTGCCTTCGTGATTGTGGTGAAGCCCATGAACACCCTGGCACCCGTGGTGACCCGCAACACTGGGCTCGTGCTCTATGAGGGGCAGTCAAGGCCTCTCTCGGGCCCGGGTCCCAGCCCCAACCTGGTGGTCAGTGATGAGGATGACCTTGAGCAGGTGCGGGTGAGTGTGGTGGCAGGGCTGAGGCATGGCCACCTCACTCTCCTGGAGGACACCCCAGGAGCTGCTGCCCCTCGTAAACATTTTACAGTGGCTGAGCTGGCAGCAGGCAGAGTCATTTACCAGCACGACGGCAGCGAGTCTCCGCTCAGTGACAACCTCGTGCTGCGGCTGGAAGATGGGGGCTCTCGCCACCGTGTTGAGTTCCTTTTCCCCATTACCCTGGTGCCCACTGATGACCAGCCACCCCTACTTAATGCTAACACAGGGCTTGCCATGGCTGAGGGTGAAACGGTGCCCATCACCACCCGTGCTCTTAGTGCCACTGACATTGACTCGCAGGATGCCATCTTGCTCTTCACAGTGGAGTCTGGCCCCACGGCTGGGCAGCTCCTGCTCCGTCAAGCACAAGCACCTCCTGGCTGGGAAGAGGAGGAAGAAGAGGAGGGCTTTTCTTGGAGGAAGGTGGCAGGTGTAGCAGGGAGTTCCTTCATCTATGAAAAGCCAGTGAGAGAGTGGCTGCAACAGGACATTGTGGAAGGGCGTCTCTTTTACTACCACTTTGGGGCTCACAGCCCTGGCCCTGGGGTTGTGTTGGACCAGTTCATCTTTAGAGTCCAGGATGATAATGACCCACCCAACCGCTCTGGACCACAGACTTTTGTGATCAGGGTACATCCTGTAGACAGATTAGCCCCAGAGCTCCATAGTAGCAGCAGCCTGCATTTAATAGTTGCAGAGCAGCAGGTGACCCCCCTGCGGAGGAAGCACTTGTGTTACACAGATCAGGACTCAGGGGACCGTGAACTTCGCTACACAGTAATCCAGCCCCCCACTGACACTGACTCCAACCACCCTCCCGAGGCATATGGAGCACGTCTGGGATCCCTGGTGCTGACTGAGGATCACTCTGTGGAAGTTACGCACTTCACCCAAGCCCAGATCAACCATCACAAGATCTCGTACCGCCCCCCACAGGAAGAGCTGGGGGTGGCCCCTCATTTGATTCAGTTTCAGTATCAAGTGCAAGATGCGGCTGGCAATGCAGCCAAAGGAACTTTCACCATCTACCTGCAGCCTGTGGATAACCAGCCTCCCGAAATCACTAATACTGGCTTCACTTTGCCTGAGGGAGGCAGCCATGTCCTCAGTCCAACTGAGCTAGATGCCAGTGACACGGACACTGAACTTGCCCGTCTCAGATTTATCCTGACCCAGGCTCCTCGATATGGCCAGTTGCAGCTCTCTGGGTACAGCCTGGTTCCAGGAGGTATCTTTGGCTTGGAGGATATCAGACAAGGGAGAGTGGTGTATGTGCACGGTGGAGCTGAGACCAGCAGTGATACCTGCAGGCTTGATGTGAGTGATGGGGTCCATTTTGTGCCCATCACACTGAAAATGAGTGTGCACCCAGTTGATGATGAGGTTCCTACACTACGATTGCCCCCAGGCACTCTTGGTTCCTACCTGGATGTGCTGGAGAATGGTGCTGCTGAAATCACTGCTAATGTCATTCAGGGCACGGATGAGGATACAGATGACTTTATGTTGACCTTCATTGTAGAGGATCCTCCTCAGCACGGGAGCATCCTGGTTCAAGGAGTGCCAGCAGAGAGATTTTCCCAGAGAGATCTGCTGGATGGTGCTGTGGTATATGCTCACACTGGTGGTGAAATAGGCCTTCTGCCCAAGGAGGATGCTTTCAACCTTACCTTGTCTGACCTCTCTGAGAAGTGGCGTGTCAGGGGCAATGTTGTTCAAGGAGTTTCAGTCTTAGTGACCATTCTTCCTGTTGACAGTAAAGCTCCAGAGATTTTTGTGGGGGAGCAGTTCATGGTGACGGAAGGTGACAAACGGGTCATTACTCTTGCTCACCTCAGAGCTGAAGATGTGGATACTCCTAGTGATGATATATTATGCACAATTGTTTCTCAGCCCACGTCTGGGTATGTAGAGAACATCTCTCCTGCCCCAGGATCTGAAAAATCCAGGGCAGGTGTAGCTATAAGTGCTTTTACCTTGAAGGACCTCCGTCAAGGGCATATTTATTATGTCCAGAGTATACATAAGGGTGTCGAGCCTGTTGAAGACAGATTTGCTTTGCGCTGTTCCGATGGCATTAACTTTTCCCAGAGACACTTCTTCCCTATTGTTATTGTACCTATCAATGATGAAGAGCCTGAAATCTTCCTGCGGGAGTTTGTTGTGATGGAAGGCATGAGCCTGGTTATTGATACTCCTATCCTCAATGCAGTTGATGCAGATGTCCCTGCTGATGAGTTAATGTTTACAATCACCAGGCTTCCCAGGCATGGCCACATTGTGAACCAGCTGGTCAACGGAACTGTCCTAGTGGAGAGCTTCACCTTGGATCAGATAACAGAGAGCTCCAACATTCTCTACGAACATGATGACTCTGAGACAAGGGCAGACAGTTTTGAGGTGCAACTCACGGATGGTAAACACACCGTTAGGAAAATGGTACCCATCATGGTTATTCCTGTAGATGATGAGACGCCCAGAATGGCCATAAATGATGGTTTGGAGATTGAAATAGGGGAAACTAGAACTATTAATAACAGAATATTGAAGGCTACTGATCTTGATTCTGAAGACAAAACCTTGACATATATTATAAGTTATGGGCCAGGACAAGGTCTCTTACAGAGAATAAAGCCTTCAGGTGGAGCTGAAAATATCACCCTGGGAATGAACTTCACCCAAGACGAAGTAGATAGAAATTTGATTCGATATGTGCATTTTGGCCAACAAGGAGTCCGTGATCTTATCAAGTTTGATGTGACAGATGGAATAAATCCTCTCATTGACCGGTACTTTTATGTGACAATAGGCAGCATTGATATTGTCTTCCCAGATGTCATCAGCAAAGGAGTTTCTCTGAAGGAAGGAGGGAAGGTGACCCTTACTACTGATTTGCTTAGTACCAGTGACTTGAATAGTCCAGATGAGAACTTAGTTTTCACCATTACCAGGCCACCTGTTCGTGGTCATCTTGAATGCACAGATCAGCCTGGGGTACCCATCTCCACTTTCACTCAACTCCTTTTAGCAGGCAATAAAGTCTATTACATTCATACTTCAGAAGATGAGGTGAAAATGGACAGCTTTGAGTTTGAGGTGACTGATGGCTATAACCCCGTGTTTCGTACTTTCAGAATTTCTATCAGTGATGTGGACAATAAGAAACCTGTTGTCACAATCCATAACCTGGTGGTGAGTGAAAATGAATACAAACTGATAACCCCATTTGAACTGACTGCAGAAGACAGAGATACGCCTGATGCACTGCTAAAATTTGTCATCACTCAAATACCAGTTCATGGCCAGATCATGTTCAATAACTCCAAACCAGTCACCACCTTCTCTAAACAAGATCTGAATGAAAATCTAATCAGTTACAAACATGATGGCTCGGAATCAGTTGAGGACAGTTTCTCTTTCACTGTCACAGATGGCACTCATACTGATTTCTATGTTTTCCCCAACACTGTGTTTGAAACAAGGAAACCTCAGACTATGAAGATTCGAATAATGGCTGTGGACAACAGTGTACCTCAAGTTGTAATAAATAAGGGTGCTCAGACTCTCCGTGTTCTGGCCACAGGTCACATTGGGTTTCTGATTACCAACAAAGTGCTCAAAGTGGAAGACAGGGACAGTTTACATGTTACTCTTAAGATCAGGATCACAGAGGGTCCACGCCATGGCTTCCTGATTCACCTGGGGAAAGGCAACCATAGCATCAGCCAGTTCACCCAAGGTACTACAATGCTTCGTGTGCTTTCTTTAGATCACTGGAAATATTAATTTTTATGCTAAATTCTATAATAATTGATGGGAGAAACCTTCAAACAATGAGCTTATTTATAATGGCTTCATGATTTTTTATATTTGTTTGTTTTTATTACATCTGTGGCAGCTTTAAACAGGAAATGTGGTCTGCTGGGTAAACACTGGTTAAAGGAGCTTCATTTCTTTGGAGAGCTTAGTCCAAATAACTGATTTGCACTTTCTGTCAGTTACGGTGATAAAAGTATGGATAACAGAATTGGGCTGTACATCTTAAGAGACAGTGCTTTCCTTTAACCAGTTTTATTTAGAAAATGCTATGGGAATGGCCAAGCTATTATTAACAAATGGCTAGAGTATCAGTTGCTGTACAGTCTGAGCACTGTGACTGTACACATCTAACTGTAAAAGCAAAATCATTTCCCCACCAATGGGAAATAATCTATTATGAGTGCATTTGTTTCCTTAATTACACAGATCTTTACCACAAAGTGTTTGTGGTAAATTAAAAGGTAATGTAAACATTTTAAAATTATGTTAGCAGTACTTACATTTTACATGGAACTAAAATATTTGGTGATATAAATAGGGCAAAAACCACATGTGTCATATATTCTGAAATAAGGCTTCAACCCAAGGCTGTGAAGTAACTTTAATTGAAATGGGAGCATTAGCTATTCTGTGGAGAATTTTCTATGTTACCTTGCAATGACTTAATGGCTAGTTAACTAACAATGAAATTAGTTTTTTTTTACAGCCTTCTGCAGCTGTGGAATGAGCAAACAGCCCCAACAAGCATGGACACTCAGAGTTAAAGGGGCCCAGCCAGGCTGGGTTGTGTAGGTGGAAAGGCTGGAGGTGAACACTTGCAGTAGGCTGCATTTCATTTCACAAAGCCTTTACTGGTACAGATCCATGTGACATTCTTGGAGGTAGCAATGTTTTTGTCAGATATACCAAATCTTTTAAACAGGCCCAATGAACTTTCCAATGGCTGAAGTGTCTTAAGTTTTGTAGTGCTAGTACAAAAAAGTGGATAGGAAGAGACCAAACTGTGTCCAAGCTTTGGGGTCCACTACAGTTCCTTAAATGTAAGGCTTCAGTAGTGAACTGTGAGTAATATTGAGAGTGTTGTCAGTGTTGAGAAACACAAGAGTGTTGTTTCTCCTTTTGAGAAACAAATGAGAAAGGGAGTGAACAAATAAACAGATTATCACTTGTTTTAGTGGGTTTTCTCTTACACTGAAGAATGTGGAATTACTGAACAGGTGTTCTTTGAAAGTAGAGGAACAGTGATATCCCTTTTGTTTTTTTGTGGACAGGGAGCGCTTGGGAGAGGTACATATTCCATTCCCTCCTGTGCCATGTGGCCAGGCATACATTTGTCTGATGACTAAAATGAAAATGCTACTGGGCTTTGAATTGGCTGTCCAACCATATGTCATGAAACAGAGAAACCTTTAATATCCTGGGTCTGCCCAAGCTGGGTAAGAAGCAGGCAACCCTTAGGAAAGGTTGGTTTTAAAGCTAATGAGGGTCCTCAGAGAGTGGTGTAACTTCACAGGTTCCCTGACAGTACTAGCACGAGCACTCTTAATTTGTGTTGGATTGAAGAGGATTTTTAAGAAATACATATTTCTTCAATAATATTGGCCTTTGACAAGGTCATGCTTATGCTGCACTGAGACAAACAATTGTCTAATGTTCAAGGTAGAAATAAACCAGACCATTTTTGTCATTCATTATGATCCCAGTGTAAGAGCATATTTTGCAATGGACTTTGGGAAGCCTCTGCATTGACTCTTGGACCTGTTGTTTCATGCTTTCTTTTTATGCTTTGATCTTCGCCTCTCTTTAGACCTCTTATCTTGTCATGTGCCACTTCTTTCAAAATGCTGAATAGTTCCAGTTTCATCAAACACATGTGGGTTCTTATAGGGCTTGTAAAACTTCATTAGAGTCTTCCAGTTTATGTTGGAAGGATCCTCTTGAGGTCATTTGATCCTATCTCTACTCAAAACTGGGACAACTTGGAAGTCAAATGTGGCTCTTCAGGATGTCATGCAAAAAATTTTGAAAGCTGCTTGCTAGTTTGTGAAGTCCATACTCAAACTCACATTTATTTGATTTGTGGCTGTGGTTGTATGAACAGGCAGCCTTACCACCTGGAGTAGGGGTAACAAGATTCATTGTGTGCAAGCAGTGGGAGCAGTCTGGTTTTCAGAATCCTGTAACTGAAAGAGAGGGCAGAGCAATTGCTTAGAACACAACTTTCTGCTTTATGCTAGTGGGGATAATTACATTTATTTTAAAATAGAAAATTATGATTGATCTATTTCAAAATTACATTGGAGAATTCCAATATAAAATTAATTTATCAGGCACTGTAGTTACACAGTTGTGAATTGTGCAAAACTTTCCAAACTTGAAAAGTTTTGATATAGCTAGCACAACCTAATCAGCTGTGAAAGGAAAGCACAGACTTGCTCAAGTGACTCCAAACATGTTCTTAAGGAACAGAAAACAGATCATTCTTTGCAATTATTTTGACAAAATTAAGGTCTTTGGATGGCAGGCAGCCTTTTTTTCTTATGAGGTGGTCCTGGTCCTGCAAACACCAGTTCAAGTGCTTATCTTTATGTGTGCTGGAACCATGGGTTTTGATAAGGCTACCCACACGAGCAGGGCTGAGTACTTTTGTGTTTGCTGGATGAAAGGTTTATGTGCTCCACTGGCATGAAGAAGTATTTGTTTGCATCCTCTTTATGGCCCCATGAATTTTTGATCTTTAACTTTCAAACATTTATGGAAGAGATTCTTCAGTTACATATATTTGCTGGTAATGCTCTTAACTTGTTTGCGCTCTGGTTACTTTTGGAACTGAAGATTTTGTGAAGCTCTAACGAAATTGCTTTTGGCTTCTTTTTACTCATGCATCCACCCTAACATCAGAGGAGAACTTGGGTGGTACTTGAACTCCACTTTAATGTGATTAGTTTCTAACACTTTTTCTTGAAAAAGGAGTCAGACTTGGATTTTTACCGACAGCAGTCCTTCAAAGAAAGTGCCAAAAATTAGTTTTTATGTATATAAATGTTTCTCATCACTATTCAAGGAATACAGAAAAAAAAATTATCATGTGGTAACTACTGGTTCAAAATTGTACATCAGGTTTTTTTCTTACTGAAGTAATTTTTGTTTACTTTAATTGCATCTATTTGGGTTCTTAAAATAGTCAGTCACTGTAACTGTCCTCTACAGGTTGAAGAGTGACAGAATTAACATCAATATTCTTGTGGAGATACACCTCTGTTTAAGAAAATGATAAATATGAAATAGTTCTGACTGTCAAGTCATGTTTTTAAATTTCATTTCATTTCTTTTTGTAAATACAGCTTAAAAGAAAGAGAGCACTGGGGAGGGGGAAGTGAAGGGAGAGAGAATGAATGATATCTGTAAGACTTCAACACTGTTAATACTGAAATTCCTCAGTTCTGCTGTAGGACCTGGTCTTCTCTCTTGTTGAAGCTAAACTATTTACTACATCAAGTTTTTCTAAAAAAAGTTTCCCACCTTCATAATTTAAAATAAAGCATACATTTTCTTGACTCTTTCCAGCTGATATTGATGATATGAAGATATGCTACATTTTACGAGGGGGTGACAATGCCACCAGTGACATTTTTCATTTTTTGGTGGAAGATGGTGGTGAGTACTCCTAAAATCTCTTTTCTTGTTATTTAAAGATAAAGAATTTAAGTATGCTTTGGGAGTCGAAGAACATTGAGTTTAATTGAGGGAAGTCTGTGTTATCTCCTGGAATGTGATTTTTTTAATGGCTTTCCTATATTTTGAACTATTTCTGATGATTATGAAGAGAGGTGACGATGAAATGTTAATTGCATCAAATGGAAAAACCTCAACCTACTCCAGCAAGAAAGTGAAATTCTGTAAGTCTACTCAGATACCTGGACTCTCTAGTTTTACCTTTGTATTCCCTGTCCAGGATCTTAACACATAAATTCTCTTAAGTCTTTATCTTGAGAAACTTTCCATTTATGGTTATTGTTGTCTACCTTTTTAAAGGTTCCAGTTCTCAGACTATTCATATTAAAACATTCATATCAAAACCTGTACCTGTTGCATAGAGTTCAAGTTTTGATTCTGTGTACTTAACAGAATCCTCAATGGCTTGTCAAAGATCATTGTCGGGCAACTGGTGTGAATTCTCTTGGCTAATACTATTTTCTGGGATTGTGGTGGATGCAAAAGAAAATTATTTTAAAAAATTGAGAATACTGGTGTGTACTCATTTGAGAGAGAAATATAATGGGGTTTTTTGTTTGTTTTAAAAGCCCAAAGAAAGAGCAGTTTAAAGGGTAAACAAAATGCATCAACAGGCTTTTTTTTTTTCCCTATCCCTATTAAGTCTGACTTAATGTGGATATTCCTAAATGTAGCTATTCCTATATGTGGTAACAGGTGGTTAGATTTTGTTACTTCAATACCTTTTTAAATATGTAATACATAGCTCTATGAGTAATTGGCAATGAATTTTATTAGTTGGCTTAATAATATACTCCTTAGAAAGAATGTTTCAAGTTAGCTGATTATCAGCTCATGTACACAGCTTGTATTACTGCTTCACAAGAAGCATAGCCAATTAAGAGTATTAAGATGAGTAAACAGGAATTTGTGGTGTCACAGACTGGACAGTTTTGTCACCATTTACCATTGCTGGAGTGGGATATTGAAAACATGTTTTACTCTTTGTTGTGCTGGACAAACACAGAGGAAACACTACCTTTTGAGAGTTTTAGAAATGTCTTTGCAAATCTTTGTGACATTAGAAACCAGGTAATGACATAAGAGTTTGCAACTTGACTTATTTTCCATAAATGTTTTCTTTTCACTGAGATAGGTTAGAGAAGCTTAAAGGTAAGTAAAATGGAACATGGGATGCTGTCTTTTCATAGTAATACCTTTTTATGACAGGTGTCACCACAAGGTGACATTGTTCGTGACTTTCGAGTTATTCTTTTAAGGTTTTGTGTGATGGGAGTAATTAAAGCTGATGGAAGTTTGCTCTCAGTTAGGTGTTTAACATCAGTTCTTAAAAATGAGTTGCCCCTCGAGAGACCAGCATTTGTGGGACTTGTGTCCATGCTATTTAACAATAGTAGTTAATGCAAATTACACCTAATATATTCTGACTCTATATGAAGGATTTTTTTTCAAGCTCACTGGTTACATCTGCTTTTAGTTGGCAGAGTTGTAACAGCCTGTCAATTGTAACAGCAATTGTATTGTATTTTTCAGAATACAAAGAATCATGATAACAAGGTGCTTGCTAATTTTTTAGAGCCGTTGGAAGTTGTGACATTATTGTCTTAGACATTACTTAGCTAGATGGTAAGATGGTTTTTACCAGGAAATAGCTTCCCTCAGGCTATTTGTTTGACAGAAAAATGAGCTGTGCTGCATTTTAGAGTATTTCTGATTTTGAAGATGGTAAAGCCACATTAAAATTGATGAAGTTGTGATCAAAACATTAGTAGTTGTCTGTCTGAAACATCTCAAATTTATTAGCAATGTCTTTAGAATCTGTAACAGATGAAAAATCCAGCAATTTAACCTACTTCTATTTCCACCCTCCTCAGAAAGACTTCAAAGCCAGTCTTTTGCAACTCAGATGTATTTTGGCAGACTTTCAGTTGTACCAAGGCTATTGTTTAGGGTTTTTTTTGATTTTAAGCCAAATCATATTAAAAGACTCCACACAAGAGCTTAGTGAAAGATGGAGCACAGGTGATCAGCACCCATTGTAGAAAGCCACGCTTCAGCCTTCCATCTCCTGTATCCATATTTTTACAGTAGTAACAGGTTTGTGCTACCTTAAAGTGCCTAATGCTATAAATTAAATAAGTGGGACTTCACTTAAACTGAATTGTGTGGTAGTCCTTGAGTGATCTGGTTCAAATCAAGAAGCATTTCAAAACATGATTCAATGAATGAATATGCATTCCTATACTTCAGCTAATGTAATTTCAAATAACTTAAAACCCCTAAAATAAGTCACATCTTGCAACCCAAGTATTTTATATCTTCTAGGCTTTCATGCCCCAGCAAGGGAAACATACAACAGCAGTTCCTGCTCTTTTCATGTGACATGAATTAGAAAGTTATTTTTGCCTTAGACCTGTAGTGTTGCCTTTAAAATATTATTCTACATGTCCTGTAATATTTGTTCATAGTCTCTGAACTGCAAATAGGAGAAGAGCATGACTTCCTCTAGGTCTGTGTTTTGGTGGCTGATCTGCCATACTCATTATACCATGCCTTATGAAAACAAATGCAGAAGCTCTTTTGTTGGTCTCTTAAATGATAGTCTGACTGGGGCCTGAGGCTGTTATTTCATGTAATTGCCTGGAGACCAAGTACAAGGAGTCATCAAACTACTCTGGCGTGAGCTCTGTTGTGGATTTGGAATTTTGTTTATCTTCTCACATGCAGTAGTATTTATGGTAAGCAAGTTAGGGCAACGACAGACTAGGTGGGTAGGTGAGGGAAAAAGGGGCAGGTCAGCCCTCTGCCAGGTCTTGGCCCCTTGCCTGCTCCACTTCTCACAGTGGGAGTAAGGTGAGTGCCATGCTGCATACCAAAGCACGACCTAGGATCTGAGAGCGTGGAATATGGGACTGGAACAAGGTTGTTTGCTTAGTGGGCAGGGGAGAAAAATAAAGTATAGGCAAATGAGGAGTAGCTTGGGGATTATGGCTATCTCGTAATAAACTTTGCAATGATAACTAAAGAGAAGAGAAATGGGCTCATTATGAAGAGAAAGGAAGTCCATTTAAAAAAAGGAAAGCAAGCCCTTAGGACTATAATTAACAAGCAAGAGCATAGGCCTGCTGTATTCAAACCAAAATTAGAGGTTTCACCAGGAAGAGCTGGTTCAGGTTTAAAGCACTGAAAGTGTTATTGTCAGCATCAGTTACCTACAAATGTATGGCTGTAAAGATTTTCTAGCTTTAAATGGCATTTTCAATAAGAGTAATTCAAAATTAAAATAAATTGGACACAATTCACCTATTTATTCACATTAATGTTTTTTAAAGGTAGAAAGTATTTTTATGCTTCCTATATAGGGATTTAGCCTCAAGATGGTCTGCTATAAAGTGGGTGAACCCATGCACGGCTGCTTTACTTAGAATAGGAAGACTCTGTAATACATCAGACGCTGCTGAGTTAACTGTGGGATACTTTGAAAGAAACTAATGTGGTACATATTAAGAATTTACTTTTCATTTTGTTGTGAATTCTAATCTTAAAATAATCATGTGGAGCTCTTTTGACACAAAAAAAGTATTATGAGTCCATATTTGCAAAACCTTGAAGAAAGTGTGGAATTTTCTTTTTCACAAAGGTTGCAAAATAGTCTCAGTTGAATCACATTCCTCAAGAGTGGCCTCTACATTCCAATAAGGTGGAGAAAAAAACTCTTCTTAGCAAGTGCAAGCATGTGACGGTGAATCTTGATGTTTACATTATTAAATTCTTAATTCAATGATTAATAAAGGGATGAATGCTTCCAACACAGGGAAAGCAGGATTTTTATTTCTCATGGGGAGGTAAAATGCAAATCTATACTTAAAGTTGAGCTCCTGCATGTATTTCTGTATATAAGTTTTAATACTGTTGAAAGACTCACTAGATTGGAAAAAAAAATCCAGTTGAAAATGCCTGAGCCTTTTAATAAGTGAAAAACACACTTGTAGACTAACTTATATCTGATAATTTTAAGGAGAAGCTGCAGTTTCTGCAGCAAGTTAATAATACTGGAAGTTTGAGAAAAGTACGTGTGTATGACACTGCATAGAGTTGCTGCTTCAGCTGTGCAAAATGGCACTAATCTGTATGGAATGAAAGTTGACACAGAAATTAGCTCCAGTGTGTTGAGCTCTACTGCCTGCTTTAGAAAACTGCACACTACAGTTTTACACTACATCCCTTATGACTTGGCTGAGACATTTTTACTCCTTATGTGAACTGGGCACAAAAAATGTGGTTAAAACTGAAGTCTTTGTTTACCTTCTCTTTCTTCTTTGCTTGTCTGAGATTCATTATTGTCACTGCAGTAAGTCAAAATAATTGACTAAAAATATGAATTTAATGCCCAGCTACTATTCTGTAGAAGATATTTTCCCATGAAAGGTGCTGTTTCAAATAATATGAAACTGGTTGAACTGGTTGAAGGCAATTTTTTCGCTAGATTCTGCTGATTGTGTAGTGTAAAACAAACATACCCCAAAACTGGCACTAAACTCAAACCCAGCACAACCTCCATGCCTCCAGAGGCAGTATCAAGGTGAAACACATTCACCAGCAGTGAGTGTCTGGGGTAGCAGTACTGCTGTGGCAGCATGTGGACTGCCTGTTAGAGAGCAGCTATTGTGTTCTTTTTTGATTCATGTAAGAAAAATTCTTTATTCTATTTAGGTTAACTCTGAAATGTTCAATATCAGGTCATGTAAAGTCAGTGAAGGAATGTTTATCTCTTTTAAACAGTGGTCTGCTCCCTGATGTTTTTAAAAGAAGACTTTGTTCTTGGCCTGCTTGTTACTTGACTAGTGCTCTCATCGCATTAGTTTGCTATGTTTGTTCTCCCTCCTCCCCCCTCATGTCTTCTGAAGCTTGGGAAACTCAACAGGACTGCAGCACCCATGGCAGAAATTTCTGTGTTGAGCCTTAGTATTTTTTTTGTTTCAAGAGGCTAGTGCCACACTAGTAATACTTTGCTTTACAGTCTGTTCCATTATATTTTCCTGTTTTGATTAACAAAATGAGATAACCCTGATGTGGGCTTTTTGGGTCTGGAGCATTCTGAAAAACAAACCCAGGTCGTTTGAGAGGAAAACCCATTTCCTGTTCAGCTTTAATTTGAACCATGATCTGCCTGTCCCTTACCTAACTTCATCCTCTGCTTCAGTGCTTAAGTGGAGTCCTCCAAACTGCTTCTTTAGGACTGCTATGATACCTTGCAACACCTTGCCTCAAGGGTAGAATGGTTTCAAAGGGGAAGTAATGACAGATTCTCATAGCTGGTTTAGGAATGCGAGGATCACTAGGGAAACAAGAATTGTTTTATTTCAGACTCTTTGGGCAGCTTTTCTGACTTAAAGCCAAGGCTCACTAAAACTGGTGATTTACATCATTAGCTAAATCTCACTTAAACTTTTCATTACAGATCCCTAAATGCCTTAAGACAGTGCTGCATTTTACTGTACTAACATTTGGCTAAATCTCCACTGAAGCAAGAATCTTTCAAAAACAATTGCCTGAAGGTTGCCTTTAAGCCCAATTTATGGGAAAACTTCATAGACTTTTCCCAAATGCAGGGTTTGGTTTGCTTTTCCCGGCTAGCTCTTGCACCAAACCACATTTAGGGGTACAGCTTGGTACCTTTCCCATCTCGTGGGTTTTGCCTCAGGCTGAAGCGTGGTGATGGTGAGAAACAAAGGAGGACTTCCATGTGGATTTCATCCAGGTTTTATTTCCCCCAGAGGATGGCCCACATAAAAGTGAGTTTTTCCTCGAGTCTCATGTTAAGTACAGGAGGTGTATGAAGGGGGCAGGGGACAATCTAGAGCCAATCCCAGAGAGAGGAGGAGTTACCCAGAACAAGGGGACAACCAGTAGAACCATCCCATACATAAAAAAGGGAGGGAATGGCATGGACTCTGCCAGTCACCCTGGCCCCCAACTAGAACTTTCTAGCCATCTGGGCAGGGTTTCAGAGTGATGGACAGGACCCATAATTAAGGAAAAACCAAAAGGGGTTTTAACATGGTAGAGGGACAAACCATTATAAAACAAATAACAGAAGCATGCAGAAATTTGGTAAAGCCAAAATGCACCACAACACCCAAATATGTTTATACAAGAAATTCTGCTAAAGAATTGCAGTTCCATTGCGGAGAGAAAAATCTCCATAAAGTTTGTGAAATACAAATATTTAATCTGTCATCCTTTGTTTTGCTAAACAAATAATATTTTTTAGGAATCACCATTCTGATATGCTTTATTAATTTGTGAGAGAATAATATTACACCCTTGACTTTAAACTATAACAGTTGTTACTGCTCTTTTTCAAAGCTGGAATGCTGATGTGTTTTCCTGGGTGAGCTATAATAATAATGTCATATTAGACCTTTTGGACTGAATATCTGATAGCTCTTAAAGTAGCAAACTGGTAAAATGTGATTGGGAATTATTTGCAGCATCCTTGCTTGACCTCGCTTATGGCATTTGGGCACACCAATCTTGGCAAAACACATCAACTACGTTTATCTTTGGCTTAGAAATGGGGGCATCACATGTTGGTGGTTTGTTTGCCATCATTTGCCAAGTACTGTATTGGATTCTGGTTCACTGCCAGGCTTGTTGCTGCTGTTTTAAATACTCTAGAATGGTGCCCAAACAATTTTCCACATGTCACACTTATTACTGTAAGTATTACCACAGGATTTAAATAGTTAGTTTGACACTACAGTTTATATTTTAAAAAAAATCAAAATAAACTTTACCGTAAATAAAAAATGAGTTCATGGGGACATTGTTGTGATTGTGGCTGCAAGGTCTCAGCAAAATTGAGTATCTGTGAAAATATACAGGAGCAGAAGATGCTTATATGGGGCATATAGAAAATCTGGTTAGCCTTACTAATCTCAGTGGAAAGATTTTCATTGTCTTCTGTACAATATATGCTGGTCTCCTTGTCCTGGTATTTTAGCCTAAATCATGAAAATTACTGAATTTTCCATTTCTAACTTGAATATCATACTATCTTCCAAATATATACATAGAAAAGGTCTGCTTTGTCTAGCTGAAACAAGATTTTTTTTTTTAGAGGAATTAAAGTAGCTATGTGATTTGACAAAAGATTTTTTTGTCTTTAGTTATTTTAGTTCAAATGGTGATTTTATCCAAAAAACAAATCTTTCCCTCTTCTCTACATCCTGGATTTTTAAATAATTTTCTTAAAAAAACAAAGCAGTGTAATTGAAGGAGTGGGTTTAGATATTGCCTTGGATTAGTGAAGGAGAGTCACATTCTGGTCTCTTTTGTATTGATTTTCTGTTTGCTGCCCAAGTATATGAGTTCTTAATTACTCTTTGGAATATTGCCTGCACTTGGATGTTCCACTTTTAACTAAGTATTGCTACTATGGGGCTGACAAATTCTGTCTCTTTTTTGGGGTGTTTTTTGTTGGGTTTTTTTTGGGTGGAGGGGGAGGTGGTTTTTTTTTTTTTTTGTTTTTTTGTTTTTTTTTGTTTTTTTTTTTTTTTTTTTTTTTGGTTTTTTTTTTTTTTTTTTTTTTTTTGGTGTTTGTTCCACTTCTCTTTTTTCCACTATATTTCTCCTTTGCTGGTGATACCTGCTATGTTCCACAGAATAAAATGGCTTAAACAGCCCAGTTAGGAGCCGTGCCTTCCAGAACAACCCATAGGCTGATGGTTTAGATCAGAGTTTAGAGTGGGCAGATACTGATTCCATTCCCAATGGTCTTTTCTTCCATATAGAATGAGCACCTGGACTGTTGGGCTGGTTGAATAGAAAGGAAATGTCTCAAACACCAATACCTGTTGATAGTATTTTTTCTAGTTTCCAACCTAGATCACTTGCTGGCTAATCACACTTTCAAAGAACAGATACAGTTACAACAAAGTTTACCAGTTTAGCACTTAAATCTCAATCATGCTTGTTTTCCTGAGCTGAATAGTGCTATTGATTTCATTTGACCTGGTCGGATAAGAGACAAGGAAGGTATAAGGTAGCCCTGTAAGTACTTAACAGGCTTGTTACGTAAAAATAATCCACAATTTAGCTTTTATATTCTTGTGATATAGAATAAGGCCCAGATAGCAACAAAAGAAGCATGACAACGAGAAGTAAAATTAGGTCAAAATGCAAGAATTAAAGGGATTAAGGAGACACACTAGGCTTAAGTAGAAGAATTGAGAACTCTCAGCAGTAACACTGATTGCCAGTGACGTGAGAACCTGCAGAAAGACGCTAATTCCTAGAGTGAACTATAATAAGCTTGTGAAATTATCTTGATAGTCAGTTGGAAATATTTTTGATTTGGATATTCTCAAGAGCTCTAGAGAAGGGACACTGGCTGCTGTCAAGAAATCCTCCTCACAGCTTATTTAATTTCCCAACTTGTTTTAATCAAAGGAGTCTAAACAGCCTTCAGGAAAAGTTTAGCTTTTATCACTTCACTGGCCAGTTAACTGTGTAGTGTCCTCTAGAGATCAGGTTCATCTGAGTAGTAAAAAAAAGTATGCCAGAAGTTTCTGGACTTCTTTAAAAATTAGATTGATATTTACACAAAGAGTGATAAACATCTCTGAAACAAAAACATCCCTGAAACAAACAATAGATACATGAAAAACAGTATTCAACAAGGGAAGTTAGTGAGTCCTAATCTATGGAAAGATGCTAAGAATAAAATTAAATTAAAAATAGAGAAAATATAATGATGGCATATTTTGTCATCAAAGTTTCTCAATTTGTGCATCTTAATTGACAACATTCTCACTGGTGCAAGTTTCTGTTTTCCTTGGTAGATATTATAAGGGCATTTCTTGCCTCGTGAACCTCCGTATTTTTTTCTGGAAAAATGAAGACAATTATTTCTGTTTCACAAGCCTAAATTTTTCCTGGATACTGCTCAAATTTTTCCTGAAGTTATATTACCTGTTATTTATAATTGGCATTTGAGTATGTTAGGGAATGTTTTGGTTGACTAGAGCTTAACAATGGTGAGAGTTAGGTAGATTATTTAGGGGTAGGAATCGAGGAAAGGGCAGCAAGGTAGATATCCCGGTGAGAGTCTGTTATACTGTGCCCAGCCAGGATGAAAAGGCAGATGAAATATTTTATGACCAGCTGTGAGAAGTCTCACATTCACTAGCTCTTGTTCTCCTGGGGGAGAACAGTTTGTAGCATGTCTGCTGTAGGTCCTGTACAGCAAGGAGGAGGCAGTGTAAGGAGGTGCCTGGAATGTATGGAAGACAACCTCCTGACACAGCTGGTCAGGGAGCCAACCAAGGGAGGTGCCCAGCTGGACCTGCTGATTGTGAGCAGGGAAGAACTGATGGGAGATGTGGTGGTTGGAGGCCATTTTGGGCACAGCTATCACAAAATGAATGAGTTTAAAGGAACAGGATCAGCCACCTTGGACTTCTGAAGGGCAGACTTTGGCCTGTTTAGGAGCCTGGTTGACAGAGTCTCTTAGGAGACAGTCTGGAAAGGCAGAGGGGCCAGGAAAGCCACACATTCTTCAAGAAAAAAAATCTTAAAAGTGCAGAATTATGACGTCCCCATGTACCAGAAGTACGGAAGAATACCAGCTTGCCTGAACAGAGAGGTTTGGCTGGAACTTGGGGAACAAGATAGCTTATCACCTTTGGAAGAAGGGAGCAGGCAAATCAGGAGGAGTGCAAGGATAACATGAAGTTACACAGGGAGAAAATTAGAAGGGCCAAATCCTGAGTAGAACTTAATCTATCTACGGCCATGAAAAACAATAAAAAAAGTTTCTGTTAATACATTAATGAGGAAAAAAAGGACTAAGGGAAATCTCTATCCTGCATTGGATGTAGGGATAAAAATGATGACAATATCAGTTGGATATTAGAAAAATATTTTCATGGGAAATCTCATCAGGCTGCCTAGGAAAGTGCTTGAATCCCCATCCCTGGAGGTATTTAAGAGACATGTGGCTGTTATGATTTAGTTGTGGACTTGGCAGTGCTGGGTTTGTGGTTGGACTCATAGATCTTTTCCAGCCTAGATGATTAGATGATTCTATAAAATTAAAAGTCAGGAATGATACAAGCAAAGTGAAAATCCTATTCGAGTAAATTAATTAATTTGACTTGTGTTGATTATTGTTTGGGTTTGGTCTAGATCTAGTGTGGCTTGTGTATAGTGTGGCTTGTTTTCTGTAAGGTTTCCGTCAGTTAATTTTTCTTAAACTGATACAACTAATTATTTTTTGGGGCTTATTACTAGAAAGGATTTAATTTAGCAGTAGGCCCTTAGGAAGCTCTTTGAAAAGACACAAAAAAAATTTCCCCTTCCTGAAGAAGGATTTTGACTTGTTTAAGTTCAAGTCATTAGTAAAACATTAATTCAGTCAACTTGATACACCATTGCCCTGAATGTTTGCCAGGATTCCAATCTCAGTAACTCTTGAGTTAAGTACCAGCGTAGTAGCACTTCTGTTGCTGCTGTGTAATGCACGTTTTCTTCAAGACTGTAGGAATGCTGCTACCACACACTTTGCTGCCTCTCTAAAGCTTTGTAGTTAGGGAATAACATTAAAAATTAGAGGGAATTGTAAGGATACCTTTAAAGAAACATCTGAAGCCTAATTCAAAGGCCAGTGCCTCCAGTGAGGCTCTTTGTGCCTCAGGTTTTTTGGTTTGATCCTCCAGTACTGAAATCTATAAGAATTTTTTTTTTCACTCACTGCTATGGTGTTCAAGAGCAAGTTGTGCAAGATAAGATTCTCATAGCTAGAAGCTAAAAATTATTCAGGGTCCCTAAAATTATTTTGCTCTATAAGTTTTTATTTTGCAGCCTTCAAAGTATTTGATTTCTTATTCTGATGTCTGCTTTTTAGGCAGTGCTTGTGAACTCAAGAGCCTGAGACACTGTAGTCAGTTAAAAAAAAACAAACACTGCAGTATTCTGAATAATATTTAAAGACTTTCCTGGGCTTTGTGCTGAATTCAGTCAATATCTATGCTATTTAATCTCAGTAATGCCTTTCAGACTGGCTCTTCCTGACCATAGAAGATTTGTAGTACTCAAATGCAGTACTGCAAATTTGAGTACAAATAGTACTCAAACGGGTGCTCAAATACATCCCTTCTGAGAGAATTGCACTGAGAGTGTTTTGGACAGAGATATAAGGTCTGAGTGAAAAGGAAACTAGTTGATACTTTTTTTTTCCTGACAGATGCAAAGTGCATTATACTCAGCTTCTTCTTTAGGGATAGATGATGCAGTGTTGTACATTTAAGATCCAAATGACAGAACTTCTTTAGTCTGCATTTTGTCCTGGATTTATCCAAATTAAAATCCTGTGCATGAAAATTGAAAGAAGTCTTGAAAGAATCTACAGCTGAGAAATGCAAACCCGTTAAATTGAAATGTTGAAGTCGTAAAACTTTCAACATATTGAGTAATAAACAAATGTTGTTTTAGACTGTTAGTCTCTATGTAGTTACTGCTATTAAAGTAGTTTGATAATCATCAATCATAGGAACTCTGCTTGAAATCATACGATAAAATTGTTTCCTTCCCTCGATTGCTACTGTAACTACCTATTAAACAAATAACTCTTAAGTAGGCAACTTCTGATTTGTCATGGTTTTTTACACTTTCCTTAATTACAAACATAATCCAGGCCTTATTCATTGTTTTGAGGTCCCCAGATTCATCTAACCTCTGAGGAGGAGAGAGCCCTGCATCAATATCTGGTTACTGAATTACTGAGATCTCAAGTGGCTGCCTTATTTTCTGATGCTGTCTGCTTCTAGGGAAACTTCTTTTAAATGGGGCACCTCTTACGTGTGATGCATCTGTTTGTTGTTGAGCAGACTTCCCTTGGCTTCCACAGCTAAAAGAGAATAAATCTAAATCTTCTGTGGACTTGACTTGTGTTTTTAGTAAGACTGTTTGCAAAGTCTTTGGGATGGATGAAGCTGCTTTTCCTAGCTGAGACGTTCTTTTGCAAATGCAGATGGAAACTGATTTGGCCATGCATGGCTTTGCTTGATTAGCTCCTCATCAACAGGCAAGGTATTATTTAGGCAAAAAAAGAGCTTCTATACTGTTTTTTCCTTCACTTCTTCAATTTTGTTCTTTTCATGGATTATGTGGACATTGGAGCAAAAATATTTCGTAAAGCACATATATATTCTTTGTTTAAATCTTGTGGTTTTCATACCCTTGTGAGTACTTTTGAAACACAGTAATTTTAGTGTAGTTTTTTCTTTCTAGTATTAATTTTGACTTGTGAGGTTTATTTTTTGGTTTTTTTTGTTGTTTTTTTTTGTTTTTGTTTTTTTTTTTTTTTTTTTTGTTTTGTTTTTGTTTTTGTTTTTGTTTTTTTTTTTTTGTTTGTTTGGTTGGTTTTTTTTTTGTTTTTGTTTTTGTTTTTGTTTTTGGTGGTTTTGTTTGGGTTTTTTTTGTTTTGTTTTGTTTTTGTTTGTGTGGGCTTTTTTGGGATTTTTTCTTTTTTTTTGGCCATGTTTGATGACTCCAGAAAGAGTATCGATATGGTAAGATTGAGAATTAGGTATGCAGATTACTATAAAGAGTTAATATAGGCTTTTTTCCCCACACTATTTGACATAGCAATGCATTAAAGAGTTACCTTAAACATTTAGCAAATGCTGAGTTTCATAAAATTGACAGTTTGGACAGTTTGTAATGTTTTCCTTGAAAGATTGTGGAACTTGTCAAGTTTCACAAAAGCTGGGGAGTGCAATTTCCTGAGAAGCCTTGTTTCATGAAACTTAACAGTAATGGTGATTTTGCTACACAAAGAGTCTAAGCTGCTTCTGGTCTGTTGGCAGCTTTTGGATGCTTGATTTCTATGTTTCATCCATGTTAGGAAGTGGCATCACAAGGATCAGCAGTTGGAATTTGAATGCAGAACAATTCAGCTTAGAGATGGGTTTTTAACAGCAGGTGGTCTTAACTGGAAACAGATTTCCAAGGCAAGTGGCAAATTCTGATGTCTTCAAGAACAGATATCTTACAGAAGAAAAAAACGCCACCTGTCAAACTACATCTGACACAAAATTACTGGATGGACTCCTATGTTCTCTCAATACAAGATCAAGCTAAATCATTACAAATGCCTCTTTTGGCCAGGGATTTGTACAAACTCTCAACTATTACTGATTTTGTCTGCATCTAGAGACAGCAGCAAATCTCTCCTGGAAACTTAGTGAGAAAAAACTGAAAAGAGAACATATAATTTGCAGAAAATTCTTATCAGTTCTGTTCTTCCAAATTCTATATTTAAGAAACAATCCTTACTCCTCCCTGACCCTCCTCCAAAATCCTTAAGGAAATTAAGAAGGGCTGTTGTGAAAGTCATAGAAGGACCTTTAAATCACATAGCTAAGAAGCCAAGAATTCAAAGAAGATAAAATGAAACCTGAATGGTACAGAACTAAAAATCCATGGATTGTTATAGCTTTTCATATAGTCAGTAGTTATTATTTGTTTAGTATTTCGACATACAATCTTATCCCTCTCCCACCTACACACATTCTTGTAAAGTATATCTTTCTAATCTTTATGTTATCTTAACATTTTTCACCTCAGGGAAGTTTTTACAAAGAATTCTATAAGTAAGCAGCACTTGGAAAAAAACCAGCCAAAAAGAACATGGAAACCTAACAATTTGACCAAATTGACTTTTAAAACCTTTTGTATTTAACAGTTAAAAACGCCTTAAAGTTGCTAAATTTCATTTATTTTTTATGTTCAAAACCCCATAATGCGCCAATACTCTTAAAATATAATTTTATATAGTATGTTATAGAATTCAATATTTTTATAGAATTCCATTGTTTATCCTGTTGTTCTTAGCTAGATCAGGGTTATTCTGGCATAATCAATTGAAGTAACTCCATCCTTACATAAATGAATGTAGAACAAGACTAGCCAGATTTCTACCCCCTTCTCAACAAAATTATTCCCACAGAGGTTATCCAACATGTGCTCTGCCTGATTAGTGTCTTGCTTAGAAGAGTTTAGCAGATCAGAGATGTCACGTTCATCACACTGCTGGCTTCTCTGTGTATATGCTGTCACACATACCAAATGTGGGGATATGGATGACTTTCTGCTCTGATTATGGGATGTCTTTCTTTCCTGCTTCACTCCTTTTTTTTCCCCCCACACAGCGCTGAGGTTGCTTTGGTGAGTAGCATGGCTCACAGTTAACTCTTGACTTTTGGATTCTTGACATGCCTGAACTGGCTTTCCACCTGAAAAAAAGCAGGTATTCCTCCTTCCGTGCTTAGCTTTGCATAAATAGTTCCTTACCCTGACCAGTGCTTATTGACATTGTTATCCAGTCAGCAACACTGAGGGGAGACTGAGAGCATACAGCTTCAAGCAGCAATCAGTTTTAAAATATTTTTGAAAAGACACGTTTCTTCTGCCTCAGAAAGACTCTAATTTGTGATGAAAAACAATTTGGTAGGGGAAAGATGGTCAAGAGATATTTTCACACTTTTACTGAATGCTTTTTAGGTCAACTTACAGTTCTCACTGATCACAGTATCTGAAACTACACCTTTCAGGCCCAACCCACCTTTCCAGTGTACAACTGATAAGAGATTGTCAAGAAGCTTATAAACACAAGTTTAAGGATTAAGAGTAAAATAAAGTCTGTGGGGTGGGATTTCAGTGCAAAGTGGTGTCCATGAGTAAATGCAGATTTTCTTCCTTTTTTTTTTTTTTTAAAATATCTCTTTTTCTGGGATTCTTTTAAAATCTTTCTCTTAAATACACAGTTTAGTAGTTCTTACCTTATTTCTTGCTAAAATTAAGAAAATATAATAATTTCTTTTCCCCTCCACAAATAAATTACCTCCGAGAATTCCCCTTTGGGTAGTGTTGTTCAGCTTCATTCCAAAATACAAAGTTGTGTGCTAAATGACATAGAATAGGATACACAGGAGGAACAAAGGCATGATTAATTGCTTGTGCTAGCATATTTGTTTTACTTCAAGCTAGTTGCATATCTTAGAGTAGCAGAAGCCATGGCATGAATTCTAACATATGTTTGTCCAGGCACAAATTTTCTGTGCATTGTGGTTATACACACTAAATAAATAACAAGCATTTCAAAAACCCACATTTCAATCCCTTAATTGCTAATGTTTGGGTGCTAGCTAGATCAAGCTAGCACAGGTACAGTGTCCTATACTCTTAATAGTTTCTTATTTTTTCTCAAGGTTTAACCAAGTTTGGAGGCAGCTTGTAGCATACTTCCCTGGGCACTTTTAGTTTTCGGGTTTTCAAATGCAAGATCTGAAGAGCCGTATGTTTTTGTAGTCTGCTTATTTATTACATTTTAACAAAAAATATTCTCAATGTACAGATATTGCTTTATATTGCCTTTTCAACTTCAGAAGGAAAATAAAACTATGGGAGTCATATGTTTTAAAAAAGATGTCCAAATGTATGGTTGCAAATCTAATGGTAATTTTGAGATTTCTTTAGAGTTAATGGAGCTGTTAAGCTGGTTGAATAAGGGTGATTCATTTCAGTCTGAGAAACAAGATAACAGATTAGTTGGATTGCTCTCCTGAAGTGCTCCTTTTTCTATTTATGTCATGGTACATCTTGGCTATTAGTGGAAATTAGAAAAAAAAAGTTGCATCTACATACATAGTTCTTTAACTCCCACAAATGGTTTTGTTTGCTGAAATTAATGTTGTGGAAAAATGTAGTTATGAATAGTATTAAAAATGTTTATGCAGTAATTTCAGTGCATTTGTTTAATGTTAACTATGTATTGCTCAGAAAACCTAAATTCGAGATCTGTATTTTGCCTTTCCTGGAGCTTGGAGATGGTTCCTGGTTTTACTTTATTTTTTTATAAAGTTAATTGCTGCAAAATATGCAGTAGATACTGAATAGAGTTCTAATGAGTTAAGGAAATTAATAAAAGTAAGACTGTGTTATCTTTCTCTTCGCTGTAAATTTGGCAAGCCCCTTTAATTTGCAGTGGCCATTCCTTTTATCTAAATAGTTGGTAAAGAATACAGAGATAATTTTTGATGAAATGAAATACCAAGAAGTTGTGATTCAGATAAAAAAATGCTTAGAAGTGCAGGAGAAATTTTTATCTTATATATATGTAATCCTTTAATACATGAAATGATTAGAGCAAATAGGGAGTTGAGCACTGGACTACAAGATTGAAAGCAAAATACTGCAAACACTTCTTTATGAACTTTTATCTATGTTTTTCAAAATACTTACGTGAGTTTAGAGTGTCCTGATCATGTGTATTTATATATATGTGCATACAAAAAATGCAATGAAAATATTAGCTGTGAAGTTAAAGGAAGACTTATGGAATATTCTGAATATTAGCTTTTAGGAGCATAATAAATAATATTAATAGAAAAGAATCTCTTACTTTCCAGTTCTGTTTGTGCCTCTAAGTGGAGAAAGAATGGCTTTGAAATGAAGTTGCTAAAATAGATTTTATTCCTAAATTTTCACACTTGGTATGTGACTTCATGCAAGCCATAGATTCATGGAATAACAGAATGCTGGGGCCATTTCTGGAGATATTTTAGTCTGATACCCCTGTGCAGAGCAGCATCAATTAGAGCACATTGTCCAGGAATGAGTCCAATCAGGTTGGAAGTGTCTCCAGGGCTAGAGGCTTCCACACCCTCTCTCTCTCTCTCTGAACAATCTGATAAAAAGCCTAGACACACTTATAATAACAAAATGTTATTGTCATGTTTGAATGCATCTTTTAAATCATTTTTTTCCCCATTGTTTCTTGTTCTGTCTCTGGGCACCTCCAAGAAGAGCCTGACTCCCTCTCATTACACCTGCCCAATCAGGTACTTTCATGCATTGTTGTGTTTCCCACCTGAGCCTTCTCTTCCCCAGGCTGAGCAATAACAGCTCTTTCAATCTCTCCTCAAAAGTTAGGTGCTTCAGTTCCTTACTCACTTTTGTGGCCTTTCTTGCTCCAGTATGTCCATACACACCTCATGTGTTGGTCTCAGTGCTAGGCCCAACACTGCATGTGTCTCTCTTTGTGAGTAGAAAGGAAGGACCACATACGTCAGCCTGCTGGCAGGTCACCCTAATGCAGCCCAGAATGCTGATTATGTTCATACTATCATGGGTCAAGCTAGATAAGTCCAGGGCTTGTATTGTGGCAGTAAAAAAAAAAATCTATTCCCTGTTACTTCGTTTGTGGAGAAGTAAAACTCTAGTATTCAAGTGTACAAACTACCACAAATGTGAGTGGCTTACGAATTTTATATGCAGAGAGCCTTTCCAAATTAATGTGAATCACTGAGAGCTGAGACAGGGCTAGAGACTGTTTTCCATTTTCCACATGGAAATGGAGCATGGTTAGAAACCACCAACTGTAAGTAGAACTGCAAGTCCATCTCACAGTAGGATTCTGGGGAAATCACATAAAAGGCTTTCTCAGCTGCTCACAAGATCTGTTACCATTTATTACCTTGGCTCATGGCAAAACAGCTGCTAGATGTTGTTTTCTCTCTCTCTCTTCTCTGTGTGAATATTATAGGCTGGAACATAGAGATTCATATCCATAATGGCTGGTAAAATAAGAAGAATCAGCGTTGGGAGGCAAACTCAAAAATGTTATTTTTTCTTTCAATTTAACTATCTAAAATTAGGAGACTTTAAAAGAATAACGTAAGACAGAGGTATGAAGGGATATTCTGAAAGTGCCTGATCTATGATAAAAGCTTTATAGCTGGAACTAATTTCTTCTCGAATTTTTAATTTAGGTTAATGAAGGAGATGCTGTTTAGGTGAGAGGAGTAGGAGAGGGAGAGGAAATCCAAAATCCTTGCCACCTGGTTCTTAACACTAAACATGATGCCTCCAGAGTTTTACTGAGAAATGTAGGTGTCTCTAGAGAACGTTTTAGGTCTTATGCAGGCCAAATAGCCCTTTGGAGTTTGTTAATTCTCTCCATCATCTCTTTACAGAGTTTACAGTGGTTGGGTTCCTCCCTTAAAATGTGGTTCTATGATACAGTCAAATTTGACTTGATGACTTACTGCTGCCAAGCAAGCAAGATCCCCCTCTTCCTCCCTTGTCCTTTCCTATCTCATCTCACACCACTTTATAGCATGCTAGGTTGATTCACCCAACTGTTCTGGCAGAAAGCCAGTGGGGTTTTAGGCTAAGTGAGTGGTAGGATGCTGAACTGGTTTACCAGGCAGGCAGGGATGAGCAGCAGGGAGACCACACATTTAGGAATGTGGAGACCAGAGGAGATGGGAGAGAAATGGAATCTCCCTAGTTGAGGGCTTGAGGTGCTGTATTGGTTCAGCTCAGTTGTCCAGCTGTGCTGCTGCCAACTCAGTTCAGATGGGCCTTCTCTGGCTGCTGGAGGCAACAGGAAACTGCTGCCTACCACAGGGTAGACATCTCCAGCATCCCATAAATAATCACCCTAAAACCATCTTAGAACTACATTCTTAGGCTCCTCAGGCTAAGAAGATTTGATCAATGAATGAACAAACAGCTTTCCAGCTACTCTTTTAAAAATAATAATAACACATATTTAACTAGTGGCTTAGCAAAAGAGAAAAGACAGTTTATAAAAGTCTGTTTAATTTGTACAATGATATTCCAGTGTGACATCTCCATTAGCAGTTATGCAAATTTTTCTTGGAGGTTTAAATATGCTGAAAGAGACTGTACTTTTTGTAATAATCATCTAAATATTAAAAAGAAGAAAATAATTGTAAAAAAGGTGAAAAATTGTATACATGTTTGTGCTATTTAGGAGAAAAAAATTTAAATCTGTACATGAGAAAAAACATAGATATAGCATTACAGACATAAAATAAAGATTTATGTCTTCTAATCAATAATATTCTAATAATTTTAATTAAATGTTTAAATAATTTTAAATGTTTAATAGGGGAAGCTCTCCCATTTCATTTAGAATGTTGCACTACTATGGATGATTGATTTAGCTGGGAAGGTAACAAGTGATGAAAATGTAGTTTAATTGTTCTTGTGGAAGGAACATTGTGCTGCAAGTTGATTATCACTAGATCAAAAGTGGGTTAAATGTTTTAAGTACCTTACACAAGATGGTAGTTTTCGTGTGGTAGGAGATGTGTAGTTAGATCATGGAAATAATGGGTTGTTCATCTATATGTATTGGGATTACAATCCTATAAAACTTGTGCAGTAGAGAGATCCAGCTGGCTACATCTCATGTTCTACCATAATAAATGGCGTCCTTTACATCAAATATTTGATTAGCAAGTTAAATATGGCATTCATGCAATGAGTGCATCATCAAAACAATCTTCTTTTGAGATGGCAAAGCATGCACTAAATGATGAACCAAGTCATTAGGCAAATGCTTTAGTGTTTCATAGAATCATAGAACCATCAAGATTGGAACAGAATTTTAAGATCATGAAGTCCACCTATAAACCCAGCAGTACCACTGAAACCACTAAACCCTATTACCCAGAACTGAGTAAAGGCTAATGGAGAACCACAGCACCACAGGATTTTTCAAAAGTAGATTGTTTTTCTTTATTTTTAAAAAAGAAATCAATCAAACAACCAACCAACCTCCCCCCCAAACTGCATCCTCTTAATTTTAAGGGAAAAGGCCATGCGATTTCCAGAATTCATACATGTTCTCTATTGCTTTCTGTAGGTAGTTATTGGTGGTGTACATGTCAAGACAAGGTGATCTCCCACCTGGGCCTGAGTCAGTGACTTTGCTGTGCTGGGATGAAGGCAGGAGCCCAAGCTCACAGGCCTATACCCAGGAGAGAATGCCTTCTTCAGAAATCAGCTGAGAGTACCCAGCTTTTGCTTTGAGTTTGCACTGAAGAGGCCTTTCTCTCCTTGCAAGGATTTCAAGGGGAGCTGTGGAGGCAGGTCCAGACAATAGCCAGAGATACTGCCATAATGAAACAAGAAATTGCAGTGTGTCTGTTCAGACATGCAGTGTCTGTAGAGATGCCAGCCATCCCCTTTGCGTAACAAAGGCAGTGTTCCCTCCGGAGATTTCTTTCTGAAGGTATCTCTAGAGACAGTGCATGCACGTGCATGCCATATTTCCTTTTTGTGTTTGTACTTGGTTGCATTTTTTTAAATCTAACATAATGTCATACTGTACATCAAATTACTGTATTTGATATTTTCATACGCAGCCATGATGAGGTGTCTCAAATTTTCCATACTGTATAATAAGAAGCTATTTTATAGCTTAATATACATGATTTGGTTTGAACAGAGTATCTGAAAATATTATATTATTGTTGCAGATAACCAGGTTGGTTTTGCATGAAAATAAAATGTAATCTTTTTGGACTTGTAGAGAAGGTAGTCTGGTAAGCTGACTTCTACAACTATTTTGAATATTCATAATGATTCTGGTCTGTATCAAAGCACACCGAAATCCTCTATTCTTGATAGATTCTGGGTGTCAATCACAGCAGACTAACTGTAAGATGGAATAGTGACTGTACCTGAACTGAATTTACCATCTGGATGAGATACCAATAACACTATAGCCAAAACATCTTGGGATTCAGGTTGATCTGCAAAAACACTCTGCAGGTGTTTATACTGAGTTGTACATTGTCACTGCCAGAGAACTTTTTTTAACTAACTTGTTTAAAGCTAGGTGCCTCATATCTGTATATGCTGCAGTTGATTATTTGGATGCACAGTGGCAATGTGTAGTACCAAAAATAGAGAACTCTTGTTGGTTAGAGTTCCCTTTCTGTGTGCCAAGGTTTGGGTATGATGTAGAAACTGCTGTTTCTCCACAGCATGGGAGCGTTCTGCTCTGCTCATTGAGACATTGGCAAAGCAAAGGAGCCTGTGTGAGGAAAAGGGTCTGAACATACCCCCTTTTCCAGTGAAAAAAGCACGACACTTTTGCCTTTAAACAAACACATCTAAGCTTGCTGACTCTGCTTGTCACAAGTTTTGTCCCTAAGCTCTTCTTGAAGATAGTAGTAATGTAGTAATGACCACATTTGAAAAAAACAAGTTCTGGCTATCATTTACTGAGGAAACAGGTGTGGTGGTTTAATAAGTTACTAAATCCCCTTTTGCCAGAGGTAGCTGCCCCTTCACAGAGTCAGCAGAGTGGTGTGCATATGTTAGTAAGTCCAGAGTTAGTCCAGCTCTGTAGCATTGCAAGATTAAGATGCTGAACTGTGGGTGTTTTAGGGCAGGGATGCACACTCTGCTCCACTAATGCTGCTAGAGGTCTGCCAGTGATGTAGGAGGGGGTAAACAGCTGTGGAGGGTAATGTCTTAGAGATGCCATGGCAAAATTTGCCAGGACTTTCCTGTCTGATACGGTCATGAGCATCAGAATGTACAGTATCATGCAATTCATTAAGAGCTTTTATTCACCACTCATTTGAAGTATATGTTGTTTTGTCTGGCCTGTCCAAGTTAGGATAAGCTGCCTAGAAACCTATCCTGACTGCACACAGACTTAAACCACCGCAGTCTAATTATCATTGAATCCACTATCCTCTTAATTCAGAAATCAGAAAAATACTGTTTCTGTATTTTTCGTTGCAGTTATGGACATTTTCATGTTGGTATGATACAGGACATAAAAAAGAAATCTTATGAAATGCAATCCTGCTTTTTAATGAGCATAGACAGACAAATTCAATTTTAAAATTTGTTTTAAATAAATGTAGTTTTAGCAATGTAAGATAAGTTCAGGTTCACCCATGAAGGGGTTGTTTTCAAGTCAGCAATCTTTGGTCTCTGGGCATGACATAGATGCAATCTGACTTTGGCACTTTAAAGAAATAATTCTTATAAATAGTTCTTCATATTTAAAAAAATAGGATAATAGCATGAGCATTACAGTGCCAGCAATTCTTTTTACTACAGAAATATTTGTATTGCCTGTATCTGTCATATCAAATGAAGGATATATTAAAATGTATTTATATCTCATATGCTAACATGTACTTAATTGTGGAATGCTTTTTTGAGGGGGAATTGAAGTTTGGACATAGTGATTACCAAGTAGAATTGTGAATATGAATATCAAGTATAATAGGGAGTAACATGCAGCATAAAATAAGAATAGAAGCAAGAAAATTATGGTTTGGAGGAAATGGGCAGATGTGTTGGTAGAGATGCAACTACATGAGAAAAAGCTTGACTTTCATATTTGAACAGTTACAGGGAAAGAATAAAGAGAAGGTTATTAGCAGAGAAATAAAGAGAGACTGAAAACAAGTGCTATACATCCAGCAACAACTTAGAAAAAAACCGAGGGTTCAATTTGTTGCAAAATTAATTTAAGTAGTATAAGGAATTTTGCCTTCAGTAATATGAAATTAAGGTACTTTTGGTGGTACTGCAGGAGAAAAAGGTAATGATTTATGGAGCCCACAGAATTACAGTAATCAGAATGTGATTTTTATGTAATTTTTTCTTTCTGTGCTGCCCTTTCTTTGCCAGCTGCAGCTTTAAGCTACTACATATATCTCTTCTATAACTTACAATGCAAGCTAAACTGGGAATCTTTTTTTGTTTGTTTTTTTTTTAAACACAGGCTTCGTTTGGAATATCAAGTTTAAATGTCACTCTTTACAATTCGGTTACTTTTTAATGTGTCTTTTTTTTCGCCTTAAGTGTTTTAGTGAGAGATGTATCATCCAAAGCAGAAATGTGTTCATGACAGTTTTGCTTTAAAAGGGAAAAGGTCTTTCTTTAGGATATCTGAAGCAGATTTTTTTAGCGTGTGACTGGGAATACTCTTTGCCTTCTACTTTTGTTGTCAGAAATCTCTCATACTTTGTAAGACATATTACAAGAATTTAGAATTATGTGTGCATTTAATCATCACATCCTTTATTAGATGAAGCTGGCTGGGTTTCCATGGAGTAGATTGGAAGATTTACCTGAGTGCAGACTGACCATTAGCACTCCCTGGAGGTGTGTTTCTCTGCACTGTGACCTGGGTCCCAGTGGAGATTTCAGCCTGCAAGTGGTCTGGGTCTGCTTGTGAGTGTTCATGTTGCAGGGCTGGGGGTCAATTCACAGCATGTTGCCATCCCTGCCAAGACTTCCAGTGTTGAGCTTGTTGAAACACAAGAATGGGTTCTTATGGCCTCACTGCACTGAGCTGCTTTGGGGTGTTTGCTTTCCTAAGTTGTGAGAGTCTCTGTACACATTGGTGTTCTTGGCTTACACAGAAGTCTCCTGCGCTCTCTGTCCATTCCATCCGTTCCAGTATCCAGAGCACTCCAATGTCTGCTTTAGCCAGAATGATCTAGAAATTCAGTGATACAAGAGACTCAGAGGGTGAGATAAGTTTTAGCAAGATGATTGCATAGTTTGGGTGCAGATGTGGCAAAGTGGAGACGGATGAAGCAATAGCTGCAGGTTCTCTAAAGAGGAGCTGAGCTTCTAGTGCAAATTGCAATATTAATATTCTGACCAATCTCACACTGCTTCTGTTCATGACTATTCTTGTTCAGTCACATGCCTCTTTTTGAAGAGATTTTAACTTTATAAGTAATCAAATGTATGACTACTTTACCAGAGTAGTTCCCCCAGACTGTCTTTTTGATTGTGTTCTACCAAGTGAGTACAGTTTTAGACATCCCTGGAACAAATGAAGCATGATAATTAGAAATTGTACATATGGATGTAGAGCTCATTGAAGCTTTTTGGTAATCTGCCATGAATGTTAGTTTGCATTAAGCTGCCAAGAGCTGTGGCTGTGGCTGATCAGATTGTTATCATCAACTAAAACAGAGATGTCCTGTGTGGAGTTGGAGGCTTAGGAGGTGTTTTGTCTTTTGGCTGCCATATTCTTTGGCGTATGATACAGGCACTGAGCATGAGGCTTAGAGCTTTTGTTAGGCAATTGCAAGGAAATTTCACACTGTTTTCTATGGCCGTTACAGAGGGTTAGGAAAGTAGTGTTGTCATCATGTAGGCTGCTTCCAAGGAAGCAACCAACATAAGGAATGCTTTGTGCTTTCACATCCTGCATGACAGGAGGAAGGGAAGCCATTTCAACGGAAATTTGTGATGCTATTAAACACTTGTCCACTTAGGTGCTTTTGGTTTTATGAGAAAAAGTATGATTATACATGAAAATTTAGAATGAAATCTTCCTGTTTTCTTTCCCCATTGTTCTTATGGGGAACAATTTAAGGGAAGAAGTCACTCAGCAAGGTTTGCCAGCAAATAAAGTCTAAAAAAATCTGAAATTATTAAATCAAGCAGGGGGAAAGCTAAGTATAAAAAAAAAAGAAAGTAAACCTAAACCTGTGAATAGTGCAACCCCTTGCAAGATAGGTAGAGTTCTTCATTATCCTGGAAATATAAATTATTTTATTGTCTTCATGACAATTGAATTCTGCAACTGAAGCAGTCAAATCTGCTGAGCTTGTCACCTCTGAGCTTCAAGAAGTGGAATTGACACCTGGCTGTATAGCTGTATAACTACAGATCTTGGTGATGTTTTACTAATCCCTTGTACTGGAAATGAGTGTGAAGTTTCACCAAAAGTTAGTGGGTTCTGAGTCACTTGGATGTTTTTGAAAAATTTATCTGGTAAAGAAGAACTTCAGAGAGGAATTCGGGATTAATTATATAAGCAAACTCACAGTTTTTTGTGAGCTCAACTAATTGCTTCCACCCTGGGCTAAACTTGACCTGATGCCCTACAGAGTTGCTTGTGTATCTGCACATCATCCTCCCCAGCATGTCTCATAATTCCCCTGTTATTATTTTTTCCATTTTCTGGGTTTTCCCAGGCCCCTTAACCTTAACCTTGAATAATACAGACTTAAGTGTAACTCTGTATTACTGGAACAGCACTTCATAATTTACAAGAAATAATAGAACACTGGCTATACCCACTCCTAAGTCTTAAAACTTTATGCCATCTGATTTTTCTTGTGGTGAGAGAAATGTCAGCAGACTGGTCTTTTGTCACAAGAGTGTATACAGTTACATGTATCCTTTGTGTGATAGGATTTTTTCAGTGACCTGATTAAGAAGGCTTTTAAAAATGCATTTTTCATTTTAATAGAAAACTGATCCTACTTTAAATAATTGAAGCAAAAATAACTCAAACTGAGTTCCTTCAGTGTGATCACAGAGACACATTTAAAAATACTTTTTTTCTAAACCTACCTTCTCATCTCCCTTCTGTCTTCACTTTAGAAGATCTTTATCTATTGTGCTTGAGGAGAAAATAGGGGGTTGGAGAAATGCACCAGACCAGGCTGAGATTGAAATCTCTATTCACTTTTTCAGTAATGTTTCACCTGGCTGGTAATCTTCGCTAGGACCCTTAGTCCCTCTGTTGCAGTCCCCATCGGCAGGAAATCTCCTTTTCGTTGTCCTTGTTTAGCCTACAACATCTTTAAACTGTCTTTCAAGGAAGGGATTTATTTCATCTAACTTAGTTTAGACACGTATTTTGTGATGAAATGAATCCCACCTTTTCCCTCTGTTAACAAAAGACACACCTAGAAGGAACTGAAGTGTGATGTTTATACTGACTGAACTGCTGTACTACGTTTTCAGTGTCCTGGAATTTTATTAAAAATTTGTATACATAACAAACATGGAGTTGCAAATACGGATATGGGCTGTAGAAATAAAAACAGATGAGATCTGTTATGATGGGCTGCAGGCTGAAAAGCCTCAATTTTTTAGCTAGCAGGAGAAACAGCAAACACTACAAAGAAATGAGCTACACAGAGGAGTTCAGAGAGGATGGCCAAAATGGGTGGTGAGCAGTGTACAGGGACTCTGCAGAACAGTGGTTTTACTGGAGCAAACGTGATAGAGAGCCGGGGAAACCTCACCTTTGTACTCCTGCGCAGGACTGCCCCAAGGAAAAGTGTCGGAAATAGGCGTTTGATGTGTTCAGTAGAACTCTGAAGGGCTGTGATGGACACACACGTTTGTGCTGTTTATTATTGGCAGGCCTTGCAAAGGAATTTTCATTTTATTTGGAATCCAGGAGTGGTTTGGGGAAGTGGCAGAGGGTTAGTACCTGCAAAGCTCTAAGGTATGTGAAGTGCTCAAGGTGCCTGCCCACAGCCTACTAGACTGTTTGCAAATGGCTGTGTCATGTCATTTGATGGGACATGCCAAGTCCTATGATAAAAGCTGGGCTGTGACACTAAGCTGTTGATGGAGAACATGTATTTTAGCAGGACTTTGTTAATCATACATCACTTGTGCATTGTATCTTTGTGGCTATGTAACATAACATCCTCTCTCTTTCTCTGACAAAATAAGCTGGATTTTGGGGCATGGGTGTTGTGAAACAGAAAAAGAGCCCATATAGTTCTGCAGGTGTTCAAGGCTCAGCCATGAGCATCCTGAAGTGGGAGGTATTTGTATTGTATTTCCTGCTCACTTGATGAGCCCTGTGCTCACAATTAACCGACCCCTGTGTAAATAGCTAAGCAGCTCCTAACAGCCTCCTGAAGTGAGGCTGCACTATGAGACATTGTGTTGGTTTTGCCCCAGATCTGGCACATTAACAATGAACTTTTTTATTGTCTCTCCCTCTCCCCATATTTTATTTTGTTTGGTGTGTTTATCTGTGGCCACTGGAAAAGGAAGCTTCAGTTTGTGGCACTGTGCTTTCTTCCGGATCAAGTATGGGATGTTTGCTATATTTGGGGCAGATTTTTAAGCAACTTTATAAAATTAAGAGATAATTATCTGATTTTTTTAAAAAAACCTGACCATTGCCACCATTTTTATCTCTCAGGGTTAGGAATGCGGAGTAAATCTTGTAAAGTACTGAAACAGAAATTACATGAAAGCTTTTGTCTTTTTAGAAAAAGTTATGCTTAAATCCTCTTAGGAACTATATTAACATTAATATTCTTTTTTTCCTAGGTGGTGGCATTAGCATGCACATCAAAATATTTGTTAGCAAACTGACATTTTGTGATTACTGCCATTTCATTTCACACATGTAGGTTAAACGTACAACAAGCAGAGGATTCAATTCACCCTTTTTTTTTTTCTCCTGCCCTTTCTAGCATAAAGTACATAAACCTTGGAAGATAATTTTTAACCTAGGAGTTACCCATTCATTAGCAGAGTTGAAAGCAGGATACATTAAGTAGTTGTTTCCTGACCTCGGAGAGAGCTGCCTCTGTGCTCTCAGATCTGTGTCCAATAATTGGTCCTACCTAGGGGGAAGAAAAGAAAAAAGAAACTACACAAACTGACTGAATGACCACTGAAGGGTGCTTCCAGAGTAATAGCTGGCTTCTGGCAATGCTCCTGTTCATGTGACAGAGTCTGAAATACCTTTCTTCTTACCCAGGGGTATCTTCTACCTTAAGCTTTTAAAAGGTCATTGTTGAGAAGGAATATTGATTAGTGAGTGGGCTGAATTTTTAATCTTAGTGTTTATGTTGTGATCAAAAGATGTTAAAATAAGTAAATTTTCACTTTCAATAAGTTAAAATGTGTGTGTGTGATTTAATTTTATGAACTTCATTTCTACAGGTATACCAGACTGCTAATAGCAAATTTAGCTCTTTAGATAAATTACTTAAATATTTTTTCTGAAAGTCAGGATTTTAGAGTTATCTTTATTTAGATTGTGCTGTGCCCGTGTACAAAATCTGCTTCATCTGTCAGGTGAATGCTTTTGCCTTGAGCTGGCTGCCACGGCCAGACATTCCATTGTAACTCTCTTTAGTGTAGCTCCTCAGCTACTTGCACAATGCCTTTGTGCTGGAGAATCATTCTGGAGTGCCTTCAGATTTTAACTTAGCCTAAACTGACTTGAATGGAGTGAATTCAATTGTAGTGTGAATGCTATGTCAGAGGAGAAAATAATCTCCTCTGGAGGAATGATGCTTTTTGGAAGGTTTAGTACGTGTACTTTAAAAACGAAGTTTGATTGATTCTTTCACATTTTTATTTTTCTCTTCTGAAGTTAATTAAGTCCAGGATAAGTAGAAATGAGACCATTTGAAAAATCTAGATTTTTTTTTTCTTTTATGTAATTTGTTTGCATTTTACACTTCGTGTATCTTGATTGGTGGGCTGGTTTTGCCTGGGATAGAGTTAATTTTCTTTACAGTGGCTGGTATGGGACCATATTTTGTATTGGTGCTGAACACAGGGTTGATTAATATAGAGTTGTTTTTTGTTAGTACTGAGCAGGGCTTACAACCCAGGCCTTTCTGCCTTTTGGACTGCCACGTTGGCAAGGAAATTGAGGTTTTGACGGAGACACAGCCAGGACAGGTGGCCCAAACTGACCAAAGGGATATTCCAGCATATGAAGAGAGGGAAGAAGGAGGGGACATTTGGAATCACGGTATTGGTCTTCCCAAGTCACCATTACACATGATGGGACCCTGCTCTCATGGAGATGGCTGAACATCTGCCTGCCCATGGGAAGCAGCCAATTAATTCCTTGTTTTGCTTGTGTGCATGGCTTTTGCTTTCCCTATAAAACAGTCTTTATCTGAACCCATGAGTTCTCCAGATTTTACCTTTCTGGTTTTCTCCCTGATCCCACTGGTGGGAGAGTGAAGGAGTAGCTGTGTGGGGCTTGGCTGCTGGCTGGGGTTAAACCACAACAGTCCTTTTTGCCCCTAAAAAGGGGGCAAACCACAGAAGGGAAAAAGGTAAGACTGAAAACCAGCAAAGCTGAAAAACTGTTACAGTAAGGGAAGATTTGTACCTACAAAACATTCCAAATACATATAATCACATGTCTATTTTGCATTTCTCTTCTATGGGAGAAGGTAAGATATGCAGTTAGAATAGGCATCAACAGCAGAGATAAGGAGTTCTTGATAAGTCCTTGTTTTCCTTTTGATTTTTACCTGGCCTTTCTAAGGATAGTTCATGTAGCTAAAATGTTCAAGAATGGAAAATGTTGAAATGAACTTCCCTACAGGTGGGTTAGTGTCTTTGAGGTTAGCCAGTAGATGTCATCACAAGACTGAGTGTCTATGTCCAGGAGCTATGCAGCACCCTTCCCTAATCCTGCACACACTTGCCAGCTCACGACTGGCAGAAACCTCATTGCAGCACTTGAGTGTATTTTCTGGCTGGCAGCAGGTGGGGGCTAACAAAGGGCTTCAAAGTATAAGTCATCTACAGAGGAAGTGCTGGTAGCTGAGACACCTTTCCAAAAAACTGAGTCTCCTTGAGCTCTGCTGGTAGTGTGTGAGAAGTTTAAAAGACTTTTTTTTCAGTAGAGGAAAGTAACAGTGATGCCTGTGGGAATTAGGAAATAGCACTGACAGTAAAATCACTAACATAAGGGCTCACTAGTGTCTTATAGATAAGATCATAGATATATTTACACCTACAGCTGCAGAATCTTGCCTGTATACTATGTTCCAGAATGGAAGGGTATGATCTGAAAAAATGTCCAGTGTTAATCTTATTCTGTCTTTCCTGAGTAATAATAGCAAATTTACCACTGACTTTATGAGAGGAAAAGAACGATTAAAAAAAATCCTTTCCTCAATTATAATTTTAATAATATATTCCCAGTCCTCATAATCAAGCTAATTGTTTTAAGAAGGAATTGCCTAAATATACCGATCTTGCAATAATCCAAACACAATAGAACCAAGAGGTAGCCTTCTGGTCTCTAGCTGTTCCTTCACAACAATCCAGGTTTTCCATCGGCCCCAAAGCCAGCCTGCATTGATGTCTGGTTTCCATAACCATAAATTGCATTAGTTGTCAGCACTTTGGCATCTAAATCACATCAATACAGTATTCTTTTCCTTCTGACATCTGTAAGCATGCTGGTTGTGGTGGCATATGTATGACCTGCCCTGTGTATGACTCTCAGTAAGTTAACACTGAGGCCCTCTCAGACAGTCATCACAGAAGCAGCTGTGGTGGTTTAAGATGTCCTTGTCCTTCAGCTGTTCACTACTAAACCACTGCTAGGGGCTGCATCCCTCACAGGATGGGAGGAGACAACAGAACTCTGTCCTTCTCTGGTTCAGCATAATGCTTACCTCGGTTACATTCACTTGTTGATGAAGAGGCTTTAAGTTAAGCTGGTTAATTTGTGCTGGAGTAGATGAGAGAGGCTCGCAAGATCTGTTGATTTATATTGCTAGAAGGAGCCTTCAGCAAAGGAGCAAAAACAAGTAGCCAAGGTATATAGGCTTCTAATACCATCTCATTAATTTCTTTAATGAATGTCTGGCTGCAGCCTAAAACTAAATATATCAATTTAAACAGCTGCAGTGGTATAGCTAATCTTCTTCATATGCTCACTCACTGCAGTGTTTTACAGTATTGCCCCTATCCAAGACTAACTGGATACCAAAATCTCTGGCTTGCCATTTGCTCATCTCTCAGGATTCCCAGCTGCTCCTGTCCAATAAATACATGTATACTGGAGTGTGATTTGGTGCCCTGAAACCAGAAATGAAGATGCAACATTAAATGCTCTGCATTTTGCATCATAGCCTTATAAAATAGGAATTGTATTGATTCTTACATGAGTTTACTTGAACTCAAGAATCCTTTTAGACTTTGGATGTATAGCTGCATCTGCTATGGAATTTCCACCTGTCTAGTAATTTATAATCTGCCTATAGCATCTAAGTTCAATTTTCCTTGGAGTGTGCAGCATTTTATTTATTGCAATTTGTCCATGAGAAGTCCCACAGAAAGCAACAGGGCTCATGGAGAGCTGCCAGGGAGAAAGAGAGAAGTCCCTCTGAGAGTTTTCTGGCATGAATGCTTGTCTGGCCAGCTTTGGGGAGGACAGGTGGGAAGCACCATCTCCCCATCTTCATTTCATATTCCTCTATTCCATAGTGCCAGTCCTTCCCTTTGTGAGAGGACGAGGTCTTGAAGGGCATCCAGTCCGTAGCAGTGAGATGACTGCTTGTGTGCTACTTTACTTATCTGAGGCAATCTGAGAACAGGCTAAGACTGGTGTTGCACTAAGGGCAATTTAGCAAAAGGAAGCAAAGTAGTCTGGAAGGAGGAAAGTATCAGCTCCAAAGGGAAACTCCTTATAGTAATAGAGAGTACTGCTTGTACAAATGCCACAATAAAACAAACTTACTGGTTACTTGCTATAAATTGCTTTCATAGTGCTCTTTCTTCCAAATCTTTCAGGCTGCCTGATAATAACCTACTCGTGCTAATTCTAGTATAAAATGAAATGTCTTGTGTCATAGTCTCTCTGTTATTTTTTGCAGGAACCTCATTTTTATTACTAGAGACCAATTTTGACGTTTTGAAGTTTTGCAAATTTTACGGGTTTTTTTCGGTGCCTGAATTGACTGTTTGGTAAAGACTTTAGTCCTAAATGTAAAAATAACACCAACAAATCTCTAAAATGCAAGTTATTGGTATTGAAACTGTCAGTTCAAGAAATAAGATAAGATTACAAGGTCAATCATGACAGAGGCTTTGTTAAATGAAAACATATGTGATACAATAAAGCATCCAGCATATTGTCAGTTGGTTCAATTTGTGAAACTGCTTCATGACCATCTTGCAAGATACACAATGTTTTCATGCTGTCTTTACTTTCACTTATCAATCAAATAAGGTCAGCTGGTCTCTTTCCTTTCCCTATGTTATGCCTGCAGTTGGATAAGGAGTACACAGATGTTGCTTGTGGTAAAATCATGCAATTGTCAGCACAAGGCAGGTTGGAGTGGAGAATGAAGACTGCATTTTAGCAGGAGTTTTCTGGCAGAGGATTAATAATCTACTATTAAATAGAAATGGATATCTGAAAATTCTACAAATTACATGGTTTTGAAAACCCATTGAAAGGGCATTAAAGGATTTACATCTGAAAAGATGTCCAATATGGTATTCAGCTGTCTTGAAATAAGAATGGATAAACTAAAAAACTTCAGAAATGTGTTGGGAACTGGGAAATAAAGCTTGAAAACCATATTTGCTTGATAGCATATGCAGAAATTTGTAGAACTGCATCTTATTGACAGAGTTTATTGATAGCTCCCTGTACTGTCAATATTACTTTACATTCCAAAATTTTATTTGTTGAAAATCATAGTTAACATTGACAGGATTCACTGTAGTGCTTTTAGGTTTAAGACTCTGGCCTGATGGAAAAAAATGTCAGGTTCTTTTAAGATATGAGTCTGTGGAGATGGCAAAGAGAGTGTGTTCTTGATAAAGCACAGAGCATTGCACTGGGAGAGGGAAGCAGCCTTAAAGAACGTGTTGGGACATGACTGATGGTGTGGCTGTTCTCTTCTGTATTAGTTCTTACTGCATTCCCCCCCACCCCTTCCTATAGTATCCAAACACCTTTCAGTAGTACATGAGCAAACATGATTAGCATCTGTCACAAAATGTTCTTTCTTTCATCCTTTCCTTGGGGCAGAATTGTGTGTGCAGTGTAACCTAGCACTTAGTTTCGGAGGTTTTTTAATGTATTTGTTACATGATTATTATGTTTGTTAAAGAGAAATCAAAGGTGTATACTCTGACTCAAATTAGAAGATTTGTGCTTTATTCCTAAGGGAGTTAATTTCACAAACTCAGACCAGCTCCCAAGCTGTGTTTCCTGCACAGACAGGCTTTACCTTCATGAGAAAAACAAAATCTATTATGCCTGAGGAGTATTGACTAGCCAGTTGAACTGGAGCTTAAAACAGTGTTTTAAATATGGTCAGCCCAGAATAATGAGCCCCTTGAAAGAGTGGTTTTTTGGTTTAAACATAAGTCAAAGTTCACTGTGAAGTCATCAAAAACTGTTTAACAAAAAGACTGGACACACCCTTTAAAGTCTCTGTTGGTCAGATGAATGGGAGTGTTTGGTTATCATTTAGCATTCTCTGTTGACTAAAGGACACGTTAAAGATACTTCACATCACTGTGACCATGAGAGAGTGATAAAAACAAGTATAGCCTTTTTTTTTCTGTAATTAATGATAAAAGCCTTTCCCCATGACATAATCCTTCTTTTTGCCATCAAACATAAAGCAATCCGAGTTGTTTCTGAATAAACCTGTTCTTGATACATTATTACAGCCAGTCATAGAACCACAGAGTTTTAGAATGTTTTGGAGTTAGAAGGAACCCTAAAGGTCCAGTTCCAACCGCCCCTGCCATGGGCAGGGACACCTTCCACTAGACCAGGCTGCTCAGAGCTCTGTGTAACCTGGCCTTGAACACCTCCAGGGATGGAGCATCCACTACTTTTCTGAACAACCTGTGTCAGTTTCACTACCCTCAAGTAAAGATTTTCTTCATGATGTCACATCTAAGCCCACTGGTTTATAGTTTAAAGCCATTCCTCCTTGTCTATCAAAAGTCCCTCTTGTAAAAAACTTGTAAGAACTCCCTCTCTGTATATATATAGTTTTCATGTGTATATAGTACATATGGAAGGGACACTCAACTGAAGCATTGCTGAAAGGGGAAATAGTACACAGATCTTGATTTTCAGATGAGACCTGTATTCCTTGTCCTTTATTCTGTTGTGAACTCAAGATGTAGAATGGTTTAGTAAATAGGATGCAATTATGGATACATTTAGAAGTGACTCCCTTAACACATTTCTCAAGATAATGAAGTCTGTGAAAACAAAATATATTTTTAATTTCCTGATACTTATCTAGATTTGCAAGTTTAACATGTTAGCGCAAGTGAGTCAAACAAACCAGGCTTCTGTCCATTTAGTTTCTTTTTAAAATTATTTTTAAATTACATTCACTTTCAAATTCATTGTGGTGGATGCTTTATAAGCTGCATGTTTTTGTGGTTTTAGGTGGGTATCTGTCAGTGTGTATATAAAGCACAAGTTTAAGAGAATTTATTTCTGTAGAAGGTTAGATTTTTTTAATATGTGTTTTTCCTGTTAGGACATCAAATTTTCATTTTGTGGAGTGACTTCTTACCTTTAAAGGGGGTGGCTAGTGAGCAGATAGATGCAAGGTAGTGCCTCAGAAATGATCAAAAGAGCAGTTGCAATATTTTAGAAAGCTCTGTCCTTCAGTCACATTAGTGTCCTGCCTGTAAGTCTGATGGAAATAGGCCTTAACAGAAAGCCTGGTCATCTGTAGGAATAACCTTGGGAGGCACTGTAAGGCAGGAACTTTTATGACCTCTTTGAATGGTTGCCACAACAACTCCTGGTTTCTATCAGGAATCATTTTCATGTTGTGATGTGATTTGTGGCACCATCAAAGCATGTGTTGCTTAGTTTCATTCTCTGTTAGGAATCAGACTTAGGGATGAAGTTGTTTTGTAGTGGAAATAACATGGAAAACTGGCTTTTCAGGTTAAGGGCCAGATTTACATTCTAACACTGATTTATACCAGCACGGAATGTCAACATGACATTCAGCTTCCAGCATCAAAAGACAGCACTGCTGCCAAGCACAGCAGTCCCACTTTCTCTCCACTCCTGGTATTTATCACTGGGCCGATGCCTCCCTTACACTGGCACAAGCACTGTTACTGTTGTGCCATGAACTCTGGGTCAGGGAAAACAAAACACCCAGATGAAAATTAAACTGTTTCTTTCTGCATTTAGTTCTACTAGAGATCATTTCCCTAGAGCAGTTCCTTAGATGGCCGTACAACCACTTGTGCCAGCTCCAGGGAGGGGATAATGCAGGAGCTGGGGCTGAGGGCCTGTGGGGGAACAGGGAGTCCTTGATTTCTCAGGCAGTGCTTAGTCTGCATTTGCTGGGTGCATACAGGAAGCTGTGGCTCAGGGATGCATTTTCAGTCAGTTCAATCCAGTCTGAGACCAACACTTAAATGGATACCGTCTCCCCTCAGAACTCGTCCTGCCCTAAGATGTGCTCCTGTCCCACCCTGTTTCCCTGCTGTTTCAGGCTGCCTGTTTGATGCAGGCAAACATCCACACATTCATCTCAAAGATATGGTGCCAAGAGGTTGGGCTTGCAAGTAATAGAGTCAGATGCCAAGTAACATGCTTGTTTTTCAATCTGCATACTCCCCTCTCTGAGGAAATTTTTATGTGTAGTTTGTGCTAGGTTGAAGACAGATGAAGTTAGATGACTAAAGGCAAGTTTCTGAATGTGTCTAGTTGTCAAAGGTCCCATTGTGGTCCATGAAAAATTAGATGGTACAGTTTGGAATTACAAAACTATTCAGCCAATGCAAGTGTCTTCTTTATGATGAGCTGAATAGCTCTACAGACACTGTTGGGCATGTTTCACTTCCCCTCAGCATAGAGCCAAGTATACTGTGAGGGCTCCAGCCAACCTGCCTGACCTCTGTCCAACCCTGCCAAAGGGCATGGGTTTCCTGTTAATCATATGTTATATTTGCCAGCTGTCTGCAGATGTCTCAGATACCTTAAAGGGTCTCAAATGTCCCTGAATACCCATCCTTAAACAGTAGGATGCAAATCCACTTACTAGCCTTCCCTGGATATAATGGATGCTTAGGATAGCTGTCTTAGGATGCAGACATCTACCTCATCCAAAGTTAGGTGAAACAAATCTCAATAAATGCTTTTCAAAAAACCCTGTCTAACATAGCATGAGTGTAATTCAGTGCAGTGATGTCTCCCTACACAGAGAGTTCTGGAGAGAAAGTGGACAAAGGCTTCCAGCTGCTGCTGGCAGGAACAGTGGAGGAACTGAAGTTACTAGAACCAGCAGGTCCACAGCCTGGATCACTCCTAAAAGGGGAAGGATTTGAGTTGTGATTGTAACTATGAGCTACATATAGCTCACAGTTATAATCATACTTAGTGAGATGTAAGTGTCGTTATTCCAGTAAAGGCTAGCACGAGTATAGAAGTTCAGTGGAGAGAATAGAGAAAAGAATTAGACAGACATCAAAAAGAGTTTTCTGCTCAGGATAGCCCTTTGTTTGGTGTTTTTTTTTTTTTTTTTTTTTTTTTTTTTTTTTTTTTTTCCCAGAACATTGCTCTTTACAGTGTCTTTACTTACTGGGATATTTCTAGTGAGTCAGGCTGTGTGGAGCCAGCAGTGTCCACAGCCAGTGTAGTGTCCAGGCCAAAGCCTTGATGGGCTGCAGGTCAAAGCCTGACTAACTGGAGAAGAAACGTCAGTGAGTTAGTATAACTTAAACTGCAGTATTGAAGGTAGGAGGGAATGCCTGATGTTATTGTGTTGTTTTCAAAGAATGAATTTTTCCCTTCGGAACAGGCTGCTAAGTCTCAGTTTACTGACAGAATGTGAAGTTTTAGTTATATGTCTTGGGAAAATGTATTAACTGATTTCTCTTTTGTGTGCTGTGAGAGTCTGCTGCATGCCTGGACTAGGTTCATGAAGAATTGCTCTTGGAATTGTTTTTTGCAAGGATTGGAGTGGTAGAATTTTTACAGGGATTGAGTCAGGTAGAATGGAACCATTAATGCATTAAAAAATTATTCTGGAGATCTGCAGGATATTTTACTTTGCTTCATCCAGAAAAATACTATCCATAACTCTAAGGCTATTATCCATATTACTGTTTTATTTTAAACAGCCAAAGAGAATTAATCCTCAGCCTATTTGCATAGGTTCTTCCAGCCCTGAATGAAGACTTGAATTCTCTGTAAGATGAAAAATAAATCCCAATGCCTCAATTCAACATTAAAAAAATGTTAAATTTCTGTGGGTACGGTGCTGTGAGCACATTTATTCCCATTTATGTAGGTGATGTGAAGTGAACATCACTGGTAAGCAGATGCTACATATTCTGTGATGGCAGAGAAGCATAAAAACTGTGGGCCAGGTCTTTATTTTAATGAGCAGTTGTTGCTTTGTTTGCTTCAACTTCAACAAGCTGAAGAATGAGACTGATTTTGAATACAGAATGAAGGCACTGTACTCAATGAAGTTTAACTGAGTTCATTTTTACATAAGTCTGTGTGTGTGTATCTGTAGGTACTTATTTATGCAAATACAATTTTATATATTCATATGTTTATTTTGGAATATATATTCAGAGAGAAAGAGACTTGCAGTGTAGGAACATATTAAAGAGTATTCTGTGAAAGTATTGCATCTCAATTTTCTTTATTAATCTAACAAACAAAGCTGGATTAAGTTCATCAGTTGAAATGCACATTGTTAAAGTACAGGATACATAGTTGCTGAGAAGAAATTTGGATTCTTCTTAAAACTTATATGAAAAATATAAATCTCCATGGTTGAAAAATGTGGTGTCAATAATTTGAGCATATCAGATGTAAAATTCTTTAGCATGAATTATATTCTCTATATTTCACACAAATTACCCTTAATACATTGGTGATAGCTGATACTGTTAACTCATGTTAACTTATAAATTTATATTCATACTACATTGTTTGATGATGATTGCACTTCACGCTGGCTGTTGGGCAGATTCAAACCATAGAAATGACTGCTGGCCTTGAATTCACTGCTGGTGTTTTACAGTATAGTGCTGAAATATTAGGAATGGTGGGAATTGTAGAAATAGTATTCTCTAAAACATGCATGTTTATAATTTTTCTTCTCCTGTGTTAATAATAATATTCTGGCATAGGTTAGAACATATAAATATTATACTTACTAAAGTCAAGAGATTTATACCTTGTTGAGTATGTCTCTGAAAGAACTCTAAGCACTCTAAGCTATTTTCTTGACACACTATTTAGTTTTCATGGGAAAGTAATGGAAGTTTTCACTGTTCTATTATTGACCCAAATAATGCTGATTTCTTAACTACTAAGTGTCAGAACATTTTGTGTATTCATTCAAATATAGAACTGTAAAATCACAGAATCATTAAGATTGGAAGAGACCTCCAAGATTATAGAATCCAACTTTCAACTGAGCATTACCATGTCAACTAAGTACCATGTCCAGTCATTTCTTGAACACCTCCAGGGGTGGTGACTCCACCAGCACCTCAGGCAACCTATACCTGATCACACTTTCACTGAAAATTTTTTTTCCTGTTGTCATAGCTGAACCTCCCTTGCTACAGTTTGAGGCCATTTCCTTTTGTCCTGTCACTACTGGTTGAAAGAAGAAACCGACCCCCACCTTACTACACCCTCCTTTCAGGCAGTTGTAGGGAGTGATAAGGTCACCCCTGAGTCCCTTCTCCAGGCTAAACCCCCAGCTCCCTCAAACACTCCTTATATGATTTACTCTCTGGACCCTTCCACAGCTCCGTTTCCCTTCTCTGGACATGCCCCAGCCCCTCAATATCTTTCCTGTAGTGAGAGGCCCAGAACTGAACACAGGATTTGAGGTGTGGCCTCACCAGTGCTGAGTACAGGGGCACAATCCCTGCCCTGGTCCTGCTGGCCACACTATTTCTGATAGATCTGAGGCCAGGATGCCATTGGCTTTCTTGGCCACCTGGGCACAGCTGGCTCACGTTCAGCTGCTGTTGACCATCACCCCCAGGTCCTTTTCTGCTGAGTTTTCCAGCCCCTCTGCCCCCAGCCTGTAGTGCAACATGGGACTGTTGTGACCCAAGTGCAGGACCTGAATCTCACTCAGTTGGCCTCAGCACATCAATTCAGCCTGATCAAATCCCTCTTCAGAGGCTTCCTGCTGCAAGCAGATCTGCAGCAATCTGCTGCATAATATCACACTTACTTGTCTTTCAGTCATGCTACATTATGATTCTTTGAGACATTTTACAAAATTCTACAGAATACTTGGTTACTGCTGACTTTATTTATAGGGGTTCATTTGTGTGTCAACCATAGACAAAAAAAGTGTACACAATATTGAATAGTAGACTGCAGAGAGCATTCAGGAATTCACAGGAATGATTCACAGTATGTTAATTGTATTAATATGGATTTGTGGGGGGGTTTTGTTTGTAGGTTTTGTGTTTTTGTTTTTTTTTTTGCAACCAGTGGGTGTTCAAGAACACTAAGTGACAGAGCATATTTTATCATCAAATTTGATTTGATTTAAGCAGAAATTTAGATATTACAAAGCCAGGTTCGCTCAGCACTGTACAATATAAGAAGAGAATGCATGTTTACTTTAAAGTTGAAATAGAGTATAGAGCATATTGGGATATGATCAAATTTCAACTGTTAATCTGGAATATTATCATCATTTTATATATATATATATATATATATATATATATATAATTAAATAACTGTTCTGCTTATCAAAATGTGACTCAGAGAAAGCACTGCCCTTTGAGGAGACTGGTGTGAAAAGTGGCTGTGATATTTGTCTGACAGATATGGCTGGCACATCTTTAGTTGTTGAATAATGTTAAAGGAAAGCATAAGAAGCAAGGTTGGAAGGCTTGGCCTGTATTGTATGTCTACGTAAGCAGCTACTGTGTTTACCCAAGAAGGACATGTGATGGCAGACTGGGAAGGAAATGGTTTCTGTGGCTATACATGAATAGGAGAGAGAGAGACAAATGTGTCCAACAACCTGTAGAGTGCACTGTCAAAAAACACTGAGAACCCAAGATCAAATCTACCCTCATTTATTTCACTGTAGACAAAACTGGACATTTTCTGTCTATGGAGCAACATTGTCCCTTAGCGAGCTACTCAAGACAGAGCTTAATGAACCATCTCGGGAATCAGCAGGGTTGAGGAGGCTCAGCAGAGCATCCATCTGGTAAATCTTTGCCTCTGGCAGGGCTGAGTCATGTGGCACTATCCTTTGTGCCATGAAGAGGTACCTGCTCAACTGGAGCCTGTTTGTGTCACTCTAACAGGATGCACATATTGTGTCTTGCCCCCATGTTCATGTGCAAAAGCACATTAACGTGTCTTGGTGACTGTAGATTGAAATACCTGTTCAATAAAAGAGCTACAACCTAGGGCTCTTAATGTAAGCACATACTAGAGCAAATGTGTCTGCATTGAACAAGTAGGTTTTGAGACAGTACTTACTCATTACACTTTTCCCTCCAATGTTCTTTCACATAATGACCTTTATCAAACTTATCTTGAAAGTTGCTCATTAACTAGAAAATGGAAAGAAAAATGCTTTCCCATGGTTATGTTAGACTGTATTACCCTCATTATCCTCTCAAGAACTTACTCAGGGAGTATGTGAAGAAGTGAAGAACAGAAGTATTGCTTGTGTCTCAGCAGCTAAGAAATCTAAAAGATATATTAGTTTATTAATATGAGGTAAGAATCATGTCCAAAGGATTAGAGATATGTGTGGACAAAGATGTTTCAAGGTCACAGTATGATCTCTTGAGATATTTGAGTTAAAGTGTATAAAAAAACCAACTGATTGTGAGACCTCCTTTGGAGTACAGCACCCAGTTTTAGAATCATAGAATGATTCTGGGTTTGAAAGGACCTTAAAGTTCATCTAGTTCCATTTCGTTCCATTTAGTCAAAAACCATTTGGTTTCATCTGTTAAACAGTTTTTGGAATGTTCCACCATAGGAGTTGGAGACGAGCAAAAAGCCCCTGCTTTTGTAGGCAGAGATTAGTGAGAATATCCCTTTGGTCAGTTTGAATTAGCTGTCTTATTTGTGCCCCCTGCCATGATCTACTGCAGGGTGATGGAAAGTTTTGGAGAGACAGTTCTGATGCTGTGCCAGCACTGTTCAGCAGCAACCAAAAACACTGGTTATCAATACCACTGCAAGGCACACCATTCCACTGTGAGGGCTGCCATGGGGAAAATTAACTCCATCTCAGCCGTACATAATGCAACCTTATAAGTAACAGTGAAGGAGAAAGCAAGTAGACAAGTGATTTTTTTTTTTTTTTTTTTTTTTTTTTTTTTTTTTTTTTTTTTTAAATAGGCAATGTAGCAGGTACTTCTTTGGAAAGCTTAAGGCTAGAGCCCACCCTTCCAAGTGACATGATAGGACTGACCAGTAGAGTTAAAGCAGGAGAACTTCTCTGACACAGAGAAACCAGTCAAGGATCTGATTTAGCAAGGGTGTGAACATGAGTAAAGTTAAATGTGCAAAAGTTAGAATGATTGAAACTTTATTATGGATCACATAACTTTTCAGACCTATCTCTAAATAAGGAGTTACTGCCATATTTTTCTTTACAATGTGTGGCATGGATTGTTTTGCACAGGAGGTTCAGCAGTGTATTGCTTTCAAACAACCAACTGGTCACTCAGCTTTCACAGATGGGCTGAATTGTACATCTTTCTGGAGGTGTCAAACAGGACCAGAAGCGACATTTTATATATTAAACAGTTGTCTGTATGAAGATTGATACCTTTGCCATCTCATTTTCTGCTGTTAATTCATATCCACACCTGTCTGATCCTATAGAGCAGAAAAAAAATCCTGTAAGTTATGCACCTCTTATTAATCAATCCTCCTACTTAAGGCATCCATTTTCTTCCAGAATTAGGGTAAGAAGAGAAAGGAGTATTCTAAAAAGATATCCAGGGGAGAGGCTTTTACAGGTACCTCTATGGCAGTCAGTGACTAGAAGGGTTTCTGTAACCATCTGTACTTAGGCAGCCATAGGGCTGCCTGGGCTGATTCCATCTGAGATGTCCTGTTAATCTCACTGACCAACCAGTGAGCTTTGTCATCTGCCCTGTTCTCCAACCTCTGCTGTATCCTCCATTCTTCATTGCCCTGTGGTCCATGGGGCTTCTGTGGCATTCCTGGAATGGGCTTCCATGGACCTCAGTCATGTTGTTGCATCCTACAGGAAGCAGAAATCCCAACAGGTAGTAAGGGCACCGTCACATTTAGTAGGAGAAAGAAAATAAATATTTTGAACAGCCATGAGATCAGTTTAAAATAACAAGTTTAACACTCCCAGCCAAAAGGAGGGAGGTAGGTGATGACAGCTCAGCACTGTGTCATCAACTTTGTTCAGATTGCTGCAGGCAAGAGTTTTCCCAGTGACTTCCCAAGTGCCCCCCATAGCGCTGCAGCCCAGGGAAGTGCCGTGGTTTGTGTCTCAGCAACCTCAGCAGCTACAGCAGGGGACATGTGGGAGGCTGAGGTCATGTCCAAACAGGTGAGCGCTGTGCAGCTCTCTTTCAAGAAAGGGTGGGAGACAGCTTTCTTTAAAAGCAATAAACATTTGTGCTGACTGGCAAGCTGTGATCACACCTCTGCACGTTTCTGTATGAACTCTAAGGCAATGTAAACTTGAGACCAGAGATATACCCAGGCCTTCACCTGCCTCTGCAATTGCCAGCAGATTTGGTGGGAGCCAGACTTGACTTGACTTGAGAAAAACATTGCCTCCCTGACCCTTGGGAAAAAGCTGAAGGATTTTAATTTCTCAATACATGTGGGAGAGCAGTGGTGGAAATCTTCATCAAGGATTTTTCAGAAGCTTGAGGGATGCCAAATCAACTAAAATAGCTAAAACAGTAATCTCTTTTCAAGCCAAATAAAATGCGACCCGTACATACATAAGTTGTTAAAATCATTTGTTTAATAAAACCAAATTTGATTGTAAAGATGCAATTTTTCTACTGCTGATTTTAATTTAATTGCTACTCATCTCAAACTATAAGTGAAGATTTTATGCAGAGAAGAGGGAGAAAGAAATTATGTGTTGGAAGCAACATTCTATCAAGATAGTCACAATTTCACAGTCACTTCTGTTCCCTATCCTTCTGCTTTATGTCTTTTGAGCTTCCCTCTTGGAAAACTCACAGTGCTTTGTTTCTGAAGTATTTTTGTACACATATTTTTAATACTTAAACAGATTTTGGATGTCTTGCCTTGAATCTTTTAAGGAATCTTTGGCTTCTTCCAGGTTTTTTTTCCCTTCTTGCAATATACGTTGTGACTACAACATAGGAATTTCAGATAAAATAATACAAGAATGTATTACAGTTACTGCCATAGGAATATACAGTTCTGCCCCTTAGCATAGACTTCAAGTAGCACTAAAAATTTTGTCATGATATAAAAATAATAGCACATTATTAAGAAAATATTTCTTTCCTCATCAGAAGTAATATCTTTGACTACTCTGCAAGACTTGTCTCAAGTCACAGTTAGTGACTTCAAAAGGAACCTTTTCTGTTCTTGTTTATATCAACAATTTTATATGTTTTCTATTTTTTAATCTGCCCTTGCTGAGCAGGACTAAGTCACCTGCAAAAGATTATAGGTTTGACATAGCTTAAAAAGAATGAAAGCCACCACAAAGGAGTTTCTCTAGTCAAATAATATTAAAAGTTAAATATTTACCTGGTACATTTACTCTGAAATGAATTAAAAATAAATGTTAAATTAATCTGCCTGACATTTTTCCTCCTCTAGTCAGTTGGGCATTTTATTTGTTGTATTGCCAGAACAGAAAAGGAACCAGAATTCAAGTCTCTGGAAGTAAATTCTTAATAACAAAAGACAGTTCAATCACTTTGACACAGAGTTAAAAGAATGCTTTTTGTGTCAATGCTCAGTGAGTTATAGCAAGTCCAGTTGATAAAATGGAAACACTATCTCAACTTGTTTAGAGTAGGTTTTCCAAATAATAACAACCTCTTTAGTTCCTCTTGCATACATTTTCCTCTTAAGTCTGTAAAATTTGAAATGGAGGGGAATTTTCTGCAAAGACAGTGTTCAACAGCTAGAAAAAAAAAAAGTTGAAAAGTTCAGTTACTTCTTCTTCAAGGAAAATTTGCCAATTTGACACAAAAAATCAATTTAAAAATCATTGTGAAAAATTAGAGGTCTCAGTTTCAGATGATACCCTCTCATGCACCCTGAGAATGATTTTGCAAGCATTGAAATATTAGGCACATATGTAGGACTTTGCAGTAGTGGGTTCTAAATGAAAATGTAATCAAATGAAAGGGAAATTGTCTATTCTTTTCCTAGAATAATTAGAGTTTCTTAAAATAGTAAAATATGAAGTGAGATAGTATTTTGATTGTAATTGCATTTTTCCTGACTCCTGTTCTATTGTAATGTCTTGCATTTGTGAGGTTGCAGTACACTTTTCTGTTATTACTCAGATATTGACTGGGGCTTAGGATGTGCCATGACCCTCAAATGTAACACTTTATCTGAGTAGGCTTTAAATGAGAGTAGTTTTCCTATGGGCTAACACATGTACTTTAAATTTATAAACCAAAAGAAGAGTCCCCCATGTGACAGTAACTAAGATGGTTGAGCTAAACCCGTTATTCTGTGGGCTGAGGAAATGAACTTTGTTTCAATTCAGGCGGAGCCTCCTGGGAGAAGTTGTCTGGCGCCACAAAACAAATTAGTAAGCAGAGACTGAAAACTATTAAGTTTATTTTAAGAATGTGTTGTCAGAGATCTAATAAATTTACTTGTTGCTGCAGGCCATGCATATATGAAGCCTTAAATAATCCAGGTGTTGTTTTTTTCCTTCAGAGGGAGGTGCAGGGTGTGGATCTTTAGGAAAAAGGTACTGTGCTTTAGGTAATGTGGGCATTTTTTAATGATAGACATGACAGCTTGAGTGGTATGTTTGGGTTTTCTCTGTTATACAAGGCAATTTAAATTAATTTTCTCATGCAAAGTTAGTTAGTGACTACACAAAATACCAATTAGTTGGAAATAACTTTATAGTAACAGAACAGTTCTTCTAAACCAAATAGATTTCTTTTGTTGCCATGTTCAAATATTCCAAAGATTACTTTTTAATTGTTTAAATTTACAAGTTTGCCATATTAAAGTTCAGAACCAGTTGTATTTTTGAATTTTCTCAGGACTCTCTTTTGTCAAGATGACTTAACTGCGGTTAGGTAGCCATATCAACTGGTGAGTTGAGCACAGTCCCGCTACATTCAATGGAGTGGGTTAAATCTTCTTAGAAGGTGATCCAGCTGTTCATACAAGATGTGCCTGCAATTCCTGAAAGTGAAGTTCTTTCCATTTCTTGTGCCTGGAAGGCTAGCTTTAATTAAACATACATCTTTTATAGGATAACTTTAGATGATATGAATCCTGTCTAGGAAAGATCTCTTGTAAGGATCTCTAAGGCTGATCTCTTGTCTTCACCTTTTGTGGATCAGGAGCCAGTTGATTTTGTTTCTGTGCTCTGGAACCTGAGCAAATACATAGTGTGTTTTCCCTGGAATGATTATTCACTGCACATGTTGAATTTATTTGCTATGGATTCTTTTCTCCTCAGAACCAGTGGTCATCCTGCAGTGCTAGTTCTTGTCACAGACTCCAAAAACAGCAAGTGGATCTTTTGGATTCCCTAGAAATCTGTTACAAACAAAGTACTTATGCATAAAGGCTTTCAAACACACACAGTGCTCCAGCATCTTTTTTGATGATTCAGATTGGGTTGCTCTTTATCCACTTTGCTCATTCCTTTGAAAATTCACAGTCTCTTGGTAAAGCCAACAGAGTGACAGTATCCTGGCTCTTGGTGAACTAATTTCTACAGAGCTGATTTATACTGAAATTAATTTAAAGCTATGAAATTAATTGGCTGAAGACTCAGTGCATATTTGCTTGCACAGATTTTGTTAATTAAAATCAGGTTAATCTCTTCATCAGAACCCAGTTAATCTCCTGCAGAAGAACTGGACACAGACTTGAATTGGGAATTCCTTAAATTAACCCAGCATGAATCTCCAGACTGCACTTGGAGACATCCTTAGTGACATTTAGTTGAATTTTATGAGTATTCAAATTTAATATGCACTAGGTAACCTTGACATTCATATCTTGTCTCTCACTTCCCCTTCCTTCCTTTTTGTAACAAAGCAGCTACATGGTATTCTTCAGATATTTCTTCTGCTACATCACTTCAGCCATTTGCTTATTCTGAGCCCTGGCAAATGTGGCCCTTCCAACTTGTTTCTTGGGGTAGACATAAAACAGAAAAAAGATTTACAGAAACTACTGAAAGATGGAAACTGTCTGCAGTTCATTGGATACCAGCAATTATACTCTGAGCAAGCTAAGTCCATAATGCTGGGAAGTGTGTGTTTTCTCATGAGAAGTTCAGAGAAAGCATTGTTTTAGTCCCTAATCACTAGGGGCTGGTTTAGGGGGTTCATTTTGGCTGTTCTGCAAATATATTGAGTTACAGTGGCAGATAGAGTGCAGGAGGTTGCAGAGTTCAGCAAGTTGTTTTAGCGATTGAGGTCTATTTCAGTATACTTAAAAGACACTTATAAAGCTGAAACATTTTAAAGCTTTTCTAGTCATTAGGTTATCCTATGCGTTGTTAAAGTCAATTCGAAACTTTCTAGTGGCATGTGTTATGTGCTGGGTTTACTTAGGCATTTCACTTATGCGATTTCCTTATGAAATGAAGGCAGTTTTACAGGATATACCCTTTCTGATGGTCATAGCAGAGGGAATAGCATTTGATAATAGAATCATGGATTAGTGTGGGTTGGAAGGAACATTTTCAAGTCATCTAGTCCAATGATGTGCTGCCCTAATGCACTGAGAGCAGAACATTTCTTGTCTACTTTATTGCTGGAGGCAGCAATGGATGGTTAATAGCTTGGCAGAAAAAAATATTTACTAGAGACTTTTGCCTTTTTAACCTGAAGCTGAAAGGTACTGGGACCACCACACAGTATGGCAAATCAGAGTTGTTGACTATGTGCCTTGAACTGGGCAGAAAACATCTATATATTTATCCTGACTATCAGAGTCAACTAAGATTTATATGTTTCTCCTGTAGGCAGGTAAAAATAGGTTTATACTTTCCATGAATGACTAGGAAAATAGTGTGGGGATATGAAAAGTGCTGAGGTTCACAGGAAGCTTCATGAATAAATGGGGAGTCATGATGCTGGGGACTAAAATTTCTGCATTTCATGTGAATTTTACTTCTTAAAGCCTGTTGAGGTAACTTTATCCTGGTGTGTATTAACTGACTTGACACAAAAGAGGCTAATCAAAGATTAAAAAATGCAGCAGATGTCTCAAAATGGACAATTCTCTGTTCTTTCCTCTCTCTGTATTTTTGAAATCAAGTTCAGAAGTGGGTTCCTATTTTTAGATGCTTCATGTCCCTATTACAAAAAGAAGGGCAAGGGTAGTACCAGCTAAAGTAATCTTGTCTGAAGAAGGCACCAGATAAAGTCAAATATTTAGAACCAAGGAAGAAAGAGTGCAGCAGACATGTGGACATGCAGACAAGTCAATAAGTTTTGCATTGCTGTACAGTGATTCCTGAACTGTAGACAGACTGCTAATATGTCACAGTTGTTTTGATTCTCCTTATTAACATCTTTTTGCAGTCTGATGAGAAAGCAAAATAAGAAGAGGAAGGAGAAAAGACCAGTAGTAAAAATTTTGAAGAAATTATTTTTTCTTAGTGCTTTATTTACTGGTTATTTTTTTCCACTCTTTCTTCGTTTTGATGTATGTTCTTTGTTCTGGAGGAATTTATAGGTTGTTTTTTTTTTCCCGGTTAAGCAACCTTAGCTAGTGACTAGAGAGAGGAGGTACATTGTACCTTGGAGCCCTACAGGGCTCAGATATCTGTGTTTGTACAGACAAATCTCATGCACACAGTGAGACTGTGTGACTGTGGTTATGCAGGGTAGGCACTCTTGCTGATTTATCTCTGATTTATGCCATGGCTGCTCAGCAGGGAAGTCAGTATCTGCATCAAGATGCATCAATTTCTGTTGTGTCAATAAATGAATACTGAGGTGCAGTTACATGCTTTTATTTATGAATTAGGGTCTGGGGCAGCTCCTAGGGACAGCAAAACTACAATCAGACTTTCCTTACAGAATGGCCATTTTTAATGGCACCTCAGGTCAACAGTGCTCAAGGTACACAATTTAATGTAAGAATTGTTTTTTATACTGTCTTTACATAGCTCTGTGATCTATGGAGAAAACTGGATTTGATTCTTTCCTTCTCTGAGTTCTTTGCACCATGATAGAAAATTGTGACAATCTAATCTGTATTTTTTCATGGAGAATTTATAACTTTGAGATATCTGAGCAGCATGGCTAAAAAGATGAATATTTGAATGGGAATATTAATTTAAATGGTTTCCTTTCAAGCAGCTGGCTGACCAAGTCTTCCTCCCGCTCCTCGTTTATTCATGTTGTGTAACTGAAACTGTTTTCTCCAGATGATTTGATCTTTTTAGGAATTTCTCGTTTGATGACCCATGCAAAAATAATAATACATCACTGTTTTCTGACAGTTAAACAATTTCCTGACAGGATTTCTGTAAAGACCAATTCCAGCTTATATCTGTCTTTGACTTGTCATATACAGGCAAACTTTTTCAGAGGGTTTTGTCCTCAAAAGCCTCTGTGATAAAGTCACCTTGTGACTCACCTTACTCTACACTAATGCACTCTGAGCTCTGGCAAAATTCAGGAAACAAGTTTTCATGCCTCACATTAGCAGCATTTTTCCATCCACATCTCATTGACGCAAAGTTTCTTTGGATTTAACCTTTTTTTTAACACTCCCCTCCTTCATTTTGTGTAGTTTTATAAGTAATGGCTTCCCTCTCTGGACTTCTGATGTATTTGTACTGCCAGCACTTGTCTGGGAGAGGAATAAAAGCAAAACTGTCTCTGGGGTGGAGTAGCTTAATGATTTGCCCAGCAGCTGAATGTCTGACTGTGCCCAAGGGCAGTGCTTGTGAGCAGTGCTCAATCCATCTGCTGATAGAAATATTATTATAGGGCAGATACTTATTTTAATAGTGAATCAATTTAAAGTGACATGTGCTGTTTTATTTCTGACATTTTATAATTTCTTAAAGTTATACTCTTAATATTCTTCACAGGCTTTGTGCTTGAGTGGTGCTTGGCTCCTCTACTATGTTGTAGTAGTTTCATCCAGGTTAGGCAGAAGGGAATTCATCTTACTCAGCATTAAATGGCTGTAATAAAAGTATCTGCAAGGTAAAGGGTCACAACAGGAGTTTTTAAAAGCTGATTAGGAAAAACACACGTATTTTTGCATGTATCAAGGCAAAGCTAATCTCATTCAAAAACAAATGCCTAAATTAAGTCATAGGCTTACAAAATGCCTCTTTTCTGGATTTGGCTGTAAAGAAGTTTAGGATTTCTAGCCCCAAAATAAATACCTGAAATTAGGTAAGGTCTATCGTATGCTTCTTGTTTTGTTTTGTTAGAGGTCTGTATTAATAATAATAATAATAGTAGTAGTAGTAGCTAATAATAAGAAAAACAGCAATTTTATTCTATGGGACAGTGGACTGTTAAATGGCTTGTATAAATTAGAAAACATCTCCTCTGAACGTGAAAAAAAAAGCACAAAATGAAGACACGGAAGTTTGAAATACCTGTATTCTTTTCTTAAATTTGTAAAGCTGATAGGTTTGGTATTGCACATTTTAAAAGGTGAAGATTGTATATTTTAGGGACAGAAGTAGGTCTGTAAGAATAGAGGCTTGATGTAACTCCCTTAAGAAATATACTTTTATGTTTGGTTGTTGGGGTTTTTTTTTTATTCTATGGAAAAAAATAGAAAGAAACAGCTGAAAGCAAGAAATAGGTGGAATGAAGACAATAATAAATCTTTTTATTGCCTTTCTTGTGCTTCTTTTCTTCCTAAATTTCATTCACAAGAGACCTGTATGTAGATTGTGTGCCTTTGTCCATAGCACATTTAACCTTGTGTTCTTTGGATAAGAGAATAAATTTTGCCAGATTTTCTTTTGCTTTCTATCCTCTGGTTAGATTATCCTTTTGTCTAAAAGGACGCAAACTGTGCTAGAAAATTTTCCTTTACCTGGGCAGTTTCAAATATCTGACATTCTCATTTGTAATAAGCACATGCAGCAGTATTTCTTCTCACTAGTGGTAAAATGTGTTCTCTCTCCTTTAAAAGACAGTAAATTTCCATCCTTTTTATATGTCAGAAACTTTTATCCTTCTGTTAAATTATGGTCAGATTGGGCAGTGTGTTAAAGGGTGCCACACAAATGGCTTTTCTCACTAAGTTACAGAACAAGATGTATTCTGTTACATTTGTCCCCAGAAACAGAAGACATAACATGCGGCTAACCTGATGTAAGTGCTGTTGTAGTTACTGCTGTAACACTATAGCTGCTGGTTCTCCTTAGTGCTCATTAGTTTTTGATATGTGTGTTTGCAGCCTTCCCCTTTGTCAGTAACAATAGAGATCACAGGAGCAGAAAGGAGCAGGGTGAGGAGTGCAGGGAGATACCCCAGTAACCATTTCCCTCCTTTCATTTACACAGTACCTCTGCCTCTGTGTGAGATTGCACAGCTATAGTTCCTGGCTTTTTTCTAGTAGGCAGGTCAATAAAGAAACATAGAGGCTTATCTTTGAAGCAGAGTGAAAGCATATGGAGTGGCTGTCTCATTTTTCAAGAGTGGAAGAAACTGGAAGGGGTAAAGCAACCTTCATTTGTCTCTTCTTGCAGTAATTAAGCCATGAATTAATTTAAATGCTTAGATATGCCTCTCTGTAGTTCAGAGGAATTACTTTTTTCACCAGCTTGGGTACAGAAGTGTTAATTTATAAAGGAAATTTCTTGCACATATAAGGTAGTTGTCACCTGAGAAAACCTTGATCTGTAGCAGCACCTTGTGGGAAGGAAATCAGACTACAATCTCCCACATAGGCCAGCATTCCCAGAAGACAATTACCAAGTGAACATTTGCCATCCCTGAGCTGAGCTTATTTTATTATTCCTATAGGACTTACAGAATTCTAGAGCAATAAAAAGCTCATCCATTAGGATGATATACAGAATGCATCCCAAATACATTTTTATTAATTCTTGAGCTTTTTCTCTTGAGAAATAAGAAAATTAGTGTACTGTGTTTGTATTCATGTAAGAAAAAAAAATGTTATGGTTGAGTTCTTTACTTGTAATTCCTTTGTTTTAAATCTTTAAAACCTTTGGATTGTGATATCCAGATAGTATCTTAGCCAGGACACAAGCCAGGTTCCATTAACCTCAAAAGAAAAAGTAATCTTTAACAAAAAAGAAAAGATATAATTATATCTTTGTTTTCCAGGAGGCAATAAGCTGAAGAATCAACATTTTCGCCTAAACTGGGCATGGATCTCCTTAGAAAAGGAGTATTACTTAGTGAATGAAGACTCCAAGTATCTTGATGTTGTTCTTAAACGGAGAGGTTACCTGGGAGAAACCTCTTTTATTAGTAAGTTCAATTCTAACCTTATTGGTTGCTTCCATAGATCACTGCCCAGCCTGTTGATATAATGTATCAACACAACACAACACTGCTGTTTCAGGATTATCAAGCTATATTCAAAGGAATATGTTTGTTTATTAAAGAATGTGTCTTTATCTTTTATATGCTATGTATATGATTTCTTTAGCTAAATAATGACATTGTCCCTTTTTTATTAGGTTTTTTTTTTTTTGTCTTTTGCAATAATTTTTGAAAAAACAACCCAAGACATGGTCCTTCTTTCTTTGATTTGATTGATACTACTGTTTATTTGTTTCACAGAATACATTTCCTGCCTGGATCTTCTTTTCCCTATAATGAAAAAATGCAGTTGTAGCAATTGAAAAGACAATAATAAACATATATCATTTTCCAGGAAGGTTGTTGTGAGCTGCTCTGACCAGCAACTACAAGGATTAGGCTCCTTTTCTTCACAAAATGTTGGCAGTCAACTGAGGCTGATACAGAAGGTGTTGAAAACTGTTTGCAGTGCCTGGGGAGGGTGAAAAAAAGGTTGTGTTATCACATTATGCAACCTCACACTTGTTTCTAGCTTCTGGATCTGTTTCCTCCTCTAATGCATTTGCACCGGGGAACATTATCCTTGTACAGTTTCATATCAAAACCTATGGTGAGCTTACACTGCTTAGAGAAAACTCAATTTAAAGCTATTTTTTGCAGAGATATGTAAGCATTTACCTGGCAAGTTTCTGTTTAGGGCTTTTTCTGATTAGAAGTCTGAGTTTCAGGTAGTGAGATGCAGTAGGGACACCTGTTCTGGCATGAGATTTAGGGGATATAAACCTAAACCAACAGGATCTTACTTAAAAGATTCTGTTTTGAACAGTGAACCAACTTTGTTAATACATTTCTTTTAAAGAAAGATAAAAGAATGGAAGAGATAAATACATAGTTAAGGATGTGTTGTTTAAATTAATTACTGGTACTGAATAACAGATACTGATGTGACTTCTGATCCTTCAGGTAGAGTGTTTACAGCACTTTCTACCTCTGGATTCAAGGCCAGTTTCAGTATTGAGCTGACTGAAAAATCAGCAAAACCAGTTTGAGTAACTTGTCTCCAACTACCTTAATCCTGCAAATGGAATTATAGAATTGGAAAGAGCATAAAACACACTGGTCAAGATTCTTACTGGCTTTTCTGGTCTGTGTGCAGTGCCAAAATGGCTGAAGGTTTATAGGTTGTATAAAATTGGCTATGACTTAGGATGAGGCACAAGCCTAAACAAAGTATGGAAAGTATTATAGGAAAAGGTCATTTGTTTCAATACATTGAATAATGCAGCTGGAAGAAACAATCAGAGAAGGAGGAAGTTTTAAGGGCATTTTTCTGAAAAGCCGAGAAAAGCCTTTAAGATTTCAGCTGTACTGTGGGATTTAAACAAGGCCAAACACATGAGTTGGAGACAATTCTGAAATACTGTCTAATTTCCATGAGGGTCTTTTAGAAAGCCTTAAACTGGGAGGGAAATGCCTGTGAAATCCTGTTTCAGAGCAATCTGAATCTGAGCCTGGAAGGCCTGTGCCATCTCTCTGGATTGAGTTGTTTGAATTTTTTCCCATGGACTTGCAGCTTCAACTTCACTTTAACCTGATGTTTGTCATTATGCAAACACTGAAATAAGAGGATAATAGTTTTTTGTTTTTTTTTTTAAATACTTATTTCAATGGCAATGAGGGCAATGGTTCATGTTTTGCATCTTCTTTCATTTTTATTCAGTATATTTTCCTTTGTGTCTGTGTTTTCCTTCGCTTTCCCTTTAAAGTCTGAACTTTCCAGGGGGTTTTATTTTTCCTATGAGAAATAAATATTTTCTAGGGTTTCAGGCAGGATGCAGTTTAGATGTTCTAGAAAAGAAGAGAACCCAGAGGGCTAAAAGGAGAGAGAAGATCTGTTGTCCTTTTGGGTCATCCGTAATTGAATTATGGGGAAATGGAAACTTGATGTAACTTCAGAGAATGTAGAGTTTTTCCACCTCTACGTGTGACAACCAAGATAAAACTGATCAGGAATAATGTATTTAGTTTGAATATTCTCAGGTTGTGAAAAGTATATTTTTCTGCGTCTTTTAAAGATGACACAGTGGGAGAAAAATTACCAGTGATGTTTATAATGACCTGAATTTCTGATTTTAACAGGCATTAGCACCAAAGATGGTACTGCCAAGAAAGATAAAGACTTCAGAGGAAAAGCTCAGAAGCAAGTGCAGTTTAACCCTGGTCAAACCTTAGCTACATGGCGAGTACGGATTTTGAGTGATGGTGAACATGAACATTCTGAGGCTTTTCAAATTGTTCTCTCTGAGCCTGTCATGGCAATTCTGGAATTTCCTGCTGCATCCACTGTGGAAATTATTGATCCAGGAGATGGTGAGAACTTTTCCAGAACTCTACTACCAATATGTGCATATACCAAAAGATAAACTGGAGGGCAAATGCTGTGAGTAACAGTGGATACTAAAGGTTGACTGTCCTCAAAATATTCCTGAATATTTTGGGATATTTGAGCATCAGGTAGCCATTTGTCCTCTATCTCTTTAAGTGCTTGATGAGGGGCTTACTCAGGTAGCATGTTTTTATTAAATGCCTGCATTTTTTTATGATATGTTATTTCTAGGAGCATTGTTTGTTTGTTTTCATTTTAGGTATAACACATTTTCCCTTAAATGTGTTTGCAGACTGAATGTGTCTGAAGGGTTGGTAGGAGGCTGACTTGATTTACTGTGCCATGGTAATTCATGTGGGAGAGGATGGGACAGGAAAGTCTGGGCTGGTTGATCACAAGTTTGGTCTTGGAACAAATTCTTTGCATCAGTTAGGCCCTGACATCAACCTGAGAAGCTCAGGAATTGTAAAAATTCATTAGACCAAGTGTAGCACACGCTATGTCAAGAACAAATAAAATTATGGTTAAATATAAATTAAGTAATAAGCTGATTAAAAAAATAATAAAAATAAGTAGAGCATGCTCTGGTTGCTTTGCATCTTTTCAGCTGCATCCAGACACTTGAGCCCATGGGCTGTAGTCAAAACTGTACTTAGGAAACCTTTTAAGTAGTGGACACCATAACAACTTGAATTATATAGTCTTCCCTAATTAACATTTGAAGAGTGTTAGGCATGGAAATTATCAGAGGTGTCTTAGTTCCTAGTCACAAATGCAAGTTAAACCAGAGCTTATCTCACATCCATTTTTAATCACTGAGAAAAATAGTGCTTAACTTGAAAAGCAGCAGGTATGAAACACAGAAATAACTTGAAAGTGTGTTAAATCTCTTTATCTCTTCTATGATCAGTAAGATAGACCAGTTAAAGGCAATTGGCTGTCTTCTTTAAGCCAACAACGTGTATATTATATTTCTTGCATTAAGATAAATTTTTTACAGTCCCAGAGAATTTGTATTAATTATACATTAAGTTAAGTTGCAGAGGGCAAAAAGAAATGTACAGCTGCAAATCAAGGAATACCTAGAAGAAAACTAGAGAGAGAACTTTGAGGGGAAGGACTATGTTTCCTAACAGTCTTTTGAACCTCAGGGTTTACCAAGCTCACTGAATAGGAACCATCCAAAGTTTTATTCTGCTTCTAGTGAAGAAATCATTGATTTGAATGGCATAGCGTTAGAATCAAAACTGTGAGTTTGTTCAGAAAGCTGTACCAGCCTCTTGGGGTATGGGACATTAGTTAATGTTTTGTTCAAAATATAGATTGCATAGGGATGTGGTTTTTTGTACTAGATGTGATGGTGTAGCTCGTTCTCCTCCAAGCTTTTATGTTGTTCATAAGGTCTGTTAAACTTTTATAGTGCCATTTTACTCCTAGTTGAATAATTATGAGAGAGAGAGGAAACTGAATAAATCAGATTCCTGCATGCTTTGGAAGGTTAGAGGCGTTTATTTTGCCAACTAAATTCTAAAGGGAGAATAAAATTAACTAAATGGGATTTTTTTTTTTAGTGCTGTCTTTTGCTTTACTTTAAAACAAAAAAGTAGGGATTTGATATTTTTCACATTGAATTTTTGTCTTGCCAGAATAGTGAGTAGTCTAGATTTTATCAAACCTGAATTACAGCATTTTTAAGGCAGGCTTTTGACCTGAAGTCATGCTAGTAGTAGTTGGAGAAATAAAACCTGGAATATGTTTTCAAAGAAGTCACCTGACAATTTTCAGAATACTGCTTGCCAAAATACTCTGAAATTATGAAAAATTTGCTTTGTGCAGTCAGCTGATATCACTTAATTTGATATTATACAGAATTATATTCTGTTTTGGTTGCTGTCACATTAACGAAACTGTAAAAGTGTTTTATAATTATGTGTGTAGCCACCTTTTGTTCTTGAGTTTTTGACAGAAAAAGAACAAAAATGATCCTGAATCCCAGTAACAGCATAAACCCAGCAGTCTGGTTATATGAGCATAAAATAATGAAGGAGTTCAGAATGCATCTTAGTGGACTTTTTCCCTGAAAAATGATCTGATATCCTCTTGTATGATACATTTTAGGGTGAGATTCCTCCTCAGACTTCACTGGCTATATAGACTGGGTCTCTTTTTAGTAAAAAAGGAGTGTAGACATGCAACTAACTCAAATCAAATGTCCAAGTCAGAGTAAGATGTCAAGAGCTCAACCTTGCTCCTCCATGCCAAATTATTTTCCTGGTTATCTTGATCCAGTAAGTTAAAGAATGGCCTTGGTGAACCACAGCCTGTGTGTGAGCTGTGCTATTGATACTTCTGTAGTTAACAGTTAATAATTACATAACATGGAAATAATAAAAAGACAGACTTTGTGGGCAAGTTCTCCAAACACTGTCTTGCACCATTAACCCTAGATAAACAAATCAGTCACATTAGAGACCACTTAATAAGAACTTGTGAATTCAGACCTAAGGATCTGATTTTTTTTTCCTTTTCTGAAACATGAAGAAACTCTATTTCTCTCACCCTCCAAGTTTTACTTGGCATTGCCAAAAAAGCAAGATAGTTTTTTCACTTTTAGAATATTCAGAAATGCTCTTAGCCAATGTACAAGTGACTTTATGAGGTTCTTTTCTTTGCAGAATCCACAGTCTTTATTCCTCAGTCCACCTATACTATTGAAGAAGATGTTGGTGAGTTATTTATTCCAGTCAGAAGAAGTGGAGATGTGAGTCAGGAACTGATGGTCATCTGCTACACACAACAAGGTAGTAGAATTTACTACAGAATAAAAAAATGGCAAGAGTGGAAAAGAGACATAAATTTTAAAATATTTATTCCATCTATTTTATAAAAAAAAATTGTTTATCACTTCTTTAATTACTTTTTCGTCTAAATATCTTCAGTCTCAACTGGAATTGAATTCATCTCTGCAATCTGTCTAAGGGTGTGACTAAACACAGTTTAAAAATCATCATGGAGAGGTGAAGAGGATCTGTGTTCTTTACATTTCTGCACAATTTTTATATGCAGCCCCATATATCTGAAAGTGATGGGAACTGAAAGCACTCCAGTGATTGCCCTGGATACCCTTCACTTGTTTGTATCTTGAAAAAAATTATACAAAATAATATTGCTTAATTGTCATACTTGTCCTTCCTCTGACTTTCACTCTCTTACTAATAATACATGTGCAAGGAATGGGGTTTCTACACCTGTGGTTTTATTACTATTTTTTTATCTGGGGAGCTGAAGAAATATTTTGTGCAAAGTAATCTGAAATCCAAATAATTTGTTTTCATGAAATTCTATCTGTTCCAGTCCACTGGTATCTTCAGTATGGGTAAAATATCCCAAGGTAGTTAGCTGGTAATCCTCAGAGGAGCTATTTTGTCAGTCTGTGTCTCTTGTGATAGACAATATTCCTTATGACTGAAAAGGTGCAAATGATTTGAAGAACCACACTCTTCCATTGTGTCCTATTCAGAAGTAGTACGGACCTCAGAAGTGGGTCCGTGGACATCTGACCTTATCCACAGCCCATCTTATCACCAAAAAGTAAACAGAATTTAAAAGACAATAAAAATATATTTCCATCTCTGTGAGGAGATCATCGTAACCATGGTATGTATAGTGACTGTTTTCCTTTTATGCCACAGGAACAGCATCTGGCACTGTCCCAACCTCTGTACTTTCCTACTCTGACTACATATCCAGGCCAGAGGATCACAACAGCATTCTGCGTTTTGACAAAGACGAACAAGAAAAAATGTGTCGCATTGTCATCATAGATGATTCCTTGTATGAAGAGGCTGAGACCTTTGATGTTTTGCTGAGCATGCCCATGGGTGGAAGAATTGGTGCAGAATTCCCAAGCACTCGCATTACCATTGTACCTGACAAGGATGATGGTAAGATATCATATAATTGAAGTGATACTGCCAATGCAGGATGGAAACTACAAATAACATCACATTTAAAATCAGCATGTAGAAAATGGGTTTTGTTTTTCTTCCTGCTGGTTAAAACACATCTGTCTTCCATCTTAAGATTAGGAAATACTGTTGGAAAGCTATGTGGGTTTTTGAAAGTATTTAGTATTGCTATTTTATTGTTTGAGAAAATCACACGAGCAGTGATCCAGAGCAAGGAGCTGCACCTTTCTCTTCTGTCACATTAAGAGACACAATCCAAGATGTCGTCTTGCCCTGGGCAGTCTTGTTTCTGTGATTCTGAGGCTGTGTCCACAAAACCTTTGGCCCATTCAGTCATGCTGCAGAGGACCCTATTGGAGGCCCTGATGGGGCAGAAACCATCTAGCAGCTCCCAAGAGGCAACCTATACTACTTCTGATTTGATGCTGCATTTGAATTTCTGCATGGAAGTGTCCATTTGTGCTCTCCTGGTGTTTTCAATAAAGCAAATATTCAAATAAGAGTAATGTTGCTTTAGAAATTGCCTCAGTTAGGAAACAGTGACTGAATTATGTCATGTGTTGAACTGGTTAATAGCTTTAAGATGTTGCTTTTAAAGAGGAACTTCTGGTGGTGATTAGAAAAAGGGATGTGACTAAGGCAGAGTAGAATCAGCACACTGTATCAGCAACTGCTTTCAAAAATAAGTGTATTATTGCTGCCTCAAGCCACTCCTTTAATGCTTCAGCATTTATGTGACAGCTCTTTTTCTAGAAGTAGAATGAAAGCTTCCTGGTACAATTGTCCTCATTTATGCATGGAGTCTGGAGACTGACATCTCAACTGTAAATTCTGTGATAGGACTTCTGATAAGATGTCTTAGTCCTCCCTGCCAGGCCATAAACCTTCTATTGTGACACCATCATACTTCCTAAAGGCTAAAGGGAGGAATTAGATAGTACAGTATCCTTTGCAAGTCTGATACCAAAACAGACCATTATTATCAGCACAGTGATTTCTCTCTAGGTAAGGATACAAAAGGCAGCTCTTTAAGGCAGGAAGTCCACACCCATCTAATTGCCTCATAAATTCTCAGTCTGCCTGAAATTTCTCACCTGTAATCCTTTGACAGAGGTGACTTTGTTTTCTCTGTGGAGCATTTGGGGGTAATCATATAGCATTAATGACTACAAGAGGTTGAAAAAACATATCTTGTAAAGCAAGAGATCATATATCGAATGCAAGCCAAAATAGATATCTTTATCTGACTCTGCTGTTATAGCAAACACAAATTTATTCATTTGGGAGCTTCTACAAAAGTTTGATTTGTATGAATAATTTTGATGAATTCATCAACTTTAAAATTTGTACATAGCAGACAGAGTATAGAGTATTTAGAGAGTAGCTATTAAAAATGTGTGTTCATGGAGAAGCTGATTACCCAAAAATTGAAGGTGTTTTGACTGTTTAAAATATATATGGAGAGTTTGGTATAGAGAGAGTGGTCCTCCAAGACATTAGTTAATATCAGAGATGAGCTGAAATTAGACCACGCAACTTCAGTGACTCTGTGACTCCCAGTCACAACAGAGTATAAAACTTAATATTTTATGAAACTCACACAAAATATTAGGGAAGTTCATGAGAAATCTCCTTTAACACTGCCATTAGAAAAAAGGAGAAGTAATTTAGTTTATGTACCACTTTTCAGTTTTAAGTTTCTGCATTTATGAGCACAAGCTGTCTCAGAGCTACAAACTTTTCTACACAAATTAATTTAACAAAGAATCATCTCTGGGATTTATTTAAAAAGCTGGGGAAGTGTTTGGGAAAATAGAATGTATTATTTCCATTATCTAGCAACTGAAATATCTATGTTTATTGGTAGGAGTAAAGAATATTTGATATATAGAAATAGAAGGGGTCTTTGAAGAATGAGTTTGGAACACTTTTTCACAAACATTCACTTTTCGTTTTACACCCGAAATGTTGTGTATGTGGTATTTGGAATGATGTGACAGAACTCCTTTTTAGCTTTCTGTATCAGTCAAAGAACTCCCACAAAGAATTCCAGCACATGCAAAAACTTACTGACAATTCATTTACCAGTAAAATTTCCTACCACATTCTTTTTAGTTTGCATAAAAATATAAAGCATGAAAAGTCTTTGTTTTGTTTCATCTGATACCTGTTGCACTGCCTTTTCTATAAAAAGCAGAGTACAGACTACAGGGGTAGATAAATTATAGATTACACCTCACAGATTTATTTATGTATTCACACACACACACAAATATATGTACGAGCACATATTTATGTGAGGTGTGAGCAATTTAGCACCCTGGCAGTCATGATTGAAAATCTGCATAAATAAGCAGAGGATTTTAAGCAGCATTGGTTATTATTGTTTGCAGTGCACAACATTAGTTTTACTTAGTTAAACCAGTGTGGTATGTGAAAAAACATAAAAATTATTTAGCTTTTAAGAGTAAGATTCAATTCAGAAGGTGTCTAAGATAGAGTTCAATAGAAGCTTTAGCACATATATAATAGCCTATCAGCTGTAGTAATGCTGTAATGCTGAATTCTATGGTCCACTTTAGTCTCTCCTCTCTCACATCTGCTGATAGATGTTTCTCATTGTTTGCTAAAATGTATCTTCTACTTAACAGAATTTCTTTGGACAAATGTCACAGTGTGTCATTAAGTGATGTCTCCAAGTATTGTGACTGGATTAACATTATGCTTTGACTTCTTCAGGCCAAACAATAGAAATAGCAAAGGTCAAAGTTTAATAATACTACATGAGATCTTTCCTATGGAACTCAAGTCTGCACTAGCAACATTGCCTTATCTCCTCTGGCATTCCATGCGAGTTAATTAGGAAACACTCACCTTCAGCACCTACCGTCCAAGTCTTTTATTTCTAGAGAATGCCCTTAGGGTCTAACTAAAATGTTGTAGTTGCTATATGATCATGGCAATAAAAAAGTAAGAGGTGTGCTCTAGTTAACTACAGTGTATTCACTAAATTCCAGGCAACTCAAAAGTTTAATTGAAGATTATACAGTTGTGCTGTGCTGCCAAAGCAAAATCTGGGGAAAAAAAACTTGTAGTATGTAGAACATGCTCCGGTATATTTATATATTGTGAATGGTGATTTTCAAATTGGTGCTGCTATTGGGACATTTCCTAATTTGGAAGGGACTTTTCCTGATAGGTACTGAAGTTAGATAGAAAAAAATAAAAGGATTAAATTAATGCAGTAAGTAGCAGAAAAAACTTCATATGGAAATCTTGGATTCAAAGTTATTTATGCCACTACAGTTATGGCACTAAAAATAAAAACATGGTTTGTTTGAGTCAGATGTGATAGCTACTAACTGTAAACCATGGAATAAAATCATGCATAGGGAAAAGACCTATGTAAATCATCCATCTCTGGAATGGCACTAATCTCACTTGGTGTTAGCCTCTAGGACTTTAGACATCTGATTCAAATAGGCTATTATAGGGTTCCTCTATTGTTGATGAAGAGAGATGCACCCCTAGAAAACATCCCATCCTAGGACAAGTATCTAAATTGTTGAGCCCTGCTAATTGTTGGCAGGGACACCTGGTGCATCCGAATACATTGATTTATGACAGTAGAGATAAACCCTACTGCAGAAATTTAATTTGCAAATACAAAGTTGTAAGTGCTACTGGGCATGAAGGACATAACCTATACTGCCTGGAGAGCACAGAATTCAACATAAAGCTCATTTGAAGGAGGCACTTTACATAATAGATAAATATTCTGCATCTAGGAAAAGGAAGATGAGGTTAATGTGCACTTTTCATTCCCCTTGGACAGAGGAATCCTGGAATTTAGTCCAAGACTGACAAAAATACTCAGACCCTACTCTTCCATGGAAATGCCTTAATCCTCAGGCACTTAGCAACTAAGCTAGATCAGCCTGGAAGTGCTTTCTGTTCTTCCAGCTGAAGCAGTGACTCTGAAATGATTTCATAGAGAGAGAGAAAAAAAATGAGATCTGTGTCTTTTGTTAGTATTCATCAGGGAGTGAAGAGCCTGTAATTTAGTTCCAATACTAACAAAGTTACTGTGTTGTATGCAACAAGTCTGGTACAAAATGCTGTAACAAAGTTTGAGTCAGAGCTCTGCTTTTTCATAGTCCCAGTATTTTGACTACTGTGCTAATTTAGACTTTTTTTTACTTACTTGTTTTTTTGTTGTGGGCGATTTAAAACTCAGTTTGTAATCACATTTGGAAACCTGAAGAGAAGAGGTGTGGTGAATGCAGAGCTGGAAGTTTGCACCTAAGGGAAAAATACTTGCAATTATTTTGTGTGCTGCAAGTTTTTTGTAAGTTGCTTTCTCCCTGTGTGATTTTAATTCCATGCTACTGTATTTAGTGTTGCCCTGAGAGCACACAGCCTTACAGCCAGGCTGACAGACAGTCATCCTGCCTCAGTGGAATTGTTGAAGCCTCATGCTGTTCACAGCAGGAAGTACATTAAATACATTTCTTCCACTTCATTCACATTAGATGGGCAAGAAGCTGCTCAGACTTCTTCTTGACATTTCTACATCAAGGCTGGGAAAGCAAAAGACTCCGGTTTATGTTGGAGAGTTGCTGACCATATCTTTACACCTGATCAACAGAATCAATCACTCATACCATCCACATGATAGAGGATAGCGTTGTCTGGGAATATTTTACAGATGAGTAAACTGGATGATGGTATCCTAATGTAGAAAGGGAATGTTGGAGGTGAAACAGAACAGATTAATTATTTAGTCTTCTGGAGATTTTTTTAAAACACTTGCCATTGCTTTCCTTACACTGAATTAAATTTTGAAAATCCTTAGACCATGTTCTGGAAATTGACACCCACTAATACTTGCCCAGCTTCCTTGGAGTAATAAAGTACATATTAATATTTATTATCAATAGGCTGAAAAGTCAGCACTACAATGTTATACTATAAATATATACTTTGCATTGGCTTCTAGCAAGCAGGCAGTATGAACTAACTCAGTGTGTGTACTGAGCCAAATTTACAGCTTATGATAAATAAGTGTTTTATTAGTAACATAGTTTATCAGAGGAACATCCTTATCTCACAAGGCTCATTGGAATCTCCTTATTTCCATTGGCCTCCAAGGCAGGCAGTCAAATATGTCTTTTTCTCTTTGCCAGTAGGTCTGTCAGACCTTAAACTGAACATGTGGTTGATTAATCTTGGTAGTTAACATCTGCTAGTTATTTGTCCAACTTTAATTAAAATCTGAACACTACAGGGAGAGCATGCCCACTGTTATGTTACGGACTGGAGTAATGATTTGGCCAACTATACATCACCACTCTCTAGAGATGTCTAAAATAGTGAACTAGTTCTTTTTTACTGTGTACATCCATCTCTGATTACTTTCTCCCTTTTATGTTTTTACAGTGCTTGTGAGTCTGATGCCTCTGGCACTTCTGTGTAGCTTTTAACTTCTTTTGTGCTCCCATTAAACAAAATCTCTCTATGACCCTCCCCTTTCCCCAGTCTGTGGCAGGTGGCCAGGTTGGCAACTAATCAAGGGAAAAAGTGGATGACAGCCAGCTTATGACACATATTATACTCCCAGTTTTCTTTACTAATAGCTTCTTATTATCACCAGTTCAACAGAGTGAAAAATGTTCAATTTATTATGGTAGCCTTAAAGATTTTGGAAAGTGTCTGTGTGCTGCCTATCATAGAAATAAATTATTGTCATACCTTGCAGTAGGATATTCTATAGAGTAACCAAGCACATTTATGATTTGCTTTCTACCCTTATTTTTTGCTTATGATTTATTATGTATGTGTGCCCCATTTTATAAGTGTGTGTGTGTATATATATGTATGTGAACTACTATGAGATGCTGGTTTCATCCCATCTTTATTTAATAACTAGATATATAGTCTAACCTTTGTCTCCTCTGATAGGTGAGGAGGACAGAACATGACCTCCAGGCAGTGCTTTGTCACATCCATTTCGGATGGCTCTTTTACAGTAGGGGATACAGCTGGTGAAGCACAAAGCTCTTCAGCCTTCACTGCTCATTTTTAAATGAGTTTCTTACACATGGATTATTACACTCCTATGTGAATTGCAGTAATATTTTGAGGAGAGCATTGAAATACAGAAAAAAATTTAATTTTGTATTCAAAGCACACAAAATAGCTGATAATCAGAAGGCACGAGATTAAAAAATTATACCTTCTGCTAAATTTAGAACGAGTTTAATGAAGTGGTGTTCTTATGTGAACTGGTGTTGCATCCCAGAGCCTAATGCATTATTGGTTTATGACAGTTCACTCAAGACTACATTGAACTGCTTTCACTCTCATGTCCTGCTGTAGCATATCATATTTTTGATGGCACTGGTCTTTGTACTGTAGATCTTGCATTTATTATATGCTATTTAGAAATGTAATGAATGCCTAGCAAACCATTCTAAATTAATCATCTGTTCGTTGTTGGGTATGGTTGCAGGGAGTGAATTTAGTGACCGAGTGAGTGCTTTATAGGTTGAAGATTTGGATAATCAAGTTGAGTAGGATGTCTTGGTACATTCCGTTTTCCTAAGGCTTCTTCAATCATCTTCCTTATTCTGAATCTCCTCATACAGAGACTTCGCTGATTTGCTCCTAGTCTTTGAAGACCCTAAAGAAACTGTAACCACTGTAGCCCATTGGGCTTTAATGCCATGGATTCTCCTTTTGAACGTGCAAATCCTCAAAAGATTAGCTCAGTTACTATGTCACTTCATTGTCAGGACACACTTGTCTCTCTCACACAAATGGGATCAAAAGTCAAGGAGACAAAATTCAAGAAGTTTTAACATACAGTGGAGCATATTTTCTTTTGTTATAACTCTAGTTTTTTGGTCTGGTAAGTCTGGCTGGTGCTCTGTTTTCACCTCTGCTGTCTTCTCTGCCAAGTCCCATCCTCAACAGCAGCTCCAGTAAAGGGATCTCTTGCATACTTTGCTTCTACAGCCTTGGTGAGCTAGGTATGTTCTGATTGTATGTGGGCAGAAAAGCCTATAGGAAATTATTTCCACTGGTTAAGCAAACTCAGCATAACTAGCATTGTGACTGAATAGTAAAAGTGCAAAAATCCAAAGTCGGCTCAGCCAGAAATGGTTGCATACTGTATCTTTACCTAGCCTGATCTCTAAAATGCTGTTGAACTTTTTTTACTATTTCTGTTTGTAGCCCTTATTTTTCACCTGATGTGTGAATCACTGACTGTAAGCACCTTCAAGCTTGGCCTCCTTGCAAGAAACCTTGTGTGTGGTATATTTAAATGCTACTGCCAAGCCTTCCCATTTATCTGACTGCCTGTTTCATCAGCTTGTTGAGAATTTGTTACTGATCCCATTTCCCAGGCCTGTTATATAAAAGTAATCTGATTCATTTTAAAAAGAGAGCATGTAGAAGATTCTGAGTTGGTTTCATGCTCTGTGGGAGGTATAGCCAGTAGGAAAAAGATATGTGAAATTCAGATGGTTGCTCCAGGCAATACAATCATGTTTGGGTATATCCCCAAATTCCAGTCTCTGTTTCTTCATCTGTTAGTCTTTATATTTTTATTTCCATTAGTAAATGAGGCAAGTATCTGCATTATGGAATGGTTTAGGCAAGTGATTGGAGCTTGATGTACTTACAGCAGGATAAATCTTTTGGCCCTATCCCCAGACTGAACATAAGAAAAACTCCTCCAACACATGTAATAGTTCTAGTGATATCAAGGTCTGTAGGTTATATCCTGAAGGTGTGTGGAACAATATTACTCTACTAATAAATATTTTCATGTATGGGTTAGTTCACCGGTATATGAATTTGGTGTTTTGGAAAGGTAGCAATGTTTCTTAGCAAACCAACAAAGGTAAATTAACTGCTTCATGGGAAAGTCACTTATTAGAGTGAACTGCACACATTAGCCTTTCTACTAATATGCCATTTGTAGCTGGGAAACAATTTAAGACTGCTCATTATTATCTCATACATAATGATTAACTGATTGTTAAAAAATTCGTTTTCACTTTAAAGGCACACATCCTCAATGAGTTGAGCTCCAGCTTGTCCTCATACACTCAAATGTCTTTATTCTCCATTGTTCAGGAATACTCTGTAGTTCATTGAGCTGTTACTGCACCATTTATGATCAGCAGCCTGACATTAAGCAAAATCAGAATTAGCTCTGTTCTCCAGGCTGCAAAGAACACTGCAGGCTGTCAAGAAGGAAAGTACAGGTGACCAGAGATTGGATGTCATTGTAGCCATCTCACTGCCATGCTCAGTTTTGAAGCTAGAGCTGTGGTCTGCTTCCTTTAGCAATGCCACTTTGCTCACATTTGAGTTTTGCTTATTGATGTAGCAGAGAGTTTAGATATGGACTCCAAGCCTGCTAGGCAGGTGCTGCTTGTGATGGTACTGTGTCTAGAGAAGCTGAAGCATGGATACACTTTAACATAAAAGGTGAGTTAAAATGTAAAGTATTATGCTAAATTAGTGTATATCATAAATAAATTAAATGTGAATCCGTAATGTTGTTATATGTTGACATATGTAGTGTTGTTCATAGCAGTTGCTGCTTCACACCATGTTACTCTACTGAAATTACTAGGTTAAGTTGCATAAAATGAGAGTAATTAAGTGATGAGCCAGTCAAATCAATGTATGGTGCTGCCACTGTGGATTAAAAAAGAAACTCCAATTTCCTTACAAAACCAAAGTGTGTTTGGTAAAGATTGCATTAATTTGAATCTATCTTATTACTTATTACAGTGTTTGCAGAATTGTTTTAAAAATCCTTTTTAAGTCAATAGACAGAAATGGTCTGTTGAGACAAATGGAAAAGCAGATATTATTTGCTTAAGATAATGTCTGTGGCAATTTGGCTGCAACTACCAATTTTGATTCTGAGGGGAATTTACTTTTTGATTGTAAAAGTTATGACAACACTGCTAAGAAGATGAAAGCTGTTAAGATTGCAACATATGAATGTGAAAAGTAATCTGTTTTGACCACATCAAATAAAAAGCTATTGGCATTTGCACAATAAGTACCTGCTACAGAACTGAGCTTTGGCTGTAATCTTGACCCCTGCTTCTACAGCATTCCGTGAAAATAAATGACTTGGCAAATTAAATTCATTGTGCTAAATGCAAGCTCAGTTACTTGCATAGTTTCAAGAGTGTGTAAATAGCTGCAGAATGGTGCTACCTAGTTTCAGATTTTAAAGTCCTCATTGATATTGTCTTAATATGAAGTTTTTGTCATGGGTGGTTTCTCTGGGGTTTTCTTTTGCTGCTATTAACGTGCATCTATGAGACAGATTTCAGAAGTTAACCTTTACTGCTATTAAGCAGTAAATGCTCATGCCTTCTTACATTTAATGGAACTCTGATTCTTAACTGCTCTACCTACAACACACACTTCACGTTTGTAACATTGGAATCTGTTATGTTACAGACTCTTCTAATAAGTCCTTTAATGCCAGCTTTGATCTTGAAATGCAAGTAGGCATTGTGTAGGGATGTATATGTTGTCTGAGTATGAGCCAGATCAGGTCCAGCCAAATCTGGCCATGTTTGCCTGGTTTTGTGTCCAATTAGCTGTGCCAGCCATCAGGGCTCCTTACTTTGGATTCAGCCTGGCCCTAACATTTCCAGACCATACCAGAACCATGCTCGAAGGCTTGCAAAGCACTGGTTTGCACCTTCTGTATTACCACAACAGACTTCTGCCAGCTCTGGCAACTCATAATGTTCACATCATAGCCTTGTTTGTACTGTTCATGGAAAGAAGGAAGGCAAAAGCTTTTACGAATAAATAGTCTTAACCCTGGAAAAGATGAACCAAAAGTTCATTTGTAAAGACTGCTTCTCTTAGTTCCAGTGTCTGAATTGTCGGAGTGCCATGTCTGTTTTCTTCTATTATTTCTTTCCTCCTGAGAGTATATGTATGTATGTGTTTGTGTGCATCAATGGCAGCATATATCACTGAAATTCACTGTAGTTTTAAGCCTTACCAAAGTGTCAGCACAAAAGAGTCTGTTCTTTTGTGTTTGTCCCAAATATCCTGCCAACAGCGTTTTTTTATGAACAACCTACTCTTTTGCAATATCTCCCTAAAGCAGTTTATGAGGATATAATTTTAAAAGGTAAAGCCTCTTTGGAAATAAACATTTTTGTGCTAGATTTGATGATGTACCTTCAAAGTTAGATTTGTTCCTAACAACATGAGAAGTCTGTTTTCCTGCATGATGACTTACTGGTGCTGTAGTTGAGATATGCTTCTGACTCTGTAAATACAAGGACAAGGCAAAGTTTTCATTTCTGTGCCAAGAAACCTGGGACTAAATCTCCTAACCTTTCTCCTCTGATTATTGTAACTTCATGCCAGTGAAATCCGTGGCTCTGAACAAAAAAAACCCTTAGAAAACTTCCTCTTATTTCTCTAAGAGGAACCATTAAATTTGCAGTAGTCTCTCTTCAGAGTGATTACTAGATTAAAGGTCTGCTGTAAGTGAGCCTGCAGTCATTGAGCAGAGTGTTTTCCAGACGTGACCTGAGATAGACAATGCTTTCCCTGTTAGGAGCTTGGCTTTGCTGCTTCCCCTGGGGAGCTACTAACACAGCTTACAGGAAATGAATTTAGAAAACATTTGTAAGGATTTGTTTCCTAGGATGGGTAAGCATGCAGAATGTGTCTTTCATTGAGCATGCATACCTCAAAAAGTGTGAAAAACCTTCTCTGAAATACAGGGGAAGCTAGCCGAGGGTTTAATGTATTTATTTATTTTGTTTGTTTGTTTGGCTGTGATTATAGGAATGAATATTATGTGAGGATTCTTCTTCAGCAGCAGTAAAGGAAGTGCTAGGATAATGCTGTAAGAAATAAACAATATTTCATTTTATACCTTCCATCTAGTTTAAGACAGATCAGCTAAGTTCCCTGTGTAGCCAATAAGTAGAAGGGAATGCTTCCACATGTCCTCAGATTTTTCTGATTGCACCGAGTGAGCCATTCCACCTGTCCTTCTGTGTGCTCATTGTGCTGGGAAGCCTGGAATGGCCTATCTTTGTCCTTGCAAACTGAGAGCAAGCAGGCTCCATGTGAGTACCTCTCAATAAAGTGCTTAAAATGAGGTGCAGCCAAGTCCAGATCAAGTCCCGGAACCACTGGGACATAAGAACAAGATTAGACTTGGGAAAGTGTGCTCAACTCTAAGCATATCTGTTTAAGAAATGTATTGGAATTCATAAATTTTTTTAACCACCTTTATCTAACTATTGGCACATTAATAACCATTTGGTCATAGTAGGCATTCAGTATTTTTATTGTCTAGAGGCTGGGGAAGTCTTTGTCCATCTTAAGAATTTAGAAGAACATTTTATGTCTGAAATGACACATTGCTTTGCAGTTCTAACATCCAGTGCTTCAGTATCCCTTTAAGTAGAATTCTCATCAAAGTTAATTGTAGTTACACAAAAGGTACAGAGGGTGTATCCTGTTCACCCATTAAAAATGTTTCAGATAAGAACTTTGCAGTTCCAAGTATAAAAACAGCTACTGACAAGCCAGCCTCTGTGGGCAAATAAAGTAAGATTGATGTGTGTCTCTCTGTGCACACGAATACACACATGTTTAAATACACACACTCTTGAATTAAAAGAAAAAAAAGAAGTTAAATTGGAACTGACAACATTTTCATCTTCCAAAGCTAGACTTCTTCCGAGTTTGTCTTTCATCCTGTAAAGGTTGATGACTTTGACTGTGCTCAAACAGGTCTATGAATCTGCACTATTTTTCAGTAAATACATTCAGTTCCATCTATGTTGCATGATTTCAGTTTCAGCAGACAAGTAGGGAGGCAGCTGCAGTATTTTTATTGATGAGGAATATTAATGGAGTTTGGCTTTTTGTTATTATTTTATTAGTTGTGAAATACAGGAAAATCTTGAATGCAGAAGAAAAATTTCTTTTCTCCTAAACTTGCAATTTCACTCTTGAATACAGTTCCAAAATGCTTATTAGCTGCTGCTTTTTCAGATGAAGTTTTGGCTTAGTAATAGCTCAGTAAAAGTTTTTATTATTTCTGGTTAGTTTTAATTAAGTTGTTATTTCACATTGTTCAGCAGTCTACCAGAGGAAATTTTTGCATACACTGTGGTGGTTCTTCAATTCCAAAACATTTATTCCATTGTAAGAGAAGTCATAGCTTTTGCATTGGACATATAATCTTATAAAAATCTGACTTGTGGAAATGATGGTCCCAACTTTCACTTACCATTAAAAAGTATTTATGTCTTCTCCTTTGAGTAAGTTATGCATTTTCTGTAAGCAAGACATACCTCTATAGAACCATAACCTTTTCCAGTCCTTTTCTTAGAATTTTTTGCTTTTTTTCTATGGTTAGTGAAGGGGTAGTACCCATAGTGCTGCTCACAGAGCACTGAGCAATTGCTGTGATCTTTGCTGAGTGGACTCAAGTTGGCTGTGTGCTACATGGTATTTCAAACTGATTTGTGATACTGTAGCCTCATGATTCTAATAAATCTAATAAACAAGACAGCATAAGAAAGTTGTGATGAAGCCCAAGGAGAACTTGGGTAGGTCTTTCTACACTTGGGGGAGGTGATTTCTACTGTGCAGTGGGAAAGCTGAGGCACCAGCTGTGCATGATTAATCTTGCATGTTTAAAACAGGAATGGAAAGGATAGAAAAGGGGAGATGATATACACCTAGGGTGAAGCTGGGATATGTTTTTAAGACTGTTTACTTTGTGAAATTATTGTGGTAGGGAAACTGGAAAAGGGAGGAAAAAATGAAGCTAAACAATGTGTCTGTTAAGTGGAATAGCTCTTAATCTCCTTTGCTTTTTGCTCTTCTTTCTTATGAGCTGTGGAACTTTAGTATTAAGATAAAGACTGTTCACATTTCAGTTTACATGAAATAAGATTGATTTTGTTTTAAATGCTAGATGTGGGAGAACTAAAATTAAGTATTTTCCCCTTTAGTTAGCTGGAAAATGTTACCAAGAGTAGCTCCAGTTACATGTCATGTTACAGTCTGGTTTTAGCAACAGGAATCTGTGAGAACATTGAAGTTAAAGTTTCATTATCTGTATTCACCTTCATATGTTTGCACCAAAGTAAAAAATGCAAGGAATCTTCTGGCTTGTGTGCAGAAGTCAACTTAAATAAGTTTAATGAGATACCACATTTGATTTTGTACACAGATTCATATATGCTGACACAAAAAGTTGAAAATGTAGGAGGCAAGAAAAAGAGCACAGTGCTGATATAACAATTGCTATCTAAAACCACAGAAACCAATACTTGAAAAGAAGCCAAAAATAGCTAGAAGAATTCTAAACCTTGAAAAAAGAAGTTTTATTTTATTTACTGAGATGAGCAGATCTCCATTGCTTAATGTGGATTTTATGGTCTCTAGTTAATTTCAATGTAAGGTAAAGAAGCATTTATGGACATTATTCCTCTTTCACCAGAACCAGCATTCTACTTTGGAAATGATGAGTACTTTGTTGATGAGAGTGCTGGCTACATTGAGGTCCGTGTCTGGAGGACTGGAACCGACCTGTCCAAAGCTGCCTCTGTTACGGTGAGGTCTCGAAAATCTGAGCCAATAACTGCAGAGGGTGAGTTATTGCTTTGCTCTGGCTTCAGACTGCTGCTACACTGCACGTGCTGGTACACACTGCTGGCACTTCACAAGTGCTAATTCAGCGGGTCTTGGTACAGTTTCAACCACATAAAATGAAAATTGTATATGTCTTGCTCTTAGCAGATCTCTTCTTAGAACAAATTAAATAGTTACAGAATTTCAGAGAAACAGGAGTAAGAGCTGCTATGAAGTTTAGCAGTAAGGGAAATGCCTTTAAATTCTCATATAAAGACTGCTACAAAGGCAATTGATTGTTGCCTCAAGAGCATGCTCTGGGCATGGTTAGGATCACTGGCAGTGTGCTGAGTTTGCTTCTCTCATTTTTACTGCAGGCAATGAGAAATCATTACCTATTCTCCTATTCAGGAGCAGCATTGCTTCAGCTGTGTGGTTCTTAGATCCTTCAGCAGAACCTTTTCCTGCAGAATCAAGTGTTAGCGTACTCTATTTTTTTTCCCCAAACATATCATAATGTTTAAACTAAGATATTCCTATGGAAGAATATATGTATATGCATAGCATTATATACATAACATATATGTATTTTTCTAATGAAAAAGAAAATTATTAAGTCTGAAAAAATACATGATTGCTTCAGTCCTGAACTTGCTTCTATGATCTGATGTCTTTATCAAATTTTGAATATTTAATTTATTTCCAGTAAAAAAATCTTTCCTTGCAGTAAGGATCTTCATTCATTGTGCCAGGACCTCTAGGATTAAAAGCTGGGAGTGGCTCAGCTCTTGATCTCTCTAGTCTGTTAGTCACAGCATGAAAGCTTTGACATGGGTGGCTGCCTGAAAAACCATGAACCTGCTTCTTTGCCTTACACAATGCAGCAGTGGCTCTGTTGCTCTGAGCTGTCAGTCCTGGAATCTTGCCTTAGAGACTTAGCTCTAGGGGAGTACAGTGGTAGGGCTTTTAGGCAAGTGCCCATCTGATGATGGCCTTTAATCTGGCCAAATGTTTTCAAATTCACAGAATTCCAAACCTGATTTCAATTTCAATTGAAGTGTTGCCCCCAAAGCTTTGTTTCAACTGCTCTGCTGTTTATTCTCCCCAAAAACTAATGTTAAAACTGAGTCCTTCCCTAAAGTCCTTGGTACCTTTAATGCCTTGATTCCAAAACAGTGTCATGTTTTAGTCAGTATCTTGTTTTGTTTGCCACCTTCTCATTGACATGCTATGGATTGGTTTGCTTTGATTAGAAGAAAACAAACCAAGATCAATCTTCCTTTAAGAGTAAGGTGGCAGACCTCACCTGGTATGCTCTGAGCAGAATTTGATTTTGTTTCTTACTCATTCTGTTTTACACAACTCCTTTGAGCTGCAGTTCTTCCCCCCAGTCAGCTCACTGGCCTTGTCTCCTTTCCTTTTTTTATTAATCTTAAAATTACCATCTTTGTTACAAAATAATATGAAATTTCTTTCCAAAAGACTTTGCTTCATCCTCAGAGTCTCTCTCACAGCTTTTTGCTTACTTTCATTTCACATTTCAAGAAAATTTCATTAGTTTTTCTGGAATAACTGTTGGTTTACAACAGAACAGAATCATCCTCATTTTGTGACTCAAATTGTCATTAAACAAAAAAGTTAATTAATATTGACTTATTTTATTGTGTAGTCCAACTTTAGTTCTACTTTACATGAATGCCAGAATTTGGCAAATACTAAAATTATAAAGAAAAAACATTTACCTACAATTAACTGCCTAATCATAGATATTTTTACTTTATCTCTTTTCCATTGGTAGCTGGAGTAGATTATGTAGGCATCAGTCGTAATTTGGATTTTTCCCCTGGAGTCAATATGCAGACATTTCGTGTGATAATTCTGGATGATCTTGGACAGCCAGTGTTAGAAGGAACAGAGAAGTTTGAGCTTGTGCTGAGGATGCCCATGAATGCTGCCCTTGGAGAACCCAGCAAGACCACCATCTTCATTAATGACTCACTGTCTGATTGTGAGTAATTTGGGGGTATTTTGCTTTTTCATATTTTGGAGATGATGTATTCAGTTGTTTGCTGTCTGGCTGCTTGTGTTCTATATCTGGTGCAGTGTGACATAAGTAAATCTGAAATGGTGGGAAGGGAAGATGTGATAACTTCTGCAGTTCCACTTTACATGTGCTTTCTATGGTTTTTCTGCCCAGTGCCAAAGATGCAGTTTAAAGAGTCTGTGTATATAGCCAATGAAAATGATGGGCAGATTTCTGCCATGATATACAGGAGTGGGGATATCAGATACACATCCACTGTGAGGTGCTATACAAGGCAAGCTTCAGCTCAGGTGATGATGGACTTTGAAGAACGTCCTAATATTGACAGTTCCATCATCACATTCCTTCCTGGTAAGTTCTTGATCTTATTTTAGAAGCCTTTAATCTACCATGTTTTCTTTTCTTTTGCTTTGCTTTCTGTTGCTTTGCTTTGTTTGTTTTTTTGTGTTTTAATTGTGCCTTCTCATAAAGTAGTGCCAAAAAGATCACTCTGGAAAACAAAGGTTTGGATTTTTTTCCATACACAATGGGATGATGTTCCCTCTATTTTCTTCTCTTCTGACTTAGAGGGATAATTAGTTAGAACCAAAAGAGTATATCTTCATTTAGGTTCAGCCTGAGTGCCAGGATCTTTTTGATAGCAAAAGCTGGTTTGGTATAATGCAGTAGAAGCACAGATCTGCTGTCAGAAAGAAAACTTAAGAAGTTCTGCTCTTTGTTAAGCAGATCCCTGGTAAATACATTTGACTTGCACTGAAATGAGTAATAGATCTTTCAACAGGTATATAGCTCATTATTTCCTGTTTGAATTTTTTCTCCCACCAAGGCTTTCCTAAGACCGCCCACAAATATCAGGTACTTAATATCTCACACCAGAGATGAAATGCAAATAAATCAAATGTTGCTGTGTTGAAAGAATATTGTCTCATTCCTTCTACTTGTGCAAAAAGCAGTTTGGTCTTCTAGTCTTTGAAGTTCACACACATGTGATATTTTTTACAAGTCTTAAATAAGTTCTGTCATCAGCATGAAATCTTTGGTATGTCCTTATCACAGAACTTACAACCTTTGTACTTCTGTACACATGTATCATAGTTCTCTTGAAAAAGTGAATGGTTCAGTCTTTATTTAGGGCTGGCCTCAGCTTTTAGTGCTGTCTTGTACTCTACACCTTTGCTATTGCTTCTATGCAACCAAGAAAGAGTCCAGCTAGTATGAATTAATGGATCTGGGCCACTTAGGAAGTGACTTTCCTCTCTTTTTGAGTGTATCCCTACCATTTCTCTATAAAGAAGTATAGATATGTGTAATTCTAGTAGACCTCTCTGCCATATAGAGTAGCAGAGAGGTCTACTAGAATTATATTTTATCTCCATAAGCTTCTTAGGCTTATGTGTTAATATGCAGTAGTTTCATTTCAGTTTTCATATTTCCCATGTAACAATAAGCAGGATGAGTATTTTACATTTTTTTTCTCCTCCTAAGGGATAATTTATTTTCTATAGTGGGGGTAAAAGGTAACCTCAGGAAAAGAACACAGTTAGCATCCTGGTCTGGTTCTTCATTATGAAGAGCCTTGATCTTATTTGCATGTGTAATGATGAAAAAATAGAGTAAATTGGCCTCATCTCTCTCCTGCTGTGCTGTTCTTTTTGTCTGGGGTATAGGAGTCAGTCTCATAATGAAGAGCCCACCAAGTCATTCTGGGTGCCAGACACCATTCATAGGTCTTGTTCAAGTTTCTGAACATCTAGTAAGTCAGGGCACATTAATTCATAGGTGCAAAATTGGAATGATGATTAGTACTTAGTATTGCCATTAGAAAGGTTTTATTACTCTGTTTCCTTGTGCAAGTATTTACTTTTTTACGTGTATACTCTGTAAAAGAGGTCACTGAGAAGAAGCATTTTCTTCTAAGGTGAAACAAAAGCACTAATACATGTAAAGTGGACATACAAAATAGAAATTTGTCTTACAGAAGTCCCAAAATGGGGGATTCCACTTTAATGAGTTTCCACAGAAAGATAATGACGGGTAATTCTGCTTTCACTGCTGTAATTGCTCATTAATCAAGGTGGATGCCTTGGCCAGCAGGAGCATCCTGTGGTGCCTTGGGCTTGGAGAGAAGTACTGTATTAGAGCAAAGAACACTTAAGTTCTGCCTGATACTACCTTCAGAATGATTGCAGGTGAAATGGAGAAGCCTTGCACACTAGTGCTTGTGGATGATACTTTCCATGAGGAGGAGGAAGAACTACGCCTGGTTCTTGGCACTCCAAGAAGTGATTCTTCCTTTGGTGCCACTATTGGAGAGCAAAACGAGACGTTGATAAAGATTCGGGATGATGCAGACAGTAAGAGAATAGTTTATTGTTGCTGGCTTTTGGAAGCCCATTTGCATGCTCAAAAGCCATTTTTTTCTCCTAATTACAGAGGCTATTATTAAGTTTGGTGAGACCAAATTTAGTGTGAGTGAACCGAAGGACACAAGGCAAGTGGCAGTTGTGAAAATCCCAGTGCTTCGTCTGGGAGACACTTCCAAAGTTTCTGTTGTGAGAGTCCATACAAAGGATGGATCTGCTACTTCTGGAGAAGACTATCACCCTATATCAGAAGGTAGGATCATACTTAGCACATCCAACTATTTATTTTCATTAATAACTGTAACATAATTTTTGAAAAATGAAGTAACTTTGTGATTAGAATAGTTTGCAACCACATCCCAAAATGCATTTTCCTATTCAAATTCAGTGTGGACAGATCCCCTAAGGTCTACAACAGCCAATTGCTGTTGGAATATCAATTATCAGTGAAGATGTTTACAAAAGAATTATGGCTCCTTTGAAAACATCTGTAGCTCAAGAAATTGTGGAAGACTTGAGTTAAACCTTAGTTATATTTTCAGAGTGTAATAATATTACTCTGAAGAAACATCTACTTATAGGATATGATTATGTGGTTGTTTCTTGAGCAATTCATAAAGATGATGACATTTGCTGTATGTAGGTATTCATGTATATTTCTTTTTATTTTTCTATGTTCATAATATTAAACTTTTCCTTCTGTATTTCTGAATTCACTGCCTGCTGCTCCACACTACTAATGAATGAAGAGAGAAGTTATGCAACAGAATGAGAAATTTCTTAGCTGATAAACTTCTTTGCATTAATAGCCCACCTATTTGCTTTAGGCAATGACTAATGGAGTTTGTAGCATTATGATTTTATTTTAAAGTTTATGATAATACATGATATTATTCTGTGTTTTAAGATTAATCATTCATTCCTGGAGTGTTTTCATGATTTTGGATAAACTATTTTGGCATCCAGTCCAGCTGGAATATATGACCTTTGAACATTCAGCAATAACATTGAGCTATATCTTCAAATTCCATAGGAGTGGCATTTGCCACTAGTGATACCTGAACTTTGTATCTTCTGTTAGCCACAAGAAAATCATCAACCCAGAACTTGCTAATTCCAGTCACTTTGCCCCTGCATTTTAGAGTTTTGCTTTTTCCTCCTGAAAATCACAGGAACTTTTAGTGTCAGCTGATGCTTACCCTATATGCACATTACCTATAGGCATTGTTGTGCTTATCTTCTCCCTGCTGTGCACCAACAGTGCATGGGAGCAGTTTCCAGGGGAAACCTGCTACTGCAGAACAAGAGGCTCTCAGCCTCTGCCCCCAAGCCTTTGAGAAAGGTCTGTGATGTTCAGAATTTCCCCACAGGTTTTAGAATTCCTGTGGATTTAGGGTACCTGCCTAATCAGCCACAGTTACAAAACCCACATCCTTAACTGGGTTTTCGGAAGGAAGTGTGGCAAACTTAAAATTAGTAAAATTCTTAGCTGTCACACAGCTAAGAGTTCATATATTTATTGCCAATAAGAGTATTTCCCTGGCTTAATAACACTTGGAATTGGAAGGATCATTAGATCACTTAATCAGACTCTCTGTGGATTACAAGATTCTCTCAGTTTTCCCAAATTACTTCTGTATTGATCCAAATAACTTTGGTTGGAGAAAATATATCCTTTAGAAAGGGCATCCAGTCCTGATTTGAAGGTTTTGGAGAGGAAAAGTGTTTCTTAGCATTTTGCTTCACTAATCAGTCTCTATCACCTAACTGTGCCTTATTTCCCATGTACAATTCAGCTGTAATGCACTATTCCTTTTTGTGCCTGTCCCTTTAGAGTTCAGAGCTCTTTATCACCTGGTGTATTCTGATTATGCTGGTGTTTCTATTTACTAGTGATAACATCACTCTCTGCAAGTTCTTCTGGTCCTAAATTTCTGTTGGTTATTTCTGTACATCTTCAAAGTGAATTTGACATTCTTTTAAAAAAAAATTGGAAATGCACATATTATTTTGGTTATTATCACTCTCACCCTTTGCAGGAACAAATGTTAAATTGTTTCTGTACTTTTTATTTCTTTAGTAGTTAATACAGTCGAGAATCATAATACTCCCTAACTTCGTCAGTGTGGTGGGTTGATTTTGGCTGGACAGCAAGTACCCACCAAAGCTGCTCTATGACTCCCCCTCCTCAGCTACAGAGGAGAGAGAAAATATGACAGAAGGCTCATGGGTTGAGATAAGAACAGGGAAAGATCACTCACCAATGATCAGCGTGGGGAAAACAGACTCAGCTTGGGAAAATTAGTTTCATTTATTACCAATCAAACCAGAGAACAGTGATGGGAAATAAGACTAGATCTTACAACACATTCCTCTCCCACCCCTCCCCTCTTCTTGGGGTTAGTTTCACTCCCAAATTCCTTACCTCTGACTGGTTCGAGGGAATGGTGGATGCAATCTGTTTATCACACTTTATTTCTGATGCTTCTTTTGCCTCACACTCTTCCCTGCTCCACCACGAGGTGCCACCTAGGCTGCAGTCCTTCACTATGGTCCTTCCCATAGTCTGCAGTTCTTCATGAACTGCTCCATTGTCAGTCTCACACAAGTTCTGCCAGCAAACCTTCTCCACTGTGGGCTCCTCTTTTCGTGGGGCCACAGGTCCTGCCTGGAGCCTGCTCCAGTGCAGGCTTCCCCCAGGGTCACAGCCTCCTTTGGGCATCCAACTGCTTGATCCTGGGTGCTCCACAGGCTGCAAGTGGATCTCTGCACCACCATGGGCCTCCATGGTCTGCACCAGGGGCTGCAGAAGAATCTCTGCTCTGGCTTCTGGAGCACCTCCTGCCCCTCATTCCCCACTGACCTTGGTGCCTGCAGAGTGATGTCTCACATATTCTCATTCCTCTTTCCCAGTTGCTGTGGTTCAGCAGTTTTTTCTATTCTTTAACCTGTTATCCGAGAGGCACTACCACTGACAGTTCTGGGCTCAGCCTGGCCAGCAGTGGGTCCATCTCGGAGCCAGCTGGCATTGTCAGATATGGAGGATGCTTCTGGCAGCTGCTTGCAGAATCCACCCCTGTAGCTCCCCACTACCAAAGCCTTGCCATGCCAACCAAATACAATCAGCTAAGACTGAAGTTTTTATCACTGACTTAGTAAGGTTTTTTCAGAGACAATGATTTTCAAAATACAATACTCTTGTGTAGCTACAGCTTTGTTCCTTACTTTTGGTATATACCATTGTATTTAATAAATTTGTTAGAAAAAGACCTAACAATGCTATTTATTTATAATTCTTCTGTCTTTTGATCATTCATATATGTTACCGATATTTATGTAATTAGTCACAGATAATTTTCAAAACATTAAGTTCTTATAGACTAAATCTTAGGCTTTGCAAGTCTCCTGATTTATGTCTTATTTTCAGTGATTTCCACATGTGTCTACTGCTATTCATTATTTTTATTCATAGCATCAAATTGGTTAGACTAAATTTGCAAGCATCTGTTGAGAACTGAGTACTACCAGCCATCTCTCATGGGTGGGCCTAGAATCATAGCTTGTTATGAACAACAGACTTATTTTTAACTGTCTCATGTTTTCAGAAATTGAGTTCAGGGAGGGTGAAACACAGCATTTTGTGGAGATTGAAGTTCTCTTTGATGGAGTAAGGGAGATGAGAGAAGCCTTCACTGTTCACTTGAAGCCTGATGAGAACATGGTTGCAGAAATACAGGTAAAAAGTTCGTGCAAAGTCCTGAACAACAAAATCTGGTGAACAGACCTCTTACTTTCTGGCTCATCGTTTTACTCTTAAGATTTATTTACACCATCTTGGCTTGTATATTAAAAGACAAAAAGGCCATCTCAGCTGTCACAGTAACACCTAAACAAACCAGTTTTTTGTCAAGGCAATAACATTGACGGGGCCATAGAGTCAATGAAAGACTGAAGTCTTCAGGATATCGTTCCAGACGTATTCTTCTCATATAATCAGTCTTAAAAACTTATGTCCTCTTGGAAACACTCTCTGGCAATACAACATAACCTTTATGCTGTAAAAAGAGCAATTTCAAGTGAAATACGACTTCTGCTGTCAAAATCATGTTAATATTATTCTTATTTTGTAAGATGAAATAGCCACAGTCTTGTTATTTAGCATTATATCTTACATACTTGTAATTTAAACAGTATATTTCTCTAATTTGGCATAAAATGTTCTTGAAACTCCCTGTCTGCTTCATCAATATCACACTATGTATAGTCTGACTCCAGAGAGCCAGACAGAAGAGACACAACCTTTGCTGATGACAAACACCCCATTTCCACCAGACATTAAAGCATGCAGTGGACATAGGGGTCTCTACCAGAATACTGAAGTGATAGCAAAAAAGCTGGGAGGCAAGGTTGGAGGTCTGGGATCTTTACTGTTCTGAAAAGAAAAGTTCCATTTTAGCTCTTCTTTTTGCACTCTGCAGTATACTTTCGGTGCCTAAACCCTTTCTCAATAGCTCATCCAGTTGAGGTTTTAGAATTTCTTTTGGAACAATGTTTCAAAGGCTAGATATATTCTGATCGAGGTCCAGGTTGTTTATTTAAATTTTCACAGAGAACTGTTTCTGTCCTTTTCATTGTCAGACAGCCAAGGCCATTGTTTACATTGAAGAAATGAACAGCATGGCAGATGTCACCTTTCCCTCTGTCCCTCAAGTTGCATCTCTACTGATATATGATGATACTTCTAAAGCCAAAGACAAAACCAGCCCCATTGCTGGCTATCCTGTCGTCTGTATCACAGTGAGTATCTCTGTGCAAAAACAGAACAAAATCAATATATGGATTTTGTTCAGTGGATTTTATGCACATACTATCAATCCATATGGTGATGAGTCACACGTATTAGTCACACATATTAGTTCAAGCTAGAATTGTCCTTAGAGCTAATCTAATTTGCCTGGATAATGAATCCATTTCAGTAGGATAAAAAGCATAGAAAGATGTTTCACTTGTTCCTCACTATGAATAATTTGATATTGATACTCACACTGTCTGTGATTGCATGACTTTAGTATTTCCTGCATTATCCTGCCTTAATTTGCAGAGTTAAAATCACTTGAAATAACAGATGAGCCATTGTTTTCAATGAGTGCCACCAACTATAGAATGGGTGCTGAAGGAATGCAGGCTTCTTTGATTTTTCTCATTAGTAGTTTTGCAACTGAAAAGTTTACATAAATATTCATATACCTTGAAGGATGTTTTGTCCATCTTCAGTTTGTTTTTCCACACATTCCTTTTGTCCAGGAATGTCACAAGTTGAATGATTCTTCTAAGTAAAAAAGGAATTAAAGAAAATAAATCTTTAAATGCAAATTGTATTTGCAGAATTAGATCAAAGGGAGAAGTTAAAATTAAAATAATACATGGGAGTGTAGTTTGTGCCTTCATAACTATGCCACATTTTCACCTATAAATCAATTTAAAATAATATATTTTATTTCAGTAAGCATAATTAGGTGCACCTTTTAATCCACCCTAACAGAGCTAAATACATCACTGTCAAAATAAGGTGATTTCTTACGAGATTTAGTGAGATTGTCAGTTCCATGTTGTTGAGTTTTGTGACTCTTGATGACTTAAAACTCCTTTTCCATGAAGCAAATAAATTCTTGACACGTGCGCCTTGTTCTGCAGGCTTGTAACCCTAAGTATGAAGACTTTGAGAAGACCAGTTCTATCTGTGTCAGTGAGAACATCAATAATACTCTGACACGGTACCGGTGGCTTGTGAGTGCCCCCACTGGCCCCGATGGTGTGACCAGCCCCATGAAGGAGGTTGACTTTGACACCTTCTTCACTTCCTCCAAGATGATTACACTTGACTCCATTTACTTTCAAGCTGGTTCTCGTGTCCAGTGTGCAGCTCGGGCTGTCAATTCAGATGGGAATGAGGGTCTTGAGCTTCTGAGCCCTATTGTCACTATAAGCACATCAGAAGGTAAGACATCATCACCTGCTGCAAAATTCACAGGTCTCTTTTGGATCCCAAATTCAGTCCTAACAAAAGCTGGTTACATGATCAGGCACTTTAACATTACTGTCTCAGACAGAGACATCTTTTCTTCTGTTGTTCATAGAGGTGGTGCAAAAACTGTCTTGACACAGCAAAGTATTGTATAAAGAAAAAGCTTTTCCTCTCTCCTAATTCTTCACATCTTTAAATAGTAATTCACATAGAAAACTGGTATGTTCATCAGAGCAACATGTAACGGGCAATGGAATTAGTGGAACCTGCTTTCTGTTGACTTTTGAATTCAACTGCAGTAATGATGCAGTTCAGTCTCAGCTCCTATGAGACATTGGAGAATCTATATGGCAGTGGCATATGAAAGCCCAGCCAGAAGAAAAACCTCATTTGGCATTCAGGCCTCACTGGACACGTGAGAACTGAGGTTCTCCTTGACTAAAGACTAAAGAAACTGGGCCCAAAAGCAGGGCATGGACAATTTTTTTGCCTGGTCAAAGCATTCATAATTATTCAGCCTTCTTTTTATGTGAAACAGACTGGCTTTATTATTGTAATAGTGCATTATTTGGATTACACTTAAAAATTAGCAGAGCTAAATAGGTTAATCTCAGGACTGAGTTGTCATGCATAAATTACTTCAGTACCTGAGCTAACTTGTGATGTGGAAGGAAAGAAGTGCAATGATCAAAGCAACCTGCTAAAATCCTGGATATTTCCAATTTAAAGATGCCTGACCTCCAGTGCATAGACTAAACTCTCAAAAGGAATTCAGATTGTGCAAAAAAATCCAAAAAAACCCCAAACACCTATTTAGTCTCTATAGCAATGTTATTTGCATTTGAGGAAAAAGAAACTAAAACTACCAACCAAAAAGCTGTCGTGTGGAGAAAAGAAATTTTGTTTTGTCCTGACAAGTTTCTAGCTTGGAGATGTTGAGCAAGATGAGGTCCTCCAGAACCAATAAGCTCTCTAAGAGGAGGGCTTCACCTCTGCTTTTCTTGAAATCCCTCAGAAATGGGCAAAGAAAATTGTTTCAATTTTCCATATCTGCTTTCTTACTTAGAGTACCTTATAATCTTTTGGCCATCACAAAACAAAGTGCCAAAATGCAAACACTTCTGCATTGAACTATGCAACTAGAAGTTGCATTTATCTCAGATCATATGATTACAAATATAATTTCCTGGTCCTACAAACTTGGACTGATAATGGAACACATTGAACTAACACTGGAAAAGGATTACCAAAATAAATTACACATTCTCCTTTCATGGAGAAATTCAAAATTCAAATTAACAAGGCCTTAAGCAACTTGATTCAGCTTTGGAGCTGACTCTATTCTAAGAGTCATATTCAATATTCTAAGGAGGATATTTCTAGATATCCTGTGACACCATCTTTCTAACTATTCTTTGGTTACTAATGGATCAGGAGACTCATGAATTTCTGTGAGGGCGTATCACTGCATACTCCAATTCAGTGCCAAAACCAACAACACTGGTCATGTATCTTCCATAAAAGATAGGATGGTTGGAAGAATTAAAACATATGCTCCTGAAGACCTCTGTAAGAAAGTATGGCACTTGGCACTGGCTTTGTGAGTAAGGTTGACACAAGCAACTGAAAAGACACCGATGCAATATCATCATCTTATTCTGAAAATGTGATCCTGTTGATCAAGTAGTTATTTCTGTTTGAATCCTCTTTTGCATTGATGAAACCTCTGGAACATGGTTGCTGAACACTTTGCTTCTGAAAGTGTTTACCTGTCATTCGAGAAAATTCTCGTCATTTTGGATACCTGTACTGTGGAAGAAAAGTACATCTAAAATAGTTCAAGGGAAAGAATAGATTGTTTCCTATAGGCATAAAGTAAGGCTGCTTTCTCTTTTTTCCATTAGGTCTTTGTCAGCCTCGTATATCAGGAGTAGTTGGAGCAGAGCCATTCTCTGCCAAACTGCGCTACACCGGCCCAGAAGATCCTGACTATGCCAACCTCATCAAACTGACAGTCACATTGCCACATATTGATGGTATGAGAAAATCTGCTGTGGAGTTAGAAGAACTTAGACTATATGTTGTTATTGGAGCTATTTTATTGGTCAGGTTATTTTGAATAGCAAGTTAATAATGTAATCTTTTAACTGTAGGGCCAAAGAAAAATGTTATGAATGAATAAGTGCAGTTTGCAGCAAGGTGCATAAGATACTCTATTGATACATAGTCTCTGATGTGAAGAATAACATTTTCATGTTAACTGCATAATGTACATAAATTGAGCTAGACCTAAGCTTTGTAAAACTCCTTTGAGGTGCTTAGAAATATACCATTTAATTACTATTCACTCTATTTATTTATTTAATAATATGTTGTATATTAATACATTTCAATATTAATTAGGTTAAGAAATATTTTATTTGTCTTTTTCATTGTATACAGGCAGTTATTGTGGGTAAAATTTTCATACATACTTAGCATATCAACTTTCTTTGAATTCTAAAGTACAGTAATTGGTGTAAGTACAAAATACAAAAGCACTGCATAACATGCTTAGTGTTTGACAAAGTCTGTCTAAAATAAGTAGGTCTGACAGTTGACATGTGGTGATAGTGCTAAAAATTAATGTTTTTAGGCATGTTGCCTGTTATTTCTACGAGAGAGCTCTCCAACTTTGAGCTGACACTTAGCCCTGATGGAACTAGAGTTGGGAACCATAAGTGCTCCAACCTGTTGGATTACACAGAAGTAAAGACCCACCATGGTTTCTTAACTGACGCTACCAAGAATCCAGATGTGATTGGAGAGACCATTCCCTATCAGTACAGCCCAGCAATCAGAGGCCTCAATACCCTGCGCTTCTACCGCAACCTGAACCTGGAAGCCTGCTTGTGGGAGTTCATTAGCTACTATGACATGTCTGAGCTCCTCACAGACTGTGGAGGCACCATTGGGACAGATGGACAGGTATGGAACTGGAACTTGATTTTGTGCTGCATCCTTGTAATAAAATGTTTCCCTTATAATGCATCTATGCTGGTCGAAAGAAGAGATTAATTTGTTCTGAATGAAATTCGTTGTGATTTTCTCCCAGTACAGTTCTGGAGTATTTTGGGGCAAACCAATCCCCTTTTTACTGTATAGTGAGGCAACTTAGTCTTTTCTTAAAATGAAAGCCTTCTGAAGAATTGCTTTTAGCACATAGATAGCACTGGGCTATTTAATATTCATTGTGGTATATCTTAAAAAGCAGTTTTAAAACATTGTGGAGAGACCTCTTGCTGGTAACAATGGACTCCAGTGGCTTGCCAGCAGCTCGGCTTTGCTGATCCTTTGTTCACTGGATAACACATCAGTGCAGACAGCTCTATAGTGCTCTCGCATTACCCAGTAGAAAATTACTTGTTCAGGAAGCAGAAAATGCTGCCAGTATGGAATGACTAAAGCACAGAGATATGAAGCTGGTTGGGGAATTAAGAGCAAGAGATTGGAGAGAACTTCAGGTGTACTTTGGAAAATAATTTTTAGAAATCCATAGTAATGTGAAAGGAAAAGGGTGCAGGATTTCTTCTGGAGCAGTGACAATGAAATTAATCCCTGGGTCTTCCCTGTGTAATTATTGTGTAAGCCTGTCTGATCCCACTCAGGCTCTGGAGTACAGTAGCTGTAACTATGAAGTTTATGTATGGAAAAATATATTTGGGGAACAATCCTACGGGCTGGAAGAAGGACTCATATCAAAGAAATTTATTCACAGCAAACTCGCTTTCCCAGTAAACTAGTATTCCTTGTTGAACCACTATGAAAAGAATGAGCCTGCTTTGTGAAATGGCCATAATTTCTCTTCTCTTTTGACATTTTGCTGGGGATCCATCTTCTGTGAGACCTCAGTAGAATTATTTGCACAAATTCTTTTTTTTGTATTACTAAGTGGCATAAAGCAGATGCGGAAAGTGTGTCATTGCCCACAGAAACATACAAGCCTGTGCAACAACAGGGCCAATTTACTACTAAAAGCATAGTCACTGAAGGACATGGAGATAACTAATCAGATAAACTGATTTTGCTTGTTTGTTTGTTTGTTTTGATTTTTTTATAATTACATGCCTAAAGTCCTACCTTACTCCATGAGTTTTCAGAGGTAATCATACAGTCAGTTTCCTGGACAAGAAATTGCACCTGGATCTCTTCAGCATGTGGTTAACATCCTAACGTTCTGCCCCTCTTAACTAGAGATTATATACTCTAAATCAGAAGATGAGAAAAAAAATGAAGCTTCTGCCTGTCTCGGATACAAAAGCCTTGATGGATATGTCATTTCAGTGCTTTGGCATCTGTTCTGGTTCCTTCTCTGTTACAGAGACCAGTTCAAGGTCTCTGTCTTCATGTTGGAAGCTCACTGTACATGCTCTGCTTGGGCTTGGCCTCTGCTGAAAGCAGATCCTCCTACAAGCATTCCACAAGATCTATGAACCTGTCAGAGGGAAGGGGAAGGCATCCAAGTGTGGGATGTAAACCTTACACATTCCCACAAGATAAAAATGACCACAGTCTTTGCTGTTCTTAGAATGATTTCATTTCTTCGACTCATCATTCCTTTGACTATCTCCTTAAGCCCAGGCAATATGCAACCATATATTCTTATTTCCCATACAACATAACCATAAGCACACACAACTTGAAGCATCTCTAACTATGCAAGCCACTTCTCCCTCAGTGAAAAGGAATGAAGACCTGGTATGAATCCTTTCCATTTCAAATACTTCTGTGTCCTTTAGAGAAAAGGCTGAATAGCTGCTTTAGACAAATATGTATCTAAACAAAACTGTGCTATTTATGTCTATGTTCTTATAAACAGAGGAGGAAATAAGTACCATTCCAATGTTTTAGTAAATTGGAAGAACCTGTATATTCTGTTTTGGAGGACATGCATAAGTGGCAACATAGCCAGAGAAGAGACCTGTACTTTCCTTCGGCTTCAGAGGTATTAGGTACTTTATGTAAGCTCTCTCGTTTACAAGCAGAGAGAGATCAACATGAGCTGTGAGAGCCATGAAACTGCAGCTGAAGTCATCCTTTAGTGCCTTCTACGTTATGGAAAAAAGGTTACAGTGTGTTAAGTGAAATATCAAGCTGAATTACTTCTAGCAGTGAAGCATTGCCCCACAGCCAGTACGCGCTTCAGTGCCCTCCCTGTTTTCCCCACCTCCATTTAATTCTTCTCCAGGTTTGGTCTTTATCTTCACATGACCCCCTCCAACTGAGAGGGGAGGCAGTCAGTGCCCTATCTCTGTGGTTGTTGCCATTGTTGTTTTTTTCTCCTTCAGTGAACAATTAATAATCCTCTTCTGTTGAGAGGAAAGCTGGCAGCTATGGTTTTCACCATTTTTTTAGCAGACAAAGGAAGCCTAAATTCTATTATACAGACAGAACAGATAAATAACAGAAACACTCTTACCATATCCTGCTACCACTGCAAATTTAATATCTTGAATTTACCAGATACTTTGGCTAGATCTTTAGGCTCAAGATTTTGTTTCTTGATTCTAGTTCTCCAGTACCTGTATGGTCAAACAAAGACAGCCATGATGATTCAGACAGAGAGATTTCACACTAAGAACTGGCAATATCTTAAACAACATGGACCTTCACTTTATGGGAGCTCCTGCTATGGTAGGGGGAGAAGATGAACTTCAGTAAGCAAGAAGTGAGGTAGGAGACCTGCAGCTGGTGCACTTCTGGCACAGCTCCTACTGTTTGCTGAAGGCTGCAGCTGTCTTAGCAAGTTCCCATGAACTCATGAACTGTCATAATACATACAGAGAAGGTCTTAGTTTTCTTTTTTTTTTTTTCCCTTTGAGGCCTTTTGATTGTGACCCACTCTCTTTCTCAATTATTCTGTGCATGAGCAAACCCTGTGTGAGCTGGATGCAGCACTCCTTTCAGTGTACAGCTTGACGGTTTGTTCCTGGGGTCTACCCACAACTGAAAAACTAGGCATTTATGTATCTAAACATGGACTTAGATGTGCACTTTAAAGAACTTCTACTTAAAATTAAAGACCTGCTCCTCTTTAAATTGACCTAATTAATTTGGATTAGAGTTCTGTCCTTGTTAAAATTAAGGTCAGCTTTGATGATTAGCAGGTTCCTTTAGGACAACCTGCAGTCACAGTCTAAAATTCAGTGTCTACATGTGAATATGTATAGGCCTTAAAAAAGGGGAACTCACCTATTTGAGGGCAGTCTTCCAGTATTTTCAAGTAGCTACCAAAGGTTGGGCTTTACTTCATGAGGACATTGTGAGAGTCAAGTACTACAGGCATCTCACATTCTCATAACACACGTTCTAAAACAATGACAGATATTCATGAAAGGGAGGGAAAAAATGAGACAGTGAAAACCAAGCAAGTGACCGTACTTTAATGAAGTGTAAATTGCAGTAGTGACCTACACTTATTTCATGGAGTGTAAAGTATCATTTGATCTCATTTCCTACTGTTGTAACTGTTTCCTATAGCTGGGCAGTTTGGCATCTGATGGTTTCTGTGTGGTTCTGGCCAAGTATTTATATATGGATGTTGCTTTCCGTAGTTCCAGTCCATTGCCAGACTTGGAACAGGGAAGCAAGGAAATTACCATTCAAACTAATTTTATTATCAAAAGCTCGTTAACCAAGTCTTTTATAGGAATAAGAAGGTGAAGAACATGTATGTATAGCTTGAATGTATAGCTTTACACCTTGAAATTATGGTCATTGAGTATAACAGAGCAGTTCTCTTTTTTCTCTTCAAAAAACAGTTGGTTTTGGCCCAAACTTAAAATTACTTTCTTCCACTATGTTCAGTTCACATTTATGCTACACAAGTTATGGCACTGAGCATTTCAAAAACCTGTCTGCAAACAGGTTTTAAAATCACTAATGTACTGCTTCACCTTATGCGAGGCAGCTTGCAGAGGGTTCTCATTACACAGAAACAGTAATTTTCCAGCTTTATTGGAACTAGTTTTACCAAAATCATACTTTAAGATGAAAACTCACCTATTCTGGAAATCTCACTAGATGTTGTAAAATGCAAACAGACAGAAATGTCTGTTTTCAGATTTTTATATTCACTTTGGTGTCCCCAGTCAAGTTTAAGAAAACGCTACAACTCATGTTCCCTTGACATGAAACCTCACTAAAAGACAAATAGTTTTTCTCTGGCTGCAAACATGTGCATTTAGTAAGCTGTAAAGAAAAAAACCACAAAACTGTCAAGTAAATGCACCGGCTGTGTAACAAAGAGGTTAAATTTTTTCAAGGGACTGGTATTTCAAGGCTGTATTGCATTCTCTTCTCCATTCAGACTTCTTTAAACAAACCTGCTTTGCATTTCACCTATGACCTACCTGTCTGAGTGTCTTCTTAGGGCCAAATCTTATTTTTGCCACACTGAGGTTGTGTAAACAGTTAATTGATAACATTGTTAAGCTTGTGTGACTCAAATTCACAGACATAACAAGTAAATCCAATAGAAAATGAGACTTAGGGTAAATTGGAGAATAAAAATACAATTTTCAGGTAAATCCTGTATCATTGAGATATAGAAAATAAAATGAACTTGTGTTATTTCTAATGTATAATTCTAATCTTTATCAGTACTATCAGTGTACACACACACACATACACTGGAAAGCTCTGCCCTCTGGAAAAATGTAAGCCAGCTAAATAAAGCACACTATAAATGTAGAACAGAGTCTATGCCACAGACCCTTTATTGAAAATATTTTTATTGTAAATATTCCAAATTGTTACTTGACAGATTCTCAAAATAATTGTGTATTTTACTTAATGAAGTTTGACAGATTGCATCTGAAAGGGGAAGAAAAGAAAAACCCTTATAGAAACTCCCATTAATACTTTCTAAGTATTAAATGGGAATTGTCAGTATTCTAAACCAGACCTTATGATCTGTGATAATTTATCTTACAAAAAAATAGTATGAAGCTCTACATCTCAGATCAATGTTTAGTATAAATCATGTGCTTCTCTCACACATGTGAATTTTGAGGTGCACTGTTTGATGATGTTTTATCTTATTTTTTCCAGATATTATCCGTAAGAGTCTGTTCCCACCTGGGAACAGTTTTTGTCTTCTGTCTTCTCAGGTTCTCCAAACCTGGCGTTGTCATAGAGTATAAGACAAAATTTCCCCAGTTCATCTGGGGTGTAGCTGTAGTCTGTATTTCTCTCCTGGTATCAGAAGACTAAAATTCACACACACTTACTATTTTTTAAAATCAATGTTACTGAATGTAATTTTGTCAGTGTAACTAGTAAAATCTCCTATGCATAGGATGAATGGATACATAAAGCACCTGTCCTGTCTCTCCACAGCAGTCGAGCTGATCCTACACTTAACAGCTCTAAGTTACCCTTTTGGTTTCATCAGTGTCACATTGAGATACAAAATGAACAGCTGGCTACTCCCAATAGGCTTTGCATGCAATGCTGGAAAAGAAAGATAACTCAATGGAAAGAATGTTTTCTCATGTTTGTCTAAACAGCATTATTAGGAGGGCTGGAGAAGTCAAACTCCTCCATCTGTGTAACACATTCCATTGATTCATTTGGGGGCAGGGCTGTGTCTGCTCAATTTGACACAGCTTTACTCTGCAGTTGACTTCCTCTTTATTTTATTTTATTTTATTTTATTTTATTTTATTTTATTTTTATCAAAAAGATCCTTTCATATACCATGTCTTGAGATTTTTCTCTTCTGTCTACCTAAGGGTAGATTCCCCCTTGTAGGAATGAGAGGGTCTTAAAAGTTTTCATTTACTGTTAGAGAGAATTATTTATTCAGTAATTCTCTGACTATCATTGTTGTAGATTTTCCTCCAGACCTGTAAATCCATGAGTGCCTGTAGAAGGGGGTGTGTGCATAAAAACTCAACAAGCTTTTAGCAAGAAATCCTTCCTCTCCTATCTATGCCATGAATCACACGAAAGGGCAGCAATACTGATGGAAGCACATGAGTACACAAATAAATTCCCAGGCTGAGGCAGGCAGCTCTGATGCCCTGAGGCAAAACACCTCTTTTTTTTAGCAGTTTTTACTAAAACGGAAGAACTTTTTAAGTTCTATAGTCCTAGAAATTGAGAGATTTCAGATTTCTCTTCACAGCAGTGCTAATTATGTCAAAGGAGCAGTGTTTCTTTGGCAGACTTGCCCCAGAAGGGATCCTGCTACTAGATTTCAACCAGTACAAATAAGCTGAGCTCTCTTAACACTATGGAAGTGTTGGAACACTTCCCATCAATTGTAAGCAAGAAAACCTAAAATATGGCTTAAAAGTCTCATTAGTAGACTGCTTTATGTACACTACACATGAAGAGCCAATGATACATTGAAATCCAAGAAAAGCTTTGTAATGAGGGGTGGTTTTGTAGCTTGGTGTGTCATAAGGTGGAGGGAGTTTTGTGGACTATCCTATCCAGGCCTCTGCCTTATGTCTTTATAATGTCATTCCAACACTAGTAAACTTAGTCAAAAACCTAACAGGATTTCATGGCCCCACTATTCTTGTGGAATGTCACCACACTGAGGGCTGGAAGCTCTTCTGATTTCTAGGCTCTGTTTGTCATGGCCATCTTATGCCCATTTGTTCCCGTGTCAGCACTATCTTTCATCATCAGTGGCCCTTCTCTGCACTTAGTCTCCTGATGTACATAGACAGCATTCTTATTCCCTCTCAGCCTTTGTTGTACTGGGCTCAACAGCATGGCTGTTTTAGACTCTTCTCATCAGATAGTTTTGCCATTCCTCTGATTATATTGATTTCTTTTTCTGCAGTCTACAATGCAAATTAGACTTTTTCAAGCATGGATGATCAAAGCTGTTCCAGATAAGCTCTCACTAGTGCTCTGTATAATGGCATGCATGCTTCTAATTTCCACCCCATTCCTCAGTTTATCTTAGGATCATAGCACATGGAGAGGGTAGGAAGGTCATAGTTATGATGTGATCAACTCACATAACAACATTTCTTTCCCCTCTATTGTATCTAATGAATGTCTTTCATTTCTAGAGAAATCCCTGTGACTGGTTTCTATTACCTCATACTTTAAGCTATAAGATTTCATCTCACTACTGTTATTCTAATCCTCAAGGTCATTAAATTCTCACTTTGATATTCCAGTCCTCTACTTTATCATGAAGCATTATGTATGCTTCTATTTAAGAAAATAATGGATGTGTATTAAATCCTCTTCCACATACTTTTGTCTCTTCTTATGAGCACACTAAATTTCAGATCCCTGGCTTCAATATCTAATTCTTACTTTACAGCATGCAAATATAGAACAGAAAACACACAGAGAAAAGCCAACACAGTTTGCCTGGGATGACCTTACAATACTAACACATTTTTTGTGCAATCAAATTTATTCATTCAGTCCTTGATACTGCTTCAGGAAATGAAAAAAATTTAGGACTACCCCTGAATCAAAAGCAACCATAAGACACTTGAGAGCTGCATCATCACTACTTTTTTTTTTTTTTTTTTTTATAGAAGTGAGAATATCATGTTGTTATTTGGAACAATTTAAAGAATCTGTGTCCAAAATAATTGCTCAGATACTCATGCAGGTATCCCAAAGATAAACTTGCAACTTAAGTGGTACTAAATAATATTTTTGTCTAACTTTAATTGGTCATCCAATATATAGAGAAAACTTTTTTTTTCTGTTCCAAATAGAAGTTCTTGATTTTGTTTCTGTAAAACCAACAAAGAAGCATTAATATAATCCACAACTGTAGCATCTCATCTACCAGTTTTATTTTTCAGACTCTTTTCAGTGGTGCCCAGTGACAGGACAAGGAGCAATGACCATAAACTAAAGCAAAAACCATTCCACCACACCATTAGAAAGAACACAGAGGGTGGCAGAGCACTGAAACAGGCTGCCCAGGGAGATCATGGTGTCTCCCTTTCTGGAGACATTCAAAACCCACCTGGACATGTTCCTGTGTAACCCGCTTTAGGTGACACTGTCTTGGCAGGTGGGCTGGACTGGATGATCTCCTGAGATTCCTTCCACCTCTAAAATTCTTTGATTCTGGAATACTGTGTGTTTCCAAATGACTACTGTCTAAATGCTAGCATGTGTTATGGAATGAGTCAAACAATGTAAATCAAAAACATTTTGGTAACACAGAGTGCAGATCAAGGAAAGTCACATGTGAAAGTGAGTTGTGGCAACTATGAACATTTGCCTTAATTAAGTCCTTCATTAGGTCAAAATATTTAGTTAGTGCAAGCAGTAAATTATATTAGTAAAAGTTCTGCCAGGCATTGCAAAGTGTAAAGCAGCTGTAAGGTGATGGTCATTCAGCCACTTGACTTGCTGCTTGTTGAACCCAGCTTTTTAGCTTCCTTGAATGCTGGGGATTTTTGACAGTACAAAACACTCTTTAGAAGGATGTAAGCTAATCAGGAAAATGTTCAGATGTGCAAATTTATATATGGAATTTCTGTTGGAACTAAATGAGTATTCAACAGCTTTTATGACTTTGAAAAGTTTCCCATGGGGAGATCATCTCAATGACTTTCCTCCCATGTATTTCTAAGAAAATCCAGGTCTATAAGGATCTGGATTGCACATTTCTAGTCAGACATACATGAGTGATGAAGTATTTGTAACCAAACATAAACACAAAGTCTCTTCAGACAGGTTTAGATCCATGTATCATGTAAGAGCTATCTGAAGAGGTGACAGTTTACCAACACTATTCTTCTTGTCTTTTTTCATGAAAATATGTATAAAGTCTTAGATAATTACATTTGTTTGGTACAATATATAAATAAAGGCTCTATTTTTAAATCCATATCAGCTTGCTTTTTATTTTTAGCTCCTCCAGACAGTGATGTACAGTATGATTTCTGTGTTTGCATGTTAACTATTTTCCATCCACAAAGGAAGAGTTCCAGAGGGGATTAAGTAGAGTCTAAGGACTCAGTCTTGCAATGACATCCGAGCAATTTCAGCATCATCCAGAAGAGTTTCTTAGTTGGTTGTGACAAGAATGTAAGCAAAAGAGTTGGTTAAGGCATAACCACAGAGCAAATGCAAAAGCATATTTGAAAAATTTCTAAAGCCTTCATTTGTAGCTGTGTTGTTTATATACTTAAAAAACCTGACCAAAAATGATGAGTCAAAATCGAGGGGATTGTGTTTTATCAGTTTGAAGTACAAAGATGAAACTTGAAGTTATGTAAGCTCAGCTGAAAACCACTGAAACATGGTTTTGCACTTCACCTGTAATTTACAAAGAGAGAGAATTTGATTGAGTCACAGCATTTATTTCAAGTTCTGTCTTCCTTTTCTCTTGCATTTGCCTTACATGATCACTAACCCTAATGTACAATTCTGGTTTTTGTAGGTTCTCAACCTAGTGCAGTCCTATGTCACGCTGAGAGTCCCTTTGTACGTCTCTTATGTTTTCCACTCTCCTGTGGGCATCGGGGGCTGGCAGCATTTCGACCTGCAGTCAGAGCTCCGGCTGACTTTTGTGTATGACACTGCCATCCTGTGGAAGGATGGGATCGGCAGCCCACCTGAAGCAGAGCTCCAAGGTGGGTAAAGAACTCCTGCTAAGAGTATAGTCTGCACACAGCAGGATGGTTTTTCAATCATTCCAATATTAAAAAAAAATTTCAGACTTTCATTTATTATCAATTGCAGTCTGTCATTTCCTAGCATTCACAGATGTCTGCTGGAGTGTTTATGAAAATCGAGTGAAGTTGACATCAGCTCTTTTACTGCAAAGAAAGGCAATTGTACTGTTATATTTGAAGTACATGTGCAAAATTTAAAACATTTATATCTACTCAGAACTTCAGGGTACATTATGTAACTAAATTCTGTTAGCACACGAGATGTTTGCACTTTAATGAAAATAATGGAAGCTTTTCTGTGATACCATTCTTTTTTCTGACTATGAATGACCAGTTTCAGAAACTTGATATTTTGAAAATGTTACGAAACATTCAAAAGGAACAGAGCTGTGTAATGGGGGCCTGTCCTTTGTGTGAGAGTAGTAAACTCTGAGACATTCTATAATATGTTAGATACTGTCAGTAAATGTTTGTGAGTATAACTAGTAGTCAACAAATCAAAATCTATCATTGCAGAATTTATCCTTTGAAAAAATTAACTTACTTTTTACAAATAGTGACGTACAGATGTCACTGTAGATGTGTCACATACAGATGTGTGCAAGATTAAAATATATAGTTACACCTGTGTGCTGCATTGTTCTTTTTATGTAAATTTACTTCATATTTCCCAGCATTACACTTCAGGTGTTTCCTATCTCTCTCAACCTAAGGTAGAATACAGGTAACACCTGTAATGACGTACATACACTATTTCAGGACTCCTGGGAAGCTAAAATCACTTTTTGCTTCTGCTAACTCTGTATATGAGCTACTGAAGTCATTGCTATGCCATTTCTGTCCTTATGTTAAGAGCAGGAAATGAGGAGCAGTAAGGGGAATCTGCAGTGCATGAAGGATGAAGCACATCATCCATGCCTAAAGAATAAGCCACATGCCACATGTGATGTGCTAATCACCAAATAACAACCAGATCTAATCCTCTGTCTCAGCAGTTATGTGGTGCATCTATGCCACCATTTCCCATCTTTATATTTTTAATTTCTCTGCTTAGGAAGCTGATGGCCACATCTTTGGAAGTGCTGAACATTGTCACTTACCTTTGAAAACAACTAGTACAAAACAGCCCCCAACATATCCCAGTCTCATTTGGGTAGTACTTTTTCAGCAGTTGTTTTTCTGGGCAGAGAGTGGTTAAGTAGTTTCCAGTTTCTTTCCATACCTCTCAATTCTTATCATTGCCCTACATAAATTCTAAGTAACACTGTAGAGCAGTCAGGGTTTTCTAAAGCCCTAGTTCATATATGAATATATAGTTATTTCTATTGTACCAAGAAATATGATTGGTACAGATTATTTTGTACAGGTGGCATACATTCACACTGGTGTGATTTCCAGCACATTCATGGGGGAACATTCCTATTTCTGTCTTTTTCCTGGCAAGCAGAATGGTGATACATTGCTGGCTGTTTGGAAGGGAGCGCTGGAGGAGATGCCTGAACTCTAAAGCTTTGCAGAACTCCAGAGTAAAAGGGTCTTGGCTGCAAGCTACAGAAGTAAACCACTTCTGATGTGTAAACAAGATCTTGTAATCTGAAATTAGAATATGTAAGGCCTGTTTTGTGCCAAACTCATGCCAAAAATTGCCAGCAATGCAAAGCCTGTCAGAAAGAGTTTTACAGATTGCAGCATCCTAGAGCAGATTGCTGTGGAAGTCCCAACAGGTGCTCCAGCTGATGTTGATGGTTGCTGCCTTGGCACAGTAGGCAGGAAGACACTGATAAAGGGTGTCTCTGAAACAGCTTTCATTGTTAGGAGTCAGCTTGAATACCTGGTGAAAACAAAAGTCTTCCTTCTGCAGAACCCCCTGGCAGCTGACCATGCTGCCTGAACCCAAGCACAGACCGCTGTGTGGATTTTCCTCAGCCTACTAGAGTAGCTGTCAATAGTAACATGTAAAAGCATGGCTTTGCAGGGAAGTTCCCTATATGCTTTGGAAGCTGCATCACATCCTGAAAACTCAAGGCCTCGCTGTGTAAATTCTTGTTTGAGAAGAATCTGGAGTCAACCCAAAAAGTACCAGCGGGCCCCGCCAAACACGTGACATGGCAAGGGTAGATGAAATAGTGGGTCTGGTGTGTCACAGGAGTGTGATTTCTTTGTCACCAAAGAAAAAAAATCACACAAACACCTGTTGGTTGTTTTTTGCTGGCAGGTTCGCTGTTCCCGACCAGCATGCGCATCAGCGAGGAGGGGCGCTTGGTTGTCAACTTCAAGACCGAAGCCCGGTTTCATGGGCTGTTTGTTATGTCCCATCCTGGTAAGTGTAACCTACCCCTTAGCAGTACTACAGAAATAAAGACACCCTTCACAAATTTGATACTATTCTTTTTTTTTTCCTATTTCTGCTTCTGATGGCTGATATTTTTTTATATACTGTGCTCCTCAGATACAGACTTTTCCTCTGCTTTAGATTTCTTACTTGTCATTGATGACTGTATTCAGGTTGTCAAACTTGTTGAAATATACATTAATCTGATGGAAGGCAAATAGTTCCACTTGATCAAGAACCTGATATATGGAGGATGAAGTCCTACACCACTGTGTCCATTAGGGATCTATAGATATGTGTTTTTAACCCCATAGGTATAATTACTATTTACTTATATTGCCTTAGGTACTTAGCATTAAAATTTCTTTTCTAACTTGAAGCTTTTATAGGTTATTTATACCTTTTTCAAAGAGCAAGAAAAAGTCTTGTGTGTGCATTGTATCACTCTGTTAATATAACGCTCTCACTGACATTCAATTAGTTATTGCTGAGGACCTGTTCCTGCAATTTAATCTGTTTAAAGCCACCCCACTGCGTTTATTCAGAATAATTACAGGTGTAAGTCTGTCTACAGACATAAATCTGAGCATGAATGCCAGCCATGGAAAAGAATATCTAATTAAATTAAATCTGCTGAACAACAGTGAGAAGAGAAAAAAAATAGGAAATCTCTTTTAGTTTAACTCAGGTGTTTTTAACCCATAAAAGTCCTTCATGGTGCTTCTATTTTTTCTCAGCTGTCCTCTAATGTATTTGGTTTTGCCTATCAGGTGGAGACAAAAGTGTTCAATTACTAAGAGAAATTATGTTGTGTTTACCTGGGCTGGCATTCTAAGTTTAAAACAGAAGAGATTATAGATCTCTGCTACCCCACTCTCACCATTTTGACTGTCTCTTAAATTTATCCTTCATACAGTTCTCGTTGTGTAGCCCAAAACAGCTGCTGAATAGACACTTGAACGAGAACCAAGGAGACCAAGGAGACCCAGCTGAATTGACAGTAATTGATTTTAGTTTCAGTTAATAAAACCCAGTGCCCTGTGAAGGTATTAACATCAGCTATGGCATTATGTTCATGAATTATTGGGAATGTTTTTCAGGCTCTGAGAGTTTGCAATGAAACACTAAGGGTGACAAATCTCTCTCTTTGGCATGTTTCTAGCTTCATCTCTAACTTCCATGGTTATGTCAGCTGACCAGCCGGGCCTCACTTTTAGCCTCAGCCTCATCCGAAGCGAGCCGACCTACAACCTGCCCGTCCAGCAGTGGAGCTTCGTTTCAGACTTTGCGGTAAAACTTCAGCCCTCGCTAAGTCCTCTACTACCCCAGCCTGTTAGCTGGGATGTGGGTGGTGCAGCTCCCCCTCTCTCTGTGTCCAGGTTCGAGACTATTCTGGAATGTACACAGTGAAGCTGATAGCCTGCACCACTGCCCCACATCAGGAGTACAGCCTGCCTGTGATCTGCAATCCCAGAGAGCCTATCACTTTTGATCTGGACATCCGATTCCAGCAGGTAACGTTCCAATGACATCTTCGTCACGTTTCCTTTCTAATTTGATTCCCATTTGTTGGTCTCGTAATAAGAGTACTAGAAACTGAATTTCTTGCTAATAAACAAGGCATTCCTAAATTGGTGGGAGAGCACATACTCCTCTCCTGCTAAATAACCGTTGGTTTAGGGAGAGTTACTGTGATGCAATACTAACATTTGGGAATTCTTTTTTTGTCTGTTAGCTTTGGTAGTAAATAGTTTTATCAGGTAATTAGTAAAATATAAAACTTATCAAAAAGTTTTCATCTGACACAAAATCAGAGTTAGGTCTCTGGTATTGAAAGTGGAACCTTCATAAGAATATTCATTCAGTCCTAAGGTAGAACTTCCTTCACTGACTGTGGAGGGAGGTGTAGATTGGCAACACTGGTAAAATGCTTAGCTTTAAAACTCACAAAAGTGACCAAAACAAATCCAGTCTATAGAAATATGGACTGGATCATATGGGAACATATGGTAACAGGCAAACAGCATACCTTTCTCAAAGCCCAGCTGTGGAGCTCTGTAGCTGGGAACAAATTATGGAGAAATTAATTCCACTGTAGAAAACATCAGTTTAAACTGAGGGTCATGTTGGATAGTTAGGAGAACATAAAGCACCAGCTTTCCAGGTTATCAAAAGGGCTAGTGTGACCTTGGGATGTCTAAGGAGGAAGTTACATAATTTCTGTTATTCGGAGCCAATACAGCTAATACTGGAACAGTGTAGCTGTGGTTTCATGCTCATTAATGGTATAGATTATGCTATTAAATCATCTTACAGAATAAATCCATGTCAGTCAGGGGTACACAATCACTTTTCTGTTGACTTAGCCAGAGTACACAAGGGAATGTATGCAGTCTTTATGCTTTCATTTGGCATTATGCCACCTGTAGGAGAACAGATGATTCCTGATAGGGCATTAAGTCCTGGCAAAGAAGAGAGATGATACATGATCTGATGTGAAACCTGCCTTCTCTGAGCTAACTGCATTTCAACATTTTGGAGAAGTTTGAATGGAATGGATGAGGGGAATTTATACTAGTTCAGCACTTCAGCCTTTGTCTGGCATTTCTAATCTACTTCTAGGGACTCTAAAGCAATTCATAGCAATGCTAAACCACAACTTCTTCCTGATCCTAGTATAAACAATAAGATGTTAATATTTCAAAGAAATGTCAAAAAATGTGCAAAAATTATCGCATAATGGGCAAAGAAGCCTACGAAGAGACATAACTCTTAACTGGAAGTAGCCTACAAGTAAAAGCAATGGCTAAGAATTAGAACTGCCTTAGAATAAATAAATAAATGGACACTGTAGGGGTTATTATATCAGATGAAGTTTTAATAATACAATATATGGAAGCTTCAGGTACATCAATCAAAATAGGCATAAAGTGCAAAGTTGCAACAATGTCATAGATTATGGCCAGCTAAATCCTTATCACCAACAATTTTCAAGCCAAGACCAGCTCTTTTTCTTGAGATATTCTTAGTAAAAGGGACTTAGGCTTTCTGTGGCCCTTGATAATTTTTCCATCTGATTACAGACTGAAACACCATGTCCCAAAGCAGGTCCCAAAAAAGCAGCAGTACAATAGCACAAATTAAGTAGACAGTATATAGCACTTTACCACTAAGATTTTTTAGTCATTCTGCAAAACTGAATAAGCATTGGTATCCACATTTTACAAATGAAAAAAAAAAATACTGAAGGATGTGACTGAAGGATGCTATTCCTTAAGCTAGGGAACACTTGATACCTTGCACAGGTCCACTGCATCCAGTCCTCTGGTGCCCAGTGCTAGAAAGACATGGACCTGTTAGAGGGGGTCAGAGGAGGACCAGGAAAATGGTCCAAGAGCTGAAACACCTCCACTATGAAGAAAGGCTGAGAAGATTTGGGGTTGTTCAGCCTGAAGAATAGAATGAGCTAAGGAGATCTTGTTGTGACTTTCCAACATCTTACAGGGCTTGTAAGAAAGACAGACTTTTTACCAAGGGCTGCTGTGACAGGATATGGGGCAACTGAAAAAGGGTATGTCTAGATTGGATGAAAAGACATTTTTTACAATGAGGGCAGTGAGGCACTGGCACAGGTTGCCCAGAGAAGCTATGGACGCCCCATCCCTGACAGTGTTCAAGGCCAAGCTGAATGGGGCTCTGAGCAACCTGGTCTAGTGGAAGGTGTCCCTGCCCATGGCAGACAGGTTGAGTGAGATGATCTTTAAATGTGCCCTCCAACCCAAACAACTCTGTGACTCCCTGAAAGCAGTGAGTGTAGATGTCACAAGTGGACCAAAATTGCTTTTGACTGCAAAGACTAATGAGGCAGGACAAGAGTTGTGTCCTCCAATTCTTAGTCTAATGCTCCAGGTCCCACACTGAATTATCTTCTTGGGCTTTTTAATATGAGGCTTTTCATTTCCTCAGAAACTTTTTCTTCTAATTTCCTTTGCAATTGTTTTCACTGGTCAAAAGTGAGGAACCATTTTAAGAATCAATAAGAAAATGTGATGTTTTCCTACTTGTTCAACATTTCTTTTTAATATGTATCATCTGCATGTCTCCTTTTTCCTCTCTCCATGGCCCCTGAGTAGTGAAGCAGGTAGCCTGGAACTGTAGTGAGGATTGTATTACCACTGTCTCACTCTGGGATGCCCTGAGAATGAACAATATTCAACCTCTAAGCTTTGCTTTATACAAATCCTTTCATCATCTCCTTTCTTTCAATGTGTATGACTATTTCCTGACAGGAACCCGTCCATACTCAGGATACTTGTTGCCCTGGAATGGATCAATCACAAGAGTGCTCTGTTCCTTGAGGTACCAAGTATTACATGAGCTTTGATCCCATGGGTGATCTGCAGTGTCCCCACATTGTCCATATGCAGAGTTGATGAACGTACAAATAGGCAGAATAAATTGACAGTTATCTTCTCACCCAGGAGATCCTCGCAGATTATTTTTTAAAAACTCTTATGTAAAATGCCTCAAATGTCCATGAAAATAATTACACTTAAACTACTGTCATAAATAACACAGCTGGAAAACAGTTGTGCTAATCAAGTATTTATGGAACTGCAACCCAATGGCCTGTTTTCCAGGCATTTAGAAAGAAGCATTCCAAGGGAATGATTTTTTTTTATCTTTTTTTTTTTTTCCTTTGCAAAAGCTATGAGGGTAAGGCTCTTTTTTCCGAAGAATAGCACTCCATTTATAAAAAGGTTTGAGCTGTACATTCTTCTCACCAGATCCTGTTGCTTTGATAGTTTTGGGACTCTCTTGTGAAATGGACCATTGTCCATGAGCCAGCAAGAATGTTGTCTTTGTTGTTTCCTTTCCTTCCTGTCTACACAATTATATGTATATATATACATAAATATACATATATATATATGTTAGCTTCTCTTTTTTTTGTTGTTGTTGCCTCTTGTTATTTTTTCTTTTTCCTTTTTTTTTTTTTTTCAGATATATGTGTCTTCCACATTGTTTCCTCATTTCCTTGCATCCTTCTGAAATTTAGGCTCCCCCAGTTCTTCTATTCACTGTATAATTTCCCTTTTATTATGCCATGTCCCTTTAAGGTTTACCTTTTCTCTTTTGTTTTATGGCCCCATGAAAAACTGCTGCTGATAGTATTGATTAAATTTGTACTTTTTATGTAATTGAGGAAGAACCATAGATAAGTGTGTCAAATATATAAAGATAAATACTAGCATAAAAAGATGTTCAAATGGTTTGGTGCATTTTCACATGCATGATCTGATATATCCTGCAGCACATTAGAAGAACTGATACTTGCAAATAAATTCTCAGCAATATGTGCTTTCAATTATTGATAGAGGATCAGAAGCAGAGGTGGCACTTGTGTGTAAGAATGAAAATGGGATAGAGAAAACAGGCTGTGATGAGTCAGAGACAAGTTATTGAGGGAAAGATTTTCCTCGTATTACCCCCATACATAAGTTGCCCTGGACACCTCCTTAGCTGGGATTTGAAAAAATGCAATGGGAAGAAACTAACCTAGAATCCTATCAAATATCACAGATGCAGATAATCCAGAGGTTGTTTGTATATAAAAGAAATAGAAATATATTTCTAGTTCCAGGAGATCTTTTTGTTAAACTGTATTATTGCATGTAGAGGTGCAGAGCTGTTAAGTAATGTACATTGGGAGAAGATCATGCTTTAAGAGTTTGAGTTTAAGATCATGCTATGTTTTTTTCATTAATTTTTTTTTTTTTGTAAGAGCCTTATGCTTTTGTGGTTTTAGGTCAGTGACCCAGTGGCTGCTGAGTTCAGCTTGAACACCCAGATGTTCCTCCTCTCCAAAAAGACACTGTGGCTGTCTGATGGCTCGATGGGCTTTGGGCAAGAAAGTGATGTTGCTTTCTCAGAAGGTACGATCATGCACATTTAATTTTGTTCCACACTATCAAGATCCTGTTGCTGTCAAAACAGGACAGGAGTAAGGGTTTGTGCTTGTTGCATTAAGCTTCTTGACAAGGCTTTATTAGCTCAGCCTCAGAGCTGTGCTAAATGTTCCAGTCTAACTGGATGTGAACTGTGTTCACTGTTCACAGGTGATATCATATACGGTCGAGTGATGGTGGATCCAGTGCAGAATTTGGGTGATTCCTTCTACTGTAGCATCGAGAAGGTTTTCCTGTGCACAGGAGCTGATGGATATGTACCCAAATATAATCCATCCAACACTGAGTATGGCTGCCTTGCTGATTCGCCATCCCTTCTGTACAGGTTTAAGATTGTGGTAAGTGTTCTAATTCTGGGAGGATGCATATATATATAAATATATTTTTTATTATTACTTTTTTTAATATTTTTTTTCTAACTTGTCTTTTATCCAAAACCCAACTGTTTGATCTAAGTTAGAATCCCAAGATACACTTTTTCTCTGCATTGTCCGTATCCACGGACCACAGAGAGAATTTTAGGAGACTTGCAAGTGAATGAAGGATTGGAATTTGTTTCATATTTAGCCACCCTAAATCTAGTGTATACTGCAAAGTTAGTCATCCAGGTTGCCTCTGTAGTCCATAGGGAAAGAGAAATACCTCTAAAGTTGGCTTGGATGATCTAATTCCCTTCCTGAAAATAACTATAGAGTAACCCCAGGTAAATACAGACCTGATGCCCAACTTTTAGAGTTAACACTAAGTAAGATAATTATATAATATGCTAAACAAATGTATGTGACTGTCTGTTAATGAAATGAAACATAGCTTCTTTAGACAATAGTACGTTTAAACTACACAATTTATACATTGCAAGTTAATACTAAAACTGTTTTTCCTCAAAGAAATAAATCTGTGTTTCACAAACCTTTTTTCCCCCCATGCAGGACAAAGCTCAGCCAGAGACACAAGCCACAAGCTTTGGAAATGTACTTTTTAATGCAAAACTTGCAATAGACGATCCTGAAGCAATTCCATTAGTTAAACAGCCAGGCTCTGATGGATTTAAAGTAGACTCAACTCCTCTGTTTCAGGTATGATTTCTGCAGCTTATTACCAAGATTACTGAACCAAGGAAGAAACACTTGCACAAGTATTGTTGTTAACTGTAAATCAAATTGAAACCAAGAAAAAGATTTATTCTGATTCCAGTGACAGTCAAACACAATTATAGATGCTTAGACACTTCTAGGCATAAAATCTGGAACACTTATTAAAGTGTTTCCGTAGGGATACTCTTGCTTTTCTCTTGTACAATTCCACAGGCTAACCAGAAGTTATGCAAATTGTTCTTCTACATTTCTTTTAAGAAGTTAGTAAGATTTTTGTTGCACAGCATTGTCTTACTGCTTCCCGTCTCACTTCTCAAAGCCAAAAAATTAAAAATCGTAAGCATTTATAGTGAAGTTAATCAACATCAAATTGATACTCAGCATTTTCTGTACAATTCTTTCCTTTCAAACTTGCACAGTGTGAAGCACTGGAAAGCCTAAAAATTTACAACTAAAGGGTGCAACTATTTATTAATTATATATAATCCTTCAGTTGTGTGTATTCAGCCCTGTTATCTATACAACCCAGCCAAAAAGTTCTCTCTTCGCTATTTGTCTCTAGTATTTGCAAAACTATATGCACAACTCAAGTGTATAAATTAGTAGGAAAATATGGAGGAGACTTTGATTCTACTCCTGGCCACTTCAGTATTAAAGGTTCCACTGTAAGCAGTAGAGTATTTAACAAAAAGGCCTACTTAAAGGTATAAAAAGAGTTTCAAATCTCCCCCTGGGACAATGAGTTCTCATTTTTTATGTGAAGAATCCATTTCCATGGATTCTAATGCCATGATTTTTGGTCCTCTTCCTGTCCAAATATAAGAATATGAAGAAACAAAAGTATATCCTGAAAAATACTTGGAAAAACAAGACTAAAATAGAAAATGTGCTGTTTTTCAAAATGACAAAACTGGACTGCAACCATTCAAATTAACAGTAGCTTTAGGACAGTATTCAGACAAGCCTACTGGACCTTGTGGAAGCCAAATCTGGTATGTATCCAGGAAACATGAGAGAAATTGAAGGAAGGTAGTATCATCTCACACACAGATTGCAGAGACCCATGCAGAGTGGATGAAGTTTTCAGCGACCTGTGGAAATTGACTGTCCCAAAACTCTGCTCAAAGCAGGATCACCTAGAGCAGGTTGCCCTGGACCGTGATCAGTTGTCTTTTGAACATCTCTGTGGAAGGAGACTCCACAGGCTCCCTGTTCCAATGTTCAACCATCTTTGCAGTAAAAAATTGCCTTCTTATGTTTAGAGGGAATTAGAGCCAGGGCCTAATCACTTGGTAGATTGTGCTTGGAAGGTTCTTTTCTGTGGCCCATCCACAGCTAATGATACTTGTATGACTTTTGGTACTAATAGTACCAAAACCATGCTGAGGCCATAGCCTCCTTCATCTGTACTTGGTAGCCACAGAGTCTGACTGTGGAGAGGAATGGAAACTAAATCCTCTGAAAATTTTGGCAGAAAATACAACTCTTTTGGTGCACACTGGCACGTAGTCAGGAGTTATCTGTGCATGCCTTTGAAAGTGCTTGTCCAGGCATTCCATTTGGAACAGAGGCTGATTTCCTCTGCATTTAGCACTGCTCAGATTTAGTATCTGTGTGTTTAAATACAAAAACTGTTTCTTCCCAGGTGTCTTTGGGCAGGGAGTGGTATGTCCATACAATCTACACTGTGCGCTCCAAGGAGAACGCCAACCGCGGAATCGGCAAAAGAAGTGTGGAGCACCAGTACCACTCTCTCCTCAGTGCTGGGAGCCCAGGAGCATCCACACAGAAAAGGCAGAAGAGGGGAGTTGAGCAGGCCCCAGAACTTGCAAAAGACATTGGAGCAGGGAACAACCGAGGAACAAACATACAGCACATAGCCCTGGATCGCAGCAGCAGGAAACAGGGGCCTCAAAGGGAGGTGGCACTCAATGGTGTTCTCCCCAGGGAACTGGATAACCAAAGTGCAGGAATCAGCATACTCACAATCATTGGTGGAGCTGCTGCCGTTTTCCTTGCTATCTGCTTAATTGCAATTATCATTGTGCTGCTGAAATGGAAGCAAAATTCTGACAAGAAGGAAAGCACAAACGAGTCAGGCAGCAACGAACCAATGATGCTACCACAAAATTACAGCAATGACAGCTCAGAGGTTTGATTCCAAGACCACAGTATTCAAGCCAGAGTTGCCAGAGTGCCTCAAAAAAACTTTTGAACTGCACATTTTTAGCAGCAGATAATGGTGACTCATGAGGAGTTCATTTGTTTCTAGGTGTACTTGAAATTTGTTATCCTGAGCTTTTACTGCCGTTATCAACAACAGAAGAAGCTGAACCGAACCTCCCACTTCGCACGAAAGGAAATGCTGATGTCCCTATACCATGCACTAATTTTAAGCAGCAATTCAAGGAACTGCATTGTAAGGGAGAGATTATGTTGTGGTTTTGTATTTTATGACATTTCAAAAGAATAAAATAAGCTGAACAAAGGTGCTACATATCCTGTCTGCAATAAGAGAGATTGCAGCTGAACAAAGGTGCTACATATCCTGTCTGCAGTAAGAGAGATCACTCTCTTCAGAAACACATAATACTTGATAGGAGGGATCCTTACGCTCTTCTGTAAAATTTTGTACTGTTTCTCACAAAGAACTCAATGTCTACAAATAGTTTGAAAGGTGATGGAATGCCTTAGGCATGGATCCTCTGTCCTGTAAGTTTTTGACTTCACTTAATCTGTACCAGTGATTTTTTTTTTTTTTTTTACTATTATGTAACTGAACTTTTTCAAAAGACAGCTAAATTATACAGCATAGCATTATAAACAGTTGCATGTCACAGGATTCAATACATACTCTTTCCTGCAAATTCTTATTCATCTATTTTATCTGATTTTTTTTTTTTAATTTATGTTTATATAAAGCCAAAGAATGCAACAAATCCAGAAAAAAATTTCGGTTTTCACTGAAACTGGATGCTTATGTCCTCTAAAGTTTATAATGGATCATGGAGGTGTAAGGCCAATTTTATATCTTAGTGCATGTCCACTGCTGAGAAATGCAAGCGTTAGTATTTCAGTACCTAGAGAAGATGATAGTTAGATTCAAAATGCAGAGGACAAGGTTCTGCTGAACTGAGCCTAGGAATCTTGATATTGAATCCAACATAGCTAGTTGCCATACTAAATAACAAAAAGTGAAGAAAACCATTTGATTGAATCAAATCATAGCACATTTTGACAAACATGCTGGGTCATCGTTGGGCATTTTTTAACAAGTGACTACATCTGCAAGAGTAATTCTAATTTTGTCTCAGCATTCTTGAGTTGGTAACATGACAAGTTTGGATCAGCAGTATCCTGTGTCAGTTTTCATCCAGACAGGACCTGTTCTGTCCCAAAGATGTTTTTATCCAGACAGGACCTGTTCTGTCCCTGTCAAATCCTTGGCTGTGAAAGCTGTGTAACCTTCAGGAAACTGTCCCTTTTGTCACACTAGTGTTTAACGTGAGTCCTTTAAGTCATGCAGTCCTAGAATGGCCTGGGTCAGATGGGACCTTCAGGATCATTTAGGTCCAACCCCACAGCCATGGACAGGAAGACTTTCCACCACACCACGTTACTTAAAGCTCCATCCAAACTGACCTTGAACACTTCCAGGCGTGAGGCATCTGGAACTTCCCTGGGCAACCTTGCCAGTGTCTCACCACCCTCACAGTAAATTTCCTCCTAATACATAAACCTACCCTCTTTCAGAGTGAAGTCATTACTACTTGTCTGATTGCTACATCCCCTTGGGAAAAGTCCCTCCATAGTTCTCTTGTAAGCCCCTTTCAGGTACTAGAAGGTGCTCTAAACTCTCCACAGAGCATTCTCTTGGCTCAGACTAAACAACCCCAACTCTCTCAGGCTGTCTTCACAGGGGAGGTGCCACAGCCCTCTGATCATCTTTGTGGCACTCCTTTGGATGTGCCCCATCAGGTCCATGTCCTTCTATGTTGGGTGCCCCAGAGCTGGATTCATCATTCCCAGTGGGGTCTCAAGGGCAGAGTAGAGGGGCAGAACCTCCTCCCTCACCCTGCTGGCCCCACTGCTTTGGATGCAGCCCAGGATATGTTTGGCTTTTGGCCCTGAGAGTGCACATTGCTGCATCATGTCTAGCCTCTCATACCCCAGCATCCCAAAGTCCTTCTCAGCAGGGAAGGACTAATCCTAATCCATTCTCTGGCCAGCCTGTGTTTGTGCTTGGGGTTACCCTGACCCAGGTGCAGGACCTTGCACTTGGCCTTGTTGAACTTTGTGACGTTTGCTCAGGCTCACCTCTCAAGCCTGCCCAGGTTCCTCTGGATGGCTTCCTGTCCCTCCAGCATGTCAACCACACCACAGCTGGGTGTCATCTGCAAACTTGCTGAAGGTGCACTTGATCCCACTGTCCATGAGATTGTCAAAAAGCACTGGAGTCAGTGGAGTTCCCAACAGAGTTGAACTATATAAAATCTGAATTAGGATGTTGAGACCTTGCTAAAATGTCTCTTCCCTTCCACCACCACCATCTTGTGATGGTGTGTACAGGTAGTCCCCAGTACACTTGGCATTTGGTGTTCTGGGGATCATGCTGCAGAGATCACTTTGCAGAGCAGGATTCAACTTGAAAGCAGCCTGTAAACACATAATGCTGCCTCTGAACAAAAACAACAACAACAAAAACATCCAGAAGGCTTCCTGGCCTGGCTGTGAGGGTCAATCAACACAGATAGACCTGACCTAGTAATTCTGCACAGTTGTTATGTGAGCCATAAGGCTCAAGAACATGAAGCTCTACTGGCCTATGAATATCTGTGCTGTGATTGATGGTATAGCCCACAGAGAGACTCGTGCTGGTATCTGTTCTCTGGATTTGTGTTGTTATGACTTCACTCAGTTAACAGGATTTCATCAGCTTTTCACAAAACAAGTCAGGTCAGAATCTGTCCTACCTTTCTAGGTTTTCTGAAGATGGTGATTAATTGACAGCTTAATTGAAGAATGTTTGCAGTACCCAAAGGGTCAAACTCCATTACAAAACACTTGCAGTCATCTTTTATTTTCATTAATCTGAGTTCTAGCCTGAAACAATTATCTGTAAGCCATGCCCAATGCTTTAGGCCTTCCCCCACTCACCTGACATCAAATTGCTTCTGTAATGAAGTTTCTGGTTTTGTGATCCATGTATTGTGTGCAAGATTGATCAAAGACTTAACCCACAGATATTTTTTATGTTTAGTAAGTTTACCAGTAAGTTGCAAATGTGCACTAAGATCAAATTTGCCTTTGTGCCTATGTGTGACATCACTATGAGAAAAGCAGAATTTCTCTCCTAGAACCTGCATGTTTGGATAGTACCAGTCAATGATTCTACAGCAGAATGGGACACATGTAAATAATAGAACATTTTAATATTTATGAAATGCCTGTTTTGTATAATCAGAGATGATTTTTTTTAAAATATATGTATAAAATACAGAAATTAGGTGTTTATCAGTAGAACTATTTTTCTGCTTTTGAATTTTACCAGACCAAAATATCATTAAAGGTGCTTGCGGGCAAAATCTTTTTTCAATTATTACTTGTTTTCATAAAATCATATCAAAACCCATGTGTTCTACAAGCCAAATATTTAGCCCAGTAAACAACTTGATCACTACCTTGAAAAGTGTCTGATTAAAACCTTGTGAAATATTTAGGTTGATGGGGATAATCAGATGAATATTTTTGAAACAATATGTAAAAGAATAGTGCAAAATGGTGATAACAAAAAGAAGGACAAAGCAAACACTGAAAAGTTGGACAAGCATGAGTAAGATTTATGAGTCAGATACCAAAGTCTTCTTCCTGTGAAAAAAATCCCAATGTTTTCAGTAAGGCATGCTGGATTTGTCCCATTCTTAAGAAATTGGATTTTTTACAGTTCAGTGAACTATAAATACATCTGTAACAGCATGTGCTTTTTTGCTTTTTTTAATTTCAGCTTCAAGGTTTCAGATTTCAGCATGATGTTTTGGAGGCTTATTAACATTTATCCTTTTAATTAAAAAGTGGCCTTGTTTATACTAACCTGAATAAGTGCCTCGTTCCCAGTGATGTGCACAAATATTTTAATATTTATCTATCCAAGCAATAAACTGAGTATATTTTATATATATATATTTAATCTATTTCCAGATTATGTATTCAATCCTCTTTTCCCTGGAGATGCTTATTCTGCTAGCAATAATACCATTTGTTTAACCATTTATACAATAATTACTGTGTTTAAATTTGTTATCAAGCTGTCATATTTATTTGGTACAACTTTTTGCTGATGTCTATGGCTGTGATATTTGGCATTTGTATCAGGAAAAAAATAAAACTACTTCTGTTTGGTTACTGATCTAAAGTTTATGTATGATTATCATGCTCTGGAGAGGTCAGTAATGCAGTGTTAAGAAAAACTTAATTTGTCACATCAGTGGAGCAACACAAAGTTCCTGTGTTTTCAGTAAATCTCACTGCTTTATTCCTCAATTGATAGTTTTCTGGTCATGAAGGGTTCAGCACAGGGGTTGTTTATTAATCTTTGTGGTTGCACTCATGGCTCAGAGAGAGATTTCTCTTTCAATTCCAGAACATCAGAAATCTCTAGATACCTGCAAGTCCTTTGTAGGCTGGATTGCCATGTTCCTGTGTGCTGCTGGCAGGCTTTATTTTACTCATCTCACTGACAAGAGAAAGTGACTCTGCAAGGAGCAGTTCCCTTGTTCCCGTAGGGCTGGTGTTGCTTCTTGTGCCAGGTCATGCGATTGGCAGAGGTATCACTGATAGATGTAGATGCATTTGAAGAACTACAGTGCAGAAAGGAAAAGCCATTCTGACCTTTTCCCTTCTCATCCACCCTTTGTAAGCACTGACAAATGACTTCTGTGTGAATGCAAGCAATCACTTACCTCCTTCACTTTCAGAAAGGTCATATTTCATGGCTAGTTACACGAGTGACACAATATAGGCCAGTAGAATTCAAGACAAGGATCAGTTATTCATCTTTTCCTGTTCCCTACAACTCCACTCCTGGGCACTGCCAGAGGCAGATGAACCAACTCAGAAGAGCCACTCTAAGGCTCTAACAGTTGTACAATGAGCCACCAGCCCCAGACTTGGAATTGGTAATTTAAAGTACAAATACCAGAATGTGCCTTTCTGATTTTGTTTTTCTTGGAGTAAAAGAGGAACGAAAGTTTTCATTTTTCAGTACCCTAGGCCTCTCTAACGGCTGGTTTACCTGCACCTCACATCTGCCTAAACCTCCTGCTGAGGACTGCTTGAAATAGTAGCAGGATCCAATAGTCTTTTCCTGGTGCATATCCTGTGAAGGCATATGATCTGGGCAGAATGAGGTAAAGCATCTGGACTGAGGAGCTTGGGGGCCAAGGTAAAAGATACTGTTGATGATTTTATTTACCTTATAAACATGCTCCATTTATCCTCTGCTGTTTGTACCAAAAGGTTAAAATAATACTTCTTGAGGTCTCAAACGTCTCTTTCACTGATGTATTTTTTTTCTTATGTTTCTAATGGCACCAGAATGATCATGGCAAGAGAGAAACATAAATACCTAATTCTTTAAAAGTAATAACTCATGGGAATGTGGCTGGGCTCTACTTCCATTTCTTGGCAAGACACCTGGATTTCAGTGCAGCAAGCTGCACTATCCCCCACAGGGACTGCTCCCCAGTATTTTCAGGCCTGTGAAACCAGGGGAGGAGTACAATCTGGCTAATTGTTCAGGGTTAAAAACGCCTCTGTCTTTGAGGACAATACGATGTTGAGGTCAGCTTCACAGGTGTCATCCAGTGCCCACATCTCATGACACAGCTGTGCCACAGACCACCTCATCAGTGGTGTACCTTCTGCAGTCTTCTGGAGATTGGATTCCTGGCCTTCTGTTGTCAGGATTTTGAAACGTTCTCTCCTAGTAGGAGAAAAGATTTGGATCCACCCTCAAAGAGCTGGAGAAACTTGTAATGGCTTTATGGACATCAGCAGCTGTCCATCCATCACACACCCAGCAACTTTCATCTGCCCAGGATTTAGCAGAGGTGCTGCATGCTGCCCTTAATATCCCAGACATCCCTAATGCATCAGTGTGCAGTATTGCACGAGGACTCTGAGGGCTCCTTTGCACCCCAGGAGATTTCTTCCATCACGGATTGCAATGTCAAACACAACATTGCCATGCTGCACAGGAGATGTGTTCGTGTATGTCACATCTTCCAGGACATCAGCAGCAAAAGGCTTAGCAGAGCATGTTCACTTCAGCTAAACTCCTCTCACATCCTAACTCAGGTGAACTTCAGTAGCAAGGTCCAAAAAGGTGCATCCCTGAATGTGTTTTTTTGCTAATTTAATTGTTACTAACCTGGCTGGCACCTCAAAAAAGACGAGTATCAGAGGCAGAACCCACTTCTTGCTTTTATGTAGCTTGGCTACATGTGAGCAGTTCAATGCCTATTTTGTCTAGCTGAGGGTTTTTTCTTGAATTACTTGGATATCTAGAGAGATTTTTTGAGAAGTTCATATTCTGTTATCAGACTTTATGTTTCTGTTTGTGTGCACATGTCCTGCAACAGTTGAGGTACTCATTTATTACTCTCCTCAACTGTGGCGATTTCTCTACCTTGCAACACTACCCTCAAACAGGACCACCCATAAGAGCTTCTGTCCAAGCTATTTGACTTGGTACACTGCTGCTTGGAGTTTCCTTTCCAATTTGGCTCTCAAAATGAGGGTGCTAGGGAAATATTTCTCCCCCAGGAAACTTCAGTTTCCTCAGGAACTGCATTTGACATCCGTAGCATCACTCTGAATGGTAAATGTGAGGCCAACAATTCAAAAAAACTCTTGCAGCATTTTGGCATTGCCTGTAGTTCACATCTGGGACTGTCAGCTGTGGTAATATGCATTTCCCCAGTCTTCTCAAGAAGTGCTGGGGAGTTCTATTCTCTAGAGAAATGTTTGTTTTCAAAGCATGATTGCAACATCTGTACATGTACACGCAAACAAAGACACACAATATGTTTTTATTTATATAAATTTTATATAGATTTTATCGTGTTTTAAACATACATGTACAACATAGAGTAGTAGCTGTGCATTTTATATAGTATATAATAGATACTGATATATTTAAATTGTAGATATTTTATGACTATGTCTATTTTTTTTTTTGTATTATATAATACAAAAAAAAAATTATTTGTAATTCCTCAGATAAGATTGCAAGGATGAAGGATTACAAGGTGGGAAGCAGAATTCAGGGTGTATTTGCCTAGAAGGAATCACAGCAGCCAGACCCACAGTCAAAACCTGAGAATGCACCTCCCAGAGCCTTGGGGTCAGGGAGACTGATTTAATACACTCTCCTGGAGCCTAAAATAAGCAAACAGGTGGCATTCTGGACTGTCTCCCTGATGGGGACCAGCAGTTGTAGCTGGGACCAGCAGCTGCAATCTATACCCCCAGCATGTGAGCCTCTTAGTCCTGGTCTGCTGCAGGATGCCAAGGAGAAGCACAACCATTCCTTCAAAATACCTCATGTTTGGAGATCAGCAAGCAAACACATTGAGAAAAAGAGAAGTTAAATGACAGAAGTTTTTCAAAGTCCATGCTTCCCCTATTCACTTTATGTCAAGATGCTGCAGCACCAGAATTTCCGCATCCCAAGACCCTGCAGTGTGGGGGAGAAAACCTCTAAGGTATGGCAGTGGGTTCTCCTTGTGCCCTTCTCCTGAGCTCTGGGCTCTGGGCTCCCCTTCAGTGACTGCTGTGAGCTGGTTTTGGTCCCTCGTTAGCAGAGTGGCCTGGAAGTGCTCCCAAGGGAGGGAATGCAGCAGGCTCCCTCAGTGAACATGTGTTTCCAGGGGATGCTGCCAGCCCCTGGGCCACCTGAGACCTCTCTCCCTGGTGCCCAGACATTATAATAAGGGAGTCTTTTTCATCTGGTGAAGTTATGAAGTTAAAAGCAAATTAGCTGCCCAGGGAATGAGGGCGTTTGGCTGCTAAACAAAGAAAGGCTGTCTGCTGTCAGACGCTGTCCAAGATTTGTCAAAGGGACAACAAAAGTGCTGTTTTATTCCCATGGGATGTGAACCTCAGCTCCCTGGTGGCTCCTGGCACCCCCAGCTGGGGCAGGAGAGGTCACTTTGGTCCTGCTCAGACCAGCCCTCACCACTCCTCTGGAGGAGTGTGATCCTCATTAAAGGAGCTGTGGCAATTAGTAATTAGAAGGAAGTGGAGCTCAAGAAGAGGAGCTCCCTATCTGGTGAGTCACTAATCATGGCTGTAAATGGGGCTTTTTCTGCTGCTGCTACTCAGGGTGTGGGGAACCTGTTGTTTCTCATAGATTGGTGGGTTGGAAAAGAGAGTTAAATCTCTGCTTTAAAGAAAAGCAGGCAGGAAAAGAGGGTGCCCCTGCAGACAACTGCTTGTGGTAAGAGTTGCACAAAGCCTAATTAAATATTCAGAAAGGTCTTAATTTAATGACTTCAGGACACACAGTTCTGTAATTTCTAATTTATTTCTTTTGGGATTTTGCTTCATAACTTTTTGGCAAATGTAAATTAATCTTCTTTTTTGCTTGGTGCTATCTGCCACGTATCTGCAATTTAAAGGGAAACTGTCAGGGCCACTTTTATCTTCCTTATATGGTTCTTGCTTAACTGGTCATACTGTGTGAATTTTGTCACTAAAGAAACAAAGCCAAACAAAAACCCAAACGAATAAAAGAACAACCCAGAAAAAAATTACACACCTGCATTTTGCAATTTTTATAAAAATACTACAGTAGTGAACTGACCAGGTATTTTCCAAAGTCTAGTAAAATCAGCTCTTATAGCACCAGTGAATCACACTGCTAAAATTAGGAACATAAATAGCCTTCGGTATCAGTACAATCATTAACAGCAGAGATTTATCAAATTGGGTGTGGTCTGGGTTTAGCTGTCTTCTTTCTCCTATCCTTTTCCCTTTACTGTAGCTCCTTCTTTCATTTCCTTTACTGCACTTACTTGCTAGATAAAAATGCTGAAAATGTGCCACCTTCTGTTCTTTTCAGCTATTGCACAGCCCAAAGAAAATTTGTAACCCCTGGAAACTTGTGCACATCTGTGCACAGATATAGGCAGGCACACACACACACTCATGTAAACCTGCATATGCACACATCTGTGAAATCCCTCTCAACTATCTAAATTTCTTTACTCACTGGCTTTTCTTTAGTTACAAGATTAGCACTCCAGCTGTTAAAATAATTGTGCTTACTAAAGGGTATTCAAGGAAACCAGAAATTAGGCCAATTCTGACCACTGTCACTGTCACAGCAAAAAGGAGATGAGGAAGGTAAGACTTCATCCAGTCTCTTTAATGACTGCAATGAATGAAGGTCTCTATCTGCTTTTTTAAATTCTTAATTCTATCTCCTCTACCACCAGTTGTACATTCACATGTATACATTTCCCTTCAGAGCTGCTCTGGGAAAATCTCCTCCTCTCTTTCCACTGATGCAGGACTGTTGGAGAACAATCTGCTAGGGCAGATCCTGGGTATCCTCACTTTCACACCACAAAAAAAAAGAGCGGTGTGGAGAGACAGAAACTAAGCTCTAGCCCCACAGTTGTGTTTTTGTTCTTGACTTTTAACACAGATTTTTGTATGGCTGATTATGATTTCTTTTTCTAAAAAAAAAAAAAAAAAAAAACAAAAAAAAAAACCAACCACAAACACCACACCCAACCACCCTCAAGGGAATTTCTTATTTCACAACTCTTCCACAAGTTTATCCCAGTATCTTAGTCTTCTGTTATTCCAAATACAGCTCAGCATTATGGGTATGAGCAGATTCCTCTGCATAATTTTTTTTACCCGTGTTTCCTCTACTGCCATTTAAGGAATCTCCATAACTAAAGATAAACTTGGACTTTGGCAAGGCCGGGCTGACTCTCCAAACTCCAAGGTATGAGAAATGCTTTATTTTCTTTTCTGTAACCACTAACAAAATATAAGCTTCTTTCTGACCACCTAGAGCTGTGTTCTGAGGTCCTAGATCCTTTTCACTCTGGACTCTGCAGTGGAAAAGCAGGAGGTGGTTCTGTGTTAGGTGACAGAAGTGAAGCCCTGTGAGTGAGGGCAGGGGGATGCACACAGCCACATAAATGGTGTTTGTGGGTCACCCTTGCAGGCAGATGGGGAGGTAGTCATAGCACCTTTCTCAAGGCTGCAGAAAAGGGAGGAATGTCTTTTGCTTTATCTAAATTTGCATGAGGAGTGTTTTCCTAAGTGCATAGCTGCATTCTTCTGCACCTACCTTATACCTACTATCTTGCTTTTATATGGTGTTGCACTGCTCCATATAGTGGATCCTGGCTGTCTGACTCCTTAGAGAGGGCACTTTCAGATATCTCAGTTACAGATAGGGCTATTTATTCTTTAAGAGCATGGTAAATATAATTAACACAGTCTTTACTTCTACTGTAACTCCCACATCAGAAGGGCTATCTGCAGACTGTAAAGAGGAATAAGTAATAAAATAAATGTCCTCAGAAAGTATATTTTTCTCTGGTTTTTTAACCTCAGAGATGCATGTTATGACAGAGAAGACAAAAACCCTCTCTGCCTATTCCTCTTTGCCAGAAAGGTGTTAGCATTCCTAAACAGCTGGTATTTTATCACAATACCTTAAGGCACTCTAATTCCTATTAGAAGTGAAGTTAGTCCTCTGCCTACTGTGAAATAGGAGAATCTTAAAGATGGCTTAAAGTAATATTTTACCCTCCCATGTAGTTATAAGTGGAATTTAGCTGGAACAGAGAATAGGGCCCCCACATTTTCAAGGCATTTGTTTTCCCAGATAAGCTCTTGACTCTCAGGGAGTGGGAAGAGTATGTTGCAGTAAATCAGAAACTCCATAAGGCGTGCAGTGGGGTCAAACTTCTGAGTGCACTAATCACCCCAGAAAGGGCTCAAATGAGATAAGCCTTGTACTTGGCAGTAAACTGTGGTGGTCAGCACAAACCTTTCATCTTGCTTTGCACAGTCTAATGCCATGAGGCTGATGCAGCTGGGCAGAGCAAGGTGCTCATGACTGGCCCCAAACTGTGGTGCCAACTGAGAGCCCTGACTTTATAAAAATTTACCTTGAAATTTTGATTTGAACAGCACTGCTTTTGCTGGTTCTTTTTTTTTTTTTTTTTTTTTTTTTTTTTTTTTTTTTTTGCAAAATGGTAGATCAGGCAAGCTGGATAAAAACCTGGACTTGTATCTAGACAAGGTGGCTTTGGAGACAGGTGAGTAAAGGTGATGTGATGCCAAGAGGTGGAACTCTCAGTATTCCAAAACAAATCCCACCAGAGGTGTCTCAAATGATAACATTTGATTCTGAACTACCAGTGAGTTCCCTGGACTTGTCTGGGGAGAATTATTATACTTTATCTTCTTTTTTAACATACAAGTGTTTAAGCACTCCTTGGAACAAACCAGGATGGACACCCTCCTTTCAGTAACCCAAACTGCTTTCTAAAACCCACTTATCTCCGCTGGCTGTCACAGGGCTCAGAGCCACAGCTCATGTACGAGCATCCTGAGCTGTCCACTGGAAAGAACCACCTGAGGATGTGATAATCTGGAGCTGACTCCCCGTTATCCCACGTACCAGTCTGGGAGGTGGAAACCTGGGCTCTCCCAGGGCTGGCCATTGCACAGTCCCTCAGGAAAGCTGCTGCTCGGTGCAGAGCTCAGCTGCCCGCTGGATGGCACCAGGACTCCGCGCGTGTGTGCCAGACCCCCTCCAGCCCCCCTGAGCCGTCCTATCCGTCACTGGGATAAGGGAAGCTTTGCAAACAGGCACAGCAAGACTCTGGGGGCGAGATGATAGGGGGAAATTACAGATGTGAAAGCTGTGCCTGATGCTGTCATGGCTAATATTTTTAAAGGGGCAAAGGATCTTTTATGGTGCATAACCGAGATGGGAATATTCTGCAGAATACAAGCTGCTATTTCCAAATAATCGCATAGAAAATAATCATAGGTGTGGAATACACGTCTCTAACCATAGGATAGAAGGAAAACATTGCATTTTTTGTAACTGTGTTGTTACAAATCTCCCTTCTTGCTGCTTCAGGCTGCAGTAACAGCAGTATATAAAAGCTGCAGGCTGTGCAGATTGTGGCTGCATGATTCCATGTCCTAAAGTATATTGACATCCCACATGTGAAGCAGGTCAGAGGCATTAATGCTGCCACTGTGAGTCAACACTTTTTGATCCCTCAGTGGAGAATGCATACAGCAAACTTCTGGCAGGTATTTATAGAATAATGTACAAGTTAATACTCTTCTCCACAGCCACTGGAGCTGGGCTTGCTGCCTAAATGTACATCTGCAGTGTACTTACTGGAGCCAAGAAGCTTTACAGAAATCATCAAAGAAAAGTGAGCTGTTTGAAAGTTTAAGGATCCATTACATTATGTTGTAATTCTTAATGATCTCTGATGACTGCATCTTTATTTATTTATCACTGCTCAGGCAGAAGTGCAAAAGCCCGTGAAATAGGAGTCAGCCCCAGACATAAAGAAACTTCTGCTGGTGAGGCTGTGCTGATTTTTCCTTTTTCCTTTGTGTATTCTCTGTATTTCTTACATGTATATTTGTAGCTTATTGTATCAGGCTAGTTTTCTGCCCTTGGAATGTGTTTTGTCTTTCTGCCTAGGGAAAGGGCACTTTCCACTAGTGCCCTTTCCCTAGGCAGAAAAGCAAAACACATTCCAAGGGCTCCCATCCTATCTTGGTTCTCCCAAGATAAGCTCTTGACTTAAGGCCGAAAAACAGCTCTTTGAGACACATTTTCATCAACAAGGTACAGCTGGTACCAAGATGGGGGGGGGGGGGGGGGGGGGGGGTGTCCAGAAAAGGGTTGAACTAGAAGGGGGAATTGATGAAAAAGGCATCACTGCTGGCAGCAAGGAATGAGAAAAGCCTGCAAGGTAGAACACTGCAGCCCAAGGCTGAGCTGTTTGGTAAGGGCCAGCCTTGGCAGCCCCAAGTGTGTGTGACCTTGAGGAGGAACCTGCTCCACCATTTAGATGACAGAGGCCAGTGGGCTCCAAGTGCAGGGCTAGGTGGTGTCCAAGCCCAGGAACAGCATAAACAGCCAGGGAATTAGATCACAAATCTGGGCTTCTACCTGAGTCTTAGAGTGCCACAGGCACTGGCTCTTTCAAAGCTGCCATTTATTTCTTCACTGATCCAGAGAGAGACCCCACAGTCACACCCAGTGCAGGGATAAGAAGGAAAGCTAAGAGACATGCTCAGGTGTAGATGGCACCAGCTGCCAAACCTCTCTGTCCCCCCAGCCCCCTTTCACAGCAGGGCTGCAGGCTGCACTGCTGTCAGCACAGCAGCAGGATCCTGCTGGGACCACAAGCTGAACCAGAACAGTGCTGATGTGTTTTTTGACCACATCCTGGTGTGACTGAAAATTCATCTTTCCTCATTCAGAGGTTAAGTAAAAATCAAGAATGAATAGCCTGGGGTTGTGTCATAAAAATATGTATGTGTGTTTTAACCCCAGGCAGCAGTTAAGCACCAGACAACTGCTCACTCATTGCCCTTGCATCAGGATGGGGAGAAAATTGTAAGAGTAAAAATGGGACAGTGGGAACACAAAGGCCATCATTCCAATTGTCCCTGGCTTCTTCCCTCAGCTTTATATGCTGGGCATGACACCATATATTATGGTCTGGAATATCCCACTGGTCTGTTGGAGTCACCTATCCTGTGTGTCCCCTCTCAGCTCCTTGTGCACCCACAGCCTGCTGTGGGTGAGAACCAGAAAAGGCCTTGGCTCTGTGTCAGCAGTGTTCAGCAGTAATGAAAACATCCACCATCCACGTTATCAACACTGCTTTCAGGTCAAGTCCAAAACACAGCCCCACACCAGCTACTCTGAAAAATTTAACTCTTCCCCAGCCAAAACCAGCATGAAGTAGAGAGACATGTAGTCACATATTAAAAAGGGCAGATCCGTGTGCCTTCCAAAATGTGCTGACTGCTTACATGCAAATATCCTTTTTGTTCACATTTTTTATAGCTTCACCTTTTTTTCTGTAGGTACAATTAACATCAACTGTATAATCTAGGCAGGATGTGTCTGACCCTAGGACCATCAGCAGGGCTTTGGGAACATCCAGTCTGTCCCCTTTTGAATGCATCAATATTCCCCTCTGCATCTAAGCCACTGAGAGGGAAGCTGAGCTGACTTATTCTGCATTATATTGCTGGAGTAAAACTGGGTTTGTGAGGAAAGATTCCTCCTGTGATTACCCAGTGTCCAGGCTAGGTACAGCACTTGTGCCTCACAAGACAAAGAAGCACATTGTTCATCCAAAGAGCTGCCTAAAAATCAGTGTCACAAAGAGCCAGAGCTCCGTGGCTAAATTTCTGAGAAAGAAGAGATCAGCATACATTACCTGAACAACTGTCCCACTGAGCTGCTACAAAAGTCATCCAGACTTGTCCCCTCTCTACCAGGAAAGCAGATGCCAGCCCTGCCACCTGGGGAGGTGCTGCAGCTCCTGCCACTGAAACTGCTGTCACTGCACAGCTTCTCCTTTACAATGAAAACAAAATTCTCCCGACCCTTCTATCCTGTCCCCTTTCCTCCTTTCTCTTTGTATTTCACCCTTGAACATTAAAACCAAGGGACTGAAAAAGTAGGGCAGCTTCCCATCTGCCAGTGGAGCTGGCCTGAACTTGCTTGAGTGTGGTGGAAGTGGGAGCTGAGCCTTTTCCCAGCTTGGAAGGGGAGATGCTTTCTCCTTTCACAGTGCCCCATGTTCCTCTGAGTTACTGAGTGAAGTGGATGTTTTAGATTTAATTTGCAGATCAGAACAGGGCAGGCTGCCAGTGGCAGATAGGCACAAGGTTAGCTGTGGTTGTACATTATATGGGATTTCTTTTTTCCTCTGCTGTGCCTATAAAAAATTTTCTTGTACAATTGTGCAATTGTCTGAAGCCTTAGAGTGTCTCCATGCAGCAAGTCAGAGAATCCTAGGAATGAGGGTCAGTTATAAATTACTTCTCTAAAATGTTCCTGCAAAAGACTGGCTTTACTTGATTTCAAAATATGCCTCCAAATCCACAGAACTAGATATGTAACCTTTGTTCTTACTCTTCTCAGCTACTTAAAATTTTAGCTTTTTCCACTGATATGTTCAAGGTGCCTTTTGCTTCTTCAGATTTAGTCTTACTTTTTAGTCCCAGGAAAAGGAGAGGAAAAGAATTCCCTAGAAAGACAATTGTGCCCATTACAGTCCAGAGGAATGGAGAAGTTGAGAAAGATCAAATTATTTGAAATACATTAATTTTTCTAGGTAATTTGTATTTGTTACAATTGGTGATGAGAATGAATTGGAGTTCCTTTGGGTTTTATAATGAAATTGAAAGAGAAAAAAGAAGAAAACCACAAAGGATGGACTTGAGAGCAAGCCTCCAGGCAGAGTATCAGGATGTTTAAGTACAAGGGCAGGACTCCAAATATTCTGTATTATTTAGGCCAAGTTATTTTATTCATCATTTCCAGCAGCTCTATTCTTTCACCTGGGATGAGAGAGTCACTTGCATGCTCAGGTATCTCCTCTCTTCCTGACCAGTTCAATGGCTTCTTAAACGTTCCAAACCACTGAGATTCTGAAAAACATGGTTTACCAAAAAAACAGGATGCATTATTAAAATATGGTGAAATATTATGTCAATAGTGTTATGCAATTATTGCTTGACCTAAAAGAGTCCATCAGTCTTACATACATTGCTTTTACGACATAATAATTCTAGAGAAGTAGTGTTGGTTTTGTGTGTTTTTTCACAAATTCTTATTTTTATTTTTTCAACATGACATTCAGAAAATCACAGGATTTAGAGAATGAGAGAGAAGGGAGGGAGAAACCCATGAGAAAAAACTAAGGCTGGTTGCTTAATCCCCCTGAAATCAAGACTCCTCAGAGAGAGCAGAAAATCCCAGGGAAATATTTGTTTTCCTCCTTTAAATATATGATTTTTTTCAGTAGACTTTAATGCTTAGAAACACTAAATGCAGAACTTTAATTTTTTTTTAATGGCAAAGGCAGACACAGCTTTTTGATTTCATGATCTCGATTATGATCAGAAAAAAAAAAAAAAAAAAAGAGTACGGTTTTAATTTACAATTCCAATTTGTATTGACACTAAAGAGAAGCTACCCTGCTGTTAAGAAGAACTTTTCCAATTAGACCCACACTTCATGGTCTGCTGTTGGAAAAAGGATTTCAAAATCTAATTTTCTGAAATGTCAGAAGTGAAATATTGCCTTTTGTGTTTGTCACAACCCCCTGTAACTGGGCAGAGAGGATGTCACTGCGGTGCTTATTCGTGAAATAGGCTTTGTGAAGCTGTCCTTTGTACCCTTCTGCCAGGAAGAGGTGAAAGAGCGCAGGACGAAAGTGAAAGGAGAGTTTGGTCTTGTTAGGATTTCGGCTGATTAAGGGGAAAAAGGCTTTTCAAGCCAAAGAACAAAAACTGCTGCTGATGCTCAAAACACTGTGAAATCCCACCAAGTTCAAACGAAGGTACTGAAAGGAGAGACAGCATAGACTCAAAGCAGTTCTGTCTCCCCAGGTTTGGGGTTCACACACGTCAATCCTGGGCTCTGCTTTCCCCAGTCCACACTGGACTCTGATGGATCAATAGGTGAAAAGTGGCTGATGAGTAAACAGGAAAGTACTTTGCCTTTAGGAAAAGAACAGGCATATGGGTTATTTTAGAGGGAATTTTCTGCATTCTCTCTCATGCATGTGCTGGAGACCTTCAACCAAGATTGTTTTCTTTTATTTAGTTTCTTCTGTTATATTTTAGTGTGGCTTTGTACTGGACTGTTTATATGCTACAAATCACACTGTGAAGAATCTGTGATAGTAGAAAACTGGTGCAATGGTTAGTTTATACCAACCTAGAGACAGAACAATTAAGCATAAGAAATTTTAATTCTCATTAAATAAGTGGTTATGCATAAGCTTGCTCTTTTGTATTTGTGAGATACAGTGAGAAAAAATTCTATTTAATTGAAGTCACTAGTTTATATTTTGGTGAAAAAAAAGCTTTATTAACAGTTAGAACACCTCCTTAAATTCAAGTATAAAATAGTTATGCAGCATATTGCTATGGACAGCTGTTGTATATTCACATATATTTATTCATACTTCACTTAAGGAAGCAAAAGTGTACAAATCCAATTAAAGACAAGTGAAAGCGAAACAACAGCTTTTCCAAGGCCCCCTTTAGAAAGTTATCTGTGAAAATGTCTAGCTGTGAGTTCATACATGGCTATTTGTATAGCTGTGCAAACAGACCTCAGTCGCTGACAAACAAGCCAGCCTGGACAATGGAAATCCCATCCCCTTCCTATGGTTTCTTCTGAGCTGCTTTCACCAGCTAGCTTTGCTCTTTTAGAGAACCATAAGATGCAATGTTTGTGAGTCTGAACCTCAGGAAAGGTGGTTACAGCTGAAGAAGGAGGGCTCACATGTGGCAAGGAAGAAACTTTATTTCAGGCTCATGCCCACGTGGAGAGACCCCTCTGGGCTTTCTGGTTTCCCCTTAGAAACCCGGGGGTGTCCCCCGGGAGGGGAGAACCCAGAGCCAATGGCAGGGGCAAGGGAGTGTGACCCAGACCAGGGGGCATTGGCAGGGCTATTTAGGGACAAAAAGGGGAGTGGAAACTTGTCTATCATTAGGGACAGGCCACAGGGAGTTGGGAATGTGGGGGGTTGTAGGAACAAACCATTACAGAAATTAAGAACAAAACATACAGAACTTTAGGAAATCCAAAATGCACACTTCAACACCTTCCCTCTGAGAAAGATGGGCACAGAGCAAGACTTTGATGCAACCTCACACTGCAGAGGTGCCTTTCCTGTGACTTCAGGAGTAGAAATCCCTGCTGGTTGTGTTGTGGTTTTCTGGAAATTGTTGGCTTTTCAGCTGGAACAACTCCCTTCCATCTTTCTCAAGGAACGGGCACTGAGCTTGCAGCTGTTATTTTTCTTATTTTGTATTTGTCTAGAGAAAAGCAAATTACCCACTCACAGTTGTTTCTTGTCCTGTTTTAGTGACTAGAGTTGCTCAATGATTGCATCAGCTCCAACCCTGGATGGCAGCAGTGTAGGATAGAGCAGCAGAACTGTCCCTGAAGAGGGCAGGAGCCTTAGCATGCTCCACAGCCGCTGCTGCTCTTAATTATCTCTCCCCATTATCTTTGCAAGAGTGAGAATCCTTATTTTACCAGCTGCAGGTTTAACAAGACTCTTCTGCTCCCTAGGGAGAGCACAAGCCCAGCTTCCAAAAAGACTTTTTCTTCCGCATGTCTTTGCCTTGAGCACAGACCAGCTTTATGGTGGAAATCTCTTCTCTTCCTCACCATCTCTCCTGGGTTTGGGAAGCCAGAAGCCCTGAGGAAAATGATTCTGGCTTGGAAATAAATCAGTTTTGTGAATGCATAACTGGAGAGGGAAATAGTGGGTGGGGAGGGCAGGCAGAGAGAAAATAACTCTGTTCTTAGTGGTGCCTAAGTCTGAACTCCTATAAGCATCTTCCAAAAAGATTTTCCTCAAGTTTTTCCTCCCTCCTGACAGCTGAAGTGAGAGTGAAAACCAGAAGAGGTGAGGGAAATTGACTGTCTCTTGGGGAGCAAAAAAAGCCAAAAAAACCAAAAAGCAACTACGCCTAGAGCAGGCAAGGCTTTTCCTGATGTGAGTTTGAAGCCAGCTACTTCTACCCAGCCTTTCTGTGACCACCAATGGACAGAGAGTACTTTCTCTCTGGTTTTGTCACAGAGGGAGTTACTACACTTGTAGCACACCAAGTGTAAAATAGTGAGCTGGTTTGTAGACAGCTTCTTCTCTTTCACTATCTCCTTGTCTTGAAAAGCAAGGCAGGAGATGTCACTTAGGCACATGGTGGGGTGAGAGGACAGTGGGCAATGAGCTTTTACTGGGAGCATGAATTCACCTTGCAAATAAGGGAGTGCTGATATAAAGCATCCATTGCTAATAATTAAAGACACAGACTTAGCCATGGTGCATTGAAGGGCAGTTTATCACCAGAGCCTGGGAGTAGCCATGTGATCATTTCTGGGATTTGACCTGCCTGTAAATCAGATGGGCATGTTTCCATTTTCATGAGTCAACAAAATTGTGTTTGGAAGACAACAGTCAAATAAAAGTTTGCAAAAATGAGACCTGATGAGGGTTCCAGCTCTTTAGTTTACCTTTCATCAAAACTGGTTTATGTAGAAACAGTTATTCCTCAGATAAGCTTTTTTCCCCCTTCTGTTTATCAGTAGAGAATGCCTATCTTTCAAGGCATTTTGTCTGATGCAGTCTGGAATGCCTTCAGCTGATGATTCATCTTACAGGTTTATGGTAAAATGAGACTAATTGCCCTCTGGAAAGCCCAGTGGTGTGGCCATAAAGGAAAATTGGGCTGAGTAGCTCAGACAGAGGTATCAATTTCATTTTCAATGAAGTCAAAGCAGTTTTAAGCCACAATGTCTTTTTTTGATTTTGGCATGCCTTTGCAGTATTTGTGAAAACTTCTCTCTGCACTCAACTTTTAGTTGCTGTCATGTAAAAACATTGAAACTGGGAAGAGAATGGATGAACGAGAAAATATAAAATTGTGACTTAGTCCAGGATGTTTCTCTGTAGGGTATTACTGTGTGCACCACACTATTGCTTGCACAGTTTTGCAAGTTATTAATAAATAACCAAGATAGGCAGCGTTATTTGCTGCAATGTGCTGTCAGCCCATTTCCTACAGCCAGCACCTGGATTGATGGTGGCTCTTTGATACTCTTGTTTTGCAGATGTGATAGAGTTTTCCAATGGAAAGGCTGGTATTTTTGACGAGCTTTTGTTTGCTGCTGTCCAATACGCAACAAGCACCATCGTAAGTATATTTTATTACAAATTCTTAAATGCTAACAAATCCCTTGAAAGTGAAGGTAGGAAATATTCTCTCTCTCAATAGAGAACCAAAAAGGCCAGTTTCTTGGACTGCTAAAAATTTCTGTAACCTTAAGTAGGTGAGAAGTAAAAAGCTTTAAACTACCCTTTAAAGGAAGAAATCTTCTCAGGAACCAATAATTAAAAATGTGCCACTGAAGCATGTTGTTCACTCTCTTATTGCTTTTTGCTCATCTGTTGTTTGTGACATTTACTGAACTGAAATATTTTGGGGAAAAAAACCTCTGTAATTGATTTGCATATTGCAGAAAGAAAAGATCTCACTTCTGGGAGGTCTTCAGTATTCTTCTGTATCTATCCTCTATTTCAGTGGAGAATTGCCCACAAGCCAGGCCTTGTGCCACCTTTTGCTAGAGCCACAGATACTGAGTGAATGAAATTAAGTATCAGCTTTATTCCCTGATTTTTATACTCCACCTTTCATTTTATACATTTAATAAAGAAGAAACCTTTTTCTTTCGAAAAGTAAAAAAGAGAGTTCAGTCAACTCATTCTGATATATCAAAATCATTCACCTTTCATTTTAGAAGTCTCCTGCAGAATAACCATTTTCCGAAAGTACCTGACTGGGGCTCAGAACTGTTCTTTGTCTATATTACATCACAGGTGAAGAGACAGGACTTGGCTCTTCATGCAGTTCTGATTTTTGTAACATCGTTTTGTGTAAAATAGACTTCAAAAAACTGAGAGCAAGGATAATGATCTACATTTTAAGGGTCATGAAATCAATTACTAAGAAGCACCAGAGTAGGGTTAAGAATGAAGGAAAATAATAAAGAGAGAGAAAAAAAAAAAACAAAACAACTCCAACTCAGCCCTTCCCGGGGATGTGGTCTTACCTTGCATGCTCTCTCATTTCCAACATTTCACAGTGATAGTGCAAGGAAGATCAGCTACTTGTAACCCTATACATATGGTTATATAGGTCTCTCCTTTCAGTACGTTTCAATGTATGGCCTCATTTTGTTTTGGAAATTTGAGTTTATAGAGCTTTCTCTGAGTTACACCGGGTTATAAATTGCATTGGTAGTCCCTGGGCCATATTGCAGGTTTTTTCTCATCTGTGTATAGTGATTGATGTTTTATAGGGCTTAAATGGGACAGTTCAGAATTTGGAGATCAGTCAGAAAAAATTATTTTCTTTTAACCTCTACTCTGACTAACAAGGGCATTGTGTTGGGTGATCTCCACAAGTCCCAGGCTCAGCTATTTTGTGAGAGTCTGTTTTATCTTTAAAATTTGTATTGTTTGGACATTCACTGAGCATACTGGACAATCTGCTTTTCTGTTGTTTTAGATTTCTTATTACTGCTCCAAATGTGGTGCATTTGGGCACAGATGAGACAATAACAGTTCAAGTTCACGGGGCACAGCGCCCTGTGCAAGTTACTGCATACTTCAAAGATGAGACAAAAAATCAGCTCCTATCAGAGAGGATCTACTTTAACCTTAATCAAAATAATGACTACCAGGAGATGAAAAAAATAATGGTGAGTTTGCCATCACAGTGATTTTAATTTTTTTATTTGGTGATAAAAAGCACATATTCTCTACTTGGAATAGGCTGGAACTGAGACAACACTGATCCCGAGAGACGCGTGACAAAACCAATTCCAGTGACATCAGCAACCAACCAGCTAATAAAACAATGTCTAATGTAATTTCAGTGATGATTGTGAATATTCCTTTGTGCCCATATCAAAAGCTCAAGATTTTGTCACATAAATGAAATTTAATTTAAACACATTTAATTGTTTTATCACTGTTGGGTTTTCTGCCTCACTTAAACTATGACTGCATTCATGCCTTTGTTACTACTGGCCATTTTACAATACAGGAGAAACCTTTAAAAACATGTAGTCACTCAGACCAAAGCCTTTGTTCTTTCTGCAGATTTTTAAGTTGATTAATTCATTATATCCTATTTAATTCATTATATCCTATTATATCCTGTCCATCATTTGCTCCTGGCATTATTCTTTGAATTCTGGCAGGATTTAGTTCAGTAGCACTAGTCTGGGCTATTTGGTTGGGAAAAAAGAACACAGCAATATTCAGTTTAGCTCTGGTTGATTACTTCCAAAGCTAAGAGCTGAGCTTTCAAATCAGGTTACTGTCAAGGGTGATGTTTAGAAGCATCACATTAAACTGCATGAAGTAAAGCAGCAATCTCATAATCAAGATTTTAGCATAAATAGGGATTACAGGATACATGGTAAATGGAAATCAACAGACATGTATACTTGAAGTCTCCACCTGGATTTATTGATACTGAACAGAAAGTGTATTTCTTTGGTGGAAATGGAGGATTAGAGAGTATTTCTGCTTTAAAAGAAATATTCACTTAGTAAGAAAGATATAACACCCAGTAAGAAACATAAATGCGAATCTTCTGTCGAATGGCGCTAGTAAGATTATTTAAGCACTTCAGCTGTTGTGGGGCCTCAGCTATGTGGTCCCAAAGTTACCAGGCTCATCTCTGACTCTGTGGGGTTTTCCCTTTTTTTCTCTTCAGATCAAGCCAGGGGCTCTGCAGCAGAACCTGTTCAAGAAGAGCAATCTGCCATATGTTCTGCTGGTCACTGAGAGCAAGGAGCTTTATTCGACTGCCAAGAGCACTCGCATCCTCCTGTCCTCCAAGAAAGGATACATTTTTATCCAGACAGATAAGCCCATATACACACCAAATTCCCAAGGTTAAAACACAAATGCTGCTCTTCAGGTGTTGAATATGGATGTTACAAGAGCAGGATAAGTGATGATGACCTGGTTGTTCCAGCAGCCAGGGTTTCTGCAGGGTACATTGCAGCAACCCCTGCAGAAATTCCTCCAGAGCCAGAGTCACTTTTAAGGGAGACAGAAAAAATCTGCTCCTTTTTGTTCAAAAAGGTTAATGATTACTTCCCTTTGGAAAAAGAAATTAATGAGAAATCTGCCAAAAACTGAACTCCTACTGCTTCTGCTTGTAACACCAGCAATAAGTTACCTTTGCTCTTTAAGACCATTACTGCTTTGTTACTTACAATTTAATTAATTGACAAAAGAGGGAAGTAAAAAAGGGTTTTGAGTTTGGTTTCAGGCCTCAGCTGCAGAAGGAATACAAAAGTGAGTGAAGTTCCCTGAAGCAAAATTTGCTTCAAATATTTTCTAGTCATGTAACATGAGAGGGCTATGGAAGAATGCAATTATTTTTTTAAATTTCTCAGATTTCTTTTCATTAAAAGAAAGTGTTCTATCTTAAATTCAGTAACTCAGTTTACAGATTGCAGTGATTAGTTTGTAGAAAGGCCAAAAAGAAATTTGTGAATATATTTATTCTTCTGTTAAACAGTCAGATACAGGATCTTCATTCTGGACAATGCTATGAGGCCAACGCATGACACGGTTACGGTTGCTGTGCAAGTAAGTATGCAAAACCACTCTGCATCAGCACAGGAGCTATGGAAAACTTGTACAAAACATCCAAGAGCAGAATTATGACTGGGACTCCTCTCCAGAAATCTGTATTTGCACATAGTCAGTTATCTGTAGTTATCTTTGGCCCGTATCAGAAGCATGGAGAAGTGTGATGTGTGAATATTAAGGTAGGAAAGTAAGCAAAGCATTTTCTCATCCATAGGACTAGGCTATGACCTTGAGCTTTTGCATGTAAATGTTTGACAGCTGGTGCATAATTTCGTGTTTGCTTCTTCTGTCTCAACAGAATTCCAATGGAATGGTGGTTAAAAAGTCAGACCGGAAAATAAACACAGTGTTTGGTGCACACTTTGATATACCTGACATTGCTGAGTATGTTACTGCTGTGCCTTCCACATCAAAACCTATAAAATAGGATTTTTAACTGCTGAATTTCTCAAATTACTTTTCAAAATTGCCTTTTTTTCACCATAGGGCACATATTGAGCCTTTTTACCTTTAATCACCTCATCTTGGAGAGATGAGTCCAGAATTTACTGTTAATATGCTGCAATTAGCAACATGTATCCTGGTAAAGAACAATTTACCAAACTGCTTTAATATCTGCTCAAGCACATGGCTGCATTCAACAGAGCACTTTCTAAAAGGGCTAGTCTGCAAAATGTCATTAATTATCTCTGATTTCAAACAGTCAAGCTTTTAGTTAATATTCAGGGTCTTATGGGATGCTAGGTTGATTTTGATATCTCAGTGAAGATAAGCTGTAGGAAATATTTGATGAGTTCTCTGTTTCTGCAGAGTTTTCAAAGGTAGTGGTTTGCAAATATGTTATCTTGCACTTCCTCACACTTATTTTGGGCATTTCCTAGGACATTTCAAAATATGTTTCTGGTTCCTCCCAGTAAAAAGAAAGCCACACATTAATTAATTAGTTAGGGATGATATCAAAGCAAGGAAAATATTGTAATTCAGTGATAGTTTATATGTTGGCATCATAAAATATCTGAGGAATTGTAATTAACTATTTTCTGCTGAATCTGAACTTTAGGCCTGGAACTTGGAAAATCAAAGCCTGGTTTCATGAACATGAAATGTCTAATGTTTCCACTGAATTTGAAGTTAAAAGATACGGTGAGCTATTATAAAATTTGCATTGTGAATATAAGACGTTATCACTATATGTTAAAAATATATTGCAGTGGTTAAATCTGGCTGTAGTTAGGAACTAAGGATGACTTCCATAGTGTTTCAGTGCATCATTGCTATCTCTGATGCACAGAAGAAAAACTCTGCCTTTGTGTGAAAGAAAAACCTCTGGTTTTATACAGATTTAGCAAACTGTTACTGTTTTTTTACTGTAGTAACTTTTTAAACACTTTTTTAACATTTTGTCACAAAACATTGGAAGGGCTTTCCTTCTGCAGAAACATAATAAGTGAAATGAGCTCCATTTTGAAGTAATTGCAATTCTGGCTAGTTTGCAGTGAAGACCAGGATGGAAAATAAAATAAATTAAAAAAAAAAAAAAAAGAAAAAGAAAAAAAAAGGAAAAAAAAAGAGAAGCTGCCTATTTTGGCTTGTAAAATTCAGTCTGGAAATTTATTAGAGTTGTTCCTATTCTCAAATAACCTTTTTTTGAGGAAAATAAGGGCCCTTTGGATAAAATAAAAAAATGAAAACAAAAGTAACAAAATGTAACAATTTGTGGTTGATCAAGTGGCTTGATTTATTCACACTGAAATTACACCTTCTTGTAAAATTAATGTGGGTTTGTTGTTTCATTGATTTGGTGTTTTTTTCCCTTTAAAGACAAAAGAAAACCTTGAGATTGTATGAAAATCTCAGTTTAACAAAACTGATTTTGCCTGAGCTAGTGGAGGTCGAAGAATCATGGAGATTACTGCCTCCTCTCCAAACACCTGCAAGCAGGAGAAAGTCACTCTGATATGCCTGAAGGAGCAAATAGTTTGGCTTTTTAGGAGCAAATTCAGTGTGACACAGCTGATCCTGAGGAGTTTGTATCCACACTCAACCCATTTCAGGGTGGGTTTAGTTTAGCCTGCTCCTAATCCAGGGCACTTCATGCCCATGAGCAGTTAATCTTCTGCCTTATTTTCATTGTAAATAAATAAATTTTGTATACTTGAAGACTGCTCCACTATGTGAAGCAATGCAGAATAAGGGAAAATGATGAGATTTGCTTCAGAAGATCACTGCTAATTCAAACTGAAACATCCCCTAAGTGCAACTGCATTGTCTTGGAGTGTGTTGCCACAACAGGAGTTTAAGGTATGTTTGAAACTCATATGTCATGAACTTTTGTCTTCTTTTTTTCATGCAGAACTTCCAAGTTTTGAAGTCAAGCTCATCCCACTTCATCCATACTACCACATCTGGAATGAAAGCTTTGTGTTTGATATCGAGGCAAAGTAGGTGTGCTCAGAGCCAGGCTGGTTTAGAAGGCAGAAAAGCAGATGTGGCTTTTGTGATTTCCTCCTTTTTCTTGTCATTAACAGTTAACTAGCTTCTGGCTTGACTTGGATCTGACTAATCTCATACACTCTCTGTTTTCACCACTGGCTTGAGACACCAGTGCCAAGTGCTGCTTGGGTCCAGGACATGGTGATCAAGCTGGAACCAAATTTTCTGAATATTTCAGTTTGCTAGCAAAGGTGAATGTTTAGGATTCTCCTCTGTTTTGCTAAGCAAGATTCCAGGCAAACTGATCACCTGGTTTTTGTTATACTTTTCATTTAAACATTTAGAAATGTTCTAAAGGCTCCAATGTGCTATGTAACTTAATTCAAGTAGAGCTGGATTCAAATTTGGGTACAGAATTCTCTGAAAGCACAGTGAAATCTGTAAGTAACAAACTAGTGCTTGTTTGAGAGTAATGATTTATGCAGAAAGTTTTTCAGGTAGATAAATACAAATAGTCAGAGGAGTTTCCATGACCATCACTACAGCATCACATGTCCATTGCTGAACAGCAGTGCACTGGTCTGGATGTGCCATGGCCACAGAGCTCTCAGACTGGCCATGGGGCAGGGCTCAGTGGAAAATTAATTACACCTGGTTCCATACTGAATTAGAATGGCATCAATCACAGAGAAACTTAGGAAGGCAGACAATGAAAATTTAATCCATAAAAATACTTTTAATAAAAATAATTTTTCGGCTGTTGAATTTGCAAGTCTCATTAGAGTGGAATTGCTAAGAAACTGCCTGATAAAGAATTACTAAATTAGAACTTGATACCTTTTGGAATTTTTCTTTTTCTAAAGAGGAATAAACATTATGAAATGAGAACAGGCAGGTGGAAGCAGCTGGCCTTCTTTCACAGTTGGGAGAAATCTATTCAGTTTCAAAGGAATGAGAACTGTTGGACTTCTGCCTGCTGTTCTTGACCATGCTGGTCCTTCTGTTCCCCAGCACACCTTGAGAGAGCAGACAGAACACATATCCACCTCCTTGTGCTTGCCTGAACAAACTCAACTCTTCTTATCTCCTCTTGATCACCTTCAATTCTTTGTTTGGTTCTATTGAATAATTGCTAGCTTTAATCATGACCACTTGATACTGTGATACGAAGTGATTTCAAATCACTTGCTTTAGGAGTTTAATCCTTTCTAAATTTTCCTCTGTGCCATTGCAGTACTCTGTTTTGAGTTTATGAACTTCATATATATTTGACTCCTCATTAATATCATAATTATTCAAGAAGAAAAACTGGCATACAATAACTGGATTCCATTCCTTTCCTTATTGGAAAAGGTCCTGATGGTGCTACACGGGATTGCATGACTTTCATCAAAATCAGTGTATGGGATTCCTAATAATTGAACTTATTTCTCTGAACTGGCTATGCATGTAATGAAGTTACTTGGTGTAATTGACTATTGTTTCTCATTTATTAGCTCTGGCATTTAATGCAGTTTTCATAAGAGCTGCCTCTCCGTTGCCTTTATTGGTATAGATCAGTGCTGCTGATCAGGTCAATTTGAAAGAGGCTTGTTTAAACAAAAATAAGCCATTACAGGATTAAGGTGAAGCAGGATTTCCACAAGCAAAAAGGCAACACCATGGCTGTGACAGGTCTCACATAGCACAATGCACACTGTGCTGCTGGAAGATGCCATCTGCCTGGGCTTTCTTAAGTACAGAGCCAGGTGCAACAACACGCCCTATCCTCCCATGACCTTTATAAAATGTTCAGGGGTGTCCTAGCCAGATGCTGATCTGGCAAATATTTCACTTACAAGAGGACCTTTATGCCATACTGCCTAAATCCGTAGGAGCGATGCGGGGCAGTGGGTGTGCACTCTACCCAGTGCAGGTGTTAGAATATCAGCAGGTAGGATCTTCCTGCTTTAGGTCTTCAGAGGTACCAAATATTTCACATCAGTCCCTGAAATTATTCTCTGATCCCTCTGCTCAAGAGGTGTCTCTTACGAAGGAATCAGCTGTTCATCCAAGCTAAATGGGCTGAGTTGTGTAAGACTACTCTGAGCAACTTAAGCTCTCATTAACTTGTTTTTTTAAAAAAAGAAAAAATTGACTCTGGTTCAAATTTTATCAGGTGATGTCTCCCCATGTGATTCTGCTGATGTGATTTACTCTATATATATCTTTGTATTTGAAATCACCACTTGATACAAAGATAAGTAAGTTTTCATGGTGGAGTTACAAGAGATTGGGACTAAATTTTGTTTTCAAGCTATTAGTTACAAATGAAATGCCTACAAATATTCCAATATTTTTTCAGGACAAAATTATTAGTCTGACTTATGCTTGTTTTTAATTAAGATAATGAGTCCTCTCCTCACTTTTCTTCCTTCCAAAGACACTCTTATGGGAAAGAGATTCAAGGTGCTGCATATGTGCGATTTGGCATAATCGATGAAAACGAGAACAAAATATTTATTCCAGGCCTGGAGCAACAGCTATCAGTAAGTATTCAGTGGAACTGCTCTGATTCATCCTACCTGAGCATTGTCAGAAATTCTGAAAGTTTAGAAGTCCATAATACTGTGGTCCTATAAGCCACACTTCATTTCTAATGGCAACAAACCAGTAAGGGCTGTCTCTCTTTCCAATATTTTTTTTCCTCTTTTGTTTTAGATCCAAAATGGAAAAGGAAGAGTTACTTTAAGTACATCACTGTTGGAAGAGAAATTGAGAAGAAGTATTTCTACTCTGGAAGGTTTTCATTTATATGTTGCTGTTACCACTGTGGAAACTGCAAGTGAGTACAGTATGGCATAGCTGATACACTTTGCAAGGTTCACATTGACCTTTCTCTGGTGTAATCTGTTATGTGGGGAATCTGGTCTCACTTTATCCATCTTTGCTGCAAAGCTTGCTTATGCTCTAGGGAATTAACTAGAAGAATCTCAGATGGAAAGCAGCTGCTCAAGCTCCGAGTTGCAGAAGATGACATTACGTAACATTATCTCTCGCCAGTAGCTGAAAATGAAAACAAAATCTTTCAGAAAATTAGATATCCAAGGTATGCAAGTCCACAGTTAGTGCCCCCACAGCAACACATACTGTTTGATATTTACAGGTGGTGAGATGAGGGAAGAGGAACTCAGCAGTGTGAAGTTTGTGAGATCTCCTTATGCTGTTGATCTGTCTAACACCAAAAAGTATTTTGTGCCTGGAGCCCCCTTCTCTGTTGTGGTATGTAGTGTTCTGACTGTGTCTGTCTGCATCTGTCTGCCTCCACAGCAATGAACTTATATCTGCCCTCTTTCCTTGTCTAATCTTCACTGTGAGCTCTGTAGGACAGAGGACATCAGGAATAGGTCCAACACAGAGCTACTGTTTGTGTGGCTGGTTTGTCTCATTTCTGTATAGTCAGAGCCTGAACACCCAGAAAATGCTGGTTTTCTGTTCTAGAAGTCAATGTGCACTATTGCACTACAGGGTTTTTTAAAACATAATAATCTTGTCCTCACTTCCATATCAAAAGATTGAAACAAGAATTTTGTAACAAATTGATCCCACATCAAATTGAATTTCTGAAAAGTAAAACAGGGTATTGCCTTTTTTAAAAAAATGCATTTATGTGGCTTGAAACTTCACACTTTCATTTTCCTAGAGTTTTCTATGAAGAGTTAATGTCAGAAATTTGCCTTATAATAGTTAATGACAAATATCTCTGGGACCTGCTTAGACCAAATAGATGGTAAGTGGAAATCTGAGGCATTTTGTAAACTGTGCTCACAGATTTTTACCTTAACTGTAGTCCATAGTGAGTTACTTGCTTCTTTCAAAGCTTAAATTTTTGAATGCCGGTGTGTACAGTTTTATATTTTTTCTGAGTTTATAAAAATTATAATTATAAATTTTAATTGCTTCTTCTTTGTGGGCATTTTTTAAACATAGGATTTCCTTTAAATAACAGATTTCTTTTTTTTTTTTTTTTACAATAGGCATCTGCCACTTTAGTTGATGGTGCTCCTGCTGCCTTCTTATCTATCTCTGCCACTGTTACTTGGCCTGGAAAACCCTCAGTGAAGAAGACTGCCTTCTGCAATAGAGAGGGTCAGGTCTCCATTACATTTGACATCCCCAGAGATGCTCAAGGGCTTGAAATAAAGGTAAAGAAAATGCAAACATCCATGTTTAAAAGTATCCCACTGAGAATTGCTCATAAGACAGTTACAAACAGCTGTGGAGATGATCAGTTTTCATTGAATTAGCACAGAGGGTGAAACGTGATTTCTTACACCACCTGCAGATCCTTGTCCAAATAATGTAAGATATGTGTGAGAGAGCAGGGGCCTGAGTGATTTCTCGAGTTAAGAACACTCTTGTACACCAGAACCTTGGGAGTACATGCACTGATTATAGTGGTGCATTTTTGTGTTTTGGATATGCATTTTTCTGGCATGAGGGAGAGAAATGGGACTTTAAGGAATATCACCATACAAAGTGACAGAAAATTATGAGAAGAAAGTGAAGGAAAAGGCCCTAAGCAATGCAGAGAGTCATTCATCTGCCCCCTCAGAGGGTTCAATTATGTGCCCAATATAAAATAGGAAAAAACTCACCTGAGTAAAAAAATCACTTCATGATTTTTGACCCATTGATTCTCATTTAGAAAGAGCCAAGGGTGAAAAATACCAAATCCAAGTTCAGCAAGATGAAAAATGGGGTGAGACAATAAAGTAATTAAATCCTGGGGTTTGGTGCCAGATTCTGCTAGTGAGGTCTCAGCAATTATTCCTCTCACTTCACAGCATTTTCCAAATAACCCAGCACAATATTAATTATTGGTGATACTATAGACTGTCTCCTGTGGGACACTTTACTCACTCTGTCCTTCTCTTCCCTGACAGGTAAAGGCTGAAGAGGGCAAAGAAAGGTTAGAATCACCTGAAGTCAGTATCAGAGCTGAAAGATACCAGTCTGCTTCCTCAAACTCCCTCAGCATCAGCATCCCACACACCGTTGTGGCACCTGGAGATAACTTACCCATCACCTTGAATGGTATTCATCAGTCTGGCAGTGGAAACATTGGCTATTTCTATTATATGGTAAACAGAATAGTATCATATTACTGATTTCTTTTAGAGATTATACCACTTGGAATATTTACCTAGTTGTTGATACAAGGGAAAACCAAGGGGTCTAGCAAAGGGCAACGGGGATGATCAGTGTTCTGGCACACCTGACCCACCCAGACAGGCTGAGGGAGCTGGGCTTGTTCAGTTTGCTGAAGAGCCTAAGAGTCAGTTAATAGCAACCTAAAACTACTTGAAGAGGAATTAAGTGGAGACAAGATGTCCGAGGAGGTCCCACAGAATATAACAAAGTACTAATTAAAAACTATGGCCTGGAAGATCCATTTTGGAAAAATCTATTCACTAGTGATGAGTGCGATATTGGAGGAGATTCCCCAGAGAGTTGAGAGATTTTCCAGCCTTAGAAAAATTCAACACTTAACTAGAGTAAACATCACCCATTCTTACCCTGGTGATGTCTCATTTTAGAGCAAGCAGCTGGACTAGAGATCTCCCTAAGTCCTTTCCAGAAATTATTTTTATGATTCTGCCTTTTTTATATTCTTTTGCACTTATTTTGGGGGCATGTAAAATGTGTAGTATTATTTTGCTGAATGAGACAAATGTGTTTGTGGGCGCATTCCAGGAGTGAATCTGTTGAACGTGAAATGTGTTTAATCCCCTTCTCCCTCTCTTTGTCCAAATTTCCCTTGGCAGCCTAAATCTCACAGGATAAGTGCCAATATATCAATTCCCATTTATTTTTAATAGGACTCTGATATATTGGAATAATTGCATCCCTAGGATTTAAGTTGGTTTGGGGTTTGTTTTCAATGGATGATGTATCACAGGGCTGGAATTGGTGCTGCCAGGCTTTGGGAAGTTGTAATGCTAGGCAAGCAGGACATGTGCGAGGGATGGTGACAGATGCTGCTGGAGCTCAGCAGTGAGGATCTCTCCCAGACTTTGGTTGTCTTAACAAAGGCAGTGAGGATTTCAGGCCAGGCTGTAGCATGCCTTTGTTTCTGCCTGAAATCCATTCACTGTGTGTTAGGAAAGCTTTGTGTATTTTGTTCAGGGAAGAGCACTCTCAGTTCTGCCACTGTGCCTGTTTTTTCATTCCTCTGACCACCCATGAATAGAGTTAACATAATATAGGAAGGAAGGTGTTAAATAGTGAAAGATGGGCTGAAATCAGTTAAAGACCAGTCTGTGGTACTTTATCCTGAAATCTCCTGTTCCAACTCTTTCACACCATCTGAAAGGTTCAGTACTGATTTACAGATAGAATAATGCTGGTACCTTCCTGGGTATGATGACCAGTCATTGCAGAAGACTAAATTTAGAACTACTATCTGGGTATCCTTTCTAAAGCTGTAAGATTGAATGGAGGGTGACAGATTTGTGTTCAAACCAGGCCCACAAGTCCAGTGTAGCAGAGATTCACCACCACAGTGCAGGGTACTGGTAAACAACTTGGCAATCAAAACTGTTAATGCCATTAGAAGAGAATATATTTTAAGCAGAAATTACCTCAGGAAAAAAAAAAAAAAAAAAAGCAAAATTATGCAACTTAATGCCCTTTCTGGGGCATAGTCACAGTATTTGATTTCTCTTTGTTTCTGCCTTGCAGGTTGTGGCAAAGGGACAAGCTGAGCTTCTAGGAAGGGTCCCATCCTCAAACAAAGTAATAAACCTTAAAATCACCGAGAAGATGGTGCCTGCCTTTCGGTTTTTAGCCTACTACTTCATTGGGAACGAGGGCCAGCAAGAGATCATTGCTGATTCGGTGTGGGTGGATGTCGTGGATGTCTGCGAAGGAAAGGTGCTTTCGAAGCTTGTGGCGTCTGTTGTTTCATTCCAGAATTTTTTAAAGAATTAGGTACTGGCAGACTTGGGATTATGAAGTGAAAGATGTGTCATTTGTATTGAAAAGGAGTCATCAGGAGTCATGCCAAAAGGTATAGCTTAGAAAAGCTTCCAGGTTGTGCCTCATAGAGAGGAAAAACACAGTTTCATACAAAAAAATCACCCCCTCTGAGAGTCTATATTTTAGAAATCCACAAAATACCACAGAATTGTTGAGGGGGAATAATCTCTTTATAACTTTGTGGTTTTGTAGTGATGTATACCACATGGAAGAAGGTAAAGCCATTTACTGGGGGAAAAATATTAATTTGGAGTAATATTTCAAGCTTTCTAATTTGTATTAAAAGTAATTTACTGAGATTAGGTAGCAAAAGCACTTTAAAAAGCTAGTTTATGTTAGAAAATGAAGTGTGGATAAAATAGAGGGCCCTCTAATCCTTTCTTTTACCTTCTTCCTCCTCTTCCTCCTCGTCATTTTGCAACTAGAAGGTAAAATGAAAAAAAATCCAAGACAGAGGAACTTCTCCCAATAACATAAAACACAATTGCTGAAAATTTTCATCTGTCTAAAATTATTTTTTCCACTGAAAATGTTTGGTTTGTAAAAATAATATGATAGTCCATTGGGGGAGAAACAGTTTTCAAGAAAAAATCATCCATCTCCAACAGACAAACCAATTCTTCATTTGTACAAGCATAAAATTCAGTAATGTTCACAGGCATTTCTAATAATAATTCCCTATTATTTCATAATCATAATCATGGCAACTTCCTCTTAAACCGCAAAAGTGTGTAAATCAGAACAAGATCTGTGTTTACTCAGTCATGCTAAAACATTCAAGTGTGTGATAGAAAGCAAGCAATATTATTACAGATTGGTTTAAGTTGGTTACTTTTGTACATTAATTAGTCTTTTGCTGTCTTTCATGGTAATTTTCTTTCCACTGGAAAATAACAAAATTATATTGAAGGCCCCAGTTCCACAAACTCCTAACACAAACTTTTAATTTCCCTTGGTGCTTAAATATTATTGAAAGCCAGCATCCAGTATTCTGCAAGACATCTTTCAGTTCCCCATGATTTCCCTCAGTGTGAAATATCTGCAACTATGTGTTCCAAAATGCAGGATCACAGGCAAAAACTTCATAAAACAGGAATGTCTCCCAACTTCTGACTGCTGACAGTCACAGCTGACAGCACTCCTGGCCCAAAGAATCTTCATTTCTTATTAACAAATATGATATTTTTGTTTCAATCTTTTCTATGTAGATTAAAGTGAGAACAGAACAAGACACGTATGAACCAACAGACAACATCAATTTACAGATTGAAATGGACCATGCGGGAAAAGTTGCCTTAGCTGTGGTTGATAAGGCAGTTTTTATCCTGAATAAGAAAAATAAGCTTACAGCCAAAAAGGTAAGATACTTGTAAGAACAAAATATCACATCTACTAGTCAAGCAATTTTTTTCCATTACTAATGAGAGGATCAAAATGCAATTAATGGCTATTAATTGCTTAGACAACACTTTGCTAAAATTGAAAATGTTTTTTTCTTTTGCAATTTAGGATCTATTTAATATGAATGGCATGTATAAGATGCGTGGTATATTTAAGATGGGGATTTCCATCCTATGGCAGACAAGTCTGTAAATTTAAAAAAGCTTGGCATGAAAGCCCTCTTTAACTAAAACATCCCTCAGCTTTAATCTGCTTCCAAATGCAGCTTGCACCACCAGTTTGTCTTGCTTCTGCAAATCAAAGGCTACAAGATTTTTCTGATATATATATATATATATATAAATCCTTTTCGAGCGTGTGCAGCACATCTGTGCCATTTTATTTGGCAGGTATTTAATGCTATGAATTCGTATGATCTTGGATGTTCTGCGGGTGGTGGTGCAAATAGCATTCAAGTTTTTACTGATGTTGGTCTGGCTTTTATATCAGACACGATTCAATCCAACATTAGGGAAGGTAAGTGTAATCTGCCCTTTAGAAATTTGTGTAAGACCACTATAGATCTGAGGAAGCTGATTGATTTGATAATTAGAAACATTTTTATTATGATGCTGTAAAATCTTCCTTGCCTCTGGATTTTTCGTCTTCTGTTCTTCCATCAGGTTCTGGCAGCTCAGATATCCCAGATGGTGGGTGCTGGTCCTTTGGTGACCACCTCAGCTGGGGCAGGCAGCAGTTGGCTAGGGCTGGAAGATTTGTGGGACTCTCCCTCAAATTGTGGGTCTTCTGTCAATGAGATGGGTCCTAAGACAGGTCTTCTTGAACGATGTGAATGATCAGGCTTGTTCTTGTCATATCATGGTGACCAAGCACTTCTGTTCTGCCTTCCCAGGATATAAATGCCTCCAGGGCACCAGAAGACAGAAGAGATCTTTGGATTTTCAGAAAAAAATGTCAGGAATTGGTATGTCTGTTCCTCTGGGTGGCCTGAAAATCTTAGCAGAGGGAGGCAAAGGGATGTGTCTGGGATCTAGGGGCAAGAAGTAATGGCATAGTGAAGGATAGTCAGGAAGTCAAGATATTTTCAGTCCCAGTTCTTGCATTACATGACATAAGCTAGCACAAGTGAATGTACTATACTGTGTGACCTGATGCATCATGCAGAAAAACAGCTGAAAAACCAAAACCAAATAATGTCTGTAAATGGAAACTAGTTCACCACTTTAAAATCCCAAATGTGAAGCACTTCCACTAGATAGCCTGTCATGTCACCCGTCACAAAATTATTTGTACGGTCAGAAGATGTTTTACAAATCCTGTCTTTTTCCTGACATTCTGCTTTGAATCTTTTTGAAGTGCCAACTTTTGTACTTTGTGCTTCAATCAAGAGAAGAGTTAGTATAGCATTTGGTATAAAATGTCAGTTTGTGCAAAAATTTTTTTTCTCATTTTCTTGCCAGAAAGCATGAAGGATTGGAGTTGGATTCTTCCTTACTTTTGAAATCAGACTCTTTATTCAAGAACGAGAACATTGATATTTCTATTTTTATTAAGAATTCCAGCCTGCAAAGAAGATTCAACTTTTAATTCAGTCTGACTGCAAAGAGAGGGCTTAGAACAGAATGTCTAGGATGCCATAGAGCCTATATTTTCCTCCTGTGTTTGTGGGCTGTTTTTAGGATGGACTGTTCTCAGGGTCCCAGACTGAAGCTTGGCTGTTGCAATAGAAACTAATGCTAATGACAGAATGACAGGAATGAGCACACTGAAAACCTTCATACTGATTTTTGTGTACGAAGCGCTAATTCTGGGCTTTAATTCTATTGCAGCCAGCAGATACCAAAACACTCCTCTACTAAAATGCTGCCAAGATGGAATGAAATTAAATCCCATGAGGTTTTCTTGTGCAAAAAGGCTGGCAAAGGTTCCCGGCTCCCAGGAATGCAGGAAGGCGTTCCAGGACTGCTGTGAGAAAGCCACAGCCCTCAGAAGGCAGGCAAATCAGAGGAACAGAGTGGGCTTGGCACGACGTAAGGACCAGTGGCATACAGCTCTGCCACTTTTACCCTTCTTGTGGTGGCTGGGGAGGGTCAAGGGGCATTTTAGTTCTATGGGGCTGGGGAGAAAGTGTAGACATCAGCATTTCAGAGAGCGCCGGAACACAGCAGCAGCCATGCAGCCTTGTATCTTCACACCTGTACACTGGGGAGGTGGGAGTGGGATGGGATAACTTCTTGGGGTGAGAAAAGGCAGGAGTCACTTTAGCCACTGCTGGCCCCTCTAGCTTTTTATGGAGGAGCTGGTGGCCCCTGCCCACACCCCAGAGAGGCCACAGAGAGCAGAGCAGGTAAGGGAGTGGTTGTCTGTGTTCAGGGCTCTTAAGTGCTCTCAGATTTTTGACTCTTTTTAGTGGTACTATTGTTATAACACCCAAATACATCCAAAATGCTGTCATGAGAAAGGTCCACTTTAGCCAGAATAACTTTGGCTCTTTTCTTCTCCCTAAAGTCTATCTCTGACCACACATTGTGTCAACTCATTTTGCCAAAAAAGAAGAAAAAAATTACTTTGCATCTAAAATGATCCCATTCTGAGTGTTATTTCTGCTATCATTTCTCTCAGATTTCCCCTTTCATCCTCTGTCTGTCACAAGTATGGAGCAGTGGGGACATATAGTTATTGCAGTTGGGAAGGGGAACTCTCTCTTTGTTCAGTGACAAACTATGGTCATTACTGCTCTTTTTTTCAACATTTTTCTTTAATGTATAAGATGAAACACAGATGAAATCTTTTCATTCAGAGAACTTTTTGTTCTCTTACAAGTTGACTCTGCAAGACAGTGTAAGGTCAGCAGCCAAAGACTTCCAAAAAGAAATTTCACTCCTGTTTTGCAGAATACAATGAACATGAAGAATTGTTTGATGAAACCTCTGTCAGCTTGCGCAGCTATTTTCCTGAGAGCTGGTGGTGGAGTTTAGAAGCAATAGAAAGCCCTGGAAAACACAGGTACTATACTGCCTGACTAGGTGAATGTGTTTAAATTTGTACTGTCAAATATATATAAATATCAGCTTTATGTAGCATCTGATGCAGATGACTTCAGAATATTTGCAAGTACTTTGTCTCCACAACTGAGGGAATAAGTTTTTTCCCTTACAATACTCAAACTTCATCAAATGACAATGTTTGCATTTTATACATGCCTTCTAAAACATTTTATTTTGTATTTTCAGTGTAAAAAACTTTGTTCCTGACTCTATAACTACCTGGGAAGTTCAGGCAATAAGTATATCTCCTGAAAAAGGTATAAGTATTGGAGTTTTTTTATTTGTTTATTTCTTTGTATGGATAAATAGAGAATGTGTATTCTTTAAAAGAGAGATAAGTTATGTTGACAGAATAAAACAGTCTGTACTGAAAAAAACACAAAGTGCTTTGATCATATATTTACTTCTTTGTTTTATGCCATGTTCAAGCCCAACTAGAAGTAAAAATGTAGATTTATATTTATGAAAGCAACATGAAGTAGGGTCTCAAGGATGATGGATCATACAATCAAAGCTGTCTTTTATTCTTTCCACTCGGTAAAACATCTGATTTTAGCTTCCACACGGCCAGGAAGCCACAAGAAGGGTAGAAGTAGTAACACCACTTTTCTGTGAATAATTCTGGGACCAGGTTCTGGCCATGTCAAAGCATGAATGTCTGTGGCCTCCAAGGCAGAAAAGAACACCAGGAAACCAGTAAAGGAGCAGCCACAGGCTGGACACCAGAGAGCCCAGGTTCTCAGGTGCTGCCCTCTGGGTGCTTCTAAGAGTTGATGAGGATGGACAAAAGCTCTGTCTTGTATTGCCCACTCCCCTTTGGAAGGAGAGGCTCATCCAGGGGTAGAGTGATGGCCATGGAGTTTATTTTCAGAAAGCAAGGAAAGGTCATTGTGTTTTAATCAAGAAACAAAATCAAAACAAAAAACAAACATAATCAAATTTTTTTAAAAATTTTAAAAAATAATAATAATAATAAAAAAAACTTACCTGGGCCACGTTTCCCTCACAAAACGTACAGCCAAACACTTCTGCCAAGTTTTATCTCTCCTCAAAAACCATGGCAGTGACTCCAGGGGGCAAACTAGAGATAGGTCCCTAGTACAGATGAGTTTAAATGCGTTCTGATTATGCCTGTTTTCCTCTCCTGCTTGTGATCTCAGGGGACCCCAGGCACTGAGTTTTGATTAGACATTTAACTTCTTATTAGCTGATGTTAAGTGTGTATTTTTCTCACCCCAGGGTTCTGTGTAGCTGACCCCCACACCTTTGCAGTTTTCAAAGACTTTTTTGTGTCCCTGAGATTACCGTACTCAGTCAGACGACATGAGCAACTGGAAATAAAAGCAGTGGTTTACAACTACCTGCCCAATGATCTCCAGGTAGGGTTATCAACAGCTGATGTACCTTGCATGCCTCGCTAGCAAGATCTATAGTTTTGTAATAATTTAATGTGAATGACTGGCCACTCTTCAATGTCTCCTACAGCCCAGACATAATGCTTCTATCTTGAAAGCTTTCCCAAGGACAGGACCCAGTTCTACTTGGTAATCAAATTTAACATATAAAGCAGATTTTACTCACCGTTTTTCATAGTCATATCCTTTGTCTTTGGGTACTTCTTCCCCTTCATTGAAGCAATCTGTTCCTTTTTTGCTGCCTGCTGCCCTGGACAATACTCAGTTGCTGTCACTGACACTTGCTGACACTTCATAAGGTACACAAAATACAGAGGCAAATGAGTATGAGTGAGCTAACATCATCCAGTTGACCATACAACACAGAGCCACTTTTTCTCTTCATGTGACTCCTCTGCAGTCCTGCATATGGCCACAGTTGTCACTGGGCTCAGGGCCACCATCATCCAAAGGCTGATACTTTTTTTTTCACTTCTTCCCGTTTCCCAACCAGCATTCTCTGAACTGCATTGAATTGTGTACAGCTGCGTTGTATAAAAATGCACTATCCTTCTTACTTCACTGTGGTTCAGGGATAGGCCAAAACTCTGTTTCAAGTTCAATGCTATGAAGAAATGTCAGCTGATTTACCTTCAGAGCCCTAATCAATATAGCTGAATGTTAACAGACCATGGGGTCACAGAACAATTTACATTGGAAGGGGCATCAGAGGTATTTTCCCTGTGATGCACTACGACTGATCTTGGGCATGGCCTTGTCCCCACAGGTGACAGTGAAGATGGATGCAGTGAAGGGGCTGTGCACTGCAGAGACAAGGGCGAGGGCTGTGCAGCTGTCCCTGCTGGCTAAGGGGAACACAGCCACACCAGCCTTCTTCTCAGTTGTGCCTCTGGCTGTGGGAGAAATTCCAATCACCATTACGGCTTTCGACCAGGATTCTGGGCACAGTGATAGCATTAGGAAGAATCTCAAAGTTGTGGTATGTATAACTAATTGAGGGCAGGCACTTCACAAATTGTCCTCAAATACGACCTTCACTGTGTGTGGAGCTCTCATGGAGGGAGTGAAATGGTACAAATATGAGGCTGGAAGCAATTCAGGAAATCTGCTTTTCAGCAAGGACTGAGGGGAAAAAAATTAGGCCCCTGTGTGGTATGTGGAAATGTTTGTTCTCTATGGAAAAAAACCCATTCTTTACCCATGACACAGCAACAACTTCTTCAACCAGTGCCTGCCTTAGAATCTTTAACTTCTCCCTGCTTCATCTCTTTTCCTTGTGAAGCCAAGATTGAAGATGTCCATCTAGCAAACTTTCGAGAAAGAAATGCTCTCTGCTAGTAATAAGGTTAAACCCTATTTTATTCCTTTGGGTCAATGGATCAGTCTTCACTCAACAATTGCATAGGTAAAACATATGCAAAACATGCAAACACAGATGCTGTATTGATTATTTAATACCTTAGCTCTCTTTCAAAATTATAAAAAGGAGAAGCCATTTTAAAAAAATTACTTTTCAAGTGCCAACACAGACTCATTACGGTACCTAAGTCATCCATGGAGGGCTTTTTTCCATCCACAAAAAAAGTGCAAATTATGAATCCTTGCACCCCTGATGCCAGGTATTACCATGTAGGTAAGGATGAGGATGCTAGGAACCTGCTGTTGTTAAAGGCTATAACTTTTGTAGATATAGACACAGTCTCAGAGTTCGGTGTTACACCAAAACACTAAAAATAGCTATTAAAAAAGCTTTATTAAAACTGAAGTGGTAGGAAGAGGGATGCGAGGAATCAGAAAGAAAAAAATGTTTAAGCTTTACACCCAAGATGTACTCAGAATTTCATTAATTTCATACATGAGAGGCTTACAAAAATGAATTCCTCTGTGAACTTGACTTGATGGGTCACAAAGCTGAGAATAAACTTTGAAGTTTAATTTTTTGGGAGTTGGTTTTGGTTAAAGGAATTTCATCCAAGGAAATTTTTCAATAGTAGCACAAAAAATTCAGCAAAGTTTATTAGTATTTTAATTGGGAAAGTGGAATTCTGATTTAAAGGCTCAGTTTTACCTAGAGAGAACCCTCCCTTCAAAATCACTAATTTGTGCCACCTGCTGGCCCAGTGCTCGGGTGGAGCCTGCAGGTTTCTTGCGGCTTAATTTCAGGTGTGAGTGCTTGCAAACGTTTTTACTTTTCTTTCTTCAATTGTGCAGGCTGAAGGTGTTTTACAGAGAGAAGAAGAGACCGTTTGCATTAACAGTGGCTGTAAGTTACCCAGAAGGGTTAGATACAAATGAGATTTGGAGTAAGAATGGGGAGTGAAATATGGGTGCAATGAAATACTTCATAATGCACACGTGTTCCTTTGGTTAACCATCCAATACATAGCAAAAGACTCGTGAAAGGAAAAAACACCCCAATTCTAAATTTTTAGAATTGATTTATATTACTTTTGTTTTTCAAGGTACTATTCTTTATCTATTAACTGGGTATCTTTTTAGTTCACTAATGGGCCTTAAAAATGTACTAAAAACAAAGGTTTTTTCAAGTCTAAAATATTGCCAAAGATTAAAAATTAAATCACTATTAGAAAGACAAGTACATTTTTTTCTAAAATTACAGTATGTTTGGTGTGGTTTCTTTTGTTGTTGTTTTTTTTTTGTTTGTTTGTTTGTTTGTTTGTTTTTTTTTAAGTCTGGATGTTGATATCTATTTTTATTTTTTTTCAGTGAAGTCCCATACAGTGGACCTGAGCAGACCATCTAATATGGTACCAGGTTCTGATAGCCACGTGTTAGTTAGCCTGAAAGGTAAATGTAATTTTTTTGTCAACAGCTTCTCCATAGGTGACAAAGGACAGGCCCTCTTGTGCTGCTCATTCCTGCATAGGAAGTCTCCATTTTCTCCTGGTTTTTCTGTTATGACTCAAATATGTGACATGACTAAGTCATAAAACAAAACATCCCCAGGGTTGAAATGGTACCTTTTCCTCTTTCTAATTATTCCTTCTTGGTTGTAGTGGATATAATAGCTTTATGAGATCCATCCTTCCTCACTGTGCTCTGACTAACATTATGGGAAAGCCAAAGGTGAAGGGAAGAGCTCATCTTCCCTAATAACCCCACACTGTGTGGAGGGCTGCAGAAACCTGCTTTAGATTTCAGAAATAAGGATGCCAGACTCTGGTGTATAGATTCTGGAGAGTTCCATTTTTCTGAAGAGGAGATATGTACAATCATATATTCATTTAATCAAATATAGTTGTACACACACACATGTATATAAATATACACACTTATGCTTACGTATTTTAAAAATATCTGTTAGCAAGTACTTTTATTAATGAGAAATACTCCACACCCCTCCCCAGCCCCCCCCTCCGAAAAGAAAAATAATGCATTTATGACACAAAGGTTATTGGCTTCCATTTCAAATCAGTGTTCTAAAATAAAGGGATCATTGAATACATAAAGTTATAAAATTGCAGACAGAAAAGAAAAACCACATAAAATGTTTGTCATGATTAATGCATAATCTTTTTATCCTTCTGTGGGAGGATCAGGGCTGGTTTGACAAGACTTCTCCAGCCCAAACCTGATACACCAGTCTTTCCCCCTTTCCTTTCTTCCCTGCCTCCAGTAGCCTGAGGACTCATTCTCCTTCATATTCCTTCGCTGTGCCAGCCTCCTTTCTCCAGGTTTCCCAGGGCCTGGCATCCCATCCTTGCCCTTCTTCAAAGAGTTTTATGAAGTCTCAGGCAGCTAAGAATAGTGTTGAGTAGTGAGGACTATCAAGCCATGCCGGAGGGTCAGCCTGTATTTAGGATCACCTTTCTTCATATGACGGTGATCACTCTTAAACAAGATGTGTATTACAGCCTGTATTTTTTACAACAGGGAACATTATGGATGAGTCTGTTGGAAACTGTCTGAGTCTCAGTGGAGTTGAGAAGCTGATTCAGGTGCCCACAGGCTGTGCAGAGCAAACGATGGTGAAAATGGCCCCTGCAGTGTATGCCATAGAGTACCTGGATGCCAGTGAGCAGTGGGTGAACTTTAACCCCGAACGGAAGCAGGAAGCCATCAGTATGATTGAAAAAGGTAGGCTGGAAAAAACAAAACAAGACCAACCAACCAGAAGACAAAGGATGGGATCCTTGTTATCCCTTTGCACTGCACACTGGCTGCCGCTGCCTCCTGAAGGAGTGCTTGCTGTCTTAACACAGCCTCACAGAAATGCCCCTGGCAGTCTGCAGACAGACACATGGGAGAAAGGCTTAGGAGACTAATTGCCAGCATCTGGCACTGGATGGTATTGACATTGACAGCCCATCCTCCTTCTTGCCTAATTTAGAAGTAGAAAGTAAAATCTGAGCTGATCAATGAAAATTCCTTTCAGAGTGAATGGATAGCAAAGGCCAGTTGTTCATTACCTCCCAGTGTTCAAAATCAACCAATATAAATGACATCCTAAAAATGCTTATTTCTCCCCATGGTTCCCACAGACAGCAGTGTCCCACAGACGCTGCTTATGATAGCCAGTTGGGATGTAGACACCTGTCTGTGGCTGTCAAGAGGAGTGTGGCGAAGGAAACTTCCAGTGCTAATCATGATATTGACACCTTCCCTTCCCCACTTCTGTATTCATCATTACATAAGCCAGAAGGACTTCAGCAGCCTTGGGCCAAGCCAGGGAGGGAGTTTCCTTAGGGAGGGGACACCTGCAAGCCTGCTTCTGGAAGCACTCCAAGATGTAATCCAAAGCTGGTATTAAATTTACAGCAAAGCCAGGATCTCAGTATGTGGAAATGTCCCAGATCACAGGAACTAACACAGGGAGTTGTCAGTATTGGAACAAGTACAGCTGACCTTAAACACATTCCATCAACAAAAAACAAGTGTATAAATAGAAATTAAAAGCATGCTAGCAGTTGCTGCATGGAGATCTTTGCCTATTTATCCAAGACTGCCAAAAAAAGGACTGGATAACATGGGATCCTGCTAATAAGTATTTGGTATTATTAGCATCATTTGGTCCCTACATTATGCTTTTATTGCTTCTTATTGAAGTTCATCAGTGTAAAATATGAGTTATGTGGCTATGATACAAACTTTATCAAAATAGTAGCAGTCAATATCAGAAGCCACAACCCATGATTTCTAAAACTGTGTCTGACCCAATAGACAATGTTTTGTATACTTTTTGATCCAATGCACCATAAAATCAAGAGCTTGAAAAGTTGTCAATAATGGGAAATAATTTCCCAATATTCACTACACATAAAACATTTTGTGACCATAAGTATCTGAAGTTTTCAGGTTATTTTCATGGCTCAATTAAGTCAAACAAGACAGAGGACCTTTTAAGCCCAGTGATTTTTCTGTGTCAAATTCTGCTGACCCAGTCATTTCCTCCTTAGTGCCCCAGTGAACACCTCCATGAACTCTTCCACCATTCAATACAAAACATGTCCATTATAATACAAGTGGTGTAGAAAAGCACCCAATAAATATAGATGTTCTCTGAACAGTTATGTGCTCTCTTGTTCATGCAGGTTACACTAGACTGCTTGAGTATCAGAAGGAGGATGGATCCTATGGAACATTTAAAAGAACCCCCAGTAGTGTATGGCAAGTGATCTTCTTTTCCTGGGGTTTTATTTTTGGGGTTTTATTTGGCTGGGATTTTTTCCAATTTACCTCTATTATCATTTGATGCATCATAAGTTTTTCTTTGGCAATGGATTTTGAAAATCTGGTTTGCCTATGTACTTTTGCCATGAACAATCAGCCACCAAATTCTCTGAGCGTATTCAGTCTTTGGTGAAAGAGATTTATGCCAATTATTTTGCATTTGCCACAGGGTAGAAATATTCAAGCTGATGTTGAACAATAACTCACTAGGTTGCAGTGAGTGCACTGCATTGAATATGAGTCTGTGCATAAAACTAGTATGTTTATCTTCCTGTCAATATAGTCTTCTTTAAATATATGGACATATATGGAAATAAATATATGGAAAACTTTCTTTTGTGTAGGTTAACTGCATTCATTGTTAAAGTGCTCACAAGGAGTAGAGAATACTTCAGTATCCAAGACAATCACATAAGCAAGTCTATCTCCTACTTGGTGAATCAACAGCAGCCAGATGGTTCATTCCATGACCACCATCCTGTACTGGACAGGTCAATGCAGGTAGGTCATTCCTATTTAGAAGAATTTGTTGTGCATTTAGGGCTATTAGGGGCTGGAAGGAATAACGTGAGCTGTTGAATAACAAGAAATGCACCTGAAGAGAATAAATCTGTAATGTAGGTACAAAATCTGCAATGTAAAATTAATTTAACAGATCTGTTATGTCAGATGCATAGCTAGCACTTCACCATCTTTATCTTTTTATACTGTCTTAGGCAATTTTTTCAGCTATGCCTACAGAGCACTTAAAAATTACTTCTGTGGGTCATATGTTTGGTAAAAATATAAGCCTTTAGTGCCAAAGGCAATAGAGTGTAGAATTGTAACTTTTTTCTGAAGGGGCATCCAGAGCTCATCTAGTCCAAACACTGCTCAAAACAGTCCTACTTAGATCAGACTGTGCAAAGCCATGTCCAGCTGAGTCTTGAGTATGTCTCAGTCTGTCTGGATAACCTATTTCAGTATTTCACCATGGCCATGATGAAAAAAGAAAATGTTAACACTTAATCAGAATTTCCAATTGCATATCTTGGTCTACACATCCTCTGTAACTGTCCAGACACACAAAATTGTTATACTGCCCATGAATTTAGTCTAGGAAAGTAATGTGCATCTTCCAGAACTAATTGAAAATGCAATGTAGTGACCATATATATATATATATATATATATATATATATATATGAAAAAACAGTCATTAATATTTTTAATGATCTGTGTCAAATAACTAGTGAGGCTTTCACCCTCAAAGCTAATTTCACAGTTGATGTAGCACTACTGGGGAAAAAGAAACAAGTAGCTCAAGGACTGGTCAAAGGGTTTTGGGTTTTTTTGGCCAGTGTTCAATCTGATGTAATCCTCCATTTTACATACATTTCAAGGGCTGTCATGAGAAAAGAGCCAATGAGAGCACTGTGTTTTCTTTATCAAAGAGAGGGATAAGAAATTGTCTAGTATTGTTGTATAAATACCTTTACAGGAGAGAAGTTCTGTCTGTAAGGTAAAGGGCTCTTTAGTGTGTAGAGAGTAGCACAGAAATAAAAACAATTCCACACTCCTAGTGATTGAAAACTGAAACCATGCATGTTCCAATGAGAAATGGTAGATAGCTGTAAGATAAATAACTAAATATTTGATTATCAACTGAAGGACATGGTGAGTTCCTGATCTCTTACATTGTTAATGCAACCATAGAAGATATACTTTAGGTGGACACATATCACTGAGAAAAATTTAAGGCAACAGCTACATGGTACATGGTCAGAGGGTTTGCAGAGAAAATCCTTGACTTTATGGAAAGTGATTTTTCTAGATTTAATCATAAGTGTATGCATGCACATTTAACTTTTCCTTTTCGTATTTCATCTTTCAGGGTGGCATTAAGACAGCAGAAGAGGATTTGGCTATGACAGCCTTCGTAACCATAGCATTGCAACAGACCCTGCCTGTCTACCCATCACCTGATGTGGTAGGAAGCCTGTCTCTTTAAGTCTTCAGGCTATTGCACAATGGCATATCCACCCTACCATCTCTTGGAGAACTGCAAATGAGGAGTTTAAAATCTGCTTACATCTGGGGTGGATAGGAAAAGATGTCATGGCCTAATGTAAAATAAGGTGTTTTGAGCTAAGCTCTGCATCATCAATGGCTTTAATCACTAAGCAAATATTATTATAATTGTCTTAAAAATTACTCCAATGAAGTATTCTAATTTCCTAGTACTACTTTCTTGGTGCCAGAAATAACAGTTAGCAGGTCTCAGAGATCTTTACAAATGGATCCATTTTGTTTTCACAGGCACGAGTGATTAGAAGAACAGTGGCTTACATGAAAAATCAATTTTCAAGAAATACTGACTGCTATTCTACAGTCATCACTGCTTATGCTCTGACACTTGTGCAGTCTGATAGTGAAGATGCTCAGTTTGTGAATGAAAAATTAAGGAGCTGTTCTTATTTTGATGAAGGTACTGGTAACCATTCTTAAAAATCCCTCTAAAAAGCACTTTTCCTAATGGAAACACTCTTAAATGAACAAAAAAAACCTGAAGTAAATGAAGAAAAATTAATTTTATGCAACTGTGTATGTACATGTGAAATACATTTAATTATTTAAATTGCATAATTCAATATTCAATATTTGACATTTTAATATGTAATTTTCAAAAATAGTATCACTATATAGTGACAGCATAGTGAAGCTTGGATCGTGACCTTCTCTGATTTTGGAACTGGAACAAAACCACAGTAAATATTTGTGTTTTCTGCTTCCCTTGGAAAGAAAAAAAATTTTCCAAGCCAAATGAGAAAGGAGAAACTTTGTACAAGAAAATAGCAACGTACCGGAGTAGTCCAGATGGGATTTGTGGTCCAGAGGGAAGATGTCTCTCTTCCAGCCCACCTGCTTTCAAACCCCCCACCAGTTCTGAGTGCTTTGTCCCAGCTCCCCATGGATGTCACCACTCACCCCCACGGGGTGTGGCTGTGGTGACTGTTGAGTCAGTCAGATGTGTGGCTGCACCACCATCCTGGATACACTTCCCAGTGTGTTTGGTAAACACAGTAAAATTTAACAGCCCTAGTCTAAGCATAGGGAATATGCTTTTCCTTAATCAAGGCTGGATTTGTGGCCATAATTAATACTATTATGTCTGAGGGACCACCAGACACAACGCTACCATTCCATCAGATGGACATGGCTGTACAATGGGATCATTAGACTGTGATGGTTGGAGAAATCAAAATTGAAAATTGTGGCTTTTCTTTTCCATTATCTTTGCTTCCCAGCTGATTTGTTGCTCTCAGAGAAGCCTCTGTATCTTGTGGTTCCACAGTGCCATGACATGAAGTATCCACTGTATAGAACAATAGTGATTTTGGGCAAATGTCTCTGCCAAGGGGATTCAGGACTGAGTTATTCTTGCAGCAAAGCAGCAGCGCTACTGGGGAAATGGCAACAATGCAGTCTCCGTGGAAACCACTGCCTATGCCCTGCTCCAGACCTTGCTCCTGGAAGACATGGAATATGCCAGTCCTATTGCCACGTGGCTGACAGAGAGGAGGAACTATGGTGGAGGATACTGCTCTACACAGGTGCCTGACCACCAGTTCAGGGGGAGTCTTAAGGGGAGGGAAGGAAATAAAAGCCCCCTAAAAACTTTTTCCTTTAGATTTGAAAGCATCATAACAGTTAATTTTCAACTTCTTTGATGTATGAAGCAGTAAACATTTTGTATTATTAATTAGCAATGGGCAAATTAAAAGAGTTAAAAGCCAACAGAGAAAAATTCTTTGTCCTCATGAAGAAATAGGATAATCTAAGGTCAGGACTCCAATGTGTTTACAATTTTAGTGCTATAAGAACAAGCTGGGAAATTAAATGAATAATATCTGTAAGTAGGAACAGACAAATGCAGGAGAACTTCAAAGCATAAAACTGAATTCAAGGTGACTGACAATGTCATCTCACATGTTGTTGAAATAACCTGGCATACCTGCTAGATTTTTGTTTTTCTTTCTCACCTAGGACACAGTGGTGGCCTTAGAAGCTCTGTCAGCATACAGCATCCAGACACTGAACCCTGTTTCCACTGACCTGACTGTCAGACTGGGAACACCTGGAAGGCAAAATTACTACACCATTGTTCTGACTGATGCCCATGAAGAATTTCAGAAGCAACTAGAGGTATACAACCACTGGTTGTTTTGAATGGAGTTTTTTTTCCCCTCAAAAAGGAGAAATCAAATCCTCTGGCCTAGATTTTGTCATGCTAAGCAACCATGGTATAGATGATTTCTCATACCTTGAAATACTTTGATCTGTAAAACAGAATTTTTTAAAGTTAAAAAACCCCCAAAACCAGCAGGTGCTTAGCAACACACTTTAGAGATGTTTTCCTGCCTCTTTGAGCACTTTGGTGGCATGAATCTCTCCCAAAAGCAAAGAGCAGCCAGGAACCCGAGTCCTTCTAGGGAATGAGGAAGAAGGGGAATATTTTGATCTTCATTGTGTCTGGAACTGTGAAAATGTGAAGTCTAGGATACAAAGGAGGGACTGACATTGGTAAAATACATCTACTGAGCCCTAAAAGAGCAGAGTAAGATGCATTAGCTCAGTACATTTAAAATCTTGAGACATGAGATCTCATAATTCCTTCCATAGCTGAAAGTTTTCCCTACCCAGGTTTGGGGGGCTAAAGGCATAGAAGACTGTCAAGGTGTCAGGAAAACAATAGATCAAATGGTGAACACAGACTAAATATCTTCCTTTTCCCTTGGTTTGCAGTTTGAACTTGGAAGAAAACTCGAAGTATCTGTACAAGGCAAAGGAAATGGGACAATGAGTGTAAGCTGTAAATTCAAAATCCAGACTCCTGTTGGATTTCTTTTAATCTTTTTGAAACCAAAGGGAAAACTTACTTGCCATGGCCTCAACCTTTGTATTCCTACCTCCAAAATTCTAAAATCTGGGGCCTAAAACCTTCCCATAGACACAGTCAATTTTCCTGTCTTTATTAAATCCATAAAATGTCTAGGGTGATAGAGGTGGCTAGAATTTGAAAGACCTCTTTGTGTTTGGGAATGGAGAGTTATCTTGAAGGAGTCCCACACCATTTGTGAGTTGTATGTGGGACCTTCTTATATCTGTGACAGTTCTCTGTGACCAATCTGTCCCACTGGGCGTCTGGTCTTTCTCTCCACGCTCCCATCATCATGTGTTGGAGTCCTTAATGGGTAAATTCCTTGTCATTTATATGATATTTTTAGTGGCTTGCTCTTTGTGTGTTCATCTTAGATATTAAAAATGTACTGGTCACCTGAGCTGAAGAACAACACCTGCAATGATTTGATTTTGACAGTGGAAGTGGAAGGGAGCCTTAAGTACTCTGGTGAGTGAAAAGGGCAGGGGCTGGGTCTCAAAGGTGACACATTTGGCCAGCTGCTAATGATGCTTCATAGTTTTCCAGGCTTGGAAAGTGGGAACAAATTAATGAATCAGGGAAAAAGAGAAGTCTCTGAACTCTACCCAGTCATTGTTTCATTTAGCTTACTATTCTTATTCTTAAACAGTATAATAACTGAGTGGCTGTAGATGCAGCAGGTACTTAACACAGATACCATTAGAAAGTGTTCTTGAGAAAGGGGAGGTAACTCCCTTCACAGAGGGGAAAGCCCTGCTCAGATCCCTGGCTAATAAGGCACCTACCATGTGGGCTTAAAATTCTTTGAGGCAGATCTGTCATAGGCCTTTCAGATGAGCAAGAATGTGTTTTCCATCACCTGAAGTGTGTGCTCATCATCATCTCTGCCTATGTCTGCATTGTTTTTTCTGTTTGAATTGTTAACTTTTGGAGGGAGGTCTTCTCCTTTACAAATTTATGCATAGCCCAAACCCCATTCTTACCTAGGTTTGTTAGTTATTCTTACTATAGTTATCCCTAAAATTATAACTCTGAATGAATTGGAAACACTGAGGCAGTGTACAGAAAATATTATAAAACTCACTGTGATGGCGTGACTGCCCACTGGTATTTATCATTATACCAAAAGGAGCCAAACTTGTGCAGGCAAATTTGTGCATGGCTGACCATGTCTCTCACCTCCAGAAGCTGACTACTCTGATGAGGACAATGATTATGAGGACTTGACTACTACAAGCAACAGCACGTTTGAGACACTGTCTAAAATAGATTGGTTTGATATCCACAGCAGAAGAAAAAGGGATGTGACCACTCCCAGCAAAACAGAATCCTTGCAATACAAAGTCTGTGTCAGGTAGGTCTGCTAGATCAGCTCTTCATTCATTTGTAATTCTCCTTTGTCACACTCTTCATATCCACAAACTCAGCATCCAATCTAGTGAGTCTGCATACACTGTAAGTGTGTGTTCTCTCTCCCATGGCAGGAGGAAAAGTTTCCATACAATGGATGAGATTTATTTACATTGCTTACATAGACTTCAAATGTCCACTGCAGATTCTTCCCCATCAAACTCTGGGGAGACTCTAAAGCATTTGTCAGGCTAATAATTGAAAATAATACTTTATTTAAAAAAGGAAAATCCAGCTGGAATGCAGTAGGAGAGTTTCATCACTTTCTGGAGAGATGCTGGTGAAGAGAAGGCAGATGGGATATTCTTTTGTGACAAGAAGTTGGCAAAGGCAGAGATAGGAAAGAAAGAAACCCTCCTATGCAGCATTGTCTTTGCTCCCATTTACAGCCTGGTATTGGTCTCAGACACACAAATTTGTGGCTGTCCTGGGTTCCTCTTCTAGAGAGGAGCAGGATGGAAGAAGCAGGTTTTGCTCCCCAGTAGAATTTTGGCTTTCCATAGACCTTTGTCAAAGCCTTGAAGACAGTGGTTTTATCCGCTCTTCTAAACAGTAGCATGAGCAATGGCAGGGAGGACTGAAATTACCCTAATTCCCATTTTTCATTCTCCCTTGTTAATGAAAAATGAGGGATATATTAATATATATCAGTGAATTGCATACTGGCCAAAGCATCATCTTCCCCATTAATTGCTATGTAACATTTATCAGCTAGCAGATCCACTGTTCTGCATCACTGTTCTACTAAGTGTTAGGCTGAGGCTTAGATAATAATGTGAAATTACTTGTGGTTAAGACATGGGAGAACAACTGAAGGCATGAATTACATCACCATTCTTCTTCCCTATACTATAGTGAATCCTTTATGGGAAAGGGGGAGTGCCAAAATTAAAATTCCTGAAGTACCACTAAGTGTGTGTAAAATATCTCATGTCAAGGTACTCTGTGTGAGTGCAGAACAATTTCATTTTCCAGCACTGACACAAATACCTGATTTTTGAGATGGTGAAAGCCAAAAGATTGGAAATCCAATACATAAGTTTAGTGGATAATTACAGCAATGAAGATTTTTGCCTCAGACAACAAAGAGATGTAAATTTGACTTAGTCCATGAAAAATTTAGATAAATTCATTTCCTATCTCCACTTTGTAAGTAATAGAGAACAGATACTTTGTCAGTGCTGTTTATTTCATTGGCTTCAACAATGTTTTTAAGGTGGGATGAACTGTCATTTACAGGTGATTTTTTCTGCCTATCAGATCCAAGTAAGGCCTATATAAAAACTCAGGCAAGGCATCTGGGTTTTGGATGACCATTTGACTAGATGACTCATTTTACCTCGTGACTTTTAAATGAATTTGGCAGCTAATTTTCAAATTAAAATCCACTTAGGATAATTAAATGGAGCGGAATGTTTTGCTTCACCTTTAGCAAGCCTGAAAAGCCAGACTCTTCAAAGCAACCTGTTTGGCTGTTCAGTGCAGGTGTTCACTGCTGACCATCTCCCTTATAAAGGTCCACAGGTCCCCAAGTACCAAAGATGTCCCTGGTTGATCTCACTCTGCTGAGTGGGTTGGAGCCTGACACCAAGGAACTTGAACAGGTTAGAAAGACACTTTTCTATGTAACCTTTTATAAAGTCTTTAGATTTTTTTTCTTTCAAAATCTTTCCAAAAATAGAAGAGACACGGGAAAACAGATTTTGGATAGATAGCTAGCTAGCTAAATTAGTTTGCTCAGTTTCGTGCTCTCAGGCAATGTCCTCTTTAGGGAGGAAAAAAGAGGACTGAAAAAAATTAACTTAGAATAAAAAAAGCAAAGGTATTCCTGTTCTGCCAGGAGTTTGTTTTCATTTGTTTGTTTCTTCGTTTTCCTGCAGTTGGTAACAGCTTCAGACAGGTACATTCAGCACTTTGAGTACAAGGAAGGGAAGATTTTGCTCTACTTTGGTGAGGTAAGCAAACCCAATGATTTTCTAATCCCTGCTATTTCAGATAGCATATAGAATATTTTTTTGTATTTTTCACTCTCAGTTACCTTTCTGTAATTTTTGTCATTTATTATTATTGAACAGCTCAGTGGAAAGAACAGAGGACGGGAAAAAGGGAAACGCACACCTTCATCTTGCACCTTTCCACATCCAAGGAGATGTAGTTCATATTCAAGATTTAGCCTTTGGCCCAAGAAAAAAAAGAGAAATCCTCTCCCTCTCTAGCCAGGAGGGTTGCTTTTCTTACATAACAGAAGTGTTAAGTGGTGGTCCTGTAAATTCCACATGGACATCTTGCATGTCAAGACCAAGATCCATATAGTGACAAACAAATTTAAACAGCAGGACCCCTAGTCTCTGTTTATATTTCCCAATATTTTGGATAATGACTCCACCCTACACCCACTTGAATTGCTTCACCTCTACAACCAAAGCAGCTACCAGTATTAACTCAGCTATGCCATCAGAACAAGTATTCAACAACTAGAATAGGCACAAACATTGAGGAATTGACTAAGGAGAGTTACTTTTTTCATTCAAAACTGTTCTTCCTTTTTCCTCCAGCTCCCAAGTGGACCAGACCCAGACTGTATATCATTTGGGGCAAAGCAAATCAATCCTATGGGCTTGGTTCAGCCAGCAAATGCCATCCTTTATGATTTTTACAACCCTGGTAAGGGCACAGAAAAATTATACGTAAGTGCTTGAAAGAGAGACTCTCAAAAAACCCCTCCAGTCTATAGAAAGTTGATTTTGATCTAGTGTGTGAAACCATGTAATTTTGTTGAGTGATAAAATAACCAGCTTTGTATAACTGTCTTCCAGTTACTTCAGACTATCTAAACAGAGATCTTCTCAGGAATGGTCCAGTATTGCTAATGAACTAAAAATATGAACTTTTACACTCATGGATTTTTAAATTAGATCTCCTGAGTTCCTGTTTCTCACAATGCTTTTAAGCTTTCACTCACATTTTGTTTTGTCAGGCTGTGTCTTTATGCATCTAAGATAGGCAGTCTTAGAGGTTTGACTTTTGAAGTGTGCTTGCCAAGGAAAGCAGTCTTGTTCTTCATTCAAAGAAAGGTTAAATGCAAATCATCCCCATTTGCCAAAGTTATGCAAACAATATTTGAAAATTAGGTCAAATCTCTACTTTGCCATAACAGAGGGATCCAAGACAGTTTACAATGTGTTTAAACCACTAACTATTGGTTGATCCTATCTTCTTCTTCTGCAACAGTGCAGTGTTCACTGTTGTTTTATGGTCTAAAGAAGCTTTTAAGATGGATGATTTCCAGAAGGAACAAAAAAAAAAAAAAAAAAAATGGGGGGCATGCAGGGAGGGAAGAGTGCAACCTAAAAACAAAAATAAAAAAGCCCCAACAACTAAAAAATGCCCAAACAAAATTTAACCAAACTGAACAAAAATAACCTCAAACTTTTGAAAGGCAATGATGTACTCTAGGTGCCTAAGCTGTAGGTCTTTGGGAGCTGCTGACGTATGTCTGACCCCTCAGTGTTCTGCTTTCTCTGCACCAGGGAAAAGCTGGGCTGCAAACATAGTTTGTACTGCACTGTACAGGCTTTTCCACTTGAGCTCTCCCATAACAAGCTGTTTTGTTCCCTGCCCACAGACAGGAGGTGCAGTGTGTTCTACAGTGCCCCCAAGCACAGTCCTATGCTCTCAAAGCTGTGCCATGCCAACGTCTGCCAGTGTGCAGAAGGTAAGGAATGACTGCACTAGCTGGTCTAAAGGAGGAGAGTTACTTCTGGGAACAATTTACATGGGAATTGTTAAGCCCAGAAAGTACCATCGGAATTATCCTAATGTGTAAGACAGGATACATTCATCGTCTAGGATGTTCACTATCAAATCAATTTTTTCTAAGATATCCAAGATCTTTTGATAACTAAATGCAATATATATGCACACATGTGTGTGTGTATGTAAAAACTCTTACACCACTGAGAAAATTGTTCTGCCATTTTATTCTCTGTTATATTGTTGTGTGAATATGGATGTGTAAACCACATCTGTCTACATATCCATGCCTATAGGGGTGTCTCACTTGTTTTCTTCCCTCCAGGTCCCTGCCCAAAACAAAAATCAACTTTCAGTAAAGGGGTAGAACAAACCACACGTGTTAGTTTTGTCTGCTACCAACCTACAGCAGATTATGGTAAGGCATGAAGGAATCAACAACTGTTGTTTTCAGCATCGTTTATTTTAATAAGTATAAACTTGTAGTTTTATGTGCCCAGACCTCTCCTGAATTGAGTAGGGTTTCTGTATGGTGCCGAGGAGACACAAACGAAGGCACATGCAATTGTAGTAATCAGTGAAGTGGGAAGTAAAGGCCTTGGAAAGATGCAGCAGGATGCTGGGGGAAGGAGGGGTGGACATAATGCTACAGGGTTTAGAAAAAACCCATGGTGCAGTACTGCAATTCCCTACAGGCCTCATGTTACAGGATGTAAATAAAGAATAGGGTCTCCATGACATGTCATAGTTCAGTAGCTCCTTCTGCAGAGCTAGATGAATAATTTTCCCTTTGTTAATTTGCCTTTATGACCTCTTCTTTGGAGACAAAGTTAGACAAACTACTGAAGGAAAACTGGTTGGACACCATTGGTAAGTTAGATGCTAACAGAAGGACAGGAAAAAGTGTGGAAACCTAACCACAGAGGAGCTTCCTTGAAAAAATACAAAGAGAGGAATACAAATCTAAAGTCTCTTGATTAATAATTTCATGGTTTGTGAGTAGAAGGTACACTGGCCTCTGTTCAGACACTTGGTAAAAGCACACCTATTATTCACTCTTTGCATGCAATTTCATATTGCCATCTGGCATCACAGAGTTGTTGTCTGTTGCAGCATATGAGGTGGAGATCCTCAACAGCACAAACAAGAATGTTTTTGATTACTATGAAGCCAAAATCCACAAAATCCTTAAAGCATGTAAGTATCAAAATGTTTTACTCCTTTCATTCACCTGTAGGAAAACTAGGTTAAATAAATAATGTTAGCCAGCATGAGCCATGCAGATGCCTTCTTCTACTGTGGAAAAGTAGGGTCAGATATATTTCTTAGGCAGGCTTTCAAGGCCAATTTATTGCAGGGCTTGTTTGGTGCAGAAGCCTTACTGTTTAGTTCATCCCTGGGGTAATTCTTTTGTTCACATTGTGCAATCCCAGAGCACATGAGCTTCAACCATTTCAGATGAAGATAAATCAGAAGACACATTCCAGACTTACTGAGTCCATGGTTACAAACAGGGGCTAGTCTAAGATAAACCCTCAAAAAACATGCATAGTGTGGATGTTATGTCTTCTGCATCAACTATTTCAATTTATGGACTGTTGACAGACCCTTATTTGTTCTTGGGTGGACATATCCACTGACCTCTGTTCTGATACTAAATGAAGGTTAGAAATGCTTATTATCGACTAACTATTAAGCAATTGCAACCCTTGTGGAACAGGCTAAGAGCTGTCTACAGTGACTTGCCTGAGATCAAGGAAGACAGGAAAACTTCTGGAACTTCAATCTAATGACTGTGCTAAAGAAATAGAAAGTCTTCTTTGTTGTTAGTGTAGAGGTTTTCACAGCTCTTAGACAATGTCCTTTTGCAGGCTTGTCATCCCAGCTGCCCCCATGTGAACTTAATCAGCAGCATCAGAGATCACTGATACTCTTCAGAGTAATTCTGGGGCAGCTGTCAGATGACACACCAGACTCCAGCAGCCGTAGTATCATGTGGTCACCAGTTTTGAGTTTGGCAGCCAGAGATTGCCTTTAAAAAGGAACTTCAAAGGTTTTGAAAGCTTTTCTCTCTGGAGCAGAATAATTAACTCACTCCATCAATCTTTGCCCAGGGGTCTGGCAATGTCACACAGTATTCTATGGCACACAACTCATGATCTGTGCACAAAGTTTAGTTCTTGTAGGAAAATAAGGTCCATGCTTCCTGAGTCCAGAGAGAGCATCTGACATACACAGGGCTTTCTCTACAGAGGGAAATTATTATGTACCTAGTGGTCAAAAATACTGACCATAGGAGATTATGGTATCATGGTGGAGAGTTTTGTTAATCTCATTAAAACACCTACAGGATTTAAAGTCTTTAGGACTCTGGGTCCAAATTCATTTGCACTCACAACTTGCAGGCAAGCACTGGAAAGATTTTGGGTTTTGCTGGCTGAGAGAAACATCCTTTGAATGTAGAGTTGAAGGGAAAGGATGTCTTCCATTCCCTCATACTTGATATTTCTTTTTGGTTTGTGCTGCCAGATGCAGCTTCTGAGCATCAGGAGGCTTTCAGCAGGCTTGGGAAAGGCTGGCAGGAGGCATGAAGCCATATGAGGATGGAGAAAAAAATAGGTGTTGCACCCAAATCAGCCTGTGACTGAATTAGTGACTTAATATCTCTTGTATTCTCTGTGACTCTTTTGAGTGAGGTTGGCCACTATTGCCATCCCGAAGTTTAGATGGGAATTAGTAGGGTAAAATCTCATTCTTTGGACCCCGTCATTATTTCCTTAACAATCTTTGAAGCTAAGAATTGGTTCAGAAGACAGATGGAAACACTTATTTGTGTTTGGGAGTCAGCAAAAGAGAATTTTGCAGGTGTGTGCTTCTCAGATTAATTTGGTTATTGATAGAATTAGTGTATGGATGCTCTGGATATTTATGCTGTCCTGTGAGTTCTTTAGGGGAAGAGTATAGCCCACATAAAGTAGGACAGAATTTTTTTTTTCCTCTTCTTCCCCCTCCCCTTTTAAACATTATTTCCCACTACAGATTTTAAAACTTGAAGTAATTGTTTTCTTTAAATTCTGCTTGTATGCTTTGAAAAATTACATTTCAACTTTTTATTTTTTGAGATTTAAAATCAAAAATTACATAATAACCACTTAAGGTAATGACTCAAATGCTTATGATCCCACTGTCTGAATTATATTAGGCCATTTGTAAAGCATATGAACCGAGAAATACCTTGGTAATTTAAACCAAATGAGGCATAACATCATCATTTTCTTAAGTAGTTCTGACTCATCTCTGCATTCCATGAACAAAATGAAAATTCAGGACACCATGTAGCATAGGAACAGCAAAAAAGGTCCTTTAGGGTTACATGAGAAAACGTACAGGACTTATATTCTTTCTTAAAATGCAGATGTATAGATAACATATATTAAAGTGATGCAAGTTTTAGCTAGGTGGTAGATAGTAGAAAACATAGTTTCCTCATGACCTGAGATTGGTCAGATGAATAAGCATCTTTTTAGCTCTCATGCCATTGCAGTATCTGAGCAGCCACCTCATCTGCCTTGGATGCCTGCTTCTGTAGTGGGCAGTGGAATTCTGAATGAATAAACTTCTGGGCCAGAATCCAGACCAGAATCTTCTAAGTTACTTTAAAATGGACATGACCAGGAGATGGTCCTCTGTATCAGATTTAGAGGGAATAGCATAAAGGCTGCATCAGTAAAGATCAGGTCAGGTGTACTAAGGAGAGTGAGATTTTAATACTATCTGCTGCACTGTTGAGACTCAAAATGTTTGAATTTAGCATGCTAGCTTTTAAGACCACCCTGAACCTGAGCATTCTGAAATAGAAGATAGCATGCTTTCTATTGTCCTTGGCTTTTCCTTCAGTCTCTGAGATTTAAACAAACTCCATAAGGTCTGAAAGGTCCTAAGGTCTATAGGAAAACATCTCCTTCAATAATTACTGCAAAGGCCCACCAGCTAAGGCAAAGGTGGCTCACTTTTTGTCAGGTCCCACTAAGAGAAATATATCTTGCCATAGCACAGACATTTATTCACATGTGAAGCCCCAATTCCCAAGTGAAATATTACCTTGGCTTAGCAATGGGGAAAATGATTACAGCAGGCTGTGTGCTGTGGGCTACAGTTCTTCTCTCTGTTAGAAAAGTTCATGGGTTTTCTATTCTTGTCCCACAGCTGCAGATGAAAGCATCCAAGTGGGTGAGCACCGACAGTTCCTGTCACGCTCCATGTGCAACTTAAATATTGTCCCTGGAAAACGCTACCTCCTCATGGGGAGAGATGGGCAAACAGTTGATTGCAATAACAAGTAAGTGCAAAATGGTCTCTGGGCAGCAGCAGGTGTTATCATGAGCCAAAAACCCAGAGCATACTCAATCTATTAGAATACCTCCAGAAAGTAAGGGCAGCACCAAATTTCTCAGGGACCAATTGTGTTGGATTTACTAAAATGCATAGTTCCACTCCATAGGGAGAAGGGAAACTATGGGGAAGAGCTGATCAGATCTAAAATCTAAATCTATTTAGCTCGTGGATCTGTGGTTCCCAGACTTCTCAGAATCAAACCTGGCGCCCTGGTTCCCCTGAGTTAAAAACTCACAACCAAAAAAGGAGAATGGGAAAAGCTACCCAGTCCATCTACTGCAGACGCCTTAAACAGCTCCTGTGCTTGAAGAAGAAATGTGTGGGACCATGACTAAGAGCACCTCCTGAGGTTGCTGTTACATCGCGCATGCCAGTAGCATATTCTTCTCATTTCTCACTGTCACACTAATGAAAAAAAAAATTTATATGAGTAGGAATTTAGTATGACACTATCAAATATTCAGGGAAGAAGACAGCTTAATGTTTCATTTCCCTGCATAGAACTGGAGAAAGGTAATATTTCTGAAAGCTTCTAGGGATGAGATCTCCATCAAGCTCAGCACCACTTTCTAAAACCTTAAAAAGTCCCATTCCCATCTCTATATGACACCAAAGTGATTGCCTAGGTCAGTGGCCTGCTTCAAAAGAAGCTTGGTAGAGACTGGAGTGTCCCAGCAGAGGTTTAATCTCCAAAGTCTTGTCTAGTTCAGGTATGAAATACTGGAAGTTACATGGCTTCTTATCACAGAAAATTAGGAAACGTTTTGCGATACTGTTGGAACTAAACTTGCCCTCACTGTCCCACTGGGCACTTGGGCCTTTTGTGTCATCCTGGAAACTCTAACAGAAACTTAGCCCAAGCTTACCTGACATACTCAAAACACAAGTACAGCCTAGTCTGTCCCAGCTTGGCACTGACACTTCCCAAACTTTGTGCAAAGCTCAATTAACCTGCCGGGAAAGCAATTTTCAGGCGAGTTTCTTGGCTAGTATAATTCTTTATTTCAGAGATGCCTCAGTGGAGGGATGCAGCAGCTCAGGGATTACCCTTTCCCATTGCTCCATCTCAGGAATAATGACTAACCTTCTTTACCTGTCCCACCTTCACTCAGGATGCAATACTTACTTGATGCACAAGCCTGGGTGGAGAAAATTCCAGAGGCCAGTGAGTGCCGCAGCACTCTGCGCCGGCAGAGCTGTGCTCACCTGCAGGACTTCCTGAGCACCTCTGACAGCCTCTGCCATGTCTGAACCATGGCTCTGACCCCCACATCTGTGGGACTGCAGCTCGCCCTCTGCCAGAATTCTTCCTGCAAAGCCTGTACATCCCAGTGGCACAGGAAACATTGCAGGGCTGCTTCCATTGCTGTTTTGCTGATTGGGATATCCTCTTGTGGATGTGTGTGTGAGTAATAAAACAAAAATGCAGTTCCTCAACTAGTTATTGTGTTTATTGTACCTGACACTGGGGAAGAGAGAGCAGGAGTTTCTGTCTCCTTGAGCTATTATACAACAGAGCAATTACCCTGCAGAGAGTCAAAAGAAAAACACATTGTGCATTGCCTGATTAATTCCCACAGTCCTGGGCAGGAAAAAACATTATTTAAAAAAAGGCCAGGGTATTTTCATGGGTCAAAAAGAAAAGCAGGAGTTCATGGGCTTACCTGTGTTACACTGCTGATGAAAGAGAAGAGGTATCCACACTCATGCTTCAACATATCAGCTGGTTTCTGGTTGCAATTGTGAGCCCTGCTGGCCTCATGGCTGGTTTCTACACACTTCTAAAGCTGGAACTAGAAGTGGTACCCTGAGCATTTCCTGTGCTGGACTCAGAAGTCTTCCACAGGCTTGTTAGGCTGGGCACAGAATTGCTTTTAATTGCACTCTGTAGCCACATGTCTTTCAAGCTTCTGTTTTTCTAAAGTTTAACTCAAAACTGCTCTTTTCTGAGGATAAGAAAAAGTCTGTGAAAAATGTTTTGGTAACACTGATAAGCAGATGACTTTCTACTACAGGTTTTGCTTCTTTAGCTTGCCAGCAAAAGCAGAGAAGAACTGGGTAGGTCACCATCCTCACATGCTCATACCACTATTTGTGCCAGGAGCTACTGCGCACAAACATTTACCAGCTGGACTGCTTGTGCTACCCTGCAGTACAAATAAGAAGTGTCTGTGTCAATGATATGACAATTGGTAGATCCACAGTGAGGTGTTAATTTGGAGTCAAATGACCCGACTGATAGAAAGGGCAACAGTGATGCTCGTGCTCAAGACATTACATTGTAACAGCAACTACCAAAACAGCTCAGTCACAAGAAATTTCAGATTCACAGAAGACAGTTCATTGCTGTGTGCCTGAACTGTGAACTGAAGAGCTATCCTTGAAAACTCAAACTTAGCATCAGCTGTACCTGGATATCAGCAACATCTTCCTCTCAGCTGCCAAGCATTGCATGGATGGAGGGTAGGGAAAACTTATTTCAGGAAAACCTGCATTATTCCTTCATGACATATGTAAAGGAAGATAAGAAACATACTGAAGGTGTAAGAGACACACTTAAATTGACAGAGAACCTCAAGGTTTGTCCCAGCTTTCACATTTATGGAATGTGATTGCAATGCCTGGTCATACATTCTCTATTACACAGCTTATATAAATGTCAGTGATATGGCAAAATACAGCTGAGGTCAGTAAAGCAAGTACTAATTTCCATTAATATAAGATAAAGAATAGGCTGTTCCACTGACATACCCATATCCAGTAATTCTGACAATATTTATGAAAGAATACCTCTAATATTAAGAGCCAAATCCTTCCTTTCAGCTCCACAGGGCTTGAGTTAAATACCAATGTCTGACCCTTCTGCTGTGTGGAGTACATCAACAGCTCAGAGGTTCTTGCCTAGCAGACAAATCACCAAATAATTGCAACACTCAAGACCCTGTAAAGTGTGGTGAAAGCGTAATTAAAATTTTATATTAGGTCTAACATACATTTTACACATTTTCTTCCATTTTACTTGCAGGTGAGTCTAAGCTGGAACAGCTCATTGTCTGAATTTTGCAAATGAAGTTTTAATGTGGAAGCTGTGAGTGATTATTAAACTTATTTTACACTTATTTTGGGGACAGAGGACCCAAACATGCTTTTACTTTAACTCTGCCAATCGGGACCCCTTTGCTAGAACAGTCTCTATTGCCCTGTACTTTTCTGCCCCACACTCCCAAACATAGGGAGAGGGAAGATAATGGTGGAATTATTCTCTGCTGCCACAGCTGCTAATGTTTGCAGGTAACGCAGCAGCAAACCTGCTGGGGACTCAGTCAGCACCATGGAGGCCTTCTGGAGAGCTTTGGATGCATTCATTTCTCCTTCAGCTGCCACAACCTGCAAAGGAACAGAAAAGGAAATGGCATGGAAGCGCTGCCCACAGTGGTGAAAATCCAGCTTAGAATGAGGAGAAAACAAACTAGCTTGGATTCCTGGAACCACAGGACAAGAGGAAATGGCCTTTAAGTTGCCCCAGGGGAGGTTCATGTTGGATATTAGGAAAAAAAATTGACATTCCAATGTCAAGCATTGGAAGAGGATGCCTAGGGAAGTGGTGGAGTCACTAACCCTGGTGGTCCTTTAAAGGGTATGTAGATGTGGTGCTGAGGGACATGGTTTAGTGGTGGACTCAACAGTGCTGGTTTAAGGGCTGGACTTGGTGATCTGAGAGGTCTCATCCACCCTGAACAATTCAGTGGTTCTATGACAAGGAAATAAAAGCCTGGAAGTGGACACTGTCATGGGTCTCACCTTAGCTTTTGTCTCTCGAGCAGCCTCTGCTTCAGCTGCCATTGCCCTCTGCATGGCCACGGGGATCCGGATGTCTCTGATCTCCACACGGGCCACTTTGACTCCCCACTGCTCTGTGGCACTGTCCAGAGTAGCCTTGGGGACAAACAACATAGCAGGAAGAGCACAGAGCTGGCAGAGAGAAAGCTGCATGGTGTACCCTGCTTGGACAGAAGGACAGGGCAAACCTGCACAGCAGGAAGAGAGACACTCCAGGGGCACCAGCACCCAGCATGGGGTGTGCACATTGGGCACTACAGCCTCATGAAACACTTGCTGGTCAACACCAGTGTCTCCTGTGTAGTTTCTCTCCTGCCTCCTAAATTATGATCCCCATCCTTTCCTTAGGTGGGCACTTACTAATCTTCTCCCTTTTACAAAGAAATACTACAGCAATTTCCTTAAACAGCCCAAAATAGTAAAAGTACACTCTGGGTGAGACACAAGACAGCCCTGCAGCACTGGCAAACTCACCTGTGCTCTGGCTCCTCCAATTCACACCACCACTATGGCCCTGTCTCTCCTGGCTGCAGAGGGTACTGTCTCTCTTTGGTCTGACTATGCCTTGTCTCTGACTGAAATTAGTAAATCAGGTGTTGGATTTTTCCTCTGCTCTGTCCTTGGCTGCCAAATCGAAAAAGAAACCAGATGGCATAAAACATACAACAACTCCATTTTGTACTCTCAGTTGTAATGACAGGAGATATGTCTTGCCTCAATCAAGGGTCTGCTCAAGACAGAGCTTCCCACAACAGCAGACCTCTTTCTCCATGTTTGCAGCTGCCTCTGTGCAAGGGCTAAGCTGAATTTTTAAAGTCACTGCATAATTTCAGAATTTCAATTCCTTTTTGATAGAGATAACTCTGCTACAAGAGCCTGGGGAAAACCTTTAGAATAACTCTTTCTGACTCTAAGCAATGAGATGTATAATTGAAAAAAAAAACCACAAAGGGAGATTTTATTCTTTTTAAAGAAAGAAAGAGAGATTATTTCTAATTGGCTACTCCCCAGAAGCCATCTCCATGCTTGTGAATTTTGAGTGCCAGATTTACCTGGATATTGTGTGCAATCTCTTCACGACCTGCCAGCAGCTGAGCCAAGCTCTGTGTACCCAGAAGGTTTCTCAGGGTTGTCTGTGCCAGAAGCAAGGTCGCAAAGTGGACATCAGTGACATTGGCAACGGCACGGACAGCGCTGTGGATCCTGTAGCTCACCACCCCATCCACCTGGGCAGTTACAGCATCTCTCGTGAGAATCTGCATTTGAAAAGTGCACACAGTCACAGAAAGATCCAACAGCATTCCCTTTACCTAGGAAGGGAATTTATTTTTTTTTACCCTTAGTAAGTAAAAGGCAGTTATAACTCAAAGAAACTAGGAATTTCTTTTGATTTCTTTGTCATTCCCCCAAGAAATTACTTCAAGAGAGCTGTCCAGCATCAACAAAGTTTAAACTGGGGGAAAATGCTTTACATACCCTCTAAATAGCTGCTTCAATAGTAAACGAATCTCATAATTTGAATTAATTTCTTTTGCATTAATAAATGATGGCTCTCCTCTTCCTTTCCTGTACAAAGGCCCATTAATGAGTTTATACATTTCATGCAGCTTGGAAGATCTGTGCTACTTCCCCTAAACAATATATTTGTAAGAAACACCAACAAAATAAAACACAAAAAAAAAGTACAATAAATTGTGAGAAGAAACTGAAAGAAATATCTAAGCATTCATAGAAGAGTTGTCATCTTTTGCCAGACAATCTCCCTGTGCCTCAGAAGGCAACTGGCCTCAGTTGAGAACTGATGATGCTCCACTACCACTTCCCTCCTCAGCATCTTTTGCCTGCAAGTGAATGCTTCATAAAAACCTTGCCAACTGCTGCAGAAGCCTGGCCAAAAGCTGCTAAGCCTTATACAACTCAAGTTCTGCAACCATCTTCCTTCCAGCCTCACATTTTGGGGGAGCCATTTTTCATTTCACACCACACACCCCTGCACACTACTCTGAGAAAAGGTTTTCTGTTTATGGAAAGATGATAGCCCAAAAATCATCTCCTGGGGAACATCTCCCAGGAAATTCTGGGGGCCCAAAGGGTCTTGGAGCTGCCTCTTCTCCCTCTGCTCTTTGTTTGGGGAAGGGGACAGCAGTGCCAACTCCATAAGCAGAATAATTGCTCTGTCATGGAGCTGAGGCCACACGAAACTGAAACTTAACCAGAACAGGATGGTTCAACAAGTAATTATTCAGATTAAATTTTTCAGTCAAAATTTGCCAACAAAATGCCTGAAGATATATCCTGCTTGGCTTTATCTTGCTTGCTCCATCCATTCTTGCTTGGACCTGAGTTTTGTGGAAGGTTGTCTGCTAATTTCTGTTAATTTAATGGGATTTGTTACCCATAGCTAATTTGCCTTTTCAGACACATGTAGAATGCTCTTCTGAATGGTGATCTCCATGTCAGATCCAATTCTATTAGGACATTCATTTACACCCGGGAACTTTGTAGCCCGCTCCTCTCTTGTCCCCTCGTCTCTCATTCGCGCTTTTAACTCCCTTCCCCTATTTTTGAAACCACAGTTCTGAACACGAGCTTGACCTTCAATGATGCATCTGCAGATTTTCATTAGGAGAATCACAGAATGCTTTGGGTTGGAAGGGACCTTAAAGATCACTCAGTTCCAACCCCATTCCAATGGGCAAGCACACCTTCCCCTAGACCAGGGTGCTCAGAGCCCCCTCCAACCTGGCCTTGAATACTGTCAGGGATGATGGAGCATCCATAAATTCTTTGGGCAGTAAGTTGTTTTGTAATCAGCTTGAAATCCAGAATATACAGCAAAAGAGCTAAATTCCATATGGTAGCTCAGCATGGCGGAAGTACAAAACATGCACATTATTTTTGATTGTGCCATGAGTCTGCTGCATCTCTTGTTCCTGACTTAGATGGCCACTAGAGAAGTTACCTCTTGTGGAGGAATCTTACAGGTAACCGTCCTAAGATCAACCTTGATAAATGTGTCTGTACATGGAAGTACAAGGATCATTCCTGAAAAATAGAAATTATTAGATGAAACACCTCTGAAACTGAAGTCCAGATCCAGGTATGCTAGAGAAAATAAACAGATGGAAACATTCACAGGACAAGGAATATAGCACCCTGCATTACCACCGTAGCTGTTCTTTCTGCTTACAAGACAAGACAAGGGTGATGTTTTGCATTTCAAATAACAGAGAGAAGTGCAGAGAAATATTGTGAATTCATTAGAGCTTAATGACCTAGGACTCTGGTCTGGAAATGGGCAGCTTGAAGCACTTGTCTGAAGCCTGCCATGAGAGTTTTGCCAAAAATTCCTTCCATGCCTTTAATTTTCCCTTTTTAAATCACAAGCCATGTATGGTTCAGTATGTGTCCTCAGGAAAGGCAGCACCCAGGTCCGTATTCCTGCACCATATGAGGAACATTGTCCCAAGATGTGACAAATCCTGTGAAGGAGTCCCCACTCTTCATCACTGGAGAGGGAGACTGGACAAAACTTTTAATCTTCTTATGTAATCTCAGCACCTTGCTTTGGTGCCCAGAGCCACACAGAAGAGCTCTGTACCAGGCCACATGGTACAAGCTCTTTGGACCACATGACTACTATTCAAGAGGAAGAACAGCACCTGAAAAGGTGTTTCCCTGTTATTTCAACTTCCAGTTTGCCCATTTCATTGCACAGAGATGGTAACTACACTAATGCAAACTCCTCATGTAGCTGGGTTGGGTTTGTGATTTGTAAGCTGGCCCCAGGGGACTGTAACAGACTCAGTGTAGCTGCTGAGAGTCCCTGTCCTGACACATTTACCATTTTCAGAGCAGAGGACAGCTAAGGAGGTGGCAGCAACAAGCTGTGTTGGGAGTGAGGTGCAGGGGGAGAGGCCACAGTCACTCAAAAAACACTATGGCATACCTGAACATTGCATCTAAACCTCCCTGCAGTCCCCTGTCAGCATCTGCAGCATGAACTCATCCTTCTGTTGTCCAAATTACTCAGCAGCAAAATCATACCTGGTATCAAGGTACTCAAACATCTGTGCTATGACAGGAGGGTGGCTCATCTTCTCTTTAGAAAAGTAAACAATCTGCAGGTAAAGGAACTGCAGTAGAGGGGACTTTCTCATTCCCCTCTATGCTATGGAGAAGGATTTCATGGAAACTCTGCAATTCTCTCTGTGGTCTGAGTGCATTGTAACAACATAAACAAACCCAGAGGACTTTAACAGAGTAAAACTACATGTATTCACCTGGTCCCTTTGCTTTCTTAGACAGTATACGTCCCAGACGAAATACAACAGCACGTTCATATTCTCTGACAACCTAAGAAAATATTTTAAATTTAGAATTTTACAACTAATTCTATTCTCACTCCCCAGTCCTTTAATCTTTGCACCCATATTAATTGTGAAGAAAGTACAAATAATATAGGAAGCAACAAAGCTGCAAATTGCTTTCTTCACATCTTCTACTTGACTCATGATTTGCTGGAAACACTCAGCCCCTGTCCTTGAAAACAGGTTACAAAACAGATCACATATGAAAGATTTAACAGTGATCTAAAAAGGACACCCCAGAGCTCTCTCAACATCAGCAGCACACTCAGAGGAGTTGTAGGCAGAGGGGCTGTCACATCAGGTAATCTAAACTACTTCACTTAGTGCATCACAACTACTGAAGGCCTGGCATTCAACTGATGTTTACCTGGAAGTTTAACTGATGATGAATGTTGAGACTGGAAGAAATTACGTGAGGAAATCGTAACAACACAGAACATTTTTGAAAGGACCTGTGTGGATCTCATTTGCAGAGCACATCTTTGCTACAAACTCTTATGATTCCCAAAACATGAATGTGAGGTGCCTTGTCTAGACTAAATAATTTAAAAAGTAACAGCAATGATAGTAAAGCATTCTTCATGTGCCTCAAATCCTGCTAGCTCACCTTAATGCATGCCCAGATGGAAATAGGAAAGGTAATAAGGACCAGGAGGAATGAAAGGGATACCAGGATCCAGCCACAGACACCAATTCCTTCCCGCCTGTCAGCTATAAAAAATACAAAGAAGAAAAGATCATTGAATGCAAAATTGAGGAGTTATCCCAGGGATGTACATGTAGCTCAGTGCACTCATATGGGACCACAAAGTCCACAGAAACTCACGCCTTCCTCCCTCCCATCACTCGACGTCATAAAAGACCTAACCAAACATTCAATTTTATGGCCCTTCTGCACAGAAAGTTAAAATAGGTTCAGAAACTGTATTCTGCAACAGGAGAAAAGAGGAAAATGAAAGATATTACCAAAGCTGGGGGCTGTGAAGGAGAAATAAATGAATGGGTGGAGTAACCATGAGTATGAAACTGTTGGGTGGGGCAAAGGGTTTAGTTTGTGTGAAACACATATCAAGGGAACTCCTGCCTTCTTTAGAAGAACATTTTGAGGAATATTCATCCACTGGACCATAAACTTCAAAATTAATTCTTGTCAGAATGCATACCCATGCATTTTTAGAGTTGTTTCAGTGAGTTCAGCTCAAAATTTCATTCTAATGAACTAAAACAAATATATAATAAATTTCATTATTTTAGTGTCTGAAGAGAAGGCAGTAGTAAGGTAAGCTATTTCAAAGGTGTAGTAGGGCAGCACTGGAAATTTCTGATACCAAATAAAACTCACATGTAGGCAGAAATGATAAAGAGGAACCAGCATGGGGCTCCCTGACCTGTAAGGCACAAGCTGGCAGAGCAGGACTGATAAGTTTATCAAAACATTCCCCAGCAACCCCGGGGAAGGAGGATAGGGAACACAGCCCTCCTGAAGCCCCTGCCCCTCCTGGGTCCCTGTGCAAGGCTGGGCTGTGCCTGCTGGCAGCGGTGGCTGCACACCAGGGTGTTACATCCAGCCCTCTGCTGCTGGCAGCTCTGCCCCTTCTACTTCTGAGCCCCCTGATGCAGATTGAATCACTCAGAGGTAAACACATCTGTATTCAGAAGGGCCCGGGTTCAGGTCTCCCTAGGAGCTGGGCACAGAATTGGTGCATTGAGAGCCCAGCTTTCCTCTTCACCCTTCCCAAAAACCAGCAATTTTAAATCCCTGATTGTTTTATGGGGTAACATCAGGCACTCTGCAATCAGCGGTAAAATTGATTTGGGGAGCTTCCCTAAGCAAAATACTGTGCAAACCTTAAGGCCATGTGTATAAAAACAGGATGATTAGGCTTTAGTGTGAAAATCTTTAACCCTTTCACTGCTATATGTTCCCTACACAGTGTATTTTACATTACACTAGTGGTGTGTCAGGCTATGACAGGCACATAAAGTACCAGCAGTCAAGTGTCTTTTAATCAGTGGAAAGAGATCAAGGAAAGTCACAGAATAGGCATAATTTATAATTCTTAATCTGAAATCTGAGCAAATTAATCATGAAGGGGTGTTCTGCTCAGCAGAACTCAACATTTTTACTCTCTCTCTTAATTTCACATAAATGACCAGCTTATAGAAAATGTCTGAAGATCTTTTTATCCAGTGACAAATTTGGTTATTAAGAACCTCCTCAAAAACAATTTTGGGTTGTAACATCATCTACCATCATCCACCTGAGCCCCCTGTGAAGATGTCTGGTGGGAATTACACAATCCACAAACAGAGAGAATAGATGGGAAAAAAATGCCAGCACTCAGCAGATTGATACTCAAGTAGCTGATAAAAGTTAGGGGTCAAAATATCAACCCTAACCATCATGGGCAAAAAGCATGCATCCAAAACTTGACAAACTGAATCCTTCTCCACAATTCTGAATTGAATCCTTTTCCACAAGACCTGTGATAGAAATCCAGATGCCAGCTAATAATGTAGGTTATAATTAGAAAAAGAAAACATGAAAATAGGCCTTTGAATGAAAGTCCTAGCTCCCCCAAACCACCACAGATCTTCTATGATTACCCCAAAATTTCAAACCATTTAACCACACAACAAATGGAAGGCTCCAGAAAAAAACAACAGTGAAGGACCAGTCACGATCTCATGTATCACTGACCCAGGTTTGCCATCCCTGTATATGGATTATAATAGTCATAACCAACAAAAACCTCACTTGACACTTTAGTCCAGAGCAAACCAGGACTGCAATGCACAACAAAATGTGAGAGCTCATCACTCAGCACTTGTGGAAAAACTCCAGGGTGCTAGAATAAGATTTACTTCAATTTTTTCTTGATACACTCATTAGAGTACATCACAAACACACTTGGTAAACAAACTCATGCTGTGGGTTTCACACTTGGAAAGCAAATGAAAAACTTTTTTTTCAAGTGTGGGCAAAAATCTCCCAAGTCTCCTACAGCAACAAAAAGATGGAGTAGACTCAGCTCTTTAACCACCATGTACCTTCCTGCTTTCTACTAGGGACTGAAAAATTCTTCTGTCTTCCCTAACTAGATCCTATTTTCTTCTCTCGAGCCCATCCCTCCATACAGAGGTGTACCAATAGCTAAATCAGTCTTTTTCATCCATGGGGTCATGCTGGCAGAAGGTAGATGCTGATGCATCCTGGCAGGGCAGCATGAGGCAACTTACTCTGTCACTCACAGTGCCAGATTCTGAGTTTTCATCTCCAGTCTATGTTGCACATCAAATGTAGATCAAATGTACTTTTTTTTTGTTTGGTTAGTTCTGCTCCTTTTTAATATTATTGAGGGGAAGGGAAAAAAAAAAAAAAAAAAAAAAAAAAAGTCACACACAAAATAAGACTTACCAATTAGATGTTCTGTGTTCATTTCCTTGGGTCTCTCTCTTTGGGGATCCATCCCTTAGAGGGAAGCTCTGATCCCCTCTCAGATGAGACAGCAGTGTACCTTGAAACTGCAGGGCTCATGCAAAATACCAAAGAGGGAGGCAAGAAGAGAGAAGGGGAAATTCTCTGTACGAGATTCTTCAGGGAATTAGTTACCCTGGTGAGGAGAAGATGTTTACAAACACCAAGTCTTTTGTCTCTGATGTAACTGGATGTCATTCTGTGGCTGTCCTCTGTCTGGGGTGCACTTGGCCCAGCTGGTCTTAGACCCCACAAAATACAGGCTGGAAACAAATTCTGTGAATCCATTACCAGAGATTAAAACCCCACAAACAAGACAGGAAGATGAAGTCCTGTGAGGAGCAGCTGAGGTGTAGCCTGAAGAAAATGAGGCCCAGGGGAGATCTTAACACTCTCTACAACTGCCTGAAAGGAGGTTGTAGCAAAGTGAGGATTGGTCTCTTCTATCAAGAAACAAGAAACAGTATAAATGGCCTCAAGTTGTGCCAGGGGAGGCTTAGACTAAATATGAGGAAAAACTTCATCAAAAAGAGTTGCCAAACACTGGAACACACTACCCAGAGAAGTGGTAGAGTCCCCCTCCCTGGTGGCATTTCAGGAACATGTAGATGTGGCACTTAAGGATGTGGTTTAGTGGTGCACTTGGCAGTGCCGAGTTAACAGTTGGACTCAATTTTAAGATGCTATAAACCAGAAGGCAGAGATTGTGTGCTGCTCCTCTGCTGTTTTAGGGCTCAGCTACTGCTCAGATCTCAAACACCAGCATAATAAACAAACAAAACTCCAGGTGAGGTCTCCAAACTGTGTAGAATAGCTCACCACACCCTTCTTCACACTGTCTATCAGTACAGGCTGAGCCTTGCTGAGCTGAATAACCTCAAAATCACAGCTGAGGCATTTCACTTCCCAAGCCTTAAAATTGTCCCCCAAGTAAGAGTATTTTTCACAAAATATCTTGACAATCAAACTAGGCACAGCATTTCAGACTAAGCCATTTCTGAAGGCTGTGGCAGCAAAGGGCAATCCTCTTAAAGGACAAGGTCATTGCTTGTTATTTGATTAAAATATAAGAGTTGTTCTTGTCATATGTAATTTATGAGTTTGACATATAGCTGCATTAATTACAGGGCTGTTTTATGTGGGCATCTGTTATCCAGAATATCTGTGAAGATATGGCTCCAGCTTCATTTCACCCAAATCTTCCTCCCTGCCAGTAATCACCCTGGCCCCAGATGGGTCGTTCAAAGCTGATTGTTCTCCAGAGAATCTTTTTTCAGTCTCACAGAGAGGAAACCCCTGAACTGACATTTTAAATCCCACTGAAAGCCATATGCACAGCTGGAAAAATAAGAACTGACATGCTTATTGCAATATGCTCCCAAACGTGTGACAATATTCATTCTAGGCCATTTGTAGCATTTTCCTCATTATTTGACTTCTAAACACAGAGCTGTATGATCACACCTCTTCAGGATAGATGCTTACTAGCAGGGTAGCATGTGTGAATAGTGACAAGAGAAATGTGGTTTAATTATTTCAGAAGCAAAATATAATATGCAAAACTATCCCAACTTTTTTTTTCATTCTAGAGCAAAACCAAAGTTATCAAAAATAGCTAAATTCTGAACCATTTGAAAGCCACAATTTAAACAGCTGTTCATACCATCAGATAAACCAGCAACACATACTAAAAGTTAACAGACATAATTGCTCCCTGTTTATTGACAACTCCCTGACGTGACTGTAAATACAGGTGAGTAAAGCAGATGGTGTTTTTGCTTGTGTTCAGGAACATCACTAAAATATTAGGTTTTTTCATTTTAACTTTAGCTGCACTTTTATTCCCTTTTCAAAACTTTGAAATCAAAGTCAGGGCAACCTTAATGCTTTCTCCTTGAGGCTATACTGGGGCATGTGGATAACTCATGTCCCAGAGTATTATAGAACACTCAGAGATTAAACACGAGAGCTTTGGGGCAAGCTGCAAGTTCACTGGTGCTGAACAGCCTGGTGCACTCCAGTGACACAGGGCACAGCCACAAAGACTGAGCTCAAAGCTGCTTCAGCAGAACTTACTGACTTAGAACCAACATCAGACAACTGTGGTTAGGGCTGCTTGCAGTTCAGCTACTTCTGCAGTTTTATATCTGTGGTACAGCTAAAGCCTTCAACTTCTATTCCCAAAACAGCATGAGGGCTCAGGTCAGGCATGATCAGGTGCGTACCTTTAAGAACACCACTCCAACATCCCTCTGCAACAACTGCTACATTTACAAATGGCACCAGTCCTGCACAATGTCTCTCCCACTTACCTCATCATCCAGTTGTAGAGACTTAATCCACAGCCATTTGTAAACAGTGACAATCCCAAAAGTACAAAAAGGAATTGTCAGGCAGTCCCCACATGAGGTTTGCAAACAAAGTAGGCTTAGGTCTGTTTTTTTCTGACCTTCTCAGGCCCATCCTACTGTCCTTCCCATGCACTGGGATTTGGCCAGTTCCTATAGATTTCTCAGCTTGTCTTTTCCTGAGTTCTGCCTGCTTGCTTCAGGCTCAGCATTCCTTTTCCCCAGGTCAAAATTAAGGAGACTGGACAGGGCAGGACAGAGCCGATTAACAATATTGTCCTGTTGCTTGTAGGAACATCCCCATATTGCTGCTCCTCCTCATGAAAATGGCCCCAGCTTTCAACAGCTGAAGATCTGGAGATGACCCAAGGCCCCTCTTTAGCCACTAGAGTAAATATGGGAGAGAGTCAAAGCTATTGCTCCTCCACCAATACAGAAAGGATGGCAATTCACAAGGAAGTCAGAACATTCATACTATGGCAAGTTTCCTTTCAGGCCCAGGAAAACTCCCAACATCTATTTGCAAACTAGAGGAAAAGGACAGAAAAATACTGTTTCTCTCCTATTCACTGCAGCTGCAATTAAAGCACTTGAAAGAAACATTGAAACTTGTTTGCAAACACAATCCAGGTATGTTCTTAGTAGTTGCAAAAAAGGTTTTATTTCAAGGAACACTTCACTACACCTTATCTTTGCAGTCCACTGATACACACAAAATAGAGCAGTAATAGGCAACTTGAACAGTGAAAAAAATCAGTTAGTTAGTCCAGAATTAAAGTCATAGAGCAAGAGCCCTTTCCCGGCACAAGCTCAGTTTAAGGTGGTTGGCCTCAGGAGCAGACACTTCCTCGGCTGTCTAAAAATGGTGCTCAAGTAAGCGTGAAAGAATTCAGGACAAATCACTCCCTTCCGAAATTCCAAGGCTGGGTCACAGCAGTTTGCTGCAATGCAGAACACAGACTTTATTCCTGAAGAGGAAAAAAAAATTAATAAAAAACAATTTTACATCAGGAGAAATATTTTAAAAAAGGAATTTTATTTCTAACCACTGGAGGATTTAATTCATTTACAAAATCCAGCTTGGTATGATTCAGTAGGATTCAGTAAGAACCAGAGACTCCATTCCAGACACAAGAACTTTACAACTGAACACTTCTTAACCTATTCACTTGTCCAACACTGATGGGAGCATCAAACACTCTTCTCTGGTAAAGTGGCTGAACACCACCCAATAACTACATTGCCTCAGGAGAAGAGCATTTAATATAGTGGATTTCACTATTTCTCACCTGTTTTCATCTGGAGAAACAAGGCTTGAGTCTCTTCAGCTCTCAGAGTTGTCCAGTGCTCAGATAGGAACCCCATACCCCGTGACCATTCAACAGATATATTTAGAGGCAAAAAGTGCTTACTTTTCTGACAAAACAGTATTATTTGCTTTTGACGTGAATTAGTTCAAACTTTGATTGCTTGATGGGGAAACTAGGATTAAAATAGGATGTCAGACTCAACACCTCAGTAAGGTTACAAAACACTTACTGACATGGAACTGCTTTACATTCACATCTAGAGGAGAAAAGCCAATTTGCTCTTGATAAGATACTTGTATTTTTATTTTCTCCAACTGATCTGCAAATCTACAAAGAACAAGTTATGGAAAGAATGACAAGCAGAGTAAAATAAAAGACGGTAGAGACTGCTTCCACAGATTTCCTAAGCCAAGATATCAATATCAAAGATACCACTTTTAAGAGGAGTTCAGAGTAGAGAATCACGAGAATTTAACAGATTTCAAAAACTAAAAAAAGTAAGAACACAGTATTTTTTTTTTGCTTTAACATAATATATTAAGTATGATTATTAAACTGTCAAATAATTTAAGTTTTTCATCTAAAAATTAAATAGGCTATTTCTAATGTCACTCCTTAAGGAGTCAATTTTATAATTTTGGACAGAATTCTGCACAAAAAAGAAACAGGATAAGCAAGATCAAGCAGTAGAAGTATCTTAGTAAAAACAAGTTTATTCATTCATATTTTAGGTAAATATGCAAATAGTCAGCAAAGCCTTTTTGCCATGACTGTAAACTTTTTATTTTAAAAAATTATGTTAAAAACCAATACAGTAATTTCCATTAATGTTCTAAAAAAGTTTGTTCACATCTTGAAAGAAAATACATTAGCAACATCTCCCAGCAGAATCAATCTTTAAAAAAGTAAAACTCTAGGTGCATAACATTTCTACAGTGTAGTATCTCTACATTTTATTTTAATCACATGATTGAATATCATTCATCTCTATTTCCTCTAGGCCATGGTCAAGAGCATATCTTAAATAGATGATATTCAATGATGTGTTACACATTGCCACAGATACTAACATTATTAGAAGAGTGCACAACTCAATTTCACTAACAAAGCAAGACCTTTCTATATGCTGCATTGTAACAGTTAATTTAGCTATATGCCTTTAAAATCATGTATGTTTTCCAAGGAAAAAATACTAAAAATATCCATGGTCCAAATTCTGCTCCCACTTATATTCACAGGATAAGATAAGCACCATCAAGTTGAAAAGCATATAGAGAACCAGTTTGTTTATGAGTATAAGGGAGAGAAGAACTTGCCCCATGTCTGTAAACATTCACATAAGTCTGCAGTCAAAAGTGCCAGATAGGCAGCCTACCCACAGTTCAATTATTTCATTCAGAGGGGTGCTGGGGACAAGGAGAATATTATGGAACATTATTTTAGAGGCAAGTTAAATTTTTTTCATGTACTTTGGAAAAACATATTCTCAGCTAGCTAAACCATACTCCAGTAAAACATAATCCACTTCTACCCAAATACAGTACAGCATCATTTCCTAGCTTTCTTGTTCAGACAAAGGAGTACTCAATTCAGCAGCAAGCCCATGACAGTATTTCGAAGCAAAAGAAAAGCCCCACACACCTCTGACCTGCCCTCCCCTTAACATACTGCTGATGCTAATAGGAGATCCTCATACACAGGAAGAAAACATCTGAAAAACCATAAACTGACCTTGATTTGTGCACACACAAGAAGTGTGCTTCTAGACAAAAGGTCATCTACAGCTTTAATTGTCTAGTTTCAGTCTAGATCTCAGTCTATATTAACCACATATACCATACAAAACAACAGGATAGGGGCTTATTCACACTATTAAGTATACTTGGTCTCCCTATTCAGTATGACAGTCAACTGTCCTATTTACACAAATATCTGTTTGAATGCTCCTGATCCTGTAAGACACCAAACATTAAACTCTTTAAATTAAAGGAGAGTCAAGGATGCTCAGCAATTCACAGGATCAAACCCTGAATCAAATTGAATGCAATCCACAAATCAAGTCTGTTATCTGACATGGCCTCCTGGAAACATTTTACCCTCATGTTTTCCCTTTCTTTCCCCAGCTCAGAGCATGTTCCCACTATTGCAGAGACAGCCTTCAAAGTGAATAGGATCAGGCTCTGTCAAGCAAACACTGCAGTCTTTAGAAATGCCTGGTATTTACTGCCATCCACTCTGGGGCAGACTTGTCTGCAATGAAAATGGTGTTCCTGGTGTTGATGGATAGTTAGCAAAACCTTCAGGCTGAGCTGTATAGTTCTCCAGAGCAGAAGCAGAATGCGCCTTTAAGGAAGATAAGAAGTTAGGAAACAGCATTGATTAAATCAAGGAAAGAAAAATCTAAATTAAGCAAAATTTCAGCCACAATACAGTCCTACTCAAGCCAAAACAAATGGATTATAATCTGAAGTGTGCAAAGAATAGAGATGAGCAAGGCATCTATACAAAGATGTTAAACTGTAGTGCAACTATTGCTCTGAAATACCAGAGAATGAAAAAAGCACTTGGATTAAGGGGGCAAACAAAGAAGTGTTAATGGTGTTTACTGTCCAGTGGAGTAAGCACCAGCTGATTTAGAAGGCACAATGTAATCAGGAGCTGTAATATTTTAGTGACTCTGAACTTTCCTTCTCTTCATTGCTCAAGTAAATAAGCATTAATTTTAGTGACTGGATCTTATAAATAAGAACAATTATATTCCCTCAATGCAATCTGCATACATTTCTACAGAATCAAATAGACTCCTGAGATGCAAAAGCAGCATGACCTAGTTGAAATAATTTGCTTCTTCCAACTCCCTGACATTTGGAAGGTATCTGACAATATGCTGTACTCTGAACAGTACTTAGACACATGCTCCATTTCAACAACCGATGTGTCACAGAAGAGAGAAAGCTCAACTCTCTCTTTTAGTATTACACTCAGTTTTCTCTTTTAGTATTATGTAGAGAAGAACAAATTTCTTACAAGAAATTCTTACAAGCCTTCTTACAGAGGCTGTTTTTAACAAAAGACAAGCTAAACATATAAACATACTCTGACGATAGTTTCAGTTAACTTACAAATAACTTATGATGATAGTTTCAGTTAACTTATGAAACAAGCTGTTTCACGGACAAGAAATGATGAAATTACACATTACCCAAAGCCACTTCAAGCTTATATTACAACTCTATTTCTGGGAACTATCAAGAGAAAGGCACAACCACAACAGACAAATTCAAGGCAATCTGATTACACGTGCAGAGGCACATAACTCTCAACAAATAGTCCACAGAAATCTCTAAGTTATTCAAATGCCAGACTGGAACTGAGCACAGATTTTGCAATGGTAGGGTCAGCTCATTAGATTTAACACAAACTCAGCAAAAAAAAATTAATTTGCATTATCTTTTCCCTTACTTCTCCCCATTTTAGAAAGAGTTTTAGATAATGTTTTAATGTCACTCTTGAAGCATTGTACACTGGCCTTGAGTAAGAAGTTAGTACAAGTTGGTTTTTATCATCATCCTTGTAATCAGTTCTCACACAATTTAGGGGTTTTAATCATTTACTGACTCAAACTAATCCCAAGGAGTTAACAGGCAAGTACATGCTCAAGAGATCACTGGAAACAGAACAGTGTCAACAAATAGGCACATTACCTGTAGTAGTGCTGACTGTGCAGCTGCACTGTGCTGCAATTCCTGTAAGGAAGATTGTGCGGCACTTTGGGGAAAGCCAGGGATACCAGGGAGAGATAAAAGACCAGGAAAAACTGCATTTCCTGGTGTCTGTAGTCCAGAAGTCAAGCTGAAAGAATGCCAAAATGAGGCTATTATTAGGAACATCTGCATCATGTTTTATTCTGTTTCCCTCTCTATAAGCTTGTATCTGTATAAATTACAAAAGCAGTTCTTTTTCTAAATCTCATAAAGGTCAGAATGTCTAAACTGAAGTCTAGTCTTTACCCACTTAAAAATTATTCATATGTACACAAACCAAGATTGTCTGGAACATACCTAAGGGGACTCAAAATGTTTTGTACCTCAACTGTGTTGACAATCTGCACACAAAAAAACCCTTTACAGGCAAGAATTTATGCTGACTACTTCCTTAAACATCTAAGATACTGTCTGCTATTACCTGTGTGTGTCAATGGATGTCCACGTGGAATCCATTCTTGTAAAAGCCTAGGAGGTGCAAAGTATCCTCATCTGTGAAATAAGATCACTGAGCACCTCATAGGATTAGAGTGTCCTAACAGGGACTACTGAGGCCAACCTATTTAGTCACTATCCTATCTGTCCTTCTAAAGACAAGTGGAAATGTAGTAGTGAAGTAACTTTAAAATTATCTGTAATTAGTAACCACAAGTGAAAATATTGTCTACACTCCTAAAATAAAATCAGTGTTTTGCTCAAGAAAAATAGTTCTGACCTCCTCCAGAAAGAGTAACATACCCAGCCTGTGCCACAAGTGCAGAGTTGAAGTTTGAGCTAAAGGCCGAGGCAAACCCTGGCAGGACTGGAGCCGGAGATGGGGCTGTGGCAGCTGCTGGCAACGGTGCAACTGCTGCTACTGCAGAAGATGCCTGGAGGCCAGGGAAAGAAGGGAGAGCAGGAGTGACAGAGGGTGTGTTAGAGACAGGAAAACCAGGGAAGGATGGGTTTGATGATCCCAGAGGTCCCTGGGCAACAGAAAAAAGGGAAGGGACGGCACTGGACAAGTTAAGCGAGAAGGGTGGAGCGGAGACTGTTGCAGAGGCGGCGAGTCCTGAGAGTACGGCAGCGGTGGAGCTCACATGGGGGGCGGACACGGCTGAAGCGCTTGTAGCCGGAGCGGCCAACAGGGACCCCGGGAGGGTGACGGGCGGGGTCAGTGCTGGGGTACCAGTAAAAGCAAAGTTACTGGTTAGAGACGTGAAAGGGGGAAGTCCATTGAACACGGGGGCAATGGGAGCAGAGGAGCCATGTGGAGCGAGGGAAATGGAAGCCAGAGAACTGGAATTGTTCAGAGGAGCACTCAAAGAGGAGAGCCCTGACAGCACTGGATTTAGGGAACTGGGTAAGCTGACGGGCACTGAAGCTGCTGAGGTGTAAGCACGTCCGAGCCCTGACAGTCCTAGAGCGCCATGAGAAGGGCTGGCTGAATGAGAAGGACCTTTGAAGGCCGACAGGGTAGGACTCATGGGCTCTGTTTTGACCAGAACTGGGATACTTGTGGCAGCTGGGGCTGATGAGAGCTGCTGGTCGGGATTAGTAGGGCTTGTGCCATGCAAGAGGGAGGCTGATGAGCCACAGTTGACTGGCATAATCGATGGCGAAGTGGTTAAAGGTGACTGTGCAGGCAATGTGGGAGGAGTGGAACTAGAATTGGCTACAGATGGGGATGGAAGACCTGGAAAAATAGCCAGCCCAGGTGTGGAGGAACGCTGTGTGTTGGGGGTGGCTGATGGAGTGTAACATTTGTTGACAGAGGAAGTAGGAGGGTCAGAGCTTTGATTAGCAAGAGCAGATAAAGAAGCAAGCTCACTTGTCACAGCAGAAGGTAAAGCAGATGAATTGATTAATGAAGTGTCATTTGATGTCAGAAATCCCTTTAGGACAGACAAAATCGGGTTAGGCAAGCTAAGCGAGCCAGGAATGGTAGTGGCAGGAGAATTAGCAATTGTAGATGGAACAGGACTAGAAATCCCTTGGGCATTGGGCGGCAAGGACAAAGGGAGGCCAGCAAAAACTGATGACAATGGAGCAGGATTATTAGCAGAAGCAACTGAAGAGGTTGCAGAGAACGGGAGGCCAGCAAATGGAGTAGCAGCAGATGCGAAAGCTTCCGTGGGTGCAGGGGTGGCACATGGAGTGGAAGAACCTTGAGGAGCAGGAACAGCAGCAGGGATAGAAGCCAGCCCAGAAAAAACTGAGGGGGTGGGGGTAGAGGTTGCACTGTGAACAGATGTGACAGGAACACCAGGCAATGAAAGGGATTTGATGACAGTAGGGGTCGGGGTGGATGGCTGAGATGTATGGATGGAAGAGGAGACCTGTCCTGGGAAAACAGGAAGGACAGGGGTAGACATGTTCATCCCAGAGATGAGTGGAGTTGCAGGTGCTAATGGATGGCTTATTGCCTTGACAGGTGATGGGGTAGGGACTGGAGTAGCAGCAGGTGTTGAAGGATTAGAACCATGAGGAGTAAAGAGCTGATTCGCTTGTGCAGAAAAAGCTGCAAAGAAACAAAACCAGTAAGAATACTTGAAACTGTCAGAAATGTTTGAAATCAACACAAAAACATTTTATACAGCATTTCAAAAGTATGATACACAGGCAATAACTAACACACAATGTCTATATATAAACAATGAACAGCGGGGCCTATGAAAAAACCAAAAAGGTACACACAAACACATCACACAAATTGTACACCATGTGGGCTAACACTTCTTTTTAAAACACTCTGTGACATCTGCTACCTCTTCATGATCTCATGCAAAACAGTTAGAAACTCAAATACACTCTGTAAGAACATCTAAGTGATACAGGTAAACACCCTCCCTCTGGTCCCTAACATTTGGCAGTACCCAAACCAGATCTAATATTCCATCAGCATCAGATCACCTGGGCTCCTCTGCATCCACTCTCACTGAAGGTCAGAATTTCCTTCAGAACCAGTTAATTCAATGTATCATGATTTCAGAGAAGTTTAGTCAACAACTGAAGAAAGCTGATTTCAGGTGCTGGTAGTTTTCTTTCCTTCAAAATCACGTCATTCTCTTCACTGTGTTTCCTTCAGATTTTGATTCTAAGAAGGTACACTTTTAAATTCATTTATCATACTACAGTAGTAAACTAACATTGGTGCTTGACTTTATCAACAAGTATTTCTAGGAGTCTTTAGTCAGGTGTCTGTAACAAAGGTGAGCACCTGCCACTAAAAGTATCAGCTTGTGTCAATCCTACAAAGTAAGTTAGAGACATCAGTCAAGCTGCAGGAAAACGGGTGGGCACACTGTGAATGGGGAGGTGGAGGTTAATGGAAAGGAGCTGCATTTATGAACACTGGCATGTCAAGAGTCTCAATATGCCTGCCTCTACTTTCCTGTGGAACATGAATATGTTAATAAATCATTCCTCTCAAACAACCCTTGTGCTTTATGTTACTTTTGGAACAATCTGTTCAAATGTAAGCAAGACACTCATCCAACCAGTCAAATGTACCACCCTACGTAACTCTCTAGCAGCCTACATGTCTCTCTTGCCTGATTTCTACATGTAATTCTACACAGAAAATTATTCTTTAAAATCTTGGGCCTAAGCTGATATGACAAACTCCCATTGTGTGTATGTTGCAACTCTAAAACAAGTGAATCTGCAAAAAAACTATTTCCTTTGACATACTCCTTTCAAAAAAAGCCCAGGCTGCTCAGCTCTGGATTCTGTTCCTTTCTCATTCTATTTCCAAGTTCAATACTGTCCTAAAGATCACAGTTATTTAATCCTGACAGCCAAGATAATCACTAATGAAATACAGCTGTACTAGAACCCAGAGTTGTTACTGAACTTTTCTTCCTAAGAGAATATTCCATTCTTTAAACTGTATTCATTTAGCTATATGAACTAACTTTGTAAAAATACATGCACACTTAAAGAGGGGTAAATAAGAATGAAGTGATTCTTCAAAACATTTCTGTAGAACCATCCCTGGACATAGAGAAGGAAGGACAAAACATAACTTTTTTTTTTGGTCCCTAGGAGTATTTCCAGTGGCTAAACTTATCACAGTAATTTTATCTATTTGCAGCATTTGTTAATATGACTGACTCAATGGTCAGTAAATTCTCAGTTTGTATTTGTCAAATCTTACAAAGTGTTATCAAAGCCTTTTTATAAGTAGTTCCTAATGGGATTTATTATTATGCTTTGTACTAAATGTGAAAAGAACCACACAAATATAAACAATAAAAAATGCACCACTGTCTTGGTAAAAAGAACAGGATCTTACAGGGTAAGATGAAAGTGCAGGCAGATGTAGTTGAATTGAACACTATGGCATAAGACATTCAAAAATCTCTAAATCTCTCTTGTATTCCTACCTTCTTATTGCAACTGATCTATGAAATTAAAACGTCGATGAGTTTTTCAACAGATGTCCAGAGTTCTAAAAACTGCAAAGATTTACTGAAGAATTGAAGTGCATGACATTGCAAAGTGTATTGTCATTTAGTTTTTAGCACTTCTCATACTTACATGATGAAGAATATAAAAAAACTTTACAAGCTAACAAAAAATAATGAACTTTAATGTTTCAATGCTTCTAAGTACAAATGTCTGATGATTTTTTTCTCCACTCTCAAGAGATCCTATTCCACATACTTAGTAGCTGCATACGTAGAAGCTTATGAAGATCCCACTAAACAAGTTGTTAACATTTTCTGAACAAATAACAAAGATACAGTCAACACAAAAATCCCCCTGTGGATTTGCAATTTACCTTGATTTTGGGAAGGTTTTGCCTGGGAGGAAAGGTCCTCATTTTCTAAACAGAGAACAGCAGACTGTTATTGAAAGGCAAATGAAACTCCAGCAGTGAATGATCCACTCCCAGCAATGAACCAGGAAAACCAACATGAATATTTTTAAAAGATATGCATGCTTTACCTGATACTGCTTGATTAGCAGTGTATGGTGGAGGAGCTGGTAAGCCTGGAGCTATGACATTGGCCATTGGAACTAAGCCAGCATTGTTGTAAGCACCTAAAATAACAAAGGCAATACACATCCCTGTTGTCAGAAGAACTTGTATCTAGATGAACTAGTAATCATCTTCTCCTTTAAAAAAATATTTTCAAGACTATAAGACATTCCCCCATCAAAAAGCTAGACCAGTTAATTATCCAGGCTGGATGTTGGCTTTTGCCGATGTCTGCCTAAATGACATGCATTGTGATCCAAATTGTACTAAGGGCAATTCTCTTAAGAGAGCATGAAAAAGTCAATTTCAATTCCTTTCAGTTCCATTTTTTCTCAATTTTTTGGAGAAAAAAACTCCAAGGGGAGGAGAGATACAGAGTGTCTGCGGCATAATTGGTTCCTTTCTTATTCCTAATTTAAAGGCTGTTGCAACTCCTTCTTCAATATTAAAGTCGGACAAACAAAGGAGCCAAACACAGATAGTAACCATGACCCTTTAACACTAGCTAGAAAATTCTGAGAAAAACATCCCTTGTCAAATACTTAATCTAGTATTCTTCAATATTTCTTTTAATGTTAAGAAATTCAAGTAGGTTAGCAAAGTACTTTAATATAAAATTCTTACACAAATTAACATATTTAATAAACCTTTTTTCCTCTGTTATTTTTTGGAGCAACTCAAACTGTTGTATTGCTCTGGTATACAGTTCTGATGAAGCACATCTGAATTTAAATTGCAGGAACATAAACACATTTCACAGTGGCCCTGAATTAACAGTTTAAGAGCATAAGAACTTGGGCTTCATGGGAAAAGGTAGCACTTGAGCAATACTGAAAGTGCACTAATTTGTCATACAGAAGTCCTTTCTGATTTCATACTTTCATAGTAATTCCACCTGATGTTAAGATTTCTTGCACAACAACTCTTGCCTGAAAATCAGGAAAGCAACTAACAATCACTGCATCACTCAGGAAAGAAATGTTCAAGAGGCAGAAAACAATTCATCGTTCTAGCCACTGACTGAAAACATCACATTCAATAGTTTCAGGTCATCATCTGCAATCTCATTAAACATACATTACATATAATTTCAGCAGTTATGAGTTCTGTTGTCACAAGAGCTTTCTTAAAAAAAGAAAACATTACAGCCTAGTAAGGCCCTGAAACCTCAAAAGCTCTTTCATATCCTAAAACCGTACTAATATTTCAATCCTGCCACAGGCCAAATTTTGTGCTTTAAGAAACTTTGCATAGGATTTATACAATATAAATTTGAGTTAGTCTGCAAGTTTTCTGTACAGTTTCTTGGGAACAAGTAATTTCCTGGGCATAAATAATCAATCAGTCTTAGTTTAGCCACTAGAAGTGCCCATTTTTCTAAAATGGCTATAAAAAGACTTGCAGACACCAAGTTGATTAGATGACTCAGCCTTCCACATGCTTGCTAGGAGTTCTGCTTCACTTTCTTATCTTACCTGAAAAACTCCCAGAAATCAGCAAAAAGCAAGCATCCTAAGCAGAGCACACCTTGTTTTGCAGTACAGAATTTCAAGATTAGAAAAGGCTTTCAGCTGCCAGACCTGAATCTGACTACTTAAGTAACCCAAGCTTTCTTCCAAAGAAAGGGCAATTGCCTTGCTCCCTTACAAAAATGTCTCAGGTCTAACAATTGATGCAGCAGAGCAAAGAGGGAAGCTTATAAACAAAGGCTTAATCTTACCTAAGGTATTAAGCTAGAAATAGAGCAATGGCAGGAAAAGACAATCACTATTTCCCTTCTGAGACTAAAATCTACTTTTCTTTTAGGAAACTTTACTCTCCATTATGATGGAGAAAAGATAAAGCTGAAGGCAACTGAGAAACAGATTACAGCCCTTCAGCTGTGCAGTTCCTACACAGTTCCACTCAATTCAGGGCCATGGCTGACCATATCCCAAGCTGCGTTCTACAGCAACAAGTCAGACTTGTCAAGCCAAAGCCAAAGCCTTGGCCAAACATTACAACAAAGCCAAAGCCCTTTTCTTGTCTAACGTGCACAATGTCTCTCATAAATTAAATGTTTTGTCATCAGAACAGGACTGTGAACTTTTCTTATGGATGTGGGAAAAAGAAGTCAATATATTCCTCTTTTTATAAATTCTGTTGTCATGAAAGAAAAGGTAGAAACCAGTAGCCAGAGCATGTTCAGGGAGCAGAAGCCAATTTCAGATATGACCATGGTCAGAGAAACTGACACTTGACACATTATTTAAAAGGCAAATGCATGAACAATAGCATCAAGCCAGAACACACAGAAACCTTACTTGGTGCAATAGTTGCATGTGGCCGACATGGTGGGATGGGGTATGGAACTGGTTTGTGTGGATTGTACGTTGATGGAGCCTACATAAACAAAAAACAAATGGAAAAAGCCATAGTGAAAGCATTAACTAAGGTTTCTCAGACAAAAAGCTAACATTCAGATACTTCTACAGACAGGCATTCTTCACTACAAATATATGTGATATGAACTTTTTTCATAATATCCATAGTAACTGCAAGTATTTCGCTCTTTCTGAAAAGAGTGAAGCAAACATCATTAGTATACTTTTAGATTTTAATATAAAACTGAGCACAGGTGGGAAAGAGAGCTCCTTTCTGCCTTGCAGTTCACACACTGCAGTGTTGGACTGACTTCTCATTTTAAAGGTTTAACACATCTAAAACTAGCAATATTTCTGAAGGTACCTATGCCTTTAAAATAGTACAGATTTGTAGGAAACATCTCATAATAAAAGTGATAATAAAACATTTGGAAAATATTTCAAAGTAGTAACAGTTTCACTGAAAGTTTGTCCCACATACTTAAAAATTTTGAAATGCACATCAGCTGTGCTGTCTTTCTAAGGCACTGCTGTAATTCAAGTTTCAAAGACGGAGGTATTTTCTGTGTTTATGTGAGAAATCCTCAGAGAGCAGCTCATGATGGATTACTAAAAGTGCTTTTAGTTTTCTCTTCTGCTACTGTAGCTTAAATTCTGTCTTCAAATGCACATACATTGTATCCAGTAGAGAATCCTTCCCCTCTACAGATAAAAACTAGAGCTCATATTCATTACAGAAGTTTAGCTTCAATTAAATTGCTGCTCTACAGTCTTCTTGCAACATAACAGCATTTTATAACAAAGCCTTGTTGAATTGGCTGGTAGGTGTTTTGTGGATTTTTAAAGTTTCATTTATTTATTATTTTTTTAGACATACTGGTTTGGATGGTCCAAGTATACGGGCTGCTATTCCCTTTCCTTCATTAGTACATTCTTCTGTGTCCTTTTTGATAGGAGTTCCCTGAAACAAAAGAAAATTAAACCAAGCATTAATTTAGAAGCAAATCTGGCTGTACAATTTCTGCTGTATTTGATTTTTTTTCCTGAGCCACATTTGAGGTTTTGAACATTCTGAAAGTAACCATGTTTGTCAAGGGAAAAAAACCAACCCAACAATTTTAGGCTTGTAAAGTAGTGAGTAAGAGCATTCCAATAGCTTGGTTTGTAACACTGAGCTTTTGTAAAGAGAGGCATTTTAAACAGTGCATGTTGATGATGGAATTCTGCATTTTGACTTGTGGATGCGATAACATTAATTTCAGTTAATTCTGCTGTCCCTTAAGTGCTCACAGGAAATGCTTAATATGCTTAAGAGCCTCACAAAGATTAGCAGTAATACTGCAGTGACCACAGTAGGTAACCTTATCAACCTACCAGGAAGCATCTTGACACCTCCTGATTCTGCCAAATATTGCTAGAGTTTACAATGTTTTCCTTATATGAACAATATCTTATTTATGAAGTAATCTTTAACTGAAGCAGCATAGAAAAACAGGCAAATAAAAATAATGCAAGTTCCCTATAAATGTGGAATGGGATAAAACAAACAAACAAACCCAACAAACACACTCTGGGTTTGATTCCACTCCTCCTTCCATGTATATGAATTCTAGATTTGGTTATACTACAATGAATCTTAAATCAAGGGTTCATTTGTGAAAAGCAAAAGCAAAGGATCTTGCTTACTGGAAAAATTCCATTAATGCGGCTTGGTTTACCCTTGGGATAAGGATTGCCAGGGATCATGCCACAGGATGATATCATAGCATGAGGAGCCTTACAACCTGCTTTTGAAGCCTGCAAAATAATCAAGAAAGAACATTATTTGCTATCAAATTCAATGCTCTAAAGAAACTAGTTACTATTTCATGACATTTAGACTGCACGAATCAACCTACATGGAACAACTGAAGTCCGTTTCAAATCTTACTTCAAATAATCCAAACAACTCAAACTTCTGCCAGACCCCCTCTGCTTATGCTGAACTTGGGTTTAAGCACTTGGTGTTCTCTAAAACAAACACAAACCTTCCTCCAGCATTGGTTGCAATTCTGTGTCCTTTTTGTCTATAGGTTCCTAATGCCTGACAAAAACTTCTCCTTTTGTTGCACATGCTCTTATCTTTTTTCAGTTGCTTGTTTCAGCTTGTCTTACACCAGCAGTTCCCAAAAGTCCTCTTGTTAAGCCCTGACCCCACAATGACCACAAGGATGCAAACAGAATCCTAACAGAACAAGAGATATTAGTTTATCTTGATTACCTGTTCAAGAATTCTTCTGCATCTTTTCTTCTCTGACATATTAATTCTGAACAGATCTTCAATAAGACGATAATTCTGAGCATCAACAATGTTGCTGAAAAGACAGTGACAGACAATTACTGCCATTCCATTTGCAGAAATGAAATAACGCACCACTGAAAAGTGACCCACACTTAGTTAGCCACTACCCAAAAGCACATTAAAAACCATAATTATTTCAGCTCATAATATTACTATTATTATTAAAGTAAAAATCCTAGGCTTAAATAGGGACTTCATACCTATAAGTAAAACATGGTATTAGAACTAAATATCAATACAGAACAATGGATGATGATGGCTAAACTTTATTGCATTAGTAAGTATGTAGAAAAAACGAATTTTGCATCACAACAGTTGATTAGAAAGCTTTAATTACTACTAACACACAATTCCTAGCACAGCAGAAAACCAACAGCTACCCAATTTGCCACTGCTTCTTGCCAGTCTGGTAGAAAAACAAGTTTTCATTTAATTTACTTTAGAATGAAACAATAATTCCTGGTAAATCTCTCTAAGTTCTGCAGAGCTAGTGAAAGCCTTCATATAGTTCCAAAAGGCACTCCTCTTCTCTCTTCTTCCCAAAACTACACCAGACACACCACAGATAACAAAATATGTGACTATATGGAGACCAATGCCTGAGACCAATCCTACCCAACTTTTTCAAAATTTTGACCAATATTTTACCAAGCCCTTCTCTGTCAATATTACTTCTGCCATCCAAACTACTGGAAATACAATACAGCATCAAAAAGGAGGACTCCTCAAAGGAGGATATTAGACAGAAATTAAATCAGCAGAACATTGAATGAAGCCATGAAAAGCACCTCAAAGAACAGTATTAAAATGTGAATAAGCTTTCAGCTTTGTCCACTATTCCTGATTAATGAAGTAAGCAGCACATAGATTTGGGCTAGGATTTGTAATCATGACTCCCTTACTTTGCTCTTGTGCTGTAGAAATTCAACAGCTAAGGAAGTTATGGTACTTTCCCCTCACATCAGCTGAAGTGTAGCAGCTGAAGAGTCCAAGAGCTCCAGTCTCATCACAAGAAGATAACAGGTTAGTCTAATGTGCCACTAGCTTTCCTTAGGCTACCCTGCTTTGTTTTGGTCTGAAATAGACTAGGAGCACTTACATGGCTTCCTTAAGTTCAACACCAAAAGCAAAATCATTTCTGTATCCTCAGTCTTAATTGTTTTATGTATATTTGTATCATGAATTTATATCCCTCAGGAAGTTCAAACAGGCTGTAATAGAGTATTCATAGGGAAGACAGATATGCTTAAAGAAAAAAAAAAACACCAAAAGAGAACAACATTTTATAAAATAAATACTCTGAAACAAGCAGAATTGTTTCATTTTAAATATGTGTAATTGATCCTTTGAAACAGCTCTGTTCACTAGGAAAACCCCAATTTTCTCTGTAAATATAAATTTACAATATCTATACTTTTTTTTTATAGGCAGTAAATTCATCAGTTTAAGAGATCCATTTACTTAACTCATTTCTACATATGTAATATTTAGAGAACTTTTCAAAAAAGGGTCAATTCCCAGAATTTTTCGGTCTCAAGGCTTCCAGATTTCAGTGAGCAGAGAAATAAGCTTAAGGCCCTCTTTGTTCTCTACAACATTTGAAGATCACAGTAAAAACACCACCAAAGTGGCAGTCTTCCAGCAGGCAGAAGCCCACATAGCAGCAAGAGCAAGGCTCAAAATGAACTATGGAATTTTCCACAATCACAGAGTCATTGGTTGGAAGGGCCTTAAATATCATCTAGCTCCAAAGCCCCTTCAGGTGAGCAGAGGCACCTTTTACTAGACCAGGTTGCCCCTCATCCAGCCTGGCCTTGAACATTTCCAGGGATGAGGCATCCACAACTTCTCTGGGCAACATGTGCCAGTGCTTCACCATCCTCACAGCAAAGAATTTTTTCCTAATATCCATTTTAAACTCACTCTCTTTCAGTGTGAAGCTATTCCCCTTGTCCTGTCACTACATTTCCACTCTCTTGAAGGCTTCCTTCAGGTACCAGAAGGCTGCAATTAGGTCACCCCAACTCATTCCAGTTTGAACAAACCCAATTCTCTCAGCCTTATGTCTACTCCTACAATGCCTACTTCTAATTATTCTTTTAAACAGCCCCATCAGTAATGGATTTGTGCTTTACCTTAACCAGGCACAGTGCTTCCTTCTAGGAGTATCTAAAATTGTATATCCTCAGTCATGAGCTAAACCAATACAAGTTAAGGAACACAGCAGAAGAGATACTTACGAAGCTAAGATTTCAAGGGCAATAAGTTTATCTTTACTGAATGTGAAGCAGTTGAGAATATTAACCATTTTTGATGCTGGAACTGCCACTATTTTCTGACAAGAAAGAAAGAAAAAAGTGTGTAAAAATAAGGTAGTACAATTATTTTAAACTCAAAATACAATTCACTAACAGCTTCATATGGCATATTTCAGTAAACTTTTAATAACCTCTCCCTCCCATTGGGAAGGAGACTCTATATGCTAAATTATGAAAAAGCAGCTCCAAAAAGCACTCACCAAAAGCAAAGAAATCAGGAAAGTTAACAAGAGTTACAAAGGGTTACATCTCTTCCTGTGATACACAGGAAAGTAAAAGTCACTTTAGTCAGAAAAGATACCCCAAGTAGAAGTACGACATTTCATAGTTTGATAACACTGAAGGAGATGAAGAAGAAACTTTGAAGATTTTAAAAGATATATTGACTCATCAGTTGAGCAGTAGGTGTTATAAAATTAAAATTGCATTAAAAGATCAAATTTATTCCACAAGATCACGTCACAAGAACTTACATGCTGTAAAGCCTTTATTGCCTTAAGCTGTGGTTCTGCCCAGGAGAAGTATCTCAGCAATTCAACAACCTGCAACAGTAAGGCCTTCAATTAATCTTTCAGATATATTAAAAAGGTATGCTAACAGCATCAATATGACCTTTCCACTTTTGTAGCACACTGGTATACTGCTAAAAAACACCTGTCTGTGATGTCTGATTGTCAGTGCCTAACAGCATCTAACCTTTTTTCTTCTCAGTAGCACCTAAAAATTATATTTTATGAGATTAATATTTTCCATGGAAATATTTAAAATACTTTTAGACATATATTAGCATATATGAATAACAATACCACTGTATTAGAATAAGTTAAAAAAAAAAAAGTATCTCTGAAAAAGCTTATCAACCATCAGGATCCCAAATAGCATATTCCCAAAGACACACCAAAAAAAGCCAGCAGGGAAAGAAAGAGGAAAAAGAAAATCTACATATTATCATATTATACATTATCACTACATCTCTATTTAGAGAATACACACAAAACAATCCTAAATTCCATTACGATAAATTTATACCATTTTCCAGACACAATAAGAATGAAAATGTAGTGATTTTGATGACAAAGCAAGTTGGAACTCTTTTTAATATGTCATGCTGATACAATAAAAAATTAATTAAATCTCCTCAATTAATAAATATGAAAAGCTAATATGATCAGCCTCAGTATGACTGGAGAAAATCAGTTTGTATTGATAAATACACAAAAAAATAGCTCCCATTAAACCCATAATAGTGTTGACTTTACCTGCTCACTGGAGAAGTATCCATGAACATATTCAATAGCTTTTAATTTGTACTCAGTCAATACAGCCTAAAAGACATAGGAAAAAAAAAAGATGCATAATTAGTGACTCAAAAATTATAATTATAGCACAACCATCTGCTATTCTATTAATCTAAAATCTGCCCCTACAAAGTGACATTTGTATCAATTACACTGCAGCATTTTGAAGTAACAGTGTATTTCTTAGTTAACTGAGAACAGTGAAAAGCAGGAAGATGTGATTTAATTCTTATGTTAAAAAAAATACTCATCTTTTTATTTGATTTTGCTTTTTTTGTTGTTCTTGCTTATAACTGTTCTGAGAGAATATTATCACTCTTATTTTTGCTCCTGTGGTTTACATCAATTTTAAGTTAAACAAGACATACAGTTCAGGCATTTGCTTTGTATGGCCCCTATAAACTAACTGACTAAGTATTTTACTTTGGTGAATTTATGAAGGAATTGGATAATGAGTCTATACAGACAGAATTAAATACACAATAAAGCTTGGTCCAGAGATGGATACTATCATTATCCTTACACATTTCAAATTTTAACACACAGTCATCCCAAACAAACAAAGCACAGTACTTTAGTGCAGCACTGGCCTTTTGACTTTGTGGCAGGACACTTGTGTTGATAACCACATGAGCTGTCTAACAGCCAGGACTTCCTCCTTCCCCACACCCAGCCCTCTGTGACAGGTACAAGATCCAAAGAGACACCTAACAGCTGAATTCCTGCCCCAAGCTGGTGAAAACACCCTTCTTCCATAGTTTCCATGTCCCCCCTCCAATGCTAGATCTTGTGTATTTCTCAAAGTAGCTTTAGCTGTACCCACACACCCACTTCTATCTTCCTCCCAACAGCCCTAGAACCTACCTCTACCCCTTGTCTTTTTGCTCCTGTCCCTCCACACAGAAAGACACCAAGGTCTCCATCACTGCAGCCTGACTGAATGAGTAGCACAGATGTACAGAAACCTGCTTGGATACTGTCTGAGACAATCCTCCTCCTTTCTGTACTTCAATAAGAGACAAACACTACCAGACACACTGAAGTCACAGAGGGGAAAGAATTTCTGTCTTCGTGCCCATATTTTCTTCTATCCCTTCCTTCTCTTGATGTGTTTTGGAAAAAAGCAGTGTATGTCTTTTATTTTTATGGAAACAAATGTTATTTTTCCTTCTTAAATCAATAAATTAATGACTTTATAACAAAAGTACAAACAGAAAGCACTGCTATGTATATTTATGGAAGGAACAAACAAACAAACAAACAAAACCCCCAAAGTTTATTTTGCAAGCGCTTGTAAATACATACAGGGAAAAACAGAAGTAAGCTACACACAAAAACGTTTAAATAATTGTTCCTGCTAACTGCAGGACTGAAAATGGAACATGCCAACACAACAAACTTATAAATCACATAATAAAGAAGATTCTACCATGGAGCAAGAAATGAAGATTAAACAAAAACAGTAACAAAGACACAAAATCAGCATTTGAACAAGGAATGTTGCACCACAACAGCACAACTATTATCAACACAGCACAGCATTAACCCTTAGATCAACAGCAAGCTGGAATACAGGAATACAGGCAGATAGCATAGAGGAAACATAATTGCCTAAAATCACATGTCTAAACCCTTTTGTCTGAAGTCTTTAGTAATCACAGAGCATATTCTGAAGGACTGCACTGCAGTAATATAATTGAAACATTACTACCTCCCACCATCAATCATCAGAGAAAGCATTCATGTCCTAGTCGTTCTCAGATTTTTTTTTTTTTGTGGTTCCCAGATTTTCCACACCAATTCATAAGTTGGGAGGGAAGTCCACATCCTGAAATATCTTAGACTGTCACGTTTTCAGCTGTTTTACAAAGTAGACTTTATGACCATGACCTTAAGCAAAAATGTAGTTGTGATAAGAAAGACACTCCTGGGGTTTCTGTTGAACAGTTTCATATCTCAGTATGGTTTTATACCTCGATATGTTGCAAAATAATAACACTGCAATTGTAGGCATCACTGCCTCATGCTGAAGAGAACCTGAACTGAAAGTCAACTCCAGTACCCTAGTCCAAATAAAGGAAATTCACCTCTTCTAGACAAACCAACACATCAAAAAACTCTACTTAATACAAAAATGCTATGGATCGCTGTTCTGCCACAAGGAAATCCCATCTGAAACAAGCCCTTCATTGTCACACCAAGACAGCTCCAGAGGTAAACTGTTCCACTGTGACACTTAAATAACCTCTCTGTTTAACTGCACCAAAATACATCATCACAGGTTTCTGCTTCCCAGGCAAAATAGGAAACTTTAATCTCAAAGGTTCTGATTTTTTCGCTCTCCTTTTCTCCTTCTAGCATTCAGGGAAGTGTGCCAACATAAACCACTAACCTTGAGCTCTCCTGTTAAAAGCAGCCCCCCTTGCAGAGAGAGATCAGAGCCCTGCCAGTCACCAGGAAGCCCAGGTTTGTGCCTCTGCTCCCCAACAGTACTTTGCTCAGAGAGGTTTTAAGAGTTTTTAAACAGGAGATGCAGAAGCACAGCTCAAAGCACGCATCAAAAGGCATTATGCACATCTCAGAGGAAGAAGGTGTGCACACACTCCTGAGCTGTGACTTCCAACAAGGACAACACAGCACACCTCAGGAATCAGTGTTCTAACATCCTATTTGTGCATTGTACCTTCTAAACCAGCGTATAAAAGGTGGGTACTTCACACTGCCTCCGGACAGGCCAAGCAAACGCAGCCCTTCCCCCAAATAAAACATGTTTGGCTACTTTGTTTTTCTTCATCTTCCCTGAAAGTGAAAATGCTGCAGCAACCCTATGCAAGTGTTTATTTCAAATGGGCGCTCAAGACCATCCAGGTCCCAACCACCTCTGCAGGGACACCTCCCACTAACAGGGCTGCCAAAGGCCTTATCCAACCTGGCCTCGAATTCTGCCAGGACTGGGGAATCCACCACCTCCCTGGGCAACCTGCTCCACTGCCTCAACACCTTTACAGTAAGGAATTTCTTGTTAATACCTAATCTAATTGCTTCCCCTTTTCAATGTGAAGCCATCACTCCTTGTCCTATGGTTCACTACCAAGTGATCAAACTAGCACGCAAAACGAGGATTTACCTTCCTAATTTCATCCAGCACGGTTTCAAACGATTTCTTATCCATCTTGACTATCGCATTCAAGGCCGACACTTAAACGTGTGGAGGAAAGGGTACTAACTTAAAAAAAAAAAAAAAAAAAAAAAAAAAAAAAAAAAAAAGGCAGGCAGGGAAGGGGGCCGGAGCTGTCCCGGGCCCCGGGGATGGGGCGCTGCCGCCCCTGCAGGGGCGGACACGGAGACAAAGGCGCCCCCGGGAGCTCCCGGCGCGTCCCGGGTGGGAGAGGGCGGGCGCGGGGGTCGCGGCAGCGGCAGGAAGGGAAGAGAAGGGCGGCGGGAAGGGCAGGGCAGGGCAGGGCAGGGCGGCCCCGCTCAGCAGGCTGCACGGCGGCCCGGGGCGCCCCCGCAGAGCATCGTTGTCGGCGCCGCCGCCCTGCGATCCCGGCGGGCAGAGCCGGGGCGGGCCCGGGGCAGGCGGGGAAGGCGGCCCGGCGAGCGGCGTGAACCCACAGACAGCGCAGCCCCTCGGCCGGTCCCGCCTCCCCGCCGTCGCGTCCCTATGGCATCACGGCGGAGCGAAGGCCCCTTCCCGCGCCGGGCGTCAATATCGGTGCCTGCGCGGGAGCGGCGGGAAGTGGCGGCGGGCTCGCCCCTGGCCCGGCTCCCGGAGCTGTGCCGGAGCGCTGAGCGCTGCCCCGGAGCCCCACCGCGCCTGCTGTGCACCACCCCCGCTCCTCCTCCCCCGGGCCCGGGCCCGGCACGGCGCGGGGAGCAGCGGCCGCCATGGCGAGGTGGGCGGGGCGGCGGGCGCGGGGCTGCCACGGCAACCGGCCCGGCCCCCGGGGGGCGGGAGCGGCCGCGGCGCTGGGGCTGCCATGGCCGGGGCGCTGCTGGCCCTGCTGGCCCTGCTCGGCGGCTCACAGGTGCGCGGCGGCCACGGGGCTTCGTGCCACGGCCTCCGGTGCGGGCGGACACCGGGGAGGGCCCGGGGCGGGGGCTGCGGGCGGCGCTCGGGGGTTCCAGGCGGAGGCGGTGGCACCGGGCGGCCCCTCCCAGGGGGTTCCAGGGGATATGCTGCGCCCCAGCGAGGAAAATGACCCTATGGGTGAATAATTTCCCAGTTGATACTGACAGGTGTTCTCCCTGCTTGGTCGCTGGCGGTTTCCCTTCATGACAGCCCGGCCTGTGCCCCAGTGCCTCCCCTGGTCCCGCAGGGCGAGAGCAGAAATGCCGGGGGGCCCTGGGCCTTCAGGTCTCACTTCTGAGCTGTGCCGAGTGCTCCCTTTCAATGCTGACCTTCCAGCAGTGCTGAGCTTTCCCTTCTCTGCTAGAAAAATAGAACAGGAAGGTTATTTTTTTCCATTGTCGTTTAAAATGTATTCATTGACCCGAGTCTGACTGCTCCTGGCATTTTACACTTCTTCGTTTCCAAGGTGTAGTTTTTTTTCTTGACCTGAATTTTTTTTAACTTTTCTTATTTTCACCTGTTGAAATGGCTGAATCTGGTGCATTTTCTGCGCTATTTTCCTCATTTTGGAGAGTGATCTACAGATATTAACAGCAACTCTGGTGTAAGAAATTTCAGGGTGTGTGTTTTGCCTTCTAATTCCAGAGCTCCCCAATCCAAAGGACTTGATTAGCTAGTTTTCAGATTGTTGATATTTTCCCACTTGCAGGACAAACAGGCTGCAAGCCTGTGTCTGTTTATCTGTCTTGTTAATTTTAATTGAATAAATAAATGGATGATGCTTCAGCACACAGTTACTTTCAGCTGCTGTTTCCCCTGATCCCACTCTCATGGAATTTGAATACTATATATTTATTTTGTATTCTCAGGTTTTAAAAGCAGAGTACGTCTTTCCTCAGAATGGACAGCAACAGATGTACAAGCTGGACATAGGCTGGCCTAAATCTCCAGAACAATTCACTGGCCAAACATTTTGTGTTGCTGTTGACTCTCTCCATGGTTTGGTCTATGTAGGACAAGTGAGTGGGAATACTGTATTTCTCTCTGTGTTGTGTTTGTGTTTTTTTGCTGTTAATACATCTTGTCCAGATTAGGATATATATGTGTATGTTTATTTACATATATTTGCATATTTTTATATGTATAAATAATTATTGTCTCAAACTCAGAGAAAATATAAGCAGAGATATCTCTGCTGTCTCTGTTTTTGAAAGCAGTTCTAGCACATTTGTTTATGGGGTTTTTTTAAAGCATTACATTTCTGTGGTATGAATGTATGATCCAACTTAACTGAGTTACAGCAGCTTGTTCCCTCAGCTGTAAGATAAAATGTGATTCTGGGGCAAATGAGTCTTCCATTCTTTGAGGCCTTGTCCCATGAAATCAAAACCACACAGCTCTTTCAACCAGTTAGAGTAATTGGAGTTAATTTCCTCTACCGAGCTCTATGTGTGAGTATCTCTAGGGTGTGGACAAGACATTCTCTCCATGGGACATGGTGGGAATTTCTTGTAAAGCACGGTGTGAGTACCTGAGTGCCATGCAGCTGATAAGCACTGTTGCAGCTCTTCATGCCCTTTACACTGGGCACACTTTTCAGCAGGAACACAAAATCACAATTCAAGCTGAAGACCAGGATGGCTGCAGGCACTTGGCTGCTCTGAAAGCTGGACTCCATGTGATGTAAGGTGAAAATCTAGACTGGAAAGTTTTGCATGCTAAATTTAGACCCTTATCTCTTTTTCCTTTTCTAGCTGGAAAAAGAGTTCTAGCAGACAGCTGTGTCAGGACATTTTTTCAATTCATGAAACATTGCAAAAACTTCACAAAGAGGAATTTTAAACTGTAAAATCACTTACTCAGTGGTTTTCTTTAGAACTTTTTTTTGCCTTTTCAGCGGGGAGACAATGTGCCAAAGGTACTTGTGTTCTCAGAAGAAGGCTATTTTCTTCACTCCTGGAATGATACAGTTGAAATGCCTCATGGTATCTTTGTATGGAACACTGCAATAGGAAGTTCAATATGGATCACAGATGTTGGAAGAGGTATGGAGGGCAGTGATATGAGAAATATTCGGTGGGGAAGAAAATGGAATATTGCTTTAGATAACTCACTTATTTAAGTCTCTCAAGCAATTCTGAGATAGATTTGTGCTTTTCTTGCCATGAACAAACTTTTCAGGTGCTGCACAAAATAGTCTGAAGTTTCATGAGTTGTGCTGTGTGTCTGCTTACAGCTGCTGAGCTCAGCCAGCAGTCCTCCCTGCTGCCCAGAAGTATGTGGAAAAAAGCCTGATAGACCTAGGTTTAGCCTGGCTAGACCTAGGTTTAGTGATCCTAATACACTAATCCTAATTTAGTGGATGAATGTTGTTATAGCCTGTGGATTTGCTAACCCACTGTCATGATCTCATTATAGAATTTTGTCTGTTAAATGTATTAATATCACTTTTGAGTTTTTCAATCTTTGCAGTCAATTTTAATACTTACATTTTGTTTTGTTAAGACGTTTTTGCACTTTCTTTTCTCTTTGATTCAGGGAAATACGGACACACAGTGAAACAGTACAGCCCTTTGGGTAAACTTATGCAGGTCTTGGGCACCCCGGGTAATGCTGGTTCAAGTTTGATTCCCCTGCAGTTCGATCAACCAGCAGACCTCTTTGTGGAGGAAACTGGAGAAATCTATGTTGTTGATGGAGATGGAGGAATGAACAACAGATTGATCAAACTATCAGATGGTATGGAAAAAAAAACTGTTGCAGTAGTTGACCCCTGAAAACTGGATTTTAAATAACATGGCTTGAGAATATTTTTAAGCGAGTACTAGGCAGAACTGTCATTTAACTTTAGTTTGAAGACCTTATTGAATCAGATCCTGTTTTATTGCTTGTCACTTCAGGAGAAATCTCCTAGTCATTCATGAGAAGAAGCTGAGAGAGTGACTTTGTTCTGTCTCCAAGAAAGAAAGCTAAGGGGGATTCTTATTGCTGTCTTCAAGTCAGTAAAAGGAGGCTATAGAGAAGACAGTCATATGTTTCTTGGAGATTTACAGTGAAGAATGAGGAACACACAGCAAAAGATTCAAGAGGAGTGAATTGCAGCTTGATTTTTGTTAAAAACAATCAGTGTAAGGGTGGTCAGACAGTGAATGACAGGGTGGCCCAAAGATGATTTGCTCTCTCTATTCCTGTAGATGCTCAAAAGCTGATGGGCCACTTGATCTAACTTCGGATTTGGATTTTGTATCAAGGCTAGTCCTGCTTTGAGGAGCAGGTGGGACTAGTCATGTCATCTGGAGGACTTCTATATTTAAATTGTTCTGTGATTCTAATTAGCTCACACTCCCCAGTTAGGGCAGTGACTAAAGAGTCTGCACATGCCCACAGTTGGAGTAAGTGGAGGCTGAAGGAGCTACTGTTTCTCCATTGTGCTGTCATAAAGTAGATAGTTTCCTAATACCTAGTTTGCAAAATGGTAAATTGTTAAAAGTAAAAACTTCCAGGTAACAAGTGTTAAAAATCAGTTTAGGAAACAAATGAATAGCATAATCAGCCAACTTTTTTTCCTTTTTGTTTTGGTTTGTTTGTTTGTTTTGGTGTTTTTTTGTTTGTTTGTTTTGGTTTTTGGTTTGTTTTGTTTTTGTTTGGTTGGTTTTTTTTGTTTGTTTGTTTTTGTAATTTAGTGCTTAACACAACCTTGGATTATGGCTCTAGTGTATTACTGGCTACATTTTTGTAACCATAATCTGGAGATCACTAAGAACAATTCAGTAGTCACTGTAGTAGTCATGGCTCTTCTCAGATTTATGTACTGGGAGTACTGTGTTTAAACAGTTTAGAAATCTCACCTTTTATAAATTACCCAAAGTAACTTTGCAAGAGAATGCCTTAAAAACTTGTTTATTTGTTTTCTCACTGTGATTTTTTTTTTTTTTTAATTTTCATTTTTCATGATGCTTACTGTTTAGACTACCAAGAGATATGGCTGACTGGAACAAATGGAAGTGGCATTGGTCAGTTCAAGATTCCTCACAGTGTAACAGTGGATGCTTATGGACGGGTAAAGAATTAAGGATTTTTTTTTTAATTTCATCTTTCAACAGACTTGTTTATATGTATTTGAACAAAACAAAATGTATCTTTTTTTTTTTTATTATTTTTTTTTATTTATTTAAACTGTTGTGATCTGTGTCACTTTATGGGGTTACAGTTTTTGGTGTGATAGTCCAGAAGTTTCATACTGCAGGTTCTATGGAAGCAGCTGACTCCAAGGTTAACACCAAGGTCCTGACCACTTACACTGTCAATGTCCATGCAACAACAGAGTGTTCCTCCTGCAGTTTGTAACAGCTTGCCATTGTGAAACTACAGAAGTGTGTTCTCTAATAAATAAAGCACTTCTGTTTCTTCATGTAGAAGCAGCGGTCTGCTCAGGCCATCCTGATCTTGATTAACAGCTCTTCTCCCATGGGAAAGTGCATACCAAAGGACTGAGTCCAGCTGTAAATACCTGTGCTTTGATACACAACCCAGGGAAACTGGGCTGTGAATGTGTGTGGGATGAATGATAAGAGCTAGAAACATCAGCTCTACTCCTCTTGGTTTTTTTGTGGTTACTTTCTCTCTCCTGCTGGCTGGCTGTGTAGTTGATCCTAAAACTTGTGCACAGAAGAAACATATGTATATATATATATAAGAAACTTGTTTATAGAAGTGTGTTTGTTAAAGACAGTCCTGCTAGATGACAAAGTGGTGATCTGTTATCCTCAGTTGCTACACTTGAGGGGGCTTTAATTTCATATTTGGAAATTCCAAATAAGCTTGAGGTGATAGTGAGGCTCTAGCTAGGTTGTGGACATTATTCTCTTTTACATGCAGCTCAAGGCATTCCAGGAGTCTGCTTCTGCTAGGTGTTAATTGTAGTCTGGCTTTTGGTCTGCTAGTCCTAGGGAGGAATTACACAGTCGCTTCTTAATCTGTTTCAGGGAAAATAAGATTGCTTCACTAAAACATCCCTGGTTAAAGCTATTCTTCTGATGCTGTCTGAATCAGAATAAAAAGTCTATATAAAAATCAATTCTCTGCCAAAACTGGCAGAGTGGGAGAAAATACAGGAGGAACATGGTCACTTTATGCTGCAGGGTAGCAGTGAGTTTATTCATTCAAAGGCAGTGACCTGGATGAGCTGTGATTTTACTGCCAATGTAGTGTTGATCTTCAGTTTAGGCTGAGAATTAGTTGTTAATTCATAAGAAATCTGAGAGAATGCTGTAGTAGTGCTTCATTTAAAAACAGTGATGAAAGATCTAAGGTTATGTTTATTGCCTCCATTTTGGTGATACCCTGGAAAAGTCATGAAGTTTGCTTACCAGACTGATGACTTGTCAACAGCTAAAACTTCAATGATTGTACAAAAAATGACTTAATTGGAACTGTCTAGTGGTATTGCTAGCTTGCAATGTTTGTGAATCCAGTTAACACAGGGTGGGACAGACAAAACTGGTTAGACAAAACCAGCTAAACATGTTCTAAATGTTTAAATGGCTTTATTTGCAGTAGTATTAGGTATATCAGGAATGTTTGCAGATCATGATCATGAAATGAGACTACCACTGGGAAAAAAGTGCAAGTGACACACCTTTAGACAGATCTTCAGAATTTAATAGGTGGAAATATGTCTTCATTGTGGGGATAAAAATTCTACCAAATATATCATACAGCCACAAAAAAGAAGACAAGGCACTGATTTCTCTGTTAAAGTAATATAAAATAATTTGTGTCTGTTAACCACAGGTCATTTTTGGTTTATATCTGGAAGTCAGATCTACTGATTTAGTTTTCAGTGGGAAGGTATACATTCTTCCAAGTAACATTCTTCCAATTTTACTACAAGGAACTTCGCTCTTATAAGAAACAAATGCATTTAATTTATTCTATTTGTTGACATCCATGACTTTTCTTTTTAACAGGTATGGGTTGCAGACAGAGACAACAAGAGAATCCAAGTTTTTGATAAAACCACAGGAGAATGGCTTGGGTCGTGGAGTGGCTGTTTTTCAGAAGATGGGCCCTATTCTGTCAGGTATTGTTGAACAATTTTATAAGCACACAATTACATAATTAAGGTGTACTCCTACTGGTGAATTAAAATGTTGATGTTTAATGCCTGCTGACAAGGAGTTAAACAGTGTGGTAAGGTGCTGGGTGTCCTAACATATGCAAAGATCTGCACAGTTGCATCTTGACAGGCTTTTTAACAAGCCCTGTGGATTTGAGTGCAGGACTGGGAGCTTCGCTATAAAGGTTTGTTATTAGCCTTACTGTTGCAGCTTCTACAGGAAGAAGGATTTTCTTGAATGAGTTTTCTGTAACATAAAGTGTCTCAGTGAGCAGCCATATAAAGAGCAAGGCTTACAGCTTAATTCCCAATGTTACAGTGCATTCTGTCAGTCACAGCCTTCAAAAGTGTGACTGTTAGATGTTTTGTTTGTGTTAAAATGAGATGTCATATGGAGTTCTTAGTTGAAAAATCCATTTATCTTCCACAGGTTTACTGCCGATTACAAGTACCTGATTGTAGCTCAGATGAATATCAACCGTTTGGCAATCCTGGCAGCACCTCCAGTTGGCTCCATTGGGGACTGTGTCATGGTCCAGAGTGTTCAGCTGGCTAATGAAACCAAACCACACCTTGTGGATGTAGACATGAGGAGTGGAGCAGTCTATGTTGCAGAGATTGGAGCCCAGCAAGTACAAAAATATGTACCCTTAAGCTGATGGTTTCCCACAACTGCCATGGCACAAGCTGCGTGACATTTAAAACCTATGACCACATTTCCTTGAGTTCTTTATTGCTTGTGTTTCCTTAGACAAGCACAGAACTGCACAAGTGCTCCCAGAACTCTAGAGCTAAGACTGTCTCAGCTGTTCTGGAGAAATACTTGGTCTTGAGCTGTTACTTGTTTAAGTAATGATATGGGGCTTTTACTTTTGTTGCAATTGTAAAATGATAAGCATTTTAATTTTATTATATAAAACTTTGCAAACACAACTGTTGGTCTTAAATGTATGGTGTCAATTTGGGGTTCTACTTAGCCTGTATATGTTGTGAAATGATCAGAAGTGTGTGAAAGAAGTTTTACAAATTATTTCCTGGGAGAAGAGCACTTCATTTTAATGTTTCTTCACTTTGTTTTTGAATGGTTGTGCTGATACTGTCCAATAGAGACTATAAGGATGTGTCACAATGTTAAATTAGATGCTGCTGGATATTGGTGTCAGTACTGATACTGGCATCTGCCTTAGGTGGTTAATGACATGAGTATTGAAATCTGTCTTCAGCTCTAGCTAAAGCCATAAAGTCTGTAATAAGCATGAGCTAATTTGGAATTAGACACTTGAAACTAAATTAAAAGTATTTGCACAGCAGCCAAGTACTGATTCTTAACGAAATCAGTTCTTAACCTTATTTGATTTATATCTGTGAGTTTTCTGTTCCATAAGATTTCATAGTGGAACATATTGAGGTTCAAGTCATGTAAGTTCCTCAAGAAAAACAAATTGCAATTTGCTAGGAAAGTCTTAATCAGCAGTAGGGACTGGGAGACATATGATTTTTCTTCTGATTTAATTGAAGCTCTGTCAGTTAACAGCAAAGCATCTGTTTTAATTTATTTCCAGAACCCAGACTTCATCAACTCCATTAATGTGTAGAGTTAAGTTTCTTACATCCTATTATAGCAGATGTCTCTAAGCTCTGTCCTAAAAAATCCTGCCTTTCATTCCCAGAACAAAGTGGTTGTGCTTTCTTTACATGTTGCTACAAGATTTTAAGTTCACTTCATAGCATAGAGGGAACCAGGTATGGGAAAAATGGGATGGGGAAGATGGCATGGCAGAAATGAGACTATGGATAACTGATTACCATGTAAAACTGTGGATCCACATTCCATATTTTCTAGCTCTTTAAAACATTTGAGAGGATTTTTGCTGTTTCCACACACTTATTCTACTGTGTGGATTATTTTAATGCTAGTTACCAGCTAAGAGAGGTCTTTTTTTCTACTTTCTTAGAAAGGGAATATGGGAAATGGAATTGTACTAATGGGAAATACTTACTTTAGTGACTATTACGAAAAGCAAATGCTACATAATTTGGTAGGTTTCAACCTATGATCACAAATTTGTGAGTCAGCAGATGGAAAAGCTGTTCAAAAAAGTCAGATTCATACTTTCTCTGAAAAGTAACTCAGCTGTGAATCCTGACTGCCTGATTTCAGCACTAGTTGAGGTCAATGCACTAAATGTGAATGCCTTCTTGTTGGCTACATCCACAACAATAAGACTAGATCCCACCGGGGCTGCCCTCACTCAAGCCTTAGAAGCAGAACTTCAATGTTATACACTAGTAAATATGATCCATCACTTGTCTTGAATGGGAGCTAGTAAGCAATATTTATTTGCTGAAAAAGTAGCAGTACTTCCTCTAGACCTATGTGAATATGTGCACACAGTGTGTTGTGTGGCTTTTCTAACTAGTTTTTGACTAGCTCAGGGATCTCTGCTCTGTGTGCAATTTAGCTATTTCTTGTCTACACAAGGTGGGTTTATTTTATAAACTTTTACTGTAAAATAATGATATTTGAGCATATCTTGTTGGTGTAGGGGGTCCAGGCATACCCATCTTTCTTCACTATGTCCTCTCCTTATTTATTTTTCCTTTGTCACATCTATTTGAAAATAGAACTCCAAGCTCTCTGGGAACATGTTTTTTGTGTTCAGTAAAGCAATGTAGTGCACTTTTGGATGTTGACAAATAACTTACTTGTACAAGTTTCTGTTTGCTGCATGGATCTGCTCTCAGCTCTTTCTCATGAGCTTTTGCAGCCCCAGGAAACGGGAGCATCCATCCAGTTTTGTGTGGCTTTACTGAAATAGGCCAAGGTGCCAAAATGTGCCTTGCCACTAGGCATTTGGGTATCTGTGGTAACAAGGGACAAGGGATGCTTATTAATAATAATTATGAGATGCTTTGACTCTATTTTATCTCTGTGTCTGTGACCAGACTGAAAAAATGATTTTGTGCACTAACTTGCCAGTTCTCTGAATGTTTTCTTATATATTGCCTTGGAACTGACTTCTGAAGAAATGCATATAGTAGGAGAGTTTGATAAAATAAATTGATAATTTCCCATTATTAAAGTCTTGGGTGCTTTATTTCTGTACTAATATAAATACATTTCATTGTAATGGATTACTCTTCTAAATACAGGGCCCTTGGCACTTAAATGAGGTATTTAATAATTTCTGATACCAGCATTTAAATGTAATCTAAAGTTCCATGTTATCTTTCTTTATAGATCACTGTTTCTGTGGCCAATCTCTTTTGCATTCTAATTTATGTATGAACACGGCATAAATATCTGTCGTATGTTTCCCTCTGAGTAATTAGTAAAATGGAATGATGAGTTACATAAGTGCCAAGTTTAAAAAAAACATTTAAAGTATATACCCCTATGATGCTAATAGGGAAATTAAAAAAAAACTTAACAGAACTCTTCTTGTACCAAATCAGGCTTTATTTTCAGAAGAGATTTACTGAGTAGTCTATCTAGCTTTTAAAAGACCAAGAAGGTTCTCTTTGGCTTAGAAACTTGCATAAGAAAAAAAGTAACATACTGCAGTATTGACTAGATAGGAGAGAAACCTAAGGTGATTGCCAGAACTGCCCAGAGATCTAAATTTGGGTAATAAGTGCCAGCTTTTAGGTGTGAACAGTAATCACTGGAGTATTCAACTAATGGAAATAGAAGTACCCTGTATTTTGATGTCCCCAGTTCTGCAGGGCTTTTTTTTTTTTTTTTTTTTTTTTTTTTTTTTTTTTTTTTTTTTTGATTCTTTTCTTTAATTAAGTATCTAGGTTGTTAACTGGATGATGTTTCCAGGAGGTAAGACCAGATCATATAGTCCTCCCTCTTCACAGAATCATAGAATGGTTTGTGTTGAAAAAGACCTTCAGGATCATCTGGTTCCAACCCCTCTGCCATGGGCAGGGAACTTTGCATTAGATCAGGTTGCTCAGATCACCCAACTGCACCTTGAGCACTTCCAGAGATGGGGCATCAACATCTTCACTGAGGAACCTGTGCCAGGACCCCATTTTTCATGATTTTTTTGTGATGCTCAGCAAGCCTGAGTCAGGTTTGTGCTATGCAAGATCAGGTTAGTGAGGCTGAACAACCTCAATAAAACCTGGAGGGGACAGTACAAAAGTACATTAGGGGATCTGTTAGTTGCTGGAAGTTCTCTGCCTCTGGGGGTAAGTTCGCTGCCTTACAGTGGTTATTAACCTTTTTGAAGCATCACTTATCTCAGCACTCACTTTCTTAACAATTTGTATCCCGAGAAGCCTTCTTCAGCCAGAAGTGTGTTCACAATCACTCAAAGTGCCTGTATCCAACGTAAGAGGGCACCAAACCCCTGCTGATGCTTGGGGGGCTGGGTGTGAGGACAGACCTAACAGCTGGTGCTTCCTGTACGTTTTCAGTAAGTCAACAAAGATAATGAATTACTCCAGACTTCTTTTCTCTTTTCAAAATAGACTGCTTTAAGCATGAGCTGATCATAGAATCACACGAATTTTTGGCCTGTTATTACTGGATTTATGTCCATCTTTTATTTCCATGGTTTTCCTAGGGAAAAAAAAAAACAGTAATTCAGTGTCCAGAGACAACTGGATATGGTGAATTGATTCTTGTAGTCCTTACATCCTTGGTTTCAATGGAATTAGTACTGATACGTTGCTTTGGAAACATAATAATTTATAATAGTATAACTGTAGCAGCATAATTATGCCAAGAGAGCAATACCAGTATATTTCCCTACAGAGGTGACCCTGAGTGAGATTAAAGCTAAGCTTACTTAATCTTATTCACCAATTTTATTCTACCCCTCCTTTCTCAGCCTTTGTTTAAAAAAAATCTTGCTCTGGTTTTGTATTACTATTTTATTCTATCCTTTGGGAGATTGCATCTGTAAAAATTCTATTTTCCAGTAATTGCCATAAAAAGGTTAGAACGCAGACTTTTCTTCAGGTAAATGATTCAATATATTTGAATCTTTCAGTCTTTCAGTGTTCATAAAACATCAAAGTCACGATGCTTATATGAAATTTTAAAATAGGAGCATATTAATTTATGCACACGGAATGATTTGTTACTGCATTAAAGCCAAAGTAACACTGATACAAATAAGATATTGAATAGACATTCTTTATCATAGTATCACATGTTTTAAGTCTGAGGAAACCATATGTAATTGTATAAGTGGATCTGCAAAACAGAGGTGAAAATACTGCCCAGTTACAACAGGAATAAGCCTGGTAATTCAGTCAGCTGTGGTGGGATCTCTGACAAACAAATTAAGACTTGAGAAATCTCTTGAATAACTAGAGTCTGTATACTTAAATTCTTCCTAGTAGTCAATAAACATTATGAAAGGGAGGCTTTATATTTAGTCTGGATTAATTTGTCTTCAACACCGTGTTCTGTTTCTTAAGAGATTTAATATGGCAATTTTTATTTTTTTTTTTTTATCACCTATGGAGTCATTTACAGATGATGACTGAGTCATCTCTAGCTCTGCTCCTTATCTAAACTCTATAGACTGGAAAATTTGACTTGCAATGGAAAACTGATAAGTCTGTAATTTCAAAATTTTTTCATAGCACTTTTTAATAAAAACAAACAAATGTAGAAGCATGTTTACTGTGCGACAGGAAGTCTGGATATTAGAACTGCCAGCACTAAACCTATCTGTGTGCTGCACAGGAGTAATACCATCTCCCCATGATTTGATGAGGCTGAATTTATTCCTGCTACTAATTCTCAGTAAAGTACTGTCTCTGACAGTTGTCAAAGAATTTGGGTGACTGTGTGGTCAAGGTGTAAAGGTGCAAGAATAGACCAGAATGGATACAGAATTTTTATCAGTGTTTGCTATTGAAGTGCTTAGCAAACTTTTCATGCTGTTAACATTTTTTGACAGGATCTTAATCAGAAGATCTGGCTGAATTTAGGTGTCAGTAAATGGCTTATTGAAACAATTTGATAAGTTACTAGCAGGTGGTCAGTTAATTCAGGTCATTAAGTATTTTCAGGAGATTTCTGAAATACTAACTTGTGCTTACAACTGCGTAAGAATCACAGGAGAGAAAAAAATGGCAAATATAGTTCAAAGAAAGAAAAAAATTCACCACACACACACACACAAACAAATAAACCCCCACCACCCTGTGTGTCATATTTCTGTAGAAGGTCAAAAGAATTGATGACTGTACCTTGCCAGTTGGCATAAACAATAATGAAACAGTATCGTATTGGATATATACAACCATGAAATCTATTACAGGTATTTGGAAGGATCTCTGAACATGTATGTCAGGGTGATCTGGCTAATAAAGTTTGCTTCAATCTTAAAAGGGCTTTTAGCAACATCTCATGCCAGGAGTCCAATTGTCTGAAATGAAAAAGAAGGGCTAATTATAGAAGATTAATTAAAATATTATAAATTAAGTTAAAAACTAGTTCTGTCCTGGTCAATGTAGTGATAAATGTTCTGGAAATGAATTTGCAGAGTCAGGGACAGAATTTACTGACAATACTAAGCTACTCAGGCTTGAGTGGAAAGACAAAAGCTGCAAAGAGTTGCAGAAGGATATCGTGAAATTGAATGTCTGAGCAATAAAATAGCAAAAGAAATATAACATGAATAAATATAAAATCAGGTACAATTAGTAAAAAGAAATCAAATTTTATACACTGTGATAGCTTTAATATATATTGCCATTCAGGAAATTATTCCAGCTCATAAAAGATGATTCTATGAAAACATCCCTTTCCAAACTCATCAGCAGCCAGGAAACAAAGAGAATAATGAGTGGTACTAGGAAAGTACCAGCTGATCAAACAGAAAGCTTTGCAATGCAGTATGTGAATCCCTAGTGCATGCTCATTTGGAATTGTACAGGCAAATCTGCCTCTTCTTCCCCCTTCTAATCTCAGGAAGGCTAAAGCAGAACTTGAAAGAGTAGAGCTTTTCTAATAGTAGAGGGGAAGAAAAGTCTGGTAAAAATCCTTGGCTGTATGCAGCTACTGTGTGGGGTATCATCAGCATTTCTTCACATCAGGCCTCTGCATGAACATGCCTTTCCCCTATTGCTGCTGCTGCAAACAGGTTTGGCTTCAGAACTCGGTGAGGATGTACAGATGGCTGGCATGCCACCATAGGGTGGAGGATACAGATGGGCAGAGACATGTGGTGTCTATTATGCAGGAGAGATTAGTGTGGAAAAAAGATATAGCACATATCTAAGCTTTTAGTGGTGAAGGTACTATATGAATACGACAGTCACAAAGTCAAATAATTTGTCTTACTGAAAATCAAAGTTTCAGCAAAGGGATCGGAATTGCCCTCATTCCAGTCTGATTGCCTTTGATGTTCCTCCCAAGGGTCACGCTCTGGCTGCCTGTGCCACCTGCCCACTCTCCCAAAGATGAAAACCACCATCATACTCTCTCCATCAGGTACTAAAATATATTAAAAAATATTATTTTTTTGGTAACACAATCATCACCCATGGTCTGACACAAACAAAGGTAGCACAAGCCAATTTTTGTTCAGAGATTGGAGCCCTTGAAAAATGTTGGAATTCAAATGAAGGTGCTCTTTAAATGTTTTAATGATCTCCAGCCAAGACACAATGCTGATGATTGTGCTGGTTAATCTCATGTGCATTGGTATAGCTGGAACAAGCAGGCAGAAGATGACTCTTGGCTCCCAAATGAGGCCTCACACTGCAATGTTCATGGCAGTGGGTGACTGCTCTGCAAGAAAATACCCAAAATTGTCTCTACTGGGATGCTGTAAAAGAGAAAGGAATCGTACTAGAGGCATATGCTTCAACATGTGTATAAATCTTACAGTGGAAATAAGTCTTTAATCAATTAAGGAGGGGACCTGGATGTCAGGGGGAAGGAGACAGGAGGGATTCTACCTAGCAGAGTCCACACTAGGTCTGTAATAAGGCTTGCTCCATCTTACATAATGCCCAGTCTAATTTCAGAGCTTTTTGTAATGAAAACTAGAAAATTGTTATAAGAGCAAGAGATTTTATTATAACTACAGATAAACTGTTGCCCTACCAGGGCTTTGTGGTGGATGATGCTACCAGATGAAAATAGAAACAAAGTTTGTATCATATATAAGATAGACAATGAGCAGGAGGAGGTAAAAATATTTAGGATTACTTTAGAGGTGGTATGTTTCAATTGATTTGAAAATGCTTGCCAGTGTTCTAACAGGGATGCAGCACACAGCTCCTGATTTTCATTTTGCCCAATCTCCTTGTCATAGATGTCCTTCTTTCTCATAGACATAGTTGAGTCAGGAGGAAATACAGGCCACAAACAGTATCAATATCAAACAATATCAAACATTTTAATTAACTAAACTGTTAATATTAATAGAGTCAATTTGCTATTTTCCTTACAGTTAAGTCTGATGGTCTGACCCATGGAGATTTACCTCCAGAGCTCATGTAGCTGCAAAGAGCTGCCACAGACAGCTCCCACTATTTATTTCCCTTCTCTGTGGCCTGCTGCTTTCCAGTCACAATTTCTCCATCCTCACACAGGTAAAGCAAGGGGCTTAAGGGGTGATTAATTAAGGGTAGTAGTCTGGACAATGTATCTTGCTTAACATTTACTGTGCTTGCAAAGGCAGGCAAAGCCATTATTTGCACAAGCAGGGTGAAAGAATACAAGGCTAGCAGATAAGAAAAGAACTGCCTGCCCCAGGCTGTGATAAGGAAGACTCTTTTGACCAAGACTGGCCTTGCAGCTTGAACTGAGACCAAGAAGCCGGTGAGCATGCATAAGAGGACAAACTAAAACGTTCAGACTTGAGGAAGATTTGTCTTACTTCATCATAACGACTACCAATGATGACCAGAGAGCACCTCCAGTGCTCACCCAGCTGCAAAGGGCTGCCACAAGCAGCTCCCACCCTTCTCTCACCCTTCTCTCTGGCCTGCTGCTTTGCAGTCACAATTTCTCCATCCTTACATGGGTTTTGGCAGTACACAAGTCTTCTTCACTGCACACAACTCCCCAGCAGTGCACAGGAGAGGAGGATGGATTGCACATCAGGGAACCCTGACAGCACTTGAGGGGTTTATGTTAAAAAGTCTCTTTTTTTTTTTTTTTTTTAACCAAGCATTGCAAAGAAAGGTGTAGCTTACCTAAAAAGGCAGATTTGCTGTCAGTCTAGGAGAGGCCACCTCTAAAGCAGAGCTAGCCACTAGAAGTCCTAGAAAGGACTGTGAAACCCATGCAGCTCTGCAGAGCAGCCATGTAAGGTCTGGTGTGTCCCATCTGCTTCTCCTGTGCCCTTCCTGCTCTGTATGGAACCAGAGAGCCATTCAGTCACGACGGCTGGCTGCTCTCTCAGCAGCACCTTCCCTCTCCAACACAGAAAGCAATCACACTCCTGATATAAAACCTATAACGATCTGCAGACACAACTTCTGCAAGGAGAAATGTTATCTCTTTTTAGCCCACTTGTGGCAGTTTAAAAGCATTTGGGTATGCAAGGCCTTATGTAACTTTCTCTTTTTTTAAATCAACTTTCTCACTAGGTATAATAAAGGATATCACCTTCCCCAGCAAATTTCAACTTGCCTCAAGATGATGTAACAAATTTCAGATTGTATGGATTTCATATTGTATGTATCTTTAACACAAACACACACATACTTGGGTATACAGATAATATATCAGGAGACATGTGCAGCAGATACAGTATATATAATCTAAGATATATATACATATGTATGCTATTTTAATTTAATTTTTATTGATCTTGTCTGCATCCAAGGCATGCTGGGAGAGGAGAGGGGTAGCAAATGCTTCTATAATGAAACTGCCTAAGCCACCCAGCATCAGCAGGAGTTCCCTGCTGTGTTTGCTCTTTACAGAGACAGCCCTTGCCCTGGAGGCCTTCCCCAAGGAAATGGGCTGGTGTTAAAGAAAAGCAATATATAATTCAGTAAGACAATCTGAAACTTCAATCCTTTCAAAAGGAGGTCTAGTTTGGTGTGAGGGATCCATTAGACTAGCTCAGGTGTCCCAAGGAATGCTATTTCACCAGTCTAACTCATGCAATAATTACAGTGTATGAGTTTTAATGGATTTTTTGATGTACTTAGTTCTCACTCTTCTGCTTGGGAGAATTTCAGTTAGGATAAGAAAGGAATAATAGCTGCTGACACAAAATCTTTATCAGAGAAGAAACATTTGCAGCTTGATCTAAAAAACTCAAACCCTGTGTTATTTCAAAAGAAAAAAAAAACAGCACTTGGCACTACAAAATACATGAGATAAAAGCTTGCACATTGCCAAGAGGGCTTGACATAAGAACATTGCAGATAATGAAACAGTGGGAAAATTAATAGAGAGGAAATTATGAGCACCTTCTAGAATTTTTTATTATAAACATACCTATTAGCCCATGGAAGGACTTCTTTTTCACTGCAATGTGGTTGGAGGTGTATCCAAGTAAACAAAACATTCAAAAATTAAGTGGGACACAGTGGCATTTCATGGAAGTACAAGTCAAAGACAGGGGCTGGAAATGTATCCTTTTTGTTAGGCAAAGATTTATGCAAGCCGAGTCAAACTGAATGTGGTTCCTGGTGCACACATTTAAAGAGCCAGCACCAGGATAGAGCTATCCCTAGTATAGCAGTCTCGAATCTGAAGTGTAAATTAGGCTCCAAATCAGGAGTGGCAATTGGTAACATTAAATAAACACCAGCAGGCCGAGTGACTGATAATCCCACTGCTGATCCCTCACTAGCCCTGGCCTCCTCACTGAGGGTGAGTGACAGAACCAGGAACATCCTCTGAAGCGAAATAATTAAATGGGCTGAATCCTGAATGGCTGGGTGTTCAAAATGCAAATACTGCTGCTTTTTTAAATTCAGCAGAGAATTTATTAGCCTTTTATACAGATAATCAGATGCAGTGGGGGAGGGATGAATGATAAAATTGAAGCAATACTGGCAACCCAGAAATTGTGGGACAAATGGGATTGGGTTGCCTCATTCCTGTTCTGGGATAAGACTATTTTAGCTGCTGTAAATTGGTTTAATTGCCTGGCCTTAGTTTTTTAAGTGGGTTAAAGCACACCTGAAGCTTATTTTTTGCTTTCTTGCTTGCTCCGCAAAAAAGGAAATTAAAAAAAAAGGGAAAACTGACCACTCATCCTCCAGCCTGGAGAGGTCTCCAGGTGCCCATCAAGGATTGTTCTGCAGCAATGTCCTCACCCACAGATGAACCCTGAGGGGACAGAAGGGAAGAGAGAACAGAACCAGCCCCGGACACTTCTCCTCCCGTTTTTTCTGCAGATGTTTTACTTGGAGCCCAGTCTCAGACCCCAATCTCTGGTGTCCCCTTCTTCAACAAGGTTCTTGAGAAAAACCCCAGGACTGCAGTGGGCTTATCAAACTATGAGCTGAATGGTCAATAAAGCCAGTTATGTCTCCCAGTCAAAACCTTCCAATATCCACCTTTATTAGACATTGGTTTTGTTTACTTTTGACCTCTGAAGGTAAACTATTCAGGCTGAAGTCATCCATGCAATGGATTTCTTAATCTTCTGCTTAAATCAGTGACTCCTAAGAAAGTATATTGGTTTCCACTTATTTAGAAGAACTTTGAAGGAGGCAGAAGTTCTAATACCTTCCTACTAAATATGGCTTTAAATTAAGCAAAGGTCGTGTCCTCTGCATGAAATAATTTCTACTTGTTATTCCTGTGGAAAATATGTGAATGTTTGGCTGTGCAGTGAGCTTGAAGATGTCCAAGGAATAGGAAGCTGAAGGAGGACCACCCAGGAGAGGACACTAAACGAGACAGGAGCCCCTGGGGAGAAAATAATTTGGTAATCATGTCATTAAAGATTGTACCCACGATGCATGTGGGGAAAGGGCAGATTTAGAGTTGCACAGATGGCATTAACTCTGACTCTTCCTAGGTTTTTGCCTGCTTGAGTTAGTAGATTTAATAAGGTATTAAACCTGCATATGTGCATGTACAGTATTGTTTTGTGACAATGTGCCTTTAACCTAGTAAACCTGTTTGCAATTGACAATATCTCCACACACAATGCCACTCAATGAAAATAACTGTTGTGTAAAGTGATCCCTAAGACACAGCTGAGAAGAACGTAAAATTACAGTGCAAAGTGGACTTTCAGTGTTACTGAGAAAGAAAATAATCTATGTCATCAGAGGTGGGCTGCTGCTTTGGATCTTATTCTCTCTTTACAATTTTCCTTACAGCTATGTCCGATGGTGTTTACAGTGTATGTATCTAAGTGGAGGGGAGAACACAGTTCACCAGACGCCTCAAGAATGCACAACAAAAATATTCTTCTTGGTTTGTTAGTTACTTGTTTTTGTGTACTTCTGTAATCAGCTCTTTTACTCCTTCTTAGCTTTAAATTTTATTTAGCTGACCTTGCCTGTACATAGATCCACAAATAGAACAAGCCAGTCTCCCTTCCCAAAGTGTAAGATTCAAAAATTAGTTTTTAATGGAAGATGCTTTCAATCTTTTTAAAGGAAAGAGTAATTTGAGTTACAAGAGGGACTATTAAACAATTTCCTGTACTGAGCTACAATAGGTGTTTTCATCTCTACACCTCTTCTAATTGCTCACTATTATTCTTACTGCTTATATATCTTGATGGATTTTAATGTACTTAAGATGCTTCTCCAGAGTATTTTCCTAGATTGTGGTGAGCAGAGTTTTTATTTGGTTGGTCCTTTCGTCTTCCAAGTATCTTATTACTTTATCAATTAAGATTTTATGAGTAGTCCTATTTTGCTAAAATTTGCAAATCAAATAACTTTTAATTTAAAGGAGAATGATTTGATGGTAGTGTCTGCTGGGTTTTAGCTAAAGTAAATCAAAACACACTCAGCTGAAATTGTCTTGAAAGCAGAAAGGCAGTTGCAATGTGAATCTGTGGGGGTGGAGGCGATGAATTACACTGTGAAAGAAAATGAAAACCAGATGGCACTTGCCAAACACAGTGGAGGCACAGCCACATAACACTTACACAAACCTGTTACCTAGATCCTCATCAGGCTGCTGAACAGAGTGAAACCTGAGTTTCGCTGAGGTGTCTGGTGACATCGGTGTTTTGTGCCATGAAGACAAAGCAGTGGCTCGGGCTGAATGAGCCCAGGCTCAGATAAGATGGGGGACGGGCAGTTTGCCAGGACCTCCCCAGCACTGGTGGCTTTGCCCAGAACTGCTGCACGGTTTGGAACCCCCACTAGCACCCACAGGGCAGGAGCTGCTGGCTGCTCTGATAACGGGGGATCGGGGGGGGGGTGAAGTCTAAGCTTGAACAGTGTGGTTTTTTTCCTTTTAGAACAGCTCAGGCATCACTTTGGTGGCCACAAATAGTTTTAAACTCACAACTTCAGTTGCATTATGAATCTTAGCTTCATGTAGGAGGAACTCAGATTTTATAGAGGAGGAGATAAAGGAAAGGTTGTAGGAAAGGTTAAAACACTGACTGCACTGCAACCAGGAATAAAATTGTCACCAACAGCTACAGCAAAAACAGGATTTTCCCCTATGAAAATACATCACATTGCTAATATAACCCCACTCACTAGGACCACAGCAAACACAAGAAGATACAACCTAGTGATGAGAGACTGACGTCACAGTTGGGTTGGTTCTGCTGCTCCAGAGCATCCACAGTTTACAAGCTGGGGAGTGCAGCTCTAAGTGAACCGAAGCTTTTTGCTCAGTGACTTATTGCTTATTAAATGTTGTTGTTTGAATTTCTTTGCAACTTTAAAGTAGATTTTCCAATCAACAGATGAGTCATTCCCCTAATCCTCTTTATTTTGCCAACAGACAAGTAAGAATACTCAGCTGATCTACACCTTGGCATATTGCCATTTTATGGTTCAGTCTACTATCATAATTGTTTGTTGTTCTGCTTTGTTTCAGTGAAAATGATGGGTTATAATTATTATTTTGCATATTGTACGTCTTTTTTAGTGCTTAGATCTAGAAAGGGATTTGGACCCATTTTCCTGCAAGTGAACCGCAGCAGAGATACCCAGGTTAATCTTTATTATCAACATCTCTTATTAGCAACATTAAAGAGGAAAATCAATCCCCAAGAAAATCCTTCTGGACACTTTCCCATCAGTAAAAGGTCATGGCACATCAGAGTTAAAGCCTCATCATCTCTACATGGACTGTTCTTGCTGAGTTTGTTCCAGTTAAAATATCTTGTGAAATGGTCACATGAGAGCTTTGTGGTTGAATTCAGCAATTTATAGAAGATTTCTTTTGGCTAGAATTTTCCAGCCAGCAGCTGAGATGAAGTAACTGACAGCATGCCTGGGGCAAAGGAAGGAACAGGTTTTAACTGGAGATCCTACCGGCTTGTGTAGGTACACATTTTTAGGGATTCTGCCATGCTGGGCACGTGCATAGAGCTCAAGGTGAAAACGTTTTGATCCATTAACATTGCAAAACTGACTCATCCTTCAGCTCTGGTGAAAGTTACATGTCACAATATAGAAAGCTTCTCTGTGGGAGAGTTTCCAGATAAGATCTCTCATCCACCACATTGTGAAGGCAAAGATCCAATAGATAAATAGCTGTTTTTCTTGCAAAACCCACCTGCAAGTTGGTGCTAACCTGAGATGTGCAGCTTCTGGCCATAGCCCTGATTTACTCCTGCCTAATGCTTTCCATGGGAAAAAAAAAATATTTGCTCTTTTGCCTGGGCAGCTGGGGGAGGGTCTGAACTCCAGTATCTCAAGCTGAAAGACTGGATGGCAAAAAAAAAACAAAACAAAAAAAAAAAAAAAAAAACCACCACCCTAACTAACCTAACTAACTAACTAACTAAATATAACATAAAAGAGGATTTGGTCCCTACACCTGAATGACATGGCCTGTCACATCCACACAGCCCAGGACATGTTCCTCTTGTAGCACTTCCACCTCATCCTCTCTCTGGATGTCCTCTGGCACTGTGTTCATGCCCTTCCAGCAACAGAATTATGATTTAGAGGGCTGGGGAACTTTACCTTGTTTTCTTTTTCTGAAAAAATCTAGGGTTTGCTCTGCAGCTCTGAACTTCAAGAACCTGTAAGTGGATGTTTTATTCACACCAGTGTGTGGCACAAGGACATACACCAATGATGGAGAGCCAGGTTTACTTATAGTGCCTTCTGGCAGGAGTTGCTGAGAAAAGACTCTCCCCAGAATCACTTCTGGGCTCTCTCTTGGAAAACATTCATTGGTGAGGTCTGCTCAGCCCTTAAGCAAACTAAAAATTCAGCAGAGAAGAGCTGGGGACCAGTGTTCAGCCTCACCCCCTGCCCCATATTTGTTTAGCCAGCACCTTATTTTCACCAAAACAGTATTACCAAATGAGCAGAAAAGGAAGGATGTGAGTGAAATCCAACATTGCACACATTCTCTCTCTGCTGGGAAGCAAACATTCCCATCAAATAGTTAAATTCAGATTAGAAATATGTATATAAATCTGCCAGAGAAGGAATCTTAGATGTCTCAAGTCAAACTGTCTCCTGGGACTTCTGCTGGGAAAGTCAGCTCCTGCCCCACCTCCCACTCAAGGTCTCATCCAGAATTATGGTGTCGTTTTATGCAAATTACCTGAAGTTTTTGGCAGAATATTTGAAAATTAACTCTGCAACACAATCATGGAAATTCCTCTCTTTTTTAATGGGATTTTCTGCCTGGCTAATAAACAAATTGTCTTTTAAATGAAAGCTGCCTCTGAGTTTGTTCTGCTGGATTCCAGCCCAGTTGACTAAAAAGGAAATTCCAGAGAAGTTCTGTTCTCTGTGACAATGATCATGCTGTGATGTGAAATGGTTATTTATTTATTTATTTACTTGCTTACTGACTTGCCATAGTTACTCTCTGTTGTATTGCTGCCTGCTCTCTTTCCCCAATGGTTTAAAAGGAATGTTGCACCTTGGGTTGTTTTTTCCCTCACAGTACTACCCAAATCTCTTGGTAGTGGTGTGTCCTGTCTTCTAGCCCCAGGGGTATTTTTCTGCCATAATCATCCTTTATCTGTCTTAGGGTTAACTCTAGTAGTTCTTTGTCCTTAGAGGTGGGGGAATGGATAGACAAAGGGAGCCAACAATGAATGAAAGCAGCAGGGCTGCACAGCACAGCAGGGTAAAATTCTGACTCAAACAGCACTTCTGTAGACAATCATAGCTTCTTCCCAGTTACCTTACTGGTCACAATCTCTACAGGTCTGCTCTGTAGTCACAAGCTTCTCTGACAAAGAGCTACACATTTTAATTTATCTGTGAGGCAACCAGCACAGCAGCAATGCTTTTGAATGTAGATGATAATTCATTCTGGCACTGTGCTGTGCTGTGTTAATATGAAAATGCAGTGCTGATTTTGTTTATTTGTTTTGTATAAGGAGATTGATGCTAAATTTACCCCTGCAAATCCAACAGGATCATTGTGGTTTAAGATAATTGCATAGCTTAGCATAGTTGTAAAACTGCAGTTGATTCTGGCACCAGGAGCCTGCCTTTGATCTGTCTCAGGTTCATCTCCTAGAATGGTGTGCCAGTTTGTCCCACCACGATCTATCATTTATTTATTTAAATCTAAAATAATCAAGATCATTTCCCAAGGCCCTGTGGAACTGCCATTATAAATTATGCAAAAAACACTGTCAAGTTAAGCCTCAGCAGTTCAGCCAACTATCTACCTCCACTGTCAGCTGGAATGCGTCTGCCTCCTCTGAAAACCCTCTAACATAAATACCTTTTGCAGTGTGCCTGGAAAGTCAGGAAATTTGGTGTCTTTAAAAGAAAAAGAGGAAAAAAATCCACAACCATCAAATATAACACTCTGCAAGTGCTGTGCTTTTCCCAGTTAGTGGGAACTTCTGAAGAAAAGCCATTTCTTGGTGTTGCAGACCCAGTTCACAGAGGACTTTAGTGTGCACACAAAACTGAGTGTGCGAGAGAATGAGAGACTCTTCATCCAAACACAGAGAGTAAGAAAAACTGCAAGGGATGACCACAGATAACGTTCTTTCTGCTTTCCCAGGAAAATAAACTCCAAGAAGACTCTGAACACAGCTCCTGAGATACAAATATCTAATCTCTGTATTGAGTCTGTGTGGGAAGGTTCTGGTGGGGGGTGCTACACAGGTGGTGACTGTGAGAAGCTGCTGGGCACTTCTCCATGTCCAACAGAGCTGATGCCAGCTGGCTCCGAGATGGACCTGCTGCTGGCCAAGGCCATCAGATAGTGCCTCTGGAATAACAGAGTTAAGAAGGGAAAAAAAAAACCACAGCAACTTCAGCTGGAGAGAGGAGTGAGAATATGTGAAAGAAACATCTCTGTAGACACCAAGGTCAGTGGAGAAGGAGAGGGAGGAGGTGCTCCAGGTGTCAGAGCAAAGATTCCCCTGCGGGCCGTGATGAAGACCATGGTGAGGTAGCTGTGGCCCTGCCAGCCCACAGAACCACAGTGGAGCAGGTATCCTCCTGCAGCCCATAGACATGTGTGATAAACTGTCTGCAACCCCCATTCCCCGTCTTCCTCCACTGCTGGGGGGAGAAGCTAGAGAATTCAGGAGGGACATTAAACCCAGGAAGAAGGGAGGGAGGAAGTTGTTGTAAGATTTGGTTCTATTTCTCATTTTCCTACATGGATTTAATTGGCAGTAAACTGAACTAATTTTTTTGCCTGCAATGGTACTTGGTAACATAATTGCCCTTATCTCGACCCACAAGCCTTTTTTTAATATTTTCTCTCACCTGTCCAGCCTAGTAGGAGAGTGGTGGGGACACGGCACCCAGCCAGGGTTAAGCCACCACATACTCCCAAATATTCTGCCTGGAATATTTGGGAGTATGGGAAATATTCTCCCAGTTATTCTGTCTGGATTTCAGTTGTTAAGCTGCATGAGACATGTTTACCAGCATCTAACCCTGAGACAGCCATCACGTGAATCACGTTGTCAGTGTTTGTGCCCAAAAGGGAAGGCTGTGTGTGTCTCATGAGACACATATTATGAAAACTGTCTAAGAGGAATGCTAGCAAAGGAAGAAGAAAATGATAAATAAAGTAGGCTTAAAATAGTGAAAATATTTAAAGTATTATTTTTACTGTAGAAGCTCTAAATTCTCACTTTTTTCCCCTAAAGCTTATGTCCCTGGTATCTCCTGAATAGCTTTGCAGTATATCCTATTTCTTCCTACTCTTGTCAGTACTGTGGCAAAAAGGTCAACTGTCACAAAATACTATTAAATTCCTTTAGCCTCCAAAATGCTTGGCTGCATCTAGTCTGCTTGCTGGCACTGTTCTTTGTTATGTAGTAACTCCTGTGCTCAAGAATTGTCTGGAAAAATGTTTGTGGGCCCATTCTAAAATCACAGCAAGAAGATTTTGCAAAAAAACAACACAATTTTGGCAATTTCAGTTGTGTGAAGCACCTTCTGCAATCAACAGATCGTGTCTAGCCAAGGATGCTGCCCATCTGAAAAAAGCCCTTGACTCATGAGACTTGAGATATGCAGCTGAGTCTCAGCCTGTTGTTCATGGCATCTTTGGTCTCCATAATGTCTGTGCCTTGGGATGGATTTTATGAAAAATCCAGGCTGACTATGGGCCCAGTACTAAGTGGAATAAAGCAACTTTCTGAAATCTGGCTCCTAAACACAAAAAATGGAATTGTAATGGAAATTTCAGTGAATGGAGGCTAGATCACTAAGTCCCATTTTTCCAGATCTCACCTCTAGGCCTTACAATACTGTAGAAGAACGTGTCGAGGAAGGATGTTGGGACAACAGGCAGCTCTTCAAAATGTTATTTATTGTACCAAAGATGTTACAGCAGTCCTGGGTCATGGGTGACAGAGCCACACCTAAAGCTGCCAGCTACAGCTTTGGCATGCCTGAAGCCATGTTAGCTCTGGTTACAATGCATTATATAGTTCTATTTGCTGAGCATCTTAATACATAAAAACCAATCAGCATTATACACAATACCTTTACTATTACCTCTAGCCTATCATAACTACTATCACTACCATATTATGTTACAGTTAATGCTTAAAGTTGTTCCTCTATTTTCTTGCTCTTTTCTTTCTTCTATTTTTCTTAGACATTTTTTCTACTTGATAAAAACATGTTTTTGTTTGCCTATGGTATTTTTTGCTTTTCTCTTTCTGCTTGCTAAAAACATCTTCTGTGTTTGTGGTCAACATATCCTTTGCTCTAGCCAAAAACCTCTTTCCAACTAAACGTAACCTTTGCTTTCTTATTTGTCCAGTAACAATTAACTCAGCAATCCTTAATTTAGACATGTTTTACTCTTCTATATCAAAACTTGCTTCTATCTCTATTCCGCTTTCAGGTTCAACATTCAGAGAGCTTTCTGCTAAGCATTCATATCTGTAAAACTTTCCTGTAAACTTTCATCATTTCCAACACAATATCAAATAGAGCCAAGTACAAACACTTTCAATTATAAAGAGGTTACAGTCTCTTTGCAAATCATCCTTAGCCAAGGCCACATCCCAAATGGGTTCTGTTTTTCAGCGTTTCAGTAAAGAAGCACCCTCATGGGAATGCTAAACACCCTGGGACCAATAATAAATATTATATGATATTGGAAGGTCACTTACCCTGCTCAGTATTTTCTGAATGAAAGACTCCTTAGAATGGGGAAAAGCAAAAGGTTGTGGGATCACTTGTAGACATCCTATTAACTGAGGCTGTATATTGAGTTTTCTAACATGGAATTGCTGAAGTCTCTAAAACAACTCAGCTTTCAAAACTTGCAAAATCACTAAAAGATTATTCAAGGATCAAGGAGCACAATCCACAAACTGAAGTGGAAGAGTCTGCAATTGATTTTGATGCAATTACCAGCACACATAGTTAAATCATACATGTACATGCTGTATGTTGCAGCAAAGTTGTGTTTAAGCTTCTTTTTGTATTGAAAGGCAATGACTGGCCTGCCTTTTGCACAGGTGAATGCAATTTAGATATGTTCATAGGTAAAGCAGACACAGCAGCTGGAGGATTAATTAAAGGTTTGCCTAACTACGTAAACAGACAGTGATATATCTTCACAGCATCTGGCAGTTTAACCATTTACTAGTCATCCTATAATTAGCATGCTGATGAATTTAATAGAATACTGTTCTAATGTAGTGCCAGATGGTCCTTCTGACTTACAAGGGGAATGACAATCCCTGTCATGTTTACTTCAAGGGTAGCAGAACAGCCAAAAAGATCCTTTTTAGACTACAACACTGATGATATAAGAGGTTACATTTGCTGTCCTCATAAAGCTTTAAGTGTTTCTATATGAAGTAAGAAGTATATACGAAGTATATATGAAGTAAGCATAGTTCAGGAACTTCACATGAAAAGTACGCTTGACTTCCCTTGTTTATTTCTGCTGTTTGGTAAAGACATTAGCTTGCTTGCTGTGTTTGCAGAAGAACTTTGTGTAAGACAAATAAGCACCAATCCCAAGGTGTTGTGGAACAGGAGGAGGTGGAGGATATTGGGTAGTTCTCAGAGAGGTCTGCTCCACAGCAAGGCCTGTGAGATGACCCCTGGCCACCTCAGTGGAGCTTTGAGTTAGTCTAAACATGACACAAGTGACTCTTTGCTGCAGCTCCATTCATTAGAGAAATTAAATTCACAAAGCAACTAGTGTAATGGCAAGGACAATAAAATGAGGAATATCCATGGAAGAGAAACTAAGAGACAGAGATGGTGACATATTTGCTGTCAATAAGTAAAGAAAATTATTATGTAGCCAGCAGAGAATTTCAATAAACTTCAGTATCATTCTGGAGTTTACAGTGGAATTAGTAGTCAAACTACAGCAATCTTACTATCAAAGAATGTCTTGTAACTAAGAACCTCTGGGAGAAGATACTATGTGCGACAGATAAATCTCAGTGGCTCTTTCATTTTGAAGCTGGATGCAGCCTGCTAGGCCAAAGCCTCCTTCATGACAACTATTGATCATGTTCCAGCTGAGCTCCAGCTAACATTCTGAACATTAAAATTCGCTGACTGGTTTTTATTCAGCCTATCTCCGTACAATCCTTTTCTCTTAAATAACAAATGACACTGTCAATCTGTCAGTGTAGGGATTCTGTATAGACTGCCAGCTTGTCAGCATAAGCAACATGTTCCATGTTAATATCCTAAATTCCCTGCTACAGAGAACAATTGCTTTTAAGTTCAGGATCTTCCAAACTGTATCTGGTCTGATGGAGAGCTCAAACTACTTTTATGGGCTCTTGCAGTGATTGTGACTTAGAGCATTGCAGAGTGAAGATCAGTGATCCATGTAACAGTGAATCTGTGAAGGCACAAGGCCATGCTGTGCTGCAAACCAACAGCATCACCTTCAGGCCTGTGCCATGCTGACACTTGGGCCTCTCTGCAGGGCAGATTAAGTGGGGTGATGATAACAGAGGATCTTGTGGTCAGCTCCCACTCCCTACCAGTGATTACACACCTGCGTGGCCTTGCCTTTATCTCACAGCACACCAGGGATGTTCTCATGTGAAACATCCTCTCTGTTTGATAGTAGAAATGATGAATGGAGTTGTTTTCTTGTAAGAAAATCCTATAAAAACCTTGAATGACCAGAACAGACTCACCCTTTCTTCTGATGGGATCTGCAGGGCATGCTGCTACTTTGCAGTGCTGCACTACATGGAGCTCCCAGCATCTAAAGGTACGTAAGTTTAACTCTACTGTTCTCCTTTATACTGCTAACTTTTATAAGCCTTATTTTAAATGATGCTTTACGGAACCCAGGTGCCTTTCTAAATAGAATCGTAACCCCGGTGTGCAAACCCCTTGTTGCAAGCCAGCAGTTTCCAGTGAGAAAACTCTCTGGAGAGAGGATTCTGAGGGAAGGGGAGCCCGGGAGGGTGCGCGGGTGACTGACTGCCCAGGGTGCAGGGGCGGACGGGCTGCAAGGCGAGTCCCGCGGCAGCCAGGGAGAGCAAGAAGGGGCTGTGGACGCCGGGAAGGTGCTCCTGCCCTGCCACAGCCTCTGCCCCCGCCGGGTCGGTGCAGGGCGAAGGGACCAGCGCTCACAGGCTCCGCTTGTGGTACCCTGGGGATGGCAGGGATGCGGTGGGTTATTGCTGTGGCAGGCGGCGGGGCAGGGGGATACCCAGCGCGTGGAACCCCAAGAATGAGTGGACAAATAGGAACGTGTTGGGTGGGGCTGGCACGGTGAGAGGGTGGTAGGCAAGGATGTCATGCTGGACAGTGCCAAACGCTTTGCATAAATCCAAATCCAGGCAGACGATGCTTGTTCTCTGCCCCACCCACCAACGCTGCAGCCCGGGCACAGAAGGTCGCCAAATTTGTCATTTGCCCCTAGTAAAGCCATGTCGGCTGTCACAAATCACCTCTTTGTTTTCCAGGTGCCTTAGGATAACTTCCAGGAGAATCTGTTTCGTGATCTTGCCTGGCACAGAGGTGAGACTGACTGGTCTTCTGCTTTCCCGTCTTTAAAATTGGGAGTTATATTTGCCTTTTCTCAGTCATTGGTGTCTTGATTTCAGACAATTTAAAGGAGAAGAGTTGTCTCCCTTTACAGGAGAATATATATATGAGCATATCTGAATTGCATTCATCTTTGGGAAAGGTGTGCCAGTTGTCACCTTCAGGCTAGTTTGGGATAACTCCCAAGATCCCCAGGCAATTTGCATTTCCTATTCGAGCTCGTTGTGTGATGAGGACAGTCCATGTACCTCAGGTAACATTGGTGGCATGACGTGTTGCAGGGACCTTTCCTTTACACATCCAGCCCAGCACTGGTAGTCAGGGTGCCAGAAGAAGCTGTGCTCCAGTGTCAATCACTTCTGACACAGCTCAAACCCCCTCATAGGCTTCATAATCTCTTCTGCAGTTGGGGTACTGCTGGCCTCAGATCCTCTGTATACCTGACTCCAAAACCCAAGAGGTCATCCTTGAGTCTCTCCAGGTACCTTCTGCCAGAGGCTCCAGGCTGTGGTGTACAGCATGTAATTCATATCCTGTCCTGCCTGGCCCAAGGGCTAACTGGATGAGTAATTTCTTGTTTGATCTGTTCAAAGGCTTGCAGTTGTTCAGGGCCCCACTTGAAACAGTTTTTCCTCCGTGTCACAAGGTAGAGAGGGCTTACAATCTGGTTGTATTCTGGGATGGGTATCCTCCAAAAACCCTCAACACCTAGGAAAGCCTGTGGTTTTTGTTTATTTTTTTTCTTTCTGATCAGCGAGGACATGGCAGTTATTTTATTAATCACATCTGCTAGAATCTGTTGACAGCCATCTTGCCACTTCACTCCAAGGAACTGAATTTCCTGGGCAAGTCCCTTGACCTTATTTTGTTTAATGATAAAAACAACTTTCAGGAGAATCTGAATTATTTTCTCCCCTTTCTCAAAAACCTCTTCTGCTGTGTTGCCCCATACAGTGAGGTCACTGATAAACTGCAAGTGTTCTGGAACCTCATCCTTTTCAGTGCAGTCTGGATCGGTCCATAGAAAATGGTGACACTCTGCTTCCACCCCTGATGCAGTCAATTCCAAGTATACTGCACACCCCTCCAGGTGACAGCAAACTATGGCCTGCACTCTGTTGCTAAAGAAAAGAGAAAAAGCCAGGGAGGAAAAAGGAAGTTTCGTAGGATTTCCCAATATTTAACCCTGTAGGTCCATGGAGACATATCTTTTTCTTATTGGTTTGTTAAACTACAACTTTTTGAAAAAAATACTTCCTGGCTAATTCTACTTCTATGTCTCTGTGAACACACATCAGGTTAAATATTATTATTAAAATTACATTTAATATTCAACTTTTATTTACTTAAAACAGTAAAACTACTCTACTCTTAGATATTTTACTATAATTCTACTTAACTTATTGACTAATACTTGCTTTGCTTTTAGATTTTCTTAGTCAATCTTTTTTTATATTTTTTATTAATTGTCCATATTCTTTACTAAAGAATGTGCTAATTTTAAGTGTGAAACCAGGCAGAAACACCATATTATATAGTGATTTTATGTTTGTTTGTTTAGTTTCTTATATTTAGTGTAGTGGTTTGAGTGTTTATTTTCTTCTTTTTTTTTTTTTTTTTTTTGGTGAGATAGGATTAGGAGAAATAAATTAGGCTTAAATTTAAAGATATAAAGGTAGAATTATTAGCATACATACTAAAAGAAGAAAAAAAATGAATTAAAATGATACTTTAAAAACACTGTTTCTCTTTTTTATAAACTATTTTCTCACAAACAACATAAAGAAACAAAACTTGTGACTTTTAGTTAGTTTTAGTATTTTAAAATAATTTTTTATTAGTCCTTTAGGAAAGGAGTCTTTTTTAGTTGACTATGGAATTTTCCTTTACTGACAACTTAGAACAGTTTCCTTGTGTGTCTTAACTCTTAGAAAAACAGCTGCCTGGGGAAATTTGCTTCTGTGAAATCTCTTCTTATTAGTAGTTTCTTAAGCTGCATATTGGTTATGGGAACTTAGGCATCTGGAGTGTTACCTTTTAAAGATGAACAATTCTAAAGGTAAAGGATCTTTTATTTTAGGGAACAGAGATGTCTTCTCACTTTTTTACTGGTGCAGAAGGCTTCTTGTCCTTCTCTGTTTAGACATCTTATAGGATCACAAGATCACAACTACTAATTTAACTCCCTTAGTTAATCACAGATACCTTTGCGCAAATCCACAAATCTAAACAATCACTTTTTTAAATGTATATTTTTCTTAAGATTTAAAGGGAATACTAATATATTATAGTTTATTACTATAGCTTATAAGAGAAGTCTAATCTAAAATGAAAACTTTTTTTCTTTAAAACTTTAAAACTTTTTTTCTCTTCATTAATTGGTCTTTTTACTCTCTCTTCACTGACTTTTATACAGAGACTTATCCCTTTCTAATTGGTTTGTTAAACTATAACTTCCTCAAAAAAAATCACTTCCTGGCTAAACTGCCACAGCATTGTATTCCAATGCCCCATCCCCCTTTCTAGGAAGAACATCCTAATGTCCAGCCTAAACCTCTCCTGGCACAGCTTAAATCTGTGTCCTCTTGTCCTGTCACTGGTTGCCTGGGAGAAAACACCAAACTCTCCAGGCATCAGCCTCCTTTCAGGCACTTGTAGAGAGTGATAATGTCTGCCCTGAGCCTCTTCTCCAGGCTAAGCACCCCCAGCTCCCTCAGCTACTCTTCATAGCCCTTGTGCTTCAGACCCTTCCCCAGCTGAACATGCCCCAGCATCTTAACATCCTTCCTCCCTAAGTTAGGGGCCCAGAACTCAAGGTGCAGCGTCACCAATGCTGAGTACAGGGGAAGAATGACTTCCCTGGTCTTACTGGCACACTATTCCTGATACAGGCCAGGATGTCATTAGCCTTAGCCACCTGGGCACACTTCTGGCTCGTGTTTAGGTGGCTGTCTACCAGTACCCCCAGGTCCCTTTCTGCCTGGGCACCGTCCAGCCAATCTGTCCCCAACCTGTGGTGCTTCACAGCATTATTGTGGCCAAAGTGCAGGATTGGCACTTGGACTTGTTAAACTCCATTTTGTTGGATTCTGTCCATCTATTCAGCCTATCCAGGTCCTTCTGCAGAGCCCTACTACCCTCCAGCAGATCAACACTTGCTCCAGCTTAGTGTTCTATTCAAATTTGGTGATGGTGGGCTCAGTCCCCTCATCCAGATCATCAATAAAGATACTATACAGCACAGGACCCAACTGATCCCTGGGGGACACCCCTGGTGTCTGGCCACCAAGTGGATGCAGCACCATTCACCAGCACTCTGGGCCTGGCCATACAGCCAGTTCTTAATCCGGTGAAAGAGAGTACCTGTCCAAACTGTGGACTGCCAGCTTTTCCAGGAATGTGCAGTGGGAAACAGTGTCAAAGGCCTTGCTGAATTCCAGGTAGACAACCTCCACAGCCTTCCCTGCATCCACCAGGTGGGTCACCTGGTCATAAAAGGCAATCAGGTTAGTCAGGCAGGACCTGCCCCTCCTAAACACTTGCTCGCTGGGTCTGATCCCCCTGCCATCCTGTAGGATGTGTGATGTGCTGTGTGATGGCACTCAAGGTGATCTGTTCCATAACCTTGCTGGGCACTGAGATCAGGCTGACTGGCCTGTAGTTCCCTGGATCCTCCTTCCAGCCCTTCTTCTGGATGGGTGTCACATAGGCCAGCTTCCAGTCATGACCTCCTTAGTGAACAAAGACTGATGAAAAATGATGGAGTAGCTTGGAAAGTTGTCTTGGTTTGGATAGACAGATACCTGCCAAGGAAGATTGGAGTCTCCCTTGGAATGTAAGCTCCCTCCCTCCCCCTTTTCAAATTATTATAAATTTGCAATTAAAAGACTGTCAGGCAAATATTTGGGGAATAGGTATAGCAGTTCTTTACTAGGGATATTAAAAATACAAATGTTGTAGTACAAAAGAATAAGCAAACAAACAAGGAATCCCAGAAAACCCTGACAGCATCAGAAATACAACCTGATGCCCTGTTGGTCAGGGCATTGGAAACAGTCCAAAGTCAGCCCTCCTGGAGTGGCAGGTGTGGTCCTGTAGGAAACAGAGATGATCCTGTGGAGCAAGGGTCCAGAGGTGGATCCAGTCTTCCTTTAGGAGTCCCATGGGAACACCAGAGTGCCTGGTGACACTTGTGGCTCCTTTTTATCTTGGTGGAAATGGTTTGGCTCCTTCTCCCTGGGTGGAACATCACACAATAGGATGATGAAATGTGTCATGCCATTGGTGAGTGTTAACAGAAGATACTCCCATGGGTATGTTACGGATATCCTCAGGAAAGGAGGACATGATTTATATCTAGATCTTGAACTACCCTGGCTGAGGCCCGACCTGAGGCCTTGCTGAGGCTTTGAAGCCTGTGACACAGTTAAAATTACTTAGTAAATCTTGTGGCACAGTTAGAATTAGATATTAAGGTGTCAGGGAAAAATAATGGGGTTTTGAAGGTCACTGAATAGAGTTGTTAATAGGCACGTGTTAGCCACCTTAAAAGTAAACTAAATAATGTGTATTTGCATTCTTTCCTCTTCTGTGTGCCAATAAAAAAGCTATCAAATTTGTAAACTATGTAGAAATGTATATAAGCCGCCATTCCAAACAAAATAGGGGAAGAACGTAGTGATAACCATAGTGGTAGGACTTGCGCTGCTTCTGTCCAACCCTCTTTTATTTAAGGTATCCCTGGCAAGATAGTGGCGCCCAACCAGGGACAATTTTCACTTAAATGCGTTTTAATTCACTTTATGCAAAAAATTTTGCTTAAATGCTTGAAATGCTTAAATGCTAGACGTGAGTTTTGTTGAGGATTCCAGTTTGAATATGTAAAGAGTCCTCATGAGGATTCCACCTTAAATACGAAAAGAGTCCTTCCTCAATGGTTCCAGTTTAGATACAAAAAGAACTCTCAATTGAAGACTCCTTGCTTGGACCTGGCTCGGACCCGGCTTGTAAGCTGAGCGGACTGAGACTGGACAGACTGAGCAGAAGGAGCAGAGGCTTGGAACCACGCCGATGGTCGTCTGACTCCGAAGAAAAGCATCAGCACCACCCTGTGGAAGAAGGTAAGCCGCAGTGGGGAGAGAAGGATCAAAGCAAGCATGGACACAGACCTCAGTGCAGCGGTGTGGCTTCTTTTAAATATCCTATCTAAGAGAGGAGAAAAAGCAAAGGAAAGTGAGTTAGAGCAGTTGGCCCTGTGGGCCAGGAAAAAAGGAAAGTTATATAAGCCATCCTTGATGTTCAGTACCACAGAATGGAGGGAGATTGGAGAACTGCTTTGGGACTCGGCAATTTCTGGAGGGAAAGACGGAAAGATTGCTCTCGAGCTTGGTGTTGTATGGCAAAAGATGCATCATACCTTGCAAGTTGTCTCTGCTGAGAAAAAAGCAGCTGCGGCAGCGATCCAGGCTTTCAAAGGGGCAGGACGGCAAAAACAGAAATCCCATCCCTCCCATCTCAAAAGCCCACCAAAGTCGGAAAACTTTTTGGCATTTATGGCCGCCTGATTCACAGTCTGAGCGCACCCGTCAGCCCCACCCCGCAGGATGTCCTTGATCCTGTGACTCAGGCAGAGGACTTGTCTCCTCCGCTGCTGCAGCCGACTCAGAGTGAACAGGAAATGGCTCGGCTGCCCCACTCTGTGGGCATGGAGAGAGGCGGGGACTCAGGTGGAGCTGAGGGTGGAGATGGGCAGTCCCAAGTGACGCAGCACAGAAGCGGAACGCGAGGCAGAGACCAGAGTGACGTGGTGGCACAGGCGGAGCAGATCCACCATGAGCGTGCACGAGCACAGAGTGACCCAGAGCAAAGGAAGCGCATCACCTGGCGACACATGGTGGCCCACAGCGATACGGAGCGCTCACCCTCCCCTCCAGGAGGGAAGCAGGCTCCGTGGCACCTGGCAACCACGGCGCGTGTGGCAACAACAGCGACAGCGGCTGCAAGAACAGAGACATCGACACGGTCACACAACCCCAGACTAACGGGGTGTCCTCTTCCCTCTGACTCTGACACTGACTCAGAAGCCTCGGACAGTCAAGTGACTGCGTTTGCAGCCCATGGCAGACAGCGATCACAAAGACAATCCCAGCATGTCACTGCCTCACGACACAAACAGCATTCACCCGATTTGCACCAAGTCATCTCCAAACTTGCTCAACTATTGCACCATTACGACAGACAAGAGCAAAAGACAGCTGCAAGCCCTCAACCTAGAGCCCAGAGTGACCATAGCCACTTTCCATCTTCACCAGCAATGCCACCTGTTTCTTCAGTGTCAATGCCAGCTTTTTCAAAAAATCCAGTTGACGAATGCCAAGGTGCAGTTGCCAAGGCACCAAGCATGGATGGAGATTGGGATGCAGCAAATGCCTTCTCTTCTATTTTAATTGCCAATGACACTGCAAGATGGGAACCTTACGACTGGAAGGTGCTCCAGAAAGCCAAGGAGACTGTCAAAACATACAGAATCAGATCAGAGGCAGCGAAAAACATCATTCAGTACATCTACACCACTGACCTCCTTTGCCCAGCTGACTGTACCAGCATTGCGTCATTTCTTCTCGCACCGTTGCAGCTTTTCATCTTTGAGCGAGAATGGAAGCGCCTGGCTACAGAAGAAGCCAGCAGGCATCAACAAGTGGGTGATCCATTTTACGCCATCCAGCCCAACATGTTGACTGGGCATGGAGTGTACGCTTCATCTGCTGTGCAGCTCACTTATCCTGTTGAAATGCATCAATTGGCTCAATCGCTGGCTCTCAGAGCCCTGCTGCTGGTCCCAGATAAGAAAAAATCACCACCTTACTCTACAATAAAACAAGGAGTCAATGAACCTTATGGACAATTCATAGACAGATTGGCAGCTGCTTTAAAAGATGCAGCAGATTTGACATCAGATGTGCAAGAACATCTGTTTCGCTCCTTAGCTTTTGAAAATGCCAATTCACGTACCAGAACCATTCTGGCCACACTTCCTCAAGGGAGCCCTGTTGATGAAATGTTAGTGAGAGCAACTTGAGCAGAACAAAATAATCAGAATACAGCATTCATGGCAACCATACACGATGCAATCAAACACCAAAGACACATCATTGCTGCTGCTTTGACAAATGCCAAATCCAAGAACAAGTCTTCACGTCGCAACAAGTCAACCAACGTAACTTGTTTTCGATGTGGTGAGACAGGCCATGTTAGACAATTATGTCAAAAGCCTGTGTGGTGCCAAAAATGCAACCGTGACAGTCATGCCACTGAAGCTTGCCGAAAATCGGGAAATTTCAAATGCAGCGCGTTGCAGCACCACGCAAAGACACAAATTGATGCCTTGATCCAAAAGACCCCAGCAATGGATTTTTAGTTAAAAGCAAACCTGCCACTTGGGGGAGTCTCGGTGTGGATGTGGAAACAACTGCAGAAGTCACTCTACAAAACAAGGAAGTTACACTGATTCCCACCAGTGTATGTGGCCCAATGTACAGTGTCAAGTCTATCATTAGAGGTTTGCTCCTTGGCAGATCCTCTACGAGCAAACGAGGTGTGATTGTAATTCCAGGACTCATTGATGCAGATTTTACCAGACAAGTTCAAATTTTAGCTTATGCCCTGCAAGCATCTGTGACAATTCCAAAGGGCAGCAGAATTGCTCAAATTGTAGCTCTTGAAAATTTCTTACCACATCGCCAACATCCAAGAGAGTCACACAAAAAACAAGGAATGGATGGAGGCTTTGGCTCCACTGGCCATGATATCTTCTTCACCTTGGATTTGAAAAATCGCCCATTCAGAACTCTGCGATTGCAGCATGGTTCTCATCAAATTCAGCTAAAACCACTTCTAGACACAGGATCAGATGTTTCTATACTGAATCAATTGTATTGGCCTTCTGATTGGCCTTTGCAGGCTCTGAGCAGCCACATCATCAGAGTGGGTGGAATGAGAATTTCTTCAATCAGCACAGATCCCATTCGCATCATTTTCGAGGGCAATCAAGTTATTGTATTATGCTTTTGCCTGTCAAGCTTCCAGGACTGTTGGGCAGAGATGTGTTGTCCTAGCTTGGCTTGGTTTTAACAACCGATCAGCATTTTTCCTAATGGCCACTGCAGAGCAGCCACCCATTCTGAAGATCACTTGATTGACTGACAATCCTGTATGCGTTGAGCAGTGGCCCATGACTGAAACAAGGCTGCAAATTGCAGAACAGCTGATTCAAGAACAATTTAATGCTGGACACATTCAACCATCTGTCAGACCATGGAACACTCCAATTTTTGTCATCCCAAAAAAATCAGGCAAATGGAGACTGTTGTACAACCTGCGAAAAGTCAATGCACAGATGCAGGCCAGGGGTGCCTTGCAACCTGGCCTGCCAGCACCAACCATGATACCACAAGGGTGGAGCATCGTTGTCATTGATTTAAAGGACTGTTTCTTTACCATTCTGCTCCACTCGCAAGACACTCAACATTTTGCTTTTACAGTGCCATCAATTAAGAGAGCTGCTCCAATAAAAAAATATGAGTGGGTTGTTTTACTGCAAGGCATGCAAAATTCTCTAAATATGTGTCAGTTGTTTGTTGACTGGGCCTTGTGACCAACTCGTCAACACTTCTCTGACACAATGATTTATCATTACATGGATGACATTCTCATTGCCACAAAGTGACCATTGCCGAAGACAAAAACAGACTGGCTGATTTCACAATTAGAGCATCAGTTGCACCAGAGAAAATACAGCAATCAGCCCCTTGGAAATACTTAGGCTGGCTGATCACAGATGCGCAGATTCGTCCCCAGAAAGTTACCTTGCATGACAATGACACCATCTTGCACGATGCTCAGAAACCTTTTGGAGACCTGCAATGGGTTCGAACCACTGTAGGCATTACCAATGATGACTTGCTACCATTCCTGCCATGGCTTCATGGCAGTGATGCTAACAGTTCACGAGTTTGTACCCCCGAACAACAAAAAGCTTTGATGCAAGTGTCCAAAAAACTTCAATGTGGATGGAGTGCCCGTAGTGGGGAACTTCTTCCATTGTCACTTTTTCTTTCCAACACTGAAGCTTGCCCACTTGCCATTGTCTTTCAATGGCAAAAGAAAAAGGGGGAGAACCGATTTGACCAAAATTTTGATTCTGCAGCAATCGTGATTGAGTGGGTGTTTCTGCCTGTCCAGCCAAAGTGTCATGTCATGAGCAGAACAGACACTTTTGCAGCATTGATAAGAAAAGGCAGAGACAGAATTGTAGAAATAGACAGGAAAGAACCAGCAGACGTCAGCATTCCAATGAAAGATGAAGACTTGGAATGGCTGTTGAGGCACTCAGTTGCATTGTAAGAGGCATTGTTGCGTTTTGGAGATGTGGTTCACAACAAGCAGCCAAAAGATCTGATGTGGCATCTGATCATGCGTCACCGATGGTTTTTTATGGCCTTTATGTTCGCTGAAACCAGTGAAAGGCAGGACAGTGTTTACAGATGCTGGTCGAAGAACAAAAAAGGCTGCATGTGTTTGGCAGCAACAAAGAGAATGGCTGCAACATGTAATTAAGGGTGAGGCAGGAGATACACTTCAAACCCTTGATTTGAAAGCCGTGTGTTGGGCTTTGCAGATTTGGAAAAAGGAACCACTAAATGTTGTAGGAGATTCTTTGTATGTGGTCGGAGTTGTGCAGAGAATTGAAGATGCACTCCTCAGGCAAATCCAGAATCAACGCCTTGGAGAACTGTTTTTGCAACTGAGAAGTGTGCTGAAACAACGTCATCATGTCTTTTGTGTTATGCACATTCAAAGTAATCAGTGCAACAGAGGTTTGGGAAGAGGCAACGCACGAGCTGATGCTGCAGTCAGGTATGTTGTCCATGTTCCTCCTCAGAACAAGTTTGAAAAGGCTCGCAACAGCCATGAAACATTCCATCAAAATGCACGAGCCTTGCACCAACAATTTCAGAATCCTTTGAGTGATGCACAAGGAATTGTGCATGCCTGCCCTCAATGTAGTCATCCTGGGCCTGGACTGGGGCTAGGCACAAACCCAAAGGGACTGAAAGCTCTAGAATTGTGGCAAATGGATGTAACATGTTCCAGAGTTTGGAAGATTGAAATATGTCCATGCCACTGTTGATACATATTATTAATTCATTTGGACAACAGCACAACCAGGGGAGAAAGCTTTGCATGTAGAGAGACATCTGTCCGTTTGTTTTGCCGTCATGGGTGTGCCTGTGGAAATCAAGACCGACAGCGGTCCAGCCTATGTTGATCAGCAAGTTGCCAGATTTATGCAGAAATGGGGGGTGAAACATACCACAGGGATCCCTCATTCTCCCACAGGTCAAGCTATTGTAGAAAGAGCAAACCGCACCCTGAAAGAATACCTTGCAAAACAAAAACAGACCAATGCCATTCATGTAGTTAGTAGATTGTCAAAAGTATTATTTACATTAAATTATTTATGTTTAGCAGAAGGTCAAGAAGAACCTGCGGTCGTGATACATCATCACGCGATAAAAGAGAGAAGGCCACAGGCAATTCCAGGACTTTATGTTTATCATAAAAACATGCAAACAGGTGAATGGCAAGGACCGAGTCAAGTGTTGTTTAATGGTCTTGGAGATATGTGTGTATCCACAGAAGCTGGTCCTGTCTGGGTGCCGAGTTGATTTACCTGTGCATGTCCTCCAGGCAGAATACCATCGGACAGTGAAAACAATCCAGATGACAACGATCTACCTGGAACACCTTCTGACGATCCTGAGACTGATCAAAATTAATTTTAAAGTGTGTGAAATAAGTAGTTTGTATAATTATATTTATAGAAGTTAAGTTATTGTAAGTTATAAGCATTTCTTAGCAGAACACTAGAGAAAAAGACCAAAAGTACCAGCAAAATGCTGCGGATTGAACTACTTGTTCTCAACATTGTCCTGACAGGAAGTGTGTTTGGAGTGCTCAACATTGACCAAAGGGAAAACATGTGGGTCACATGAGCCAATCAAACTGTTCAAGATTCATTCTGTCTGTCTTTAGCGACACCTTCCAGTCCTTTTCGCACCTGTTTAATTGGAGTTCCATTGCTTTTGATGACAGAGTTCAAAAACTGGACTCAGGCCAAAATATATTGTAATCTGACAGAAGCTTGGAACGCATAGTGCCATCAGCCCGTTGGGTCCACTTGCACTCATTCTGAAACTTGGTGTGAGATCCATAAAATTCCAAGAAATTATTTAGGAGCACAAGCTGTTGCAATTGTGCAAAATCTTAAAGTGATAAGTACTGAGCCACAGGAATTTGATCTCCTTGGTTCTGTACCAGGTAATTATTGTTTGACCTTTGGTCACATACGACAATCCAAAGCTGACAACACTTGGTTGTTTCCTAAATCCCCATTGTATTATAGTAGTACAGAGTACTGCAACAATTGGACACAGCTTGTAGCACCGCCACAGGCTGCTGCAAGAAAGTTGCCACCTGGAATTTTCCTCATCTGTGGGGATCGAACCTGGTCTGCAGTACCCCAGAGAGCTGCAGGGGGGGCTCATGTTACTTTGGGAAATTAACCCTGTTTGCTCCTTCTATTCATCAAATTACGAAGTTTTTACAAACACCCTGACCATCTAAACACGATGTTCTTGCGTTAGATCCCAACTGTAAATCTTCAGTATCATTGTGGGGACACCCGACTGTAATAGTAGCATCAATTTTTGCCCCAGGATTTGCATCAGCACAAGCTCTAACCCAGTTACAAACCTTAGCTTGTTGGACATCAAAACAAATTAACATAACATCTAATATGTTGAGTGAACTTGCTGGGGATGTTAAAACCATCCACCATACAGTGCTTCAAAACAGAGCTGCCATTGACTTTCTTCTCCTTGCTCAAGAGCATGGATGCGAGGAATCTGAAGGCATGTGCTGCATGAATTTGTGAGATCACTCTCGTTCAACTAACGAACAGCTTAGACAGCTAAGAAGTAACATGAGAAAGATTGTAGTTGTTCATACTCCTTTTGACAAGTGGATCAATTAATTTGGTTTTGCTGGTTGGATCAAGGATTTGATCCATTTTTGAATCACTCTTTTCATTGTTATTTTAGTTATAGTAATAGTTGTGCCCTGTGTGTTGAAATGTGTGCAAAATGCAATTAGTCGCGCCTTTGATTCATTCTGGGTAGTTCAAAAAGAAAAAGGGGGATTTGTTAAGGATTTCCTCAGGAAAGGAGGACATGATTTATATCTAGATCTTGAACTACCCTGGCTGAGGCCTGACCTGAGGCCTTGCTGAGGCTTTGAAGCCTGTGACACAGTTAAAATTACTTAGTAAATCTTGTGGCACAGTTAGAATTAGATATTAAGGTGTTAGGGAAAAATAATGGGGTTTTGAGGGTCACTGAATAGAGTTGTTAATAGGCATGTATTAGCCACCTTAAAAGTAAACTAAATAATGTGCGTTTGCATTCTTTCCTCTGCTGTGTGTCAGTGAAAAAGCAATCAAATTTGTAAACTATATAGATATGTATATAGCCAAAACACTGGTGTATATCAACATCCTTCCAGATACCGATGCAAACCACAGCACTGTGAGGTCTGCTAAGGAAAAAAAAAAATGAACTCTATCTCAGTTAGGTCCAATACAATCTCCACCCCATATTCTATACCATTTGTGTCACTCACTCAGATCCCACATAATCTCTATATCTAGTTTAAAGCCCTCTCAATCAGCCTTGCTGTCACCAAAACTGGGAAATACAGAAACTCTCAAACAACATTTTTCAATGTTAAGAGAATCAAGGCATTACTTTATTCTGGCCAGGATGTGCAATAGAAATAATTTCATCTACAATTGGGTTGTGCAGGGAAGATCATTCCATCACACAAGACTCTATTACTAGACTTATCGCATATTTATACAAACAAAACCCAAAGAAATTCTCATTCATTGCTCTCAAATTACACAAGACTTAAGGTTCAATCTCCTATTGGTTATTGATCCCTTAGCCTTTGATTCTAATTTGGTCCTCATTCTTAGATTCTCTCATTAGTCTCTTCCCAGACGAGATGTCTTCAACCACACCACAGGGGCAGTGATACCACCACATGTCCCAATGGCATTAGGGTACACTGCACACCAGTATCGACCAACACATCATATTTCTGGGGCTCTGATGTGCCTGACCATTGCATACACACAGTCCAAAAGATCCAATTCCCCTGTGCCTCTTCCTGGCTAGAGGCAGGGCCCCTCTCTAGCTCTGGCTATTGTTCCTTCTCTGGGCATACATTCTGGGGGTCCCTTCAAGGGAATCAGACATGTCATCCTCCCTTCTGTTGTACCTAGCAGTCCGATCATAGGAAACTGAAGCAACATCCATTCTGGTGGAATTCCTTCTGTTAGTGCTTTCCTCTTCTAGCTTATGTACCCATGCCAGAACAGAAGTGGATTTTCCATCCCATCTTCTCGTGTCTTGCCTGTACTCACACAGGAAAAACCAAAGATGGGCTCATGGGGTGTATCCCCTCTCCCTAGATGGGGAACACTTGCTTCTGATAACAGAGCCTTTGGTCTATACTGATGAAATTTGGAGGAGACCTTCCTTAAGCTCTTTGCTGAGTTTCTGAAGGGTCTTTTCGATCCTATCTTCCAATCTCTGCATATGCTTAGTCAAGTCCATTTCCACAGCTGAGATTTGGGCTTGTGTTGGGGCATGGACAAGGCCTTCATACACCTGGAGTCTCCTTGTCATAATGCCCACTTATCACCAAATCTCTGAAAACTGGAATAAGACTCCTTAACACCTTTTTTTTTTTTTTTTTGTGTTAAAGAGGGCACCATGTATTCGGGCCCCTAGAAGGGCATGAGGGATAACATGCCTCCCGCTTTCTACAAGCATATTGCTAATATACAGTCACAACATACATATTTTAATTTTGCTGTAACTATAAAGCCCTCCTCATGTTCCCCAAGTTCCTAAAAACTCAGTCCCTGTTTTGGCTGTAGCTGTATTCCTGAGCCAGATGTCTCCTCTTAATCTTCTAACATCCTTGTTAGAGTAGCAATTTCTGCATGCCTTACTCTTCTGCTAAAGGTCTGCCAATGCAATGTCTTCTCTGTTAAAAGTTCAGTCACAGTGTCTTTCTACTAATAGCTCACAGTTACAGTAGAAATTAAATTAACCCTTTTAGTTACTCCCCCCTCAATCCACTGCAGTGTTCCTAGGGTATGGCCATATGCTTGTGTCCTGAGTCATGCAAGTTTGAGCCACATCAGTGTCGTACATGTTGCCATGTCTGGACTCTTAGTGGTTTGGTCATTTGAAAAAAAGTTCTCTCACGCTCTGTATTCCTCGCTTCATGGTCTTCCAAGAGCCTTCCTGCGGCTGTAGATCTTCTGGTCAGAGGTATCTCTCCTTCACACTTGTTAAGAGCTGTGTCCAGAAGCTGGGAGGTTTGAACCTCCTCGCAATCCCACATCATATGACAGGAATCTCAAGTTGCTTGTTTCAATACCATCCAAAATTATATCTATAGTCAGACTATAGTCTGAGACTTGGATGGACCAGCTCAATACAGACTCATTGGGCTTTTCTCAGATGGTGGAGACTTTCCAAGGACAAAGACTCAGTGATTATTTCTGATTCCAATTCCTATGCTGGCTGTGAGGGTCCTGACTCCTCATTATCATGCACTGGGACAAAAAGATTTGGTCTTGTATTTCCTCCTCTGTACACAGGTGACCAGTATTAGCTTAGACTGCCCTTCTGATTTTACTGCAGCCTGAGTGACTGGGGTGTCTGCTGATTTGTTCTCCTTCCCCTCTGGCTATACCTGCTGCTCTACAGTATCAAGCAGTGTGTGATAAGCATTAGCCAGGGCCCAGCACAGTGCAATGCGCTGCTTCTCTTTGCAATTGTCATCATGACTTTCTTTCAGCTATTTCTCTTTCTCAGCTGGGTTCTAAATTTATTCAAGGGGAAAATTCCAAACTATTGGGGCAGAGTATTTCTTCAAGGCCTGGACTATATTCTTCAGCATGCCATACCATTCAGGATTTTCCACCTCTGGGGAGGGTCTCCCTGGAAATCTCAGCTCTGATTCTAAACATGCTATAGGCCATATAGAGGAGAGTTGAGAGAATTAACAAAAATATGGCATCTTTAATATCCAGATGGAAGTGAACATTCTCTAAAGGTGACTGTCAGACCTGAAGGGGGACAGGGAGGTTAAAAGGCTGGGAAAAATAAGTTATTGCAGAGTATATCAACACAGCAATCCTTGTTTGTGTCCCTGATCAAAAAAGATCCACATCTTGGAGAAAATTACCCATATATAAGGAGAAGTGTGAGAAATGGAGACACAGAAAGCTGCCAGAGCCTTTTGCATGCAGGTTCAGATATAGAGATGGATACAGAATTTGATCTAAGACCTTGGAGAAGGCTTACAGATTTGGAGCAGTAAAGTCACACAGACATGAAGCAAGAATGTGGGTTTGTGGTTTAAGCAGAAATATGTTTTAAGCAAGCAGAGAAATGCCTTAGGTAAGCGAAAAAATATATTGAGCAAGATAGTAGAAAATTTTAAAGTTTAGCAATAAAGTTTGATATAGAGTTAGTAGGAAGCTTAAGGTATAGCAATGTAAGTTTGTGTAGCATTATATGATTGGATAAGAAAAGATGCATTGTGGTAGAGCCTTGTAAGGCAAAACAGTTAATGATTGGTGTAAGAAGATAAAAACGGGCTTTGTGGAAGTAGTTGATTGGCTAATAAACCTATATAAGGCATTGTAACTAGAATTAGAATGTGATGGCATTGGATGTAACAGCCTCAATGTCTCACCCTCTCATGAGACTGATTAAGCAATAAATCATCTTTTACAATGTCTCTCAGTCATCCCTGTCATGTCCATCCCAATAACTGGTACCCATCGTGTGAGGAAGGAACAACTTTGTTGACTGTTGGGACGCTCTGGAGGACTACTTTTAAGTACTGCTGGAAAGAAGCAAGACACCATGCCCACTGGATCAAGCCCGGACTGAGCCCGGAAGGATCCCCTACTACAGGATTACAGGTGAGCTCTAGGGAACATGGGACAAGATATGTCCAGGGAACAGAGAGACATTTATAACCACTTGAAACTTCTGGTAAGATCTAATTCTCATACCGTACCCAAGCAAGAACTTAAAGATCTTTTATGCTGGGTGCAGAAGAATTTTGCTGACATGAATCCTGCATCTGCTTTTACCATGTCGCTTTGGGACTCTGTTGGTGTTAAACTCTGTGATGCAGCCACCCATGGAGATTTGACAGCCGCTAAGTTACTCCCGGCATATCATGTGCTTGTTGAAATTTTTAGCAAGCAGTCTAGTCTGGACACGTCTTCAGTAGTCCCCTCAGACCCACCACCACCACTCCCGGCTGCTCCACCCTTAGCCGATTCTAATTCTGCAGAGGAGGGGGGAAATGAGAAAGGGACAGGAATCGATGAACCTATTGTGGAGGTGCAAGAGCAGGAAAATGATTCTACCTCTGAAGAAAAAATTGATCTGCCAGACCCTGGTCAAACGGATCCAGAACGGGAACCTGATTTGTTCCCTTTGGACCCTAGAGATCCCCCGATTCTTTTTAAATCAAGGGATTCTCCAAAAAACAACCTAAAATTGACTGATTGGGCTGATATAAGGCGTAAAGCGATAAAAGAGGGAGACTTTGACTTAGCACAAGAACGGCTTCTAGCTATGTCAGTCGGATATGGCAGACTGAATGCTAATCCGAGATGGGAACCAATGACGTATGATGAAATTAAAGACTTGCGGAAAGCTGTTAAAGATTGTGGCTTGGGCTCACCATACTTTAAACAAGTTTTGAAAGCCATTTATGGCAATTATGATTTAACACCTCATGACTGTCGTTATGTTTCATCTGTAATTTTAACGGAATCGCAATATGTTTTGTGGGATGTAAAATGGCGGAGGCTTCTTAATAAACTGATAGAAAACTATGCAGGAGGTCCTAATGCTGCACTTACAATCGTTCATTTGGCTGGAGACCCGCCACACGAAAGGGCAGAAGACCAAGCAGCTGATTTGCCTAGAGCAGTGCTTGCTGATATTAAAGATGCAGCTCAAGAAGCTCTCTTGCAAGTTCAGCCGACAGGAAGCCCTGAAGGCATTTACACTGGAATAAGACAAAGGACATCAGAGCCATTTGCTGCATTTATAGACCGCTTAACACAAGCGATTGAAAGACAATGCAAAGATGACTTAGCCTGTCCAATTATGCTCCGCATTCTTGCCTTTGCTAATGCTAATGATGAATGTAAGCAAATCATTCAAGCCTTACCTGATACACAGCCAACCCTGTCTCAAATGATAGAAGCTTGCAGTAAAATTGGCAGCCCACAACATATTGCAACAATACAAGCAAACATCTTTGGAGAAAGGCTTGAAAGGGTTTTCACGGCTCTGGCAGAAGCGATGGACCAGGGACTTGTTAAAACCCTTGCTGCTCTCAATTTAATACTTCAACAGAATAATTCTATGGCAGTATTGCAAGCCGAGACCATTGAAGGATCTTGTTACCAGTGCAAAAAGCTTGAACATGTGAAAAAAAACTGCCCAGAGCCCACGGGAAACACAAAACCACCGCATCGTTGCCCTAGGTGCAAGAAAGGGAGACATTATGCAGATCAATGCCGGTCCAAATTTGATGCTGATGGAAAGCCCTTGTCAGGAAACTCAAAAAAGAGCGCGCAGTGCCATGGCACAGCAACACAAATAGAGACAGCTCAACAACCTGGAATCTTTCCGAGGGCAGAATATATGAAGAACCTCAATCAGATCCCATCTGCAAAATCGTCAGCCACTTCCCTAGCGACCCAGAATGATTACTCCCAGGGGTACAATGTGAACTGGCCACTTCCAAATTAATATATTTCATTAATGAGAGTCATGCTGTGGTACCCACAGGAACATCATGGAAAAGACAAGATTTTTTTATTATAGACTGTCTTGGTTTGGAAAGACAGGTGTCTGCCAGGGAAAGCCAGAGCCTCCCTTGGAATGGAGAATGTAAACCCCCTCCCTTTGAATTATTATAATTTTGAAATTAAGGGGCTTTCAGGCAAAAATATGGGAGTAGGAATAACAGTTCTTTACTAGGAATATTAAAAATAAAATGTAGTAGTATAAAAAAAGCAAACAAATAAAACACTGACAGATACAACCTGACACCCTGTTGGTCAGGGTGTTGGTAGTAGTCCAATTAAGTCCTCCTGGAGTAACAGATGAGATTCTGTTGGAACAGAGATGATCCTGTAGCAGGGTGCAGCTTTCCTCTGAAGGTCCAGTGGTGGTGAGATGGGTCCTCTCTTCCTCTGGGAATCCAATGGAAACAAACTGTCATGGTGTTCTGAATGTCAGATTTTATTCAGGTAAGAATGCTTGGCTCCTTACACTGGGTGGAGCATCTCACAATGGGATGATGTAATTTTATCAGTCATGTAGTGAGTTTTAATAGCCCATTGACAGAAGGTATCCCCCTGGAGGGAGGATGGATTGTAGAAGAGATAAAGAACAGTGCCCCATCTGGTTTTAACAGCTGGCCCATTAACAGAAGACACCTTCCCCCTTTCCACTAGAGTTATGAGGAATGAGTCATAGAAGAGAGAAAACAAACCACCTCCCCAAGCAGTTTCAACAGATGGCAATAGAATACATACTTTTGGTTACATTTTGCATTGCAACCCAAGGCAAATTCAAAGTGGGAAAGCACTGGATAACTCACCAATTCCTTTATATGCCTAGTTCCCCCAAACTGTTGCTGGGAAGGGATTTATTGGAAAAATTGGAAGCAGAAATTAAATTTCAAAAGGGAAGGGATGTACAAGTTAAAATTCCTGGGTCCAAATTTGTCAAAGTTGCAGCAGTTTTTATACAGGAAAAATGTAATGAAATCCTCATTGAAAGTAAAAATTCTGTCATTCCAATAGTGTAGGCCAGTGATGTTCCAGAATGATCTAAACAAGCAGAACTAATGAGTATTGCCCTCAAACCAGGAACCATGCCAGTAAGGCAAAAACAATACCCTTTAAAATTAAAAAGTCACAGGGGACTGGCATCTATAATTTAAAAATTCCTCCAACACGGGTTGTTAGTGGAATGTGAGTGTATAACTGTGCTGGTTTTGCATTGATTGATTTGTGGTGAAGAGGACTTGAACAGAGAGAGAGAACCCTTGCTTTCAGAGACAGAGGAATAGGACCCTTGTTTATGGTTTTTTTTAATCTTCTTTTGTTCTGGTAGACCGGGATTAAATGCTTGAGAGATGGTGTTCGTGTTCGGACTCAGATGTTTATTAATTCTTATCTATAGTATAGTCTCAAAAGCTGTGAGTTCTAGCTAACAAAATGAAAAATGGCTATGTCTCTATCTCTTTAAAAGGTCTTTTAAGCACAAACTGTCCAATTATGAAATGATGTAAATGATTTTTACTTTTAACCCAATAACCAACCACCCGTGGTCTGCAATGCAGACTTTTTTATCCAATTACAAGATACCACCCCAACCCACGAAGAAGAAGATGCAAAAGAAGAACTTAGCCTACACCCTAAATCCTCCATCTTGCTTTATATATATTACTATATTCTAAAACCTTAAACTCTTAAGTTGTCTACCATGTGACATTATACACTTCTATTCAAACTACACACCCATAATCCCAGTGCTATCAGTCAACTTTAGAAGCCTTTTCCATGGCCTCAGGTCAAATGTAGTGTTTTCTTGGGGGTCAGTGCCTGTCAGCACAGAAAGTCAAAAATTCTCAGTGCCCAGGGTTCCGACACTTGCTTTTATACTAGAACGGCTCATCGTTAAAAACTGCAGTTCGTAGGGGAAAAAAAAAGTTGTGGGAAGACTGCAAGCCATGGGAGGGATTTCATGTTGCAAGCAGGTTCTGGGTGTACTGTTAGCTGTGAAAACTAAAGCCACCTTGAAAAAGTTCACAGAAAACTGTTTCCCATGGAAAAACCCCATGGCATAGCAAAAGAGACTCGTCTCCTTCAGCAAATTGAAAAAAGATCTTAAGAAATGGCAAACTAACTAAAATTCCCATATTATCTCTCCCTGCACTGTTGGTAGGAAAGAAAGAAGGACTGGAGTGGGGGAAAAGGTATTCTAAAGGTTTATTTTACTTCTTGTTATACTCTTTTAGCTCTGTTAATAATTTTATTTTCCTTATACCTTTTGATGTTTTAAGCCTGTTTTGCCCTTAAGATGTTTTCTCCTAATCTGTATCTCATCCCATGTGTTTTGTTTTCCTCTCCTCTATAGCAGAACTATAGCAGAAGAGAATAAATAAATGATTTTCATAGGTGCGCTGGTATTTAGCCAGCATCAACCTGTCACACTAGGGGTGGATCTTTGTATAATTTGTCTTTTTAGTTCTGTGCTGTGATTATGCCTTAAATTTAGTGTAGGGATTTTTTTTCTTTTATTTCCTTTGGTAATTTATTTCCTTTAGTAATTGTTTTAAGATTGCATTTTGAATGTAATTTGATAGTAATTCTTAAATATGTGATTCATGGAGGTGAAGTGTGTAATGCGCTGGTTTTGGATAAATTGATTTTGTGGTGAAGAGGGAAGGAGCCAGCCATGGAAGTGATTCTCTGTGAGGAGCTGCTAGCAGCTTCCTCCATGCCTGACAAAACCAGGTGCTGGTTAGCTCTGAGAATAGGCATGCTGCTAAGCCAAATAGAGACGCTAGAAAGGCCTGTATGATAACCTATTTAAGAAAAAAAGTCTGCAGGAATCTCTCTTGCTCCTTGCTCTTCAAAAGAGAAGGGGGGCTTGGCCAGGCCCCCTTCCTGGAGGGGGAAGGGCCCCTTCTTGGAGGGGGCTGCTGGACCCAGTTCTGGTGCTGCCACTGGGGCCATGCTGCCAGAGGCCATCCCAGCACTGCAAACAGCCATGCGGCTGGGGTGACGCCAGGCGGCTGTGGCTCTCTTGGCATGCCTTGTAGTGGACTTATTTGAATAAGTAATGGACCAGTCATGCTACGGACAGAAAGATAGAAGTGGCAGCAGCAGCTTTTCTTTTTTTGGTGTCTCACATCAAGAAAAGGCGCAGAGTGGAGCCAGCTGCCGGCACAGCTTGTGCAGTGCTGGCACAGACCAAGTGATCAGCAGAAAAAAAGCACAGCAAACGATTCCCCAATTCTGGAGCCCAGACAAGATCAACATTTCAACACTTCAGACCTCTACAAAAACTGTTTCAATTGGTAGAACTTGAGAACAAATGAACTTACAAACTCTAATTCTCTCCCAAATCAGAGAAGACTAAGTGAAGACTCGTGAGGAGAAAACCATGGCAACACTAAGGTCGCTGCAAAAGTGGGAAGGAGAGGAGGAGGTACTCTGAGCGTTGGAGCTGAGATTCTTCTGCAACCCATGGTGAGGACTGTAAGTCAACAAACTGTTTCCCTGTAATTCATGAAGTGCATGGGGGGATGCAGCATTCACCCACAGCCAATGAGAGAAGGACACTTGTGCTGGAGTATGTGGATGCTGAAAAGCTGTGATCTGGTCAGAAGCTTGAACAGAGAGAAAGAGAACTCCTGCTTCTAGAGACAGAAGAAGACCCTTGCTTTTATACTAGAACAGCTAATCCTTAAAACAAAACCCCCATAACTAAATGGCCCACGAATAAAGGCAGTTGTGGGAAGACTGCTTTGTCTATGGGAGGGACTTCATGTTGCAGCAGGTTTCAGGAAGACTGCTTCTTGTGAAAATTAGAACCATGTTGGAAAAGTTCACAGAGAACTGTTTCCCATGGGAAAGACTCCATGGCAAAGCAAAAGAGATTCCTCTCCCCAAGTGAACTGAAGAAAAATTTTTAGAAGTACCAAACTGACTAAAAAGTCCCACATTTTTTCTCCTTGTGCTGTTGGTGGGAAAGAATAGGCTGGGGGAAGAGAAGGTGTTCTAAAATTTTATTCCAGTTCTCATTATCCTCTTTTAATTCTGTTAATAAATTTTTCATTTTACCTTTTAAAATTTTGAGCCTCTTTTGCCTTTTATTGAAGTGTTTTCTCTTAATTCTTATTCCATGAATTTTCTTTCCTCCTCCTATGCTTAACTATTGCAGAGGCAAATGAAAAAATTATTTTCGCACTGGCGTTTGGCCAACATCAAACCTGGTACAATAGTGCTAGCTACTGTCTTCACATTTTGGTCAGACACAACAGTTCCTCTCTAGACCTGGGAATCAACCACTCCTTATTGTCTTAGGCCCCAAGAAATGTAATCAAAGGTGAGATGGGGGGGGAGCAAACTAGGAGTACATGACTTCATTACCTTAAGCAGAATTTTGAAGATTAAACCTCAATATGCAAATGGACCAAACTTATAAAAGTGTGAAAACTCGTGACCTGTCATCCATTTTTTGGGTGTGGCCCTTGGGTGATCTTTGTCTGCCCTAAATGTACCTGAAATATAACCACTTCTTATTCTCTTAATTTTATCAGCCTTTTATTTTAGATAATCTCAAAAAGGCATCAGTGCCCTTTCTTTCAGATGTTAGCTCCCTTCCTCTACAGTCTTCCAGGGCTTTTTATGATTATGCTCCTATAGGCTATGTCTGTAAACACACTTTTTTTTTTACACTTGTTAGAAGCCACTCACAGAGAGAAGGGGTATTAGCTCCCTCATGAATGCCTGCTTGATACTGACATCCTGGGCCAAGGATCCCAAAAACCTCTCTTCATTACCATCACGTTGCACGCTTTTACCCATGAAGTTCCAAACTCACATCAGCTTGGTCAGAATGACTTCATCCCACCATCATGTAATGTCCTTCCACAGACAACAGACATAGCAAAATACCAGGGACTCAGTGATGATCTCAGGCTCTGGGCTCCTCTGCTGTTTTTGAGGGCCTTGGTACCTGTCATGAATGAGTATGTTTGAGATTGCTTAAAAAAAATCACTGACAAGGGTATGAGCAAAAGTCAGATTTAATATTGTGATATATGGTATAAAATAATTCATGCTTAAGAATTAAAGATTTCAGGAATTGTGAAACCACAGGTGGCAACAGAGGAAGAAACCGATTTGCAATAGAAAAGGGTGGCATCGATCAAAGATGAGTCTCCTCCAGGGATGGGTCCGACAATGCCTTGGTGATAAGCACCCAATATGCATCTATGATAAGATAATCTGTGTCGTCAAGGGCGTGCATTCCAATACCAGATTCCCGTAAAAAGAACCAAGTATTCATCCCTTCCTGGAAAACCTTTTGACAGACCGGCAGCAAGAAAAAGAAGGACATGATTACGTCAGAAGAACAGCAGGGACGAAAGAATGAGAAAACCCCCGCCCAGCCAAAAAACTGTATAAAAACGGACACTACGAAGGCAGAATTTGTGAACCAAGGGAGGTTCAGGGCAATAGAGACTGAATCTAAAGTTCACCCAGTGCCGACCCCAGGCTTGGCACTGTTTTTTTGCTTGTGGCTTTCTCAAAACTTGTATTTCAATTATTCAATAAATTTTTTTCTTAATTAAATTGGCTAATCAATTTATTACAATATTAAGCAACAAAGCTGTCCTTATTTGAGAGAGGTGTCTGCCAAGGAAGGCAAAAACCTCCCTTGGAATGAAGAATATGACTCCCTTCCCTTTGAATTAGTATAATTTTGAAATTAAGAGACTTTCAGGCAAAGATATGGGAAAAAGAATAACAGTTCTTTACTAGTATGTATGTGTATTTTAAAAAGCAATAACCAGTCTCTTTCTGCTCTTTAAGCAATTTCAATTTCCCTTTTGGTGCAGTTGCAGCCACATCCAGCAGGGATGCTGGCAGGCTCCTGTTCAGCAGGACTGGTGTGATGATTCTCCCATAGCTGCAGGGGATGCTCCAGTGTGAGCTTGGGGACCAAGCAGGCCAAGATGGGAAGTCATGGGCAGCAGCTGGTCGCGATTACCAGACTACTGCACAGAGGTGGCTCATACAGGGACACCCTACACGTTGGCTTCAGACCTCCCCCCCAAAAGGCCAAGAAACAAAAAAAAGAATTAAGAAGACTCGAGTGCAGGAAACCTGCAGCATTGCCCAACACATAGGAGTGGCCGTGGCAACATGTCGTGGGCAGAGGGTCCAATGACAGCCGGTCCTGGTTTTCCGGCACCACACGTGCTGGTTCTGAGTTCCAAGCAGTCAGATGGCATGGAAAATGGCAAACAGCTCCTTCCCCTCCCCCCCAAACCCAGAAACCAAACTGCCCAAAAACCCAGCCAAACCTTCAGGGGTATCTGCCTCACCTTTTTTTCTCCTTGTTATCACCCACAACTCACCCCCAGCCAAGGCCATTTCAATGGAATGTTGTGACACTCAGCTACATCTTTTGTTTTCTTGAGTATTGGTAGTTATGGCTTCTTAGCAACAGGTGGGACAAAATTCCAAGAGAGAAAGAAACAAAAGGAAAAATCTTAAACTCAACATTATCTATCCCAAATTTTTTCCTATACCAACATATTACATCAAACTTAAACTATAAACTATATACATACATGCATTACCCTAACTATAAATACATATAGATCTAGATATAGGCACAGTGCGACAGATGGTTTACCCCAAAAAAGGTCCCTTTGAGTTGTGTATCATGTCTGTCCATCCTTCTGCATCACCTACCAGGTTCAACCTGGTCCCTGAGCAAAGATAACCTCATGGATGGGTTTGTCTTTGCTCGAGGCAGAATTAATCCAAACAGTTTTTCCCATCATGTCTCTCATGTGTACCATCAGAACCTTATCCCTATCTGTTGTTCTCAAGGGCTCAGATTGGGCAGAGTCCAGCTTGGTTGGCGGAGCCTTGGGTGTTACCTAACCACATGGCCTTTGCTAAATGCATTTCCCAGTTTTTGAAAGTCCCCCTGCCCAGTGCCTTCAAGGTGGTTTTAAGCAGCCCGTTGCACTGCTCTAGTTTCCCAGCTGCTGGTACATGATAAAGAATATGGTACACCCACTCATTGCCATGTTCTCTAGCCCAGGTGTTTATAAGGCTATTCTTGAAATAAGTCCCTTTGACAGACTCAGTTCTCTTGGGGATACCATGCCTCCAAAGGACTTGCTTTTCAATGCCCGGGGTGGTGTTCAGAGCAGTAGTGTGAGGCACAGGATAGGTTTTCCTGCCATCCAGTGGTGGCTTCTATCATTGTGAGCACATAGTGCTTGCCTTGGTAGATTTGAGGCAGTGTGATGTAGTGTAGCAATGTATTTGAACAACTTATGACGCAGTGTGCTCCAGCCAAATCATCTATAGTAATTCTTACCAGAACCTTCTGGAATTCATCAAGGTTACTAAGACATAAATTGTTCTAAAATAAGAAAAAAGAGCCTGAGAAACAGAATACCAAGACTGCAAGAACTAGATAAAGGAGGGCCATGAAGCACTGGACTGTAACCAATCATATTTCCTGAAATGTGCATGCTGAACACGTGGATGAGATAGAGGCACAAATTAAACAATGCGTGATCATGTGAACAATAGTTTTAGAATATATAAATATAGCTTAATGTAAACAATAAATGGCTTCTGCTTAATCTTATTAGTTGGTCATCCAGAAGTCCTGAGCTCCTGCATGCTGGTGACCCACGATGTGATAGATGCTGTGTTGATGAAGCAGACCGGACTCTGGACTCTGAAGGAGGTACTGCAGAGTGAAAAGGCAGAAGGTCCTGGTCAGAGATTGCCACAGAGGGACTGCAGTGGGGAGGAGTTGGAGGACAACTCCACAGAGTTACGAGAAAGCAAGCTCCCAGGAAACAGGCTCTGAAGAAAATACACATATGCTGCAGCAGGTACACCAGAAAAGGTGAGTGGCTGGGGAACTGGGAGGATGGAAAAGGCACTGTCAAAAAAAGGACAGGCCAGACTAAATGTCCTACAGCTTATTCTCTCTAGGAGAGCAGTGAAATATGACCTGGAGATCTTAAAAAGACTACTGTAATGGGATCAGGAGAGAGGATTTTTGGCCACTCCCAGGAGTGTGTTTGACACCCTTGAGTGGGACGGGCTGGGAGTAGCTCTCTGGGATGCTGTGAATGACGTGTCAAAAGAAATCAAGGGACTTAGCACAGCATGGAAGTTAATAATTACAGTGCTAAGGCAGTTAAAAGCAGAAAAAACAGCTGCAGCAGGAGCAGCAGCCACTTTAGAGCCAGACAACCCCTTGGTTGCATTTCCAACATTTGCACGAGAATTCTTTGGTGAGGAGGAACCCATGATACTGTCCCTACTTTCTGCACCCTTGGAGCCAGAGTTACAGGCTCAAGCAGTGGTTGCAAACAGTAACAATGCAGAGCAGAAGCCCGCGCCAGCTCCACAACCTGGACCAGAATCAGAGAAAACTGATGTGCATATACTGCTTCTTCTGCCAGCACTGGGACTACCTATGGGATGCCCCAAGGTTTCCCCTGAGAAGTTAACAATAGCAGCAGGAGGGTTCTTGTACCCCCTCGCTGCCTCCTCTCACCATGTGACTCACCTCAGCTTAGTCATAGTAGGTATTCAAATGTACAATGCGGGTATTCACATGCAGAACATTTGCACAGCTTTAAAGAATGTTGGCTGCAGCAGAGAGAATTATCTGAACTTACAGCCTTGATAGATCAACGAATAAAGGAAAGGGAAAAAACCAGACCACTGCTGATAGTGGAAAGAAGAAGGAGTGATAAATCAATTGTAAGATTGGCATATTGTACTTCCAATCCTCCAGACCGTACTGGCAGCGAGGATTGCCAAGCCCAGCTCTCCAGAAAAAGTAGCCCTGACAAAAGGTACTGTGGAATGCAAAGAATGACTGATCCCCCGACTCAACTCAACAACCAGGAGCATACGCAACAGCAGAAGGAGGAGAGATGTTCCGAGTGAAGGAGAGAAAGTCCAGAACAAAGTTTCCTGAGCCATCCTAGGTCCAATGACGGTTACGATCCTGCTCGGCAGTGGCGGGAAATCATATGGGAATCCTCTGAATACCCTGCCTACACCAGTTTTTGGGGGTGAGGGCATGCAAATGACTCAAGTTAGTGAAACTAACAGTGTGGGTTGATGAAGAACCACATGTTTGGGCCCAGGTGAGACCTTATGTGATGAATACAACAACCTGGCTACTGGAACAGGATGCATTGAGCCAGATGGATTTCTGTCTCACCAATGAGGGTTTTTAGCAGCGGCCATTGAGGGGTGGCCAATCCTAAAATTAAAATGGTTGACAGAATTCTCAATATGGATTGATCAATGGCTGCTGTCTGAAGAAAAGCTTGCCCATGTTCAGAATTGGTTGATGAGCAATTGAAAAAGGGGCATCTGTGGGCCTGTGATATTTCTGGGTCTGAGAGATTTTAGCCTGCTAGCAGCTGCTAACTTTTTCCCAAGGAAAAATTTCTTGAGAAAGCTTCTTCTCAAAACAATCTTGGCAAACAACTATCCTTTCTCAAAACAATCTTTCTCCAGGTGGTGTTTTGCTGTTTCTCTAGTTTAACCAATGGGATTAGAGAGGTGTCATTCCTATTCACCAATCACGTTAAGTCTGTATTGGAACACTTTATAAAAGGTAGTATGAATTAGACAATAAAAGCTTTTTCTATGCTCTTTGCCTTCTGAAATATTTGGAGTCTTTCATCTTTCTTTTGTGTCCAACAGTGACATCTGGTGACCCTGACTGAACTGCAGCTGCAGCACAAGGTACCATACCTGCCCTCGATCCTAGGAAGAGGGTTTTGGTAATTCCAGACGCACGAGCTTCTGCCTGCTCGCTTTCCTCCTCCATTAAAGAGACGAATTTTGATTGCTGGGACATGTCCCCCAGCAAGACTCAAAATGATTGTACCTACGTTAGCTCCAGCAGACTAATTGATAATAAAAATGTGGCAAGATATTTTACAGTGCCACGCAGTGGATATTCCCAGAGGACACGTTAAGGCATTGTATCTCTGGGGAAAGAAATGTGTGGGTTTTTTCTCTAGTGCTGAAAGAGTGATATTGAAAGAACTATGGCAGTCAGTAGGGGACATCCTGTTGGAGTCTGTACTCTGGAAATATAAAAGCAGCAAGTTTGATTGTGTCTTGGAAGAAACTCATCACACTGCTCCAAAATTGCAGAGAGAACTCTAACTCTGAAATTTTGACCAAGGAAGAGACCTCTGAATGCAGTACTGTGTGGGGGGACAGAGACTGATTTGGACTGTGTTCTTGTGGACATTGAAACATTAGAAGCTGGGATGGACTCTGAACCTGGCTGCACTTTGGGCATCTTCCTTCCCACCCAGCCCAGCACTCTGCATTCAGCTCATCTTTCCCATTGTGGGTCTGAGCCGTGGGAGGGGAGATTTGACTCCCATGCAGTGGGTTGCAGGCAGCTGGTGGGAGTGGGAGGGGTTCAAGATCTTTGGGAGTCTTCCCCACCCCACTCCATAGGCACCACTCCACTCTGCACTCAGGTGGCTGCAGAGTAGCGGGATGCAATCCATTCGCCGTGCCTTTCCTGTGGTGAAGAAGGATGGAAAGCCGGTGGCTCAGTCCCCGTCATTGACAGAGCCAGGATCACAGAGGACAATTTCTGCAATTTGTCCGAACTGTGGAGCTTCCGTGCTGTTTCGTCTTTCCTCCATGGAGCATTCCTCTGTGTCGATCAGGAAGGGGTCGGTGCCTGTTTCCAGGGACTCTGTACCGCAGGCGTCTGCAAACTCCACCATGGCTGGCCCAGCTCCTGCGGCTGCTGCCGCGGCCCCGCACCCCCCATCCCCCAGTGGTCCTGGGACTGCCACATCTGCAGTCCTTTCAGTATTCGCCTTTGGGTCGGGCAGCGACACAGCCGTCGTGGAGCAGGCGTTTAGTCAGAGCAGACGACGCCGAATCAGTGGTTCCTCTTCGAGCAGTCATTGGACGCTTCCTCCATGCCAGGTTACGGTTCACCCCAGGGACCCCAAGCGATTTTGGGATCAAGTGAAAGCCAAAGCTTTGCAAATAGGCAACTGGGACATGGTAGACCATCTTGTGGTGCCTGGAGGTGGTCTTCCCAGCTTTGCAGGTGCCAGAGGGGACACGGTAACTGGTGCTATGGATGTGGACCCCAGCCAGATGTCTGTCCCTGCTCCTGTGACATCTATGGAGCTGGACCAAAGGGATAATGTCACCTTGCAAGGAGGTAGCAAGGCTTTTCCTGTACATAAAGCTTATCCTAGTTCAGGACAGCCTGACACTCACCATGTCATACCATGGGAAGTTGCCATGGACCTTCTAGATAGGGTGTATAAATATGGTCTGGGTTCTTCTGAGGTAATGCAGATAATTAGAGTCATCAATGCTCACCTGTTAGCACCATATGATATCAGATACCTGGCTAAGGTGTTGTTTCAACCTTTAGAGCTTGAAATTTTTGAAGCTAAATGGAGGCGGCTGGCTAAAAGGGTAGCAGCACAGAATAGTCAATTGTTTCCAAAGGACCCCAGGCATGGGGTTGGAATTGATCAGTTGACAGGTGTAGGTGATTTTGCTAACCCTGATTATCAGGCTACCTGGAACCCTCATGTGCTGGACCAGTGCCAGAAAACAGGCATGTCAGCACTGCTAAAAACTATAGAATTGGCTGCTCCAAAACAGAGCTTTGCGACTATAGTCCAAGGGTCAAAAGAGCCTTTTTTGCAGTTCGTTGAAAAGCTTTCTGCATCTTTGGAGACGCAGGTGGAAGATGAAAATTCAAGAGCACTCTTGCTCAAACACCTTGCAAAAAGCAACTCCAATGCAGATTGCAGGAAGCTTATTGCAGCCCTCCCTGGGGATCCTTCTTTACCAGACATGGTCCAGGCTTGTGCTAATGTAGGCACCACAGATTATAAAATGCCTGCCTTGGCTACTGCTTTACAGTCATCCTGGAAAGGGCCAAAGGGCAGACAGCAGAAACAGGTGAATGCACAAGCCAGAAAAAGCAAGGAAAACAAAAACAGAAAGTAAAAGCTCCCTTGTTTTTCTGTACTCAGTGTGGAAAGCCAAACCACACTGCAGAGGTTTGTACAGCAAAAGTTACTGCCAATGGTCAGCCTTTGCCAAGTTCAGGAAATGAGAAGTCGAATGTTCAGGGAAAATGTGTGCAGACACAAACACTTCCCCAGATCCTGATGCCGATGCAGGCCTGCTTAGCCAGCTTGCAGCCAGCACCATGGCTCAGCCAGAGTTGATGTCTGCATGGCAGCAACAGTCATCTTACACTATTGCACTATTAAATCAGATGCTCACTGATGTAGATAGTATTAGACACAGCACACTGCAAAATAGAGCTGCTATAGATTTTTTTTCTATTAGCACATGGGCCTGGGTGTGAGGACTTTGAAGGAATGTGTTGTATGAACCTCTCTGACCATTTTGCATCCATTCACAGGAAACTCAAGCAATTACAAAATAACATGAAGAAGTTGACCGTGAATGACTGGGATTTGTATGAATGATTTGAGGGATGGGGAATAACTGGTTGGTTGAAAGATATCACAAAAGGAGCTTTGTTATTATTATTGGTCATTATTTTATTGCTTTGTATTATTTCATGCATAATAAAAATTGATGACCCGCTTGGTAGAAAATACAGTAAAGAGGGTTTGGCTGGTGCAAGAAGAAGAAGAAGAGGAAATTGTAGCAATGTATCTGAACAGCTTAGGCCACAGTGTGCTCCAGCCAAACTGTCTTTAGTCACTCATTAGAACCCTCTGGAATTCATCAAAGTTACTAAGACATAAATTGTTCTAAAATAAGAAAGAAGACACTGAGAAACAGAATACCAAGACTGCAAGAACTAGATAAAGGAAGGCCATGAAGCACTGGACTGTAACCAATTATATTTCCTCAAAGGGCGTGTTCAAAGTGTGGACAAAATAGAGTCACCAATCAAGTAATGCATGATCGTGTGAACAATAGTTTTAGAATGTATAAATACAGCATAATGTACAAAATAAATGGCTTCTGCTTAATCTTATTAGTTGGTCATCCAGAAGTCCTGAGGTCTCACAGTTTACCAACCGCCTTGGGCTGCATTCCCAAGCAACCCAACTCTGAGAAGCCCCGGACTCAGCGTGCTGTGGGGCCACTGCCAGCCTCACACCATCCATGGGCTGCAGCCTTGATCACAAGGCTTGAGCTCGCTTCAAAATTCTTTTCAGCTTTCCCTTACACTGCTTGTTGTTTCAAAGCACAAGTTCGTTGGTAAGATTCACTCTACCATACAGGACACTAATCACAACAAGGGAAAGCAAGCAACAACTAAACCAAACAAGATCCAGGTGGTCACAGCAGAAATGTACCAAGAACTACCTGGAGTGTGTGGGGATGTGTGGGGGTGTGTGTGTGACTGGTACTAGTGACAGAAGGACAGTCAGGACAAGGAAAAAAAGGAACATGGCCCAAAAGCTTAACCACACTCAAAATTGATAACACTTTAACTTAACTTATACTTTAATCCTAGCAATTTAACATAGGGAAAACACTTAACTTATACCCAAATTAACTTGTAACCCAATCTTATTTTATAACTTAATCTTTACAATCTAATAGAGGAGTAACACTTAACAGCATTTAATCTAACTTTAAATTAGTAGCTTCAATGTCAAGCTTAGCAACTTAAGAAGAGGACACTTAGCAACACTTATTTTAACTTATGTTTAACAACTTAGCAAAAGAGCAACACTTAGGAGCACTTAAGTAAGCTTAAGTTAACTTAAGGTTAAGTACAACTTAGCCTTACTTGCAGGCCTAAATACTTAGATATCTGAAGCATTTAAACATCTAATATAGCAGTGTTTCTCTCAGATTTGCTGTAGCATATGCGCAGGTGCATGCACACAGACAGAAACAGTCAGTGCAAGCAAGGCACCGATGAAAAATTCCCCTCAGAGGTCAGTGGTCACATTGGATGCCTTTGCATTTCCCGATTGAGCCTTGAGGAATGAGATATCAGCCCAGGATACATTGTGTTTTGGCAATCCTCCAGGGTTTGCTGCCTCAGAGGGCCATTGCTGGTTGCAGGCCTGCTGTGGTCCAGGAGAGCTCAAAGGTCCTCCCATTTTGGACTGCTGTTTATAGGGTCACAAGAGAGTGGGCTTTAGTAATAACAATGTTTCATCCTGGCCACAGTTTGGATCTACACTTTCTTTGAAAGTGTAAGAACAGGCAAGAGGAATATTTTTCAAGGCTGGTCATAAGGAAAACAGGTGCTCATTAGCTGTTCCTTGGAGGAGACAGTATTTCTGATAAACTCAGAAATTGGTGAGCACAGGTACTGTTTTTAAGGCCAAGGCCTAACAAGCATTTCTCAGATCACACTGCAGCCTAGAAAGGAGGTGTTATGAGGAACATACTGTATTAAATAATTTGTGCTGAAATAAAGTATAAATAAAAGCAATGAACAGATACCAATTCCAGGAAAACTAGATTTGCATTCCAGGATGGGTGGCTCTGGCAAAAGGAGAAAAGGAATCAACACCTGAAAAGAAGGTCCCAGCCCTGGAGATGGGCCATTGATGGTGATTAATCAAGGATACATCAAATCAGATAAGACTCAATGACTGGGCACACCCGATCCTGCCTTCCTGGAAAATTCATCAATTCATCAGGCTCTGCCCAAAAAGCTATTCAAAGGAAAAAATCCCTCAAAAGAAAACTCATGAATACACAATCCAAGCAAAAGTGGACAAAGAATCTGGCCTTGGGGAAAATAAAGAGTATAAAAACTGGGCTCTTGGTGATGGAATTTGTGAACAGGGAAGGATAAGTGCGATAGAGACTTGTCCATCTGTTCACCCAGTGTCAATCCCGGGATCGGGGCTGTCTTGTTATCATGGCTTTCCGTGTTCGCTGTGACGCAAAAAATGAATTCTAGTTTTTTATTTTATTTTTCAAATCCGGCTGTCTCATTTATAACAGAGGAAAAGGACGCACAGGATTGTACCACCACAGCACCTCATCATTGTTAACCAGACATACTTGATTTGGTTTTATACTTTCTCCTTTGCACAAGGGAGACTACTCCTGGGTGTAGCTGTCCTTGTGGCTTGGCTGGAGCCTGAACAGTGATACATCTGTTGATTCCACTGCTGCGCTATTCAACTTTTCCCACTGACTGCAGGTGGTGCTGCTGGGCAGTGTCCCTGGCCCCTGCAGCAGATTCCTGGGCAACATTTCTAGTCTCTGGGACAGATTTTGGGGTAACTACCCGAGGCAACCCCACCTTGTCTCTAAATGCTGTATGGACCGTATTTAATAAGCTTAGCAAAAAATCAGGAACTGAATGATACCTTTAGCAGCTAGGGGAAATTTAAACCCTTCAAAAACTGTTGTGGTAGGCCTGAAGAAGTGGCTGAAGGGTTGGGAGAAAACATACCCCTGTGTTCCTCCTCTGCAATAGGTACCATTTTTAGTGAAACCCCAAGGATATGAACTTAGGCTGTGATAGTTAGCCGCGTCCACACATTCCAAAAGAGGTTTACAAGCATTGAATTCTTCACCCAGTTGACCCATTCTATAAACCTGATAAATCACATGTACTTTGTTGTACGGCCTATGTTTCGATAATGACCTGCAAATGGAAAAAAACATAACCACAGTCATGTGCCAACTGAACTAGGGTAAGATGGAATATGTGGCAATGCCTAATGATATTTCAATATCTAATACACAAATGGATTACCCAGGAACTGTTATTCTCTTTTCAGTCTTTTCCTCACAAGCCCCTGTTCAGGCACCAAAAAATGTCTTGGTTTAAAAGACAAATGTCTACTAAGGAAGGTGGGAACCTTCTTGAAATGGAAAGAAGACCCCTCCCTCTAAACTATTATAACTTTGAAAATTACAGGGCTTTCAGGCAAAAGAGTAGGAAAAGGAATAAGAGTTCTTTACTAGAAAATGTATACAGAACAGAACAAGCACAATAACAGAAGTTTCTCACTCACTAAGCATGTTTTCCTCTTTGGTGTAGTTATGACTACGGCTGGTGGGGGGGACGCTGGTGGCTCTGGCGAGGCAGAGAGGCTGTAGTGACTCACGCCCAGCAGGAGCAATGGTGGCCTCTGACAAGAGGGAGGAGGGGCAGATGATCCCCTGAAACTCATGCAAGCAGCAACTAGTAGTCTTGGTAGTCTTACACTACCAAGCAGCAACAGTGAAAAGGAGGAAAACCAGGCAGATTCAATTGTAGCATCAAATTGCAGCATGGCAAAGTCACAGAGTTGAATACACAAAACTCGCGCAGTACCACGCAACCGTTCTCCTTCATCCCCAAATGGCAGGGAAGATGGACTCATCCCCCAGCCAAGTCTTAGGTCATCATCAGCACCTCTCATGCCATTACTCAGCAACTCCCCACCTCCCACCCAAAAAAGACCCTAAAAAACAAAACAAAAAAAACCCACCCCAAAGCAAACAAATAACAACAACCAAAATACCAACAACAAAAAAACCCCACAAACCTGATCAGGAGAGTCCAACCTGCAGCCAAAACTCTCCAAATTCAAAGCAACTCCATTGGAATGCCAGAGTCATTGGCCACTTCCCTTTGTGTAGTTATCACTGATTATTCACCCAGAAAGGCTACTGTCTCACTTCCAGCATCTCCCTGACAACAATAGGACGAAATTCACTGAGAAACCTAACGCACAAGAGTAGTTATCTCCTCCTCCAACATGTAGAGGTTTTGTGTGGGCAGGAAAAGGGAAGTTTGAAGATCCCCTAGTGTTAACCAGCCGAGTGACTTCTGCTAAATTTGCATCCCAAACGTTCCTTACCCCCTTAGCTAACACTCTTAACACAGTCTTCAACAGTCCAGTATATCTCTCAGCCTTTCCAGACACTTATGGGTTATTAATCCTGCCCCTCCTTAATCCGTGCTGGCTGGGTCTGATCCCCCAGTCATCCTGTAGGTGCCATGTGGTCACACTCTTTCTCAGCTGCCTTTGCATCCATTTTTGAGCAGCCACTTCTTGTAGTGTATTAAGACCAATATGAAGGAATTCCTTCACTTTAGTATTGTGAGAGAGTATCCCAGCACAGCTGTCCAGTTGTACTGGGTTTATGTGGCAAGGGTTTGGTAGTGTGTGGTGAGGGGTACTGCAGGAGAGGCTTCTGTGAGAAGATGCTATAAGCTTCTGCCATGATGGACAGAGCCAGTTCCTGCTGGCTCCCAGTTGGACACACCACTTGCCAAGGCTGAGGTCATCAGGGATGTTGGTAGCACCTTGAGAGAACATATAAAGGGTAAAAAATGATGGAAGAGAGGAGTGAGAAACGTGAGAGGAATAGCTATGCACTGACAACACTCAGTGAACGAGAGGAGTGCTCCAGGCACCAGTCCAGAGATTTCCCTGTCTCTGAAGGATCACCACTTGAAAGGGACCTGCATAGGAGCAGTTCATGAAGGACTGCAGCTCATGGAAAAGATCCATGTTGGAGAAGTTCATGAAAGACTGTCTTCTGTGGGTGAAGCCCCATGCTGTAGCTGGGCAAGAGTGTGAGCAGGAAAGAACATCAGAGACAAAGTGTTATGCATTAAACACAACTCTCACTCCCCATGCCCCTGCACTGCTCATGAGGAGGGGGTAGATGAGTTGGGAGCCTAGGAAGAAGGGAGGGATGGGCAAAAAGTGTTTTTAGTGTTGTTCTTATTTTGCAGTGCCCTGCTTTATTTTATTGACAATAGATTAAACTGATTTCCCTGAACTAAGCCTGTTTTGCCCATAACCGTAATCAGTAAATGATCTTCCTTTTTCTATCTCAACTCATGAGCTTTTCACTTTTTGTTTTTTTTCCTCTCCCTGTCCCATTGAGCAGTTGAAATGATAGAGTGGCTTGGTGGGCACCCGATGCCCTGCCAAGGACAACCCACCACACCTGTCCTGGTTTGTCAGGCTGGTTTTTGGCCTTTCCACTGAGATGCAGTGCCCTCCTGGGATGCTGCAGTTGGTATCCTGTACATCATAGGGTCCTCAAGTGACTGAAGAGTAATAATTGATACCAACACTCTCCTGTCACAAATGGGTCTTAAACAGGCAGAGGAGACTAATTTGTTTCCCTCCCTTTTGAACTGTAGTAGAGAAGAAGCCTAAACGAAATCCCTTTTAAATATGTGGAGACAGGAAAATCCTTTCCAGATTTGTCTAACAAGAAAAGAGGTATGTGTGAGGTGTGGGTGTGTTCAGCCACATTTTCATAGATTTTTACAACTAATCTTTCATTATGAATATAAAGTACATATTTCCCAAAGTAATAGATTGCTGGCAGTTTTTATGGATGGCCTTTCACTTTAAGTGCTGAAGTCAAATGAGTTTCACCATTAAAAGCTGAACTGCACCTCAGCAGTCCACAATCCCTGGCTTTCTTTGACCAGAAACCTCCAAAAACCTGTCTCAGTGGATTCCATGCATGTTGCTCTCCTGACTGAGGAGCTACAGCCTCAAAAGCTCCTTATTGTTCAAAGGCAGAGTGGACTGAGTGCAGCCTCTGAACAGCAATGTTTTCTAGGGTCTGAAGGGCTGACAACTAGCAATAACACCAGGAAGAAACTGCAACACTGATGATCCTGAGAGAGGAGACAATGACAAAAGAGAAGGTAAGGATTTTCTGGAGATGTGGAACAAGGACAGAGCACTACATGAGCTAAATGAAAGCAATCTTTCACCAAAATTGTGTTAGCAAACTCGCGGGCATGAGAGAGCTTTGAGAGAGAAAGTAGAAGAGTTAAACAGTCAGAGCACATTGAAACTCTGAAGTAAAGTGGGGAATAGCATTGTTTTAGATGTTGGTGTAGTCATTTGGAAGACTGCTTCTGATTCTGAAACCTCTTCCAGAAGGTATTCAGCTGGAAACTGACTCCTTGATTCAGTCATGTCTTAAGGAAAAAGACCAAAAAAGTACCTGAAAGGCAGTATCTGGTTGTCTTCCATCCTCAGTCTTTCCACAGAAAAAAAGATAGAGTCTAGGAAGGGACAAATCCACATACACCAAATAATTTTTCTTTTTTGGATCTTCATGAAAAAAGGAAAAATGTACTTGAAAATAGCTGGCTGAGGGAATCTATTTTCACAGGATGAACAATTCCACTTAAAAGTCATAGGTCTATGTCTTCACTAGTCCAGGTCCCAGTAAACAAGTTATTTGCCTGTTAAAAGCAGTCCTGTCTTAAGTTAGCTCAGGAAAGGAACTAGAACACAGGAGTAGCACCGAGAAAAGGCAGTGAAATTTTTATTTTGGGCTTTCTGCCCTTTCAGGGCTCTCTCACAAGCCCGATTTCCTCAGGGAAGTGTTTTGGCAGAGAGGATGTTCACAGAGCCTGGGCTATAAACTGTGTGGGCTGTAGCCAAGTCCCTCCATGTGGCTTCCTGAGCCTTGCCTTGTTTTCTCTGTCCCACTGTCCCTGCCCCTGGGATGGCCTCAGGGTGCTGTTGACAGATTCACGAGTCCAACTAGTTTGCACTCATGGCATTGTTCATCTGAACAGCAAGTTGTTAATAGCATCATCACATATGTCCTCCATCATTGTGAAGAACACACTAAAAAAAATCTGGTAAGCATTTGGAATACCTCAAATTATTTCAAGGATTTTCAAAAGCACTCATAGGGAATCTGGGCCAATGCCATTCCCATACCCCATCACCTTTAACTGATCATTCCCATGGTGGGTATCTGCTGCTTAATTTGCAAACATCTAGTGCTGACTTATTGAAGCCGCTGGAGACATTTAAGTTATTAAACATTGGTAGAACATTAGGCATTAATTCTCTGTGTAGCACAAAATGGCTTTTTTTTTCATTGAGATTTTAAATTTCAGGTGGTACTTTTAAACATCTGTGTCTTAGTCCAAATTAACTTATGATTCTATTACATACTTTGTAAGAAGGATCCATGTTATAGACTTAATTTATTATACTAGCCTTGATTTTTGGCAGAGACAATATGATTCTGTTACAATGCTTCACAGAAACACTACAAATATAACATATACATAAATTACTTCTTACTGATGTAAAAGTCCCTTCCCAGTTAAGCACACCTGTGCTGTGAGAACACAGAATGGCACATAATTTCCTGGGAGCAAATAGAAAAACTGCATAATCTACTGAAAGACATACTGGCAATTAGTCTGCTGAAGGGCCAAAATTTGCAAGGTAATACTAATTCTCTTATAAATCTTAGAAAATATCAGTGCTCAGAACCAAAGTAAAGGACATTCAGTTAAATCCACTTCCCAGTCTACAACTATTTTTACTTTCATTTAATTTGAGCTAGGAACAGAGGAATGAAATGCTCTATCACTGTGTCACCTGCATAAGCTATTCTATTTGTTGATCTCTCCCTGAGGAAGACACAAAAGAGAACACTATTCTCATCACCTCCATTGGCCATAGAAGAACTCAGCTGTGTAAGCCAAAATTAGACATATCAAAGCACCTTTGATCACTTCATTGTCTGTCAATTTCTCTTCAAAGCAAGAACTGTCTTCTGTAATGGACTGCATTACTTTGAAATGTCATATTTAATGTGTGTTCATTCCTTCAGATCCCCGATACTGTCTGAGGTGCTGACAGTGCAGCACCACATGGAGAACCTTGCAGGTGGGTCTATTAATTTCAGTGTGTTCCTGTTTCGCAACAGCATGTGGTTTAATTGCAGGATTGGTGAAGCAAGGGCATTGCAAGAATTTATCTCCATTTTTCTGTGTGCACAACCACAAAGTCATCCTGCAGTGTAGGCTTGAATGAGTTATGGGATCATAAAAACATACTTCAATTCACAAAGCTATCAACTCTTTGTCATGAAACAAAAACACCTGCCAGAAGAGTTTTATTCTTACTTGATAATCACAGCACAACTAAGCATGGGACAAAGCCATCATTTAAAGGGATATTATTATGCAGCAGACGTGCTCTGAGGAACCATAGCCTAAATTTAGATACTAATTAGAAAAATGCATTTTACAGATGTTATTAATTAGCCAACAAGCTGAGAACTATCTCTTTCAAAAGGAAATGGAATTAGTAAAGTACCCACCACTGGATTTTATTTCTCTTGTCCAATAGATCCAGCAATTGGTCATTACTCACGTAGGTAAGTTCTTGTTTTCCACTGATAAAATTAATTCTAAGCTACATTTAGCTAATACTGAAATTATGCTCTTGAGAAGAAACTGCAGAAATACACAGCTAGCCAGCATTCCTACATCACTTTCCAGAGTTTTATGAAATTCCTCTTCTGTCTTTCAGGCTGTTTGGACACAATCAGATCATACTTTTGTCTAATAACATATGATTCAGAAACTTCATTTTTCATACAGAAGAGCTGAAATGCCAAGGAATTCCTGTGGTTCCAGGAGTGAAAAATCATCTGTAGCATTAGTAAAAAAAATACCAAAGCTGACACCTAGAAATGATCAAGTAAGTTGAAATAAAAGTGCAATATGGGGAACAGGATGAAAGCTGCCAGTGGTGGGAACATAGCTTTCTCTGTCACATGAAAAATCTTGAACTTTCAATGAAAAGAATGTCTCAAATATTTCAACCAAAAGAAAAAAATCTAGTTAAATGTTATAGTAATGATTTATATGAGCTGTGGTTCAGTGGCCATATGCACTCCACTTTTTTATTCTTTGCACTGGGTCATATTTCTCACAGTGTCTCATTTTGGGGAGGAAAATGGCTCAAGAAACTTGTGAAGAATTGTTTGGCCACAGGCACATTTCAGGAAATGTAAAATGTACCTGGGAAGTCTGGAAATGGAAAACTGTAAGGACATGGGGCATCTGTTCTGCAGTATAACTGAGACACACTGCTTATACATACCCTAAAGCACTGGGTACTTGGCCAACTCTTCATTCCAAGCTTTCATTCTTAGGGTCTCACTTTTCCAAAGAAAAAAATATACTATGTGTGGGAAAGCCTATCCTTTCAGGAAATTAAAGATATTAGTCTAATTTTGAGTTTTGATAGAATTATTTTAGCTAGCCCTGGAAAACCTGGACGCTACGCATCAACAAATCCATGTCTCCTTCATTAGTTTTTGGTTTTTTCTGTTTTGCTTGGTTGTTTTTTGGGGTTTGTTTTTGGGTTGAAGTTTGGTTTTTCTTTCCACCTTTAGACCAATTTCAAGCAATTTCCAAGTATATTGTTGAAAATATTTTAGAAGGCACTCTCCAAAACAAGGACATAGCAAACACTAAAAAAAAGTCTTAGGATCTCTTTTGAGAGTCGCAGCAATGAGAAATATTTGTAGACCAAGTCAATAATATTTCTTAGTGAAATTAAAATGCAAGGATTTAGTTTCTATTTGATGGGGATTGATTTCCTAAGAAACTTGGACGGAACTGGCTGTGAAAATTTCTCTTGTAATTTATGGAGAAAGGTACTTCAAGAAGGACAGTCATCCTACCTTATCTCTTCCATCTGCCTGGGTCAAAACCCCAGTTTTAAGAGCCACTCAGGGCCTTTCACTATGGAAGGAATTGGGAAACAATGAACATATTTTCTCAATGTTTGTTTAGGAAACCCTTCTGGATTTCTTTCACTCAAAAAATAATTCAATGATAATGTTTTGCTCATGGAAAATTATGCATTTGTCTGTTTTCTGATAATCATTGCTCTCTCCTGGCACATTCTGTACAAGTAATTTCTGAACAAGTTATTAGTCACAGTCATGACTATTTATTCAAATTTTCTTTCATGGGTATCCAACCTACATTTTTTACCTCATCTACATACACTCAACTATAATTTAGGTAAACAGTGAAACATGTACATGCATTTTCTACTTTAGGAGATATCTATGAAAAGAATTTTACCTGTCTGCCTTAAATTTTGCTTCTGAAAGTTAAAATTAAGGTGGTGCAAATCTTCCTATTTGTTAGTTTTGGGATTCTTTAAAATGAGTTTGCTGAAGGGACTTGAACTTGGGGCATGTAGCTTCACTACAGGGGTTCACCTGGATGTGTCAGTACTGTTTCTGTACCCTGACTTAGAAAAACACCTCAGCATGTGTCATGTGTTTGGAAAATACATTTTCTTTCAGTATTTTCTTACACAGCCAGCCACCTCAGTGAATATTCTGGCTTCTAAAGCCATTTACTAGTATACACTGAAAGGAAATCCAAACTCAATTAAAGAGGATTAGCCCTCTCTGTCCCATGAGGTGGCCTTTCTGCATGCATCTCTCTTGCAGCTTTCAGTTTCTGAGATTCAAGGCTGTTACCCTGGGAGACAAAGTCATATATATGCTGTGTTCAAGAAACTCAGTAAGAGAACAGAGAATGGATTGCCTGTTAACATAAGCACAGCTGTGTGTAGCAAGTGGCATATACTTGTTTGTATACAAATCCAGGCTATTGTGCAGCAGACAAAATAAAACTTCAAATCAAAAGAAAATGAAAAATGTTGTTGCTTTTGCCACTTCTTTTTACCTAAAAGTATTCATGCAATACTTTGGGATCAGACAAGAAGATAAGAAGAAATAATTTGCACAATTTAGAGAGTAAAATTTAATGATATTTCAAGTCCTTGTATTACTTCAACTGGCATGGGAGGCACTGAAGAATTTCTGGACATTCTGTCTGACTAAGTAATCATCTCCCACCCTCCCACCTTATTTTTTTTTTTTTTTTTTTTTCTTTTTTTTTTTTTTTTTTTTTTTTTTTTTTTTTTTTTTAATTTTCCACATGGGTTGTATGTTTTTTGGATGAGAATGTTGTACATGGTTTTTTCTCAGAAACCTTTGCCAGCAGATAATACTAGCTTTCTAGTTGGAATGTGGAAAAAATGAAGTGAAAATGCCTCCATTCCCAAGAGAAAAAAAAAGTTGCTTGTCATTCTTATTTATCAGAATAAGCACTTATTTATCAAAATGAGATAGAAGTATTCATTTTTCAGAATAAAATGTCTAAAACACTGTGTATAGTTAAATAAAATCACAAGAGTACTGGAAGCAGTACAGCTTTTTCCTACTTGATTATATCAGATAAGCAGCTGTCCTAGTTCAGAGTTATTTTGGATTGCTAATATCACTGGGGCACAAGGCACCAGCCCACAGTTTTTGTCCTGGGTTTGGGGGCAACAGCTTAATGTTGTCTGTTGTGGCAACAGGGAGAATAATCACCAGAAGAGGTACCCAAAAATGTTAGCAGTTCTTGAGGAAGGTTGGTGGTAAATGTTTCTACATTTCATTTGCAGATTAAAATAAAAAAGTTTAAAAAATCTTCCAGCTGTCTGGATCTTCAGTTCTGCCTCCCTTGGCAGACCAGTGATTCTGGGACTAGCAACAGCCTGGTGGGATCCAGAGTGTCCTCAAATAGATCTTTTGGGTCCTCACAGGGATCTCCAGAGTTAGTCATGTCTTCTTCCTAATGGAGCTATGGAGAAGCTCCACTTTTTCCTATTCCCTCACATCTCTCCCTATATGTGCCCTTCCAGCTTTGCTATATTTCTTTTTCTGTTAGAGTGGCTGTCACTGTCTTCAGACCCTGTACTAGGTTCTTTCAACTTGAAAGTGGTCAGAAAAGTCTTTGGGTGATGTTTGGTGGTTCTCTCCCTCAAATTAATTTTTGACTATATCTGTGGGCTGAGCTAACTCAGCATGCTCAGTCAGAGGAGCGCTAGGGCCAATTTAAGGAAAGGACCAGGTTAAGCAGTCATGGTGAGGGCAAAAGGAAGAAAGGAGAGGAGAGGAGAGAGATGGTTGAACTGGGGTCCTTTCAGGGTCAAGCAGCCATCAGGTCAACCCAGCTCAGCTGTATAATCAGCCTAACTGCATTATTTATTAATGGAGTTAAAGCTACCTTATCAGCAGGACTATTTCAACCCAAATTGCACACTTTGTTTACTTAAACAAAGCGATTTTCTTGTTCAAGAGCCTACTAGTCCTTAACCAGGAGTTTATTTTTCCTTCCTATTGATATTTCCTAGCAATATACTGATGGTGGGACTGGGCATTTTGGTGAGGCATGCTGGATATTGCAACTCTCTGTGAGAAAAGTCATCCCAAAAGAACTCTCAGGCTGTACAGTTAGGATGTTGCACCTGAACTCTTCCTCTATTCCAGATTCTATTTCTTCTAACAGGGAATCTTTCATGTGCCTTTTGAAGCCATGTTAAAAAACCAGGCTGGTTTGAGATAGTAGAGAGGGACTGGTCATTCTTGGGATCCTTCCAATGTAAACTGAACAACTGACTGGGTGTCATGGATTGCAGTGTAACATAGCAAAACTCTCTGCTCTAAAGGGAGCCAGTTCTGGCAGGCCTGTCTGGAGGTGTATTCAAAAAGAATAGGCAGAAAGCAAGCAATTGTAAAAGATGGGGCTCCTAGGAGGAAAGCTAAACAGAAGATACTGAACAAGATCCATCTGCTCCAGAAGGAATCCTTGTTCCACTGTGAGAGGAGGAAATGTGTTGAACAATTAGGCAGAGATACAGCTCTGTCTAAATTTAGTTTCAGAAATTATATAGGCGTGTCTTCTGCAGCTTGTATTCCCAGTGATTTCCCTGAAGCGGTATCAGTCTGAGCAGTGGTTATTATGTTATTCATGTCTTTATGTTCTGGATAAACTATCTAAGAGATATGGGGAAGAAATCTTTCGTACATGGCCTCTAAGGTTCCGGGCAAGTTACAACCGACTGTTTTTTCTTTGTTTAAGCCTGTTCATTAGAGAAAGAAGACCAAGAGGGCCAACTTTTCAATTAAGTCATGTATATTTGTTCAAAAACACTTTCACCCAAGTTTCAGAAAATACACTGAAGGCAGATGCTTGCAATGTTCTTTGGTCTATAGGGGGATAGGAAACACCATGCTTTGTTTTTCAAGGAACAAAGATGTGCATCAGTTCAAATGCCATCCTGACTGTAATGGAAAAAAACTCTCATAGTGGCTGGACAGCATGAAAGGAATCTGCGGAAGGAGCACAGAAGCAGCAGATGCCTGGAGAATACAGAGTGGCAATGGTGGTGGGTGCATTAAAAAATCTGAAGGAATAGAGGAGAGAATGAGCTTTAACTTGAGCTTAATGCAGACTATAGGAAAATGGAGAAGCAGATCAATAGTAACAGCTGATGTGATCTTGTGTAAGCAGCAGTCCTACTGTAAACAAGGCTTTGAACTAAGTGGCTTCCACTTTTAATCAACATTTCTGAAAGCTTTTGGATTCTTGCAGTGTCAGATGAGGACATGCTGCCATTGTCTGATTTTTCTGCATTCAAAATTACTACTACATTGCACACATTTTCAAAGACATCTCCTGATGGCCTCAGTGCAATGATCCTTCTCCTCACCTGGAAGGGCAGCCCACAAAGGAGCAGGTGTGATGAGGAACACGGAGATGGGCAGGGATGTGAGACAGGGGCTGGGCAGGCTGCAGGGAACAGACTGTTGGTCAGTTTTATAATGGGATTGAACATTTCTTGGAAAATGGGTAGAGAATGCTGGAAATTATTATGGGGTGGGAACCAGATGGTGCACTGCAGGTGTGCCTGCGAGATCAGTTGTAAAAGAAAAGGTTTCCAGATTGGGTACCAGTGTTGATAGGGGTTAGTGTAAGCTGGCAATATGCTACAAGATCTTCGAGAGGCTGAAGCTGGGGAAAGCTCAGCTCTAGCCTTTATGTTTTCCAGATGAAAGATGATGCACATCCCACAGGTCACTTGAGGACAGTAGGTGTCTGTTAAGCCACAGGGGCATAGTCTTCCTGAATTCCAGAACAGACATAGCTCTGTTTTTCTGCTGGCCCAGGACAGGAGTCATGGACCTCACTCAAATCCTATCGAATCTCCTGATGTTGGGGAGCTGTTCAGTAGAGCTTGGTGTCCCTCTCTAAGGCACAGAGCTTTCACTTCTTGCTCCTGAGAGCAGCCTGAGTCCCCTCTCTTGTTCTCAAGAGCAGGGAAATTTGACAGAAGTGAAAAAACATCTGGCAGAAAGGAATGAGCAAGAAGTGGAGCCTGTTCAGGGCTGGTTTTCTTCGTACATGCAGCTGTGAACAATTACCATCACACCCACATGCCAGAGCACACACATAGTCATGCCTTGTAAGGACAGCCCACAGCAGCCACAGGGTGCTTTCAGCTTCTGTGGCAAAAAAACATCCCAGCTGCTATCAAATCCACTAGACCTGCCATGATGAGCACTCAGTCTCCTTCTCAATGTAGTCACTGATAACACAAATCAATCATATATGCATGATTTTGGTATCACAGCATTTCAGGCAGCAAAGAAGGCAAAGGATAGTGAATAGAAAAATGCAAATATGATATCTCCTGTAGAAATCTATGTTTTCTGCACAGGTTTTATACTGCCCTCAGCCTAGGACCTGGAGGCTATACCAAAAGTAGGAGATGCAGTGACCTAACCGCTTACCTGTGTCTGTAATTAATTCAGATGAGCATCCCAGAGCAGCCTCCCTTGCTATATAAGCTATGAATATAAATAGACATGATAGTTGAAGGTTTCATTTCTACAACAGTGGAAGAATTTCCTAACTCTCTGGTTATATTTATCCAAATCACATCCCAATACAATTTTGGAGCAAGAACTGGGAGTATGTTGTCTCCTCAAACCTACTTTCTGTGCAAAGGAAACCAGGGTCCAAAGAGGTGCAAGGAGCAGCATGACCTCAGGGTATGACACAACATATTCACTAAGTAGCCTCTACACAGCCTGTTAAGTAGGTCATTTGTTACAGGCACTTAATTTAGGCATTGTGACTTCTTTTCAAATTTACTGAAAGGGCCATCATGCCCTGACTGCTCTTGTCACTGTTACTTTCAGAAGCCACCAAAATAAGCATTCAAAGATGCTGTCCTGAAAATAGCCCTGGACATCTGTAGTGTCCCAAATGCAGGTCTCATCTTCCAAACTTTCAAATGTAGGTCACACATTTTTAAAGAGAAGTGTTTTTTCACATTTTTGTGCAGATTTTGAGTGGCTTAGGTGGGAGCTAGAGTGCTTTCCAGGAGATGGTAGACCTGGGTTCAAATTTTTTTTTTTTTTGAGCAGATTCAAATCCACAATTTCTGTCCTAACACCAGTATGATTTATTTTACCAGGTTTCTAACTTAGCTTAGTGCCAATGTTCTCTAAATATCTCCTTGGAACTGAGTAACTGTGGAAAGAAACATTTGTGAATCACTAAGCCAGGTTAAAAGAGAAGGGGTGCAAAGATCACCCTGTAATTTGGGTGCTTGGATGAATAGGAGGGTTTCTGCTTTGTGTTCTTACTGCTGTTCCTTGACTTTATTCTATAAATGAATATAAAATAAATTTGCATATCTGAGCTAGGGCTTCTGTGGACTATATTACAGAAAAGAAAGCTGCCAAAGGAAGAGACAGAAAAACTTGTGACACCCCTAGACCTCTGACTCACAAATAGATGAGACAGACCAGACCAAACACAGAGAACATGCTCAAAGACTGTGTTGTGCTGGAAAACTGTACACACATCTACTGCTGTCTCTGGAACAGGTGTATAAGTCCAGTAAAGTGATTCTTTAACTGAGCTTGTATTCCTGAATTATTGGCATGAAGTCCCTCAGAAGAGCTAACCAAGAAATCAATATGCTGTGGTGAGGTGAAATTCTGATAAAAAGCAAAAGGTTACAGAGATTTTGTAGTGTTGAGGCACCATTTATGAGATGGCTAGGATAGAGAGAGTGAGATCTTCTGGGACTGGCCTTTGGCAAAGTTATTTGGATGCCAGACATGATATTTACGGCCTACAACAGCACTGCTTCATCTAGATCTTGCCTGGGCAACAACTGTATTCCCCAATTTTAGATTGGTGTCTTCCAACAGAAAAACTGGGCCAACTTGGAGCAATCATCACCAGCAGTGTTAGTTGTGCAGGCAGCTGGGAGTTTTGATAATCACCCACACTCCTGCCTAGAAAATCCAGCTGATGGATTTGAAGGCTGCCAAACCAGGGAACCTTCCCACCCCTGTGTACAAGCCCCCCTCAGCAGAACTGGGGCACAAGGGCCAACCTGTGTGGGGCAGTACCATGAACATCATATAGCATTTCAGTACTCCTGGCAGGCAGGAGGTTCCTGTGCTGTGTTTTCACCTGGGTCTGAACAAGATGTTGGAATGCCAGGATCTGAAAGCAGCTTGCTGGAGTTCAAAAGAAAAAGATGGAAGTAAAGGACCTCAGAGGTGCTGAATGATTAGCTTGTGTTGGCACTGGCAACCATGGCAGCACACTGGGTTTCCAGTGTTAATGCCAATGTTTAATGACAATATTGCAGCCTTTAATCTGAAATAAATGAAGTTGATGTAGTTGAACAAGATGAAGAAAAAATAAAAGCATGGTGCTTGACAGCTCCCATTCTAGCCAGTGCTGGTGTAAGATTCTCCTCCATCCTGTCCAGCACTCCAGCTCTTTTAAAACAATCTATGAAGTAGTCATGCTTCATTCAGTACATCAGCAGAGACTGAAAATGCAATCACTGGAAGTGAAACACAACTCAACCAACTGCAAAGAAGTTTTGTTCTATGATTTTCTAAAAGGTGACATATTTTCTGATTTAGTGTTCCCTTTATAAAAAACCTGACTTATTCGCTCTCACACTGAGAAGTTACTCAGACTTACTGAATTCTTTGGAGGAAATATTTCCATCTAAATCTGTCTACAGTCATCAGATAAATTCTGAATATACACAAGGGAAGATTTTGTTCTTTGATCAACTTAAAATTTGACTGTGTTGACAGCAAGTTATGTCTGATCTCATTTACATCAATGCATAAATCAGTTTGCTTCAACTAGAGCTGCTCTGGATTCACACCAGGGTATGTCTAAAGAGAGTTTGACCTCACTTTTCAGGCTTTTGCAAATAGTTGTTCTCAAATAATCTTTCTGCAGGCTAATCAAATTTGTTTCTTCCATGCTGAATGATCACTCACTGCCAGACAAGTCAACTCAGCCCTTCCCAAGCAAGAAAGGTCAACATTTTGTCCTTTTATTTCACCTCACCCATTGCTCAGAATTAGAGCTGAGGTATTTTCACTTTTTGTCAGGTCCTCTAGTCTCAAGTTGAAGCAGGAATATTTTTGTAGGGACCTCTCATATCCTTGTTTTCCTTCAACTTGTGAGTCAAAACACCATCTGACTACAGTGCTCCTCATCTACTGCTCCAGCGTTCCGGAATTATGACTAGAAATTGCTATATATGTAGTCTAATGTGTAGGAAATTAAGCATTGCCATTGACATGCAAGTAAATTTTCACTTACAAAACACAACCAGAGAAATTACTGAAGTGCCATCTCATATCTCCTTTCCAACAAGAAGAATAAAAATAATCTCACATTTTTCTTCCTAAACAGGCCGATATTTATGTAAACATGTAAAAAGTGTAATTTTGAGACATCGCAGTTAAACAAGCCAACACCTTATAGTTCTTTTAGTTGTTTGTACACACACAGGATTAGGGAAAAATCAACAAACAAACAAAACACAAATCTAGTAAAAAAATGCCTAACCTGGTATGTTTGGCTTTTATACAGGTAATTCTGTGTCTCTGATAGGACTAGGGACCCCCTTCCTTTTTTTTTCTGCTCCTGCAAGGTTTTAATTTTCTGTTGGTGATATTTACGCTAGGTTTGGCCCAGTCAGGATAAAACCATGTTTGATGGAACACAACAAAGAAAACAAGAAAACATGGCTGTTTTCTTGCTGCTTCACAATGATGTCAAATTAGATACAGTTCTGGACAACAGCTTCTAAATATCTTTGAGTGTGAAGTCATGTTTATCTCTGCATTAGTGCTTTGACCTGTCATACCACCCTGAAATTTCCTAGGGACCAATCTTCTCCAGCTGAAGCTGTCAGTTCCTTCCACTGAGCATCCTATTGCCTGGTCCTTCCTAACCTGGCTGTGGATCTATCTCACATGGATCAGTCTGGATACAAGGAATACACCACTGAATCTTTAATTATGCTGCTATTTTCCTAAAGAGAAGAAAGATTTTCTTTAATTACCCTATTTTAGCAATTGGTTTTGATGATGTGTTCCTTTACTCTCCCCCCAGTTAACTTCATTTCAGAGCCCTTTTGGTTCCAGCCAGCCCACATCCTTGCCAGCCTGTTGCCATTGCAGATGAGCTCACTCATGCTCTGGGGAGATTTCAGGGGTTTGGACACTGCAGCATTGATTTTGCAGTGCACTCTGGTTCCACATGCCATCAGTTAATGACCTCCACAGCTGGCACTGCCTGGATGCAGAGGGGAAAGACAGACAAACAAAAGTCTGCTTTTGAGACACCAGGTTAGCTAACCCACCATAGAGATGTGTGTCTGGGGTGCTCTGACTGCCTCTGTACCAAGTCTCCTGATGAGTAGAACATGAGGGCTGCTAAATGCCATTTGTAGACCATGCCTAAATGTTCTTTCTGAAGTTGCATGCCTTTTTTAAAGTTGTGGCCAGAGCTAACAAAGGCTTCCCAGAAGTGAGAATTCTCACCCCACAGCTCAGGAGCTGGAGGGTGGTTGGGGCACACCTGAAGAGGAAGGCAAGAAGAAGGGGAATAGGACAGGGGAGTGTGCAGAGAAGTTGGAATTTCTGCTCCTGCAGCCAGGAAGCTGGGAGGATGGACTGATGACCACCACTCCATTGCTTCACCTGAGAGTAGTAGCCACCAGCCACACCTTCCCACCGTGACCCTGAAGGAAGAGCAGCAGCTAATCCAGCTTTCCCACTCTCCATCAATCACAAAGCCAGCAGCCATCACAAGTGTTTTACTTCCCTTCAGCAGGATGCTGCTTTGGGCAGGTAGCTGCTTTGTCTGTTCCCAAAGGAGCTCTGGGTTGGGTATGAGGCTAAATTTGGCCATATTTTACTGCTGATGTATTTTTGATCTACTGGTGACCTGTTGGAATTCTTTGGAGATTCATGGAGTAATGAGCCCCCATGTATAGTCCTTCCCCTCGACCAAGGCACAGGAGAATGCAGGGGCAAATGGGGCCTCATTTCATAATCTGCCTGCTGAAAAGTAGATGTTTGTAAAAGGAAATAGGTAAAAAAAATTATTCTGTCCCACTTCACACTGAAATTTTCTTGTTCTTTACGGACAAGCTCAAGAAATTCCATTTCAAACACCACACCCCAATCTGTGCTATAAATAAGGTGAACTCCCTCAAGCCAGTGAGTCTGTGAAAGAAACCCCCTCAAATCACAAGCTGCTGTTGCAGGGAGTGTGCACCAGACAACACTCCATTTTCACCTCCCAGGAGCATCCAGGTCAAGTGTTTTGAGTAGAGGAGGTAATCATACTGCCTAGTTTTAAGCCCCCAGTTTAGGAGCTTATATGGAAGAGGTGGTCTCCCTCAACAGGCAAAGGAGAGAGAGGCAGCTTCTTCCAGCCAGCCATCCAGAGTATTTGTCTTATTCAGGTGCTATGGATCATCTTCTGAAAGAGCTCCTTTAGTTCACCGCCTATACGGAAAGCTTGGGTTGTTGTCTAAAACAAGCCAAATGAGTCCTAAAATGTTCTGTCTTTCTACCCAGGGAGCTATAGGGAGATTAGTCCAGTCTAGGCTTCTAAAATAACTCCTGAATTGATGCTGTGATTTGGCAGTATGCCTTACACATCTTTACCTGGATATCCCTGTTCTGAGGACCTTTTGTATCCCACAAACAGACTGCATACAGTAGTAGGGGGCCAGCTATAAAGAAAACTTGGGGAAATCTTGGCAGAGATAGGGTTAATTTATCACTGCTACACCTTCACAATTACCCAAAATAAAATCCTAGAATTTTTTTGATAGCCCTCTTGTACAGAGCACCAAACAGGAAGCCCTTTTCCCTATTCCTCACTGCAAGTATTATCACAGGTATGTGTGGTTACCAGGCTGCTTTGTAGTGATCCTGTAATGCTAAAGAATCCACACATTGCCTCTTCATAGCAATCCCTGTCTCAAGGAAAAGGCAGGATATTAATGCTTAATGCAGATGATGAAAAGCTATAAACTATTGATTCGCTTACAAATAGGGGGCATTAAATTTTGTAAATATTTTTGTCTGTTTGTAACTCTAGCTCTTCTCTGGCTCTTCATTCTCTATATGGGCACAAATGGAGATGAACAAATGGAGATGATCAGTGAATCAAATGATAAAACCCAGAGAAGGTCAAAGCAGTAGCATTTATTGCCATCATCTCTCAGAGAATATATGAGGCATTAAAATTCTGATACTGTACCATATTCTAGTCACAGAGATTTTAACGAGCACAAGTAATGGCATCAAATGAATCTCATCTAATGACATGAGCAATAATGAGAACAAGAAAAGGTGCACACTGCAACCTCCATGAGTATGATCCTAAATAAGTGGTTTACAGTCCATATCAGAAAGTGGGGGCTGTAGCAACATATTAAGGAATGCACAACATAGCCAAGCTGATTAGTCATTACTTATTGCACAACAAACGCTGTTGATTGCTACTACTAGATGTCTGATGCATTGCCATCCTGGTCTACACCTTTTTTTCCTCACAACAGTCACGAAATTTCTGTTGGCAGATAATGAAAGCTGCCACAAATAATACAAGGGAAGCTAAGTGTAAATCTCCACTGTGAATCCACAATTACTTCAGGAGAACAGAATAAACAATGCAGCTGACAAGACTCATATATATCAGCTCTTCTTTAATATCATTATTTTGTATTATATGTGGTTGCAACTCAGAAACATCCTTGGTCCAGGCATATCATCTGTTTGCAGGCATCAAATCAAAGGAGGCATAAATGCTTTTAATTTTACAGAATCTGGAGGATGCAGAGCAGGGTAACTCTATCCAGCATTGACTGGCAGAAGTTTGGAATTCCTCCTTGCAGGCTCCTTTCCTCAGAACTTCTAGAAAATGTGACAGAGCTTAGTAAAGCAAAGACAGCTGCAGATTTAATTGCCTGGCTCTAGCACAGACAACAATAATTGCAAGACTGTAAGAATGTATTAAAGATTCCATCTCCCCACGAAAGACGAACCAAGTTACCTTTTCATCATCAGCAATAATCAAATTGTAGTTTAGTTTACTGCAAGCCTGCCCTGACTTGGTTAGGATATTATTTGCCTTCCTGAACAAATAACTGCTAGCAGAAACTACCTGAATACAACCAAGGGTTTGCAAATTTTAATTTGCTCCTCTTAAAAATCAGACCAAACTGTCACTTACAGCCTTAGATTATTGTGTTTTAAATTGCATTGCATTAAAATTTAGCCCTAGCTGGAAAGCTTCCAAATAGTGTTATTTGCTCTTCCCTCTGCTGTGCTGGCACTAGGGCCAACTGCAGGCAGAAAAGGGCAGTAAGCTGCGGTTTGTACCTACCTGAGGTGCTTTACCACACTGTGCTCCATTTGGAGACTGTGACCTTTTCAGTGCTTACACTGTGGCAGTGTTGGTGGGTTTTATTCAGTATGATCATCCCATACGATCTACCTTGGCCACCTTCTCTGCTAAACAGGAAATACTCTCATCAAACCTGGTGTGTCAGAACCATTTTTTGTCTACAAGTTGTCCCAACACACCACTGGATGTTACTGGAGCTGTGTTCACACATGGTACTGTGATTTTCAATGGTATTTAGTATTGAAATTAGTATTTAGTCTCTCTGCCTATAGATATGCATGATTTATTATCTTTTTTCTCCACCCTGAGTAATTCTCAGCTTTATGTTTTCTACTCCAAATGTGGTTGTTGTATTAAATTATATATTGCTCCAAGGTGAATCTCCACTTATTTCTAATCATTACTGACTTCTTTAAGTGAAAATGTGGCTGGCAGGTTCATTTATTTCACTTTCTGAGGTCAGCCTCTTATGTTCTCAGTTGTGTCATTAAGACATTCTGTCACGTAGAAGCTCTTGAGTTATGACTCTACCTTCAGTAGTGGCATCTACTCCATATCCTTGCCTTGTACTTATAAGAAATTTAAGGCCATGTGTCATGAAGATTCAGCCAGTGAGGACCAAACCTGTGAGCTTTGGGGTTTAATGCATGAGCACTTATTACTTGCAAAACTCAAGTAGATTGGTCAAAACTGGGCCAAATTTATTTTTCTTTGGCCAGAGAAATACCAGATGAATGTGTGAATCAAGGAGAGAAGATGTCATGAAATCATTTGAAAATCCAGTGAAGAACCTTGTCAATAAATCATTTTGAAAGGGCAATATGTAATAGCAACCATTAGAAGTCAAGATTTACCTGCACTTTTGGAATCTGATGCATGCACAACATTTTCTGAAAGGGGAATTCTGGGCTATCTCTGCACTAGAGGTCAACATTGATTATCTCATGTCCACCAGTAAAACCTTGCCCTGAAGTGTCAAATGTTACCTTCAGTATTGATTCCCTTTCAGACAATGGTGACAGTGGTGTCATTCCTATCTTGCTCCCCAGGAGCTGGTGAAATGTTGTCCAGTGATGCCTAAGCACCTTCTGCTGCCAGTCATTGCCAACGTTTTATTGCCAAGATGGATGTGTTGCTGCAGGAGCTGAAGGAGCTGTGTCCACAAACACAGGTGACTGTTTGCATGCTTGCTTTTCAAAGAAAGGTGATCACAGACTCTATGGTTTACCATTGTATTCCACATAAGAAGTGGTTTATTTGCTTGTCTTGTGGAATTCAGGGCACCGCTGGCACAGCCAAATCCTCAGAAAAAGCTGTGACTGGAAATACACAGAATTGTCTGCTGACATTGCCTGTATATTGTTTGCATGATTCATGGCAGGACCACGATCACCATTTTGGTAGCAGGATAATGATGAGTCTTGGCAAAACAAAAGCTGTGTGCATTTGCAGGACCTTTGTGCATGGCTATACTTGTGTTTAGCTCCTAACCACGGCCTGTGCTGATGCCAGTGGGAGTTTGTTGCCTAAACCACTGGTTCTCAAACAGCTCAAACAATTTCAGCCTTCTTTTTCCCAGACCACCCATGAAGCCAGAGGGAGTTCATAAGTTTAAAACCTTTTTGTGGAACATCAGTTTCACAGACCAACTGATAACCCCTCAGCAGATACCACAGGTTGGGAGCCCCTTGCCAAAGATTTGCTGAGAATGTGCTCTGTAGTGATATGCCAGTATGGGAGGAAGAGAGAAAAGAGAAGTGGGACAGTGCTCAGCCCACATCTCTGAAGTATTGATGATGCACACACATATACTTCTTTTACTTAACCACCACAGACTCACAGAGATCAGTAGGACTGTGCCTGCAAGTGGGCCTTCATTGACACTTTGAAGCAATTTGGACAGGGCTCTCTGTTACACACTGAAGATTGATGACTATTAAAAAATATGCTAAAGCTGTGTGGTTATGCAATCTCTACCAGGGTACAGATAATGATGAGAATAACAGTAAGTTTTCAAAGGTGAGGAATTGCCACAGGTGAGGTTGGGAGTTCAATGGGTAGATGTAGCTAATTTAATTGCACTCAGGCACTGGGCATTAAAAGCCCAGTTCCCTTGGGTTGCTTTATGCTAGACTGTGGGTGTAAAGGGAGCAGAAAGCCACTGAATTATCTTCTCTTTGGAGCAGCAAATTCACTCAGTGTAGGAGATAGAGGTTGTCATGCGACCAGGTTGCTTTAACTCATGAGCAAGGCTGAAAAAATTAGAAATATGCCAGTTATGTCCGTGTATCCCAAAGATCCTTCTTCCAATTTATGACAGCCCTGGAGATGTTTGAGTGTAGGCCAAGGTTCTCCTATTACTAGTCAGCCAGGGAATTTGAAGGTCACAAGCTTATTGTAGTGCTTGCACTTGTCATTCCATTTTTTATGCCTTTAATTTTATTATAGCAGAAGGTGTTTTGACTCAGGTGTATTTTGCTCTTCTAGCTCAGGGAGTACAGATACATTAAGATTGGACAATATCTGATCAAACTTTTGAGGCAATGAGAACTGCATGTAAAATTTTAAGAGTGCACACAACTCTGTTCTGTGCTTTCCTGTGGCTATATTACATACATTTATTGAAATTCAATTTGTAGTTAGGGAACAAGAGGATTTATTTAAGGCAGTTTATTGCTGCAAGTAATAGAAAAGACATAAATCTGCTAATGCTAAAGTTTCTGGACAGTGATACTCTAAGCAGTTGTTACTGGGGGAGTTTTACCAACCATGGGAAATCTCAGACAAATGCCATAAAACATTTTCTTTCACACATCCCCTGAGTCATTGTAAAAAAAAAACAAACCAAAAAAAAAAAAAAAAAAAAAAAAAAAAAAAACACCAGAGCTTAAATTGCTATACTTTTTTACTTACTTTTGTCTTTCTCAAGTCTTAGGAAAGTCACAAGAGAATGTATCAGCATACTTTAATTTAAATAACAGAAGTTGAGGAGACATTTTCTAGAACTTTTACTCATAGCAGAAAGTTCCTTAGCAGATATTTTCCTACAAATGGCCCAGAGCAGTAAATTATAGAATTTCCCCTCTGGAAAAGAGCTCTCTGAACACAGGACATCAGGGCTGTTGCTCTATGCAGCTGCAGTACTTTCTAGTTAGCAGACAAAGTATTGCTTCCAAAGTAACCAGCAGTGGTTGTCCTTTTACCCATGGGTAGATAACAAAGGTTATTGCTGGTAAATGGTGATGAGACCTCCCACTCGTTTTGTCTCGGTGTGTGAGAAGATGCTCCCTGACATGCATTAGACATGGTAGGGCCTTGCTAATACAGGTGAACTGCTGTCTAAGGCTGGAGAAAAGAGTCCTCAGCCTTTCATGGCTCTTGGAGTGAGGAGCAGGCATGGATTTCTATAAACAAGTACAGCATGACTCCATCCTCAGGGAGAAATGAGTAGCAACTTCATGCCAAATAAATGACACTTCTGAGATCAATACTACAACAATGGACACAAATGGAGGGTCGCGCTTTGGGAACTTTTGGATTAAAAAAAAGCCTGGTGTAGATGGGGAAACTGAGACTCTCTTTCTCATACCATGCAAGTTATAGAGGGAAATTAGAATAAAAGTCTCAGTGTTGGGGCCACTGAACCACCTACCACAGACCAACTGAGAGCTTGGCACAACCGTGCTGGCAGACTTGAAAGCATTCTGTCCATACTTCTAATGTAGCTTCTAACTGTGCGTCTAATGTAAGTGACAGGCATGAGTGAGCAGGAGGCAGGAGGCTGTGGCTAATGGAGAGCAATCTCAAACTTCTTGGGACCTTAGATGTGTTGCTCCTGTGCCTACAAGCTGCTGCATTTCCCAGGTTATTGGACATTTTGGAAAGATACCCATGTGTAAGGAGAAATTATGCTGTATTTCTGCTTAATCCGTTCTCCTGCCTTTCTCCAGTGTGTGATTGCTTCAGAGCTGACCTATTTCCTGGCAGTGACTTGTTTGCTGTGCGGTGGGGCTCCACCACACTGCTCCTTTCAATGGGGAGCCAACCACCCTCAGCTGCCTTTCCAGTCCCACTGCACTCACTGATCATGGAGAAGCTGACTTCTGGGGGACCCACCAGAACCTGTAGCTTATTTGTATGCAAGTCAAAGGAGAAGGTGCTTGTGGAATATGCAGTAAGTCCCTCCAGCTGTGCTGCTCATGCTCTCACCATGGCCCCTTTCTTTATTCCTCCTCTTTGTCTCTTCTTACATTCTTTGCCTGCTTGCTGCATCCTGTCCCTCGTTAACTTGTCAGTTCTTTAAGATGGGGATAATCTTTCCTAAATATTGTACTTACTCAGCATGACAGAAGCTTGAGAACCTCTGGGCTCTCCTGTAATGAATGTAATATATAATAATAACAAGATGTCATTGAAAAATGAGCCTGGCACTGTGCAGAATAATTGAGAGTAATGTTAGTTTTTACCAGGAACACTTTTTTTTGCTCAGTGATATATACATTTTGTCAGAAACAAGAATTATCAAAATTTTTCGATTTGCAATTTCCCCCTTCATTTATGTCACCACTTCTTTTCTCCTCCATTTTGTTATCTGTTAGATTTTTTTCTGCTTTCTACTCTAATACGTGAAGGGGATAAAACTCAAACTCCAAGACAAAATTGTGGGTTTAGACTGCATTAAAACAAAGGTAAATACTGAAATTCCTAATTTCTAAGCATTTATTTTTATGTCATTTTTCAACAAAAGTGCTATAAGTGAAATACTTGCACCAGTTATAACAAAATTTATTGTGACTAAATATATCTCTCTTTCCCCTTTCTAGTCCCTTCTTAGTAGCCATCCAATTTCTCCCTCTCTCTTTTTCTATTCCCCTGCATCTTCTTACCTCTTTGCTTTGACCTGTACATGCAAACACTCACTGACACAGATATTTTGACTGGTGCTTTGTCTCTGCACAGCAGAAACTAAAGCTGAGCATGGATTTTATATCTTTATGTATCCTCCAAGCTCCTGTCTAGCCTTTGAGACACTCACAGCTACACAAAGGCCAGTGGGAATATAAACATTCTTTTTCATTTCTTTGGTATCTTCTCCAATAACAACAACAACAACAATCTTTTCTCTTTTTCTGCTTTCCCAGCAGTAACGAAGAAACCATTGTCTTCACCTTTAAACTGACAAGTTCCAGAGAGAAAGAAAGACAGGGAAAATCTCTACTTACAAAAATAATACTATAAATTATTTTAATTATTACAGTTTGTGATATTGAGCCAAAACCTGCAATGCTCTCCTGAGAGCTAGGGGCCCCTTTGTGTTCTGGGATGATACACAAAAGGACTCTGCTCCAAAGAGCTTCTTTTTTTCTTTTAAGGAATTTCTGGCGCTGATTGGATGTTGATGAAAAGTGCTGGCTTGGCAGCAATAGAGAGGAAAGTCTCCTGTTCATCTGCAGACAGCACAAGTTTCCCCTTTCCTCTGTCCTGCTGGCCACTAGTGGGTCCCTGAGAGCCAGTCAGAGTTTTCCAGGTTGCTGGGTAAAGCCCAGTGCTCAGGCTGATTTGTGGATAGTGGTTCGAAGTTTTCTCCTCTTGGGGGGAATTAAGGTCACTTGAGCTCATGTCCCAGCCTGAGCTGAAAGCAGACATGGTGCTGTAAGTAACACAGAAAACAAGACATGTGGATGTGTGGATACATCCCTCTGTGTGTGCACAGATGTGTTTCCTGATCCCACTGCTCTGTGGGCTGTTTTCCCGTTGACTTATCTTCATCCTCAGACTTCCCCCTCTTCATACATGCCAAATGTATCTACAAGCTTGCTACCTTTTCAAAATGCTTTTAAAGGATTTGAAATGCTGTGTATTCTCTGCAGTGTGTTGGTTCAGTTTGTGCAACCCCAGTAAGACCAGTGCACCAAGCCAGTTTACACTGACCGAGAATTAGCTTTTGATTTCCTTTTTAAGAGGATACAGCTTCAAGCCTTGAGATACCAGAAGCCACCTTCCTGCAGGTGCAGAGGATGCAACAAGAGGGAGGCAGGAAAAGTCACTGAGGAATGAAAAGGGAGACTTCTTCCCCATCGCCTTTAGACACCTTGGCAGGAAAGCTGAAGCATTTCCTCCCTCCTTTTCACACTCCCATCTCAGGACTCACACTGGTAGCTGGTTTAATGAAGCTGGCTCTGACACAGTGTGGGACATAGAATGACAGTAGTTCTGTCTTGCAGAGGAACTGTACCTTAACTTTAGCATCTTACCCTTACAACTAGACAAAACTTGGATTTACAAGAAACAAAGAAATATCTAGCAGAATTAAACATAAAATTGTATGAGTAAATTTTCTTTTTCTCAATAGCCATTCTTACCCTTAATCTTTTGGTGCCCAAGATTTCTTTTGTTTGCATTCCCCTGCTTTGAATGACCCAAACTATTTAGCTTCTGGTTATACTAAGTGTTTTTTAAATGGAAAATAGAAGCTCAAATTTAGCAGCCATTCATTAATTTCAAAGAAATGCAATGTGGTTTTTAATATATGCTGTATTTTTTATAACTGGTGCACTTCTAGGAATTGAAAGTGTTAAATAAATTAGACGGTCCAGTGAATCTTTTCCAGCCCAGTGTGTTGCTGGGATTTGGACCTGGTCCATTGCATTTCTTTGAAGCTCTTACTGCTTCTATATTTTGTTTTCTAATAGCCTAGTTAAGACAAAGAACATTTCCTTCAGAGCTTCTAGTCGGCTCTGGATTTCACTTGGCTTCTATTTGATTTTTGGACTGTTTCTAATTGATTTCCATTAATAAGGTAAAAACTCTTGTTAGCTTTTTTTTTTTTTTTTTTTCCCTGGTGCAAAAAGAAACAAGTAATATGAAACATAAAGTTTATTTGGATTCTATCCAAATAGTTAACTCCTTTTAGTTTTACCCCAGTAGGAGTTCCTTTGGGGATGCACTATCATTTCATCAGTAGTTTCTCCTCTGCTTCTGTATTTCTTCAATTAAAACTCATTTCACAGAGTGAACTTTGTTGCCTATTCCTGTTAGAGTTCCACACACCAGGGATATAACACTCCAGAGTTATACTGTGATCAGAAATTTTGCTGCATTTTGCATTCTGAACACATTTTCTCCTTCCTGTAAATCATGCATATTTGTATTTATTTGTAACTTGGTATTTACGTAGCCACAGAATCCTAATTTTATTCTTGTTACCATACCATCCTTTTTCCTTGACTGACTAGAGGGAAAAAATTAGAAAGCAGACATGATCAAAACTGCAAAACTCAATTATAGCAAATGATGAAACAGGATGTAATAAAGAAATTATTGCAAATACTGTGTCCTGTTACTTACTGTATGTATTTTTAAGTTGTTGTGCACTTTCATGTATTAAAGGCTGTCTTAGTAAATATTTCTGAGCTAGCACCTCAGGTCAGCAGCTGAAATAGAGAGATTTGCCCTAGTATTCCTGCTTTCCTCAAGGCCCACTGGAGAAGAACCATGTTTATAAGGAGAAATATATTTAGATAGAATCAATTTTCCTCTCCATGCATGAAATTCTATCTCTGGCTCTGGTTCTATTAGGTTATACCAGTCCCCTGGCTTATTCCCACCTTAACCTCTGAATTATGTGAAGCAGGCCGAGCGTACAGAAGAAAATGGTATTTCCATCAGCAAAAAAAATATTTTCTCATCAGAGTGGTGTGGGCATTTTTAATGCATTCTCACTGCAGGGGTGTACCATATTTTTTTGTTTGTTTGTTTTGCCGACTGTCCAGTCCAATTCCTCTGCAGTGCTAATGCAGGCAGACTCCATGCCAGAGAGATGTGTGGAGTGGCAGAACTCAGCAGGCAGACAGGGACTGCAGGGCTCCACTGCCCCATCACTGAGAGGTGAATATAGTTCTGATTGCACATATGTGGAGAAACTCTTCCCCACAGCACAGTGGGGAATGCTCCAGTCAACGCCCCAGTTTCAGGGTGCTCCTTGAGAAGCCCCAGGTCAGAGGCAGTGACCACCTCTGCTTTGGGCAAACACCTTCACTCCCTTTTCTCACCTTGCCTGTGCTTGTGGAAGAAGATCGTTTGGCAGCAGCACGGCACTGTCAGAAGCTCACTTGTGAGTGCCCTCCATGCCTTTCCTGGGAACAGCAGGAGCTGGGAGAGGAACAGATTTCACCCACACTGGCACAGCGTGTCCAACCTGGCAGCTTGCTCTTCCCTGACCTACTTCAACAACAATGGGCACTCACACTCACTGAGCCTCAGTACTTCAATTCTCTGCTGGCCTAGAAGAAAAGTTGGCTTACTGGTGCAGGGAGATGTTGATAAATAATATGAACATCAGGCACCATCTTTTCTGATGATGTTCATGAGGGCCCACCTAGGTGACACGAGACATGCACAGCCGTCACTTGCACTGGCTCCCAGCATTTGGTGGAGGATGCCAGGAGCCATGCCAGCCCTGGTGAGGCTGTAACATGCCTTTTCTCAATGTGACTTGGGGCAAAGGCTTTCCCTCTCTCCAGCTTCACCTGCTGCTTGCCTCCTGACCACCAAAAACCCTCCTGCACAGCCCTTGTGCTCCCTGCTGAAGTCCCTCATTTGGCAAATACTAACACTGTGTGTCAGTGGAGGTCCTCACTTCTTCCCTGGCTTATTTTCTAGAGGATGTTTTTTTTTGTTCACGCTACAGGTAATTTCATGTTTATAGTGTTTTTATGGCCCTCATGATGTATCATTTCACTGTGACCTCACAGCAAGCCCGTGTATGCTTTTTCCCCACGTGACTAATTACTTTAATAGAGGCAAGAGAAGGAAAATAGGGAACTTGTGGGTAGTGGTTTTCCTTGCTTGGTGTAGGGAAGCATTTCATTTTGGGTCATTAAGATTTGCTGTAACATAACTCAGTAATAATGTGGAAAAAGAAGTCATGTGCTTGTGGGTTGTGTGAACTGAAATTACAAGCCATGTCCAAACCTCTGAATCACCTCTGCTGCTTCTCAGCCCAGTTGAGTCCAGGCAGGAAGTACTGAATGAGCAAATACAATGCTTAAAACCATCTATCCCCGACTTCTCACTGGGTGTTCCTTGAAAAACTATCCATAAGCAATTTTAAAAGGGTGGATTTAATGAGTGGGCAGAGAAAGAAGCATTTTACCCTCTCCAGCCAGCACTTCTTGACCCTGGATGTCTGCTTCATATAGCATGGCTAGGGAGTAAAGTAATAGTAATGGTAAACACTAATACCAGTGTAGAAACTGATTTGGTCATTAGCTGTAAAATATAATGCCACAGAACCCACACACCAGGGATCCCATCATTCGTCTTCACAGTACTTCCTGAAGGAAACTGAAATCTTATAGAACAAAAAATTGGCGTTGCTCTGGCAAGGAAATGAAGACTTACTTGAAAATAAATTTTAAAAAAACCCCAAACAAAACAGACACCTGATTTGATGCACAATGTTTTTAGGGAATGTATTACTGTCGCTTTGATTTATGATCCACATAGTTTGTACTCTTGATATATGGCCAAACTACAGAGCTTTCCCCCAGTCCGGACTCCAGCAACCACTTTTCTGTCCACTATTCTGGCCACTTGCATTCTGTCAATAGCCAGTCTTGTGTCCTCCATGCCTGGACTCATGGTCACAAAACCATCCCACCTTTACTCTCATAGGGAGCTGGTCTGACTATTTGTTGTTGTAAGCAAATGTATTCTTTCAGTTCTTCTAGTGGACAAGTGTGAGCACCTCATAAAACTGCGTGGGGAAGGAAATTTCTTTGCATGCTGCAGTGCACTGGAAAAGTTTACAAATTTCAGGGTTGCAGTTGAAAACAACAGCAAGATTACAAGTCAACTGAGTAACTGTAAGGAAAAATAATATGCTCAGGTAATGACCTGCAAAGTCAATGCTTTTTATGCAGAGACCTATGAAGCATCAGGCACAGATCAGGATTAGGAGTAAAATGGCAGAGAGGGATGGATATGGGCATCTTAGTCTGTGACAGGAAGGGAGGTTCAACATGTCATCAGAAAGCCTGGCTCGAGGATGGTCACCAGACACCAAAGAGATACAGGCTCCTATTTTCAGCCCAGGTTTTATACAGCACTGAAGTCCAGAGAAGATATAATTTTAGATCAGTGGAGGTAAGGCTGAATGCACAAACAAAAACATCCTCCTACCAAACAATATCTCTGTCATGCTGAGTATGAAATTTAGCTGCTATATCCATACCAGATCTGTTAAATATCTAGAAATTATTCATCTGTGATAACTAATGAGGGAAATAAGATAATTAATTTCAGTGTTTCTTGCAACAGGGAAGCTGTCTGGCAAAATATGCCAGACAAAACATCCATACAAAACCGTGTCATTAACTTACATGTTTAGCTCATTCACATTCCTAACCATGAATAAAAAGGCGAAATTAAATGACAATCTTTAATTGTCTGTATAATTCTTTTTAATGAGTACATTCTGGAGTACCATGATGGTAGTGTAGGTTTATGAAACAGACATCTATCTTCCCTTAATAAGAAAAAAGGAAACGATACCGCAATATTGGTTAATTATTGGATACCCTTTCACTGTAAATTAAAGGTCTATACACATGCAAGCTTGGAGAAGCAAAAAGATGCAACACTTAAAAGTACATATGTTATCAGAAAACTGAGAGGGTTAGGGGAAAAGGCCAGGAACTGATGGGAAAATAAATGAGATGAAAAGTAGTAGAGAAAACTGTGGTAACAGTAGATCCATTAAAGAATGTATCATACAAGAGTCACAAGCTAATGGGACTCCCGCCTGCTTAAAAATAAACATGCAGAAGTGGTTCGTTGGCTCAGGACAGAGCGCTTAGGTGCGGCAGAGCCAAATCCATGGTGGAGGTGGGAGAATTTCAGTCACTGCCACCCTTCAACTCTGTAAATAAACAGAGATGAGAATAAGTATGTTTGGGACCTGAAAGTTAAAATGTTATGAGATATCAATGAGACTTTTTCTTCCAGTTTGTACAGCTGTAGACCATCACCTTGCCAAAGCTCTTCAGCCACTGCCTAATTCAGGCATGAGAGAGTTGTATCCAGTTCAGGTTTGACTGTCAGCAGCTACATGTTCTCACCTGTGCATGTCTCCACAAAGAGCCCAGACATGGGTTTTTCATGTTGTCTCTTGGCTGAGAAGGATTTCTCCCCATGTATCTAAAAACTTGCACTTACTGGTCCTTCAGACTCTGCAGTGTCTCAGAGACACACTGGGCAGCTGGAGGGGAGGCCACTGCTCATTGGATCCATCTCTAGGGTTGGTTCACTGCTTAAGCGTCCTCACCCCTTTATCTCTTATGGTACACTTGGACACAACCTCTTCAGGATTAGAGCTCCTTGAGGGTCAGATGCAAGAAAAGCAATGGATTGAGTGCTTTGTTAATCTTGAGCCTAGGTGAATCAGTGTGAAGTGAATCATTGAAGAATCATGGTCAGTTTGCTCCCAAGTTTGTTTGAGGTGATGTTTTAAATTTAAGCACACTTCTTCCCTGCACATATCTTGCACATATAACCTGGAGTGTTGGTTCAGTGGTGTGCGCACATCAACTTTCCCTTATCTCATAAGACAAACCCAAAGAATTAATTTGGGACAGCCATAACGCTCATGGGATCTAGGGTGAAATGTCTCCAGTGGGATCTGTGCTGCCCAGTTTACGTGTCAGTGCCCTCAGTGCTAACTGAACTACAGCTCCAAGGTGGAACAGTCACATCCTCCTTATCAGTGCTGATTTACTGCTCCTTAGGGTCCTTAGGGAGAGGGAGGACAGTCTTCCTAAGGAGGAGTAAATCAGTGGGCAGGCTTGTGGGCCAGAGTGACCCCACAGACCATTACAGGAGATGGGAGATAAGGGGGAGGTATCCTTGCCAAGACCATCCTGAAGGTCAGCACGCTGTTTAAAGATGTTACTGCAGCTCTGTGATGAAACCCAGCTCACAGCTGGTATCAGTCTGTGGCACTGAGCTTGGCTGAAGAGATTTTTTTTTAACTCAGTCTTTTCTTCCAAGCAATGCAGGGTCCTACTCTTGCTCGAGGCTTTGCTTGTCAAGCTGCTCTTGAACACATCAAAGCTACTGTTGATAGGTATAATTCGTATAGTTCAAAAATCTGCATCATTTGTAGAAAAAAAGTTTTGGGATGCTACTAAGGCGAAAAAAAAAAGGAGTTTCTTTATCGTATTGAGCTGCTGGCTCAGAATTGCTTCCAGAAGGGCATGATGTTCTTCTGCTTGCTTTGGTGAAGCAGCAATATATTTTGTTGAGGTCTGAGCTGACTCCCTGCAGCTTTGGGCCATTACTGAATTAGAGCCAATAAAGAGCATGCCCTCTTTTCTTTGCCTGCAAGTCAAATCCTAGTGGAGCTCAGTATGACATTCAAGTAATCCCTGATTAAATTTGATTTCTCTGAACAGAATATCCAGAATGTGGTGGATGACAAAAACCCACCCTCTGAGCAGTCAAATCATACTTCTACAAAACCATAGGCAGGAGAGAAAGTATTGTCATAGAGACTTGAGGAGCAAAAGGCACTGTTATCAATTTTCATTTGCTTCACCCACACTAGTAACTAGAGGAATGGCTACCAGGAGACAAGGAATGCAATCTAAACAGCATGTGGCAAAGGCACCCCAACAAGCCGTGCCTCACCAACCTCCTTGTGTGCCTTGTACCAGAACCCAACCTGCTTGCTGAAGCTTGCTAATGCTCAAAGGAAGAAGTTGATATTGTTTATGTTCCACATTCTTCCATTGCTCAATCCAAATATTTCATAATGTAGATCCAGTTTCAAAAGTTCATTTAAGAGAGAATTCTTGTTCCAAGCCAAGTTTCCTGTTGCAGCCTGAATCTCAGAGCAGGTCATGTGCAGCAGTTGGCTCATGGCTGTCTGGAGATGCTGCACCACTGATTTTATAAACAATGTACAGTGGGAAATGGATGAATATGTTTCTCATTTGAATAAATTAAGTCTGGCAAGTGTAATTCACTCCAACAAGAATGCCCGTTGCTCATGGTTTCCAGAGCATGCTGAGCAGCTTTCCTGGGGGGAACCCAGGGACAAATCTGTCTCTGCACAAACAAAACTCCCTTGCACGTCTGTTTGGAGCAAAGCCAAACAGAGAGAAGTGTTTGATCCTGGAGTCTGATTCCCAACAGACCAGAGAGAGAACCCTGACCTGAATAATGGAAAGCAGCCTTGGCTCTCAGCAGCCAGGCTGCACGCAAGGAGGGTCTGGTGTGGTTAAGATATAAAACTCCAGCACTGACAGGAGCTGCTGCCTGACTTGTCTGGTATGCAAGAGGGGGGCGAGTGCTGCCACACTGAAAACAGCTGAGGGGAAGTCTGAGTCCCAGCTCTTTGTGGGAAAACCAAATGAATTCCTGCCAGGGACACTCCCTGGCAGCAATAGGAAGCATCTACGGAGCCCCAGTCAGAGTGTGAGTTTACTTATGTATATACATACCTGAACATGCTTTGCTGGATCTGAGCTTCTGCTCACTGCTGCACTCAGATGTTGCTCCTGCTAGCAGGGGCAGTCTCAAGGATTCAGTGGGGCAAATGCTCTTGTTGGTGCAAGTGATGAGTAAGTCAGTTCAAAGGGCTGTATTGAAACCGCTTTTGGGGGTGTGAGCACACACCAGTCCAAAAAAATCACCTGACACCACCATTTCTCCAGGACCTGATGCTGGCTGTGGAGGTAGCCAAGTGCAGTATGAGCCATTTGATGGTCACATTGTGAAAGACCATGGTCATTCTTGGCCTTTGCAAGGCTCTACTGTGTGCTTAAAGTGGAACAGAGTGTAATTTTTTTGTCAGTATCAGGTTAAAATTAAAATGTATTTATTAATTAAATAAATGTCCTGTAATGTAGGCTTCATGGTCCAGTTCTGCTCCTGCCCAGGCTCCCCTTTGCCTACTCTGCTTTTTGCCCCAGGAGATGAGCAACTTGCTGCCTCTCAATGTACCTCATTGCCTGCAGGTCTGAACATTTCCTTAAAGATCCTCTTATTCCAACCCCCTGCCATGGGCGGGGACACCTTCCACTAGACCAGGTTGCTCAGAGCTCCATTCAACCTGGCCTCAAACACTTGATATCCTGTTGATACCCAGGAACAGGGTATCAACAGTTCCCCTGGGAAATCTGTGCCAATGCCTCACCACCCTTAAACTATAGAATTTTTTCCTAATATCTAATCTAAACCTCTATTTGAACCCATTCCCCCTTCTCCTGTTGCTACCTGTTCTTGTAAAACACTCCTCTCCAGCCTTGTTGTAGACCTGCTTCAGGTACTGGAAGGTCATAATTAGCTCACACCAAAGCCACCTCTTTTCCAGGCTGAACAAACAGAATTCTCTCAGCCTTTCCTTGTAGGAGATGTGTTCCATTCCTCTAACCAACTTGACTGCCCTTTTTTGGGCTCGCTGCAACAGGTCTATATCCTGCCTATGCTGGGAACCCCAGAGCTGGATGCAGAACTCCTGATGTAGACAATGGGGAGATGTACATTTCTTACCAGATTTTTTATTATGGTCTTTGGAGATTTTCAGCATGGAAGGGAGCTTGTGATGTTTCCAAGTCTGACTTTTACAGAAATTTAGAAGAGTGGCTAGTATTAAAAATGTTTATCTGAAACTTGGGCATGAGTGTGCTGTTGGTGCTTGGGCATGGCTTAATGCTGCCCAGGTTCTCTGGGGAGCTTGAATAATTGTGTCACTCCAGTGACCCTGTAAGAGTTTCTCCAGAAACAAATGAGTCTAAAGGAGGTCAAAAAGAGGGTGACATCCTACAGCAGCCTTGCGTTCATCGAAGTCTCTTCTGTTGCCAATAGTGCCAGTGCTTCCTCTCTCCTGACTTTCCCAGAACTTCTTGTACAATCATGACCTTTCCATTTTCTCTGTGACCTTATGATCAGCTTTAGTGGGCAGAAATTTGGAGCCAGTGCTCGGCAGAGTAGCAGGCTATTTCTTTTGATACCCAGTGCTCTAAAAGCAGCTGGGATTTTCCATGGGATGGCACAGCAGTCTCAGCAGCTCCTACAGTTTTCTTCCTAATTTTCTATTTTTAAATAACTGATACAGCTTTTTGTGTGTGTACCATCTCTTTGGGGTTGTGTGTGTAGAGGAGAGGGATCCTGGCTGTGTTTTGTGCATGCACATACAGACTCACACATACCCTGACCTGAATTATGCCTCAGGTCGCATCTGTGACCCTGTGAGCCCAGTTTATCTCTTACTCCCATGAATGTGAATACAAAGCAGTTCCACTCATATACTATGACTTCAAATAAGCTGCAGAACATTGAACTGGGCAAAGCCAGACCAACTGGGTGTTTATTTTTTGAAGATTGAAATGGAAGAAGTCTTTAATCTTTTAACAACCCAGCTTTTGGCCTTTGAACGCTGCAGGCTGTGCAAATGTGCCACCTCCTTTGGGAAATGCAACAATTTTGCACCATTTCACAACATTATTTGTTCAGGCATTGAATGATATAGACTTAAGGAATGAAAAAAATAGAAGAATACCCCAGTTAGCATGGCCTGTTACCTTTTCAGCCTAGAGAAAGCTTTTGCTTACAGACAATGGTGGCTTGCAGCCAGTGTTAACATGGCCTTTTGACTTGCAGGCCCTTGGAAATCTTCCTCTGTCTTTCCCAGGAGGTGTCACTATGAACTATCACTACACTGGCATACAGTTCACTGGCATACAAGGCCTGGCTTATGGAGGGAATTGACTGCCTGGCATGTAAGTTTTCTTCAGCTTTCTTTCTGAAAGAGGGCATGACCAAGAGTCAAGAAGTCCTAAATATTTATGTTGCATCTTGACTTAAATGGATTTTGCAGTTCAGATGGGTTTCTCATATCCACAAGTCTCTCGATGCTGGAGAAGATCTCTGATTATTCAAGAGAAAAGGAGAGGACTGCTCATTATCTGAGACAGCATACAAAATACCCACCAATACTAATGGAAGTGCAATCCCATACTCTAGCTGCTTTACTGGAATCTCTTGTTCTCCTTCCCATTCCTCCTACTGACTTGATATTAGACTTCACCTTTCTGCTTCCCCACTGCTTTCAATTCTCTCAAAACCCGGAGCGCTACAAGTAGCTTCTCACCACATACCAGTGAAAAGCAAAACAGGCCCATGACAGTGGTTGAGATCCCAAAAAGCCCGAGTTGTCGCTATCAATAACACCTTTGTGTCGGCATCTGCAACCCTTATGAGGAGCAGCACTCAACAAAAGGCCCCTTCCTCCAGGGAGAACTGGAAAGGACAAGGGACCTACTATCCTGCACACAAAAGAACAAGGATTTGCCTCTTGATTTTGTTTTTCTTCCTGTAAGCTTACTGCAGGAAAGTTCTGTTTTATTTGAATGCAAGCATTGTTTATTTATAATTTTGTCCTAGTTGTGTGACAGATTCAGCATGTGTCACCCAGCAGGGGAAGAGTAGTAGGCTGGAGAGTTAACAAACACACTGCAGTGAAGCCAGATGGCCTGTTTTCATAAGGAGCCTCTGAAAGATGCTCTGCTGCATAGATTTCTTTTTTCTTCCCTTCCTTTGGTGCCCAAAATTCACTAGACCAGTGTTACTGCATATTAACTCACCCACCAAAGCTTCACGGGTCTGAGCTCTACCCTGTATCTCATTTAACACCTCCTGTGAACAGGAAAACACATGACCTGATGTTCTGAATCAGCCCATCACCTCTCTCCAGGAGCAAAGGCAATAAATGAAAGGCTCCTGAGCACCCTCTCAGTTTCAGTCTACCAGGGGTACTGAGGTGTGGGTGAGGTGCCTGTGTCCACCAATGGCCCATGGATACCTTCAGCCTGGCTGGGACACCCCCAGCACCCTCTCTGTGCAGTCAGTGGTTGCAGCGTGTAGCCCTTGCTGCCTGGAGGGTCTTGCCTGATTCCCCCTGGGAGCTCTCACTCCTGCCAAAACATCCATGCACATCAAGGGGACTCACTTCGTGCTCAGCTCCTGGGAAGCAGCCGACTTGAAAGCAATCTCAGAGCACATACTGGTGAAGAAGATATTTGCTAGAAGAGTATGTAGTTGTGCTTACATTTTCCCCAAAGGACAGTGCCCCTGAGGAGACAGAATTTTTCCTTTCTTTTTCAGGATATCATTATAGAATGTTTCATCTTCCTTATTTTCTCGTTTGTTTCTCCCTCCAGTTCCCCGTTGGGATGTTTTCCAGTTTCACAGAGCTTGCATTCACTTTCCTTTGGAAGCCATTAATACCAATTTCAAGCCTTAGCCTTGACTTGAAAGAGATGAGACAGAGTCTCACTTTTCAGGCTCATGAAAAATGGGGCAAGATATGAGCTGATTAGGTATTTGCAGCATCAGTACACCAGAAAGTCTGATAATAAAAAAAAGAAGATGTGCAAGCAAACTGCTGTTATACATGATATCACAACATTTGTAACAATCAGCAAAGAAAATCTTGACATTTGAACAGGAATTACTTCAAAGATGGCATGTTTTTTCCTCTACTCAGCTTTGAATTGCCTGCCTGGATACAAAGGGTTAAATAAAGGGAGGCTATAAGTGCCTTTTTAAAGAATTAATCTTTTAAAGAGCTAAGAACAAGTCATTTATTACATAGATAAGGCAGCATTAATCACATGGGTTTGTGGAAGATTTTGTTCTCTTTTTCCCATCTTTGCTCCAGGGGAGAAGCAATCCACCCACCCAGCTATGCTCAGTCAGCCTAGAAGGTGTTATTCCTCTCAAGGCTGGAGAAAAAGCTAAAATTGAAATTACCATGGGAAGGAACAGTTTTGAGGCAGGTATAGAGAGGCTGCCCAGGGTAGATGCTGGAAAGACCAAAACATAGGACAGCAAGGGGCTGCAAGAATGGCTTCAGAATGACACACAGATACCAGAGTTAACTTTAAAGAACTCGGTGGACACTTAAAACAGGCAGCCTAGAAATGGAAATAGCTATCTGTGCTGAAGATTGCCAGTGTGGTGTCAGCCCAGGGCCTTGTAGGGCATCACACTCTGCAGAGCACAGACACTACACACTCCATGAGCCACTTCCACTTGTCAGAGGTGAGCTTACAGAGGCTCAGAGCCCCACATGTGTGAGCAAACTCTGCCATTGATTCAGATTTCGCTTTAAATGCTTTGAGGAAAAAACAAGTAATGTGTTGTTTTGAAGACACAGGCTCTGCATTTCTACAAGTTGCTGTCACACATTCTTGAAGGCAAGGTCTTTGAAGACAAAGACCTTTACACTATGTAAATTAGTGATTCATTTTAAAATTTTTGGTTTTGACAATGGAACAAACAAACAAACCAGCATACATACATATATGCATACATACATACATATATATATATATATATATGTATCCTGAAGTCTGAAATGCTGAAATTCCGGACTAAACTGAGGAGATGTATTTGAAAACTGTAACTACTTATTTGGAATTGGTTTTTGTTTATTTTCAACTTTTCAAAATAATGAAAAAAGAAAGGACTGTTCAAAAGGAATTTGTCTGTCTGCACAGAACAAGTGAGAAGGTCACAGCAGCTGTCAGTAGTGATGAAGGACAAAAGGCCAGAACTGATCCTAATCATTAAAGTCTTGTGGCACAGTTACACACTGTCCACACTGTTTAGGGCTACCTCCTTTCATAGTCCTCGTGGAGAGAGACCATTAGAGAACCAAAAGAAATGCAGGAAGCAAGATAACTATTTAGCATTGTGGATGATCAGGGCTCAGGCTCTTTCTCTGGACTTATTTCATTTGGCAGCAGAGATTATTATCTGCTTTCATTTGAAGCTTTGTATTTGATATACTTACCTGGGCTATATTTAAATTATTTTGCTAATTGTTTCATTTGATATATCCTAGGTATTCAGAAAATCCCCAAAATCCTTATTGTGAGGTGAACCATTCATTCGCACATTCTCAATCTATCCTGTTGAAGCTGCTCCTTCATGCATTGCAGACTTATATATTTATTTGATTGAAAAAGAAAAAAGGCAAGGGAGAAAACTACACTGTGAACCAATGCAGGTGAAGATCTGTCAGCATGGTTACAAAATCACCAGGATGGAAGTTATCTGATCCTTTCTTCACCTGGAGGTGATACCATCCATCAGTACTTGTTTCCTGGAGTTGATAGTTAAGTTCTCTTTACTGACACTAACAATGGTGATTCTGCAAGCTGTTTCTCTTCTTCCGTCTCCTCTTCTTTGGATTTAACAATCTGTTTTACTTCAGCAGTCTTTGCTTGTAGATCTTCTTTTCATTCAGCTTTAAACTTCCCCACTATTCACCCATTGAGAGTCTTCTTTCTGATCCCCACCTTCACAGTGCATGGCACCCAGCACTGGGCACTGCACAGCTTGGCAGGGATAATGAGGGTGGAAGAAATTCTGGCAGTATCCTGGAGACTGTACGCCTGTTTCCCTCTCTTCGTGTGGTATTTTCCTCCCATGTACGACACTGGGGCCTGTGTTCAAAGCCTTTCAAAAGCATAAACTTTTAAAGATAGCACCCATCTCACAACTTCAAACAGCAAATGCTTAAGCTTTGAAAAGCTGCTGTGTTTAGGTGGGCTTTGAAGCAGATGCTTCTCTTCAAGTGCACATGTTTATGCTGATCTGAATCATGTAATTGTCAAAAGTTTTGGAAATGTCTTGAGGACATTTGCCAAACTAGGGCCCACTTAGGAGAAAATAAAAGGAGGTAGTCCCTACATTTTTCAACAATGTTACCTCAATTTCTGTCTCTGGCTGGGAGGAAGGAATGCAAGAAAATATGTGGAAATGACAGAAATAAACCCAAAGAACATTTGGGGTTTTATCACAGGTATGTGAATTTGGGTACACACTCATAGACATATGAATTTCCTGTGGTGTCAGAGCTAGATGATTAATTTCTAGTTTGTCTTAAAATAGACAGTGCTAAATTACAATGAAAAGAGAAAACAAAAGATTATTAATTCTTCTTACATTCCTTTCTATAAATATTTATGTGTCTGTACAGGCACATACATGCATACATGTTAATGAAAGGAATCTGGGATATTCTGCCATGTGCATTAGTCCGTGTAACGGCAACAGCAGATATTTGGTTTAGTGGACAGATTTACAGAAACTTTTTTCCTCTTCACTGTAGGCAATCACTCAAAAAGTGAATGTATGGCAGGTGTACTGATACTGTAGATCACAGGGTGTTGTAAGAATTGCTGTAGCATATCAGGACGGTGTTTCAGGCATTAAATAACCTTATTCTAATTAATCTGTGTGCTTCCAAGCATAAATGAGTAGAGGAGCTCTGAAAAACTGTTTCTAAGATCCAAGGTTCTTCCTGGGAAATATCAAATAAATATTGTTTAGACTGATGACCAGGTTTACAGTTAAATGATTTCTATGGGTCATGCTGCAACATCACAGTCATAAAATTACCTGCAGAGAGATAGGAAGACAAGAGCCTTTGGACAGTTAATACTTATTTATTTTATCTGTTGCTACCTACTCCTGGAGAAAAATGAAGTGTTTATGATCACTTCTGTTCTGTATTTACTATGTTATTCCATTGGTCCCTTGGGACATGGGAGTTAAACAGTGGCAGTCTTACCTACTGTTTGATTCCTCCTTGTCTCTCATGTTTTTAACGGCTGCAAATGAACTGTGAAACAGACAAGTGGTTTCATTCCTTCTCATGGCTAATTGTTCAAAGGAGAGAGTGCTCAGGATTTGACTGTGTCTAGTACTAGATTGCAGTGCAAAGAGAATCATAGAAGAAACAGAAGTTTCACTAATAAGTTAAGAATCATTTTTGTTATCAAAGTAGGCATATTGGGCTGATCCATGTGTTTAAACATACCTTTAGCTGATGCTAATATGTCCATCAGAGAAGATACCTTTTGCTCTGCCTTCATTTCCTGGGAAATGAAAGGTTGAGACAGACTAGGACAACCCATCTCCCTGGTGTGATTAGAGTCACCAGTTTCACTGCTCCCAAAGACAGCCTGATATTTGGCTCCCCTATTTTTTGCATGAGCTTATTAAGCTGTACTTTTAATTTTTTTAAAAATATTTTTTTTAATTTTTTTTTCCTTAAGACAACTTTCTTAACTAGGAAAGAGGCACTTGGAGAGGAGACGGCTGCTTTCCTCCTTTGTCTTGTATAATCACTCCTGGGTCAAATCTAAGGGGAATGTCTAATTAATACTGGACCTTACTGTTCTTTCGTAAAGGTTCACATGGGCTGAGGAGCGCACAGGTGCCCTTTATACCTCTGCAGGACACCAGAGATCTGTAGCCAACAAATAGTCTTGATTATAACTGGTCAAAGACCAACACAAAATTGCTTCTCACTGCAGGGGGGACAATTACCAATGTGGGAATTTCCAGCGTGGAAATTCTTTAGTCTTAATATGCCTATCTTTGCTTTATTTCTCACCTCCTACGCCTTGGGCCTGGGAAATATATTATATGTAGCAAAACTTGGACTCCAAGCCTAAATGGCATTGGATACCATAGGGATATTTTGTACCAGCATAGAGCTATTTCATTTCATTTACTCCCTGCAGATAGCACAGAATTATCACACAGAACCAGCTCCCATCTCAAACAGGACTCAGGACAGGATTCTGTATCTGTACATGATGTTTCAGCAGATGGTGCAAGAAATCTTCCCAGCAGATATCTGGAGAATAATGGACCAGACAGTTTGGTCTCAACCTTCTGTAGCTGGTTTGTGTGCTTACATAGAGAATTCAACTGGTGAAGCTGCAGCTCCAGCTGAACTCAATGGTGCCATTTAAAGAGGAAACTCAGACATTAAGGGACAGCTTCCTGCTGTCTCATCTTTTTCCTGTTCTTACATTTAAGCCAATCTGTTTCCACCTACCATAAAATCCAGGTTAAATATTGAACTAGTACATATACTTTGTCTACTAGAACTTGGTGAGAATCCTTGTTTTCATAAACTCATTTTTGAGAAATGTCTTTTTGGATGTAATTTGTTCCAAACACGGAACTTTGTGTGTATAGTTTGAAATTGAGTAGGAATACACAAAAGTTCTTCAGTTAAATAGTCCCTCTTCAGAAATATCTTTTCCTTTCTGATATTCATTTCATCATCTCCACCTGGAACAGTTCAACTTCCTGTAAACAGAGAAATAAATAATATTTCCTGAGTTAGAAAGCAGCTGTCTCCAGAACCTGGAATTTGGGGTGCACATATGGGTTGAGGAAAATGTCCCTATGGCAGTGAATATTTAGTTGGTTATGCAAAATGAAATATGTCCAAAACACATCAGGAGTCCCTCTGTAGGCCAGGGGAAAAAAACAAAACAGGAAAGTATTAATGAGGCATAAAATCTGGTTTTTACATTCCTGGAAATATGGCTGTTCTGTAATGGCTTCTGAAGCTAACAGATGCTCATAGTAACAGTGCCTTTCTGCACCTGGAATCTCAAAAGATTTTATTTTAGATACAATGGTTGCTTTACAAGTGTGAGTTATGCACCTGGACAAAGGATGTACTTCACATATATGAACTTCACAGCACCTCCTTTTTTGGATGTCTTCTATTTCCATCTCCTTACACTGTGAGCAGAAATAAAAGATAAACATGATCACTTAAGCAGTTTGAAATAATGCAACTTGCTTCAGACCTGTCCATTCTATCACAGTCTTCATATTTATTATCTCCATTTGAATGCAATCATTAGATGGTACCCTCAGCCTACTCCTGAGATTGCAATATTCCAGCTTCTGCCAGAAAACTGCAAGAATTCACATCCCACTGCTGTCTTCAGAGTTGGAGGATGAAGTTAGAGGTGAATCTTTCTGCCTTGCAAAAGTATAGGTGCAAATTCAATGGTAGTCAGTGGCAGAGGTTTTACTCCTGATGGAAAGAAATGACACATTACACTTCCAAAAAGAACTGTTCCCTCTCAGACTTGCTACCTACAAAAAGGCTTTCTGCCCAAAATTACATGTTTGGAGGCTTTTATGGACCACCGTGGCAATCTGGAGTCATGGTATCTTTGACTGACAGGTTCAATTTAGGCACATGGCATTACTGCAAAGTTTTTCAAACTGTAATGCAGCATGGGGCTGGATTCCTTTCCATTTTTACCTGTTTATCCTTAGCAGAGGCTATACAGTGAGCTGTCCTGCACATCTGAGAAACCAGTCCTGTCTTGTAGTAAGCTCAAAAAAACCAAAACGCATCTTCAGTTGGCACCCAAAAGAGTTTTCATCCATAAAGCTTGGCAAATGGTACAGTCCTGGTTGCTGTATAACCAAGACACCTAGAACACACACCCCATAATGCTGAGTGCCTAGATAAGCAATTTCTTGCATTATCAAGAAGAGACATGTTTCCTCAGAGGGCAATTCAGAAGAGACCGGCATTCCACATATCACCAGCCTTCTAGGCTTTGTAGTTAGGTACTTAAAGTTAGGCAGAGGGGAAATATTGGAAATTTAGGCACCACTCCCTGTAAGTAACTGAAGTTCTTCCATAGCATACAAGTATATAAGCACTGCACAGGCAAACTTATTTCATGCTTGAAAAGTGTCTTCAAGTTAGTGGGATGCCCAGCTCTCTGAAAGTGCCCATTTCTCTACAAGACACGGAGAAAACACTCAGGTGACTACACAGCTCAGATCCACAACTTTTCCATTGCTAAACTGAAATTAGCTGAATCTCCTCTAAAAGACAGCTCTGTGACACACTCCAAGTTATGTTGAATGTTCAAGGTAAGATCATGCATGATTCAAATCATCCAAGCTGGGTTTTCCGTATGGGAATTTCTATCTCCTTATGAATCACTACTGAATCTTGTGTATCCTCATATGTTTATCAAGGATCTTGTCATGCCTTGGGCTTGAAATGATGCAAAGATTATTAGGAGAGGAACATCTTGTTTTTGGAAGAGAAATTACACTATTTTAGGGTCAATGCTCTTTATTATTTTTATCAATGATCTGGACACTGCAGTTGATAGTACTGGAAGTTTGCTGAGGAGGAGCTCTGGATTTCCTCAATGACAGTGATCTGGAAAGAGTGGAGAGCTAGACAATCACCAACTGTATGAAATTGAACAAGAGCAAGCACTGGATTCTCCACCTGATATGGAATCATCAAATTTATATATACAAATTAGAGGGTGAGAGGCTGGACAGCAGCCCTGCAGAAAGAGATCTGTGGGTTTGGGTTGATGGGGTATGTTTAGGTGGCAGGAGAGGGAGGGAAAACAAAAAAGGAGATCAGGCAAAGGCACAGGTTGTTTGGATTTTCTTGCGAAGGTGGAATTCATCATACTTCCACAGACAAGGTGCAAGCTGTATGTCCAAAGGACTGTCCCCTGGAGAGCAGAGATTTCAAAAAACAGGAAGGGTTATAGAGGGCAAGCAACATGAATCTCCAGAACTAAGGGAACAGAAAATGAATGCAATCCTTCAATCCTTCTGGACTGGCTAGTAAGCGCATGGAAGAAAATTTTACCTCTGTATAGAAGCCTTAAGTTATTATTTCATATTTATCCCTATACTCCTTCTAACTCCAGAGTTTTCCACATCAATATGCTTAAACAAACCTTACACTCAACATTCAAGAGCTGTGATAAGGCATGAGTTCCCCTCACCCATGTTATGAAGAACTGCTTGATGAGTAATCTCTAAGTATCACTAAATTCCTGATAAGCTGCCATACTTAGCCCAAGGACAAGAAACTGTCCAGAGATTTGCATATCAAATTTCTACTGATGGTTTTTACAATAGGACTTGGAGCTGGGCAGTTGCAGCATACATTTATAAAGCTTACAGCTGTGTTCAGTGATAAGATAAGAGGTTCTTTTGTAGAGACCACAAGCAAAAGCTTTGTCAGTGACTGAAATGACACTTCCATCTCATTGTGAAAGATGCCTCTTCCAGTGGATGTGTAGCTGGCACGACATTATCATTTGAATTGGGTTTTGGTTTTTTTCCATTAATATGAGAGGGAAGAATCTTATGATTTATAAAGGAGTCTGTCCTTTTTTATTTTTATTTGTAACATTAAAAGAATATTAACTGCAACAGAAGGATTTTATAACCATCTATAAACTTGGTTATCAGCATACCAATATTATTCAATAAATATATAAAACAAATTACTCCAAGGCTGGAAATAGAATATTTAACATTATGCTGCCACAGGGGAGATGATCTGGTTCTGGCTGAGTAGAAACTCAGCCTATTTTTTATGATTATTTTGATGCTTGCAATTTTCTGAATCAGAATTTTCCCATGCTTTCTCTGAACCTGGTTTTAATTTGGGTGTTAATTTGTTAAAAGTCTCTGACCTGTTATTCATTTTCTTAATAAAAAAGGGAAGGATTGAGAAGTTACCCATATTTGTAAATTCATCTATTAGGGAATGATTTTGTGGGTTTTGTATACTAGGCAAAGTCCATCACGTAGCTCTATCACTAACAGCTGACAAAAATCCTAAGAGGACAAGTCCTTTCACCCATGCTGACACCTACTATTCTTTCACTTTTGCAATCTCAGTGTCAAGACTAGATGAGCTGGTGACTTAATACGCAGTTTGAATTAAATTACTTCCTTCCACCCAGAATTTGAAGAATGGCTTTGGTTTCAATCAACAGGGGAAAGGTCCAAGACTTCTGTCTCCATAGTCTAGTGAGGAGATGGCAAACAGTGATAAAATCACAGTTACATGAGTTCTTAGGGGATGTAGCCTTTGATTATGTTTGCTTCAGTATGTCAGGCAAGCATCTAATGGCTGGAGGGTGGAGCTGAAGAACAAGTTTTAATTGTGAGTAATTAAGGAATTGAATGACATATCAAGGGTTGTGATCAGTTCTTTACTGCTGGCATTTTTAAATTGACTCCTAACTGGGGCTTTTTTGGTTGTTTTTTTTGTTTTGTTTTGGTTTGGTTTTTTTCTTTCTTTTTCAAACCATAACAAGAATTAAGTCCAGGAAGCCCTTTGGTTTGTTTTTGTACCTTTTGTTCTAGGTTGTATCAACCCACCATATTCCCCCCCTTTGAATTAACAGTCATATTTATCTCACTCAGCTTTAACAATTTAGTTTTAGCAGAGTCAGGCAATCTATGGTCAATGGAGTGAAATAGGCACTTCCATACGTTGCTTTCCAAGACCATGTTCACTTCATCTTATAAAATTCCTCATATGATCAAAGAGACAAAACTGACTGTGATACTGAAAGGCAAATAATGAAGAACTAAATCAAATGCTATTAATGCAATTTAGAGGAAATTACGATGCTCAATGTGCAAAATGTAGTAGATTCCTGATACACAAGTCATAGATTAGGATTTTTCTTATCCATGTTAATTTATATTTACTGCAGTAAAAAGAATACCTGAAGCCTTTTGTCAGGTATAAAGACAGAGGTGATCAGAACTGTGCGAATCTTATTTTCTTTTAAATGAGTTGAAGGTATTATTATCATCTACAGATTATTAAATACACTTTACCTGTGTAAAAATTTAATAGTGCAGAGTATGGAGGTAATACTGTATAATATGAATGACAAGTAGCAGCGTGCCTCATTATTGCACTCCTGCATTCAATGACAAGATAATTTACCAGTTGTGCTCTTCTGCTGTGGTCCTCACACTGTAATTAACTTATGCATTAGAGTACAGAGGAGACCTCTTGCCCTTTAATTTTGAAATCTCAGACTTCTGTTCAGGTAAGCAATACCTCACTGGGCCAGCTACTGAATTTTCATTCATAGGCATACAGGAAGAAAAAAAATACATCTTTGCAGCCCATCCAGCAGCATGGCTCTGCAGGGCAAAGATTTGACCTCCTTTGCTCTGACAGTGGGGAGAACTGTTCTCAAAGAGACAATGTGAATATTACTGAGCCCTAGAGTTCACACTTCAGCTAATGGCTGCTTTTTGGAAAGCCATCTGCAGGAAATTTCATGACTTCTCCCATTACCTGAGTGAGTGCTGCCTTATGTATGCAGTCCAATGCAGCATATCAGTGTGATTTCATGTTTTATCTTTGTCTGTTCTCGCATGGTCCAAGTCCCATGGCCTTTGCTTCAGCAAAACTCCCAAAAATGGCTGTATAAATTTTGTTAGGACAAGGACAATGACATTGGCAAGCAATGGCACTGCACAGCAGATACAGATAGCTCTTAAAAAAATTTGGATTTCCTTTTCCATCACTTCTGATACTTTCTCCCCTTTTAAATCAGGTCAAAAAGCTGAAAGAGAAGAACGAACCCTGTAAACAGATTTGAAAACTCTCCAAAGGATTATATATTTTTATTATATGGAAACAAAAGGTTCTGCTGTTTCCAAATTGAAAGGTTTTATTTAAAATTAAGATGACATTGAAGTGCATCTACCCGAGGAGCCATGCCACATATTACAATTGCAATTGCAATGCCTGAGATGCTCATTCTGCCCTTGGATGAGGCTACTTGGCAGATGATGAGAGCTCTATGTACTCAGATGAGACACAGAGCTCAGTCAAAAAGAAGATTTACACTGTGTTTTAACCTTAAACTGCTCATATCAAAACATTCCAGGGGATGACAGTGCTTTATTTTTGAGTATAATCAATTTTTACTAAATCAAATATATCTAGGATGTATTTTTCAGAATAAAAATAGAAAGGCAGAAGGATGTTGCAAGGAAAGTCAGACTTCCTCAGGAAATTACTTATTTTGCTGAAACAACATTATCTCTAGAAAAAGTGGAAAATTCACAATATTCAGAATGACATAGATTTTTTTCATGCTCCCTTTCCACAAAGAAATGAGATACTAATTCATTCCCAAGAGAACCAGAGGGATTTGTTGTTTGCTTTTTTTTTTTAAAGGAGGATGTATATCCAGTCCCATTGGAATTAAAAGAACATCTTCAAACCTGAATAAAAAATGCATTCCAAAAGATGTCAAGAGGAAAGTTTTTGCAGAGCCAGCCTCTTCAAGAGCTTGTTACAGCCAGTGATCTCAAGCAAGAGCTTTAATAAGAGCTGAATTTACATGCAAACATCTTGAAAGCAAATAAATAAATAAGTGGGGGGAAAGAGAACTTCACAGCATTCAGTGTAATATTTTGGTATAATGCTATGAGCACAGCATTAGAGAAAACCATGCATCTGTTTTATGGTTGGTTTATATTCTTCTCTTGTGTGTGCATTTTATGCACATAAAAATTAACAACCTTTGACTACCCATTTGTATTTATAACATCTGCAGTACCAATGGGTGCAGTTCTAGTTTTTCTGTCCCAGGCTTGCTAAGCATCCTAATTTGGAAAGAAAATGCCAGATAATTCTCCAGGAGAACATTCACTATGTCAATGTCTCTTGATTCCTAGACATCCTAATCCTAATGTCACCAGTGGGAAGTCTGTAATGAAGGAAATCCCAGTGGCAGTGAAGCAGGGTAAAGATAAAAATGCCAGTCTTTGCTTTTTCTGTTTGATCCAGCTGAGGTATAACTAAATGCAGTCTGAGGTTGGAGTGGCCTTTCTGCTTTGGGGTCAAGAACTTACTTTGACCGTGTAAATGAAAAATATCACTGAACAAGATGAGTTCAGAAAATTATATTCACACTCCAACTGCCCCCACAATGGTCACAATCAGAGCTGTCTGCATTCCCCCTGTTCTCTGTGAGTACCTGCACAACAAGGACTCTACTCCAGTGTATTCTCTGAGGACACTGGAGCTCACCACTGCCTTACAGAAAGGAAACAAAAACCAAACCAAATCATAAACAAACAAACACACATACAAAAAAACCCACAAAAAACCCTCAACCAAACCAAACAAACCAAACCAAAAAACCCCAACCAAACCAAAAACCACAAAACACATCAAAACCCCAGGGCCTCCAGAGAGCCACTGGCACAAATCCCTGAATTCAGTTAGTGGGACTATTATTGTGATAATTTAAAGAGAGATTTTTAAAAATATATAATTTTCTCCTCTGCTACAAATTGCTGCAGTGAAAATGTTCCAGCTGGTGTGCAGCTGCTTCAATTCAACTGTTTCTATTTGCAGATAAATTCTCTAGCTGCAAGGAAGTTGCCAGTTGTTTTGCTGATAAATTCAAGATTTCTTTTGAGCCTGCTGTGCTGTGGGAGAGCAGGAGAGTATCTCCAGAGGGAGAATGAATTTTCTGATGAGCTGCATGCAGTAATACTGAAACTGCATCTGCCTGGGATTGCTACCAGATACTTTTAGACTTAGCCCTTCCTCAATAAAAACAGACAGAAATGAGATAGTGGATTATGATGAAAAGCAGTTTTCAGGGAAGTATTAGTGTGAAAAAGGCCATGTCACAAACTTCAGGTGAACCTTGAGTCAGTTAAACTGGGAAATGCCCTTCCCAGTCTGTGGGTCAAAAGTGTGTTGCACAATGACACCATTTGATAAGAGTGTCTTTGAGACTGCTGTTGAGACTGGCTGTGTCCAAAGGCTGTGTTTGTACCCAGGCACTGGGAAGAACACTAGAGCTGTCTTGTGGAGCACAGAAGGTCTCAGAGCACTCCATAGGAAAAGCCAACCTAGAGGCAGATGTTATGAATGAGGAGGAAATACTCAAGGCCTCCATGTAACAGAGAAATATGGATTTGGGCAAAATTTCCTCCATTTTAGTTCTTCTTGTCACCCACGAAAACCCTGAAGGTCTGCTTAGTCGCCATTGAAGTTTTCCTACACAATACTGATGGCTCCTTTGCAGAATTCACATTAGAGAAACAAGAGCTATATTTTGGCCTGAAAATGCATTCTGCCAAGCAGGGGTTTCTGGTTGGTTGTTTCAGCAAGATGAATAGCACTCAGCTTAAAAAAAGCCATAACTTCCTGTATTTATTTTGTTAATGTTCACTGTGCTGTGGGATGAGTTTACCTTGGCTAACACATACTCACAGGAAACAAAATAAAAACAGCATGGAGAGGAATAACTCCAAAGTGGGTAGAGCAACAGAGGTTGTTCTTAGTAATCAATGCTGGTTGTGTGAACAGTGGAAAGGAACTATGTCTTGGTGCTACCATCTTACTTCTCATCCTGGTCTGACGTACAGTTAGTAAGCTACAGAAAAAAAAAAAAAAGCTAAAGTAAAAAAGTAAATTAGAGGCTTTTCTCTTAGGAATAATGGAAATGGCCTTTTCTGCAAAGGTTAAATCTCCCCTATTAAAAAGCAAAGAGAAATGGCTGTCAAAGAGACAGGGCTGACAGGTCATGTAATGGCCAGAAGTAGCTGAAGTCAGAGCCCACATAGCCTTTCCAAGTGTGCTGTGACTAAAAGTTGCAGTCTCCAAGCCATTTGTTCTCCTCCACAGTTCCTCATACCAAATTCATCTAATTTTTTAACTTTCCATGTTGCCATACTAATTTTAAGTTGAAGCAAGTCCTCCTACCCTTGGGACCCAGGCTGCTGCAGGTGTGGACAAGAGCTGCAGGGCTGAGAAAGAGCAGCAAGGGGCTGGGGAGAACAAAATGCTGCTCTTTTGGGAAATGCCTCTTTAGAGGGTGCTGCTCAAGTAACCTGAAAAAAATTCCACAGTCATTTTTCTGTTGAAGTAACTGAGATCAGACTGTACCTGGTATGTACCCACAGAATTCTGGGACTCCTCTTAAAGAAACTTTTCCAACTCTACAGAAGTTCTGCACAGAACTACACAGCATAGCAGCTTTGCTTTTGCCCTTACTGCATTTCTGAAATTAGCTGTTACAGGAGTGCAAGGTTGCACTAACCAGCCAACAAGTTTGGTTTCATGCATGCAGCTTTTTCACTCTTTTTTTCATCTGTTGTCTCCAAGACTAGATTCCAAGATGTTGTATTCCAGTCACTAATCTATCCAGACAGCCAAAGTCTGCTTCCAGCCCGAAATTTGAAATGACTGAGATCTTTCTTTCTAGTCCTTTGGTATCAACTTTAGCTTCCTGACAGCAAATTTGAGAAGACTGAAAGAAGTTGCTCTCTTTCTATCTGACATGTTACAATAATCTGCCCCCATGCTAAGGCAGGTTTTGGGGGCTGTAGTCAGCAAAACACAAAAGTAACTGCAGGGCAATATAGCACTACTAAAACTTTTCTCTTGACTTAAAGGTGTTTTGGAAATTACTTTCCATTTATATAAAAATATGAAAACCTGATAGCTCTGTTTTGCTCTTTCAGATCCCAATATTTGGACTTCATTTGATTTAACAAATGCCTCAGTAGTCTAGGATGAATACTGAAAGCAATTAATAGACTTCCTGAAAGCTGACTCCAGCATGGTTTTGAAAATAATTACCATTAAATAATCTTCAGAAATTAATTTTTGAAAAATAAGAACTTCTCCTAGGCTTTCCTATATAAACATTCACACTTTTGAAAATTCATACTGTCAGATTTTGTCACTCCACTGCAAAAATTTTTCCCAGGCTGCAGTTGGCAACTCCAGCAGTTTTCTCCATCCAGTGAAGCCAGGAAGTGTGAAAGCTGGGGAATTGTTTTTCCTTAAAGTATGTTTTTGATCATTCACATATGTGGTGTTCAAGATTTGGGCAGAAGTCTGCTTTGCTGAATATCAGAACTGGGCCTCCTGCCACTATCACGTCCTCACAAACAGGTTTGGCTCAAGTTTTAGCACAATTAAAATGGACGAAAACTAACCTACTTTTTATGTCTTGTGAATCAATACCTGACCCTGTGTCTTGTCTGTAGTACCTTAGGCTGCAACTTGTTTGAAGCATAAAGAAAAAGCAATTTAAAAACTTTAAGTCCTTGACAGTAATATTAATGTGGCAAATTCTTCTTCATTTGGCTGCAGGCAGGAAGTCCAGCGAGTATCTTGAAAAGCAAGATTTTGCCAGTTTTACCACATGCTTCTCACATTTTTGATGACTGTAACATTCACGTGTCAGAAATAACCACAAGGAATGTGAGTTCTTCAGGCAGTACAAGTTTTCAAATGGCTCTACAGTAGTTTTTGGAACAGAACCACGCTCCAAGCTACTCCTAGAGATATGCCAGCTAGCAAAAACCAGTCCACCTCTCTCTCAAACAAGCGTTTTAATTAAATTGCACTGCAGCGGGTTCAGCTGAAGTCTTTGAGAAGAGGCAACTCTCACGCTTTAAATAACAGATGGTAAACTCAGAAGATGAAGCCTTGCTGGAACTTATGCCTGGTATAGTCTGAGCTCCTGATTCCATACAATTTGTAAGAAACTTTTTGTCATGATGTTTCAAAGCTATCCTCTGTTCTAGCAGCATGTCAGAGAAGGGAGTCTCTTAAAATGCATGTGCAGCTCTATGCATGTTCTGCAATGGGAGGCTTACTGTAAAGCTGGGCTTTGGTATAAAAAAGTGGGATTTAAAACATTAGAAGCAAATTGAATTTAATTCCTTTCAATACTAAATTCTAGAGGAGGCCCTTCCATGGAAACCATGTTTATCTAGAGGAACGAAAAATAAGCAAATAGACCCTTTTAAAATAGAAAAACTCTTAAAACAGGGGCTAACATGACAGAGTGGGATGTAGGTACCTCAGCACTTCGGGCTGCTCTTACACTTGCCAGCAGATCCAAAGCCTTCCCCCTGATTCATCCATAGCAGGACCAAGTAAATTGATTTTTCCTTAACATGATCCAGGGCTTGCCCCTTTATTGCTTGAGTGAAACTTGTCCTTGCCGCAATCGATCCATTCTGTTTATTTTCTCTCTTTGAATCCATTTGTCAACATTCTTGGAAGGTTAACCTTCCAAAAATTTTGCAGCCCTTCTCAGCTCATCTATGAAATGTCACAGTCCTGTTTTATAGTCCATTACACAGGTCACCAGTGAAACCTTTGAGAAGATCCTGAGATGGTTCATGGCAGAGCCCTGATCATTCTTCCTGACACTGAAGCTGTCCACAGCCCATCATACATTTTTGCTCCCCACGTGTAGGAGGATTTTCTAGGCCATTTTAGCTTCTCTTTTAGGGCTGAGAGCAGAGATCTCTGATATTTCAGTCCCATTGTATTTTTTCTGATCTTGTGGCCATGATAAAGCCCTTACCTGTACCTTGCTGACCCATTGTCAGAGAAATGAAGGCAATGCTCTGTTCTCCTGTGCCTCAAAGTTGTGCTGCAGGGCTTCATCATCTGAACGTGAGATGCTCTAAAAAGGACTTTGGCAGTAAGTGCTCCAAATTGATACGAGTCCTAGTAGAAAGCATTCATCTATACACAAGGAAAGAACAGGATTCAACTTTTATTTTGTATGAAAGCTGAACTATTTAATTTTGTTACTTCAGCCAATACCAGCAAGAAAACAAACAGTGAAGAAATTCTTAAATCAAAGCAATATTAATGCCTTCCCACCCAGCCACAACTCAGTTCAATTGCTGAGTTTGCACAAACTCTAAATGCTTTCCTTTGCCTCAAAACACCACTTCTTTATCCATTTTATCTCAAAAATTTAAGATACTCCCCCTCAGAGCACTTGCTAACACCTTGCACTGGACTCCTCTGCCACCCTCTGACTCTGATTTCGAGCATAATTTCAAGAATGACAAGGGATGACCTCTCTCTTGCTTCCTGTGTAGGCTGCTCTCAGCTGGCTTGCTCAGCACAGTTCTGGTCTTTATTGCACAGTGCTTTATCTTTGCAGCTCTTATCAGACATTTTTACCATTTTCCTCATTGGCAGAGGGTCCATTGTTCAATGTATCAAACATATACTGGAAAATTGCTTCCTGCAATGATTCTGGATATTTTTTTGGTTCAGACTGTAGCACATGTGATTGGTACTTGTTGCTTTGCATGGGCTTGGGACTCAAAATGCATAAAAACATCCATGATTTTCAAGCCAGAATCTCAAATTAATCCTTAGCACATTAGCCTTAGACTGATAGAACTCAAAATGGGATTGAATATCTGAGGACCCCCAAAAATATCTGCTGTGTAGATCACAATTTTTATACACATAATAAACCATTCTTTAATGTTAAAACATTCTTCATTCTAAGTCCTCAGTGTCTTTTAAATCAAGAATAAAAATCCTGAAATTAGACCTATTGCTTTAGCACAGATATCAACTGCACCGAAGAAGTCTCTATCCTGCCTGTTCTTCCTGTTCCCTTTGCCTTAGGAGGATGAAGGTGTCAGGCTGTACACAACATCATCCTGAATACCAGGGGAACTTTAGTAGAGACTGGATTGTTTGCTCTCAAACACAGCTTTTCTCCATGGCACTTAACCTTACCAGAACTTTAGACTATGAGGTTGGAGGGAACCGTGTAGATGATGTAGCTAAAATTTCTGAATAATGCACAGAGTATGCCTTGCTTCCCCTCCCATGTGAAGTTCCCCACAGTCTTACTGAAGCTTGCTTTAGACCAAAACACTCTTGATGAAGTCAAAAGCAGATGTGGCCCTCTTAGGTTGGCAGTTATTCATCTTTGCTGCTGAAAATGCATGTTTTACTCCTAACTTTTATTTGATTGGCATTAACAGCCTTATGTTGGTTTTTATCATGTTTTTCTCTGACATGTTAAGAAAAATAACAAAAACTTGAATATTTTTCTTATGCTATTAGAATGTAGGTTGCCTCTTTGTGTGGCATGCAATGACAAAAAGAATTTCCTTGCATATCTCATTATAAGGCATTTCTCTATTCTTCAAAAGTTGTTGTCACTATTCTCTGCATCAATTCCAAGTTTTCACAATTTCTTTAATGCATGAGCTGCTTATACTGATATTTGTTTCTGAGAAATGTTGTTTGCAACTCAAGCAATATTTCAGATTCACTGTCATCATCGGCAGCATCCTTATTGATAATGTCAACTATTAAGGATCAGATTGTAAATTAAAGTAGCTTGGAAACTTCATGGATCCATGCTTTATAGATTGCCCAGAAGCATTAGAATGGTCAAGGTTGTCCTCCCAAAGGTCCTTATCATCTACTTGTTCCAGCAGATCAGGCTCATAGGAAGAAGTGAGTCACTGGTACATTTCTTACTACTCTCTGCCCTGTCCTGATGAGGGACAGAGCTTTGGATCCCTGCTCCACCTGGGAAGGAGATTATCTGTCATGCCTAAAGGGTAGAGAGTCATAACCCCGTATCAGAATGACCTGTAACCACCTAGATCAAGAAATCCCTTAGTTTCTTGAAAATAACACCTGTTTTTCAGGTCCTATGCATTACAAAAGGTGCATTGTAGCAGCACAATTTGGCTTCACACATTACATCACAAAAACAATACATCTAAAACAAAGCAATACATCTAAGACATTCTACTAAGTGGTGTCTCAAGCTGCTCACTGTTGCTTTTTCCTCCTCTTTCCCCTTCTCCTTCTATTACTTTACCTACTCTAAAATTCTTGTTACAAAGTCTTTGGGAGAAGTGCTTTTTATGCCTTTGTAGAGGAGCTGGCACAATAGATCTGTCTGATCTAAACAAGACCTTGAGTGATAGGCAAGGCTCATGAATAGTGATTATTGCTTCCAACCACTAGAGAACTCAGCACTTTTTCAGAGTTGACCTACTTAAATTGTATATACAGGTAGTGCTTGCAGCCTCTTATTAAATTGCTCCAGCAAACAGTCAGAGAGAGAAATGTGGAGGATACACAGCTATCCCGCAGGTCAAGATGTACACTAAAAAATGAGAGCCTGCAATTATATAGCACAGGTTTTGTACTGAGGCATTTTACTGAGAGCTTGAGATTGCCCTTATGGGAGTTGAAGGATCAAATGTGAAGTACTAACACTGTGTCTTGTACCCAAGACAATTACTGGTTCAATGGACAAAAAGGGATGGGAAATTAACTATTCAGAGCAGGTTTACCTTGACAAACATCATTAATGTAATCCAGATTTAGCATAGACCCACACAGTGTAACAAGGATTTGGCTTTAGTTCAATTTTTCTCTGACCCTCTGTCACTCATTCTATGGATTTCAGGTTCTCAGTTCATCTTCAAGGCCCTGAAAGGAGCTCCCAAGATTTTTGGGAAAATTATACAGTGGTCCAGATCTGGAGTTTGAAAATGCTGATAGACTGCAAATCTACTTACAGGCTTTCAGTCTGCTTTCCCCTCCTGGATTAGAACAGAAAACATGGGGGAAGAAAGTATAAATAACAACCAATAGCAAATGAGACAGTAAAGAACTCCTTTTCATAAATGAGTGAATTTTCAGAAAGATACAGGTAAAAAACAAGCAAGAAAAAGAATAATCAAACACTATGTGCATACGTTACATAAACTCAATGGAAGAAGGGAAAGAGACAGATGTCACACTGAAAAATAAACCACTAGGGTGCTTATTAAAAGTGACAATACTCCTACAGAAAAATATTGCTGCCTTGCTGCAACAGACATTAGACAGTTTTCCATAAGCAAAAATAATTGTCTTGCTATTTAATGTCAACAATTTACCACCTCCTACAGAGATGTCAGCAAATACATACCCAATCCAAAACACTTTACATATGAAAACAAGAAGCCAAGTTGGGAAAATAAGTACTTGGCTGGATGAAATGTGATGGATGAAATGCTGTTAGAAAAGAGCTGTTGTTGAAGCAAACTGGGTTAGAGCTTGGTGGTAACTGGGGCTACTGGTAAAGAATACATGGTACTATGAGCTCAGCTGCAGACCTGAGAGTGTGCTAACAAAAAAAGCAGGCCTACAAGGAATCAGGCCTGATATTCACAATAATATTTTGGGTTCCCTCACTTCTTTAGTGTCGAATGTTTGATTTTACAGGAGCAGAAATTTCACCATTTTTTGCTCATTAGCAAAAACCTGAGAGATGAAACATGGAAAAATTGTTGCATGTTTCTGGAAATCATACTTCAAAGCTGTAAGTGAGATGCTTCTCTTGTGTATAACAGGGCTCCTGTGTTTCCATAATGTGATAAAATGTCAGACTCATCTTTCTATTTACATTAATTTGGATGTATTAAATATGTGGAGATATGTCTGAGCATTTTTTTGTCTCATTTTTGTTGCAGGAAAAAATGGAAAACCATAATCAACAGCAAGAGATGGAAAATACTAATATCAGCAAGAATACAAGCTCAGCAGAAGGGGAATTTTCTACCTTGTAAATATGCAGCTAACATATTAATCACAAGGCTATGTAGCCCTTGGCCAGGATCCAAGGATGAAAGATGCATTACTTTTGCCAACAGGGGACTCTTCACCTCCCCCAGCCAAGAATGCTACAAAAAGATGCTGAGAATGGTTCTAAGAGTAGTAAAAGCAACATAGATATAATAGATTTAGTATATAAGTATGAACATCCATAGCACACACCAAGTCTTAACATATTTATTATGGCTTACTTTCAAAAAAGTGATTAAAGTATTTAATTATGTGCAGAGCATTCTTTCAAAACCCCAAAATTATTAAGTGTTGGGAACACAGTGATTTATTTTGCACACAGGCAAAAAAAAGATGTGAAAAATTTCCAATACACCATAGCTTGCAGGGGAGTTTGAATTTTCTTTGGCTGCACACAGTTTAAACATGATTCTGGAAGGTCAGGCAGTGCTCTTCTAAATAAATCTATCAGAGTAAATGGAATTGCTTTGGATTTGCCTTGGATTCAGTTAAAGCAGGATCTGGCCTATGAAGTTCATCACGGGCAGTAATACAAGCTAAAATTAAACTCTAGGAAGTTCTTTGCATTTTCTTCTATTTTCTTATTAAATTATGTAAGAATGAGAAAAGATACACCTAGGTTTCATTAGGGACTACTGATTTTAAGAGAAAGATTGTTTATTTGTATGGTTTAGAATCTCATGCTCAACTCTAATCAATTGTAATTTAATTGTAATTGCTTTTTAAGTTTCATTAAGCAGTGAAGCGAAAACAACTCTGGTCTAAAAGCTCTCCAGACTTCTGCTCAGGTCGATATCCATTTTCCTACAGAGGCAACAAGGACAGGGAAGGAAATCCCAACCTGTGCCTCTGCAGTCCTAGAATTACTCAGCCTGTAGGGAGGGAGGGAGGGAGGGAGGGAGGGAGGGAGGGAGGGAGGGAGGGAGGAAGGAAGGAAGGAAGGAAGGAAGGAAGGAAGGAAGGAAGGAAGGAAGGAAGGAAGGAAGGAAGGAAGGAAGGAAGGAAGGAAGGAAGGAAGGAAGGAAGGAAGGAAGGAAGGAAGGAAGGAAGGAAGGAAGGAAGGAAGGAAGGAAGGAAGGAAGGAAGGAAGGAAGGAAGGAAGGAAGGAAGGAAGGAAGGAAGGAAGGAAGGAAGGAAGGAAGGAAGGAAGGAAGGAAGGAAGGAAGGAAGGAAGGAAGGAAGGAAGGAAGGAAGGAAGGAAGGAAGGAAGGAAGGGTGAGCTCCTACAGAGCCCTTGGCCAGTTGTTTCAGCTGTGAATAATTATTATGCATATCTTGTTAAGTGTGCCATATATCCTAGAATCTGTCTACTGGAGCATTATAGTAATTTAGAGTAAAACATTTTAAATACTTTGATCAGAGTTGGCACTAAAACTCTTTTGAAACGGATCTGGATGGCAGTATGACATGACACCATCTGGGTTCTTCTCCTGTTTGGACATAGAGTGGGTGTATGCTTTGGCACTGACAAAATAAGAATGTTATCAGTACAGTCCATGTTGACACTTCCCCGGTGAAGCTGATGCCAAATCTCTCTGAATGAAAATCTGGCCTCCTTGACATCAACAGGAACTTTGCCATGAACTTCAGCATGGCATACATTTCCCTTCTGTTTTGAAGTAGAATAAGCTGCAGTCTTGTATCTGGAGTAATCTCAGAGGACAGAAATATTGAGGAATGGACCGTGATACAGGTTTTCATGTGGTCCTCTGACACAGATAAGACAGCAAGGAGCAGTATTCTCCTGAAAATGTAAAAAGGTACAAAGCACTTATTGGAAAGAAGCTTATTGTATTGCCAAGCAGTTCATTGTGTGCACAAGCTTGAAAAGGATTGAAAATAGCCACAACCAGCTGAAATGTAAATGTTTGCATTAAAATCCTTTATAAAAGCAGACCTGGTAAGCCTACAAAACAAAAGAACAAAATGCCCTCACTTGGCATGACTGCTGACAGAGTAATCTCAAAAAAAGGCAAAACCAACAAATACTACAGTGTGTTCTACTTCTCCAGTTACATTTTCTATTTACTTTGGCAATAGTCACTTAGCACCAATGAGCTTTGACAGAGAAACAGTGATGACTAATGGAGGCAGGTGGTATACATTTGAACTTTACAGACATCAAGCAATAATTGCTCACATAGAACTGTGGAAAATATGATAAAAATAGAAAATCCAAAAGGTCTAAATGCCTTGTATTAGAAGAAAAGCAACAAAACCCACAAAAAAAAAATAAAAAAAAAATTTTAAAAAAAGATTCATGTGGCTTTCATTCTGGTAATAAAGCTGCAAATGTGGATTCTGAATACGTTGACAGCTAATTAGCTAAACCATGGCAGTGCAAATCGTGTGCTGCCAAGCAGCGGATGAGAAATCTCTTGCTGTAGCATGGGAGTTGTTAAAAGTGTGCATAGCTTGAGAAGGGAACACCAGATTTGTGTTCCTTAGTGGCTCCTGTTGTCATCAGGAATGTGCTTTTAGTTTACACACAAAAGCAAGGAGGAAAGGGACTTTAAAATGCCTGTAGAGGAGTGTGTTCTTGCAACATCAAACCTTAATCAGAGAATTTAATTTCAATCTTTGCATACCAGACTTCATTGTATGTATCACTTTTCATGCTGGCAGATGCACAATGCTGTCTGTGTGAGAGTTGCAGCTGCTCAACACCAGCCCAACAAAACTCCTTAAATATGTACAATTCTAATTCAAATAAAACCAACAAACAGAAGCATTAATTAGACTATGACACCCAAGGTGGTGTTCAAAGGACAAACACCTTCTAACAGCAAAGTGTAAACATTAATAGAGACTAATTAGGTATAAGTGAAGGCAAAAGCCCAGTAGAGTACATGCATCCTAGCAGTTAGGAAGGAGTAACTAATTAAAAGAAGGAGATTGTAGGCAATCAGAATGATAACTGCCTCAATTTCAACCACTGGAACAGTGAGTGGTTCCTTTCCTCCTTGATAGACATGATCCAGAAGAAGGAGATGACAGAAGGAGCTGGAGTAAACCCCAAAATGGTGCTCATCACTGGAAAAAAGAGGTATAATACAATAAGTAACATGGTGCCAGACTTCTACTCCTCCTGCCTCATGACGTGAAGACAAATTAGTCAAGGAAAACAGTAAGAAATTCAAATGTGTTCCTTTGCACATCTCTGAAACCCAGCCCAGAGAATTTGCTGAGAGGAATCCTGAGGAGAGGGTTCAGTGTGCTCAGAGAGCAGGAACAGCCTGAGCAATCTGAATTACAACACCTCAACATTCATAAGGTGTATTGAAGATCATCTTTCAGAACTGAAGCTGCTGGTGGTTCTTGAAAGACACCTGCAAGGAGATCCATGGAGGCAGCCAGTGACTGTTTGTCTGCTTCAAGCACCTGATGCCATCTGCTGAAGGCACCGAATTGTTTCCCTGTCAAAGCCAGGGCTAGAGCCAGACCAAGGGAGGATGATGGTCAGATCCATTGGGATGCCACAAGCACTCAGCACAGCTGCAGGATGCCACCAGGCATGATCTGTGCCCCACACTGCTCTGGTGATGGGGAGTTCAGGAAAGGATGACAGGTCATCATTTTTCTTGGATGAGCACATGCCATGGTCTCAAAGACCCTAACGTAGGGAAATGGAGCTCAGCATACAAAATCCAATCACATGCAGGGCTGTTACATATTTAGCTGTGTTTTCAAGAAATCCAAGCACATAAAAAGCTAGCCCTAGGCCCATAAGTGAAACTGGATGGAAGTATACATAGATCCCAAGTCCAAGTAGCCTGGTAGGCACATGTCCAAGCAGGTACAGTCTTGTTGCTTCACTAAGCCTCTCATCCCTGTTTCAGCCCTGCCAATGACAATATCCCAATGAGCATATCAATCACAGGGCTGTGCCTGGGCAAAGACCGGGAGAGTGTGGGTTGGCATAAATGAAAACCATGCTAAAGAGCCCATTGGAAAAGGGTACAGGCAAGGACATGTGAGCACCAGGTACACTGGCTGAGGTTTTTTCATGGGTCCAGAGTTAATCTGATAAACACAGACAAGCTCTATTAGAAACATGCAGTCCCAACAGTATAGATCGGGAATAATTTAATTTCAGCCTAAGGTAAGGAGAGAAATTAGGATCGAGCCCTTAAAAAGCCTATTTCTCTTCACTCACATCAGAGAAGATTATCTAAGGTGTAAGCATTTATCACTCAGACACTCACTATTAAGTGACATTATTCCTACTATGAGGCATCTGACTCTATGAATCAAAAGCCTGTAATTTGCAGAAGTGGCTGCAATGCTGAGTACTGTGGACTGGTGTCTCAGTTTACCTATGAGCAGTTGCAGTTAGGAATGATTATATCCTTCTGCAGCATTCAGCTATAATAACAAAGATTACGTAGTGAATGTGCCCAACAATGGTTTTCAAGAGAAAAGAGGTTATTAATCAAATTGGATGCTCTAAGCAGTTCTCTCTATTGTGGTTTAGCTATAAGAAAGCACATCAAGCAACAAAAGGCAGGGGAGTTGCAGACATGCCGTCAGAAACTCCCAGTAATGTTGACTCTACATGCCATGGCAACCAAGCTATTGTGGCTGTGTCTGCTCCTGGTGCGTGCCCTTGTTTCACAGGCTTACTTTGCCACCAATTTTGGATTGCCAGGTTTCAGGGTCCTGCCTCTAAGTGAAGGCATCCACCCTTTCCAGCCTGACCTCTCCCACTCTCCCATCCAAGTACTTGTGGGCTTTTCTTAATGAACCCATCCATCTTTGCTTGGTAACAATTCAAACATGTCAGTTCTTTGAATGGGAGGAAATATCTTTAAAACATTTAGGGGTTTCAAAGCATTAAGCTATCTTTGCTGTGCTAATAAATACCCAGCTGATTTAACAACAAACAAACAAACAAAACAACAACAACAACAACAACAAAAAAAAAACCTACGAACCCCCCCAGACCCAAAACAAACCACGAAAAAAAATAATAGAGGAAAAGATTATGTACATATGCAATCACTGATGACTCCACTTTTTTTACATCTTTGGGTAAAAATGGTAATTTATATCCTATTTGGTATTGGATTGGTGGTTTAAATTTTAAATGGTATTTTATATTTTAATTCAAATTAAGAATTATTCTAAAATCTTTTGGTGAAGTGGAAAAAGTAAGTAATCTTCAAAAGAAATTTATGGAATATTTCTGTTAGGGGGGAGGCAGGAACCCATCCTTCTGTGCCTTTTGCCACATGTCACCCATAAGCATGGAAAAGGTGATAACAGTTGGGAGGAGAGGCAGAGGCATTGCATTTTTCAAGTCCTCTGAAAGGTCCAGTTGCTTAGATTTGGGAGGGAGCTCACTCATGACTATTCACAGAATGCTACCACTTGTGCTGTGAGGATTTGCCTGACATTTCAGACAAGTGCATCAGTCAGAAAGCAAAGGAGAAACAGGCCTAGTGTAAACTGAATACATTTTTTTCAGTCTTCACTGGGGAAAGGCAGAAGAAGGACAGATGGCTGCTTTCAGGTGATACAAGAAGAATGCTTTGCACATAAAGTTATTTGTAAAAGTTTCTTAGCGGCACTGGCTAAATTAGTTAGATAAAAAAGATTCAGTGTTTTGTTCTGAGCATGGCAAAACTCTTTATGAGATTCAGGTGTTCAAAAAAAGGGGATTCCTAAGTATAGTCACCATAAAATGAATACATACTTCAGTTGGTTTCTTATACTGCCAGTGGAACTTCTGTGCTGAGAATTCCCTTCTAAGAGACCTCTAATACACTGCATTACTAAAAAGAGACATTTTCCTCTGCAGGATGATTGAAAAATACAAATCTAAATACTTCTTTTCATACAAGAGTAACCTGATGGCTCAGAAAAAAATGTGGTTTTTCTGTGTCTCAAAATGCTGTAGGACTCTGTGAACCTTATTAATATATTTGAAACCATAAAGAATAAAGACAAAACTATATTAAATCATTTTCAGGCTAAAAATACCTTTTTATTATCCAGTACTTGTAGAGAAGGAACCTTAATGCGTAATTTTTTATCTACTCATTATTATTGCTGCTGTTGTTTTTATTGCTGTTACTGCTGTATTGTTATTTCAGAGTCTATTTTAGACCACAGTCAAGACTGAGGTTTCACTGTAATTTGTATAAGTGATCCATAAAATCTACATAATAGATTACTGTCACTGCAATACATTAGAGTTTGCATGGAGGGAAAGACTCTTCACATTGAATGTTTTCTGAGAGGACTATGGAGGATGTTTAGGAGTAATGAAGTGTGAGTAAGCCTCCTGCTCCCATGGCACATCTCCGTGGCTGCACAGGGGCCAGCTGGGATGGCTTGTAAGGTAACACTTTCTTCTGAGGTGTTTCAGTCCTTAAAGGGGCTGTGTTTATTGTACACTTGTACTGAGGTGGGGAAATGGGATCTTCTCTGCCCATCTGACCACACTCCAAGATATTTAAAAGGACATGAAGTAATTGGAAAAAGGGGAATGGTTTTAAACTGAAAGAGGGTAGCTTTAGACTAGATATTAGGAAGAACTTCTTCTCTCTGAAAGTGGTGAGATGCTGGCACAGGTTTCGCAGAGAAGTTGTTGATTCCCTGTCCCTGGAAATGTTCCAAGGCCAGGCTAAATGGGGTTTTGAGCTACCTGTTCTAGTGGAAGGTGTCCCTACCTGTGGCAGCAGGGTTGGGACTAGATGATGTTTAAGGTCCTTTCCAATCCAAACCATTCTATGATTCTATATTAGGGCCTGGGATTTCAGTCAGAGTAGGATCTTCTCAAGGGCTTAACACCCTTTTGCATTGGCTATGAAATTCCTTTTCATCAATATATGTCTTTCAATGTGGGCTGCTGCCACACCGAGTCAGTGTTGCCATGTCTCCACTTTGAAGTGATTTTGGATATTTTGAAGGGTAGCAAAGATGTGCAGGAGGGGAAGGGGAGAAATGTGCCTGTCCTTTCTGGGCACAGTGGGGTCAAGACACAGCTGGGACAGCTATGTGAAAGGCAAGAAGCTCCCAGACACTGTGGCATAGGCAGCCACTTTAGTGCTAATTATTCACCAGAGAGTGTTAAGGTAGAGAACTTCTTCCCTGAATCTGTTTCTCTCTGTGGGAGCCAGGTCAGACCAAAGCAGAACTAAGGAAACCAAACTGCCTGGCTCCTTCCTCACTGCCAAACCTTTGATGCCAATGCACTGAATGCTTTGCATTCTCTGATGGGAGGTTACAGAAAATCAAATTCCCCTTCTTTAGGGATAGGTCAGGGCTATGGCAGTGTTACATCCTCTCAGTCCCCATGGCAAGAAAAACAAGGAGGGAAAAAGGGAAACTTGGTTCCAAAACATCACGGCTCTGATGCCAATATTTCAAATGCGAGCATATAGCAAGGCCAGTTTTATTTCATGCTCAGCCTTAGGTCATTTAAAACCCCTCACCCCTAAGTCTGTGAGATGAGCTCCGTTGGTCAGAGCGTGGTGCTAATAACACCAGGGTTGGGAGTTCAATCCCTGTATGGGCCATTTACTTAAGAGTTGGACTCAATGATCCTTGTGGGTCCCTTCTAACTCAGAATATTCTGTGAATCTGTTACATAAAAGCCCCAAATCCCTGTTAATCCTCATGAACACTTCTCTGGCACAGGTGAATAACATTTCCTATTCCTAGGTGGAGAATCTATAGTTTGGACATTATTCCCTAGCCATGCAGACGGAGTGAAGTAAGATTAAAACTGCAGGAGCTTTGCCAGCCTACCCATCTCTGCAGCCCAGAATCTCTGGGTTTACCTACTGCCATGAGTCCAAATATTTGCAGCTTTCACTCCTAAGGGTGACAAATCTACTGACTGCACGATGTTTTGAATGAGAATTTGTTTCTGTTTTATTTCCAAGCTGATACAAAGGCCTCCATGGCACTTTCTTCTCTTTCCTGCAACACCCAGATTTCCCTCCTTCTGCTGTGCACCAAAGGCTGCCAGGAAACCTTGAGACAGATTGAGAGACCCTTGGTGACTTGGTAAGGCTGGAGATCAGCCTGCCCTGGAGGTGAATCCCACCTGCAGCTGCAGAGCTTGGTTGGAGATGAGACATGCCCTGCCAGAGCCACACAAACCTGGTCTCACTGTACTTCAAAGCATGGTGGAGAGCCCCTGGTCCTTTTCCAGCACAGACACATGCGTGGCCACTAAAGGAATTGTTGCTGCTTTCTTGATTAATCAGGAACAGAAAAGAAACAAAAACTGGAGAAGTGACAATTGTACATCTGAGTGTTTAAGAACTTGCTTTTCTCACAGCTTCAGCAAATTCATGTTGGACACACAAGAGTATTTCCTGAAAAATGCAGAAAAAATATTTAGACCACAGCCCAGTGTTCATCTGGTATACTGGAAATGTTTGACAGACAGCAGTATCATATCCTTCTGGTTTTACTGTGAGTCCTTGGCAATGCTGCCATTGCTTGAAATATTGTTTGTGCCCTAATAAAAAAGCCATAAGGAATGATTGTCCCTACTCCAGCCATTGTTAAAGATGTTTATTTTTCAGCCCCTTCGACACTGTCCACAGAACAGACACCAAAAGCTCACTGTTCAGAGCTATATCTCCAGGCTCTTTTCAGGTCCTCAGCTCACATCTGTGTTTCCCTCTCATCACAAGGTCTTTTGCATTGACATTCTACCCTGGATGTCCAGGCAGTTTCTGACAGGGAAGAAACCTCATGATGTCCAGTGTGATGATGAAACTCTGCTGACTCTGCTGACATTAACTAGTGACACAGAAAATACTCATGAAAATTACCATGAATCCATTTCTGGCAATATGAGTATCACCACAGGCATAGTGTTCACTCTTCATAAAGATGGTATGCTGGCTATGATCCTTACAAGAACCAGAGGCAAATAAAAATGATCAACAATGATGAAGCAGGGTTAATTAAAAATATCAGCTAGCAGTTGATCAGAAAGACTTATCTTCACCTGGGAGCCAGCCATCTGGAGTCAGAACTCTATGGACCTGTCTCTTAATCTCTGTTTTTTTCTCATGTTCCAATGGGATAAATGTCTATGATGTTGAGCAATAAAGTTTTGCCGTTTGAAACCTGAGTAGACCAGAGATGGGTTATAGCTGCCACTGATACCTGAATTGCAGTAAATTCTGAGCAAAAATACGATCCAAGAAAGGGTTGACAGTGAATGAAGGGAAGGGCAAAGGAGCCCAATCCTTGTATTTGCTGGCAGCTGAAAAGGCAGCAGACGTCTTCATGAAACAGCTTTGCCCCTCCTGGGCTGACACAGTGCTGTCAGATTGAAAGGGCACGAATGCCAACTGTGCTGCCTGACATGCTTCAGCAGGGAGAAATGCTGCAGCCTGTGTTTGGCAGCATGATTTGCTGTCAGAGAATTTCGTAGCCTTGGGGTGCAATTACCAAAAGCTCTGGCGCCTGCCGTGTTCAATCTGTGCTTTGGTACAAGCAATGGGTGGGTACCCCAGCAGCACCCAGCAGGGACAGGAGGATGACAGCATGTGGCAACCATCCCACCTCATGCAGAGCCAGCACGGGGATGTGGACATGGTACAGGGAACATGGAGCAGGCAGTGCAAGCAGTGGGCCAGGTTTGGCCCAGGTGAGTGCTAAGCCTCACCAGCTGCATGCACAACTGGGAGAGAGGGAATGAATAATGAATGTGTGCAGTAAGGCCAGCTTGAAGGTAAAAGAGTAATGGGAGGACAGAATGGGATCTGGCAATCTTCCAGGGGAAGGAGTTCTAATCTGTGGGTTTTATTTGAAGGCCTCTGATCCTCAGGCAAGAAAAAGATAAGGGGTCTGCAAGGTTTCACATGTGTATTGTGCACCAGGAGCAAGCTGTCATCCCATCCTTCTGTACTGGCCTTGGCAGGAATAGATTTAATTTTTTTCTTAGCAGCTGGTACAGTGCTGAGTTTTTGGTTTAGTATGAGTATAATGTTGATAACATACTGATGTTCTGGTTGCTGCTGAGCAGTGCTCACCCTAAGCCAAGAACATCTCAGTGTCCCATGCTCTGCCAGTGGGCAGGTGCATGAGAGGCTGGGAGGGAGCATGGCCAGGACAGGACATCCCAGCAGGATGGGGGCAGTTTAGTGAGTGAGCAGCTGGTGGCATTTGGTTAAACCACACAATCCCAGCTTCTGAGTTGTAGCTACAACATGAGGCTTGTCAAAGGATCTCTGCTTTAAGCTGGTCAGATGCAGCTGATCCACTGAGGTCCTATCAGCTAGCTTGGCCTTTTACATGTGCAAGGACTCCCAGGAAGGCATGAAGACAGTGCTGTAAATGAGACTTGGCTTTCTTTTACATCTTGCATGTAAAGATTACTCAGAATAAAGCTAATTCCTCTTCGTCTTGTGTTCAGGTTCTCAGTTTCACTGTGCACAATTCTAGGTTCACTTAAAAGTACTCAGCAAATAACATATCAGAATATGTGTCAGATATTTTTTTTAATCTGAGAGCCTGGGAAATGTATGCAAAATAAAAATAATTCCAAGCATGTAGTTCAGTTTGCTTGCTTATGAAATCTCAGTGGAATATTTTTCTCTGTAGTCTATGAGGAGAAAAAACATGGGAGCAACTGGTGATCTTTTTTTTAGACTTCTTTTACTGAAAAAATCCTGTACCAATGAGTGATGTTACTAAATATAAATGCTTATCTCTACAGCGGCCACATTAACAGATTGCTAAGTATTATGAGGCAAATGTGTCTTCACAGAGCTGCAAAGAGCAGAAGATAATGAAAACTTTGGAATCAGATCGAGGTGACCAGCAGGACCATGAGTCAGTAGTCACAGTACATGGAGTCAAAGCCAGCACAATCTGGAGGAACCAAAACAAACAGCAGTATTTTTGGAAGGGGAAGGCTGGCAAGCATGGCTTTACCTGGGCAACATGAAATACAGCAGATGGGAAGATCCTGATGGGGGAGAGAAACTCCAAGGTGGAAAATTAAGCCTCCTAGTCCTTGGCAGTCAACCAGGAAGTTGAGAAAACTCAAATGAAACTGTACAACAATGGCAGCAGCTTCCCTCCAGCCCCAAACACACGCTCTGAAAGCTTGCCCCAAGCCAATGGAGCAACGTGAAAAGACACAAGGGACCAGATTCAGTGGACCAGTAGCTTCATGTTTTTCACAGAACTTGCTGGGGGCTGTGGCACACAGCCAGCCTTCTCCTCTTTGGCCCTGGAAAGCTTCCTCCCATGAGGAGCTCTGCTCAGACTCAGACTCAGACTACCCACACAAGTTGCCAGGAGATAGGGAGAATGATTCTTGCACAACTGACTGGTTGCTTGCAGGACAAAGCTGTTGATTTAGAGGAGCCTGTTTTGTCTTACAGCTTCTGGAAGGCATAGATGTGAGTGAATGGCTATTTCTACACTTGGTCATTCTCTCAGCTGGCTTCCTCAGTCAGGATAGGCTGAGATCTAAGCTAAAAGCTAAACTTTGTTGAGAATGAGGAGGGAAGATTTACAGGACTGGGGGAGCCATGAGGCTTTATGGATCAGCATAACATAAATGCATGTAGAACAAACCTGAGTGCATATTGAAAACCAGGGTTCTGGGAAGGGATGATGGGTAGAATAGTATCCATCTCTGGTAGGCATCCAAAGCATCCAAGATAGTCAGCTTGCTCTTGCTCATCCTGGCTTTGACCAGTGAAATGGCAATGGTGGTGAAAGCAAACAGTCACCAGAGTCACCTTCCCCCTGCATTACCTTGCTTCAGTTTCCTCCCTGTACTGTGAGCTGGGGGCAAGGAACTCAATCAAAGTTACCATGGAGAGCAAATCAAGAAGAGGGTAGAACAAACTGACTGAGGGAAGGAGAGTTATTAACATGCAAATCAATGTAGATAAGTCAGGGGGCAAGGGGAATCTGAGTTTAATTCATTTAACGGCATGGAGATGTGCAGACCAGAGCTGACAAGAATTTAAACAAAGATAATGCCCATGTGTTATGTGTGTTTGTGTGCTTCACAATGGCAATGGGGGACAGTGAAAGAATATATACCCCTGTGGGCTGTAACATTTGCTAAAATGACTTTTCTCAACAAGACCTTTGAGTGACCACTCCTGCACTCACAGGCATTCCGCCAGTCCACCCAAAATTCCAGCTCATAGTACCAGAAAAATGCCCAGCAGATTTCTTAGAAGGAAGGTTTATGGTAACTACTTCCAGTTAAGAGCACTTAAGCTGCATTTATTTGCTAAGTAATGTTGACTTCCTGATTTTTATGTGTAAGAACTTTTGTTTCAAAGGCAAACCATAAAAGAGTATTCCCCAGTCTCTCTTCTCAGCAACCTAAGCAATACAGCACTCTAAATCTGTCATTGGCTGAGGTGGGGATATTTTTTCTGAAATCTGCAGTTAAAATATTGGCAGCACAAGTCAGCTTTAACATCACTGATTCCAAACAAAAGGAGACACAGACATGAGAAGATTAAAAGACTAAAAACAGGAGAATGTTTTGATTTCCCAGTGAATATAAGATATGCAAGAGTAGTGTTTGCAGAGGACTGGAAGGATGAGGATTTGCCAAACCAGGAGCAGCTGTCATAGCAACCACATCCAGGAAGAGAAGTGGTGTCAAGCCAGATGTCACCTGGAAGGAAATTTCCCTCTTCTGAGGAACATTGTAATAGAAGGAAAGCTTTGGAAGCTGTTGGTCAAGGCATGCTCATAAAACCTGGAAGATGCAGGTGAAGACCCTACCAGAAAACAGGGATGCTTCCTGGAAAAGCCAGTTCTTTGATAGAGCCTGGTTCATAGCTCTGGTTCTGCCTTTGGCTTGCACAGGCAACTCTTTGCAATATTACATGAGTGTTTGCCTCTTTTTCCCCTGCCTCTCAAATGGGGAGAGTCACTAGGCACCTTCTCAAAGTCCATTGAGACCTGCCAATAGAAAAATTCTGCATTTGCTGACAAGTGCCAAGAAAGATGTTTGAGCTTCATTAATGACATTTATTCAGTGGGCTCCTCTGCCTCCCTTGTGGGGTCCTTTTGCATGATTCCATAGTGTACCAATGCTAAGATCTGCTCAGTGAAGTAGGTTGCCTTGTTGTATGCTCTCTGTGTGAAGGCATAGGGCTTTTCTAGAGCCCTGGCAGTTGCTTTCAGCATGGACTGCCTGGGCTACGTGAGACAAAATGAAAGCCGTGGTGAACCAGAGCCAGCAGAGTCCCATGCCCTAGAAGGGAGCGGGATGGGGGCTGAGTGGCTCTGGTGGCATATGCTGCAGTGAAGAGGGTGACATCACGCTCTTCAGGTGGGAGACAGCATCAGGTAGGCACACCTGGCTACCCTGGGGCCAAAACTATCCCTAGTAAAATGTCTAGATCCTGATACCCTGGGGCTTCTATCAGCCTGTGATCACTTTCAGTTTTTCATGCTCTGGTCTTCTTGGAATGTCAAGGCTAGTTTATCTCAATTCTCAGAGTGCACATGCCCAAGGTCATGAACCACTGCTCCGAGAAGTTTCAATATTGTTCATTTGGTGGTTTTAATTTGGCATAACTGAGTGTACAAGATATATTGATATGAGAAATCTGTCGCTTCCCTCTAAGTTCAGCCCTTTTGTGCTGAACTGTAGGATGCTAAGAATAAGTGAGTACTTTGTCAGCAGCAGTAACACTTCAGAAAACTGTCCAATTTTCTTCTTGCCTCCCTCAGGTTGCTCCTCCATTGCTAAAGCTCCCCTGCATGTCCCTTCATCATTTAGCTATTTTTAGATGCCCTCTCCACAGGCAGCTGATCCACAAATCAAAAAAAGCTATGGAATCTCCCAGTGTTATGGAGATTTTTGGAGGTTTAGTCCTGAACTGAGATCAGACGACAGTTGAGAATTCCTTGACTTTTTTCATTAGATATGGCTCAAAAGACAGAGCCCATGCTGTGCCTATAATCCAAAGCCTCCTTAAGAAACCTCAAGTTCTGTCAGTACCCAGAAAAGAAACATCCTTAGGCCTTAGGAATAACACTGCAATGGGGCCTATAATTCAGAAGCCAGCTCTCATATTCTGTGCAAAAAGCATACATTACTACCAGATTCTAGTTTTTATATTGGTAAAGTCAACAGCAACATCCCCAAAGCATTGCAGGAGCATATTTAACATGTTTGTGGCCATTTCCTGTTTAACTTGTGCTAATTTTTGACACAGGAGTGTACTAAGAAGCCAAGAGATAAAGGGGAACTGACATAGCTGTCAATGTGGGAAAGTTGCTACTATATCCTTCAGCTACTTGAGGTGACATTGTTTCCCTACAAAACAAATTGCTTATCACACATTTTATTATTCAGGAGACAGTAAACAGTTGCCACAGTGCATGCCTCTTAGGAATTAAAAAGGTCTTCAGGACATTTGTCAGCCTTACTTGATTTTTGGAGGGGGGTGGATTTTTTAATACAATGAAGCCTGAGCAACATAGGCTTGTTTCTTTTTCCTAGAGGTAAGTAGGCAGGCGAAAAAAAAATAAAAATAATAAAAAAGGTGCTAATATGGAAAATGTTTCCTCCTTACTGGAAGGATGACATCTTTTTGTGGTGTCCTGAAACTCAGCTGGTAGGTGAGCTAGGGTGGCAGTCAGAGTCCACTCTCAGCTTTCCATTCCAGCTGCTGTCAGAAATGCTGTCCAAAGTGTGCAGAAAATTTATCAATGACTTTTCTTATTTGCTCATCTCATACATTCGGTGGTCTACAGTCATCTGGTGTCAGGTACCCTGGCCTCTGATTGAGCCCATGATGCAAAGGAATAAAAAAAAAAGATCTGCAGTTTGCCACTGCTCCTGAGATCTCTCCCCATCCACAGTGTCATAGCTGGTTAAAGTATCATCATGAGGGAGCAATACCTGTGCTCCTTACAACACTGGACAGGTTAAAACCACCTGCCCCAGAAGCTGGGTTGTGAATTGCTGTATAGCTGGGGCAATGTGTTTAGGCTCTGTCAGCACCTTCACTCTGCATTGCCATGAAAGGAAATAAATGTTCAGATTGACTGAAATGGCTCCAAGCAGCTCAGAACATTTTGTAATTGTGCTGAGGCAGCTCTGAATGGTCCTGCTGTCTGAGAGGCAATGAAAAAGGAACAGCAGGCTTTGCTTCTAAGTACATTTACTTCTTGACTGTTGAAATCATCTGTCTGAACGAGGTTCAGGCAGCAATGTTTCCTAATTATGTAGGCCAGTGGAGTACCCAGCACTGAGTGCTGCATTCACAGGAGTTTTACTGTGGCTCCCAAAGGAAGCTGCATATGAAATAGGCTGCTGAATCTTTTGTAAAAAGCATTTGCCTTTTTTAAAAAAGAACCCAATCCTGAAATGTCCAGGTATGGAGTGACAGAATACCGGTGAATAAAGTGGCTTCCACCAGGAAGATCAATATCTTGTAGGAGTAAAAAATGGAGAGGAAGGAAGAATGAAGAAGTGCAAGGCTTAATAAACATTTAATTAGACCTCAATCTTCCTAATATAGGATAATCTGGAAACAAAACCACATCTATTACCTGGAACAGAAGTTACTGAAAAACAGGATCAACACACTGCTGATGTACATGCTTGGAATTTCTAAATCAGTTATTTTCATTCAAGTGCCTAAATTTTCAGATCAACATTGCTTAAAAACTAGTTTTCAGCTTATATTACTTGCTGACAGCTATCATTTTTCAACAGCTTCTATCTAGTCATCTGTTAGGGCTCTGCTGGTTTCATAGCTGTGAGTTAAGCATAGCTACACTGCAAGTCACAGGTCACACAAAATCAGCTCCTGGAAAGGTATGCTTCAGTGATCTTACTCCATTAGCTAAAATATCTTGAGAGTTGGGCTGGCCCAGAAAGCTACCCTATAATTCACATTCCTTGATATTGACAGTCTGAGCAAGCATAACAACCTACAGACTGAGGAGCTGGGAAACTGTTCACCAGTACATGACAAAACCAGGGTAACTCTTCTGAGAGAGGTTACACTGCTACATATTGACAGCAAATGCAGATTGATTAATATTTCATTGCAGAGCTAAACATTTAATGTTATTCCTCTTTGAAATGTCACTGCACATCTGGGCATGGGTGCCTTTACTTTCTACATGCTACTTCTAAAAAGTTAACTCCTTCCCTCTTACCACAGATGAGTCTGTTGCACACAGACCCAGTATTTTTAAAAAATAGAATAAATAGTGGCGATGACAACTATTAGGTCAGTGTTATTCAGTGGTCTTCAAGAGAGTGGGGTGTAAGAAATACTCTGGAAATGAAACACTGAAACTTTTGGTAATGGATTATCTCAAAACAAGGTACTCTGATCAGTTTAGTGAGAAACAGCTTGAAACCTTCCATAAGTGGCAGCCATGCTCCACAGCAGCCAGCTGTAACAGAGGTCTGGAGAGTGTGATGTGGAGAACAGCAGCAGATACCCTGCTCACAAGCATGCCTTGGAGTAGAGGCACTTCCTGCAGTGGCTGTCAGGCACACAGACCTGCTGAAGCCAACATGCAGGAGCAGGGGGAAGCAGTTTCTGCAAGCTCTGATTTTAGCCACATATAGAGGGAGGTGTAGTAAGGCACTCTAATGTCTTTGTGATTTCTGTGTGCCCCATAATTAGGTATTAATCCCAGAAGGGTAGAAAACAAATGATATGTTGACAGCTACTTGAAAACAAATATCTCACACTGCAATTCTTAATATAACCACAGAGCTCCAGGCAAGAAGCACTTCATCATTTCAAATGTACTATCCTAATTATAGCTTGTGTTTTAATTGAGAATTCTTTCCTCCATTTCCCTACCAAAAGATACCACCGCTGAGTTAAAGAAAGTCCTTTACTCTTGCTGTAAAGTGGAGTTATTTTACTTTAGGGTAGGACTTGAGCCCTACTGAAAAATTGGGAAATATTTTTCCTAGGTGCTGGTCAAATAGAAAGCTCACTGACACTGTTGTTGCTATTATATGGAAGAGAATAATCCAAATGCTTTATATGGAGAGTTACTGAGCTACAGTGAGTCACAGGTGTGGAGCATCTACACCACTCTGTAGTGGGGTCATCAGTAATCCCCCCAGTACAAGGCCATGTTTCTACTTTCTATTCATTATCATTTCCATTTCACATAGAAAGAGTCCCTTTGAACACACCCAGCCTGATAATACCAGCAAAGAACTGCAGCCTGACATCAAGAGCAGATTTTACTTTATATCTTTTGAAAAGTTCATTATGTTTGTTAATCCATTTTGCTTTTTCTTGTTCTGGAATGGGCAAAATAAGATGCACAGCTGGCTTCCTTTGCAAAAAAAAGGTGCTTTATTATCCAAATCCAGCAGTTTGTTTATCTGATGGACACTTTACCAAAATATAATATAAAGCCAGATAAAGAATAGCTACTGCATTTTTCCCACTGAATCCATGCCTGAGTTAAGTTAGTGGACTATTTCCCATAGGCTTCTATAATTTTTAGATCAGGGTGATGAAGTTTGGTCCAAGCCTATGGGAATGAATGAAACCCTTAAAAGGGAACAAAGTGTTCACATGAAGAGCTTGCTTTCCCTTTAGCAGCCACCATGCTTTCAAAAGCCCAGGGTTTTGACAAGTGGTCACATCTGGCAGAGGTTTAGGGAACAAGATAAAATTCTTGGGCTTAGAGGCAGAGTAAAACACCACCCACTGCTGTGTAGAAATTAGCTGCCTATTACTTGATGAAATACTCAGTTCTTTGTGGAGATGAGCTGGAGCAGAAGTGCTTTACAGTCTAACTCTGTCTACAGGCCAAACAAATGTACTTTATTTCATTATTAAATGTACTTAAATTATTGATTTTGCTGGCTGGTATGAGGATAACCAAAGCTACCTATAGATCCTGGAGAATGAATAGATGATGAAGATATTCATGCATGCAGAACAGGGCTCCATGCAGTTGGCAAATGCACATGGAGCACAAAAGACACCTCAGCTTCTGTCCAGGAGCTGGGGCTGATGCAGAGGTCTCACACAAGGGCTGTTGAAGGAGTTGTGAACAGGCATTGCCCTCTGCCCCAAGTGGGACTGCCTCTGAGAGGAACAAGCTAGATGGGAGCACTCTTTGTCCTTTAATGTGTTCTCTTGGGAACCCAGGCACCGGCCTCCTCCTTTGTCCTGTGAAAAAAATGTCTCTAAAGTTGCCTGAGTGGCCACAGACCCCCAGAGTCACTCCTTGGGCTGCCAAGTCTCAATCCAGGAGCATTCCATGGTGACAGCAAGGTTTCCTCCCATCCCCAAGGCATGAGCAGCTTTCTGCCAAATACATAGACCTGTATTTGGTTTAGGCTTCAGGTGAGACAGGGCTTTTCTGTGCCCTAGCATTGCCTCACCATTGCCACTGCAAGCCAAACTGATTTGTTACCACTGGGGAGACAATCAGACTTGGTGCACTTTTAGAGATGATCGTGCATCTGGTGATGGTCAGTATGGGCCACAGCACCTGCTGAGGAGCTCTTTGAGGGTCATGAGATGTCCCTGTGTGATGGAAGATGCTTAAAGCAGAGTTACTTATAGTTCATTTGCTCTTAGATAGCCAGGAAATCAGGCAGCAATGTGCTGGGCTCTAGTGATGTAGATATATATAATGAAGCTGTGCCATATGTTCCTTTCAGAATTCCTGTCACTTTCCATTTACCTAATTTAATATGCTTGGCATAACATAGAATATATACCAAACATACTGACATTCACAGCAGATACTTCTAGCAGACTAAAAGGTCTCAAAATTGTCCACAGGAGTAGTCAGAGCCTTTCTTTACTCAGCTTAAATATCCATATAAATTTCAATGAACATTCTGTTTCTTGGTGAGGAACATGAAAAAAGGCCATCTATTTATATTTTAGCCTAATAACCATCTTTCTGTCACTAAGACAAGTGAACTTGAAACTGGTTCAAAATTTTCCTTTTTTTTTTCTCTGATCTATCATTATTTAAAGAATAATAATAAAAGCACTTAATACTCAAAAGCATACATTTAAAATCCTGTCTGCTTAAGGGATTACACTTAAATGTCACTTCTAAAAAAAGACATATCTAATTTCACCATTGTCTGTCTGAAAGGTTAAGTATGTAGAGAAAAATTAATGCCTATGTTGATGTACAGATTATCTGTCTTGTCATTCAGTTTGATATTTTTCACAGACTATTTCGATGAATGACAGATAAATTGCAGTTACAACTGATTTCTGGATTTTCCCTCAAGAAAAAGGAAATAGAGGAGTTAAACCACCTCAGGAGTTAAAATTTCAAAACATTTTTAAGGGCTGGGGATTTTTGTCATACACATATATTTGTGTTTTGGGGAGAGAGCAAACTCCAAGGCACATAGTGAAAATTTGTTTAATATGTAAGTCTTGAAAAGCAATGAGTTTTTTGATAGAAATAGCTTAATGCTCTCTCAAACTCCAGACAGGCCTTCACATGCCTCATATTTATGCAGATATGACTGATTTAATGCTTGAATGACACAATTTGCATTTTCCCTCTCAGGAAATACTCTGTTAGTGCTCAGCACTGGAGTCTTGGCAGTGCACATTAAGTTGCATAGGGAAAGTCCCCAGCTGTCTGGGTTTTGGGTGGGGGAATGTGTTCTCCCACAGTCATTCTCAAAGACTAAACTTATGTAAATAAAGTTGTATCAAGTTCTTCTACCTCCACTTCCCCCACTCCAGCTTGTATATGAAGTACCTTTCCTGTCAGATTATATTTACTCAGAACAAGCTGTTCTGACTCACCATGGTGTAATGACTGGATTTGTGACCGAGGGAAGAGCAGTGGATATTTGCATGGATTTTAGCAAGGCTTTTGACACAGGCTCCCAGTTGTTTTGCACCAAGTTTAGGCTAATATGGTCTGGATGGGGAGGTTAAAACCCGATTAGATGATGAGGCTCAGAGGATCATATTTCCTGGTTGGACCTGGATGCCTGCAGTGAATGGGGTATCCACGAGTCTTTTCTAGAACCTGTCCTGTCCAATGGCTTTACCAATGGAGAAGTGTGCCCTCACCAAGTTTTCACATGATACTGAGCTGGGGGCACTTGGGTGATATACTGAGGTGTAGGGCTGCCAGTCATAGGGACTGAGACAGTCCCGAGAAATGGCACAACAGGAAACTTATGAAATTCAACCAGGGCAAATGCCAAATCTTGCACAGGTGAAGGAAGAGGGCCCTGCAGTGATGTAGGCCAGGATTTACTGAGCCTGGTTAAAAGATGGCTGTGGGGCCACACAATAACCCAAGAGAAGCCACCCAGCGCTCATGAGGAGGTGGCAGGAGATGGAGATGAGCTCTTCTCAGTTATTCTTGGTGGGAGGATCAGAGACAGTCATCATTAATTGGAAAAAAGAGATCAATTATAAGAAAAAGTCATTCCTGCCTGGGACAGTCTGGCAGTGACACAGGCTGCTCAGAGATGATGTGCAACTCCATCCTAGGAGGTTTTCAAAATCAGACAAGATAAACTCCTAAGCAACCTGTTGTAGCCTTATGACTGACCCTGCCTTGGGTAGGAGTTTGGACCATAGATCTCCTAAGGTTTTTTCCCACATGAATTATCCTGTGATCCTAAAACAGCTTCTGATAATGAACAGTAGTCTGTGATTACAGGACTTTTTTTACATATATATAGCTCATGTATTTGTTGGGAGTGGCAGATGAAATTTGCAGCTCCCAGAGTGCTTTTTTGGAAGTGGACTAAAACCTCTACATGTGTGTTGACAGTGAGCTCCAGAACACTGGGTGGTCTGGAACACAGAAAGTGTATAATCACCCAAAGAACGAGATTTTGCAATAAATTTCCAAATGTATTTTTTTGGGGAAAACTGCTTAAACAGTTCTAAAATACAGCTTAATAAATTTATGAATGAGATTGTGGGATACAATTGCCAGCAATGACAGGGAAAGAATTCAGTGACCTAGGACTGTGTGCAAGCTTACCTCTTTTGTTCAGACAAATGCAAGGCCAAGCTCCTCATCTTCAAGAATAAATAAATGGAAAATTAAACATGGTAAATATTGTAAATATTTCATTGACACTTCAGACTGTGAAATCGAAAACAATCTTTTGCCAGTTCAAAGTTATTAGAGTTTGTAGCTGTGAGGCTTGATAACCATGATAATAAATGGTACTTATATTCTAGTGCAAAATGGATATCAGAACCAAAATGCACAAATACGGACAAACCTAATTAAGCTGTGATTGGTTTATTCATACCACAGCAGCTGAAGGCTATATGATAAACAGCTTCAAAGCAGGTGCAGCATATGTCATTGGCTCGATTATTAAAAATTGACATTTTATTCAAGCCCAAATTTAAAAAAGGAGATTGCATACAAATTCAGTCATGCTGTAATGGTATTACGTCGCAACAAAACCCTAATTTTCTTCACGAAGTAATTGCATAGTTCCAATCTGTCACGATAAATCAAGCCTGAACCCAAGCACAGGAAGATCTAAAAAAAGTCAAAGTGCTCTTTGTGATGCATGTTCCTGGATATAACCTCGTAAGAGTCAAATGTGGAATAGTAACACACATATTTATAGCCAGGTCACAGACACTTTTTATAGCCAGCCACAGTTTCAGTGGAAGGAAAGGCATGTTTTCACAGTAATGCACTGTACAAAGGCAGCGTTTTTAGATTGAGATACACCTGCCAAAGATCTGACTCTGCAGTCAGGGGAGCCACAGTCAAAGTATCCTTCAGTTTTAATAAAGCAGCAATCCACAACCCTAACAGGCACATTTCATACTTACTGTGAGGATATATGGGATGCTGCTCACCTCTCACAGCAGGTTTGGGTATGGTCCGGACTGCTCATAAGAACAGATGAACCTTAAAACCTGGAATCTGCAGGGAAGAGCTCCTGCTTCTGCTGGTGGTACTGGAAGGAGCAGGGAGCGTGCAGGGAAGCAAATCCCCACAGCATGGTTGATGTGCTCCTCAGCAGAAGTGCAGTCAGATGAGATGCAGCTATTATGGGCTAATCTGGGAGCAGTAGGGTATAATTTTGTTTTCACTGCACAGCACACTAAAGCAAATAAATAGTGCTCAGCCTATAATAAAACTAGATAAAATTCCATTGAGTGATATCAGGATTGATCACTGTAAGCTGACATTGCTATTTCCACATTCCTCCGAAAATCTGCCCAGTGCAATGTACAAAGCACTGGCATGATGCCAGATTTGTACAGCTCTAAGTGTTATTAACCACCAGAATTGCAACTGAATCATAGATGATAACCTAAATATACACAACAGAAATATAACACTGGGAAAACAGGATCAAAAAACCAAATTTGAAAGGGAATAACATTAGTTTAGCTATGAATAAATAAATTACTTATGATTGAAAACCCCTTAATAGTTCCCATGAATTAAGTTCACATTGCTTTAAATAAAGAAAATAAAAGATTGATTTTTTAAATTTTTTTATGTACAGTTCAAGTGTCCTGTGCAGAGAATGCTGCCTGGTAGGTATTTGATTGGAGTTACTGGTATTAAGGAAGTAAAGGCTTATTTCAGTTGGCTAAACTGGGATATACAGTTTTGTGAAATTCTTAGTCTGCAGCAGCCAGGACAAAATGGGGAAGGTCTGGCTGAAATCCTTCAGGACACCTAAGAGCAGCAGGCAAAAATGTGGAATATGCCAAAATGTCTCCAGTGGCAGTAGATGTCTATCCTCAGGCAGTGTAACTGAACCCTAAATGTGTCTGTGTTTTATGGGGTAAAAGGATACAGTATGGTTATAAAAGTCATGAGTATTGCTGAGAATTTTTCCAGTGGAGATTTGGGAAGGAACTGTTTCGTCTACTGGCACAACTATGCATTGCAAGTATTGATCAAGGAAAAATTTATTTACAGAGATTGTTCAAATACAAACATAAAATAGCACATATTATATATATATTTTACAAAAATGAATATTGAAATAATAAACATGGTACAGCACAATACAACATCAATGAGCTAAACGTAACAGCAACAGAAATCTATGTCTGGAAGAAGTTTGCTGTTAGTCGTACGTAACCAACAGAGCTCCACAGTACCGTGAGTGGAATTTCCAATGGACGGGAAAACGTCCATTTACTGCATTTCATAAAAAGTACTATAGTAAGGGTACATATGCCAAGTAATTATGTTGCATTTTGTAATAAAGCTGAAAACACAGAGTCTTAATAAAAGTTATATAGGGCTGAATAAGCAGTGGATAAATGTTTGGGGAAGAAAAATGTGTAGAGATTATACAAAATACTGATAAAGTGGCTTATTGGTCCTTTTATTAAGTTTAATGTATAGATTAAAAAGTGTTGCAACACCGAGTCTTAAACCACCAGAGAGAAGTAAAAGAAAAAAAAAAAAAGAGAGAGAGAGAAAATAAAAAGGAAAAGAAAGAAGAATCGCACCAAAAAAGAAGTTTCCTCTCTACTTATTTTGTGCCATGGTCACTATCTGTGTGTGCGTGTGTGCTTTCAGAAGCGCCGCACCGAGGGGCTGCCAGGCGCTACCCCAGCACATGGGCGCTGCCACCCCTCACCAGCCTGGCCAGTAATTGGTGCATGCAGAATTTCACCTTTTGCCAAAGCAGAGTTTTCCTTGCTTATATTTTTGCGGGGCAGACCCTGCACAGGCTCGGGTCAGAGAGCCTGTCGCGCCCAGCCCGGCCGGGTGGCTTTGCACCACCTTTCACCTCCCTGCCACCCTGGGGCTGCCCGCCGTCCCGCTCCTGAGAGAAAGCACTTGAAAATTCCTTGTCCATCGTTGTTGTCCAGCAGGCCCAGGCGAGCCTGGCAGGGCGGGTGCCCGGGCCTGGCTCAGTAGGGGTATTGCTTCTGTTTCTTGCCCGAGAAGCAGGCGAGCCAGGTGCACACCAGCATGGCGGCCGCCGCGCCCCCGCCTGTGCAGTAGTAGGCCCAGCCAATGTGGCAGGTCCCTGCAAGACAAACAGAGGACACGGGTCAGAGTTAGATGGGGGAAAAGCACTGCCACCACCATCCTCCCCTTTGGCCCACCCAGGAAAACACTTTTCTGAGATTCCTGATTTATTAAAAAAACTATGGATATTGATCTAATACCAATATCCAACTATGACGGACAAAGACTCTCTAACAGTTTAAAGTTAGAAAGTGTATGTTTATTACGACGCCGGGCAGCGTGCGGGATTGTTCCCAAATACACATCACAATTTACAGATCATCACAGGATCTTTTATGTACAGGAGTATTGAATACCCAAAACACAAATGCATATTCATAACTCTGGTACATCCCATTCCCCGCTCTGTATGGTAATTAGCCCACAAAGCCATTATGCATGCATAATTTGTTCTTTAAAATGGGTCGGTGGTCTTTTTTATAGGGTGGGGTCCCAAAATGATGAAGTAAGATGGGTCTTCCTCCCTTGACTTTTTAACCTTTGACAGCTGAATCCTGTTTTCCAGGACTGTTTGATTTATGATTGTATTGTATTCATGGGGTCTATTGATTATTCAGGATGCAAAAGCCTAGTTTGACAGCTTCCATGATTTGTCAGTTCCTTCAATGATTTATCAGTTCCTTCAGTCTGGCTTCTGTTAATAAAAGGGAAGTTTTAGCTCCCTTACTTCAGCGATATTTATTTTAACTAAAGTCTTTAATTCTTCTAAATCAGTGCTTCATTCCGGCCCGCTTGTATGCCCACCTCAGACAGGGAACGTGGGGTGTAACTCAGGCTCTGCCGCTGCAATGGGGGATTTGAAGCTGGATGAGCCTGAGAACTGCTGGGTGACCATAACCCAGGGCATGGGGACCTGCTCACATCCCCCTCACAAGGCATCGACACGACCATCACCTGCATGGCGACCGCTGTGGGAATGGGAGCACAGAGTCCAGAAGTAAAAAAAATAGGCAAATTTCCCTATCCCCACCTGAGGTCACAACTCATTCTTGAAAACTTCACTGATCTTCTGTCTGATGAGTGTCACCATGTGGCTTAGAATCCATTTAAAGGCCTCGGCATCTTTACACAGTCAAACTCATCACCACTAAATGGTACTGGGGAATCCAATAGTGGACCATAAAATGATTAGTTCCCTTTCAGGCATTGTGCCTGTAGTAGGGGAGGAGTTCAGGAAAACAGCAGCTGCACCAGGGAGGAAGCCTCTTTAGAGAGCCTCCAAAAGCAAAGAAATGGCTGCTGCTGCTCCTCAGGATTTTAACCCATCTCAAGAGAAATTTTCACTTGGGCTGCATCATCTTTGTCTTTTTTGAGTGCTTGGGACTTGTTACCACTGAGGTTCTTCCTGTGTTGTTGACACCTCGGGTGATATCAACCTGCTGTGAGCAGTGAGTGCTCTCAGTAAGGCACAAGCAGCAACGTAACACTTCTTTCCCAGCCTTCCCAAAAGCAGCAGAAACCATTCTTCCCTTCAGAGAACAGAAAGTATCAACAGAGTTTCCATCTAGAAATAAGCGTCATGTTGGTATTCTGTCCCGACAGCATGGGTGAGCCAGGCTTGAGGTTCAGGCAATTATCAACTCAGCTAATCCTGCCTTAGGCACAAGAAACACAAAATGTCTGTTCATTTTAACACGTCCAAGGCATTCACATGCCTCAAGGCAGACGGCATTGCCACCGACTGTCTGCAGGATATTGTCTGGCAGGCTTTGTAAGGAGATGTTAGTGAGAGGCAACACTTATGCTCCTGGTCACTTTGAAGATCTCAGGCTGACACCACAGCAGGAAGCATAATACTTGTTTCCTTTTTATTCTTCATAACCCTCACAAATTTTTATTTAAAAAATGTCCAGTGAAACAAAGGTCCTCATGTGACCAAGAGGACTTGAGGACTTGTGGCCTTGGCTTTGAGCTCACTAGCCACTCTCCTTGATGTGCTGGAGCAGACAGAGAAATTTACTTGGCTTTGTCATCCAGCTGTGCTCTGTAGATAACACCATTCTTGCCTTCCTTACAGAAGACCACACAGAGAGTCCGACTTCTTACAGAGAAGGCCATCAGAAACCCTGGAGAGCTGTCAAGTGCCTGGCAATGTCCCTGATGCTGACACTTGCCCAATCACTCAGCAGTCCATGGAGAGACCTGTCTCTGGGCCACCTACTGCTTTGCCTGTGTACACACCCTGTCCTTAGCTTCTGTTGGGAATTTCAAAAACAGACTTAAGCCTACACCAGATGTTTAAACTCACTGGATCCCTTTGAAAATGATCACATTTATACCAGGGTAGGGTGTGCTACAACATTGCTTGTGATGAGATGGACTTCATCTGATAGGTCTTTTTAAATTGTGAAATATTCCAAAAACTACTACAAAACTGTAGCTGCAGTTCGAAAAAGTAAATTTTTCTCATCATGATGTTTCCAGGTAGAGAAAATATCAAAATACTACTTTAAAAAGAGTTTAAAGATTCACCTGGTGGCACTGCCCAAAGCTGTAACCTAAGCAGGACAGAATGAAGTAAATGTGACCTTTTGCATGGTGTGATTTCAACTTTTGTACCTTGGAAGTGGGAGAGAGTATGTGTGATACATATTAATAAGAAAGAGCTGTTAAATCAGTGTCAGAGATGTGTTCAACAGATACAACACACACATTCACTCTTGGCTGAAGAGAACAACATTTATTTCTCCATACCATGCTCCATTTACCCAAAGGACCAGTGCCCTACATAATGCTCTGAGGCATGGCAGGCAGCCTCTTGATCTAACAAATGCAACGTAGTTCACAAGTGTGAGTTGGGTCAAGATGAACAAATGAAAGAATGGGAGAGCAGGGGAACGGATGAAAGAGCCGTGAGCTTGACCTCAGAGCAATAATAACACAGCAATAAACCTGGCCATTATTTCCAGCCCAAGTCAAGAGCAATGGGAGGCCTTGGAAAGAATAGCTTGATCTGTACTTGGATGATGCTGAGCAGAAAAGAATTTCAAGCTGCTGTGCTGAAGAAGAGCCTGCAGCAGGGCAGGTGTCTGAGGGTATAGGACTTAGCTATACTTTTCATTCCAAGTATAGTTAAGGACAGATACAAGACCAGAAATAATCCATCTCCAAGGTACTCACTGCAATGAATGCCTACATTGCATAGCCACGTGTCAAAATGAAACAATGACAGGCTTTTTATAACCCTACATGGCACAAGGAGGAAAACATTTTGGAGTAATTGTTTCTGCTTTGGTCTTCTCATTTTATCACATATATGGCCTATTTTAGTCTACTGCATCCTAAACAAAGATTGTTGGTAATCATTAATTAGGTAATTTAGTTGCAGTTTATATTGCAAAATGGCTTCTGCTTCACACTGATATAAAAGACTCATTTTAAAAGGAACAGGAATCTTTACAAAAAGCAGAGTTGAGAAGCTATGACTGCACTGACACCAGCAGGACTAGTCATGTTTCAGTGGTAAGCAAATGTTGAAGAGATTTGCAGAACATGGGCTTAAATTCAACCATCAAGAAGAACAGTTTGGAGCCTGTAATATAAAAAATTAGAAATCCAGTATTGCAGTTTCTTTTTTCGTTTTTTTTTTTTTTTTTTTTTTTAATGTCAAAGTTCTAAAATGAAAAGCAACACCACCTAAATATTTGATAGAATTATAGAATTAAAGGAGTTGTTGAAACCATGTCAATTTTCACATGCAAAAAGGCACAAAAGCTTTCTTGTTTCCCTGAAAGATGCATTGGAATACACATATATTTATACATAAGTAGAAGACTTTGAGGGTGTGGAGATGCAAGCAAGAATGTGTCCATGTTCTTGCTCCTAAGATGGGCGAGATCTGAGTTTGTGCCAAAATAAATTCCCAGCAGCTGAGGTGCTCTTGTATCTGATAGAGATGACATGCATCACAGTAGCTTGCTTCTCTGCACAGAACTGATGTTGGTTTTAACAAATCAGTCTTCACCTGACAGGTCAGTATTGAGGGAGAAGCTGTGGCTTCAGCACTTCAGCACTTTGTTAATTCTAGGGGGGAAGGAGGGGTTTGATTTTGGGGGTTTTTTTGTTTGGTTGTTTTTTTTTGTTTGGTTTGGGGTTTTTTGGGTTTTGTTGGTTTGTTTGTTTGTGGTTTTTTTGTTTTGTTTTGTTTTGTTTGTTTGGGGGTTGTTTTTTTTTTCAAAGACAGCATAAATAATTGGAGCTCTTGGTTGTTCAGTGAAGCAAGACTGTCCAAGTTGGTTCAGATAAGTTTGTAGCCAGGCATTAAGAACTTTGTTTTCACCTTTGTTTTACTGGGATTGGCAGCAAGAGTGTGTCAGAACGAACACTGAAATAACAGAATCATGGAGCTCAAAGCCATAGGCATGGATGGCCATTTTCCAAGCAAATAAAGGAATGAAAGACTGGAAACATGGCACTCTTTTTAAAGAGGATTGAGAAAAATCATGGTCCCTGAGGACAGAGGACAAAAATTATAGTGAGCAAGGACACTATCAAAAGAAGATTTACAGAAAAGGATCCCATGGAACATAAGACAATATTTACTTAACCAAAAGAAATCAGTGAATGTGGAAAGGTAGTTTTGCAGTGATGAATGGGCCTACTAAAAACACTTCCATGCCTTTTCCTGATTTCTGATGTGATCCTCGAGGCCAGGATATGCATCCCCTTGCTCTCCTCCTCCTCTTAAATATATAGGCAAATAAAGATCAGGACAAATTTGGGAGTAAAATTTGGCAACAGAAAATATGCAGATACTTGGATACCATGGAGCTGTGCCAGGATCCAGTTGCCAAAACATAATTTTACCAGGATTCCTATTCATGATGTCTTATAAATAATTATCACATATAGTTATCAAGGTCTTGGAAATAACATATGGTTTCTTCTAAAATAACCAGTAATTACCACTTATGAAAAAATATCCTGAATATGAAAGTGTCTTGGATGCAAACCTGTTAATTGCAAGACTTAGTATCTTAAATATTTGTACCTTTTTTGCTGTTAATTTTAAGACTATCCCGGACTTGCAGTCTGACGTATTTGGCAAACTCTAATTAATTAACCTTAAGTACAGCCTATTTTCCAAGTCGAAGGAGAAAAGGTTTCAGAATTAGCAAGACTGCAGAGAACAAATTATATACCTTCAAAAATAAAACCTACAATTCCTACTTCCAAGAAGTTATGCAGGAATACTAATTAACAGGTTCATATGGGAGTACAGTACTATAGAGAATGTGAATTCATACAATCAATCAGGGCGTTGGAAAAGCAGTCAGAAAAAAAAAAAAGGAGTGTGATGCTAAGGGATATAGTGGGATTTGGAAACATGAAAGACATAAATGAATGCAAAAGATAATCAGCTAATTAATAAGAAGGCAAAATTATTTTGAAACAAAACCAACATAAATTAAATAGCTGAAGATCTTTTTCTTGACACAGCAACAATGAAAAACTGTCACATGAAATCAGCTGCAAAAGCAGGAAAAGAAGTTGAAATTTGGAATGCATCCAGAAAGAATTAACACAGTTACGTGAAACAAAGAAAGAACACTATATAAGGTAAAACTGCAGCCCAGCAAACAGCCTGATACAAAATAATGAATTCTGTGGAGCTAGTTACTTTTTCTGTTGCACAGACATGACTTTCTCAAGGGGTTTATCTTTTTTTAAAAATACACGATTTTTTAACAGATGTGTATTTTTTTTTCAAGCTATTTTGGTTACTTAGAATTGGTCTGTAACTAAATGCATAAAATTTCATACAGTTCTGAAGGGTAAAAAATTGGGGGAAAAATGCCAACTTGAAATTCTTTAGTCTTGCTGTATGCAGACACTCACTCATATATGATCAAATCCTCCTTTCTTTGGAGGATCACATAATTTTGTTTAATCAAACCTCAAATTTGCTGTAGGTGTGCATTTATCATGGAGCAATGAAGGAGAAACCAATACCCAGTGTCAATTACAATGCTCAAATTCCCAGGAGCAAATAGCTTATGTGCTGCTAATGAGGAGCTCTCTCAGCCTCCTGCAAGAAGTCAGCAGAAAGCTCACCTACTGCAGAAGTGAAATCAATTTCACCTCTCTTTGAACATCCACAATGCCAAGATTCATACTGGACTAGTACCCCAGACTCCCTTCAGAGACTATAAAGAAGAAAAATCACTTACAAAAGTGTGTTGTATTTCCTCTTAAATTAAACATGTAAAGTACAGCAGGTGAACCCTGCTCTGGCAGCTCCTATTTTTCTCCCTTTTAACTGGGAAGAGATTCCAAACAACCAGTTCAGCTGCCCTTTTTGAATAATAAAGAGCAGCAAATACCTGCTCCGTGTGGTTTGAGTCCCTTTCTGGATGCTCCTGCTTATGTCTACTGACTGCAGCAGCTTCTTGCATTGCCATGTGTAATTCTGGCAACAAGATATGTGCCTCATCATAGAATGATAGAACGGACAGGGTTGGAAGGAACCTTAAAGATCATCTAGTTCCACTCCCCCTGCCGTGGGCAGCAACACCTTCCACTAGACCAGGTTGCTCAGATCATCCAACCTGACCTTGAACACTGGGATGGGGCATCCACAGCTTCTCTGGACAACCTGTTCCTGTGGCTCACCACCCTCACAGTAAAGAATTTCTTCCTAATATCTAAACCTACTCTTTCAGTTTGAAGTGATTCCCCTTCTCCTGTCACTATATGCTCTTGTAAATAGTCTCTCCCTATGTTAGACAGAACATATGTGGACCTTGATATAGTCACCAAAAGCTTGCAAAGATTTAAGACTGGAAGCTGTTTAGGTAGCACTAAAGAGGAAATGTTTCTTGATGGAATACTTCCTTTACTAGCACGTAGTTTACTCAGTCATTTATCTAAGAACTCAGCAGCTGCAGCTCAAGTATGCTTGTAAAGGTTGTGCTCAACCCCAGTCAAAAAATGAATGTATGAAATATCCATGCTGTTTGCAGAGGATCTGCAAACAAGAAAAATGCCTTTTTCAGATAGAAAAACATAGAAAAACACCTTTGAATATTTTGTCTTTAATAGGATTCTAACAAGTTGTCCTGCCTTCTAAATCCTTTTCTTGATTCTTTGGCACTCTATGTCAACACTCATACAGATGCTGAAATAAAGCCGCCTAAGACAAATTAAACAATTGACAAAGCTTTTTTTACATCCACACTGTTTTCTGTGTGGTTTTTATGCTGTTTTAGTAACTGCACTGTTTGCTTTGAAAGTGTTTTAAACACCATTTGCACCAACATTTTCACAGCAAAAGTAATTATCAAGTCAACAGTTTAAGAAATTTCAAGCCCTCTCAAAGTGGCAAAGGGGAACCTTAATAATAATGATTTTTGGAAACAAATATTCATCAAGAGAGAAGTCTCTGAGAGTTTTTGAGGCCAATCCAGCTGCTTGTTTAGTTCAGGATGGGAGCCAGGCTTTTAAGTCACTTTCTAGACAGCAACTTTGGCCAGGTGAGCCCTTTCACAGCAATCCACAGAGAAATGGGCTGCCACAGATGGTGAGCACAAAGGTGTGTGTTTGGAGCTATCTGCTTTGGTTGCTGCTGCAGCTGGGCCCCCAGGTCAAGGATGGCTCTGACCATGAAGGTAGAGATAGAGCTACCATATTTCGCCCAAAGAAAGAAAAAATACTTTCCAAGTAGTTTAAACAAGTTCCATTAAAAATGGAGTTTATCTTAAATTTCATGTCTTCATTCTTTCTGTTTAATAAGCACCTAATATCACTTCATACATCTGGTGGTTAGGAAGTGGCAGCTGGTAGCTCGTGATGACATGAATCATCTGTGTTTCAATAAGTGAATCTTACTCTAGATAAACACTTTGCTGTTTGGGCTCTTAAGTATTGGTCTCATAGTGCTGTTTCACCAGATGCCAACTAAGGCTCAGTTTTGTGAGTTAAATTGAGCATGCCTGACCTCTTCGGGACCTTCTGTGGAACTTGGCTGCCACTGCACCAATCACAACAGAAATCAACATGCAAAACAGAACAGTTTCCACACACACATCCAGGGAAATCAATGGCCTAAAATGAAGCCTCACACTGATTTTAGGCATTCAAAACCAATACAAATGTTTTTACACATGTTCACTCACATTGTCCCTTTAAAACAGGCATGCAAGTTCAGAGCATTTCTCCATGGATCTTAAATATGAAAATCGTGGAAGCTTTTGCAAATGTCTAGTGCAGCCTTCACTTTAGTGCATTATCTCATCTTAATGCAGAGTCCCTCACTTCAATGAATTTCCTGATAATTTCATCTGTTTTTCATCCTGATAATTTTCATCTGTTTTTCTTGTGTGTTAAATTTAGAAATGAAAACAAAATGGTATTAGTGCCTCTAGCTCAGCAAAATTGAATGTGTTCTATATGATATGCTATAATGACAGTTACTTTTGGGAAATTGCCTGCTAATTCCTTTTGCAGACCCTGGGATTTTGTAGATCTGACTCACTTTTCACACCCTTCAGTCAGCAGCTCCATCCTGCTGTGCCACGTCACTGCTGCCCTGAATGGGCTCACAGGCAAATCCATGCCAATAATACAACATAACAGTAACAGTCTGAGTGGTGACAAGAGATGAGGATGATTTTGATCCATCCTCCGTGAAAGGCAGTCCTTTTGAGCACTGCTCATTTCCTGCTCCAGTCTCCACCTCAGGCACTATTAGCCTATTGCTAAATTAGAGTACAGACTTTGACTCAGTCAATGAGCAGGCAATTTTGCTGATTTAAAACATAAACTTTTCTTTTTTTCTTGCCCCCATTTATTTATATTGCCCTATTTCTAGGAGTTAACACCTTAAAAAACAGTGGTAGAAGATTTCTCCTGTTCATAATCTAGTGTTTCATAGGGAACTCTGCTCCATGTGTGGTCCAGATGGGATGCTGCAATAGGGAGCAGGGTTCCAAGATCTTCATACAGGTCATACTGACTGCTAGGAAGCTGGGATCTACAAGCAGAGCAACACAGCACAGACTTACCATGGCCTTAACCTCTCAACAAGATTTGCAAGAGCTCATTTGTCAAAGGCCTAGTCTATCTGTGTGCTTCTTTTCATGACGGCAAAACCATACTTCTAGAAAAGAGCAGGGAGCAAGCCCCTCTACAGGTGCAGCAGTCCCTGTGTGTCTATTTATGGAGGTTATTCCCCATCCCCCTTTGCAAAACAGCTCATCTATTGAATATAATTTAATCAACAAATGGAGTGGTCCTTGGCAGGATATCTTCATTTGAAGAATAACTCCTCTCTGTCAGAGATAGAGCTATATAACCACTTTTATTTGATTGAAGAAAATTAGCCCAATTAAATAAATAAATGTTTAAGTAAATCCTTTGGACATAGTTCACCTTATAAAACCCAAATAAATATCCATTTTTAAAGAGAGTAGTAAACTGCTGGATATTTCACAATGTCACTTCAGGTTTTCTAGAAAAGAATGCTCAAATTCACTTAATTTAAAGGCATAGTCATTTTTCCTGCAGCCCTTTAAAATACTTTATTGGAATCTACACAGAAAAGTGTGTATTTGGCAGGGATGGAGGGAGGGGTCCCTTCTTCACAATATGGGCCATCTCAGCATTTCTTGGAGTGACTATTAGTCTAATGCCTTTTCAGAGTGCCTGAAGACATGAAGAAGTATTTCTTATCTAGCACACCCACTAAAGATTAAGCTTTTTTCTGGGTTCTTAACATTGCTGTTTATTTATTCTCTCTAGCCATGAGCATGTTATGGGGGCAGGGGTTTGTCATGTTTTCATTAGGCAAAAATTTTCATTCAGCTACTAATTCTAGTATATTTCTGGTTGACATTACATATCACAGTGTGCAATTCAGCTGCTTCTCAAGAGAGTTCTGGCAGTCCCTCATCTTTATCTGCCCCTTGTTCTTCATCCTCCTGTAATGTAGGGCTTTTATTTTCTACCTTCAACTTCAAACATTTTTTCCCCTTACTATTGTTAAGTCCAGAACAAGCACCAATGCTGAACCTCCACCTTTCCTGGCTCTGTGATCAAACCTGTCGAGCTTTTACCCCCTCCCAACTGCACACTCACATTTCCTGTGGGCCAGGCTGCAGCACTTGCTCCTCCATCCTGGAAGAGGAGGCTGAATGCTGTCTGCTGATCAGTGTTCCTGTGAACACCCTCTCCTTTGAGAGTAACCACGAGCTGAATTATCCTCTCTGTGTCATCCTCACTGGCACCCACAGCAGCAGGGAGGGTGCAGGACCAGCACTCCCATCATCACCTCTTCTCCCATTAGCAAACCAGTGCAGGGCTCACAGCAGCTCACATTTTCTGAGAGTGGATTTTGAATGCAGTATGGTTCCTCAGACAACTCATTTCACAGGCTCAGGAACAGAAAGCATATCATTCCGGCTTAATCAAATTAAATATTCAAATGAAAGCAATAATTACTTAAATTTGTCTTGAGACTTAGTAAGATTAAGTCTTTGAAACATCATTTTTGGACTGTAGGCTATAATGAGTATGCCAGTCTCTAATGATTCAGAAGAGACCTAGAGGGTTGGGGTTATCACCAACCAAGAGGTATTTATGAAAGATGAGCAATGGGGTTATTAAATGGCCCTTGGACAGTACCTCTTCTTTACAGATGGTTTTGATAACACATCATCAAACAGAAACTGACATTAAGTAAAAAAAATATCATAGCCAAGCATTTAAGTTTCCTGCCAATCTACGTGGAAAGATGTTTAGTGGCAGGACTGCTTAGTAGAAATCACTGCAGCAAATTTCAGCTCTCATTATGATCTGTTAATAATGTGTTGACATACAATTGCAGCAGATCAGTGAGACCAGCACTGCTGTCAAGTCTAGGCATGTGTCACACATGGGCTGTGTGTTCCAGCTCCAGAAAACACAGTCAGAGCCTTCACAGTTAATGCAGGACTTCTCATGATCCTTATGCGTACCTGGAAGGAAAGTTGCCAGACGACATTTTTCACATTGGTTTCTTCACTCATTTTTAAGGCAGAGTGACTCAATTTATGCAAATATCTGACTCATGAGTCAAGATTGAGACAGTGAAGGTGGTCTTGGAGACTCTGCTCTGACTGTGGACATGACAGTGTTTAAAGGTAATAGCTTGTAACTGCTCAAGTGCTTCAAAGAGCTCACAGTGCCACAACACCCTTCTGTGACTTTTGCCTGGTCTTCCTACTACATCCTTTGACACACCTTTCCATGCAGCTGGGAATCTAAGTTCTGGAACATTTTTTTCTGCTAGTTAACTATACATCCATGTTATTGTTCTCTCTCCTCTGTGTTTAATTTTTTTTATTATTAGGTGAATAAAAAATTTGAAGGAACCTTTTGTACTTTGCTGAAGAGCAAATTTAATATCAACAGTGCAGAAGGATATTAGAGTTCAGAATAACAAGGTAAAGCTTCTAGAGCACATTTCACATCCCCTGAGCAACACCATAGGTGTTTGCTGATAAGACATTGTGGCACTGTAGGGATGGGTGCTGATATTGGTTATGAGAATTTCTGGTCCCATATCAGATCAAATGCACTCAAAACACCACAGGAATTCTGTAGGGGAGAGTGCCTGGAGCATCTCTCCCAAAGCATTATTTTTTTATCTTTCAACCTCAATTGTTTTGCACACCTTGACAAGAAACACGTCTGAGATGGAAACAAATCTCCTTACTCCTGAAATCTGACAGAAATGTCAGTGGAAAATCAAGAGATGATGCAGCAGGTTTATCTTTAACCCTAGGAGACCATTTTGTCTACTATTCCTTGTACTGGGATTCCTGTCAGGCCCTGCACAAGTCCTGCACGCACACCTATGGAAAGAATTTCTATGATTAACTGAGGTTTAGCTTGCAAGGGCTGGAAATGGGGAGCTCTGTATGCTTAGGAGCAGAAGCTCTCAAGTCTCTGGGGGGTCAAGGTGCTCAGTCCCTCCTGCTCCTTCAGGAGGATTGCAGATCTCCCTCTCTCTCAAGTGACACAGGATCAGAGAGTACTTATAGAGAAGGGTGTCAGCAGTTGCATTGATTCTTCCAGCTGAACAAGGATTTTAACATGCATTCAAACATCAGATCCTGATCATCCACATTGCTTAATCCTTAGGTTGCTGCTGTTTCCTTGTTTTCTAGAGTCCCTCCGGGGAAAAGCACAGGTGTGACCCTGGTTTGGCCGCATCCCTGGCTCTCATTCCAGTCACATTGCAGTCAGCACCAGTAAGACAAGTAGCTTGTTTGGGAGAAGGCAAACATAGAGTGGAAGTGTTATTTGCCAGCTTCCCAAGTATGTGAGTAACATACAAATACACTCTAGGCTTGTGTTAGAAGGCCATAAACATCCCAGAATTATAAGACAGCCAACTGCACTCATGGAGAACTACCCTGACCTGTGCTGTGATGGGATGCCTCTGTCGAGACCTCCAGCAGTGTTAGCTCCCATATTGCAAGACTATGAAATCAGATTTATTTCTTAAAATATGCATCCATTAATACATATATACATACATCTTCTTTTATAATGTTCTTCTGGAAAATATTTCCAGAGATCCATCTGAAATCCCCTGCCTTGGCACCATTCCAGAATTATACAGTATGATTAGCCTACCACATACACGTAGATTGTTTCCCCAAACCTGTGCTTATATCCTAGTTGCTTTTATGGCCAACACATTGAAGAGTCTAATGTGGCTGAGATCCTTTGGTGATGACTCACCCAGTTCAAACTGGTTGGAAAGGTTACCACAGGTTTGTCTGACTTCTTCACTGTCCCAGCCAAGAGGATAGAGGGCACAACCAGAGCCGATCAACAAACCTATGGAGAGAAAAGGAAATAAAAGTTTGTACAAGCTATTGCCATTATCTTTAACACAGGCTGCCACTTGGGAATCAAAGTGTCAAACTGTAATTTGGGAATCCCAGAGAAAAATAAGCCTCTTCTCCTCCTAAAAACAGATGAAAACCATTTGGACTGCTGCCTTCTGCTGCAGTTTTAGAACTGGTCTGTGGGCTGGAGCCAGTCTCAGTGGTTCAGCATCAGAAACCATGCTCAGCTTCTGAAACTTTTATCTGAGAGCTTTTAGCCTCCTCTTCTACTCTCCAGAATGGCTAAATATGCAGTTTGGAATACATAACCTGTGGTTAAATAGAAGCATGTTAATGAAAGCATTTACAAGCTGATTGCTTCTGATTAATTAAAACAACCATCAACCAGGTCCATCAAGGTTCCACCAGGAAAACTGACAGTTGTGTTAATCTGTTGCCATTTTGCTTTGGTTTCCACTCTTTCAAAAGCAAGGAAATAATGGTTTCATACCACTTGATCAATGCATACCATGGGTACACACTCCACAAAGTTTTCTTAATTCATTCAGCTGAAACAACTGAGGTCTTATTTACTATTATCATACTTGGTTCAACATTCACAAGATGCTTTGCTTTCTCTAGCCCTCGTGCTGCCCCAAACAGACATGTTTTGGCAAATTCTGTCCCTTCACAATACATCACAGGGAATGCACCCATAGCATCACAGCAATGCACCCATATACCATGACTTTTTTGCAGAAGTGGCATTTTTATCATATTGCATTCTCAGCTGTCACTGCAGCAGCTGCCAAAAGGCCGATGTAGCTGGCAAAGCATTTTACACAGACAGCCTAGAGAAAACATTTCAATGTATGTTACAACATTTAAGTGTTGCTTCCTTTGTGTCAGATCTTATTTATGAGATTGGAAACAAATCACTGTGGAGATAATGGGCTAGGAGCACCTGACACTTCACAGGCTGTAAAGCCAAGCAAGCGTCCCAAGGTTTGCAGGGGTGCCTTTTACCTGCTAGGCAGAGCATGAGCTTTCAAGCTCCACAGCTGCCACTTGCTGCCTTTGGGCATTCCTCTCGACCTCACAGAATCTTGCTCCTCCTCTCCTGACAATACGGAGCAGTGTTCCCTGGCAAAACAGTTCTGCTGCCATGCTCCCAGTGCAGAAAAGCCCTGGGTGTTGTGACAGAGTCACTGTGGAGATCACACCAGTCTAATAGGAGTCCTGAGAGGGATTATGGCTCAGGGCCTGGAGCTTGCCACACCTTTCTACAGTCTCCATTCTCAAGGTATCTAAGCTTCGCATATTGCTGATGTTCCTGTAAGATATTGAAATCTTGTTATGTCCTTGATTTGCTCAAAGACACACCTGAACAAGGCACTGAAATCCAGAAGTGCTATCTCACTTTCTTCAAAAGATGTATAATGCTCTTAGCATCTTGGCTGTTAGCAAAGTAGCTCAGCAGCTTCTCTGCTGCTCCCCCAAGCACACCTGCCCCTGTTTAAGCCCAGTATTAGCTCCCTGGACCTTCCTCCACTAAGTTCAAGTTTCTTCTTGCTGCTCAAACCTACTTCTTCCTTCCCCTGTTGAGCAGTTATGCCTGCCTCTGTCTCCACATCTACATCACATAATGAAAAAGAAATCCCCAAGGCAGCCCTCTCTCAGATGAAGCATTTGCCCAACAGCTGTGACAGGAGAAAAGCAATTAAGGACATGTGAATGTCCTAGGTATTTCCAGAACTTTGCCTGATCTGGGTATGGCTGCTTCTAATGTCCTCACTAATATCTCTCACAGTATTGTTTAATTTTTTTTCCCCTAGGGCCATAGACCTAAGGGCAGCTGGTAGAATCCATGTAAATGAGAATCAATTCTAATTAAATTCTCAAAAGGGATGTTTCTCAGACAAGAGAATTTAGGCCAAAACTGGGTCTACATTTGTTAAAGACAGCCAAAGACTCTCAAAAAAGACTCTGCTGATTCTCTCTTGAGCTGTTACAACAATAAAGGTGTTTTGAAGCACTGACAGCATGGGTGGTGTGATAAAAACGGGCAGGACCCTACAGGGCAAGGAGGAACATCACCACTGATGATGAGAGTGGCTGAGGAAGAGAGGAAGAGCACCTAGATGCCACAGTCAGCTTCAGAGACCAGCTGACTGTGGCAGCCCCAGTCAGTCCTGCTGTGGTTCTGACCCCTTTCCACACTGCTCATGGTGCCCACAGTGTGCCCAGTGCCAGCCCAGGCAGCCACAGCTCAGGAGCTGCTCTGGCCCAACGTGAACCACCCTGGCTGGGCTGTTTGCAGTCAGCTTGTGTACTTGACTAGACTGTCTGATACCTCACAAATGGTCCAAGGGCTCTGTTTGGAGGGGCAGGGAGATGTATGCAGGGGTAGGAGGGAAGGCAGGCTTGTACGCGCCTGCCTTGGACCAGATTAAACGGCGCCATCCCTTCCTCACAAGTAAGTCCTGGGAAAGCCTTCTACCCAGTTCTTCCAGGACAGCACAACAGCAGCACTGCAGGCAAGTGAAAGGACTATTAGCATAACAATGTTGCTGCTCCTCCAAACCCAGAACAAGCTCTTACTCAGCCCTTGCCAATTACTCTCCTCAGGTGGCAAGAGTGTCTAGTGCCCATTGCATTCACAGACTGTTTGTTTTCAGCTCTCTTTAGGTTTTGTTGCAGCAACAGGTTGTTGTTTGGGTTTTTTCCCACGAGTATTGCTCACAGCACTTTCCACTGCCACTCTCCAAACACAGCTCCTCTATCTCCAAACATGAGTACCTGTTCACTCTTTCTGCCACTGATGCCACAGTGGATCAGTGATTACAAACCTTGGCAATTTATCTCCTTCCCTATTCAGACTCCTTCAGGCTCCCGTCACACCTCTTTTCCCATTTCTGTACACCCATGTCTGTATGTTCAAAGGTCGGCTTCAGTCAAAGGAAATTCTGGGGTTCAGTCAAAAATTCCTTAGCAATGCAATATACTGCAATGTTGAATTGCTCCAAAGGAGCTCACTCATGGGTGCTTGCCCTTAAAGCCATTCCAACACTGTCTAACAACTAGCCCACAGCACCCACTGCTGAGCCTCACCAGTAGCTGTGCCTCCTATTAAGAGATAAACCAAATAAGGGAAAACTATGTCAGAAAGCCTCCTCATCCCAGTGACAGCTGGCTCTCCAGTTGAGTAGGGGCTTTATCAGTGTTGAGCTTCACTTATGGAGTACCAGTCACTGGGCACTGAAGCTTCTTTTCCTCTCACAGCCTGTGCTGACTGGGATGATGAAATCAAATGGGAAACTGCTGCCTGTTGCTGGTGCTGCCACATTACCCCAAAGCACGAGTGGCAGCATGATTATGTGCAAAGGACAAGGTATAAAGCCATGGACAGGCTCACACAGTTCTTTGAGTGAGCACAACACCTTCAGAGACCAACAGTTTCAGGAGCATTTGTGTTACCATCTGGCAGAAAGGTTTATATAAATATTTGTTTTGTCACAGGTACCCACTGGCCACAAGAATTACAGCTGTTGCTCTGGCATGTCCTTTGATACCGCTGGTTTTCAGCCTGTTTTGACTGACCTTCAGACAATTCCCTTTTGTGGTGCATATGCACCTGCTGTGAATCTGTGTCTTGACAAAGCACTTGTGTCCTCCAGTACTTCTTGCAGGCAAGGTTCAGGCCAGGCTCAGGGATTTGCCTTCAACATAAGACTTCCACAAAGATTTAGAGCCTGATAGTCAGCAAGAAAAAGTTTCACAAGCTCTGCTTTATGCCCTGAGGTATATTTACATGTATGAGTATGCGTGTGTCATGTCACATTGCTTTCAGCAGGATTCTCCATGACTTAACAGGACTGATGCTGCCTTGGTCTGCATGGGCATTGAAGTTGAGAACTTTGAGGCACATTCCACACTTTCAGCTCCCTTTTTTTTTATGCACCGAAAGTGTGGAATGTGCTTCAAAGCCCATGGTTTTAATAGGACTTAGACAAAAGCCTCTCAAGTCCCTTCTTTCCCTTTTAATCAATCCATCCCTGTTTGCAAGCAACTGTGTGGATCAGATCCTGAAAAAGTAAAATGGCTGCATACTATTACCACTAATAATTCATACATGCTCACAGCCAATTTATTTAATCACAGAGGATGTAGATCTTGCTGAACAGCTGCAACCTCCAGTGAAAGATCCAAGTTGAATCCAAGGGCTGCAAACCCAGTGGAAATCATCAAGCTAATTTTGCAGCTTCAGTAAAGAGCAGTTACTAGTTTAGCTCAAGAGTCATATTCTGGCCTGCTCTACAGTTATTGCATTCAGCCAGCTATGCTACCCAGGACACCACACCCATTTTAACAGCTGTTTAAAATGCTTAGGATGTCTATAACATATTTTTAAAAAGGAAGAAAACCAAACCCAACAATGTGCTGTAATTACTGTCCTCTGCCATCTTCCGTTATCTCCTACAGTTGTGAAAAGAAATTGAAAGGGGAAGGAAATCTGCAGATCCTTAACTGGCACCTTCACAAAAGGGGCTGCAGCCTCGAGGTGTGAGGGACCCAGTCAGTGGGATGGGGCGAGTCAGCAAGTGGAGGTGCTGGTGGCACTTGGCAGTTGTTTCAGATGACATAGCATGTACCAGTAGAGGTGTTGGCAATGTCACAGACCAGCTTTTCTGGAGAGGTTCCCTATTTGGGAATGAAACACACTCCTTGCCCTGGTCTGTGAAACACTGCTGTTGTGAATGCTGCATCTGGCTCAGTGTGCTAGCAAGGCATGGGGAGAGACATGCAGGGCTGACTGAGCACAACCAGCCTTGGCAATCCAAAGCTGGAATTAAGACCTTGGCTTCAGTATTTAAGAGGGTTCCAGACAGCCCCTAGGCTCTTTGCATGGCCCATGCAGAATGATGGATCCCTTCAAAAAGTGATCTAAAACCAGCCTAGGTGGCTAAGTGAGGAGCTGCCCAGACCAAGGGATTGTAAAACTGCAAACCAGGAGTTGAGACAGTGGATGCCTTTATATTAAACCATCCAGAGTAATCCCTGTCTCTCCCAAACTGCCTTCCCTGTCACTCTTGCTGTGAGTATAATGCATGATTGTGTGTTAGTAACACTTAGCACTTGAAAGATGATCTTGTCTGTCTGGAGTGGTGCTTGTGATTGAAAATAATTACATATAACAGGTTCTGCATATGGTGGATGCGGCAGGGAAGGGACAGTAATTACATTAGTGGCTTGGCACAGATCTAGGTCTCATCTTTGAAGTGATAAAGAAATGATTTGTGGCATGCAGCAAACAGCTTACTCCAGGAGGTAAAATATTAACCACTACTAATATCTCCAAGAATAGCCTGGATATGAGCAAGTCTTGAACAATAAATACAGAAGGATTAACAAACCGAGAGACATTAACCCGATTTTGCCGTGGGAAAAATGACTGCACTCATAAACACCAAGATCTACTGGCAAAAGCCAGTGCACAACAAAGGAAACTTGCAAATCCCTGTGGTGGGCTGTCCTCAGATTGCTGTGGATTCAATGGAAGCCTGCACTCAAGGACCTGATGTGCCTTAAACAATTCATGCAGACATCACATCATAAATTAATTACAACTGTCCTGACTACTCATAGCTGAAAGTCCTGTTTTACAGCTCTTCCTCTCACTTGTTGAGGGCACAGCATTCCCTGATTGCTAAATGGCTCATTCTTGATTATTTTGTCAGTCCATTTGATGATTGCTTCCCCCAAAAGCCTATTAAATAAAGCCAAACCTTCCACAGTCTCCTTCCTTCTCCCTTGACTAGGGTGAATCTAAGCACATGATTCAGCTAAGTCTGACAATGAAAGCCATCGGTTTGATGAATAAAGAGAGGTGGTGATGGCAGTGAATGAGGCACTTAGCTTTGGACTCAGCCTCAGAGTCTTGCTGCTATAAAATGCATTTTAAAATGGTAACTAAACCCATGGTGGCTTTCCTTGATTATGGGCTTGTTAAGAGCTTTTTACATGCATTCATTTTTTGTATATCCTCAGCTCCAGACAGTTATATCCTATGAATGCAGTGAAAGGGACTGCTGGGCACTATAAAGACCTCCTTGCCCAGCAGTTAGAGGAGTCTGCACTGCTGTAACAGGGACCCTGGGAAGCCTCTGAAGAGGGAAGGAGCCCTTCATTGGGCCTTGTCGTTGTAAAAAGCCAATTTGTATTTTCACTTAGAAAAATAAAAGGAATGGGCCAGACTTGATACACGTACTGCAGAAAGAAAATAAAACCAAAACTGAAGGTTTCTTTTTGTACAATTACTTTTTAGTGAGAAATAGCTATTTCAAATTACCTTCCTCCCTTCTCTTCCTCATTATCCCCTTTTCCCCCTTTTATTTTCAGTCCTGACCAAAAAGAAAACTTGCTAGTTTTTGTTGTTTGATTGTTTTGTAAGGAATTTCTAATGTATACTGTTCATCTGACAGATATTCAGGCCATATGGAGAAGCTGACAGACAATAATTTGGAAGTCATTGCTTTCAAGACCATTTTAATGATGATTTTTCCTTTCACATTTTTTCTCTATTAGCCAGCCTGAATGTTCAAGGATGATAGAAAGTTTTCACATTCCCATCTGTCACTTGAAGGTACAGTAATCTCGACAAGCAAAACAAAACTACTTTTTAGATGCAGCACAGACTTTGACTCTCTGTTTCTTGTGCTTTAAAAACTCACCTCACTGCAATGATTTTAAAGCATTTACCTCCTACGAAAGTGACTCTGGAGTGTGAAAGTAAAATGGAGCTGGCACCTGAAGTTGTCTGCTACTTTCAAACATACCTTAACCAACAATGTGGTTAAAAAAGAATTGTTTAAAAACTGGGATGAAATACTTCAGTAGACACAGCTTCTGAAGTCCCTGTTCAAAGAGTCCTCTAGGAGCCGATACCAAGCAGAATGGAGTGATAGAAGAGGGTCAGAACAGATTAAGACAAACTCCAGAGCCTGGGCAGAACAGCAGGACCCAAGAGAAGAGAGAGGGGAGCAGGGTTGTGCTGGCTGCAGGCAGCCTGGCTCTCACGCCCATGGGAGTCGAGCCTCAATTCAGTCAGTGAGGGACCACGTCTTTATGCTGACAGTTCCCAAGACCTCACCCAGAACATCCCTTCTTTAGGGTTACACTTCTACCTGCTGTCAGCACCATTGCTTTGTTCTTTGGTTTCTCTGTTGTTCTTCTGTTAGAGAAATGTTATCACACCAATCCTTTCCACTGCTGTTAGTATCTGGCCCTCAGGAAACCCAGGTATGGAGCTGAAATGGGCTTTTATTAGGATTGAACACAAGATCAACACTTTGGGCAAAAGTTCTATCTTTAGTTAGTAGTCACTGAACATGGGACATTTGACCGATCCTTTATTGAGCCGGAGCATAATGTGCCCCATTTGAGAGAGGGCACAATCCTGTGAATTCACAAACGTGAATTAATTCAGCAAGGGATTCCCACAGTGCCCAGGCAGTGGGGACACACACAGAGAAATAATTCTATGCTGGAGCAAATTTCCTCCCATTCCTGCTACAAGGGTCATGATGTGGGGGACAGGAAGTTAGTTCACCCAAGAACTAACTTGGGTTTCACCCAAGACCAAGGTGTTTCTGCCACAGTCTTGATACAGCAGGACATTAGAGGGACTCTTAGATGGAAAGCAAAATGAAGCATAAGAACAACACAAACCAGAGGGAATACAATGCTACAACCTTCAGCTTGCAGATCTTGCCTTCAGTAACACTGCTTAATCTTGAAAAATATGAAAATAGGATTTTCAGCCAAGGGCAAAACTCCACCACCCTTTCTCTTCTGGTTCTGGGCTCCAGGTTTTAATTCTCATAATCTGACTTTACTTAGCCCCTCTTTTCCTGACTGTCAAGCCCCATAGCTTTAATAAGGCTTTCATTTTGTGTTACTTTGGGTTACTCCACACCAAGAGCATGCACTACCTGGCACCTGCTTGGCTCCCAACCTCTCCTCAAAGAGGCAGAGTGAAGAAATGCCACCTGCCTACTAGAGCTCTTGGAAAGTGGGGCCAGTGGCAGAGTAAAGCTAAAAAAAGGTATTACAAATATGTGACAGCCTCCAGCCAGCAAAATTCTGTCATAGATGAGTCACAGCCCTCACTTTCACTGTGACAGAGCATAGGGCAATTGAGGGTGCAGATGGGAGTTTTCTGACAGATGAAATATCACTTTGTTTTGTTTTTTGTTTGATCAAAGGTGGCGTGTTCATTACCACAGAGGTGCTTCAGGCTCAGAGAGGGAAACTTCCCCATCCAGAGATGCTTCCTTTCTAGGTGCTCCAGGTGACACAGAGTATATCAAACCTGTGCAGATCCCTCTGCAGTGGCAGTTGAGATCTTTGTCAGTACAATCAGGGGAGTCTAGAAGACATTTCTTCTCATCCTAAAGAATGAATACATATAGGTCTGTGACTAGGACACATCTAAGCTCACATAACTCTTAAGACAGCAAAGACATTCTCATGGACTGGCAGACATGATATAGTGGCAGCAGGGAAAGCCAATGCATCTGGATTAGCAGGTGGAGGTGGAATAGCCAATGGCATCTCAAATGGCACTAGACACTTGTAGGTTAATGATTTGAATTGTGCTCCACTAGCAGTACAACCCCAGAGTGGGATTTAGCCACTCAAATATGTCCCCTTCTGCCAGTTTAATTACTGTTCAGTATCTTGCTCCTTTAGCTGCCTCTCCAGAGCAGTGCAAGGTTCCCCAAGTCCTCTGTCATACCTGTCAGCCCACACAAAGATTTTGCAGACCCCAGGGTATCTCTAACAGTGCAAGGCATCTAGATTTAGCCTAATGAGTTCTACCCTAGATATCTATTGATCTTAATTGAGCTTAGAAACCTACCTCAAGGGAAAATAGCTGTATTGTAAACACCTTTATAAAGTGTATGAACCTGGCCCAAAGTTACTTACACTTTTCTTTATCCCTTTTCTTCTATCCTTCTGCCCTCATTCTGTCCTTAAGATGCAAATATCTTAATTCCTGTCATCAATTCTCTTCCTTTATGGGAAATTATCTGAACTTTAAGGAAGAAGGAAAAGATTGAAGTAAAAACTGTGTTTCTCCTGAGTGTAAAACTGTATGCTTGACTTTAAAAGAAAACAATTTGTATGGAAAAAAAGTTGCTGCTTCAAAATGGTCTTGGTCTGCCTCACTTGCTACCACTCAGAACTAGCTTTGGCAATCTCTGTGTCATTTCTCCCAGAGTTTGTCGCACAATAAAATGATTGACACCAATTGTTCTGAAAGGGATGTGACATGGTCCAGTAAAAGGCAGAGTGAGTCTGCAGAGTGGAACTGAAATGCTTGAAGAGCTCCAGAAAAGACTCTGGAGTTTAACTGTCAGCTCATTTTTGTTTGGCAAGCCATGATCAATGCCTGTACATTATAAGCTTTATGGGGGAGAAAAAAAAAAAAAAAAAAAAAAAAAAAAAAAGCCTGAGCGTTATCACATGCCATCAGACTTCTTTATGTGACAACCCATCTGTGTGCTCACCCTGTCGTTTTGTGACTCAGAATCAAATGCTTGACAGTTCAAAGAGTCTAGAGCAGCATATGGCATATGGCATAATGTATTTAAATAGAAATCATTCCATTAGAAACACAAGGGTGCCTACTGTAATTAATAAAAGGTAGTTTAATAACTAACTTCCCAAAATACTCCATGTAGTCATAGTAGATAAGGCATATTCCTTTTCATTAATATGTATTTCAACAGCAAATGGAGATTGGTCAAAACCAGACAGAACTTTTCAGAAACTCCATGGTTGAAGGATTTCCCAGTACATGAACTGATCTCATGAAAGAATGTAAGGAGGGAATGAAGGAAATATATCCTGCATTAGTGAAAATGCCTAAGCAGAAAAATGGATAAATGGACATCCATCCCCGTATCTTTCCAAGACAATCTGTTCAGACTAAGGACTAAGTCTGCAGCACCCTGACTCTTGAGCACTACTCCAGTGATTCTTCTGGTTTTGAAAATATTCAGTCACAGATTAAACCAAATAATTGCTTTTCCATGACTGTAACTTCACTGATTTATTAAAAAAGCAATTGTTTGTAGACAATGAATGAAGCTACAAAAGATGTCCAGCCAATTCCTTCACTTTGGTAGCACATCCCGAAAGTCACAAGGAAACTGGAGTGGATGCAAAGCCTGTATCCAGTGGTAATATTGCATACCAGGCTTTTGCCTTTTAATTTTTTTTTCAGTTGGTTTTATTTCACATGGATTAATAAATCAACCACTGGACATCTCAGTAAAACTTCAGCTATACTCAAGTCTTTAAAGTCATACTTTCAGTACAGAGTCTGCAGACCCTCTGACCAGCCACAGAGTACTTCCCAAGGAAGTCCATACATGCTACTAGGAAATCTATACCTGTAATAAAGACTGAATGGCTTCACATTTCTATTGGAGAGTCTCTAAGACTCCTCAAATCAAATGAGTTTGGAAATCACTTCTCTAGATAGGAAATACAGTAAGATAAATAATGCTGTAAAAGTCAGTGGCAGTCATCAAGCACAGCTGAGAATCGCTTTTCACTTTATGCTTTTCTCACTGGTGCTTCACAGGTTTAAGTCCTCTACTCTGCAAAAATGTTCACACCAGCAGCACAGTTGATACACAGGCCTGCAGCCATCAACTGCACCTCTACCTGTACAGTGTGTCCACTGCTAATGCATAATGCTCAGACAGCAAAGTGCTGTAAAATACATGGGAGCTGGTGGAGAGGAGATCAGTTTCATTTACTGTTTGCTGCTGCATCTGCAGCATTTTTTAGCAGCTTTTGAAATACCCTTCACATTCACAAGGCTACTTGCAGAGCAAACAGCTAAGCACATGAATTAATCTATGCATGAACAAAGGTGCATTCAGTGCTGTTTGCCTTTGTGCTGAATTACAGTGGGAAATCAAAAGAAATGGAGTTAAATCTAAGCAATAATAGACTCCATGTGAAATCGATTGTTCGTATGGCTTCCTCAATTAAACTAAAACCAACTATTACCCCAATCTCAGCTGCTTTGTTTTCATTAACAGGGATGGTAAGATTCAACACAGCTCCAATTAGAACTGTGTGACACTCAAAATACTGTTTCATACTGTCAGATTGTCTCTTTTGTTTGGCATGATTTTCACATGCTGAAAAGCTTGCATCATGAGACATACCCAAGGAAAAAAAAATTAAAAACAAATAAAAATACAGATTTTTCTGTCCTTCCTATCCAAAGGCATTCAAACTCAGTAACAGACCCAATTTGCAGAGGGAAGAAGTACTCTATCGAGTCAATTTTCCTCAAACAGATCCCATTTTTCAGTTTGCCACAAAATGTGCTAAATATAATTTTGGATACAAGCTACAGTTTGTTACAAATATATTGCACATCTGCAGCTCAGAAAAAATTGGCACTGTCACTTATCCTCTTCAGAGAGAACCCATATGGACAACCTTATCAACATCTCAAACGTGCTTGACTCTTTCTGTTAATGAAAACCATCGTGGGAGAGGGAAGAACTGAGTAGAAGGGTGCGCTCTTCCTTTCTCATGAGCCCACCTTTGAAGTAATTTTGAAATGAGTTCAGCAAAGTTTAGTTAAAAAACTAGGGCTGGAAGGGACATGAAGAAGTTATTTAAATCATCCTTCAGCCTCAAAGTCAGGATAAGCTCTACTTGTACCTTCCAAAAGAACTGTTTGTTGAATCTTTTCTTAAGAGGCTACTCACAATGGAGATCTCACCACCTCTTAAGATATTCTGTTCTTGTGGCTCTGTGTCTGCTACAGAAGCTTTTCAGATTGTCTAACCAGAATCTTCCTGTGGCAATTTCAGTTCACCCCTTAAACCATGGACTCTTCTAAACCCCTACTGGAGCTCTGAGAAACCATTTTGTTGTCTTCCCTCTTTGCACCACCTTTCTCTATAAGAAATAAAACAGGCCTAATTTATTTTTTTTTTCCCCACAAGAACTGGCCATTTCATAAAGCTTCCTCCCCCTTTCCAGAGGATTTCTGTGGCTGCTGGCTCCACAGTCTGTCGGAATTTTGCCTTCAGAAAACAAAAAGCCATGCCAGAATACTATGACAGCAGTCGAAAAATGAATCAAACTTGTTGCTTTCAATGGAGAGAACCCAAAAGGAAAGTTAAATTAAATGAAGACCTTGAAGGTAATGGTAATACCAACAAGCAAAACCCTAAAATGAACTATGTGTGACTCTTGGAGCTCATCTTTGTCCCTTCTTCCTAAAAATCTTGTAGAAATAATGCTTTATGACTCTTCTAGAAAGTCTTCACTATAAAGGCTGTCCTTGGTAAAAACCTATCAGTGCTTTGATACCATCCCCAGCACTCAATCGTTCTGCTCCAATTTACAAGATCATTGGCTTAATGGATTAATACTTAGTGAATGAAGCATGCAATTCATAAACACAAGACATGAATTTTTATTTGGACCTTGGACTAGGGAATGCAAAGGAGTAATATTAGCATTGGCAGGACCTCCTACAAGGATTGAGAGAGAATTTAAGAAAAATATTGAAGCAGAAAATGAACAAGCTATAAGGTGAATGTGAGCTGGCTGCAGGAACCACTAACAGTGGTACTTGGACCATATATAATGTCTTCAAGCAGGAAAAGCCCCTTATTTTCAACTCTCTTCATACACTAACTATTGTTTGCGTTCTTCTTCCAGAACCATCTGATTCCTGTGACCTGTCCAGCTCCTCACTGGCCACTTGTGCTGCTGGTTCCTGCTTGAGTCCCTGCAATTTATATCTCAGATATCAAATGAGCGTCCTATGATTTCTGTGATGCAAATAAAACCACCTGCAAGCGACCCCAAGCCAAAGCTGTTTGACAGAGTTATGTATTCAGCAAACAGCCCCTGACTGAAGCTGGAGTGCAGCTTTTGGTGTGCAGGCTCAGCTGAGCTACTTACAGAGGCTGCAATCCCTCTGCTGCTCCAGGTCCCAGCAGCTGCCTACTGCTTTCCACAGTTTTCACACAATGCTGTCCACAGAACAGTGGTCTGCTAAAGCATTCCAAAATATGAGCTGCCTTTATGGCTTGGATAGGGACTGGGGCAACAATATATTTTCAGACTTTTGAAAGTAGTACACTTAATATGCAAAAGCACGAGTAATTTTCACTGCTGGAAATTGTTGAAAACCAAGTATATTTTATCATGAAAGAAACTCTGTCCTCCTTTGACTTTCCATTTAAAACTAGAATAATACCCAGCAACTGCTTTAAGGGAAGGGATATTCCCTCCCTCCTGGATCTGACAAGACCTTTTCCTTGTCTAACTTAAGTACTCCAGGGGCACCTCCACTGTAACAAAAATTGCATCCAGAAGCATTAGAAGAGCCCTATAACTAAGTCAGAAACATGGAGATTCCTTTAGTCCTGGCTTTTCTAAAACATAAATATTCATTTTAAAATGATACCATCACAGCTTCCAGGACCAGCTGTTCATCTTCTTTTTTTTTTTCCTCCTGTTTCTTTTACTGCCACAGAATCCTTGTTTTGAATTATCAGAACAATAATTAGATTCCAGGAAGGAGGAGGGGGGGGCAAGCATTCTTGTCCCCCAGAGAGGAAGAGATAAAAGTTTCATTTCTGAAAGCTGATGTGCCAATGGCGGATAATGGGGAATTGGGATTCCCGCTTAACTGCATGGGAGAGTTCAGTGAAGTTTATTAATAAAACAATTTAGATAAACTCCATTTATGCATTATTTGTACTAGTATCTTGGCAACTGCTTATTTAGCATCTTGAACACATCAGGAATTTTAAAGAGAAATACTGAAATCTTCCCTCAGACTGTAAAATCTTTGACAGAAGTAGGTCTGGGAAGTAACGAAGAGTTTTCTTTTTCTGCTTCTCCTTATTTTTCTTCCTCCAAACAAAACCAATTTTCTAATATCCTTGGCATAACTACTATAATGAAGCATAATTTATTTGATCCTTACACAGCCCCCTTAGGATTACTTCTTGCAGATAGCCAATTAGAAACTCTTACATACTTTATAGCCATCATTATGTCTGACAGAGGCACACTAATAAATAATGCAAAACCCCTTTTGTACCCAGTCTACCTTGAGAGAATACCGGGGTCTGCTATGGAGGGAAAAGCACATTGTAATGCATTCCTATTTCCAAATAGACTGAAAAACTTTCTAGCTTCAGTTTGCTTCCTTGGGGCACTTTTTTTCCCAGACTGGACTCCTGTGGCTTGATTCATTACTGGATAAAAATCAAGTTCAAATAGAAGTGGACCATGACATACGGAGTGTCACTGCCATGTCACTTCCTTGTGACATCCTGTCAGCTGCAGACAAGAAAGAAGGTCTGAAAGCAGAACAGCCAGGTTGAATACAAATGAATGAATATTTGCTTGTAAGCTTTTCACAGTAATGAAGCAGAAAGGGCCAAGGCTCAAGGAGCACATTTCACCCTGTCTGTACTGCCTTTCTGGTGCAACTTCCAGACACTGCTAGTGCTCAGGTCAAGGCTCTGGAGGAGAGCAAAACAGCTCTGACCATCCTTCAACTGTTAGGATTTAAAGAGCAGTGTGAGTAAGTCAGCAGAGACATGGGGTTGAATATACATAGATAAGGTCCTGGTAAACTACTTTATTTTTGCCTTTAATTGACATGGTACTACTTTTTAAAGGCAAAAGCTGCAGCTATAATCACTGAGAAATGTTACCAAGATCACTACAGAGACCTGGAGGGTCCCAAAGGTTACAGCCAACTTCTGAGCCACCAGGGACTTCCGTGCAACTCCTGTGTTATTCATATTGCCTCTTGAAGGCTTCTTTTCCCTACATTAGAAAGACAGGATAATAGTTCCAAAAGGCACAGGGATTTCTTTCCTCTATGTGGTGTTTTGAGACCTTGGAAGAAGGTGTTAATACAAGACTTAAAAATCAAAACAGCAAGGAAATAAGCAAACCCAGCTTCTCCAAGGGCATAGCTCACCACAGCCCTTGCTCCTGGAGGAATGGGCACAGTTGCTTTCACAGGCTGTGAAATGGGCTGCAGAAGCCTGAAGGTTCAACTCCTGCACCAAAACTAAGAAATATCCACTATATGATACATCTCAGCTGGTGTCTTGATGGCCACAGCGAATTACAGTCTGAGATTCCAGCAGACTTCCAGGTCTGCAGTATTTTCGATATCCCCATGTGGGTCAACAGAAATGTGAAATTTGAATAAAAATCTGTGGACGAATACCTTAGCTATGGTTAAGTTAGAGCCCTGCCACTGAGCCCTGCTAGATTATCCAATTAAATCAGCAGCCCTTCATAGCTGGCTGTGGGGATGGCAATGAATGAGAGAAACAGAGACATTTGCCTTTGCATGCAGCTACAAGGAAATTATCTGCCATTTTAACTGCAGGGTTTGACTAACGCACACTGAAGCACTCACCTTCAATTAGCCATTTAACCCAGCAGATCCAGCTGTGATCTGAAGAGGCTGAGACACTGCTAAGTGTTTCTCTCACAGGACCCATAGGGAATGGCCAGAGGATGTGATAAGCAGGTACAATCTAACTGGCTGACAAATCCCATGTTTCCAGGAACGAACAAAATTGACAGTATTTTTTCCATTTTGTACACCCCTCCACTTATGATAATCTCAGCACCTAAACACCTTATTTGGGAACAACATGCCCCTGGGAAACCATGCAAAAGTGTCACTTGAAGATTCGATATTCTAACTCATCAATTATGAATGTATTTTTTGTTGCTTTTAAAAAATGAAATAAGCATAAATTTAATATGAAAAACTTTTTGCAGTTTGCAGGCAGAAACAACAACAAAACTTTAAAGTGCAAATACCTGCTACTTTTGTTTAACAGGATTGTGAAAACAGCCTTTACATAAAACCTGATCAAGACAGGATTAGGATGTCCACAGTCTGGATATCCACACCTGAAAACTTGTTGGCAGTGTCAGGGTTACTTCAACGGGATCAACAACAGGAACCAGAATAAGGCCATCTTCCCACCTGGCTGTCACTGAGGGATGGTTTGAAAGGCTTCCTCCTCCCTGCCTGCACCCTTCTGCTCACAACATTCTCATCATCACCTCTTCCTCACCTGCCCCAACAGGATATTGCCACAAGCATTTATGTGGCTGCTTTGTAGAAAATAAGAATTTTTTGCTTCCTGAAGGCAAGAAACAACATAGAGTCAGAAATGAGAGTTTGGAAGTGATTCTTAATCCATCTTAAGATAACAAAAAATAAAGATTGTGCCACTGTACTCTGCAGCAGATGACTGTGTTCCAGGTCTCTGAGTTTAACATGCAGCAAATCTGCAGAAACTGGAGATGGAAATGTACAATTTGCATATAGTCCCCTGCCCCCAAGGGGTGGTTCATTCCTGGTCTGAGGTAGTCCGCTGTGCTTTGCTCCCTGAAGCACATTGCTTTAATCTGTGCTGAATGTCATGGTGTGTCCACTTCAATTTCAAAGGTCTCCAAGCAATAAAGGTTTATGGCTTTCCTGAGGCAACTGTTCCATAGCCAAATGGCTTGCTCTGGTGTGATTTCAGGGGTGAGTTAAATGGAGGCTTGCATCTCTGTCTCACCAGGAAAAACACATCTGCACTTAAGAGCGCTCCTAGAAGAATTTTTTTGTGTATATACATACTAAAGCAAGGTTGCTTCCCAATACTACATGACAATCTTCTGTCCCATCGCATTGACCTTTCAGAAGAAAAAGACTCAGTTTGCCTCTCATTCCCCACCACACAAACACCACACCATGAGAACAAGCAGCATAACAAACACCAATAGGACCCCCAGGCACAGCAGCCTCCTGTGGAGCATGACAGCTCACCACTGCCTTCAGGAAGTGTTCAGCACCACTTGCTGTGGCCACATGGAGAGCTGAGCAAGGGGGCTTCCTTCTCCCTGGATTGAATTGCAGGTGCTCCAGCTCACCATGTGCATTGCCTGTGCCAATAGGCACAGGTGGCAACACAAGGGGCACCCAACAGGACTGTTCCTCCTCCCCAAAGCAGTTTGCTCCTACACTGGTTAATGAGCCACAAAATATGACTTTGGGATAAATTTCATGTCACAGAGGATCTTGTGTTATGCCATTTCTGAAAACAACAGTTAGGCACTCTTACACACTCCCAGCTACATCTTCTTTATCTCTTTTCCCTCATGCAATTTCAAGCTAACATCAACCAGTTCAGGGAGGCACACCGGCCAAAAAAATCAACTTTTTACAGGCTTATCATTCTGCTGGTGTTAACTCTCCAAGTTGGCATACTGATGGATTAAATAAGTGCCATGCCAAGGACAAAGGACTACCCCTTCTTAAGTACCAGTAAATCATCTTGAGCAAATCATCAGACCTTAGTCCAGGTCAGTTTGTTTGGAACCCTCCATGCAAGCTCACAAACAGGTTGGGAGTCTGATATGGACACAAAAAGTTAACAAAGGGCATCCAAACAGAGCTCTGGCACCTGACCAAGTCCTGGAAAGGTGGGCAGAGCTGAGGGGACCTGCAGTGCTGCCCACAGCTGAGAGTGGCTGTGGAGAAACATGGTAAATGGGGCTGAGAAAAAGCCTTGGAGACAATTGCGCAGAAATCAGACAAAAGAAGGAACTAAGTGCTGCAAATGTGACATTAAGGATATTCAGAGACATACAAAATAGGAGCAGGATGAAAGCTGAAGGAGCACAAACTTTCGAGAAGATGGGAATAGCTTCTATATTCAAGGCAGTTAAAAGGCCAAGGAGGAAAGGATTGTGACAGGAGCCATAAACTTACATTACTTGCATCAATAAGGAAGAATAAACTGTTGTGTTATACGAAGGGGCCCTGCTGTCAAAAGGCAATTGGTGTTGGGAAGGGGTTTCTTAAGAGATAATCCTGTCTCAGTTTTCTGATGTACAGCCCTACTACCGTATTTCTCACGTTTGTTCGTTACAACGATCTGCCTAAGTGCCTAATAAGCATCATTCCGTCTGTCATCGCAAAAGGAGTTCATGGCTGCAATAAAAAGCTTGGATGCAATTCAGCAATCCCAAACGCCACGGCTCTAATTTATTCATTCATTTAGTTTTCAGTGGTGCAATGACACCGGCCACAATAGTATTACATGAGGCTCGTTTAAGTATCCAGGAGAGTTCAGAGAGCGGAAAATTCAATTCCCATTGCCATGGTGAGAGATGTATGCCACTGAAGAGAGCTTAACTCCCAGGGTAAGAAGGGTGTACTCCTTGCAATATTCCTTTTGAGCATAGCCACTGTACTCACAAAGAGCATTATCAAAACTCAGAACTCATTACTCTGACTGGGGGGAGACAATTCCTTCAAATCTCATTTTTGTGGAAACTCCTTCCAGAAAGCAGTAGTACTGAATATATGCTGCTGAAAATCATCAACTGTATCAGATGCTAAAAAAAGTCCTCTGCAAATCTGGGCAAGGGCAGCGTTTTCTAATTCCTTACAAACTGTCCCAAGACAGGCCTTCTGAGAACTTTCTATCATTATCTGCCACTCAACTGACATTAATTTGGCTGGGTTTGGCTATTTTCCAAAGGTAGAATGGTGTAAGAACATAAACAACTTATTTTATTGACCCTTCACATCATAAAAAGGAGTTGGGTGGACAGTTTGCAACAGCAAGTCTTTGCAGTAGGTACAGCTTCTTTTTTGCTCTGCAGAGCCAATAGCAAAGGTGCCTTTGACACACCTGTTGTAGTGCTTGTTGTGATGCAGTACCTCAAAGCAGGGGTGCACACCACCAGTGGCACATTGCATGTCTAGAGCCTGTGGTGCAGTGAATCAGGGGCAGTTGCTTTGTAGCCAGCTTTACATAACTCCTGACAGGCCTATGAGCACAAGTCAAGGCAATGTTATTCATACAATTGTAAAAAATAACAGTGGTTTGCAAATGTTTACTCGTTCAATTATATATAAGCCTTCCCTAGTGAGTACATCTGTCTCTTTTTGCTTTTCTCTGTCAGTCAAAATGCCTCTCAAATGCAGAAGCTGAATGCTGCAAATGAACATCAATGGAATTCTCCTTCCAGCAGGGTCCATGAAAAGTGAGGACAGAGAAATTTGTATTTGTATTCTCTTCTGAAGGGTTCTCTGGGCTGGAATTGCCTCAGTTGGCAGCTTGCTAGTTTTAAAAAGCCATTTTGGTTTGGTGAATGCTATGCATGATTTTTTTCCTCCAGCATTTGAAATCAAGACACCCCTTTATCTGTTACCACTTCCCAGAACAGATCCTGCAGCCACACCTGTTTCTTCAGACAGATGATGCTTTTACAGATAGAGCCATAATACTGATGCTTTTTGATGGAAGTGGAAGGAGAGAAAGGTGGCATCATATTTTACTAAAAAACACTTTAAGTCAGATGGTAGGAATGAGCTGCCTGCAGAACAATCTGCCTCATAGCAATGGGAGAGAGGGCAAAAGAAGGTCAGAGCAAGTCAAAATGTTTTGTATTTGTGACAGGTAAAGTGCCTGCCATGGGTTACCACAGCTCAGTTTTCATGGGACAAATAATGCCCTTATATTTAACAGTCAATGTTATTCCTGCTTTTCATGGATATTTTCTGAGGACATTGGAGGGGGGCTGACTATATGTGGATGTATCCTGTGGAGGACAAGAGGGATTTCTATGTCCCTTTGTACTTACTCAGTTTTCGCTCATCTTTCCCAGCTGTTACAGGGGACATAGGAAACTGGATGGCTATGACATTCCAAGGTAGAGATGTCCAGAGGCAGGCTGACTCGGTCCTTGAATGTGGAGGTGATTATCAGCCACAGGTGCTGCTGGTCATCAGCAAGAAATGAAATGCTTAAGACATTCTGTTAGCAGAATCATGAAGAACTCTCTTTTCATCTCAGTAAAACAAAATCATCACAAGGTTGCTTGCCTTAACCTTTCTTTTTTATTTTAAGAAAACTATTTTCCTCAATTTCTGTGCAGGAAGATCTTAGGTGACCCATTACAGGTCAGCCAGTGCCACTGATTTAATACAGGTGGAAGAAGCTAGAGACAAAGAGTAACAAAAGTATGACATCATTATACAGTAAAATTTATTTCAGCTCCTGGAGAGAATATTGTATTCATCAGGGAGCAAATGAAATGCTTACATCAGGAGAGAAAGATTCAAAAAGTTTATTTGTGCATCTCCTTCCTCACCTTACCAGAAAAAGAAGAGTTAATGCTGCTCCTTGGCATCAACTTTATAGTCAAGGAGATTATCACGATCCACTTATGGATGTGGAGCATAGCAGCACAGTCTGCAGGCTGTGCCAGGATGGGATATGCTTGGTGGGCAGCCCTGCTCTCTGCCTTGTGAAACCAAGGGTAGCCATTTGACACTCAGAGAAAAATTAGGTCAAATCACTGCATTAAAGCCAGTCAAGAAAAAAAAACAATGCCTATGAGGAACAATAGTTGTGTGACCAATTATAGCAAATGTGATGTGTGCAAGGGCTGCATTAGATTTTCAGCTAAACTCTTGGGAGAAATGCATTATTTATTGGCATTACTTTGCCAATTATTTTAATGCAATATTTATTACTGTATTAAACAATAAGCCTTAGATCTTTGTAATGGAAGAGGAAGATGCTTGCTTGGTCTCAAAGCAGAACACCAAAGCACAGCCAGGTCCCGCTAGTCCTCTCCCAGAAGTTTATTAATGAATCAACTGCTCCTAACAACCCTCTTTCTTTTTTCTTCCCTGCCCTCCCCCTTTTCTGTCAGTGAACTTCCAGCAGAGAATTGAGTCTTTGTTACCACTCAGGTCGTTGATGAACTTTAACCCCTTGCAGCAGGCTCATGCTGCCCCATGGATCATTTTCCAGTCCAGAGATGGGTGAAAACATCCCCTGTCTACTGCCAGCAGGATCAAGACTCAGGGCCATCCTGTCAGTGGGTCTGGATATGCTTCAGGACTCTTTGGCACAGAAATGGGCTGGACATTTGCTGCCACTGAGATGGTATGAAAGGATTTAAAGCATTACAGGGGAAGAACAGGTTTAATGGATGTTCCTTCATTTCTAGGCTCTCTCTCCATCATATGCAGCCCACACCAATAATATGCTGGGAACAATGACATGGGAAGAAGCAGAAGAAGCCTTGATAACACCAAAGTGTTTCATTAATGGATCTTGGTTTTTTCCCCTTTGAATTTCTTCAGGACATTAAAAATTGCATCATACCATAATTTCCTTTTCTAGATGTGAAAAATGCTGTGAGGAGTTCCTGCTATGCAACCCAATCACACTACTCGTGCACCTCTGAAGCCTAATTTACAGGCACATTTTTGGATACAAGGCAGAAGAATCAAAATGCAGTTTGTAAGAGCTATAAGGGGAAATACTGTGAGACCAGTATTTACACTGCAGTGGCTTTGAGAATTCCCTGGGAATAAACTGGACTACAAGGAAATTTTTATGTGCTTTGGATCATGCCTGCAGTAAGAAAGAGATCACAATGGTTCTTATCAATGGTTGTGGAAACCAGATGTCAGTGTCTGGTTATTGAGGTTTTATTTCCAGGAAGCATGTAAATCCTCTATTTTATCAACACATCTCCTTTTTATAATATGAATGACAGATGGAGTAAGAGGAAATTGCATAATAAAATGAGTAAAAGCCGATATCAGTTTGAATTTGTTCAGACACTGATGATTATCTCATGCTTTGAATAACAGACATCTGCATGCTTCTCATTAAAGCAGGAGTCTTTGAGCTACCATGTCATAGCTGCAAAGTTTTCCTAAGTTTTTCAAATAAAATAACTGGTTTAACCACCAAAACCACCATGTTGAGGTATCTTAAAAAAATTAAACAGCCTTGAGTTTTCAGGACTCATTGGCTCGTTTGCATTAACATCAAAGTTCCACAAAACCAAAAACCCCTGTGGGATTTATAGCGTGTAAACAGTCAAATTAATTCAGAGCTTGGTGAGAGATTGACACAAAAGAGTAGAAAGGTGCAAAGCACAGCTTAATTAGATCATTATATTCCACAATGACCAGCACATAGATTATGGAAATCCAGCTTTATTAAAGTTCTGGATATCCTTATTTTAGTAGAGAGCTAATATTCCCATTTAATATCAAGTTCAGAGAGTAATAACAATAATAATAGTAATAAGTAGTAGTAGTAGTAGTATTTTATGGACTGGATCCAGTATGACCAACTTATACAGGGAAGCACCCATGTTTTACTTTTTCAGCACACAAAAGCACTGAGTAAAATAATTTAGCTAAAGTAAGAGCTAGTATTTTGAGACAGGGGAGAGGGAGAAACACGCCTGAACTTCACCAGAGCAAACCAGAGCAATCCCGTCCTAAATCAGATCTGCTTGCTCTGGGCCCGTGCCTAAGTCATCTTTAGTTACCACAGCTGGGGTCATGATCAGTGGCTGAGGGACAATGAGCTTCATCTTATTTTCTCCATTTCCTGAGGGTTACAGGCTGCTGGGAATGGTCAGTCAGGCCAGCTCACGAGCTGAGTGAGCTTTCTGGGCAATTTTAAGAAGAAAGCTGTTCTTCAGAATAGCCTTAACCAAACATAAAAAATCACAAAAAAACAAGTACAGATTGAGGAGGAGTGGTAGGGGCAGGAGCCAAAAAGATGCTTGAAAGATGCTTGTAAATAAGAATGTTTGTGAACTAGGAAATGTAGGGTTTGTGAGCTGAATAGCAACCAGAAGCATTTGGACAATACTCTCAGGTATATGGTGGGATTCTTTAGGAATGCTGCTGTGCAAGTCCATGAGTTGGACTCGATGATCTTTATGGGTCCCTTCCAGCTCAGCTTATTCCATGATTCTGTGATTCTGTGGGATGTGAGATAACTGATATGAGCTAGCAAAGACATGATGTGATGGAGAGGAGAGTTTGTGTGGGAAATTCCAGTGGGTACATGGGAACAAGAGATGAGCACAAACAAAAGTGTCTATTCAGCAGACTAATGCTGAATAGTCAAGAAACTAAAATGAAATTATGGAGACTTTTTTTTTCCCTGAAGGTTAAGCAAAACACAGTTCTCCCACAGGAGTATTCACAGGATTAATCATGCTGTTAAATAAACCCCACATCAGACACAGGAGTACTGCATTTTGGATGTCCACACCATCCACCCTTCTGAAGTTTGACACCTTTTCTGTGGGCCATGTTGCTACCTCTAGCACCAGCTCTGCATGGTCCTGGTGGAACCAGCTGTCCAGAAACCTGCTCAGCAACTCCTTACAACTCTGTTAATTCAGGAGTACTTTTAGCTGATAATAGAAGACCCATTATGCCTAACTCATTGCTCTTTAACTCCATCAAAATGGAGGAAAATATTTCTACTGCACATAAAAATTCAAGCCCTGAGCTTCTTCAAAGATCCCGACAGCTTAGTTGCTATGAATCACTCTGTTATGAGTCATTATGAAATCTATAGGGCTGCTTTTTATCCAGGAACAATCAAAACCTTCATCACAGGACTCCCTTTGTGCAAGATCTCCTGGTGTACTGAGCAGTTGCATATTGCTGCACACAAAAAAAATTCTGAGAATGTTTTTTCTTGTAATAGAGTATTAACTGCATTTGTACAGTCCAGAATTATATTATTTTCAGCATGGTTTTGTTTCCAGCCACACTACCAAGCAGAAAAAAAATACTTATCATTCACAAATGTCAGCTGAGAAAAATAAATCTAAGGCACATTAAATCATACAACAAAAATGCTGTAAGAAAGCCCCTTACTGCTCCATTCATGCCCTGGAGCTTGCTGATCATTACATATAAAACACACGCTTATTCTCATAAAATGCATTAAGATTTTATGGCACAGTGTCTTGAAATCACTCAGAAACAACCTAGAAATGTCATTAGTGGGTGACTGTGCAATGTGAATTATAGCTTTTGCCCAGTATATTATTTCATACCCTGAGAAATTTGATCTACTCAAATCATAATTATTTTCGTTTTCATCTGAACATTAACCCTGCTCCATCTATGGGTGAATAACTAGCCTGGCTCAAAGTCCATTCCCCTTGAAAAGCAAAGTGTACACCAGCACATTAGGAAAACAAAGAGCCAGTCTCTGTTTCATGTTAAGCTGAAAACATCTGGAAAAACAGGTCTTGTTATATTTGGTGCACACTGCATGGCTGCTCTGAGATAGCAATGCAAGCACCACTATTTCAGATTAAAAAAAGAGTAATTATGTGTTGTTTTCTGACTTGGCAAAGAAGATGCTAAATAAATCATGTGAATTATTCAGTTTACAGAGACAGGTTATATTTTCTATTTCTTCTCTTTGCTCAGTCTCACATGACTTTAATACATGCAGAGGTGAGAAAAAAAAGGCCTTTCTTAATCTCTGAAGTATGGCTTCCTCAGCATTGACTGTAAATTGGGTTTTTCTAGGTGACTGGTCAGAATTTGGGTCTGCTGAAATGACTGCCAGGAATGACAACACAAGGTTAGATCGGCATCTCCATCCTCCTAAAACTTCCACAGATGGGCAAATCTTCCCCATTTTCCTCCTTTTCCTTCCTGCATCTTTCCAAATCGTGTGCTGAGATGAACATTCATGTTGGCAAATCTCTCTGTATCCTTATACCACCCCAGGAATCCTGGGGGAGAGGATGCCTACCAATGCTATGCACACGTGCTGCCAAATCCTGCTGAAGAGGATCCAGCAGGAACAGCCTGTTCAGCAGGAACAGCCTTCTCCTGGATATTTATGCCTCCCTGCTCAGAGCTCAGGTCTGACAAAAGTTATGATACCTCAAAGTACTCCATCAGAGTAGCAATAAACATTCCCTAATGCAACAGAGTGCCTGACTTACATGAAGCCTTTCTTCACAAGCACTTTAAACAGAGGATTACAGTCCCCTTGACACAGCATAAATCCTGGGTGACATGCTAGATGCCATGAATCAAATCAACACTCCAAGGGCTGCACCAGAGAGCAGCTGGCTCCTGAAGGCAAGGGGAGAGAAGAGCCAGAGGAACGCCCCTTCCCTGCTTTGATATGCTCATTCTGCACACCAGCTACAAGGCCATTGAGCTAATCACCACCATAAAAACATTATTTCAATGCCTCTTACATGTGACAGCACTCTTTATTACTCTGCCCTGCTAATTTGTCTCATCTCTCTTCTTTGGTTTTCCTCAGGCTGAGAGAGACTCCATCAGTACTGGGCATTTTGGGTAATTAAACCAGCCAGGATGCCTCCCTTTTGTCCTGGGACATGTGTCCAGCACCAGCTGAACACACCCAGCATCTCCATTCATGGCTGTCTGCAGATCCATGCTCTGATGGACATCACAGGACTGTGAGGCCTTCCAGCTTTCACCTTCTCTGTGTCCTTTGCTGTGTCCTTTTGTGATATGCTGGCACAAGGATGGATATGACCACTCTCTGGCTTAAGCCAGGGACATGTGAGTGGAGGGTTTGGATCAGGACCCCACAGGACATTGCAAAGATTGATGGTCTGTTCATCAGAAAGGTTAATCCAAAGAACTGGAAGACAGGAAGGGAAGATTTTTGTTGTTTCACTGGCCTTTATTGTTCTCTCAAAATTTCCCAACCACCTTCCCAAATGCATCCAGGCTTGCATTTGGGGAAGGGGAAAGACTCAGCTCTTGTCTCAAAGGTAAGGATTTCTTCTTACATGCAGTATGCCCTTCAAAATAAATGTTGTTTTAAATCACAAGGTTAGATCAGGTGTAAACTTGGAGGAGGGATTACAAGTTCAGCTAGAAAGACATGTTTTTCAGGTGCTCTCGCTATACCTTATTTGGCTTGCTGGATACTATTTCTTTTGCAATGCTTGCAAAGTAGAGTTTTATAGTTTCATATTACACAAACATAAACCAGTGAAATATAAGCAGATCAAATATAAACAGATGTAATAATGGCAATATATTGTACTTTGACTTCTTGTGTTTCAAAAAGGGTAATTACAATATCATCCATATTAATATTTCTTCATTGAAAGACTTGAATAATGGCTCAAAATGCAGCTAAATGTTACAGAACCAGAATGAAAGAATCACAGAGCACTTCAGGTTGAAAGTGACCTTTAAAGGTCATCTGGTCCAACCCCCTGCCAAAAGCAAAGACATCTTCAGCTAGATCAGGTTCATCAGAGCCCTGTTCCACTCAACCTTGAATGTACCATACCCTTCTGGTGTGAAAGCAGAAAACTTGTTTAGTCAGTGTGGATATCTGTAATGCATTAATTGGTATATAGCCTTCCTTGTACATGCAGTTACAAAGGCATAAAACAAAAAGAGTGTCTTGTAATGTAAAAAAAAAAAAAAAAAACAAAAAAACACCAAAACTAAAGAGTCTAAGGAACTATGTAAATGGTAGAAATCATACAAAAACATTGAAGGAAATAAGATGTAGTATCACAAACACAAAATATAACTTCCTACCTAAGAAAATATGAGACATAAAAGGCATAAGTGATAGCTGTACAGCTGTGTAGATATAAAGACATAGAGAATAGAATTCATATTATAATGATATCCTTTCCCCCTTTGACCAATTTAAAAGTGTCACAATCACCACCAAATATTCACCTTTATTTAACCCTTGGTCCTTTTTTTTTTTTTTTTCAAATATTGAGACAAAATCTTATCATTCAAAGTATGAGAATATTTTGAATTCTAAGAAATGAAAATGAGGAAATCATGTTGCAAAGCAGGATGCTTCCTTCCCCAAAATCTTCCACAGAGCAACACATAAGTAAGTCCCTACAGATTAAAGTAAATTTAAACACCTTTTGCATTTCTATCAGACATTTTTTCTAGGTTTTCAAAGCAAAATATTGCTTAATGCGCCTGGTTTCTCCTAGGCTGACATAGGGGCTAATGTGCTAAAAATCTTGTTGACTCCTCACTAGGTAGAATTAGCTCATTTTTTTTCTTTTTACTGAATTAGCTACATAAAAGAAATAAGATCTTTTACACTCTACAATCTGCAGCCAAATGCAGTGAGACAACTGCAGTATTAGGGAGCATCCTTCACTAAATGAAATCCTAACAAATGAAAGTTCAGCGCTTAGAAATATGTGTCTTTTCAAACTGTCATGTAAAATCTTTTGCCTTTAACTTGTGTTATATCAAAGTTTCCACTTATATCAAGAGCTACAAACTAGATTGATTGCCAGTGTTAGAAATGGACGAGTCCTTTAAAAGCTTCCCCTTTAAAATCATTTTATGCAGTCTTCAAAGCTATAACATCAGAGATATTAACAGCCCCAGAGGCTTTATTTTAAAGACCACATAGAAAAAAGGAAATATTTTAATATTAAAAAGTCTTTTATATAACCCCCTCAGACAGGGAGAGGGGGGAGAACCTCTGCTGAACCTTTTCAAAATATGTGAGCCAGTTTTTGCAGCAGATCCTGGTGTTTCTCAGCCTGGATGTCAAATTGCATTAGCTACCCTTCTGTTGCTCCATCCACGAGAAGGGAAGCTGAGGGTGTTACTGCTGTTGGCATATGGACTATGACAGCATCACTATAGGAAGGTGTATCCTGGAAAGTGCAGCAGTCAATATGCAAAATATAAATCGATTACACTTCTTTGTAGCTTTAATAGCTGTTGTCTGCTAGACTGAAGCTGTTCAGACTTGGTTACACATCCCTGATAGCACTTGGATGATATAGTAGGACTTGCTTTCAATAGACATTACCTATCTTCCATCAAATCTTCCTCCTGTCAAATCTTTTTAACCTGTTTGTGAAGCTTCACTTCCAGTAATCATGAGAATGCAAAGGGGCACTACCTTGCTGCAGGCTAAATTCCATGGAGAGATATTTCTCTATGACCAGTTATGTACTAACCAATGCAATGTCAACAACTGAGGACTATGAAAGATTCCCAGAACTTCTCTGATGTCTGACAACTCACTGTTCAGTGAGGTTTGCATTTTTTTGAAGCTTGTGCATCACAAACAAGGGCTTCACATCCTGAATCTGAACTATGTTTTTAATTCAGCCACATTTTCCTTCAGGCATGTGAGTTGCGATGTGTTGGGAGTTGCTTCAGCACTCAAATATTTTCAGGAAAAAGATGGTGAGGTAGTAAAAATCAAAGCAAACAGTAGTTTCCATTACAGTGATTTCACAACCAAATCAAACCAATCCCTACTTTTCAGTACATAAACATTTCTAAGACATCCTCAGCAAGCTTTCTCTCTAATACTATAGATATTATTGTGTACAAGCACATATGCAGTACTAGATACCTTTCACTTAACACTTTTTCCTCAAAAGCTAAGGTAGAGTTCATGGTGACATTAAGAAAACACTTCTCTGAAGTAGTAGACATCAAGTCACCCTCACTCATCTCTGTCTGTGTCCTTACTTGACACAGGTCAAGTCAATTGACCTGCACAGTCATTGATCTGCAGTAGGACTGAGGACAGAGCCATGCAATGACTGCTTCAACATCCACATAGAAAGGCCTTGTCACAGGCTGAGTGGTTACATGCAAACTAGCTCCCTGCTGGTCTGCAGTCCCTAACATAGATCAATGGAACAGGAAGGCACCATTTCACTTTGCTGCAGCGCTCCTGTAGTTCTGTCCTGCTATTCATGGTTGAAGCCGCCCATTCTGACTGAAACACAGATTCATTTATCCCGTCCTTATTTATTGTTGGTTCACCTTGCTTGAAAAATGGCCACTTCCCTTCTTTGAAAGATGTCTGGTGTTTTCTAACATTGGCTAATGGACATTCTTATTGATGGCTGTAATGTATTTGGCATCTCCATAAAGCAGCACACCTTGCTGGACCACAAAAGGAAATTGCAAGCTGGTAAATATCCCTGTCTTCTTGTCATTCTGCTCTCCAAGGATGACTCTGAGAGATAAGAAGCCTGACAGAGTCTGGAGTGTGCTGGGAGGCAGAGCAAGGAGTGAGGAAAACCCAGCATGCTGTCTCAGGGGTCTCCTCATCAGAGCTGTCACACAAGAAACCCCTAATTCCAAATGCACATTCAAAAGAAAAATGCGAACGCTTAGTCGTGTTCCTTAAGCAAGCCATGTGTCACATGGGTTTGCTTTGAACTGGAAGAGAAAAATAGGGTACTAGACACCTGGGACTTTCCCATTCTTGTACCAATGCATCACCTGGATCTCCCCCTGACACTTGTTGTATTTTAACTGTGCTGCAAAATCTGAAAGAAAAGTTACAGTAATTTTCTGACAATCCAGCTGCACCAAAGAGGATCACAATTCTACCACATGACCATCAGCCACTTCAATTCTAAGAAGCTTTCCATTTCCCTCCCCTTTCCAAGGCTTGTGCCATAGAATGTCACAAAAGAAACACAAATGAGACATGCAAAAAAAAATTGCAGAAATGCTCAGCTAAAAGACCTTCTCTAGCAGGTTAGCAGGTCTCTGCTGAAGAAAGAAAGAAAGCACTTCTACCCCACAGTGTTAAGGAGACGTGCTGGGAGCAGATGCACCAAACAAAGTAGGAGCTCTGGCCAGAGTGAGTAAAATTCTTTGTCACAGACATTCCTAAAAGAGAGGGAAAATACAGTTCACAATGATCTGACAGGAAACCTGCAGACCTTCACAGACTCCTAAAGTTTGTTTCAGATGCATACAGTACTCTAAAATTCATACTTTAAAAAGGTCTTGAAATATAATAAGCTTCTATGAAGCTTTAAACTTGGGATCTACATTTATCACACTTTAAATACAACAGATGGGTCCACAAAATTAGCAGCTTATCTGCATATATTTGTAGATAATAAAAGAAAATGCTTAATGAGCAAGTAAGAAGTCTGTATTTTTCTGAAACTTCCAGCCCTTTGGGCCACAGCACTATCCTTGCCCCAAATATAAGAATTCTACTGGCATCACAAGGAGGAGTGCAGGTGGAAGATTCTTTAATCTTTTAGAAGTTAAGAAGACTTTCAGATGCCCTACCTCCCCATCTCCACAATTTCTGCAATTCAAAATATGAAAGGACAAGAAAGAACAACTTTAAGAAAGAATTAACCTTACTTCAAACACTGTTAGATCATCCAGTTTTAACTTTTTTAAGCCTCCACAAATTATACAGAGCTTTACAGAGCTGCTGCTATGAACCTGACATACTTAGGTTTCTGTTGTAGCCAGTAGTTTTCAGAAGAGACAAACCATTTCTGCTGGTATGCTATGATGGATGTGCCAGGTACAAGAAATACCAATGACAGATCATTTTACTTCTTTGCTCAGAGATCAAAATTAATCTTATCCAAAAAAAGGAAGAGAAGTCAAGAGATTATACAGGCTTATAAAAAAATGTATGAAGGAGAACTTAACCTTGATTTCTGAACATTCAACTTTTTGTGCTTTAAACCAAGCAAAATTTGGTCTCTGGTATCACCAATATTCATACACTGACTGAGACAGTTTGTTTGTTGAGTTTCATTTATCCTCCCATGAACTATTTAACCAACTGAAACAAAAGTCACACACCAATGAACAAGCCAGGTGAGAGGTAAGAAAACAGTTATAAAGTTGTCTTACCCTTACTCAGATGGGAATAATATCAACTTCAATGTCACTATTGCCAAACTCTACCCCCAAGGGCACTATGAAACAAGTAAGCATTTAGGAGAAGCTAGAGGAGACAAAAGCTTGTGGGCTGTTTAGAAAATTCCATGGGTGAGAGAAGTGAAGGAAACACTCCTGACAGCTGGGGAAAGAGGTGGGGACAAATGAGTGGAATCAATTAATAAATTAGGCCAATCACTCTTGTAAATCCTTCTTAGTTCGTTCACCTTGTAATGTTTCTATATAGAGCAAAAAAGTGAACGCTTTTCATATTTTGACTTTGAAATTGGGCCAGTCTTTTTAATCAACATTTTAGTTAAAATATATATATATATATATATATATATGAAATTCTGAATTTGATCGTTTTTGACAAAGTTTAGAAGGAAAGTCAGACGCAAAGTTCAGATTTGAATAATGCAGTTACTGAGCAGCAGATACAAGCCATTACAGATGTAACATGCTGAAGATGATTAAAGTCAAAACGATGTGTCTTCAGCTTCAGCATGACAATTCTTCCTTTTTTTTTTTTGAAGAAAATTAAAGTAGGCACTGTAGCCCAGCAAAGGAAACTGGAATAGTTATGGTTAAATCTTTTTTCTTTTCTTTTCTTTTCTTTTCTTTTCTTTTCTTTTCTTTTCTTTTCTTTTCTTTTCTTTTCTTTTCTTTTCTCTTTTCTCTTTTCTTTTCTTTTCTTTTCTTTTCTTTTCTTTTCTTTTCTTTTCTTTTCTTTTCTTTTCTTTTCTTTTTTCTTCCTCCCCATCTTCCTCCCTCATCCTCTTTTGTTCCCCACCCCCTCAAAAATCTCATTTCAAGAAATTGTACAAAAAGAGCAACTGAACAAAAGAACTATCATGTCAAACTATATCAATAACAAGTTCAATAGTTTTTGTCACTTATTCAGAAGAATTTGAATCTGTTAAAAATCTGTGCGTTTCAATGCATTGAAACTTTATATGATTTAAAAATCTGAAATTCTGGATTGTTTTAGGTCAGTATTTTTCATCCCTGATTTTGTTTCAAGATATAAGTGATAAATACTACCTTTTGCATATTAAATGCTTTGATTTTGCAGAAAAACTAAACATATTGACAATGATATACTCTTCCTAAAGGAACAAATGAAACCTCAGCTAATCCACCACAAGAACCCACTACAGAGCTTAACAAGGTATTAGCCAACACATGACAGTGCAGAGAGCGATGGTTTTGCTGAAATACAATTAAGACACCTCTTTTGAATGAGAACCTTTTGACAAAGCCATGCATGAAGAGCGCAGACTTGTTTCAGGCCTGTGGTGTGCTGCACCTCTCCCTTAGTGCAGGGCAGCCTCAGCAGAGTGGTGATAATGGGGGATCCCACAGGTAGCCCCCACTCTGCACCAGTGATTGCACACCTGTGTGGCCTTGCCTTTATCTCACCGTGCAGCAACAACCTCTCACACGAACATCCTCTCTCTGTTTGGCACTGGAAATGATGAATGGAGTTGTTTTCTTGTAAGAACACCCTGTAAGAGCTGAAATGACTAAAAGGGGGTGAGCACTGCAGAGACAGGGTCAGCCTGGAGTGCTGCACCTGGGCTGGAGCTCCACAGTGCACACACAGCTCAGCATCCCTGGCATCTCACAGCAGACAAGATTATTTATGCTACTGCCTTTATACTGTTGGATCCACAAAATGGCATCTGAAATGATTCTTTGCAGAACCTGAGTACCTTTCCTACCAGAGTTATAATAAACCTCCTAGCACAGCACAGGTGCCTCTGCCTGTGCATCAAAGGCCATTCTCCAAGGCAGCCTTCTGTCTTTAAAAAACTGGGTTTGAATGGAGCTGCAGTGGGTCAGTGCCAAAGAACAGAAAGGACAAAATCATTCACTGTTGTTCTATAGACACAGATGCTGTTAATGTCACAAACCGTATTTCAAAGTGACTTGCACCTAGTGAAAATACCACATTTGCCACTTCACCCTCTGCTCTAAATTCCTATCAGCTCTTCTTCTCTTTTCACAAAAGGAAACACAGGTGATGAAAACTAATGTAAAGAAAATAAAGAGAAAATTTTCCTTTTCAGAAAAAAAAAGCAAGGAATCAAACTTCTGGGGAAAAAATACATCTGCTGCTGGGTCTCATGTCTCCCCACAGGAAAAGTTACACTCATTCCAGCAGGACTCAGTGAGACACAAATAATAGTTAGAGGAAGGCAGAGATTCAGTGTATTATTTCATTTGGCTGAAACAGTTGTGTGACCCTCCCCAGGGACAGTAAAACACCTGGATGGAGGGAGGCTTGCAGCAGCAGAACAGCCTCAGCTGAGCCAGCCTGCAGCTGTATGAATAGGTGTTTAGCATTACAGACGGAGTGGATTTAGTGGTAATTCCTCAGGATTGGGTTACAGCCTCTACAACTTCGCTCACCCCAGGGGTTCTCTGCTGGCAGATATTCAAGTAGGTCTCCAGAGAAGACACCTCTAGCCCAGGCAGCTGCCACCTCTAAGCCTTGGACCTCATCTTTTTTTCCCTGAAGGCTGCCATTCTCTTGGGCACGTACACAACATTTACTCAGAAGGTAAAATAACATTGTGCAAACTTCCCAGCTGGTGGCTGCTTGCTTAAACCAGGTTTTCTTGTGACTTTCTAGCTCTTGGCTTCTTGGTCTGCTCCCACGTGAAAGTGAGATGATTATTTGGGGACAGTTTCAGGAGAGTTCAGTCCTGGCATTGCCAAATGCCATAGAGGATACTCTGATCCTCATGAGGGCTACTGACACCTTCAGACACTGCTAAGTCTCTTAAAGAAGTGACATAATTAACCAGGCTCTAAAATAATTTATAATTAGAGTTCACCCAAAAACATCTCTTTATTTTGCTGACAACTGCCTGCCTTAACAGTGACTAAGTGACACTACAACATTCACACAAAATCTCCATAGATCATGAAAAATCTGCTTGAGAAAAGTTTGCCATTGAAACAGGAAAGCAGTTAGAACCACCTGATGTGCCAAGTACAACAGAAATGAACTGCATCCATGAAGGAGAACTCAGAGGAAATGCAGCAAGCAGTTTCCAGAACTCTGATTTTTCATTCTGTTTTCCAGCCTGTCTGAATCAAGTTCAAGAGGCACAAATGACTTATCAAAAGGGATCAGACATGAAGAAAACCAGGACAGGCTAAGAAAAACCCTGTGGAGAACCAGTATTAGTCTGGTCAGTAAAGAATTGGCTAGTGAAATATTGATGAGGGATTCACAAAAAAAAAAGAGGAGTTAAAAAAAAAAAAAAAAAAAAAAAAAAAAAAAAAAAAAAAAAAAGCACATATGATAGATTTTGGGGGCTATAAAAAGTATTGTCCAGAATACTTAGTGTGTAAAAACCCTCAAAAGCCAGAGATGCTGACAATGATGTTTGAACAAATACAGAGTAAGTTTTAGCATTCTCTTGCTGACTGATGTATTTTCCTTTCAGCATTCAGTTTCAACACAGACTGGAGAGTCATTAAACGTCAGGAGAGATCCTGTTTTGGAAATGAAGATGTCTGTGTGGGTGTAAGATTAAATGCTCTCCCATCTTTCAAATGACTCAGTGTCTCAAAGACCCAAATGCAATATTTTGGTTGAAATGCTGTTTAATCCAAGCCTAGCCATAATTTTAAGCATTCATAAAGGTCTGCAAAAGGACAAAGCCTGCTATTTGTCATTCTACTGACTTAGGAGATTTTACATCCCTTCTGTTCGGTGCTTGGTTCCCTTGGCTGTGTTGTCAAGATTAAGCAAAACAGCACAGACAGCAGGATTTTATATCCTTGACATGGCTGCTACCACCTCTAGTTATTGTTGGAAAGCTATTTGTCTGAAGCCTCAATCTGTTTAGCAAATGACAAAAACATGAAGTTGGGAAAAGGAGAGCAGAAGGAAAATTTCTACAAAGAGCATGAATTGTGGTTACAGGGTACTGCTTCTGTATTCCAGATCTGAAGTACTGTGTGGAATTACATGCGGGCATGGGTCCACAAAACCCTTTATCCAGTTATAAGGTGTCTTGTATCAGAGCAAGAATTGCAACAGGCACACAGTATAAAGTAACAGGTAAAAATTCACTACATCTATTCAAATTGGACTAAAATTTTGAAAGCATTACTTTTTACTTGAAGACTTTGTTTCGAAGGACCTAAAGCAACTTTAGGCTGGAGCACATGTCATCTGTCACCCAACAGTCAGCACAAATCTCAGTGTGCACCTTGGCAGATTCAGTAGGAATATGACCATTGCTCAGTGCCTGCCCTGGATCCCCCTGGTACAGCCAGGTGATTTTGCAGTGCAAAGATCCAGAATTAATGAACATGGAATGGTGGCTTGATTTCTGTTCCAATAACTAATTGGTGAGGAGCAGAGCTGTTCCCCCAGGGCCCGTCTGGACACACACACTGCATCAGGCATCACTAATGAAATGAAGGGGGCTTAACACGCTTCAGCTGAGCCTAGGCCTGGCACTAAGTGCTCAAACTCTGAAATTCAGCCTTTCCTGACAAGATCCCACCAGCTGTGAGGCACCATAATCACTGCTTACTTTTGAAATTATTGGCCATGGGTTACGACCTCTGGATTTCAGAAAAAAACACCTGTGACTGTGATTTGTGGTGAGGGTCCTTTACCAAAACCAATGCAGTCTGTGGAGATTAGAACAGCATGTCTCACAAACTCAGCAATTCACCCTCCAGGTATTTGATGGATGGAGTGTATTCTTGTGGCTACAATGTGTTTTTAGGCTGAATACACCAAACTCCAGCAGCTACTAATACTCCGAGTAGCAGAGAAGGGACTACAGGCATCAGGCCAGAGGGGAAGAAAGCCAATCCCAAATCCCCAACATCCACAGCTCTGCATGAACTGCTGCAGGCATACAAGGCAATGCTGCTGGCCCAAAGAGAGACTTGGTGAGTTGCCACCACCCACTTGTGAACTCACAGCCCTTCACCAGCCAGCAGCTCCACAGCTGGGCTGCACTCCTCTTTCCCAGATGGAGACAGGGGATTGTTCTGCAGACCTTCCTTGGGGCTGTGGAGAGTGGGAGCTCAGTCCCACAGACTGTGAGGCTCAAAAGTCATCAGGCAAGCACATTCTGGAAACAATTACAGTTTCCTTTCTCCAGAGAACAAGGCTCTCAAATATTGTATTACCTTTCTTCCAGCAAACCCCATGATATTTATTTTCTGTTACACAATGTATACATTATCTACATGAATCATTAGTGCTAAACAGTGTTACAAAATGAAAAGGCAGATGATAGTGTGGTCCAACAGCATTAAGCTATAAAATGAAGGCTGTTTGTCAAGTAAGTAAAGCACCAGAATTGAAAATGAAACAGTTTTGCAATGAAAGTGCAGAGAGAGAAGCAATTATTGAGTAATTATTTCTAGCAGGGTTATGTGATAATTGGACTCTGAATCAAAAATGAAAACAGCATTGACTTGTTAAAAAATTAAAATAAATCAGGTGAAGTAAAAAATATAATTTGTTGGGGTTTTTTAAAGTATTTGTCCATAAAACAAAAAATCCCAAACAAATTTATTTCTGTGTCAACACTCTGAATAACAACAATGTCCACAAAAAGCTCATATTTTGGTAGATTCACACAAGAGTAGGGCCAATAGCCCATCAGTTCACACATGCAACCAGGGCACCTCAGCAGCTGATTTTGTTCCCTCCTGGCCTCTCCTGCTCTGTGTTGAGGTCAGCCCTTGTGAGTCCCAGGGCTTGGGCTTGCATGCAAGAAATAACTATTCAGTGAAACAAGGAGAGAGACTGCTTGAGAGGGAAACCTCCTGTTTTTCCATCTACTGCAACAACTATTTAGGCGCTTCATATTTAATAAAAGTTTCCACAAGTAGGACAGAAACCAGCCCCCCAGGGAATAGTTCAGCTTCCCCAGAGGACAGAAGCTTGCACCCCACTGGCATTGGGGGCAACACCTGGTTTGGGCTCTCACTATCCCCCCCGTGGTGACCCTCATCCTGAAAACTTCTTCAGCAATCTCAGGGCAAGCTCCCAAATACTTTAAGGATGACTAAAAGTCATGCTTTTCAACACAGCAACTACTCAGCAGGGGGAAGGGGTAGGAGGGACGCTGCTTGGTGCAGAGGCTTGCACAAACTGGACTGAGTGCTTTATGGGTCTAATTTTGTCACTGTCTGGTTCACTGGCTGCTGGGCTTTCATTAATCAACAGGAAACACCATGCTCGGCTAATTTGGAAAAGTCAATCTGTTATGAGCTTTCACTTGTTTAGAAACAAGCCTGGATGAAGAGAACAGCATGGCTAGAGAGTCTTAAAAACAGGCTTTCAGCCTCAACCCCTGTTGTCAGACGTCAGGCAGCAGGGGAGTCCCCTGTTAATGCCTTTTACAAGCAAATCCTCTCCCCCCACTGCAATATCTATCTGTATCACTGTTATTGCTTTCCTGACAATTCCTCTGTCTCTCCAAAGAGATAATTGAAATGTCCTGCTGTTTCTCTGAGTTTGTCTTTTGAAGCCCATTAAATCTTACTCAGCTATGTATACCTTGGAGAAAATAAACTGCTATGCCATGATTAATCATCTCAGATCCTGGCTTATTTGGGAGGTGGAGGTATACTGAGAATGACTGAGAATGTTGAAGGGTATTAAAGCAAATTGAAAAAGAAAGAGCAAAATGAAAGCCCTTGAGCACTAACTAGAAGAGGGGGAATAAACAACCAAAAACCAGGATTATTAAAAAAAGAACCACAACCCAAACAGAACCTCTTCCTTGCATAACGTGTACAATGATGTCATGGAACATGCTGTTAGAGAGAAGGTGAAAAGGAAAACACATGGCAATGATTAGTCACATGAAGGAAGACACTTGGATAAACAGTGATGAATACTGTGTCAGCAAGGGGGGGCAATCCATAAGGAAAAGCAGAGCTTCTATGTAAAAAAGGAAAGGAAAAAATTATATTATTAAATTCTGGTACTTAAAATAAAGAGAGAATAATAAGTGTAATGATTAGATTCCTCTCCTTTAAATAAAAGCTCCAAAAATCCAAAAAGGATATTGGTCTGATTGTCCCTTACTTTTAAATATCCTGGGTGCAAGCAACTATCATTCTAATTGACTTTGCAATTCCATTTTCAAGCAAAACCCGCTTGTGTAACAGCTGCTTCTGGAAAATTTATGTGCCTGAAATGGTGTATACCTGCTATGCTGTTCCAGTGGCAGTGATATAGCAGGAAAGCCACTGTGGAGTTAGACCAGAAGGCAAGACAGAAATAGGAAGTCTCTGCAATTTCTTTAAATAAAGAACAACTAGGGGAAAAGCAGAGAAAGCTAAGAAAAAGCAAAGTGCAGAGAAAAAAAAAAAAAAAAAGAGAGAGAACAAAGTAGCAAAGTTCGGTGGATAATGAAAGGAAACACGACTTGAGATCAGTGTGACAATCACTCCTTATCTGCACACAATTAAGAGATTACACGGACATCAAAGGCAAACTCTGCTTTTTGCAGTTTGCATATACTTGTTAACACAGATTTCTTCATTCAGTAACTTTTTCCTCAGTTTGACTCTTCAGATAACATCCTATTGCTTTTCTGCCAGTTGTTGGAAATGAGAAACCACTAAATCCTATTTTTTACTTGTAAGATTCTTCTTGCCCTGCTTTCCTTGTTAGGCAGTTTTCACACAAAACTTTCACTCCCACAAGGAGTGCTGCTGCCCAATAATTTAAAAGGTTTCCTATACGACCAAGGCTTGAATACATTATCCCACACACGCTCATGGTGTCCTGGTGTTGCCACAGGAGATGCAGTCCACATCAGATCAAAGTACCAAGAAGGAGTTCTCAAGTCCAACACAAACCTCCTTTGTGACAAGAAGACCTTGTCTTCCTAAACCTTCTTGTTTAACCTCTTCTTTACGGAGAGACCACCAAAGCCTCTTGTTTTCATAGTTATTTTTTAAACAGTGTCCAGTGTCCTTGAGAAATCCCAACTCCAACCAAAACTGTGCCTCTGCTGCTCTCAGCTCAGACTGGAGCAAGAGGACTGCAGTCGGCTGCTGACCATGCCATGGCCAGCACAGGGCCAGCAGTATCTGCCTTGTTCTCCTACCTTCACAAAGGGCTTAGGTCCCTTGATCACAGGGTCACATCAGAAAATAGGATCCTACTAAAAGGCTCAGGACTGGTGCCAAAATGGTACTCAAGATATTCTGAATCTCTGCAATCACCTTAAAATACTACAAAAGAGCAAGCAGTATCCTAATCTACCTACCCTTTGCCACTCAATTTATTTTACATTAAACAATACATTCCTTAAGTTACTACGGAAATCCTTTCTCTGAGCACCGTAACTAATTAATCCCTCTGCAAATAGAGAGTGTTAGTCCAGAGAAACTGCAAATATGGTGCTTGTCAGTTCATTTGATAGTGCCTGATATATATGGCAAAACCTCAACTTCTTGGTCAAAGTTGCATTAACACTTAGACAAATTGAAGTCCTCTTGGAGTTACAGGGGAAAAATGTCCAAGGCCATAAGCAAGCATACAAAAATTATTTCAATTTTATTGATTCCCTGAGCTGGCACTTAGTTCCTTGCCTTTCATAGATATGCTGCCACTGCATATTACAAACGTGCCTCTTGTTTGGTTTCACTTTTCCCTCAATAGCAGCTGCCTTGGCAGTAAACAGATGTAAAACATGAATCCTATCCTGCAATGAGCACACATCAGAAAAAAGACATTGTCCCCACCGACCGTCATGTCACAGCTTTCAAGTCCCAGGAACAACAGCATTTTGAGGCTAAGAATTGCTAAATGATTAAAACTCAACCAGATGCACTGTGCAGCAGAAGCAGCAGCCTCTGTGGAAAATTCACGAAGGTTATCCTTTGAAAATGCTAATCAAAAGAAAAATGATTCACTTTGGTACCAGCCACTCTTTAAAATAACAAAGAGTGTGCTCATTTGGATTGCAAGACTATTTGTGTAAAGACAGGAAGAACATGGGTTTAGCATAATGATGAGGTCATGTTGTCAGAAGCCAGCCCAGACAAACGTGTCCCCAGGGGCCAACGGTTTAAGGCAACAGAAAGAATCACCATGCTGGACTGCAGGGATTATTTTTTGCTCTGCAAACAGCACACTCCACTCCGCATCAGTGGAAACTTTTTCACCATTCAGCAACACGTGGGCTTTGGCACTGCAAACTCTGTGACTTTCTCGAAAGACCAATGAACAATAGTTGTTGAGAGGCATTACAAGAAGCATGTGTTCAGTGTTTCAACCAAATATGGTTGGCTTTGACATCCAGGACTCTAGCTGTGGGCACATGCCAAAACAGAGAAGACATTACCTTTGTTTTCTAGTTCATCATGAAATTCACAGCTTTCTCCATGCTTGTCATTCTTAAAGCCCTTACCATTGAGTAGCAGAGAAAGAAAACCCTACTCACAGATCAGAATTTGACCAGTATTTGGAAACTGCTTTTAATACAGAGCTTCCACAGAGAACATGCATTGTTCATTTCTTAGGATGTGCACAGGCACAATACAGCCAAAGCCTGAATTCACCAACTGTCCGAGGAGACAAAGCAGGTTTAAGTGCAAAGCTATTAAAATACATTATTGTACAAAGAAGTATTGCTGGGAGAGTGCAGTCCTCAGAAATATACCTCTGCAGAGGTGAGGCAGTGTCATGCTACAGGCTGCCCAGAGGTTGTGGGGTCTCCATTGTTGAAGGTATTCAAAACTCACCTGGACACAGCCTGAACAACCTGCAGGAATTATTTTGGTCTGGGGCTTGGGCTAGAGACCTTCAGAGGTCCCTTGCCATCCCTGTGAGCCTGTGCCTCTCTTAAGCCAGGCAGAACTGAGCACTGGCATCTCTGCAGAAACATCTGTTTAAGAGCAGAAGAAATAAAGAAGAAGGTGCCATTTCAAACAGGAAAATCACTTAAACCTCCTGATTCCATGTGAGCACAGTGTAAGTGTTAGCTGCACGTTACAATTCAAGGAAGCACGTTGCAAAGGGCTGGTGCAATATACCCAAACCTACACAATAAAAACATCTGAATCTCAGGGCATTTCAGTTGATGACCTTGCCCTTAATCCTTTATTCCATGTTATATCAGAAGAATCAGGGATTACCAGAACATGACAGTTAAACAGGCAACAGTTCATATTTTGACCTCATTCAAAAGAGTTGTTCAAAGTGATTAATTTATCTGTGCATTGTAATTTCATTCATATATAGTGCAAAGGTGGAACATTCTATAAAATGGAAGCAATTAGAGCCTGTACTTTTTTCCAACTAACTTTTTCCCCATTGTCTTCTAAGGGAATGTAAACCAGAATTAAGATTATTCCATGCAGAAAAAAACCCAAAACACCAAAACCAAAACTATAATAGTAATTTATACTAGTTGGCTTTAGATGAGGTACTGAATTCAGATGATGAAGGGAATTCCTCTGTCAAAGGGTCTTATTAAACCAGGGTGTGGGAATACCCTCCTGTGATAAAAGCACGTATTAGTCAAGAAATAACTTTCAAGGATGGCTGCTGCCAATGAGCATAAATCAAGGACTGCAATTGATTAACTAATTTAAACACTAAAGACAGCTTTGGTTGCTATGGCAATAAAAGAAAGGTCAAAACCCTGATGACCTTGGAGGCTCATGATCCTCTGGAGATTTCAGAACCTAGTCTGGAAATATATTAAAAGATATAATGCTAGCCAGATCGCCCTGTAATAGCTTGGCTGTTTTTTCAGCTGGAAGACAGACTTTGCAGCATGTTTCACACCAGTCTCCAGTGTGCAGCTAGCTCCGACTACCTGATATCTTTTCACCATCAAAAATCAGCTGGGACATCTGAGAGCCAGAAATATTTCCTTTGAGCTCCATTGTTGGCGTGTTACTACTCTCAAATTTCAGTTCCCTTTCTCATTGAGCACTTTATTATCAAGTTCTTATTGCTAAGATAGCTTCCTGGGTAGCTGCTCCTAAATTCATTGTACTTTTCATCCTACATACTACTTAGAGGTTTGATTCAGAGCCTTTTGATGCATAAAAAGTCACTGTAGAAAGTGGTAGAAAAGCAGCACCTGAACATCCCAGGAGAAACCGACACAGGCCACTGAACTCAGTGATTTAATCTATTTGCAGCACCTGAAGAAGTGGGCAGTGATACTCAGGAAACCTCCTGGCCAAATGTTACACCTGACTGCTGTTTGACCTCCACTGCCTCTAGTTGGACTTCATTAGGATCCTCCTCCTTTTACCCATCCAACCCAAAGAGCAGCAAGGAACTCAGAAATTCTGCCTGTATTGTGTCTGAGTTCAGCTATCACTGAATAACAGGCATCTGTGAGAAGCAAGCAAAAATAAAATGACTGTGTGACCAAAACAGCCTTATTGTGTAAAGCATTTGCCAAATTTCAATAATTATATAGACGAGCCTATTAGCCTTTTTTTGGAAAACATGCTCTTCATTTCAAGACATACTAAACAGTCATATGTCTTGTGTTTGAGTGCAAACACTCATTTCTTTTGTCAAGATGGTCTACTCCTCTGCAGAAGGGCTTTGCTGCTTCAAAATAAATACTGTTTCTAAGAGGAATTTGTCACAACCTCAAGATTAGCTGTTATTCCCTATTGCATTTGTAAAGACTCAGATTACATTCCAATCATGCCTTCTAGAAAATATTGCAGCATGCTTTCCTCAGTTTTTAATTAAAACATTTATCTGTAATTGGTATTACATTAGTATTGTATTGTATGTTAACCAAGGTGGAATCCACATTTGTTCTACTATAGCCACCAAAATTGCCAGCTGCAAACGGGCAAAACCCTTGAGACAAATGCATTCTGGATCATTTGGCTTTAGGCTAGTCCCTTAAGCTTATTTATTTGTTATTGGGTTTCAAATATTTTAAAAGCTGGTCAACTAATTGTAGGTGCGATGTTCCTACCTACCACAGGATTTTTACAGATTTCACAAAGAGTATAGAAAAAGTTGTATTTGATGGGCATCACAGAGCAAAGCAGGACAAGAGGGAATCCAATCAATTTGTTGGCTGAAGGAAGTTGAAAAGATTCATAGTTTGAAGATGACACTTGAACCTTTGTGTTACAATGATGCTCTAGACAGTGTCTGATTCACCTTCAGCATGCAGGCACAGGGCACCAGAGAGCATTAGTTCAGCTACAGAAGTCACTTAGTTTGTTGAAGGGAAAGAATCCAGTTGGCTGGCTTTGCTCTTCCTAACAAGAAAACACTCTGGGTCATCTCCACAAGCCATCAGGCTCATTTGAATATTAGTATTTTAATGGCCACATATCTTTATCTTCTCTTTTTTGTGCCCTGAGTCCATGAAAGCTTTTGTGACAGCTGCATGCTATTTATTTATGTGAGAGCAGATTATAGCCCACTTGGGAACATCAGTCTTGATGCACAGAGCTCACTCTGCACTGCTCCAGCAAGAGCAGAAGCACTGATCCTTCCATCATAAAACTGGAGGGTGCTGGGAAGAATTCACCCATAAAATTTATAGCTATCAACATATCTACGACCTTCGACCTTACTGCATAGTATTCATATGCTATAAACATCATCTCCATCCACAGGAGAGCTGCTGTCATTGAGGGAATGAAGTTTTCCCTGATAACCACACAGATACCCACTTCTTTTTCCTTCTGCAGAGGAGAATGTAGAGGTTTGACCCTGGCTAGATGTCAGGCACCCACCAAAGCCACTCTATCACTCCTCTCCACAAGTGGATGGGGAAATAAACTAATAACAAAGGGTTACGAGTTGATATAAGGTTCATGAGAAATCCCTCACCAAATACCATCACAGGTAAAACAAACTCAAAATGGGGATATTAATTGAATTTATTACTAACAAAACCAGACCAGGATAATGAGAAGTAAAAAGACTCTTAAAACACCTTTTCCCTACTCCTACTCCATCCTAGCTCTATGTCCTACCCCCACAGCACAAGGAGAAGGAGAACAGGAGTGGTCAGTTCATCACAATCATATGCTGTTCCTGCTGCAGCTCAGAGAGAAGAGCCCTGGGCATATCTGGGCATGTGCCTCCCAGTCTGATTTTCTTCAGACTTTTTCTTAAAATTCATTTGGTCACTATAACTGTTAAGCTGCAGGTCATTGGGTTTCATGAAGAGATTTTGGTTGTCATTAAACAATTTTACCTACTTTCAGATTCCAGAGGCGTTCTCTCAGCCAAAGTTTGCACCCAGTTCAATGAGCCCATGACCAGAGGGCTGAAGCCTTCCTGCAATCCCACCTGGTCCAGTGCTCCGGCTGTGGTTGCCTCAGTGGGGACAAGTATTCAATGCCACTGCACCCGGGCAGGTGCTTAAAGAAATAAGGAAGGAAGTCCAGCCCACATTCCACACAGCCTTGTCTGTCTAGGATGGGTTGAGAGCCAACCCACTGTCTCTTACCTCCCCTAAGCTTGAGTCAAACAATATGCTTTCCACAGAGCCCAAGAGTAAAGGTAGGGATCAACTGGAAGCTGCTTCATGTGGTGAACTCAGGATACAAGGGAAACAACAGGGGATGATGAGGCCAGGTTGCATTTTTAGCCTGGGCACCAACGCATTTTTTCTTACACATTTTATTTGTTGCAGTGCTCTTTGCCTCTGGTTCTTTTGTATCCTGTATGGAAAAGTTAAAACCACTATTTCTTGCCACGAACCATCTGATCACTTTTATTTGACAAATACAGCCTTCTTGAGAAGTCAGAGAGCAATACTCAGTTGTTTGCAAGTATTTAAAAGAGCTTCCAGTTTGATAAAGGAAATACCAGTGTCACAAGCCTGTTTTTGTCTAGAACGCTGTCCCAGTCCCACTAGCAAAACTGGCTCCTTCTCTCCATAATTCCTTGACATGATTCAGTAGCCCTAAGCAAAGGCAACATGTTAAAATCCATTGCTGGACCTTACCCCATCAGAGTCAAATTGTTATAAATTATCACTCACCCCAGGCAGTCCAAGTTTATTCCATTTGATATGCAGACTGACATTCACAGTCCTGGGATATTTGATGGTTTTTGCCAGAGTTTCCCATTTTCAGAATATGTTTGAGCTATACATTAATAGTAATAATATTAGGACAAAAGCTATCTTATGCAGTTTGGGCACAGGACAGTTTATACAGCAGAATCTGATGTGTCTAGGCTTTGACTGATGCTCACAACATAAATTCCTCTAGTAATTAACCTGGACTAATAACTCCCACCCATGCTTAGGAGACCACCCTCTTGCCCTCTCCAGCTATAGACTCATCATTTAAAGTCAAAATGCCTTAGTGGCTGCTCCTGGCAGGTTGAGGAGGAACGAAAGCATAAACATTTCTGAGAGTGAGGGAGATAGTGGTGAGGAGGGAAATCATGTATCAGTCAGTCCCCAGCTGATGTCTTATTTTTGTAAGAATGATATGTCTTGTTCATTTTGCTGATGTGAAATAGAAAAGAGTATGTGCAAGGCAGAGGATGAATTGATGATGGTGAGAATGGAGGAATTCCAAATGACAAGACAAAGCAGCTCTGGAAATCTCTTGGACCAATTTGCCTGCAGCAGTCTAGCAGGCTTGATTCTCCATTATGCTAAAAATTTCATCCTACTTTGACAAACTAAGTGAGCTTTGCTAACCGGTAAGATGCTGCATTTTTAGAAATATGAAAATCCAAGAAGAAAGAAAAAAAATCCCAAAGGTATTTAAAACCAGGAGAAATCACCCTTCTGCTACCTATGTAGGACACCCCTCCCTTCCCCCTCTCTCCCTTTTGCTGTGCCTTCTTAAGGAGCAGACACAAGGAGCAAAGAGAATAAAGGCTGTCATGCTTATGGTCCTCAGGATAAGGAGTGCATCAAGGGCATAATTGGAGTGTGCTGCTTGCCTGTTACTTGTTTTCCAAAGCCTGTAGAAAGATAAGCATAAATCAGAGCAGCTCTGAAGTGGCTATCTTCATATCAGGGGCTGACAGTCCTTGCAATACTGTCTGGAAAACACTGGACCCAAGAATTTCCCATGGCAGCTTATGCTATCTTTACCTTTCCATGGCTTCCCCTAGCACAAACACACAATTAAACCCAGTGCTCACCAGTGTATGGCTGTGGGTTTGTGATTGGAGGGGAAAAAAAAGAGACAATAAAGAAAAAAGGGTGCTTTACAATGCACTTTAAACATACCTTAAAAGCATAAGCACTGGATTTTGTCTCTTTGTGCTCACCAGTCTCCCAGGCCACAGCAGTGTGCAATCCCTATGGTTAAACCAGCAAGCAGCAATGTGCATGTGGAAGAACAGGAAGATATTAGAAAATGTTTCAAGATGATCCTCCAGATGGGTCTTTGAAACAGATGCAGCAGGATAGAAGCTCTTCCTGAACTGGAAGGCCAAAATTAGGGATTTATTGGGTCACATTAAGGACCTCCCCTAGTTTCCCATCTAGCCATCTGAAGAAGAGCAGAGCAAGTCTGTTACAAACCCTTCTCCAGATCATTGCTCCAGGCTTACAGACTCTGCAGCTCAAGGACTTTCCAAGCCAGAGGCAATGCCCTTATACTCAACAGCCCTTGGGGAATTTTCCTGCCATGAATTGCTCTCATAAAAGAGACATTTCAGCATTTTAAGCAATGCTGTGCACATTTCTCACTACCTGGGTAAAGAAACACCTCCTTTTGTTTGTTTTGAACTCACTGCCTGCTATACTTTTTGATGCCCTTCAGTTTTTCTAATGAATAGGAGAGTCTTTTATTCACTTTTCTTTCACTTTTTTTTTTTTCAAGTCTTTCACATAACCTTTTCAGTAACCTCTTTTTCAGGCTGCAAAGTCCTACCTACTTAGCCCTTATGCAGAAGCTATTCAGTAAATTTAGCTCATATTACTTTTATGAAACTCTAGGGTTTTTTTCACATTCTAGTCCATGTTTTTAGGGAAGGAGGGAGAAGAGAACCAATATAAAACACAATATCCACAACCTGTGGAAACCACAGTCTAAGTGAGGGTCTGGTATGCTCTGGAGACTTTCTCCCACACAGAATCTGGATTGAGCCATCCCAGCCCCTGCATTGTAATTATGCTTCCAGGACCTCAACAATCAACTATTTTTAACAAAAAAAAAAATATACCAGTTCTTGAAGAGGTTAACCCATCTTCCTCTTAACTCCGAAGAACTTTCTGGTACTCTTTCCCCACAGGCCTTTGGTTCTTCCAGTGGCTGTGGTATTCTCAGTAAAGCTCTAAAGGGACCCCCAGGAAGCCTTAATGCTTCTTCAGGCTCAGCACCTTCTAACCACAGGGCTGTGTCTGTGGTACAGCTGGTCTGTCTCTCCTCCAGACATCAGCCACACAGATCATGCCCTCTCCACACTTGTCTACCACCCATCCAGTATTATACTATATTATACCTGTATTACATTTCAACATGTTTCATAACCAAGCAACATGAAAGTTTCCATGAAATCTTTCCTTTCTCTTCCCAAAAACTCTACTCGGCTACAAAGAGATTTCCAGTGCTGCCCACACCTTGCCCCCTCTCCTCTTCTCTCCATTCCAGTGCAATTGCTTAGGCAATCTTCCTTACAAATGAGTGAATGTCTGCTGAAGGTGTTCCAAAGCATTATAGAGAGCCAGGAATTAACAAAAACAGAAAGTTCAATAAAATAATATAGAGAATATATGAAAAATATTGATTGTGCATCTGACAATAAAATATTTTAAAACTATGTTTTTTCTAGGCTTGGAATTGCCCATCATCTGATTTTGGACAAAGCTTTTGTTGAATATCTTAGTTCAATTTTCTTTTTTTGCTGTTTGTGATGAGCTGTGTATGCTTGTGTTTGCCTTAGTGCTGTCTTTCAACAACATGGATGAAAATCTGTCAGAGCATTAAGTATTATCAGTTATCACTGTGGCTATATAAAGAGATTTGAGGGCCCTGGTTCTGTTAGGATTTTTACATTTAATTGTGTTCACCTTGAGAAGGAGAGTTACACAACTACTCCACTTCCATACAGATAGGATTTCTTATAAGCAGGAACTAGCGCTTTGGGGGGTTCATTTGCATAAAGCCCTATTAATAAAAGCAAAAACATTTGATCAGAATACTGACATTCTAACGAAAGAAAATTTGGATGTTGTAAGGAATGTGGATTCCACCTTGACAAATCACCTATGTTCTTTCTTGTTGATTTAGCACTGTAATAAAAGACAATGGTCTGGGGTTTTTTTTTTCTTTTTTCCACTGGGTTGTAATAATTTACAACTGATTTTTTATTTCCTTTCACACAGTGCCCTGGAGCTGCCTCTAACCTTTTCCCCATAAGCAGTAAGAATTTGGATCCTTTGTTACACAGAAATAAATGTAATATTCATCGTCCAGTAGTGTGATAATTGGTGTGGGGCCTTTCAGACTCAAGGCAGCCTCTGCGTTCCCTCCTCACTCTGAAGATGGGTTTCCTGTCCTGTATCACCAGCAGTTTGCCCTGCCCTCTGTGAGACTGGAAATAAAAGCATCGCTGCCTCCAAGGGATTGCTTTCTCCACTGCCACAGAGAAACCAGGAGGTGCTGGGAAGTGTGGAACCCATAGCAAGATGGACATAAGCACCTAGAAGACACAAGTCCTCTTCTTGGCAGCAGCTGAGAGAAAGTCAACATGCTCCCCAAGGGCCTCTTTGGAGACAGAAGGCTTAACATGACCTCTGGCTGCCATGGATCCCCAGCAGCATGGCTGGTAGGGGCATATGGATCAAAACCACCGAAGTCCTTGGAAGCTGGCTTCTGCAGGATCTCCAGCTAGAAGTCAGATGGTGAGTTCTGACCCCAGTGCCTAAAGATTGTAGTGAAGCTCTCCTCACTCCTTTTCACCTGCACCTGCTCATACCTCACTTTCAAGAAGTCTCCATGGAATCTCCTTAGGCACTGAACAAAGTAAAGCCTACATCACGACTCCATACCAGACAAGGCAGAGTAATTGATCAGTTTCATTTGCATCACTCCTTTGTCCCATCACTCCATCCTGTCATTGCAGGTAACAAACCTATCACCATTAAAAAAGCCAAAGGGTTAACAATATAATGCATTTCAATTTGACACCCAAATGAAGGGATTTCACAGCAGGAGCAAGGATCAGAGGAGATAAAAAAGACTCCACACCTCCAAATACCAAATGCCTTTGATTCAGGGTTTATGGCATTGTCAGATTTTGGATTAAAGGTGCTTGAGTCCATAAACCCCGCAGAGGAAATATTCTCACTGGCAAACAAAATAGGGCCAATGGAAGAGAGCAAAGAGAGCGTGCATCTACTTCTGTCGTGAAAAGATCTTGCCTCCCCTATATTTAGGCTTGATACACCATTTCAGTAGTAAATAACAACTGTAAAATCTCAAAAGTGTACTGCTCAGGACAGGAACTTGCATTCTATATGAGGGAAAACCATATTCAGCTCTTAAACGACAGAGTATGGAATTGTTCCGTAACATTGACTTTGCAATGTTGAAAACAAGTTAATCTCACAAACAAAAGACAAGGCTACAGGAAAGCAACTCATCCCTGTGCTGTTACTAATGATAAATGTATGTGCTCTCAGCCTTGGTAATACAATGCACTCTCCCCAGATGAGTAATATGCTCAAATAACCAGCCTTGGAGACAGGAAATGGACAATTTATTTCATCTTTATTTAATGGTCAGCAAACAACACATTACAATTAAAGAGGGTCCCATCTTTCATGCCATGCACAAGGATTTTAATCTCATGGACTTACACTGTAAAACAAGAGGGAAATTTCTGAGGAAGTTCCTTAGTAGAAATGACCTTTTACAAATGAATTAAAATATATGTGCACTGGCTAAGACTACAGCTTGGAAGACAAGCTCTTGCAAGGGATTAAGAAACTCCTCTGCTCCTTATTTTTCTCCTGTAGGTTATGGAGATGCAGAATAAAAGATGTCCCCTCCCTTTACAGATCTTGTAGACAGTCAAGTATGGGAACAGGTGAAGAAGCCTTCAAACCTACTGGCCAGTAACATGAAATTCTTTACTGCTCATTCAGGGCAGCAGCAAGTTGCTTCCCAGGTGCCTAAATATAATATTTACTCTTTCTGGGGGATGCTCCTGAAGGCCATGGATGAATGCCCACAAGACTACAGATTATGTCCATATAAAGAGTTGAAAAGAGAGGCACCAGGTCATGAGACCTCCTGATTAATCACTAACTGCTCTTTCCTGCAGAATTTGAAGATTCATCATTTTTAATATGTTTCCTACAGGCAAAATTTCAGGAAGGTCCAAGGCACTCTTCACAGGAGTCTCAGATTGAGAGGGGGTTTTGGTCATCAGCTCCCCTTTCATGAGAAAAATTAGGAAATAAGCACTCTCTTGGGCTTCTACCATGAACAGTAAAAGTATATGGAGAAATGCTAAACATATTCATTTATTTGTTATGGGTGAAAATACCCAGGTTTTGTCAAAGTAGAAAAAACCCAAAACTAATATTAAAAAATCCCACAACAGTTAGTTAGTTTTATTTTTTTCTGTCAATGGAAACCAGGTACTTTCTGAGGTGGATTGGTTTTTGTATTGATATGCATTAAGACAAACTGAAGCATTTCCAGTGCTGCTGCAGAACAACTGGTCCTTCAAAATCACAAAGAAACTAAAAAGGTACCTCGGGTTTATGTCCTTTGATTTCCTGTTTGTTACAAGTTTTCATTTTTAGGCAGATACCAATGCTGCATGACAAGGAAGACTGCCTGCACAAAATAGAGTTAGCGATATTTACAGCAGGAAAGAACAAAGTAGCAAAATTCTAATCTCCTCTAAGGATTTCAGTTCTTCATTAGGACTTCAGTGCTGGGCAACAACTATTTACAGACAAAGTAGACCTCATCACTCTTTTAATTTAGTTCTTTTGCACAGCACACAACACCACAAAAAAAAAAAAAAAAAAAAAAAAAAAAAAAGGTGTTTGATATCACTCAGACATTCCTCAGTCCAACAGAGTACATGCTTAACTTTCTGATGTCTCCATCTCTCCAAGCCAGTCAGATGCAATCTGGAAGCTATGTAGTCCTATTAGTCTGGCACAGCACTTGAACTAATTATCTAGAGACAGAGCAGTTTTGTGATTTCCAAATACAGATGGAGAATCTTCAGTTGGCTCAAGGCTGCATGTACTGACCCTTCTGCACATTGGTAAAATACTTAGAAAAAGTTGGAAGTATTGCAACATATACAAATAGCAGACTAGAATATGAGTTTGAATGGCTCCATATTGTGCAGAAACATAAAAGCAAATATCTCACCTGGCAAGGAGTTTGCATTTTTTAGTGAAATACTCATAGGAACAACAGACTGGACCTGTTTTCCAGGAGTCTAAAGAACAGGCCAGCAGTTATATTTAGTCTTGGGACTATTAAACCAGTAAAGTCTCCTTTATGTTTTTCCCCTAGCCACACACTGATTTTCTCATTTCCTGAAGTCGAGCTGAATTGAGTTTTCTATTACATATGCTGTGCTGCAACAATCTTATTTTTATGAAAGACTTTCCACACACACACAGAAAGGCAAACTACACACACATATGTGCTGTAGTTGCTGTACACTGGGAGAGGACTCAGTTCCACATGGATGTGCTCACCTGGTCTTTCTTTGCAGTCAATTGACAGAAACTTTTTGGCCCACAAACTGGAGTTTCTGCACCAAAGCAAGATGATTAAAATCAAACAGATGAATTAGAGCCCAGAAGTACCTTCTTCTTCTTCTAGAATGTACACAGACATCTATTTCAGACACAATCATAATACTGCAAGCATTCAGAGCTAGAATAATGAGTCCTCAACCTAATATTTTAGCCTATGTATTTTTGGAACTTACTTACACTGTTCCTAAGGCCACTGGTTATCAGTTTGACTCCACCTCATAAATATATGATATTTATGAGACCTCTCTCTGATATTAAGTATACTAAGTATAAGAAAGGTAATTGGTGAGTAGGTTTTTGTCATTAGACAGCAACACATGGGCCAGAGTCTAATAAGCCTCTGGACTGGCAAGAAAGCAAGAAAAGTTGGGATTGAGACTTCTGCATATAGATAAGGAAAGGGTACTTCTTCTTGGATCCCTTCTTCACTGTGACTCACCACATCTGCAGCCTCTCTGAGGAGGTTCTGCTTTTAGGAAGTACCTGCAAGTCACAAAGGTGCTAGGAGGTAAGGCTATAGGTATAGGTCCTGCTCTCTCCTAGCCACTGAATCAGGGTACAGTTCATCCCTGAAGGCTCCATGAAAGCTAGGTTATGTACCAGGTGGGTTACCTACCTTCTGGCCTTACTCATTCAAGAAGGATTTACAACACCGGGGCATCTTAGGATGTAGAGGAATTTATGTGGCTTTTTGGTGCCATCTCAAAATACCATTTTCATACAATTTAGAAAGAGTTTCCAAAGCAATCTTTTCAAAGCTGTCAAAGCTTGGAAAGGTTTTGTTTAGAAAGACTGAAACAATTTTCAGAAACTGTCACTCATAGACTTTAATTTTTCAATCACATGGTATGTCTGTTTGCAACAGCATCTACCGTAGTGCTTTCTTAAAAGCTACCAATAAATAATGGATGGTTCACTCATTGCCTTAATTCTCTTTAAATAAGTAAAGAGGCTCTGAGCACACCAAATTACTGCATCATTTCTGATGTCCTAATGGAGTCCCCACTTAAATCAGTTTGAGACAGGAAATCAGGAAAGTGCAATGATCAGACAAGTTTTCCAAGCATTACATTAACATTAAAAAAAAACTAAGCCCAGGAGTGAAATGATTTTACCATATTATGAAAGGCCTTTCCTGAGCCCTCTGAGGCTGTTCTAGTCAAACCTTCACAACTGCTGCAATCTGGGTCTCAAGTAGCACTGACAAGTAGCAGCCTATAGTAACACTCATCTTGACAAACTTTAGTCTTGTGAAAGTTAGCCACTTAATCTAAGCTCCTCATCAGGCCTCCTCCTTCAATCAGTGAAGTGAAATAGGTGCCTGGAGTGAACAAAATTTCTCCAGACTATTATAAAGGTTGCTCAACTAGATGCTGACTGCAACAGCAAAAAATGTTTATAAGATTTCCACTTCCTACCACTCTAAAGTCAATTTTTCAAACTTTTGTGGTCCAGTTTGCCACTTCTTAATCCTTCCATTACAACTATTTATGAGACCATGCTTTTAATTCTGATTTAAACAACTGATGTGACAAGTGTAAAAAGAGCCTTTTTGTGGAGCAGTCCCTAATCAAGAAATAATTCTACAGTTGAGGTTGGGAAAGCACCTCTTGAAATTTTTTAACCCAAATGATCTGCTGAATAAGGGCCAGCTAGACCAAGTTGTCCAGGACAGTGTCCAACCAGGTTTTGAATATCTGGCTGCAGTCTTGGGCAACCTGCTTCAAAGCATGACATAACCTTAACTCTCATCCAGTGAGGGATGGAGACATGAAGGATCCGGATCCATGAGTCATTTTGTATCCATGAAAACACACACTACTACCAAGTGGTCTGGCCCAACCTCCTCCACGCTCTGTTCTGTGACCACCAGTGCTATCATTCTGGTGGGTGCAACAACAACAACAAAATCAAGGTCATAGTGTGTCTAAAAAAATAATTATGCTTGGCAGTGCCCATATTCCATTTGATAGTTTGAATAGATGTGGTAACCCTGAGAAGTTCATCATGCAAGTACAGGAGCTTTGTGCTGACACAGAGGGAGGATGGAAACACACAGCTGGACATGTAAGGAAGGACCAGACCATTCTGTCAGAGAGGCAAAGGGAAGATGACCCAGACTTTCACCTTTCAGTGTCAATCAGCCATTAAATCAGCTCATATCCTTAGTTTTCACAAGAGTCTCTTGTGAGGTTAAAAATTAAAAAATCCATTCCCTTTCCCTATTCTAGCATGGTCCCATCAACAGCTGTACCAGCACATCCAAAGGGATAGGAATTACAAATTCAGGAGCAGAAACTACTTAAACCAGGTCTGTCATTGAAGTCAGCATCTTGGCAAATGAAATCTCATCCTTTTTAGGATGAAATTAATTGCCCTATGGGGGTTCTTTTTTCTCTCTACAGTGACTAAAGACATAGCCTAGTTCAGCTTGGGCAGCTAGCATGTAGACAGTTAAAGGCAGCTGAGATAAATCCTCCTCCTGCAATTGGGGGGAGTAAGAAAGCTTGGCCTGCAAATACTCTTGCATTTTGCACTTTTCACAATGAGAGCTGAGATACCCTGTCCCTTAGCAACCACCATTTATTTAAACCTGCAAAAGCTTTTGACCAAGTTCCTCTCCGGAGGCTTATAAAAAATGAGGAGTCATGAGATGAGAGGTAACATTTTGTCATGTCTTGGAAAGTGGCTAAGAGACTGAGATCAAAGATAGTCATCTTGTTTTTACTGTAGCCAGAGATTAACAGCAGGATGCCTACAAATTCCATGCTAGAGATGTTGGTTATTGAATTTATTAATGATACAGTGGCAGGAGCAACAGCTAGCACTGAAGAAATTATTTATGCTAACCATTCAGCAACATCCAAGGTACAGAAAGAAAAAGCATAGGGTATTTTGTATAACACACGTGTTCCCAACTGATAAAGTTTTGGAAGTGATCCTCCCTTCAGCACAAATATGAAGTATCCAGAAGTATTTTCAGATGCACTGACCATTATGGTGAGAGGATATTAGATGAAATTCACTTACAGCATCAGAATAGACAGTTCTTTGCTTCTCTGTAATGTTGAAGTGGGCCACTAGACAAAGACATAAGGCTTTGGCATGGAGAAGACAACAAGAAACAGCCCACAGAGTCTAGTATTTATTGCTTAGTGGATGGAATACCATTAAATTAAACAACATTGTGAAGTCTCCTGTGAAAGCCAAACTGCTTCACCTTCTGCTGCTTTGCCATCTCATCTAGGTGATTGTCATCCACATCTCCCACTAAAGTCAGCAACTTATTTTCCTTTTAGAGTCTCATAAGGTTCGAATGCTTGAATTAAGTGTGGCATGTGGTGGTTTTCATTGGCTGGGTTGCTCTTTAGGCTCATAATATACCTGGGACCCCAGTAATATAATTCTGACAGACAAAATAGCCCATCACAAGAAATTCACATCCAATTCCTGAAGCTGCAGAACAATCACATAGCAAAGGCCAGTCTATTGCTGAAGAATGGCAAAGTAATAATGTAGAGAATGTTTCCCCCCTGCTCCATGTGGTTGGACACCTCTAAAACATTATTTCCAGACACAAAGACAAAAGCTGCAAAGCTACCCATAGGGTATAATTAATCCTACATCACATTAAATCACAGGAAGTAATAAGGTTGCCCCAGAACCCAGACCAAAAAGTTGCCAGGCTTTTTAAAATACAGTCTGCAGGTGGGTATATGAGACTTTTGCACTAAAATGATGGGGCTTTGTCGTGTGAAATGCATAAGCCTATACAAAATCTAACTACCTGCTGTAAATTGAAGCACCATAAAAATAAAATTGAACAATTACCTTTTGTGGGCAGTGTAGATTGAGGTATATATCAGATTTAACATGACTCCAAAGCTGTAAAATTCCACCAAACACAGCTGAAAGAGTTGCAGTCAACACCTGATTTAAACTTTGGACTGAGGGTACAGAAGGGGTTCAGAAGACAAAATTATCAGAAGGATCATTGCAGTGGCAGGAGGCATGGAAAGCCATTGTGTCACCACATCTATTCAAGAGCTTAAAAGATCTGGAGGAGTTCAAAGTGAGGCAAAAAAAATAACACAACAGAAAAGCCACAAATAATGGGGTACAATTCTGCTGCCAGGTACATACACAAGATTCCTACAGATTTCAATGCTCTGGATGAAGGGAAATGAAAGTGTTCATGCTTATAATAGCTCGTCTTTCTTTCACTCCTTCCTTTGATATCTCTCCTTAAGCAAACCTGGGACTGGACAAAATCATTCTTCTCAGGAACAATGGCAGGACTTTAGAGAGACTTGTATATTGTTAGACAGCTCCCCACTAATTCAGAGGATGCCTCCGTTTGTTCTTTATCTTGTTTTTTAAATTATGCTGACAATCCTGCTTAGGCAGAGACAGTTGTGGCTGGGAGTTTAGGGGGTTGGATTTCTGGGTTTGGGCTCTGTGAGGATTCTCTGTGTAATCTCACCTGACTGAGAGAGAGTATTTTGTCACTGCAGGGGCAAAAATCCTTCCAGACAATGATGTTAGATGCAATCTTATCCTATCTTGCAACAGAGAAAGATGTTTAATGCATATCCAACAGACCAGTATACATACCCCTGAGCTCTACTAATTGTAGTATGGGCTGAGCAGACTACAGTCTGCTCTGATCTGGAACCCCTTACAGCCACGTTATTGAAGTAATGTCCTTAAACTCAGTCCCACTGCAGGGCTTGGAATTAGTACACTATGAAAGAAGGCATGTTAAACTCAAAAACAACCTGGCACTGCAGCAGTTTTTACAGGTCCTGAAGCCATGATGCTATTCTGTGTCTGGCAAAAACAGAGAGAAGGCACAAGACCTCACCTCAGCCTGCTCTCACCTGTATGAAAATGTTCTTCCTTGAAATCCAATGAAACAATTAGTCCAAGGAAGGCTTGGGATTTGTGGGAGGAAAGCTTGGCATAAACAGGCCTTGTGAAGTTGAGCCGGAAGCATCTGTATCTCATGCCACTGTGGAAAAATTCCATTCTCAGCCCTGACAGTCTACCTGCAGCTGGGAAAGCCCCTGATCCCCAAAGGACTTTGACTAAGACAACCACCACAAAATAAACACAAACTACCACCCATAGTCAGCTGCAGGCAGATTCAGCCCACATGTACACAAATATTTCCATGCCAAAGTATGCAGTAGGGTTTTTTGTTATATCTCCTGGCCAAAGATAATCAGAGAGGGGGAAAATAAAACATGTGTGTGTGTGTGTATGTGTCTGTGTGTGTGTGTGTGTATGTTAACACTTATTATCACTTAAACCCTCCACAGCACTTAAATTTCTTATTCCTCTCCAAGATTTTGGCTGCTCATAGTTATGATCTGGGAGCATATTTGTCTATCCTCAACAATTCCTGGGATTTCAAAATTGTTTCCTGTCCTCCTTTAGAATTATCTCAATATTGACTCTTGAAAAATCATGAAATTCCGACACCAAACCTCTAAGCACTCCTTCTGTACAGCAGGCAGCAGACAGGCTGGTTTGAGTTTCTTTCTTGGTTAAAAGGTTGCAACTGATGTCCCAAAGTCAAGTGATTCAGATACAAGACCTGAGCCAAAGCTCACATCTGATTCTGGTAAAATGAATTTGTTTCCTCAGAAAGCCCCCAGCCACCACTGCTTGCTATGCCTGTCATATTGGAGGCAGGCAAAGGTTTTTACATCTGTTTTAAGAACAAATTCACTAAAATGTAAGATAAAAGGTTGAACTTCTCTAGGGTCACCTTGAAGATAATGGTAAGGTGTCTTCTCAGCTAGAAAGATGTTAAATGTGACTTTGTGACCCTTTCAGAGACAATTGCTGCTGGTGAGCACTGCAATAGTGACCTCCAGCTGACCTGCCATCGAGGACAGTTTGACCAGGTCTCCGTGAGTGCAGAAGCTCTGCTCCAGGCCATTTTAGCAAGCCCAGATCAGAGAATTTATGTTCTAAAATGACCAGTGAAACTATGCCATCATTGAAAGGCTGCACCCTGAGGCTGGGGTTAGACAGCTTGCAGCAATTGTCATTTAAGCCAAAGGGCAGTTCCTCTCTTCTGCCTCCAATGATTTGTGTGCCACATAGAGGGCAAATGCAGGGAATCCCATGATCTTTGTCTTTTTTCTCCTCCCACGGTTTTGTTTCGTTTTGTTTTTATTTTTCAGTTTTGTTTTGTTTTGGTTTTTTTTTTTTTCAAATTCCCTGGCTCAGTTTGCTATGTAGTTTCACAAGCACCAGAACCAGCACAAAGCTGGGGCCACCAAGAGCTGTGGATGGGGACTTCCTGAATCCAGTGAAAAAGACTTGAGTGAAACATTTTGGGATGGAGAGCATTAAGTCCAAGAAGGGCATGTTCAAACTTAATAAGAAAAGCTTTCTATGGCCTGTATTTTCAAACGTATTTCAGGCACTTACGGATTTGAGATTGATTATTTCTGAATAGCAGGGTAGAGTCTACAACAGGGTAGTCTCTCACATCATGTTTGGCTTTGTGAGCTAGCTTGGAAGTTTTTGCTAGTGTACTTTCCCAAAAGCTATTAAATCTAGTAAATGGTAGTACAGTCTATGACCTGCCCCTTAAAGAATAGGGTACTTAATAAAGATTGTCTGAGGTGCTATCTTGCTTGTTATGTGTTTAGGTAGCAATTCAGAGACCTACAAGAAATACATTCCAGTGATTGCACCCTTTCCCAGCTCCCTTTGAAGATACTTTTAAAAGAATTAGTAGGTTTCAATACTATCATGGCTATTTAAGATTGTGTTTAAATGCCTCAAGGTCAGGTCTGACCTTTTTCTCCCACACAGGAATGTGAGACCACAATCACACCCCAGTGAGAGAATGCACATTTTTCCCCTACTTAAAAATCCATAATGCCATTAAAAATGAATACGTTGTTAAATAAATGTATGATGCTAAGATTAAATCTGTTTGCATTTCCTGCCCTCTGTCAATTATTAATATTGCCCATAAGAGAGAGATGAATACCTACACAGCAGGCTATAAACATCCAGAAAACAATAGAAGCTTTTCCTTTTGAAGGAGAATTATTTGCTCAGGTTTCACACCTAACAGGAAGCAAGTCTGAAATAAGGAACCTGGTTTTGCACCTGTCAGCACATGACTGAGCAGAATGAGCTGCTGCTCGAATCTAGTCACAGGGAACTGGCAAGGGCACGGTCCATCAGTGGATAAAACCCATGTCTTTGCATCTTCAGAGTCAATATGGGAGGAGAAATGTATACCTGAGGACAAGAACTGTAGTCAGAAGCTAAACAATTAACATTGCTTTCATGCCCCTCTGTAATTAACACAGATCAAAGAGGACCTGAAACCATCGATTTCACCAGAAACAGGAAACAGCAGAGTAAGCATCAGCACTAACAGCTGCACAGCAGACACAAAAACACCTATTGCAGCCACAGGGCTGCAATGCCAACACAAAGCAGCTAGAAAAAAAAACTTTGAAATGAAAGAACAGAATTTTAGCACTCCAAGGTCTGTCAACATAAGGACAGTGTTATGAGAAAAGCCAACTTTTACAAAGCCAGCAAATAGAGTTTACACTAATATAGCTTGTATTCCTTATTCAAGGATGTGACAAGGGAGAAAAACAAGAAACACTCATTCTATTGGTAAAGACACTAAATATAAAAGATATATATTAATAGAGAGAAGAAGGGAGAAAGCAAAATGTGTCATAGTTCTTTTAACTTTGTGTTTACAAGCTGATTTTCCTTGCATGCAGCAGCTGCACTGGTAGCAGCATTTTCTTTCTCTAAATTGCATTACATTTAAATCCAGAAGTGATGAGTTCTGTGCTTGGCACCACCAGATGAATGTATTTTGACTTTCCATCTGTTTGCCCGTGAGAAACCAACAAATACGTGGTGCTTTGCAATTAAGAAGCATAAAGCTCAGACATTACCTGGAAAGAGAAGCAGGAGACATTGCTTGGAATACAAGTAAAAGGCGAAAAAGAATAACTCAAAACCATGAAGGTGACACACAACAGCCATAGCTCTTCAAAGTGGAGAATAAGCACTTGTCCACTGCATTATTCCATTTCCATGACTGTGTTTGTTTAGAAAGCGATGCCTGTGTGAGCTACACTCAAGGGTGATGTTAAGGGTAATAAAAGTGCCATGACTACAAATCAGCAAATCAGTACAGCATGTGTGAAATACATAAGTGGAGGGAACTACAAAGCAGGAAAAAATTCCAGCAGGAGATAAAGGACAATGAAACAGAAAGTGCTTTTGCCTGGATCTTGTGTTTCATTGATAGCGCTGCCTCGTGTCATTTTATCTTTCTGCCCTTTTGATCTGCCAGGTGAAATGCTCATCTGCTCCATTACACTTTTACACTGACTCCACAGAATCCTAACATATTGGGTTGGAAGGTATCAAAGATGCAATGACCAAACCTTGTTCTGAAGCAGGATCAAACATATTTTATAATTTGTGCTGATTCCAGGAAACTTTGGATTGGCAAGTAACTTCTAGACTGAACTTTGATTTCATCCTTTTAAGTATGGTGGGTCCAATATGTGTTTTTACTCAAGTACAAATAATCATAGCAGATGTCAATCCTTACTGAGATCATTGCATTTCAAAGATTGTTATGGTGGTCTGTTATTATGAAGCTTCATGAGCTGCTGTATACTTTGTGCTGATGAAGCAGTGGTTTTTGTTGATTTGTACTGTTTCCTGAAGATCAGCCCTTTGGCTGTGCACACCAGGAGACTAATAATGGAGTTTATATTCACTAAATAATATGTTGTTTGGCACATCCATGGACTTACGTGTACAATAAATTAACATCATGGCAGAAAGTGATAAATAGGAGAGATTAATCCTGTGCTTTGTTGAGCATCTTGCCACAGATAATATTAATCAACAAGATAAGAAATAAAAACATGTTTAAAGCCTTTAAAATAATTCTCATTCATCTGGCTTTACAAAGGACTGTGACCAGTTAAAAACTGAATCTTTTATTTAGATGCCAATAGCAGTTTACTTTTGATCAGTCTGCCTACAGATGAATTCAGACCCACTGAGAGGCTTTAGTGGTAAAGCTTCTGAAATTTCCATTGAATGCTGCTACTGAATGTTTGCATGTCTCTGATCAAAAATTACCATGAATTACCATTTCTGATAAGTGTTTATTAAAAGCTGGAGCATAGCAAGTTGCTAAGTGTATTAGCTTAAAGCAGTTTAAGCAGAATATGACTTCTTGTTACGATTATATATTCACAGCTATTCCTGATGAAGAGATCTTTACAATCAGAGAACTTCAGAGAACAGCCAGTTATGTCACATAACCTCTACACTCCTCTCTGCTGCCTGGGCCAATGACAAATGTGCAGCATCCAGCAAGTGCCTGCCCACACCAATAGTTGTCACTTTAACCATCAAGTGCTCAGCCTTTATTTTTCCCATTAAACTGTGCTTCTCTTTTACTTACAACAATGCTGCCTCCTTTTATGAAAAGCTTGAAAAAGGCTTCATCAGATAAAGCATAGTGGAGTGCAGCTGGTTCATTCTTGTCTCTTGTGAAGGCAAGCAAAAGAAGCAATTTTAAGGCTGCAGCAAAGAGTCACTTTAACTTGGCATAAATCCAGACTGCTTAGAAGAGGTATTCTGGAACTCTCCTGGCTTTTCTTTCCAGCTGTGTCATGGTTCTGGCTCTAGAATTCATATTGCTGCATGGTGGGGCTCATCTCATCAAGTCAGATAATATTCTTTTTCTTTGGTTCTTTTTTTTTTCTGTCCAAGTTAACTTCCATGATGCAATGCAAGTCTATGAAAGCTTACACTGCCCAACAGAGGTGCCAAGAATGAGCCCACTGAGGCAAAGCAGAAGGTGGACTCACCACTTTCATAAGTAGCAGTGATGTCTCTGGGATGAGAGATCCTCTGTAATCACAGTTTCATGTTCAAAAGGCAAAATCCTCTCATGAATGCAACATTGTCAGTTATGTAGTTTCCCAATTTAAGAAGGCAAACTGCTATCTCAAACTAAAACATCTACATTTTAGGTAAAGTTGTGTGTGATGTGATGGCCTGTGGTAAGGGAAGGCTAAACTCATTGACACAGGAGTTTCATTTCAGTTTTACAATTTTATTATTGCCACTTAACAATATACTGTTACTAACTTCAGGATCAGTGTTCAATTCTAGTAATGACTGTAACAGCCTTCTGAAGACCAAATATGATTGCAATCCATTAACGAGAGAGGGGTAGGGATGGAACTGAAGCTCTGAGCCCCTGGTTGTCCCCACTGCTCTATTTTTCACAGGTCCAAAAATAGGCTTTCTCAAAAAAGACCCTAGGACCTACTCTAGGGGTCCTGAGTATCACCAATGCAAGACCATTTAGGATTTAGCAGACACAAGAATTTAGAGACAAAAAATCCCTGCCTGAAGAAACTATTGACTTGGGTCTCCATTATCCAAAGTCATGCCCATGGGTGCACAGAGGCTCTCTGAAGTCCTGGGAGCCCTATGGGAGTTCTATAAAGTTTGGCTTGAACCAAAACTGGAATTAGGAATTCAAGGAAGGCCAAGGAAATGAATGTCCTATAAATCTTTGGGGATCAACTGGCTTGATCCCAAGGAAGATATAAAGGAAAAAGGAATTAAGAAGTATGGGAAATAACATATGTGGAAAAGCTCCCTAAAGCAAAAAAATGAAGATTTAGACAGAAAGAGCATAGGATACAAGAATGAAAAAGAGAAGATGATTAGAGGTAATAAAAAAATATATATTTGGGCCAAAATGTTTGTCAAGCACTCTAAGGAGAAGCAAGACTTGACAGTAGTTTGTAAGAGCATAATGCAGCAATGTGACAGGATGGGTCTGAGAGCAGCAAAAAGATCCCAGAGAGGGTGAGCATCTGTCAGAGTCAGTCTCTGTTCAATTTCATGCTCCAGAGAGAGTGGGGAAGCTCAGGCCACCTCATTTTCCACCCAACCACCTCAGGCTGACACCCTGAGGCACAGAACTTTCCATGTTGTAGGTATTTATTCCTTGAGCTTGTCACCCCATAATGAACAAGGACCACAGCTAGTCATCTGCTTATTTGAGAGGGCGCTTGGATCCTGACAGCCTGCTAAGCAAGCAGCAAAGCTAGGGAGGAGTGGAAAAGGTGTGGAAAGAAATGTGAGAGATCTCACAGTTAATATGGAGTGGAGGCAGTGATGTAGTTATAGCCCTACTTTTATTTTCACTTGATGTCACAAAAAGGAAGGTGAGGAGAATCTTTTAAATGAAACATGACATTCCCTTATTAAAGTCTGATTTAGACTTGAGCAGTCTTTCTTCTTTGTACGTGTTTCAGTGCTCCCACACCATGGGCAGCCAAACAGAAGAGACTGAATAAAATAAATTTCAATGGTAATTTCCTGAACAATGAGGGCTTGTTTTCGAAGCAAACAGTCCTTTTGGTGTTGTTATCAAAGATGACAGGGCTAGCCATGTTGTAAATATGAAGAGGAAAGACACGGTCTCATTTATAGACTTAAAAGTCCTGCTAGGCATCTTTGTTTCCTGAGCAAACAAACCTCTTGTGGGGACTGCATGGAAAAAAAAATCTCATTATCCAGTTTTGTGGGGGCTGCCATCACTGGAAACAATTGCCTTGCTGCCAGTTTGTCAAAAGCATCATTGTCCAGCAGCGGGCTGCTGTGGCCTCACCAAGGTCCCAGCATCCATTGTTGCAGTTTGATGCAAGCAGTTTCCACTCACATCAAAAGTAGAGCATAGTCAGCATTCTCTGCCACGTGTTGGGGTGACCATAGGTAACAAATATGCTGCATTGCTGGCCTGTGATCCTTGGAGTCACAGGCTTTGTTTGGGTCTAGAGACAGAATTAAGTAACCCCTTCCAATAGTTTACAGTAATCTCGCCCACACACTATGAAGGGCATCCCAAGCAGAGTATTTACATTAAATACATACAGCAGGTGACCTTACATTTGAGGAAAAACTAGAAAGTAACTGAACAACCCTCAAAAACATTATTAATAATGCTTCCAGACAAGGAAGTGTAGGTTTCTCTATCTCATCAGCCTGCCACTGCAGCCACGGTTTGCCATAATAGGATTCAAAGCTCTTCCTGAGATTGTATCTGCCCTCAAGGGTAAATAAAGTCAGAGCTGGAACTTTCTGACACAACTTTGTCACTGCCTTATTAATATTGTCAGGCAGTGACCGCAGAATGGGCAACATCAGCAGCATAGCAATTTTAAGGAAACATTCCCTATAATGAAAGTATCAGCAGTGGTGACTAACAATCACACAAATACTGTTGGGAGGCTTTTCCTTACTTACTTTTCTATGGAGCCCACCTTTCTCCAATACACAGTGGGAGACCATTTTGTTATTGCTCAGTTCAATGGAAAATGCACAGTTGCCATGTAATTCACTATTATATGCATTTAGGGCCTGACCCAAAGCCAGCGGACATGAATGGCACAGCTGCTATTAAAACCAGGAAGGACTGTGGTTTGGGCTCTTGCAGAGAAGCATTCCCAAGCATAAAGCTTTACAGAATATTATCAACTAGTAAACAACAGCACTGGAGGGGATGCTGTTTGGAAGGTAACATTAAGTTTTCAGAATTACTCAGTTTAAAAACTGTGGTTCGGTTCAGGTTTGCAAGTCAGTTTCTACCTCAGGAGAGCTATGAGCATTCATTAATCCTTATAATCCCTTTCAATTCACATGTGTTTATAAGGATACTATTCTGGTCTTGCCCCAGAGAGATTTTTGGGCCAACTCCCAAAACTGCAATGTGGTAAGCATACTGTTTAAAAAAAACTTCTCAGAGGTCATGAGTTCATGCTTAGGTATTTTTAAATGCTGCAGTAAAAAAGGTCTGATGCCTGCTAGACTTGCAACATAGCTCAGGGTTTATAACAGGTACCTCGGGTGTAAATTAAATAACAAGGTTCTGTAGCTCTCAAGACACCTCTCCCACTGTAGCCAGCTCTGCACATGCTCTTCTCTCCATGGCAATGCCCTGGGGTGCATCAAAATAGCATGGTCCTCAGGGAACAAAAAAAAGATACCTGAATGCCACGAGCAGGTACAGAAGTAAACACAAGCTGCAACTCGGATCAGCTTTTCTTTCTGGCTTATTGGCCATGGAGATGAGAAGGCAGGACAGTACTGTGTGAAAGTGACTCTGCCAGTGGCCCCGGCTCCTGCTCAGAAGAGCTCTTTATCTATCAAACTAGTGGCTCTTGCAGATACACAATTCTCTTCATAACTGTGTGACAAGGTGTATGCTACTAAAGGTAAAAGCTAATTCATCCCAGCATCATCCAAAAGTTTATAAAAGCTCTTTCACTACAAGGCCCCCTTGCTTCTTAGTCAAGGAAGAAGTAAGCCCCTTCATCCAGTGGGATTAGACCACAATGCCTTCTACCAACTCTGCTGGAAAAATCAAGTCCTTTTCAGAGCAAATGCTTTGAGAATCGAGAAAGTAAAGAATTCAGTACATTGAGATATGGTAGCTTTTCTACTGGCACTCTGATAAGAAAATGATATAATACAGATATGCAGTTGCATCCTTTGAATTCCTATATACTCTTCAGGCAACTCATGTCACACAGAAGGCCAGCTCCAAGCCTAAATGTAATAAAGACATTGAATGGTTCTTACCTGATGTCTATCTGGGTCTTGGCCATGTGTTTGGAATCTTAGATGTGTTTTGGGACTTTGAAGATACACTGGTTTTGTGCTGGCTTGCATGCTGAATTACTTGCAGTGAGGAACCCTTTCTGAATGTCCAAAATATCAACATTTAGCATGGTTGCTATTGAAAGAAACCAAAGATCTCCCAGAAGATTTCTTTACTAATACACACATCATCAGTGCATAAAAGGGTCATGAAAAGGGTTTCCTTTTGTGACCTTTGTCACAAAACCCTCTGGGCAAAACAGTTTGCAAAGGGTTGTGCAGGGGACTTTGAACCCATCATGTAGCAGCGGTTTTCCTTAAAAAGTAAAACTCAAACTTCAGTAAGCTTCTCTACAAGCTCATGTCTCCACTGTACGCACAAGATTTGGGGGCCACAAAGACAGAGGCATTTCCCAGAAAACTTTGCAGGAAAGTTTGTAAAGACACCAATGACAAAGCTGCAGACACAAGATCTGCTGCAACCTCTCCTGCAGGTTCAGGTACCCAGCAGCCCCACAAGCTGCACTCCCCTGAGCTGCTGCGTCCCCTTTTAAAGAGACCAGGCTGATTTGCTTTCCTGCAGCCACAGGGGAAGGATCTATATGCCCTGCACTGAATGATCTAATGTAATCTGGGGACAAAGCAGCTATTAATCACTTCTATTGATATACAGTAGCTTTATTAATAGAAAAACTGCCAGCAGTGTCAATTACTCATATACATATGCATGCATACACTATACAAAGAATGGAAAACAGACTTCCACCTTCTATTGGAATTGTAATTGGTAGAATAACTTCTGAAATGTGGGATCAGATTTTAATAATGTTAAAGTATTGTTTTGTATCACTTGCATGCCCTAATTTATCTCTGCCAAACAGCAAGGCAGGCCCAGAGGCATCTGAAGGCTGTGATTTACTGGCTTGCTGACTATCTGTGTATTAACATCAGATCTGTGATTGTTTCCCAGTGCCATGCTAAATACAAAGAGGATAAAAAATGAGTTGATCATAGGTTATTAAGGGCAGATGACATATCTGATGGCAAGAGCAAGCTCTTTCCCCACATCTCCCTTGCACAGAAATTGGAGCATGTGCTGTGATTCAGCAATATAAACTCTTTTCCTCCTGCTGCTGAAAGTGGTTACCATGCTCCAGAGCTCTGCCCCAGACCCCTGCAGTACATGGTAGGGTAAGTGGGCTGGAGAGGACAGCAGAGATGTATCTGGGTCCCAGTGAGCAGCTGTCTTGCCCTAGAAAGTTCTCTGCATGCTGGGTGCTTTCCCCTCCTTTGCCATGCTGAAGAACCAGTGCTGCCAAGGAATACTGGAGGGATGGTAAGAGAACAGGTTTCACTGGTGCCAGTGCCATCACACCATATGGCTGCTTGTGATGTCAGAGGGCTGGATTTGGTGATCCAGGTGTCCCTTGTCCTTCATATAAGAGATGAATGGTATTTAGGTATGGAAGATGTTCAAGAGCAAAGCCATCTTCTCCATGAATGCTGAATGCTGTCATGGACTGAGAAGCCCATCTCACCTGACAAACCTTTGATTTCAAAACACATAAATAAACCTAAGAAGCTTCACAACGCAGAGGTTTCTGATGAACCAATTACAAGTTTCTCTTTGTTTGCCATAGGTATTTTTCCATTGAAGTCAAACCAAGTTTTCCCTGTGTTACATGCCCCAGAAGCCCAAATTCTGTGGAGGCTTAATTACAGTTTCACACTGCCAATCCCCTTTGGTGCATCTCAATGTAAGCTGAACTTAACATATGTTATCAGCAAACTTAAGGCCCTGCAGCAACAACTACAACAACAACTAGGCCCCTGCACAGCTATCCTGCACATCTAGGAGCCTCCAGGAAAGGAATACAGAACATTTTCAGCCAACTTTCATACCATCCAAATGATGTGATTTATTTACAAGCTAACTTGCATTCCTGTGCTCCTGCCACAGGTAGCAGGCTGCAGACACAGAGGTATCAGCCCAGCAAGGTGCTCACAGTGAGGACCCCTCATCAGCACCAGGTCACACATCCCTTGGCAATACATCTGCCATGTTATCAGCCATGTGACTCATAAATGCTATTCACCTTTGGATAAAACAAAGGAGAAAGCTGCAGCATGTTGAGACACAGTTTTTCTACAGCAACCCTGCCTTCTCAGCATGGAGTAGCAGCTGAGCTGCTCTTTCACAGCCTGAAGCACCCATAACACCTCTACACCCACCAGGACCAGGGAGCTCATCAAAGCTGACACACTAGGGCCTCATGTACTCTTGGCAAAGTCAGCTTACCTCCTTAAAACTTAGTAAACCAAGCCACAAAATGAGCTGAAAGAAGGTCCTTTATAAATATATATATGTATATGATTTCTAAATTAATCCAAACAAGTTTTTTTTTGTGTAACTTCATTTCAATAACGTAGCTGTGTGGAAAAATCCCTCAACTAAACAGAGGACACTTTTTTGAGCTGTCCACCCCTTCAGAAGAGATTTGGAAAATCAGTTTGGTGCTAGATCACACTTCATTTTTGTTATCAAGTCAAAGATGAGAAAAATTTTATGGTTATCATAAAATGTTAAGAAATTGGACCTTAAAGATCATTTGGTCCCAATCCCCACAGCCATGGGCAAGGACACCTCCCACCAGATCAGGTTGCACAGATAATCAATATAAAAGTTCATTTAGAGCATGTGAAGGTGGATCCTGATCAGCAGGAGCCCTAATCTTATCCCACATAACCATACTGACATCCTAATATGATTTTTCACTAATGTTGATAACATGTATACCTGTCTTAAGTTTTATACAGCATCCATTATGAAGATATGAAAGCAGTTTGGCTCAAGGGAAAGGAGTAATTCTGAAGTCTCAACATGCAGTAAGAAGTAAGATTCTTCTCCTCTCTAGAAAGTTAATTTCAGAAATCCTACAGTGAGGCTAACGGGATTAGTTTTCCAGTTGCCACTGACTGCAAGCATAATACCAGATGAAGACTAGAGAGAGAGAGGAGGGGGAAACTGACTCTTCAAAATGCTGGTTAATTGCAAAGTATCTGTATTGCTTAAGATGTGACTTGCTGACAGGGAGAAAAATATATCAAAGCTCAGAGGAGATACATCAAAATAGCAAAATTTAGCTGAATAAATCTCAAGGGATGACAGAGGATCCATTGCTTAGAACTCAAGTAGAGGGATTTTTTGTCCTGCTTGCATCTTGCATTAAGCAGTCTTTTCTTTTTTTTCCCTTTTTTCTTCAAGACCAGCCAGAAATTACTCCAAAAAGATCAGGAGCTGGGATTTAAAACTAACTGTTGGTGCAGATATAATATCCATGAAAATCAGTTTGAATGGGAGGTGGCTGCTTGCCTACCCTTGGAGGTGCACTACATTATCCATGTAAATACTATACTGAAGGCAGATGAACTTCCAACAGATCAGAAGCAGTTGCTTTAAAAATATGAATATGTCACGTAGTTTCATATTCTGATGCGAGGGCTGATCCCCTCCTTTGAATTCCCTGCCCTAGGGGAGGGTGAGGTACCAGTCTCATGCACATCTGCTTCAGAGACCAAGGCAAAGAGAGGGTGAGATGTTTTCCCTAGGGAATTGCCAGTATCAAAGAAGCTCACGGCTAAATGCTAGCTAGGAAATTTCCACCAGCCTGAGTAACACTTCCAATTGCCTGAATCAGCTCAATTTCCCCACGTAAAGTTCCAGTTCCACCTACTAATTAGCAATCAGCAGAAATCAATACTCTGCATTGGCAACTGACATCCTCCATCTAAAGGATGAACTATCATCGCTGTGGTGGCTCAGTGGCATCTGAGGTGAACACAAAAAAGAAGCTGAGGGCTGAAGAAAAACTTGTTCGCCTACAGTTGATGCAAAAAGGCCTCTTTTAAAATACAGACAAGGGGAGTTCTGAGCTCAGCCTTGCTGCAGAAGGGTATTTGCTGTCTGTCCCCTACCCACTTACCCCCATGTCTGGGTAAGAATCTATCTGAGAGCCATCTCGCCCTCAGGAGGAAGCAATACAGAAAAAGGCAGCAGTGGAGAGCAATTTCTGGCACGGTGGTTTATCAGAGGAGCTGGTTTTCACCCCAACAACCTCACTCTGTTCCTGCAGGGCAGTAAACCCCATGTTCCCTCAAGCCTCTATTTGAACATCATTCTGGTGGCTTCTGCATATTCTGTATCCATGTGGTGGTCCTTTGCCTAAACCTCTCTACCAGACAGCACCTGGGGAGGACAGTTTGTCACCATCACTTTAGGCTTCCAGTAATCAAAGCCCAAGTGACAATTCAGAGAAAGAGCAGAGCATTCAAATCTACCCTCAGAGGCACAAAATGAGCCACATGGTACAATTAATAAAAAATGATAGAACAAGCCTAGGCCATTTGGTTCATCAGAGTTCACTTAGATTTTCTATTTAACGCTCTATTTCCTCCAAGAAGGCAGCTTACGATTTATCGAGTAACACCAGTGTGTTTCTACCTCGATGGCTTTAGCTTGGAAGTTGAGCTGAAAATATGTTGTATTCTGTTTCCATGAGCATAGAGACCTAGTTTTGTGGTAAGACACCCAGTATACACTACCTCTCCTTCTACTCCCTGCCTGCTGAGGGCTGCTACCACTTCAGGTCATACAGATTGTTACTTTTACCACCCTCACCACCCTCTAGCCCAACACTACATCCCACCCCAGAAGTCCTCTGGCACTGGACTAAAGAACAGGAATGTGCAGGTGTGTTCCAAACTCATCCTCCCTATTACTGCTGAAACTTGGCATGCAGTGTCCCACCCACTTGGAAGAAATGTCCTGGAGTTACTCCTGAACTTAAATGCCATGATCTAGAAATAAGAAGGAGAAAAAAAAAGTTTTCACACTTTTCCACTCAAAATTAATTTCCCCAATTTTCCATCTGACATTCCTCAGTCAAATCCCAAAGAACTTCTTGACCTGCAACTGCCTATTCATATCAAGGAGTGCATGCAGCATCCCCAAACTTCCCACTGTGTACCAGGGAAATCCGCCTGCTCCAGATCTGCCCTATTTCCTCCTCCCAGTCCCCTGGAGCAGCTGACAGCTTTTAACAAGGAGCTCTTTGTTACATCAAGTGCTACACTGGCTCTTACCAGAACTTTTAAAACGGATGTTTTAAAATTCCCCACTACTTTTGTAATGGGATTCCTCCCAAGGCCTCACATCGTCCTCTCCCTTTGCCTTAATGGACACAAGCGTCTGCAGCTCTCCCCAGAAAAAGGACTAAATTCAGTTTTCTTCAGAAGACTGGCTACAACAGCTGAAAACGAGGAAATCTGAGGAAATCCAACGAAATCCGAGCAGGTGCCATATCCCGCTTATCCTCCCCCGACCATAGCCCATATGATGAAAACAATGCTCCTGCACTGAAGAGTAGTCAGATATCTTAGCAGTGTCTCAGGTTTTGATTTATTTCCTGGAAACTGATTTCTCAAATGTTCAGTTCTTTTGGTAAACCAGGCAACTGCTGCTCCAAAGGCTTTGCTTTGTGAGCTGTTCTCATTAGCTTCATGTGTTTCATGTTTTTACCCACCATTTTCTTCATATTTTCACATAAAATTCCGTTTGCTGTGCAGTGACCCAGTTTCACAGCACATCTGACATCCCTTTGATTTTTTTTTTTGCTGCCTGCTCTTCACTTACAGGTAAGAGCAAACATAAGAAGTCAGCTGGCTTCTTTGTGCGGGTCATTTAGACAGATTAGAAACACTGAAAGAAGCACTAACTCTGCTTCTGGCTTCAATCATTACTTCCTCAGAGTTTGACACAAGTCCTCTCTATTTTTTAGCAATTCTTTGCTATGTGATACACTGACTGCCTGATCTCTTCAGGCTGAATAGCAACCTGGCAAGTGGCACTTCAGTAGGTTGCTGCAGAATCCAAATAACATGTCCTGCCAAGTCCTATCATTACCCAGCCTTCTTTTTTATGTACGTGTATACGTGCTTGTTATGGCAGAGGCACTAGAAGGGAGAATACAGCTAACAGAAGGAAGAGGACATGTCAGCCTTAACCGTGCTTTCCCTGATGGTAACAATTGAACAGCTTCCAGCAAAAATATTTAGTTGTGTTCATTGTGTGCAAGCTTCAGTATCTTACTGTCTGAATGCATTTGCTAAGTCACCCCAGTAAGTGGATGCATGTGCATATTTATTAATTTCAGCTGAAATGTTCACATGTCTCATGCATTACTGATGACTCTGGGGAAGCAAAAGTCACTTCCTTCATTTCCTTTGCACTGTCTGGGGAAAGGTAAGAGCCTTAGAGGCAGCAGTGGTGGCCTATGACCCAGTGATCCTTCCGAGATCAGCCTTGCAGCAGAGGGAGATCATCCATTTGCTCAGCCACCCGAGGGCAAAGCTGCAGCTGGTTCAAAGCAGTTGACACTGGAAACAAAAGGTGCCTTGGTCACAATGGGTCAGGTAGCCTGCCCTGCCTGCCTCCCTTGGTGTCTAAGTCCCAGCCTGGAGGACTCTGCACTCGCCCCTGACGTGGCTGCAGTTCGGTCACCCCTGGGGCTTCCCCAGTCAGAGGGGCTGTGCACCATGGCTGCCCCACATGGCTTTGCACCACGGCCAGCCCAGGCCCCCTCCACCTCCAGCTCTGCACACTGGCACAGGCAGCACGCACAGAGACAACCCAGGGACAGCTGACTTGGAGGTCTCTCCTCTTCCTTCTCTAGGAGCAAAGCCATGTCCATAAGGGTGCTTTACATTCTCCCCCAGCTCCATATGTTTCCAAGCCCCACACAGGTTGTTTGTCCCTTCAGGTCCCTTTTGATTTGCTGGGTTTCTGGAACAACCCCTCCTGTGTTCTGCAGATCAGCATTTGCCGGGATGTGGATAGAGATCCTACAGCACACTGGGATAGCACCACACTGTAGCAAAAGACAGCTCTGCCTTTCCAAGCATTTCCTCCAGAGCATTCCTCTCCCTGCTTTCGAGATCTCTCATCTCCTAAAAACCCTCAGGCTTTTTTCTTTCATGGCTCTATACTCTTTTAATGTAAGCATGAATCAAATTCTGTTCTTTGTCACTCTCATCTCTAGACCCAGAGTCGCAGAGGAGATTTACGAAGTTACGCTGGATTTACACCAGGATAATGAGAGAAAAAATTGGCCCTTTGTCTTTATATTTTAACTGCTTCCCATCATATTTTTTATTTGTGGCAGTGTTATTGTTAGATTTACTTTGATGTTGCTGTTTGAAATTCATTATTCTACAGCATGCTTTAGGAAAGCTCTTTGTATTTGCTCTCTACTTGGAATATAAAATTACTTCGCTTTAAAAAGTATGTTATAATATTCTAAATTTATGGCATTACTATTATCTGAGGGATCTCCAGCTATTCATGCATATTCCCCCTTTGTTTCAGGCCCTTCAAAGTTAGTACAGCTAATTCTACATTTTCTTCTCTTGGCATCAGTTGTACATTATACTGAATGCTATTAAATTACAGATCTCCACTCCTTTTCCTGGAAACTTGCTGGCTGGCAGAATAAGATTAGATCTGGATATTGTATGCAAGGGTTTTTTTAACATCTTAGCTTTAAGATGCAGATACTATATGATGTTTCAGTGTGATACCATCCTTAAAAGCATTAAAAAATTACATTAAGTAAAATGATGTCACTTCTAATCAGAAATTTTATCCCTTTCTTTCCTGAGTAGTGTAGCCTTTAGCAGATTTACTAAATATCTCAGCTAGCTCCAACGGCTTCACCTCATGGCATCTTGAGTCAGCATTTCTGGCAGAAAGCTGACAGCCATTGAGTGAAATTCATAATGTAAATTAGCATTCCACACTGGAACCAAGGAGGTCATTAGCAAATGTTTCCAAATGACCTGTGGCAAGCCCACTTCCTCACCAGGCCTGCTTTAGGAAAAATCTTAATTATTCCCAGAGGGATGGGGGAAAAGCTTCCTGATGTTCAGCTGGACAACTTGGCAGGGGGAATGGCAGCAGCTATGCTGAGCTGTGCTGGGGGTGTCCTTGCCAGCATGTCCCACAGAGGGCTATCCATGCCTCTCTCCATGCCCGGTGGTCCCTGTGACAGCAATTTACACAGTCCTGGTGAAAGGGAGCCACTCCCCATGGAGGACACCTCTCACCCTTGCATCTTTCAGAGGAGCACATCCTAACACCTCCCCCTTATTCCCCATCAGGAAAAACCCACACAACCTCATATGTCTGTTTATCTTTTCAAAATTAGGTAATCCAATATGTTTAATATAATATATACTGTGGTAACTCAGCTATACATGTGTGACCTAGTGCATTTGTCCATTATTGGACTTTTGAGAATTTTCTCACTAATTTTACATATGCATGACTGCATTTACCCATGTCAAAGCTTTTATTTGTATCCTAACTGATAAAACAAATAAAAACCCATATACAAATTTGCAGCCTACAAATTCATTCTCTCAGGGGTCTCTATGTAAAGTCCGTGCAGTTGCTTTCATAGCTTTTTTTTTCCTTTTGGAAACAAACAGAATTATAACTTTTTTATATCTAATTATAAACAAATATAATTATTTTTAAAAAATACCTTCTGAAATATTTAATGAAGTGAGCTCATTAGCTATTATTTGCTTTGCTGGGAAATGCCAGGTGCAGAGCAGATCGCTATCCCTGGCCTAGTCAGGATGGGAAGATAATCCAGCCCAGGGCTCCATGAGATGGGCCAAAGGAGAATGCTGGCAGACTAGTACGAACTCCAGACAAAACATATTGAGATATTCGTGCAGAAAACACAGCTTTATCCTGTAACAAAAGTTTGTAGCTCAGGGATTTCCCAAGTCAGAGAGAGCGTCCACATAAAGGTTTACAGTCACTTTCTGCAGCATCTCCTTTCCCCTACTCCTTGCCCAGGTGCTGTGGCCTCAAAGCACTGCCATGCTGGTGGTAGCTGCCAAATTAGGCAGGTGCCAGGTAAGGTCAGAACCTGTGTGCCAGAGCAGGTTAGAGAGAAGATAAATGAGATTTCTCCCAGGACAGACTAAGGCAGATCAGGCCTCCCTGTGCCACATCTGTGTCCCACTGAGCTGTTGACAACTTGGCCCTGCAGTGGTGTCCAGTGCTGAAGGAGATTCTCCCAAGATGATGTAAAATAAAAAATACTCTCTGTTTGCTGCTTGCTGTTTCTCCATGGTGCCTTCCCTGAAAGGCTGGGCTAGAAGCAGTGAGTTCCCAAAGACACTGATGGTGACAGCAAGGATGGATGGGTGGATGGATGGATGGACAGACAGATGGACAGATGGGTGGGCTGCTTGCTCGCTCATCACTGCCATCAGCGTAGGAGCTGCTCTCACCAGGGCTTCCCATTTACTGGTGATTTTTTTGGAGGCTTCACCCATAGCTGTTGTTTGAAGCCCGTGCTGGCCACAGGGGTGGAAATCATGCAGGGGGCAGATAGTAATTAAAGCTGAATTTTGAAGCAGAGGGATTTCTCCTCTTTCTCTCACCCTTTCCTCAAGCCTAAGCCCTGGGATCATGTTCCCAGAGCAGAGATTACTTTCCCTGGGTTTATTAAAGAAAATTAAAAGGTGGCAGGACAGGACTGGTGGTGCTGCTGAGGTGCCAGGTGACATGGGATGGCTTCAGGACTCCAGCACATGCTGTCCTGTTGTGCCTCTCCATAAGCAGGACCCAATGCCATGCACAGCACAAACCCAGAGCCTCTCTCCCATCCTAGAGACATCAGAAGGACTTGGCACCCAGCTACCCATAGGGCATGTGAGAGGCTGCACACCCTCCTGCATTACCTTCCACCTTACAGTCAGGCCCAAAAGATTCTCAGAGTCCTAATTAAATGCATAAATTGTACAGAACAACACAAAATGCATCTGCGGCTTTGAAGGACTATGACAATTTCAAGCAGATGGCAAGATAGGAATTAGCACTTCTTGCAGCACCCAGCCAGAAAAGATGCAATACATAATGAGGGTCAGGCAGCAGCACACGGCCCAATTCCCCTTGCTCTCCCAGCAAACACAGAAACGCTAAGTCACTGTGTCACTACGGATTTTTGTTGCAGGAAACATGATGAGTGTCAGTTGTCAAGGTAAATTAGTAATGCTGCATAAGCGGGAGCTGGAGGTAGAAAAGGAGCTGTGGAAGAGGCAGTTCTAGAGACACAATGCTTCTTAAGCAGTTTCTCTAAACTCTTCCTTCTCCTGTATGCATATTGTTGTTTTTGAGAGGTGCACAAAGTCAGTAACTCCCTCTGAAATGGTTGTTTCTTTTAAATTCCTGATGGGAAATATATTAAGTTAATTAAAATTGTTACAAGCGCAGTGATTCATGAGGCATCTGACTGCAGAAGAATAATGCACCTACCTGGCTACCTATCTTGTTGGTCCATTTCTTCGTCAATTGCTGCATTTTAACTCATGAAACAGTAAAACATCAGAGCAAAGCAATGGAAAGTTACTGTGTGCATGAATTATATTCAGGAAGGAAAAAAGTATAGGCTTAATTTGTCAGCAGGTATAAAAATAGATCTTGAGGCATTATCTGAACTTAGGAAAAATTTTAATTGGCTGCCTGGGGCCCTCCAGTATTTTCATTTTTCTAAATGAATTATGGTATATTCATTATACAATAGGCAACTACAAGTGTAGAAGTGTTTCTGTGCATTCATTCGGTAGTTCATTCACAATCTCAAAAAAAAAGCCAACCAGGTGTAGTGAGGAATTCCTGTTTAGGTGGTTGTGTTTCTTCTCCTTTGTTCTGCTTTTCTGCTGGTGGTATTTGAAACTCAAATTTGCATGAGTGAAAAATCTTCCTTGGAAAAGCTAACTCACACATTGGGGTTCCACTGCCTTGCCAAATAATTCAAGCTGCTTAAATGGATTTGCAAGGTAGACGCTCAAATGCAGATTAAAATGTGAATCCACTTCCCAGAAAATCATGTAATTTATAAATGAGAAATCTTCAGACCTTGAGGTAGCCAAAGTGACTTGGCTTTTAAAGCAGATTACCTACAAAAGGCTCCGGCTACCATTCTGCTGGAGACTGATGTGTGACTCTTAAAGCCCCAGAACAAAAGATCAAAGACTGCCTCAGTCAAAGAAAATATTCCAGTGCTGGGTAAATAACTTCTGCTCTGCAAAAAGCACTTTCCCAAATGTCATATCACAATTTAGATCTACTGACAGGTGCAAACACAGGCTGGAAAAGTGTGAGAAAACATGTCCCATGACTTATGAGAATGAAATGGTTACCTGAGCACATTCAGCACCTTTGAAAACTGGGGCACAGAGGCCATAATGCTTATGAGAGTACAGACATGACTTTAGCACAAGTCAATGCTAGTTAATGTCAGCACTTTTAAGGCAGAAACCTTTGAGGTGGAGCTTTAAGCTGTCCAACCACCACACAACCCCTAAAGGGGTAGCTCTGCCAACCTGCTTCCCAACTGTGCTCCCAAAAGCTGCATCTCCATCTTCCTACCAAACCCCACACCACTACATAAGTGGTCATATCTCTGAACACAGGGGAAAGGGTAAGGAAATGCATGTCCACTGGTGGGGACAACCTCACCCTTGAGAGGGGCAACAAGTACTCAAAAGTCCCTGTATCTGCAAAGGCTGTCACAGGGACTTTGTACTTTCCTGAACCACCCCACCAGCATAAAGACCTCAGGGACCAGATTCCCATCACGCCATCTGTGAATTTTGCTGTGTAAAATGAGTGCAGGAAGGCCTAAAATGTGAGTGAGGTTTTAAATAGCCCACAAGGCATGAGGGAGACTGCAACATCTGGCTGCTCATCTTCTTCAATCTCAGTCAAGTGCCAGATATAATTATGAGGACAGGCAATAAGCAGACAGGAATAATAAGAGAGGAAAGCAAATCTCTTCAAACCTGAACACAGCACCTTCATCCTCCAGAGGTGTCCAGTAAAAGAGTCACACCTAAGAGGCTTTGAATCTGTGTCATGTCACATGTGCTATCAGCCTAGCACAGAATATCAGCACTCAAATAATTATTTTCCCAGCTACCAGCACCAAATCATAGTAGAAGAGAACTGAAGAATTTCCACAAAAGAGCATTCACTGGAGAGCTAAATTATAAACCCCACAACGTTAACACAGTCTTCTTGCAACTCCCAACAAGCATATTTTGCATTCCAGCTGACACAAGGCATGTCCTGGGTAGTGGATAAGAGCACTCAGCATGCCACAGAGAAGGCTGACTTTGAAACAGCAAGCTCCAGAATACTCACTGGAGAGCTAACACATGTCTCCAGAAGAAGGAGCACAGTGAGGCCTTTCTGCACCTCCCTGCTTTCTGCCTCTTCCACTAGTGCTCACAGCAGGGGTGGAGGGAAAAAAACAAGAGGAAAAATAAATTAGTGCAATAAATGGCAGTCAGCCCTGCAGCACCAAGATTCTGTACAATCATCACATTTAACCACAAAGTCATAAGATGTGGCTCAAAGAAAATCCCTTTGGCCCACTGTACCTGCGGGCTTTTGGTATGGTTTGTATCATAAAGACAAAAGAGAGCAAGAATACTTCAAAACAGCATGGCTTATTGTCAGGTGTACAGGAATGGGTTAAATCATAGTGCAAGATAGTGCAGTGCTTGCACATTTTATAATGATTTTTCACAGGTTTTTTTTCTGCTGTCATTTGCAGTGCCTTCCCTAGGGAAATCATTTCCTCACCTCTGTGATGGTGGCATGAATGAAGACTGACCCTTGCCTAGGAAGCCACATTTATTTATGTAAGGTGATTGCATCCATAAAATAAAAGCCATTTTTTGCCAGAATTACTGCATGTCTTGGTTTTATTCCCTCTTATGATTTCTCTATTTTTCTCTGTCATTATCAGAGTAGATTACATTGAATTTTACCTTTTATTTAATTGGAAACTTTTATACAAATCTAATTCTCTAATTTTCAGGCTTTATCTTCTGTATCTCTGCGGTTGACAAAATTTTATCTTTGTAATAAGTAACCTTTGGCCATTACAGGCCAAAGATCTTTTTCCAGTCACTCCTACAGAAACCCAAAACAATCCACCAATAAACAAAGCATAACATCTAGACTAGGGAAGTCTGAAAATGCTTTGATGTGAAATATTTTTCTTAGATGCAGACTGAGTCTCAAGTGAGTCTATACCAGTAAGCTTCAGCAAGATATGTACTTTCATATGTGCAATACATCCCACTGGTAGAGACACTCTGTGGAGAGCAGTGAGAGCACAGTAAATTTGTGCATGAGCCTTATCTTACCTGGGTAGACAAAAGCTTTTATTATAACACCCATTCCACCAGTAAGTCTTGCCTATAAATATTAGTCATGCAGCACAGAAGAATCAATTTTTATGATGATGACAAACTAAAGCACAAAATTGAGCACTTATATGCAGGTTGCCTTTGGGCCTTTTGATGATTCACAAATTAGCCCCGACCCTCCTGGATCTAACTCTAAATATTTCACTTCAAATGTTTCTACTCTTTCAAGTACCCCTTAACATAGCTGGAATTTAATCTGCCTACCACTAGGAAATTATTTGCCACAGCCTCTGAGTACAGAAAAATAGATGTTTTTAAGAATAGACTCTTTCAGTTCCTATATTCAGGGGAGAATAATTGATTTCATTTAGTTTCATGTTGTAGGACCAGAATTCTTCACTTCTATTCAGATTGAGCAGTTCTTCCTCTTTCCAAGTAGTTCTGTTAAAATCAAGGTTGTTTGTCTTTACTCTGTCTAAAGCAGAAGCAGACTACATCATCTGAATTATTTTGGTTTCAGGTACAGCTGTTCCTTCTAATGGCATAATCTGATTTTCCCCATTGTACTAAGCCACTTCACTTAGGCCTGTTTATGTTGAACTGGAGCTCAAGGCATACCATCTAAAGTTTTATGCTCTTTTTATAGGCATGATCTGTCACCCTGGCTTAATTTTAGGATGTTCTGAGTAGATCTTTGGCAGGTACAAGGCCTCTTTGGAAACAGAAACAGCTTGTCTGAGTTTCACAGTTTGGCAAGAAATAGACATATACAGGACATTTGTGAACATTTTAGTGAGATGAGATCTCACTTCTTTCTCTTTGCTCCACAATGCTAGGCAAGTGCAATGATATTTTTAATGTACCTCTGTGAGGAAAAGATTACATGAGAATATTTTGTTTGGATTTTTTTGCTAAAATCTTTGTTTTCAGTGACACAGGCATTTAGGATGTAACTGAAAGCTTATTCCTGCTCATTCTGGTTAGGTATGATAATTTTCAACCTTTGGTTCATGAGTTTATTCCCTAATCAGGGCTACAGCACATGTCAAAGCTGTTCACTTTGGATGAAAGGCATTTCCAGACTGAAAACTCAATTTACTCCAGCTAGTGACATTAAGATAAGCAATCCCTCAAGGGGTCCCGGTCCTTATCTGATACACTGTGTTATTTGCAGGCTCTGGCAGACATTAAGTGGAGTTTCATGTACACACGCTTGGGACATGTGTACCCTATTGAACAGGACTGTTCATTTGCACATCAAATGAAGCTTTCCAGTAGCTCATTGAGCCCTGTTCACTTGCTGAATATCATTCCTGTTAGCAAGAGGCTATGATAAAGGCATGCCTATATATCCTAAAGACAAAGGATTACTGCTCTGCAGGAGGTGGCTATCAATCCCTGGCCTATCCTCTTGTATAATGAATTTCCTGTAACAAAGTAATACCTTTTCATATCATTTTCTTGAAAAATGAGTTATCTCCTAGGAAAGCTTCATCAGATATCCTTCACAGCCCCCATCACAATGCTGGCATCAACTACTGATGTTAGCAGCACCAAGGAAGGGTGCTGTGCAAACCCAGAACATGGGTCCATACACAACATGCACATACTGGTGAAGGCTTTACTGGTGTACACCTCGTACTCTTCGCTCTCTCTCCTGCTATTTAACCTGATCTAGTCTCCCCTTCACCTTCATGCTACAAGGAGGCATGCTGCCAAGTCTGAACAAGGCTTTGTGCAGACTTTTTCTGGAATCAAATGTAGGTGAGTCCATATGAGGACAAGATTTATAATCATGTGAAGGAATTAAGAATATTTATAAAATATATTAAATTTAGCATTGAAATTTAAGTCAGTCAACCAAATTAAACATGTAAGTAGGAGCTGCCCTTGAGCCTGGAAATGGCCTTCTTTCCACTTAAAGGAGAATTAGCTGTGAAAGCTATCTACCACCAACACACCAAGAGAACCAAGAGTCCAGGGAACACTTCACTTGTAAAGGTTTTAAAAGACTAATCAGGGAAATTGTTTTGTCAGAAACAGATTTTTGTTTCTGAGTCTTAAACACAGGAAAAAATCCACTGGGGAGCTGGATTAACAAAACCTACAGCGTGTTGTTTGAATTCACCCCCTAAATATACTACCAGAAACATCAGACAATGTAACAGAAAAGAACAATATTTCCCTGAAATAATGTCCCCGCACTGAGATTGATTTCAGTCTCATGGCATGATGCAAAAACATTTCAAATTACCTTCAAAAAGGGTATTTCCATTTCTTAAAACAGTTTCCCAATTTTAGAATATTTTTTCTAGAATTATATTAGACAGCCTAAGAGAGTGTTAACTTCATAGCTATTGAATATTATAAACATTGCCATAAGGAGCCAAGGTCAAATGCTGTGTGAAAACTGAGCTTGGCTTTACATAAATATAGTGAGTATTCCTGACAATGGTGGGGGGTCAATGTCCTTTTTGATGGAAGAACTAATTGCTCTAGGACTAGATAACTTGCACTCACTTGGCCACGAGGAGTCTTAGGCTCCCTCTCTAGGTGATTTGTCACCTGGAGCTCCAAATGCGCACTATAGATCATGAAAGTTCTCAGTGGAAGAATTTCTGAGTAACAGAAGAAACACAATAGGTTTCCTAAGTAATTAGGACAAGACATAAGTAGTAAAGGACTGAACCACAGTATAAGTAAGAGAGAAAATTAAATATTTGTTCAAAGTGGGCAAAGACTTCAGTAGATCAATGCCAGATTATTATATATGCTAGATCAAGCTTTATGACAACTGTGATGAGGATCAGTAACAATCATACCTCAGAGAATTTCAGTGCTTCTTTTCTGGTGCTACTTCTTGGCAGACGTCACAATTCATTGCTTGGAGTAACAGAATGCAGTATTTCCTTGCTAGAGGATAAGATTGTGCATCCATCCATAGCACAATCTTGAAAATACATACAGGATCTAGTTTTTCCACTAAATATCCCAATATAGTTAACAAACCATCTCTTCAGTTTTTCCCAAAACCAGATATCACAGTCTTTTCCATGACCTGTCAAAGCTCATGAGAAGGGATGTCATGTCACGACCCCTTGCTATTGGAAAAGGATGGTGAGGTACAAAGCTGTGAAAAGATTTAATCACAAGCATCCAGGAGCTCATTTGAAAAGAAAGAAATCCTGATTTCCAGGCAATCCTTTCTCCAACTCTTGGGCTTGAATCCCATGCAACTGGCAAAGGCAAGGCAAGGAAATCCACAGTAGGTTTTTAAAGACCTCACTTGAGCCTGTGTTCTTCTCTGAGCTCACATCTAATTCAGCAAGATCCAAAAGATGCCCCAAGTACTACTTAAATGAGTTAGCCTATGTGATGGAAGTCAGTTGGTCTTTCACTGAGCAAGAACTAAAGGCTGTATTTAGACTGCCTATACCAAACTTTAAATTTCTCTCAGTGAACTCACCCAGAATCAGGCAGTCTGGTTAATCAGGACTGGAGTCAACTGCCTAAACATAAGTATTTGGTGCCACCCAGAATTCCCTAGGGTATCTCAGATCACAGGCCTGGCATGTGTAGCATAAGATCTGTGGGAGATCCATGCAATTCTGGAGTGGCAGCTGGAGGCCAGGTAAGGTTCCTTAGGGCATCTCAAATGGTGCTGAACACCTGTGTTAAAGCAACAGAATGGAGATTTTTACCCCCCAGTTCTCTGCTGCTTGATTCCTTCTGCACTTCTCAGCTTCTCCAGAAATTGCATGGAAAATCCTGCCACTGAGATTCTGAAGAACTTTGTATCCACTTTGCAGAAGTATAAATAATTATGCAAGACAGGAGGGAAATCAAACCTCTTTTCTCCCCACCTCAGAGAGATATGAGAAATATACTGCGAAGAGTTAAATAGTTGAGTCGGATTAAATTTACCATGTCTGCAAAATTTTCTATCAAAAGGTTACCTTTGATATAATGTTTCAGCCTGCAGACTTCTGCTTCCCAGCCATTAAATTCTGTTGTAATAAACTTTTACAATATGCATCATTATAGGAAACTTAAATAGGCTTAGCTCTTGAGCGAGAATCACAAAGACAGCAGAAGAGAGGGAAGAAATGCAAGGTGTCTGGCTTTTTGAATATTTAAGAAAAGGCTCTTCTTTATTAAATAATGCATATGAGGAGAGGGATTTGGAATTCTGAATTTTCAAGGTCAGGGTGGAAGGAGGTCTGTCTGGAGAGCCACAAATTCCTGATCTCAGCCCTTGCCTCTGCCTCTGTCTTTGCCATACGGCCTTGTGCAGATCAGAGGACTACCCAGCCACTGAGACCTTTAGTTCCAATTGCCATTGAGCCCCTGGGGCAAATGGGTTGTTAATACTCACCCCTCTCAAGGAAGAGTCATGGCAATTGCTCTTTTTATTCTGCACAGCACTGTTCTGATGGCTGTGAGGACAGGCTTAGAAAATATAAATGGCTCAAAACGGTTGCTGGTGGTTTAAAAGTAAAATTCAGAACCACTTTTCTGCTTATAATGAGCATTGCAATGCAGGAAGGGCAGCGGCAGAAAGTCCAAATGAGAGACAGGGAGGATCAGCCTCCTTGTTATTATGATGGTTTATGGAGACATTTGGCCTCAGATATATTCTCTTTCCTATTCTGCTGGTAATTCATGTGTTTAAGGTGTAATATAATTGTCCACAGAGACCACATTACACTCCTTTTCAAAGCTCTAAGCGTGTTGGTTACTTAACAGACCTTCTGTCACACATGGGTAAAATGAAAATTCCCTTCCTGCAGAAAATTCCCTTCCTACATTACCTCTTACATTTGTTTTAGAAGAAGGGATTTATATCCTATTTTGTTCTTCGTGTACTCTTGGAACATCAGCTATCAGCCTTAGGATGCCTAGGGAGCATACATCAGCCAGTGTTGCATTTCATGGCCTGGTATAAACACAGAGAAAGATAGCTGATCCTCACCCTGTACCATGTGGACTTAGACAGGGGTTGACAAAGTCGACACTCTTAAAATAACAAATCCTTCATCCTGTCTATACAAGGAATGGAGCAGAGGCACTGCATTACCTTCAAAGTCTTCTGAGAGGCAGAAGGAGGGAAATCACAAGACAGAAAAACTATCCTGATATACTCCTTTTCCAATTATTATTCTGCTTCCCTCCCCCTGCCAGCCTATAGACAAGCAATGCCTTACACTGATCAAATATTAGATTCCTAGAATTTTCTCTCCTCCTATTATTCAACAGCAGATTTCAGCTATTCAGGATTCTGTGGGTTCACATTTGGCTTAGCTGCCTGGATTACTGTGCATCTCTGGGAGACTTAACTCCTCCTTTGATTAAGTGAGCACACAGAGATCGCTGGAGTGGGAAGAGAGGAAGAGAATAGCCTGAAACACCTCTCATGATTTGCATTGCAGTGTCATTTGCAATCAACAAGAGACTCTGGTGCCCTCCATTTAAGATTCTGGATTCCTTCCCACTAGACTCAGTAATACACTTAATTCTTACAACACCCTGACACTTTATTTTATTTCTGGCAGTGCTTATTCTAAAGGTCAAAGTCCTCACTGACTTTCTCAATTAGCAATACTATTTTATTTAATTTTTTTTAAGTGGAGAAGGCACACCTCTCATCTGGAAAAGACTCAAAGGAAATACAGTCCACAGGACAACCTCTATAAAAGTGTGTCAACAGGGATACCCCAAACTAGTCCTTAAAAAAAAGCCATAGTAAATGAACAGACCTGCTGGTTGAGAAACTTAAAATATGACTCAGGTGCAGAGAGACTATCAAAGGAAAGGGTCCCGCAAGTTCCCATCCAGGAGGCAGAAATATATAAATATTTAGTGTGAGTGACATTTATTGGTGTTGGTTCTGATTAAAGGGAACAAAAAAAAAGAAGGAATGTTCATTAAAGTCTCCACTCTGGCTTTGCAACTTCATTTTAAATCCAAAACACTGCCTGTCAACAGACAGGGAAGGAGAATCATTGAAAGGTGAAGTGTGCTCTGTCCTTAGATGTGTGTTAAATGCTGCCACATTGAAGCCAACTGAGGCCAGAATCTGGCCTTATAAATCTTGGCAGGTTCTAGGCTGGCACGTAATTTATTATGAAGGGAAAACTCAGTTTTCCCCAGCTTTAAAAAACAAAATAAGGGTTGGTGACCACTGCAGATCCTTTTGCCCCAATGGTTAGATCCAGCAGACTTTGCTGAGGTCTGCAATAATGGACCTCAATTTTTCTGTCTTCTGACACTGACTCACCTGAGAAAGGTAATAACAACTCAAAGAGTTTGTTCCTCATAATAAAATGTAAGCCAGTGAAGTCCTTAATTTATTCACATAGGCAAATTAGAAAGCTTTGGCCTAGCCTAATGGGTCACTTCTTGCAGCATTCCCCCCACTGTAGCTAATGAAATGTTACCAAGACTGATGCTCTGAAATCTGAGGCTGGGGATGAAACACCCTCAATGCAATGTAAAACAGAGAGCCCCCTGTGTGGGCAGGTAGTGTTTCCCACCAAGTGACTCTCCATCCCCCTGTTTTCATTTCTTATGAACTTTTCCCAAGATTTTTGCTTCAAAACGATTCATCTGGAGGTGCTGTCCCATGCAAAGAAAGGCAAAGCTCCTTTTTTAAATACATTGAGGAAAATGGTTCCTCACCCTTAGCTGGGTTTGCAAACCAGTTCAGTATTTACCTTTGGCAAGGGAGGAAGGGAAGAGTGTTTGCAAGCCCCTGTTTTAGTACATTTTTCTTCCCTGCTGCTGGGAGGTGCAGGCTTTGTTCTGACTGTGGGCTGAGCAGCAGAGTGCAGGTTTGAAGAGACCCTTTCTTCTTGGCCAAATCCGTTGTTTGGAAGCTGGCAGCTGCTGCTGCTGCTGCTCCTGTAATTGCTGAGTTTATTGCTGCCCGAAGCAAATGAGTGAGTAGGAGGAAAAGTAGGAGGAACAGAAAGTGCATTAATCTACTCTTTGCTGAGTTTGTGGGGGGAATAAAGGCAAGCATAATTCCTGTAGGCACTCAGTATGGTGATGAGCAGGGCAGAAGCAATTGGATATCACATACTAGCATATTAGTAGGATGAAGAAGGCAAAGGAGGTCTCAGATCTTCACAGGCCAGGATGCCTCTCACCAGGGTGTCCTGTAGCATGGGTCTTGCCCAGGGCTGCACTGACTCCACGTTACCTTGCATATCCTGTGGCAGGACCTGGTCCCATACTTACTCCATCTACTCAGGATGTGGCCTTGTTTCCCTGTAAAATTAGAGCTCTCTTCTGCAAAGCACAGAGTCAGGTCTAAAATATATATATTAAATTAAAAAAAAAATGAATATATTGACTTATCTTTGATAAGCAAAAGTAAACACCTTTGCACCTAGAAATGTCTGTTCATAGATACATTATTATCTCAAATTATTTTCTTAGACTAGTCTATCTATCACTATTCTGTACAAGAAATGCAAAATGAAGATATCTATCTTTTACTGTAAAGGTCACTTAAAATTATTTCCAAATTATGCAAACTTCATAAAAATGGGAACTCATTCTGTGATCAAAATAGTTAATGTGTTTTTTAATAATAAACCATTGATAGTTTGCTGCTGCCATTTCTCAACATAGTTCTGCTATAGTAGACACCACTGAGGATCTCAAAAAGACAAATATTCAGGAAGATACAATATCTTTTCTTAAACCAACTGATTCAATTGTGAATATAGGCAGGCTTTTTAGTATCCCAGCTTTTCTCCAAGAAATTTCCAAAGAGAAGCGAAGTGGTTAGCCCAGAAGTGGAAACACTACATGATAAAAAGTTGATTCGTTTGAGACTGAAAACCTGCACTGACTAATGTAGAAGGAAGCCCACAAGTGCTCTGCAAAGTCAACAAGGGTTGGGAATGCAAAAGAAAATGTGGGGGAGCAGGGGGCACACAAGGCGCAATCTTTTGGCTTCAAGGGAACCAAATTATAGGTAGAACCCTAATACTGCAAGTTTCAGACTCCTATCTCTAAGTAACTTGTAATTACATGATTTACTAAGGAGTTTTTCATGTTTAAGTTGACAGAAGGAGATAAGCGAGGTCATTGAAACTCCACAGCCACTTCATGCTCTTGAAACATATTGGGAATTGTGGCACAAAAGTCCACAAGAGATGAAGGAGCGCTATTTGTTTATGTTGTTGCTGGCTAAATCTGCTAAATTTGAAGTGTATTTAAAGTGAAATTGACTCAACCAAAACATCCAGCAAATCCCCAGAGATACAGATGCAGAACAACAGTGGCAAAGTTCCAGTTGCCATAGCAGGCATTCAAAATCCTCTGGAAGTAAATGACTTAAAGGCTTTAAAAGGATAAGAAAGGACTGCCAAGCCAGACAGATCTCAGGGCCTGTTCCTTAAGGCCTCAGACATGCATGACTTCAGCTGATTTCCAATACTGTCATCTTTCCAGGACAGCCTGCCTTTGTTCAGGGGATTGACTGCAATTGCTGCCTTCTGCCCCAGCACTGTGGTTTACATGAGGACATATCTGGTTCAAACAAAGGGTCTGCCTTGCCCAGTTCCAGCCTCCAGCAAAGCCATATCCATTGCAAATTAAGAAATGAGTGAACACTTACAACATATCCCCACATACACTATCTGAGCATCTTACTCTTTTCCACTGAGCAGGTTTTCTAAACCTCATGTGCTTCACCTGTTTAATGATCCTTTGTAAATCTCTCTTTCAACTACTCTCTTTCAGTCTGTCCTCAAACTTCTGCATTCATAACATCCTTTGGCAGGGAAACCCATGGGTTCATTGACTATTATACAGAGAATCACCTTCTTCTGGTAGTTTTGAACCGGTCTCCCAAGCAGTCAATCTGAGGGACGTTTATCCTTGCCCAGGATGAAACACTGAATGTTTAGCCCTTATTCACCTTCTCCATATCCAGGATTCTGTAGTTCTTCAGTCAACTTAACTATGTAGAGTTTTTCCAATCGTAATCCTAACTTTGCACCTATTCCTTGGTCCCACAGCCAGGCAGAGACTGTAATTTTGCCCAGACATCTGCCAGATAGGTACAGGTGAGCTTAAAGATGGAAGAATGCCTCAGCACCAAAATTTTACAAAGTAGAAGAGGCCAAACCCAGCCCCATGTTCAGAGAAGCTTTGCTAGATGGCACAGCCCAGCTTTTGGTGATCCCCAGGCACAGGGATCACCAAAATTGAACACAGCACCGCGCACCTCCTGTCTCATGAGACAAGGGCTCATCTCTGCAGTGTGACCCAGTGCAGCCCTTCTCCATGGGCCTGGAGTCCTGCCAGTCCTGGGGCACCAGGCAGCAGCAACCTCTAACATAGACAGGAGCATGCTGAGATGCTGCTGACACCCCGAATGGCAGGATGGTCCCTTGTCCCAGAGACTGCACAGTCTGAAGTGACAAAAAACAACACATTGTAGCTTACAAATGAGTGAATGGTGTTGGCTATATTTCACTTTGCATGATTTATATGAGATACGTGTGACATGAGTCATATAGAGATATATCCCATATACTTTACAGGTACACTTTGCATTCCAGACCTATTCTAAATACCTTTGCCTTGGCACAATAATCTGTGTTTGTCACATTCTATGTTTTATTTTCATAATTCCCAAGAAAGTTAAACTATTCTCATTGAACAAATCAGCTTTTCACATTTAAAAAGAAAACAAGTATTTTCTATAATACAAGCTTCCAGAATTATTGTCTGTTGTTTGTGAAATATCTGTACTTTCATTAGACAAGACAAATTATCTATAGCCCCAGGAAAAATTAATTTCATGGGATGCAAAAGATTGAAGACCTATTGATAGAGTACAATATATGCTTGGCAGATGGCCCTTGCCTAAGGCATGAAATGGCTTGACTATTATCTTGTCTACGGTTCAAAAGTAATTGTACACATTGCACACAGAGCACCATCCGCCCACAGAGCAAACACCAAGTGATGATGGATATCACTATTGATACAATTCACACCTTAAAACTAAAAGTGCTGGGAAAAGGATTGTGAATTCTAGAAGGTAATACGAATTCATTAACTGCAAAGAACACACACAGTTGCATTTAAGGAGTAGAGCTGTGACAGTAATTGCTGAATTGAATATTTTTAAAAAGCCCTTTTGTTCCTATTGGCATCAAAGCTATTGTTGAACTGTGCTGTACTGTCAGCAACGTGAATATTAGAGGTTTAGATCCATGCATGCAAGAGATCAAAAGCAGTGATGAAGGATTCTGTAATTATTAGTAATTGCTTCCCAAGTGGCCATTTTTTTATAAAGATTCTTCATAACAAAGTGTTCACTAAAGACTATGGGTTGAACTTATATTTTTATAGCAAGCACATGAGCCCATGGAAATTATTTCCCACATTATCATCATAGCTGAAAACTACCACTAATAAGAAATACAAATGCTACATTAAATCTGGGTATCATTATTATGATGATTGTAATTTTAATGCAGATTGTAATGTTGCATTTTCAATTAGAAAAATTTCAACCAAAAAAAACCCAGTTAAACTAGTTTTAGATTGAGTAAAGCCTTAATTTCTCTAATTCAGTGTTCAAAATTGCTTCAATCAAGTAAAATATTAATGGTGCATCACCTGTGAACTGCCATTGACTTACAAATGGTACTTTCTATGCCCAAGTACCCATCCACTTAAATGGATGTGAATCCTTACATAGACATATAACTACAAGCACAGGTATGAAGAGAATTATAAGAAACTCGAAAAAGGATTTAAAAACTCTGTGATACCCTCTTCTCACATACCAGTACCCATCCTCTTGCCAAATGCATATCTTTAGAGCCTTACTTCATATTTCACCCTAAGGTTTGCCTTGGAGCTGCACTTGCTTATTCTAGGACTGAATTGGTCTTGAATAAATAAAAATCAGAACCATGGCACTATTAAAAATAACTCATACATGACAATAATAGTCCACTAAGTCTCACAGAAAAAACACTGAAAATATTTAAGAACTTGATTGTTCTGCTGTCCAGATGTGGCACTAGGCAGCTATGTCCAATTTTCTGCTGAGCGTGGAGATTGTCTTTGAGTACACAACCTACACAGCAGCTACATCTCAGTCAAGCGAACCACCAGGAGAGAACAGCTCCACCATGAGCTGGTGACTCCTGTGTATTTCCTACAGAGACATTTGGAGTGCCTAACTGCAGCTGTACAACTCCAGCACTTCTCCCTTCCTGCATGTCAAAGCCCAAAATCAAAGGGCCAACAGACTATAGAGTAAGAAAGTTGCTGACAAGGGAGGGAAAAAGTTTGGGTTTTGTGGGGCAGACACCACAGTTTTGCAGAAGTGGTCCATACGTCTACTCTACACTTGATTCTAAAAACAAAATGTAATTTTCAGTGCCTGAAATGTCCGGTTAAAATCACTGCTAGGATTAATTACACTCTTATGCTCCTAAGGGTAAAAACCTTACTGTGTTTGTCTGCAAAATCCTGTTTGGATGCCCAGCAAATTAATAAAGAATAATAACAGTGGTGCCTGCACAAAAAGCCATCTCATTCTACTGAAACCATTTGGACATAGTGCCTTCCACTATGTGCAAAAAGCAACATTCAGTGTTTTGTTTATGACCTCTGAAGAAAAACACATACAAAACCCCTTCAAGATACCCTTAAATGTGGCCAAGTTTTTTATTTGTTAGGTTGCTTTGTTGAATATGTTAAAGCACTCTACTAAAGCTGACACATGACACTATTTCTTATATTATAATCTCCTAAACCTCACAGAATAGTCTCCTTTACCATGCCAAACAAATTAACTCTTGCAGCTCCCTTTCTGCCATGGTTCACTCTCCCATCTCACTCATAAGACACATTAGTACCATAATAAATATATATTTGCTCTAGAATAAATACTAATTTATCATAAAGGCAAAATGTGAGTTCTGCCCTGACATGTACCAGGCTGTAACAGGAGACTTTAATCACTCCAGTAGCTTCATTATTCTCAAACAACTCCCTCAATATCATTTCCCAAAATAAAGCCTTTTCTTTTTTCACTTTAATCACTGCCAATCAGGAGTAACACCACTGAACTTGATGTTTCCCTTCTGGTAAGGGAGAATCAGGACTGGTGTCTCCTATTCACAAGGTAAGCAGGGAGACAAATCATGTCACTGTTTTATTTATGTTTCTTCTAATTATTCAAGGCATACTTGCATTCATCCTCTTTAGTGCCTGTTTTCTGCATTTCTCCACCACTTCTTCAGTAGGGATTTTGACATCTGTTTAATTTACCATGACTTGTGCCACATTTTCCCCTGCAAGCTGCATATTCTGTGCCAGGGAGAGAGGCTGGGGGGAAACCCCAAAGGGGAAGCACTGAGAAAGCCCACCAGGATGCATCTTAGATGACAAGAAACTTGGAGGCCCATTCTCCTTTCAGCACAAGGAAGATTTGCACCCATAGCTCCCATTGTCATCATTGTAGTTATACATGTAATTTGTCCCATATACTGAGAGGAAAATAAACCTGAGAGAGGAGAATTAAAGGGTATTTGGGGGGAAAACTATTTAGTATGTAAAGGTTGTGGCTGCCAGTTGGAAATGAATGTGGCAGACATAATAATGGTAATAATAGGAAAAGACACCTACATATCTGGGTTATTGTAATATGGCATACGAACAGAGAACTAAACCATCAAGGAAACCACTAAATATCATTTTGAGGATACAGAAAGAAAATATACTTAAGACTAAAGAGAAAATTAAAAGGAGAGCAAAAGTAGAACTAGGAACAAGCCAGCAAATACAGCAGAGAAATATGGGGTGTTTTCACTGAAGGAAACAGCAGCTCTCTGAGAATACCAGCCAGCCTGGGAAGTGGCAGAAATAGATGGGATGCCAGCAGTGAGAGGCAGAAAGCACAGAGATATTTCCATCCATCAGAACACAAAAGCAAACACATTCAGAAGAGATTGGAATAAATTAGTTTACAGCATGATAAGTCATTCAGACTGTTCAATATAGGAGTGTTTAGGTAATGAGATTATGGACCAGAAATAACCACAGAGTCTAACACTTCCAAATCAGCACCAAAGGAGGACTCTTAAGTGGTGAACCCTCATGATTCAGATACTTCACTGGCTAAGACAGTACAAAACATAGCCAGAAGTGCTGCGATAGCACTGATGTTGCAGACAGACATAGCAGGTGAAAGTGTATGTCATAGTGTAGCCCCTTCCACTTTTTCCTGGTGCCAAACTCACTGGCATTGCTCCTTTATATAGGAATTGCAGTATAGATAAGCACTACAGATACAGCAATGCGATAAAATGCAACTGCAGCCGTGATCGGAGTTACCATTAGCCAAATATAATCAAATATAGTTACACAAAAAAAATGCATTTAAAACAGCTCTATCACTTGAGAAATAATTCTCAGTGAGAAATCACCACCAAAATAGGGTGGCTTTCAGACAAGTCTCTGACACTCATGAAAGAGCACCATGAAGCAGGAGCACCAAATACCAGAGCATGGACAAATGATAAAGCCTTCATCATCTAGATGGAGATGCTATTTAGGGCTATGATGGAGAGCTATTTAGGGTATAAATAATAACCTCTAATTCTCTCTTTTGAGTGTAGAGACAGATCAGGTATGCAGCTATCATGTCTTGCAGGTGGATGAATGCACCCTGAGAGTCTTGGTCAGGATCACAAAGTAAGTGTCTGGTCTGAGTCCTGGTCTCAGGCATCTCCTCAGCTCCCTTGTTCTACCTCTGAACTGTTAAGACACTTTCTCATGAGTGGGGCTACATGGATTTTAAGTAGGACTTGACTCGTTGTATGCAAAACAGACAGAATATAAATCAGGAATAATTATTCTAGTATAAAATGGAGAACCTGTTTAAAATACTGCTGAATCTTGGTTCTGTAGAAGAAATATTACTGAGTCTAAAGCCTTAAGCTAAGAAAAAGTGAAGTAAATCCAGGTTTTGGGAGGTATGAATTATGAGGAAACACTGATCAGATGTTGCTTCTATAAATAATAACAGCTCATTAATTCTCGTTTTGCTAATCCACACATTTAAAGAACTCAACAACCCTCTACCCCTAAGGGTACTCATCCCACTTCTCAGCAGAGTTTTAATTTATGTTAGTAACAAGATCTCATATTTCTAGGAATTCATTACTTTTAAAAAACTTATTACATTATTTTATTGGCAGGCTAGAAGATATTATCATAAATAATTGAAACCCGACTACACTTGTTCAGGCATTAACAAACGACGTTGGCAAGACATCACACTTGAGTCCTTTTTTCAAGCATATTCTTTCGTTCATGGCATAATTTTATGCCTGTGGAGTGAGACTCAAAGAAAGATCTACTGAATCCAGAATATGGGGCTTACACGCCACTCATGTGCTGAATGATTTGCTGTGCACATACAAGTTTCACAATTAATTGCCAAGCCTTATTAGTGAACAAAGCATCCTGTCCATGAGAGCAAATTCATACTCTCCTATTATTTAAATGTACAGACATGGGGTCATCCAGTGAAGATCTTGAAAGCAAAGTAAGAAAATTAGTAATATGAGCTTGATGTTAAATAAGGCACAACCTCTAGGGCCAATATTAGCATTCATCAGGCAGAGCTCTCCTACCTAGGGATGATCTGAAGTGTGAAACACAGAAGGATAATCAATCAGGGGAACAGACCTTCCACATGGACAGCAGGCAACCACTGTCTTCTAGAGCTGTCCTATGGGATGTACTCAGTGCAGTGGAGCATAACAGATGATAAAGCATTATGCCATGGTGTGACATTGAACTTGCTCTTAAAAAGATTGCAAGGCGTTTTCATGCCCTACAAAGCCAGCTTGGAGGAGGAGAATCATATCAATAGGTGACATGGGTGTGCTTATAGATCATCCCCTGGTCTCTCACAAGAGACTGACTGCTACCAAATAAGGTTGTCTAGAGGCAGCAGGATTCATCTCACCAAACTTTAGCCAGCTAAAATTGAAGCATCTTATATGAGCTAATTGTCCAGGCTCTCTCCACACTGACCAGAGGCACCTCCACACTACATGTTCTCTCTTAAAATAGATGAAATGTGACACAGGGGGGACCAAGTTCTACTGGAGAGGCCTATCTCTCTTCACTGCACAGAGCACCCCAGCTGATGGCTGAAATCATTCACCTGAAAAACTGAGGGAAGCAAAAATTAAAAACAGGAGCAACAAACTTGTGCAGGATTGTGTCAAGGACTAACAGAGTGAGACAGACTATTGCAAACTGTCTTAAAAGACTTTAAACATGATTTTAAACAAAGAAAGAACAGAACTAAACAATTGAAGTTAAGTCTGAGCTGAAATGGCTCAGAGCAGAGGGGGAAAACAGTTATTTAACCTAAGGTTCAACACTGGCCCAAAAGCAAATAAGTATGTACTAAGAATACATAGATTCATCCCAAAGATTAGGAGAACACTTCTAACCACCAAAGGACCAAGAGTCTAGAACAGCCTTTCAGAGTAGTGAGATACTATTTTTGAAATGTCATTGCCTGTAAAGAAGCTGCTCTGCTATGTTTATGGTATGCTTTAAAATATTATCAAGTGTTTAAAACTGCTTGTGCAAACCTTGTTGAAGTACAGGATACACAAATATCAGATAACTGTTCTGAAATAGAATATTTCAGAAAGACCCACGCCAATGTGAGAGACCATGTACATGTCAAAAACAACTCCACATTTAATTCTAAGTGTTAGGATAATTTATCACAGAGGTTTAAAACTGGGCTCTTTTGTTTGACTGCCAAGTTTCAACACCAGCTTTCCTGAATGTCAGGATCTGACTCTGCATTGTTATCACTGTCACCAAGATCATGAAATTCCCCTTGTGCCCCACTGGCTCCATAGAAAAAGCAAGTGATTGTGAGCAGCAGTTTCACAATGGGCAGCCATGCAGTAGAGGCTAACTTCAGCAGCTCATTGCAAATTAGAAACGGGAGGAAAAGGCTAAAATAAAGCACACTAAACTTCAGCTGTCATTTTGGTATTGTGGCTTCGATATTTTTATTCTTCTGAAAATTACATAGTTACCTGCCAGTGTCAGACATCAGACTGGACTTCAAGCAAGCAAATATACAGCAGACTAAAGAAGAGATGTGTAAAGACATAACACTGCAAGGCATTTTAAGGGAGAGATTTGAAATCCACTGGGTCTCAGGAAGGGGGTCTTATGTTTGCAGACACTTGGAACAGTCATCTTAATTGGTGGTGCTTAATAACATATTGCATGGATTCCATTAACTCTGGGAAATCAATGCAATTCTTTGTAGCTTGGTAAGATTTCTGGAGCTGCTGACACCTCCTGCTCCATTATTAGCAAACAGAAAGATACCAGAGGATCAAAGTCCCTGGGAACATAAATACCCCTACCTTCATCCATTCTCCCTTTTGTAAACAAAAAATGTTAGATATTGCAATCCACAGTGAACATGTTCTTTGTGGGTTTTACGCCCACAAAGAGAAGATGGTTACATTTAGAAGACCATGTCTTAAGTTTAAAATAGAAGACAACAAATGCAAGGCAGATTAAATAGTGAAGCTACTAACATGGCATAATGGATCATTTTGGTGTAGTATGTTAGGAGGATGCTAACAGCATTATAAAGCACCCAAGCATAATAACAAAAACACTTCAGCTGACATAGCTCTGAAAAATGCCTTTTTTATGAGAGTATACTTTGCAGAGAAAAAGCCTCAAATTTTCACAACCTGGCTGCAGGCATTAAGTAACAATCAGCTCTCAGAGAAAAGCGCAGTGATCTATTACGGCATTTGGTCTTGGTGGAGAAGACAAACTGTATTGTGATTACATGCAAAATTAATCCTGAAAAACTGCATTAGAAATATCCATGACTTGAAATTTCCAATCTATTTTCTTCCCTCCAGAAAGCACTGTTTAAACGTTGGGTACAGGGATCCCACTGATAAGAACTTCTGAATTCAAGGTTCATACAATCCTGGTAAGAAACAATAAAATTGCTTCACCTGTGCTCATTAAATATACAGTGCATAAACTCTGGCTTTGGAAATCTCATCAGCAGGAAGCTTCCTTCTTCCTTTCTTCATTTTTTTCCTGCCCCCTGAGGATTACTGAATCTCTGCATTAACCACTGAAAAACGACAATGTTCTGCAGCCTCGAGCTGTGACTAAGGATTTGGTCACAGAGACTACAGGGTAGGGAACCTAAATGCTGCCACTGAAAAAATATATTGTAATAGAAGTTATTTCCTTTCTAAGCAATTAAGCACCTAACCTTGTTTATCACATGTACTTCTCACTTGCAGTGTGCACTTAGGAAAATCTGGCTGTGAGAGACAACCCTGCTGTTTCTGTGATGATCACATAAAAAGAAAAAGCCTGCCCCAGGTTCAGCAAGGCTCTGTTAAAACTTCATGCTCTGTACCTCCAACTGCTGCTTCTCAAGTGTTCTGGCTGAAAACATTCACTTTCCACATTCATCATCACCTGCACTTACATACAGCGTTACATATTAGCCTTTTTAGGACTCCACAGATGTTCCAACTGAGGGTCAGGCCTTAAGGATCCAAGTGCACAGACACTGTTTTGGTGATGCATATAGTTCCTAGCTTCCTCCTCCTCAGATCTGGGACTGCTCATTCCCACTCCCACTGCATCCTTTCAATTGTGCCAGCACAAACATTTATGTGGCCATGCTGGGAATCAAACAGGGGAATTGATCCAGCTAAAAATAACTCTTTTTTTTCCAAGTCAATTTTCCGGCAGAGCAGTGCCTGATGTGGCAGAGTGTTGGAAAGCTGGTGGGCAGCAGGATCAGGATGTGAGACTGAGAGAGCAGGATGCCCTCCTGGCATCTGGTTATGCTGGCTCAAGCTGATTAGAACATAAGGTATAAGTTTTCAAGAATTTCTGACTATTGAGCTTACTATTTATTGCAATAGTCTTTCAAGCAATAAATGACTTGAAAAAGAAAAGAACATGAGAACTAGATGCCCATAATATTTTTCCAAAGTGTACTAGGAAGCACAGGCATGGCCCTAGGTGCTTACCTCTTGAAGAAGACAGAAAATACTAAAACATACATTATAATCTGAAGCACACAGGTACAAAACCAGCAGGTGACATTGCTGATCAGTGCAAAGAAAGGGATAGAAATTATGTCAAAGAAAAGGTATCTTTAACCACTTTGGGAAAGACTGAGGAGAAACAGCAGAAGACCCAAAGTTCCAACATGGTGTCATTGGAGTATCCAGGCTTCAATTACTTTCCAGCAGCTCCCTTCATCTCATAGAATCTCAGAATTAGTAAAGTTGGAAGGGGTTATCTGGTGTAAGCTCCCTGCTCAATCAGGATCATCCTTGAGCAAACTGTACTGAATTGTGTCCAGGCAGCTCTTGAATATCTCCAATGAGGGAGACTCTACAACTTCTCCAGACAATTTGTTCCACTGCTCAGACACCAGCAAACTAAAGAAATTCTTCCTTATATTCAGGTGGAGCTTCTTGTGCATTGGTTTCTGCCCGTTGCCTCTTGTCCCATGGATCGGCACCGCTGGGAAGAGCCTGGCTCCGCCCTGTTGGCACGCTCCCTTCACTTACTCACAGACACTGATGAGATCTCTCACTTGTGTCTTCTCAAGGCTGAACAGGCCCAGCTCCCTCAGCCTTTCCTCATGGGAGAGATGCTCCAGTCCCTGATCATCCCTGCAGCTCTCCACTGGACCTGCTCCAGGAGCTCCCTGTGTCCCCTGTGCTGAGGAGCCCAGAACTGGACACGGCACTCCAGGTGTGCCTCAGCAGGGCTGAGCAGAGGAGCAGGATCACCTCTCTCCACCTGCTGCTCTTCCTAATGTACCCCAAGATCCAATTGTGACCTTTTTGGCCACAAGGACATGCTGCTCATGGACAGCTTGCTGTCATTCTCCACAGAGCTGCTTTCCAGTAGGTCAGCCCCCAGCCTGTCCTGGTGCATGGGGTTATTCCTCCCCAGGTGCAGGACCCTGCATTTGCCTTTGCTGAACTCCAACCAACCAGCTCATCTCTGCCCCTCTCTCCAATCTGTGGAGGTCCTTCTGAAGGGCCACTTCTCCCAGCATGGTGTGAGCAGACTTCCTGAAAAGGCATCTATGCACTCCCCCAAGTTATTCGTGAATAAGAGAAACAATATTGGGCCCAGAATTGAACCTGGGGGGACACCACAAGTGACAGGCCTCCAACTAGATCCTGTGCCCCATATTATGAGTCTCAGGGATCTGCCATTTAGAATCCACCTCACTGTCCAATCATCCAGTCTACACTTCCTGAGTTTGCCTATGAGGATGTTGTGAGAGATAGTGTCACAAACCTTGCTAAAATCGAGGTAGACAATGTCCACTGCTCTCCTCTCATGCATCCAGGTCCATGCACAAGGTCCATGAGGTAGTTGCCAGTGTGTATTTGTAACTATGAATCTAGGCTGAAATACTCTTATTACTGGGATGAGTGAGGCAGCACTGGTTTGCTAATAGAAACACCAGAAAACTATTACCAAGAAGAAAGGAGCCTTAAAAAAAGCCTTTCATAAAAAGTTATAATTTCTTAAAAATTATTTTTAGAAAGCAAGTTTTGAAAGCCATTTTTGCTGTCTTTCCCTCTGGGAGCTGCCTTTTTTATCTCACAGTGGGTAACTGAGTGGCATGATGAGGATTAAGGCAGAGCAGATCCAAGACACATTAGAAACCACTGAGAAATAAGGCTGGTTCATCATTGTTTTAAGGTTAAGTTCAAGGAGTTTTTCCACCGTTTGGATCAAAATAAACAGATTTTATCCTACTGTTAAATTAATTACAATGTTTGCTTCTTTAAATGATAAAATAAACACACTTTTGGAAATGGTTATTGGCTCAAAGTCACAACACTAATTTAAAGGACATTCTTCACAGAAAGAAAGGCATAACAATGAAAAGGAAAGGTGAACTATTACCTTTGTGGACACACAATACATATATTTTTAGTGATAAAACTGTTGATAAACTTTTAATTTAACATTTTATTTTCATTGGCCTTAGCAACTGTAGATCCAAATCACATCCATGAAGAGTTAAGATACACTCAAGGCTAAAGGAAAATAGCGCACTCTAGTCAAAATCATTTCTTTGTAAAGGGAACTGGGGTTGTGCCAATGCACCCAGAAAACAGGCAGGTGCCCATCTGGATTTTGGTTACATAAGGAGTGAACCTGGAGAAATCACACAGGAATCAATGTTATTGTGCTAGCAATAAACAGGTGTTTAAAGTGTCATTTTAGCCAACAGGTATACACAGACTCCAGTTTCTCCACCACTCTTTACAGCATTAAAAAGGACATATTAAATAAGTATCATGATAAGGAATATCTTTATTCTGTAACAAACCCTGCCTTAGAGGGGGAGTTGAAAGCACTCTTGAATTTTAAGCAGCAAGAACTTCAGTAGGAGGTTCTCTCTGGCAACAGTTGAAAAGGCTGAAGAAGACATTCAAACAAAAATGCATCAAATTCCAGAAATTTGACAAGACCGGATTATGAAGCTGAACAGGGTTGTTTAAAGCAGCTGGCAACTCTCTAATTTATTTCACCTGTCCTTTTTATACTGCCAGGGAGAGTCTGCCCCACATGTGAGAACCAAGTCACATCACTGCATGCCTGGTATCATGCCAACTCTCCTGAATAGCAAAAAAAAAAAAGTCTATTCTGTTTAATTGCCAGGTGTCAAGCAGGATCATTACAGTGCACAGAAAGCTCTCTGTGCAACAGATCAGCCTGAAGAGGCTTATCTTTGTGGCTGCTGTCTATACAGTCATAATTAAATAAAAGCAGATGGAGGAGGCACTAAATAATTATGACTGCAAGATAAATAAAATGCTGGGTAAGTAACTTTGGAAGTGTAATTTAGGCATCTTATATAAATAAAAAGTATCAGCGTCTTCTGTGATATGTTTTCACACTGAGGTAGTTCAGAAAATTAAAATAATCAAGAAAACAATGAAGTATTAAACTAAAAATATTAAATAGGTGTGACATGCACATTACAGGAAACAGGTACAAAGTCATTCTGACTCACTCTTCCTACAGACAAATGCAAATTTTCTGTGTCCTTTGCTAATGCATGTGTCAATTAATCTTGCAATCACATTATCACAAAACCGTGTCGTTTGGCACTTTTCCTTATTTCACAGAACTTTTTAAAAGAGCTGCCCCTGTTCTTTACAGCCACAGCTCCATAGAGATCCAGTTACTGGGACATGCCAGAGGGTCACTTTAGCTGTGCTAGACCTTCCCAGCTATACAGGATTTCCTGGAGTTTTTGCAGTGAGGGGTATCAATGCCTTGGTCCTTCTTCAGCTATCAGATGTATACCCCAAGTCACTGTGCTGCTCTACGTATCAAGGTCCCATTCCTACAAACAGTACATTTTCCATCAACTTCCAAGCACTGATTTCCCACTAGGTGCCCTAGGCACAGACCAAGGCACAACACAGCAATCGATCGCGCTGCCACGCTCTTCACACAACAAACTCGTGCATGGTGCCAGCTGCCAGACTGGCTGCGGGCAACTGTGCTTTCCTGCTGCCCCCCAAAACAATATCTTACTGATATATGCCCCCATATCTCACTTTTTCTCAAAAAAGATAAAATCTGTTTCTCTTCAGACTCACAGTGAGATACGGGGGTCATATATCAGCCAAGTTCATTCTTGGCTGAGGTGCCCGGCTGAGCATCCCTTCTGGAATCAGAAGATTAGAAAGAAAGAAAATCTTCTCACATTCCTGCAGCCTGAAGGTTAAAATGCAGGACAACAGTGTGTATATGGGGAGTTTTTGTGCCATGTTTTGCAGCTGAGTTCCCCTAACATGGCTATATGTAAAGAGTAGTCAAGAACACAAGGGTTTGCAGTAAGTGCAGTGCCAACCTAAAAAGCATGTTCAGTCCACCACTGGTCTTGAATGTTTCTTTCTTTGTAAATATGATATTGTGTAGCCTGCTGCAAAGTATTGTTTGTTCAGTGCCAAGTAATCTGCAAAGCTATCAGTTGCTCCTATGAAAGATCCAGTTAGAAAGTGGGACAAAATACCTGAACAAAGTTTTTGAAAAAATATTTAATCCACATTGCCTTAACCCTCTAAATATGTATCTGCATAATGGAATAAAAGTGCAGGTATTGTATATTTTACAGATACATAAGATGACCACTTAATGGCTCTATGAGATCTTTGATCCAAAATCTCCTTTCTGATCCGTGTGCAGATCTATTCCTTGCTTGCATGTTTGCTTGCATTTCTGGGCAGAAGTTTACAGGACTATTGTTCTGTGTACACAGGGAAAATAAAATGTCCTTAAAATAACTCACACACAACAAAGCAGCTCTAACCTACAAATATATCAATGGAAAATGTTTCATTTTCTAAAATGGTCTCTCAGTGGGTGTGACCCAAGACCGCAGAAGGTGTCACAGACTCCTGTTCCATCACCCACAAAAGTTAACTAAGCACAGCAAGCTCAGCCATGCTTTTCAGCAATCTAGGGAGTCAACCAGACAGGAAAGGTTGAAAAACAGTCATCTAAACAAGCATATATAATCTTGGTACATAAAAGAAGCTATGACCTCTTTTGAACCATGGGATAGTATTCATTATTGCAAGAAAAGGTTGACAAAGGAAAGAAAATTAGCTGTGTTTTTCAGCTAGGACATGCTTTCTGTACAGCTGGACTACACAAAGCCATTTAATTATGGCAGCAAGGAGCTCAACAGGGTAAATTGCCTTGAGAAAACAGTCTGTGTTAGCTTGTGACCAGCACTGCAGTTACCATCAGCTCAGGCTGCACACAGTATAAATTCCCATCTCAGAAATCCCAGGCAGATAATCCTTTAGTCATGAACTACCGTAAGGAAGTAGCACATGACAGCTGGGTCAGTGGCTACGCTTGAACCTAAGACTTGGAAGGCCTCTATTCAACACTTCTGTAAATATAACCTTCAGGAAGTTTGTAGACTCCTAACTGTAAAAGAGAAAAAATACTCCTTGCATCTGTGCTGAGGCACTGTGAAGATAAAGATTTTCCAGAAAGATACTTTTATAACTTACAATATAGAATTCTGTCAATCAGCTTTGCCAGAGATGAAATTAAACTGTGTACTCAAATAGTGAAGGAAAAAAAAACTTATGCAGTCTTAATCCTCCTCAAATCTTTCCTATTTTTCCATCCTGTTTTGCCCTTCTCATTCATCTCACAGACTGATTAGCTTCATTAGAGATGCACCTGTCTTCTCAGTTTTACTTGTGAGCACTTGAAGACAGGCTGCAATGAAAAATCTGATTGCAACTTGTGAATTCCCATTCAAAACTGCTGAAACCATAGTCCTGTAGCAACAGTTGCTTCCCATTCTTATCTATCCACTGCTCAAGATCCCTGAAGACCACAATACTAGTCCCTTCAGTTTACAGCAATCCCAGTCCATTTTCAAAGTGGATTTACATTCCCAATCTGGAAACAGCACCTCTCACCACTTTTGAACAACCAAAGACTCTCCATTGTCCTTGTGTCTTTAGAAGTTAAGAAAAATCTCTGATATTTTAAAAGGAATCTAAGTAGTCTGGATTTTAATGGGAACAACCACTACCATGATGACTAAGGAATGCTTGCTGGATATGGCATAAAGAACTTCAAAGAGCATCCTGGGAAGAGAGAGGGAAAATGTGAAGAGGAATCAAAGAGATTTCATGCAAGAGACATGAACAGGTTCCAGATGTTAGATCCAGGTCACTGTGTCAATGGATCAGTACACAGGTCATCATGGACTGAATTCAGAGGTGAGTGGAAGTAGGGGAGGCTGTTATGCTCTTGCCAAAGTCTAAATTAAGACAATTTTCACAACAAACAAGCAGAAAAATATAAAAAGTTAGAGGAGGAAGAAACTACTAAAGTCCAACCCCTTTTTCACCCCAAACTTCATCCCCTCCTGAGTCTTCTGTAGCTTTGGCTTTAGTGCTTGCAGTGGCAGCTCACTCTATTATTTACTTTTGCCCTGTTCACTTGGTGGTTTTTTCCAGAACAAAAGTATGGCAAAAGATTTGTAGTTTCAAAACTAATAAACAATTAGGTCATGCTTCCTCTTCACCTAAAAATGATGGCCAGCTTCACCACAGACAGATGGGCTACACCATCCTTCTGCTGGGAAACAGAGACACAGAATCTGTCATATCTTCCTACAGATACTAGGTGCTATTAAAGCAAAACTACCGCTAATCCCTCATTTAGGGTTCTATTTTATGGAACAAATAAAAAGCATGATTTCTGAAAAGGCATGCTATTTGATCTGATGCTTTTCAAGCTGGATCCTAACAGCTTTCACTGAGGCTGAATTAACATCTTTTGAAATTTGTAAAGATTATCGCTGACCTATTTAAAACAAAGACAAATAAAACTAATGGGAAAAAAATTCATTCTGCTCTCTTATTTTTACTATAAAGACAGACAGCCACACGGACTAAAATCACAACCAGGTATAAATTTTGACCATTCTCATGAGAGTCACTGAGATGAAAGCTTGCTGAGCTTCATTGGCTGAAAAACACTTGACTGGGTACATTTAAAAATGCTACTTATCTGAACCGTTTCAAGAGATTAGTTTGCATATTTAATATGTTAATGTTTCACAAGTAAGAAGATTTGCAGTGACTTATTACAGGACACATAACTTGGCAGAGCCCTGAGTCATTTAAGCTGGTACCTTACTCACTAAATGCCAGCTATACTATTAGACACCACCTCAGAGTCTGTCCATGGCAGTAAGCCAGTTTTGCAGATCCTCTTCCAAAATCCAGTTTAGAGTCTGTCTTTCAATAGGATATTTCCCAGTGGTTTATATTTTCACTGTCACTAACATGTCAGTAAGAGTGCATATCTTTTGAGCTCTGATTAATTTTGCCTTGACACTACTGAAATGCCAAGTATAACTTGAACTCAGGTTCTGAAATGTTAATCAGTTTTGAAATATCCATAGATTGCATATATATCAAGGCCTGTAAATACCCAGAGATATCTGTCAGGATCCACATGGCATTTGCAATCCTGTTTCTCCCTAGGCTCACAGGGCCAAGTGATCATCAGCACTGATAATTAAACATCATCTCAAAACAAAAGGACATGGCCTCCTATTAAAGTCTTCTAAGATAAAAAATATGAAGATATAACTCTTCTAAGATATACATTCTCAAATAATATTTTGATTATTTACTTTTTCAGGGCTGCCACTGGCCAAATTGGTAAAAAAAAAATTGTCTAAATATTGATGTCCAAAGGAAAAAAAAATTCACAGAATAACAACCCTTTCCTTTCCTAACATCCCTGTGAGCACCTGGGAAGGTGCTCACAAGGATACCTGAGTCCCCTCTTAAGGGAATGGCCTATACAGGGATCAAAAATCCTGTGTCTTGGATCTCTGCATAATTAGGTCATAATTATAATGTGATTTTTGTGGTTTAAACCTCTACCATTATGTTATGTATAAAATTCATAGGAATCTCCAGACTTCAAGATATAAAACACTCATTAATTTTGTGGAAGAGGACGAAACTTCCCCCAGAGCAATTTTATTGCTGAACAGTCTGCTACATTGTATTAGGTCTGCTACTTACACTGGAGCATTTCGTGCTGGAAACACCAAGATTCTGTACTTCAAGCCCTCATGCTAAGACAGAAAATAATCCATATTCTTATATTCAGTTTAGTAGGAAAAAAAAGCTCACAGAAACTATGAGCTACGCCTTCATCCATAAACCAGCCAACCAACATACTTAGCCAACCTGGAAAAAACAAAATGAGCTTTCAGTCTATAGCCAGAGGCTCACACACTGAAAACTGCTCTGGAAAGACCATTCCCAGAAGAAAGGGTGAAGCCATCTTTTCCAGCCAGGTCCAAGTTGGGGCTGATTTCAATGGCACCATGACAATTTGCACTGGCTGGGTACCTGGCTCACCATTTGGAAGTGGCACTGGAGCACACAGCTCTTGCAGCAGCCACTGCCCTTCAGAGACACAGTGGATGCTTAGAGCCACTGGCTTTCTTGGCACAGATAAGCCTCGTCCTCCTCACAGAACTCAAGACACTGATTGAGATGTAAACTACAGTCAGCCTATCCACCAAAAAGATGTTGTGCCAGTGCATGCATGGGACTGACCAGTCCCATCACATGGGGAACCTCCAAGGAATAGGAGTGCCTTGAGGAAAATTCCCAGTAGATATTCTCCCACCAGGAATTACAGAGCACAAAGTTCTCTCCTGCAAAGAAGGTGGGGAACTGCCCATAATCCCAGGTGGGGAACTGCCCATAATTTCCAGCTTTCCTGAGGTGTTCAAGATAAACCTGACTTCTTTCAGGATGCTCAAGTCTGTGTACATTTGGAAAGTGTTTGCTTACAAGGGCACTGTGGAGATCTTAGGGTAGAGGAAAGCAAGACATTCCATTAGTAAAACTGAAAAGACAAGAACCAACACCTTCTAAAGGGCATGAGGAAAAGTTTCATCAATTGGAAGTCTCATTCCAAAAATAATTTCTGGTCTCCCAAGCTTGGCTGCCCTTGTCTTGGCAGTGAGGCACAGATCTGTTGGTCTCTGAGTCACCACAGAATGCAGAGCTCACTTTTAAGAACTTTTAAGCTTCACTTTGAATTAATTTTTAATTAGGTACTGTTTAAAATTTTATTGAGAAACTGTAACACATTATTTTTGGAAGTTCAGGTTTGGCAGAATGAAAAACGGCTAGCATTGCAGAAGGGCTGGCACTCTGCAAATAAAGACCTTTTAGAGTGCACCTGAAAACCAGTTATACTGTGGCAAAACCACTTATAGTTGTACAAATTTGCCCAGTATCCGTGTGGAGAAAATGTTGCTCTGCACTGGGGACAAGAGATGTCAGGCCCATGCTGGGGTGCTTGTCTTGTCTCACCCCACCTACCAAGGATTGAGCACACAACACTAAAAGGAGAACAGCTGCATTTGCAGTCTGTATTCTTGTGCTCATATGCACACACACACACACACTTTTCTACCAAACCAACCTCCTCATCTGTTTTTGATAAGGAAACTCACACAGACTTGCTAAGCCATCTGGGTTGCAGGCTTGTCTAACAACCTTGGGTTGTCAATCCAGCAACAGTCCACTAGGTCTGCTTTTAAAATGAAGCTGTGATTAGCTTGAAGGAAATAAAATGTGCCTCTTACAGCAAGCTCTTTAACTGCACTTTTGACAGTCTTCAATGATACAGAAAGGGAAGCAGCTCCTTTTTGCTGTCATATGTGAAAAACGCTTGCAAGCTGACCTGGCTTCTCATATATTACTTTTGTACAGAGATTTGCAACAGTGTCTGAATTGTCTTCCCCCACCTGCTCTGCCAAATTATTGTGGTACAAGCACTTGGGAAAAAAAAGGGCACAATTGCTTGAAATTACACTAGAGTCAAATGTTGATAAAAAGGTGTCACAGAGGGAATGAAAACTAACTGCTGTGAAATTTAATGAAACCCACTGTGTGCCAAGGGCACAGGCAGCCAAATTGAATTTTAAAAAGTGCCAAGCAGAGAAGCTTGTAATCAGACTAGCCACTATGTTCGATGAGATAAGCAGAATGACTTTTTTCTATCACTAGATCAAAACAGACTGCAATTCTTATGCATGAGATGAAAAGTTACAGTATTTATCTTCTCAGCTTCCTGTGTTCTTAGCACCGGATCTCTGGCTTAGTGGCATGAAATGGAATTTGCCATCTCCAGTGTAAGGCTTGTCCCAACCCTCACACAGTTCTTTCCTGACTGTTTTTATTGCAAATGGTTATGGGAAAGAGGAACAAGCTAATCAGAGTTGTTAATGGCTCAGCATAAACTGTCTTCAGCCATGGTGTCTCCTTCCACAGCCTGGGCAATGAATTGAAGTCAATAGAGAAGAACAGGAAATAGATGATGGTGCCAGCATAGGAGAAGAACTCTGTTCAACAGAGTGCTCACACAGAGAGCAGTTGCCAAAGCATCACTCCACTGCAGCCTGTTAAAGAATTGTTTTACTCCTTAATTATTATAACAGCATTATTTTGAAATTGTGCTAAGAAAAGCGTGATCTCCCAAACAGAACTGCTTGCATTCACTGTGGGAGTAAAACCTCAAACTCTGGTTAAGGACATGGGACAAAAAAAGCCGTGCAGCCCATCTTTGTTGGAAACAGCTCCAGTATATTCATTATTTCAGTTGTTCAGGGAGTTATCAGTAGTCTTACCTCTGAGCTGCACAGAGAGGCTCAGAGTCTGCACCTTTACTTCACTGGTGAGTTTCAACATTGCAACCTGCTTAAACTTGTAGCCTGGCCCAAATGGCCAGATTCTCCTTTTAATGGTCTGCTGGTGAAGCTGGAATACTTTCTGGAGAGAAAGTTTCTAGCAAGAGAGGAGACTTCCAGTACTGAACAAAGCTCTCTAAAGCCAGCCATTATGTTTCTTATAAAAGGATTTCTCATAAAAATGCCCTGACTTTTATCATAACTTCTTGATTTTGCAGAATATGCCTGTAATAGTTTCAGAGCTTGTCTTGGCTGTAAAGAGTTTTATGCCAGTATTTAGTGTCATTTGTCATTTTTTCACTGCTGTGCCAGAAAAAGAACTTGAAAACTAACAGAATTCCTTGAAATCTAAAACACATTATAGCACAGAAGCCTTAAGTTTCCTATTTTCTCGTGCATAACCCATGCCACATCTGAAATACCCTCTGCAAGTCAGCAGTACTGAAGAATCCATCTGTCGGTGGGTATGACAAATGGAACTTTATGAGGAGGTGAAGCTCCTCTCCTCTCACAGCCCACTCCATTCCCACTTCCCCTGCTTCCCTACCCCTGCCTCTGACTGCTCCCTCCTCTGCTCATACCTTTCTGAGGATGCAATTGAAGTAAAAGAGCTTTTAGGAGAATAAAGGTCATCTGAACTTCACCCCTGAAAGTAACACATTTGTCATTTGTTACTGAGCCAAGATTTAGAGGTCTCCCTTTACTTACTCCTCTACAAAGCACACAAGAAATGAGTCAGCATCAGTTCTCATCATACTAAAAATAAAATTTACCCAAATCTCCCTTAATTTCCCCATTTGACTTTTTTTCACTTAGGACTTCTTTGGAGCAGCAACTGCCTCTGCCTTTTCCCCTATCACGATGGACTTCAAGAGTTTCCTACATTATAACAACAGCCATAACAGAAGCAATGTGGTACACCTGGGAATGTTTGTACAAATTTGCCAGACAGATTGTACTAATCTCTAAATGACATTCAAAGCTCATAGTCATGTGGGAGCACCTGGGCCGAGCCAGAGCAAATTTTGAAACAAATAAATTTTCTCTCACAGATACACTCAAAAAGGTCCCTCAACATACTCTACTTTGGTTTCTTTAAATTCCCCAAACAAAGCACTTTTTAGTACATCCTAGTAACCATTCCCAGTGACTGGCATTCAGCTGTATTGCACCTGACCTGAATGACTTGTGATGCTTTGAATATCAAGTTCATTCTCTGTTAAAAAAAAAAAAGATTTAAAGTATCCATAAATAGGCTTTCATTTGGCTGCGGAGCTGGACAAAAACCTGAACTTGTGAAGAAGCCAGGCAGTGCACTCCTCAGAAGTTGTAAGGCCATTTCTTACCCATCACTATGTTAGTAGGTTTCACAGGGTGCTGTATTTTAGAAGCAGCTTCTGTTATTCCAGATTGACCATTCATGGCCTTTATCTCAATACTTTTTCCAACTCTACATTGCTTTGCATTCATTAGAAAACTGTTCTTCCCAAATTAACAATGCAAATTTATATTAGAAAGGCATCTTTATTGGGAAACAATGCAAGAGAACTGAACTGTCAGATTGCAAAAGGAAAGGTCAAATCTTTACATTACTATAGAAACTATACAGTGTTTATCAGAATTCTCTATTTTCTGCTTAAATCTCTCTGAAGCTCTTTAGATTCTGCTACAAGATAAAATAACAATGATTTCTCATAAGTAATTGTTTAGGTTTTCTTTCATTATAGTTTTTCTTCATATTCCTACAAACTACAGCCAAGCTTATATAAAAGTCTGTTATTCTGGTAAAGGACTGTCCCTGGAAATCAATTCAAAGGGGTCAGTCCTCATGAAAGATTGGGGCTTATAAGGCTTATGCAAGAAAGTGTGGATTCAGCTCATGGTACAGCAATCTTCTCTAGAAAGAGTTTTGTTCTAAGGTGTTAGTCCTGATGCAATTAATATTCCATACCTGGGTAATTAGGTAGACTCTGGTATCCCAAGAAAGTCTCAGCACTGCCACACAGCAGCAACCTCCTCCAAATCCCTCTAGTCACAGTAAGTAACAACAGTGCTGAGCTCCAGATTCTCTCTTCCCCAGAGTTTTATTGCAGAATACTGCTGTTGATTTCAACAGGTCAGGCTCTAAGGAAAAGCCAGTCTGGAGGGGAAAAAAAATCTGCCTCTGTTCTCAGATGTACCTGTGACATCAGGGGACTGACAGTGGAACAAGCAACGTGAAGGAGATCTAATCAAGCCTAGGGCATCAGCCTTATCACCAGCATTGTCAGGGTGCAGTGACCATGCCAAATTTTTCATGCCTGAGAAGATATAGGACAGCTTCTAGAAGGGATCTGTCAAATGCAATATTACCCCTCTGACCTGTGATATCTTGTGGTGGCAGAGTCACCCCAAAAACAAGGAGAGGATCCTTTCTTGGCCCTCTGTGACTTAAGGCCATCTTCTTATGATCTGAATGCCACTTAAGACCTTGCACTTGTGCAGCATAAAAAGCTTAACAGCACTAAGGTCAGCAAAGGTGTTCCACAGAGCCAAAGGAAATCCTTGAGCAGGGAGCCAGCCAACATGATGGTCACCACAAGCTAAGCAGCAGCTGTGGTTGGAGTTTTGGTTGCACAAATACATCCTGTGTTTATTAATCACACCACACTCCTTCCTCACTGCTCCCTGCATGGAATCAATACATTGGCTGCTCTCGAGTTCTATGCCTCACTTCCTTGAAATGATGGAGTTTGAAAACTGCTTTATTTTACTTTGTGAAACCAAAGTTAAAGTCCTTAGAAGGTAAAAATGTGAATTGGAGAAGTAAAGGGATGTGAGCAAGGAAAGGAAAATACAGGTTGAATACTGTGAAAAAGAATACCATGTGGAATGCAGAATAAGCTGAGTTTCCTAAGAGAAATGAGAAAAAAATACAAATTACATAGAGACATTTAACACCAGGCTGGACAAAATCCTGGAAAATACACCATTGGGAACAATTCTGTCCTGTCTGTAGGGCATATGACTTCACTCTCACTGGAAAATACTGAAACATTTTGATGCCAAAATGCAGTTCCCAGAAATATTAGAAGATACACTGAAATATCCCAGGAAGCAAAACAAGCAAGATCTTTCAATGCAGAAACAAAATTGCTAACTCAAATCCAGATTCTTCTTTAATCAACAGAAATGTAAAGGATCTGAAATAAAGTCTCTGAATTTACTCTGACTCCACACCAGCAAAATAGATTATCTGGTCCCCTGCCTCACATTTCCTAAAGTTTCATTAGGTTATGCAAGCAAAACCTTTTGAAATGAAAAGTGTCACAGAAGTGCTGAGCACCATTGTTTCTTTCTAATAAAAGAAGGGATAAAAAGCAGGAAAACTGAACTTCATTCTACAGATAAACAGAAGAGCACTCTGAGACTTCTTTAGATCAAAAATTCTGCTCTTAATGCAAAATTCTGCTTAAACGCAACACAGTTGCAGCAATATTCAAAACATCACTTTTATATTCAACATTAATAGGACAACAAGAGAAGTAAAGAGATTCTTCCCAGTATTTTAGCAACATCTTCTTTTATTTTTTTTTAATACATCAGCATTTCCATTTTAAATGTGCTTCCTAAGCACCTAAAATCTTACTTGCAGAATTTGCTCCAGGCTGAAACTCTGCATGGGGCTTTTTTTTTCCTGTGTATTTAGTCAAAATTTATATTAGGATTAAATATAATTTAAAAAAAAAACACAAAATGGATATGTATTCAAAACAAGTCTGCATAAACAAGTTAATTCACTGGAGTAGCTCTTCAAGAAGAAAGTCATCATGAGAACCACACCCATTTTAGACTAATGTCAAATCCAATAATCCTAGAATAGAAATTGTGATGTAATTTGTACTAAGTGTCAGTGACTTCAAAGGACACACAGAAATTTGCAGCCTGTAAGAGCCCTGATGCTTTTTTAAGGAATATTTTGAAACACCAGAAGTGGTGTTTCTGAAGTGGTTGAGAACAGAATTAAAAAACTAAGACAGCTAAGTATGAAGGCTACTCTCCACATCATTTGTCTTCTTCAAGTTACACCTCCTCTGTTTCAGCAGCATTACAACCCCTTGCCTTCTCTGCACTGCTTGGGACCTTGGTGTCAGGGATGGCCTCCTCAGAGCTACTGATTCTGCACCTTAGGATCAGTAATGTTTATTACCAATCCTTCTTTGCCAACCTCTTTGGTTAAAATGGCTGGTGTTTCTTAAATAGCAAACTTTGCTAACCGGGTCTCCTTCAGTGGGACTCTAAGGGAAATCTCACAAAACCCTGTGCTGTTAGATCAGTCAAGGCAGCAGCCTTTAGCAAGGCTGCAGTGGGAACTTCTGTGACCAAGGTAAAGGCAACCATGTAAAACAGTATCATCTCTTGAAAATATTACAGGATCTAAGTCTGCACCTTTCTTTACCTCTATCAGGTAAGTACCTGCTAGCTTGGATTCCCTGTCAGTCAGACCTAATGCCCCATGCATGCAGGAAAGATTCAAGTAATCCAAGTCTCTATCTAATTAAGAGAGTAGGAATCTAAGTAGTGCCCTTTATAAACTGACAGAGGACATATATTGCATTGGTTCATATATTACATTCAGGCTTTAATCCTGATTTTGTCTTATATTTTAACTCCTATCTGAATACAGCAGAGGAAACTGGCTTATCTTCAATAAAACATATGCTACGAAATCTTTAAGATAATTTCACTGTCTAAATTTCCTTGTCCTGAACATCTTCCCAAACAGTTATACTTCCCTGCCTTACTTATTCTGGACTCCAAATCTAAATCCAAGAATTTGACTCTACGCTGTACCACAGTATGTGAAGGTACCTTGTAGTGCTGAGAGGCAAAGATTGAGCATAGGCACAAGCAGTCAAAAGATTCAGTTTAGCAAGTCAAAGTCTAGCTGAAAAGGGATGAAGCTGAAAAACTACACACTGCATTTAATCCTTCGGTGGATGGCTAGAGAAAACTGAAGAAAAAACTAGTGTGAAACACACCAGCTACAAAGCAGCTTCTATACAGGTTGTTCTAGTAAAGAAACCACAACAAAGCACAGCTTAAACGGATTAAAAGCAACCTAAGTGTTGCATCTCAAAAGAAAAAAAAAAAAGACAAAATATTCCTTGAGAAAGCATAATTTTGCAATGATGTATTCTTGGTGCTACATTTTTAACATTTGCATTAATGATCGGGAAGAAAAGCAGAGTAATTCACCACTGGAACAACTTATGGAGATCAGGCTTTTCTCAAACTTAATTAAATTCAGACTAGAGGGGTTTTTTTCTCAGAGATACACTCTGGTTCAAACTGAAATTATATGAAGGCTGTCCTATGACCCATGCTACTGCAGACCTCAGACTAAGCTGTCACAGTGTTCTCTGCTGACTTTATTATTGGTCAATCAACGAGCCTATGACATGACACACAATCACTCACTAGCAACTTTTAACAGTGTTGCTTTCATTGTTTTCTTCTGTGAAAGAAGAAACCTTGGTGAGGCTTCTTGTCCTTTCATTTGCCTCTCCTGCAGTGTCTGTGTGTCATATGCTTACAGGAGCACAGCAAAGTCACTGAAGTTTTGCATCCCACAAGAGGAAGGTGTGACAAAACCGCCCTAAACAGCCAACTTGCAGGTGGAGAAGAGGCCATGGTGTTTGACAGAAGCAATGCCCCTCCCTTGCTTCTCCCCAAAAGTTAGCCTTTCAAAAAATATTTTAAGGCTGAAGAGGATGAAAGAACTAAAAGGCCATTTTTGCCTTTTTTTTTTTTTTTTTTTAAATTTTTTTTTTCAGGTACAAATTGCAGGAAGAGATGGCAAGAATATGTATACGTGGGGGAAGGATGAAATTGCCTGGGGGAACCAGAAGAGTCTGGGTCACTGTTTTCTTGATAAAAATCTCTTGGTCATCTCAGATCATCCCTGTTCCCGCAAGGCTTTTCTCAGTTACATTTTCTCCCTACAGGCAGAAAATTACACTGATCTTAGTCTTCCAGGCAGAAAGCAGAAAGCCTCACTTGAGCTGTCACATGAAATAATGGTTACTGGTCAGTGCCTTTTCCTGCAGCTGCACAAAAACCTTTCCCAGAAGTTTCTAATTCCTGTAGTCAACTGGAACTACTCTCCCCAAAGCCCCTTTCTTAGCCAGCCTCAGAACCAAGATTCTTTTGTTCCCTTTGAACCCCGGAGCTGTCTTTAACTATCAGCCATGTTTCTTGAAACACAACTTTCAGTGCCTCCACCTCTCCCAAGAACCGCTTCTTACAAATTTTTAACTGTTTCTCCAAGCAAATCCTTTAAGGGAGAGCTTCTCTACATGACCCCACAAGGCCACAACCTAGTGTTCTTTCCTCCTCTGTCCCTTACATTTCAGTATCATCTCACCTGCAAAGTTATATTTGGCCATTAATATGCAAAGAATTTGCAAATTTCATTTGTATCTGTCCTCTTATAATCTTTAGCCAAAAATCACAAAGGCATTCTCTGAGATTTCATCACAGATAACACAGAACCAAAACATCAACCCACACTCAATATCCTCCTCATCTTGAGGGATCAGTCCTTATTTTTCCACCCTCTGCACCCAGCAAATACTTGCCCTGAGCACCTTATGGGTTATGGAAACTATTATGACCTCTATTGGCACAGAACAGTTGAAGAAGGATTCTCCAGCAATTTCATGGAGTGCTGAGAGCATTTTTCATATGGCCACATTTTATTTTCTGAGACAAAATCAGAAGTTGTTACGAACTGTGGCCCCTTTTTCTCAAATAACCAAATGCTCCTTTCACCACCCCCTGTTCCAACAGCTCTCCAGATCTTCTAACCAACAATTTCAAGGACCATAGTTTTGGGAGTTTCAGCACTTCCATGAGAGAAACAAGACAGAGAAATGAGAGGAAGAGTAAACGCTGCTGAAAACTTTGTTCATTTAATGAAGGGAATAGCAAAACTTGTGCTTTGTTAGAGTGCAATCAATTAATACTAAAGAAGACAGTAAACATGGCAGCCACATGGCTACCCCATAACCATGGGAAGGGTTCACTTCTTACAAGGCACTTAGAATCAGGGCTGTAGTGCTGGGTTCAGAGAGGCATCTCAGCCAGCAGATTGTTCCACACTCTGTTCCCTCAGATCCATACTCTGAGCTTGGTTTAGCTGTCTATACAGCAAAAGGGAGCTCTGAGCTAGTGAAGATTTCAATCCCGCGTGCTGATCACTTTAATGAAAAGCTTCACCTTGCCAGCATAATATTCTTTAAATTGACCATCCTTGCAGTACTTGTGCCTTTTGATCCACTGCCTCTCATAAAAGTGGCTAACCTTTAAGTTCATTATGTTTTGAAAAATATTGCTATGTTCTTAAAATCATTACTCTGCATTTAGAGAGTGAAACTATTCACCAAATTAGTATGTCATAACTGAGCTACCTACCTTCAAATTTCTAGTCTCTCTATTTAAGTGGAATTGACTTGCCACAGCACAATGAGAAGAAGATCAATAATTACAGACTGTACTTTACCATAGATTTGTTAAACTTCACTCCCTGCTGTCATATCCTCAATAGTTATGGTCAAAGCTACATCCTCACAATCTGTTCTAGCTACGTTTTATATCCCTCAGTCTTCCAAACACACAAAGGAAACCAGCTGGAAACGCTGCACTTAATGTTACCAGTGGAGACTATATCCATCTACATGACTGTGCCCTCAAGAGGTTACAGACAGCATAACTTTCACCTCAGCTGTCATTTCTTTGAAGCAGTCCAAGTGAGATGTCCAGGAACCATGGTCTGAGAGACCACAGCAGCAGTCTGCCACCTGTGGACTGCAGACCACTGATGTCCACTGCAGAAAAGGCTGGCCTTGGGGAGTTGGACACTTCCTGTCACCCACCACCAAACTGACATAGAAAAAGATAAAAGTGTTGTTTTTCATGCAAGCAATTGCTGTAATGGCTTCAGAGCTGCCACGTGATGATGTATGGGAAAGGAAACAGTTCCCATAATTGCAAATGGGAGGAAAAGTCTATGATGCAATCTTTCTAGTAGAAACAGAAACTTGTCATGTTTCATCCCAGAGTCACCTCAAAATATATGTATACTCTGTAGCCAGGATCACTTGAAATAGCAAATACAGACTAAGTACATAGGATCAAGCAATATCCAAAGAGCTCTTCTGACACTGCCTAGATCTGCAATTTCTTGCAGGTTCTGCCATTCAATTTTTATCAGAAGAGCAGATTTATGGTAAAAGCACTCATGAATAATTCACTCCCTTGAGCTGCCACATGAAACTTGGGGAAATCCCAGCTATAAAACCTTGGCATCATTTAGCTAGCACAAGCTGCACTACGTTTTTACAGGTGTTATTCCACTGACCTACTTGGAGTTATTCCTCCTTCACAGTGCTAGAAGAAAAGGATCAGGCTGTTCGCTTACCACCTCTGGTAGACAAACCTCTCTGCCACGTCTTCATAGCAGTAAAAGTAGTTCTAGTGTTGGACTAAGCTTTAGCTTTGGCTCACCACAGCTTCAGTGGCTTTTACATCTCCCCTGCTCTTGGGCCTCCCATAATAATCCATCACCCGTTGGCTTACTTGCTCCTCAAATCCATATTTTTAAATCATGTTGAGAAACTTACTTGGATCCCAAACAAAAGGAACATAACTAAAGCTATAAACTAGCTACACTGAACCTGTCTTTATGCTGGTTTCTAACTTCAAGAGAAATACGGTTTATTCCAACACTCATCCTCTGCCATTGGAGCAAGAGCCCCAGCAGAGTACAGGTGCAGATGCCACAGACAAAAAGAAAGTGAAACTGTTTAGCCATATCCCTGTCCTAATGCAGAGGATGAATTAATAGCATCACTCAGTGGTTGCTTATATTCCTAGGCTTTTCCTCATATAAAGCTAGGTGGGAGTTCTTCTTCACAATTAAAAAAAAGTATTCATAAGGGTTTATTTGATTAGATATCTAAGTAGAAACCAACTAAAATGACAATGACTGCACTGCCACCAAGCCACATTCAAAGTCTACATCATGGTATCCAGCTACACCTACAACTACATTACAGGGAACAAAGAGCTGTCATTCCCTGTTTGTTAATATGGTGAACAGCTCATGGCTATCTTGACATAAATAAGATAATAACTATAGTGCCTAAGTTAGACATCTGAGTAAATGTAGTCATGTCATTTAAACAATTAACCTACACTGATTTATAGCAGCTATGGATCTGATGAGGGGCGTAAGAAACTCCTCTTTACCCTAATAGGTCCCTTCAGTTTATCCAAATTACAGGCTTTCACCACCTGGCCTCTCCCTATGCCCCCACAGTTAGGTTTTAAGGAGGTTAAGAAATGACCGTCCTCACTTTGGTCTTTTCTTACACACTTCCAGCAGTGCTGAATGAAATGCAAGACAACCATAAAAGCCAGTAGAGGGGAAAATTAGACATGCTGCATAACTAATTCCTCAACTGTAAGAAAAGTTGTTGGCAATTTTCATTTCATATCACAGGTTCACATTTCTTTGAATTGCCACCTACTGAGAACAAGCACTACCTGCTTACACACTCTTCAAGGCAGGATGGGATGCTGCCTGGTCAGCTTGGACAAGCTTCAGGGGTTGCCATGGCATGCTCTGAAGGAACCTTTCACCTCCTTGCCCAGGAGACACCATCCTGCCTCAGAGAAGGGTGCATGCCTTCAGCCCACACCAGTGCCATGGGGAGTGGGGTTCCTCCTGCATCCCCTGACCACGTGCCCACTGCTGGAGCTGCCTTCTTTGCTGGGGTGGCTGTAAACAAACAGCTGTAAGCTCCTCTGCCAGCCCTGCTCCACAGGCACACGGGGGAGCACAGTCAAGAGAAAGGGGCCAAGTGCAAATTAAAACCAGATGAGCTGAGACAGCAGTTGCAAAGAGAGGGTGGTCAAAGCCTGTGAAGGCTCTAAGTGAAAATAGTCAGACAAAGCGGGCTTGCAGATTGTCACCCAACAGAGAACCTCCTCCACCCCCAAGTGCCTGGCTGGAACTGTATAATGAAGCAGGTTTCAGGAAACCACAGCTCTCAGTAGAGTTAACTCTACAGCAGCTGCTGCACTTTCAAATTGTCAGACAGATTAAACACAGGAATGCCTGTGGGTTGCAAAGCTGAGGGAAGGGTGAAGTGATGGGGTCAGCTTGCTCCAGAGTACAGAAACTACTCAGAAAGTTGGAGACAGGACTCCCTGCAGCCAGGAGGGGGTTACACTGGTATCGTCTGCCTGAAGGCTTGGCACAGGGCCCTTTCCCAGCCTCAGCTGTCCTCACCAAGCTGGACAGTTAGTGGAGTTTTTGTTGTGTGCTTCCTTAGAAGCTGCAGTCAAAGCATGTAACCAGACTGCCCTTGCAGGGCAAGTGCCTGTCTGGAGGGGAGAGAAATGAGGGTTTCACTACACTCCACTCCTTTGGGACATGAGCCAGGGTGCCTGTCTGAGACCAGACACTGCAGGGCACTCAAAAAGCTGGCACCTGCACTGCCTCAGCACCCAAAGCTCAGAGAAAGACGTCGCCTTATGGGGGTAAGTGCATGTGTGTGGCAGAGCTCTTACATCAGGCAAAAGTGAGTGCCACTGATCCACATGTCACTGATGACAAGAGGGTGATGATTTACTGGGAAAACTGCCCTGTAAAAAGCACGCTTGTGGATCCTATTTATTGTCTCATACCCTTCAAATACTCTTACAAAGACGCCACACAATTACAAGTTAGAAAAAGGAGCGGAGGTAATTCTCCCACACACTGCCAACAGACCTGAGGCCCCATCAGCAGGCAGCATGGGTCAGCCAGCCCAGAAGGGCTCCTCCCAGGAGATGGTGGGCCACCTCCACCAGGGATAAATAATACACACTTCAAACCTGGACCGAAACCTTGTTGCCAGATCTGTGCAGCTGCAGACAGCAGAGCTGAAGGGAGCTCTGCCAGTAATAGGGGTAAAGAAGGAGAAAGAGAGGTTGTTCCCACACAACACAGCCTCTCCTCTGCCAAACCACAATGCTTCATGTGGATCTGTAGCCCACACGCTTCTCCAGGTACCTCCAACTCAGCTGCGCTGTGCTGGAAACTACAACCCAGAAAACTGCTGTGAAGATGCTGGCCCACAGAAGTCAGCTTGTCATGCAGCTCTCACAGGTCACATAATGACCAGACAGGGACTTGAGCACAAGAGAGCACAGGCCACTGTGTCTTTGGGCCACATTCAGGCAGCCACACAAGCAGCTCAGTTGCTGAGGGAGCCAAGAGGTCTCCATCACTAGGAGAAAGTATAAATCACCTCCTCCTCTTCCCAAACCACCAGGAGATCTCCACACATCCACATCCCCATCCCCTCATCACAAGACTACTTACCCCCCAGGAACTGGATGCCTCCTGCCACCCTGCCCACAGTCCTGGAGATGAGCTCGGACACACAGCAGCCCATGAGCGCTGTCAAGGCCACCAAGAGAAGCAGCCCGCAGCCCAGCCCCGTCACCACGGTGCAGATCCTCCACTCGGCGCTGGGGATGGCCTGGAAGGAGGCGTAGCGGCCACACTGCTCCACCATCACCGTCATCTGGCGGCTCTCATCCCGCACCGGGTACGAACACCTCCGGAAAGTGCCGAAGGAAACGGACTTCTCCAGCTGAGACCCCAGGAGCCAGTAGGGCATGAAGAAGCCAACGCAGGAGGCGGCAGCACAGAGGAAGGAGAGGAAGGCCCAGATGATACCGGCGCAGGTGAGGCTGGAGGCCATCCTTGTATCTGCTCCAAGACCCCTCACGATGGGAAGACACAAAAGTAACTGTGTATTTTAGAGGAGCTTTATGGATAATCCGGAATCTCTCAGCCTTGACAAATCCTCACACTGGAAGAAGCTCGAATCCTAACAGCCTGGGGGATATTTCCTCCCATCATGAAGTCAAAGGTCCCTAATTAAATAACAAAAAAAGGAGAAAAATACAAGTTCAGTAATGCTGACATTAGAAAAAATATTTGTCTGCCACAGTGGTTTTACTTCCTGGAAGACTTCTGAATAAGACATGTCACTTTTCTGTGACACCCCTTGCAAGCAGACCTACAATTGCTCTCAGTGACAGCAGGTTCTGTGGTCAGCATGATGGTGGTGGCCAGCACAGGCTGCTGTGCACATCCAGGAATGCTCTGCAGCCACCTTCAGGGGCTCCCTGTGTACTTGCCTCACTTTTCTCCACTCTAAGTCCTGATTTTTCTGTACCAATAGAAAAAATAGTCTTGCTTATCCTTAGTTTAGCTAGACCTTCCTCCTGCAATGCCTGGAGAATGTACTGCACTCCTACAGCTTCAGTGCAAAACCACCCACAGTGGCTGAGGCATTTCAAGATCAGACTCTTGTGACACAGGTAAAACTTATCAACATCCCCAAAAGAAGTGATATGAGCTGACATTTTTTCCAGCACTCCAAGTTGTTTGGCATCTCTGTGCAAAAGGAGACTTTTATCACTTGACATCCCAAAGTGCCAGGAACCCAAACTCCAGGTGGGCTTCTGGTAAGTGAAAACATTGCCACATCTTTTGGATTCACCTCTACACAACTTCAAGGAGTACAAAATTAAAACACAGGGGTCTCTCTTAATATCCCTGCTTACATTCAGCCCAGCTCTTCTTTGCCTCTTCCTAGCACAAATCCAGGAGCCATAACCCCTTTGGATCCTTCTCAGACAACTCCCAGCCTCTCAGCTCAGTATCAGTGTGCCCAAGTGCATTTGACTGTCACAGAAACCTACATGCTATTCCCAGAGGCTGGGGGTGTATTTCTCGTTAAATTCAAGTTGGATCATTATTCTAACTGCATTTGTAAATTTATGATCATTTCTCACAGTTGCTGCCAAATTAATTCTGATAGCTATTTACAAGGGCTTTTTCTTCTAAGCACGATTAGATGCCAATCAGTGAATCCAATTCATGAAAAGGCACTAAGATGAATACTACTTCAGCACAAGGAGGGAGTGTAGAGAAAGTTTGTAAGTGAAATTAGCCATGTGCACTACACAAAAGTTTTGTTTACTTTTAAAACACTAAGAAAAGGGAGTCTCTTCTGTAATGCTAAAAAGGCCTATGCTGCTACTGAAGAAGAGAACACCTATTTACTCATAGCCTATCCACAGAAATGTCTTTCAACCTGCAAAATGCCAAACGCCTGGGGATAAAAACTTGCCAGACAGGCATGGGGGGCCACCATTTCTTCGGAAGCATCATCTAGAGAAGAATCTGTCTGTGTCTTGGCGTGGCACCAAAAGTCTAAGCCGAAGTGGGTCACAGCACTTAGGGGAGATCATTCCTGAATCGCAGGGGAAGGTACGGCTGGAAATAGAGGACACCATGGAGGTACCAGGGGTAGGACCCTGCAAATCCCGCGGCTCCAGCGGGGCTTTGGCTCCCGGGAGCCTGTCAGCTCACAGCCTGGGCTCTCTCCCGGGAGGCGGACTCGGCCCTCCGGCTCCGAAACCCCGCTCCCCGCCCTCCAGGGGTAGGAGGGGGCGGCGGAGAGATACGGCTTCCCCCGAGGGAAGGCGGCGGCCGGGAACCAAAACTCGCCGGGGTGATGCCAGGGGAAAACTGCGGGCGAGCGGGCGCAGCGCCAGGGAAGCCGGGAGGGTGGAGGGGTGGCCGGGAGGGGCGGGATGGGCTGTAGGGGACACGGGAGGGGCAGGGGATCCCAGAGGGGCAGGAGACACGGGAGGACAAGGGATTGTGGGGACAGGGAGTGTGAGAGGAGCAGAATGAGAGGGAAAGGAGAATGCGGGCGGGGACGGGCTGGAAAGGCAGAGGTGCCGAGAGTGCGGGGAATCCGAGTGGCCGAGCGGACGGAAAGGCGGAAAACTGCGGGGCCGGGAAGGGAGAGCGGTCCGGGGTGGCAGGGAGATAAGGGAAGGACGGGGGGCCGGGAGAAGAATGATTCGGGAAGACAGGAGGATGAGAGTGCTGGGAATCCGAGCAGGGAGGGGAGTCTAGAGGGGGGTCCGGTGCAACGGGCAAGGGATGCGGCCAGGCTGGGTGTCAGAGCGGGGAAAGGGAAGGCAGGAGGGAAAGAGGGGCCGGGGATGCAGGGGATGTGGCCGTGCAGGGTGGGGAGGGGTCAGGGAGGAAAAGGACGTTCTGAAGGCTCGGGGATCCGGAGTCGTGCAGGGGATGCAATATCGGGAGCGAGGGAGGGCAGGGGCTCGAGAGAGGAAGGGGGTGCGGGGGGTCGGCGGGAGGCAGGGGGTTCGGCCGGGCAGGGAGAACCGGTGTCTGGAAGGAGCAGGAGGGCGAGGGGTCCAGGACTGCCAGGAGAGGGGCAGCGCGGTGCCGGGGAGCGAAGGGGCTACTTACGGACACGCCGGGAGCGGAGCCCGCCCGCCGCGGCTGCCGGGAGCACATGGAGCGGAGCCCGCGGCCGCCCCAAGCCGCTCCACCGGAGGCGACGGGGTGCTCCAGGCGGGCGGGACCGGGAGCGGGACCCTCCCCAGCCCGGCCCGTCCTTTCCTCCGCCGGTTTGATTCCTCGGGAGGCAGCGCGCTCCGCCGCCTCTCCTCCCCCTCGGCCGCCGCCGCCTCCCCGGGCGGGACCCGCCGCGCTGGGCGCAGTGCCGGGGCCGGGCCGGGGGCGAGGGGCCGGGCGGGGAGCGGGGGCGCCTCCCGGAGCCCTCACGGGGCGGGGCGGGGCGGTGGGGCCGGGGCGGTGAGGGGCTGCCGGGGGGCGGCTCAGTGCGAGGGGCGGTGAAGCCGGGCACGGAGAGGAGAAGGGGGGAAAGACAGCGGAGAAGGAGTATCGGAGGGAAAGGGGGAAGGCTGCAGTCCTTACATGGGAAAATACGGGCTAATCTCCCGATGGTGTGCGTGCGATAAGAGCTAGGTCTGTCTCTGCGTGCGAGCTGCTGATCCAGCAGTTTGATGGCAACAGTTCCCAAGTTGGTGCACAGCGAAAGTAAATGTGATCACAGTGCCAAGCAGCTCGTCCCGAATGGGTTTGGTCAAGCGGAGAGACAGGAGCTTTAGCCCTGTCCCAGTGTCTTAAGTGGGAAAGTTTTAAGGAGGGGTTGCCTTCTGCACAGAGACAAAAAGACATTTCCCATTCTGGTTTTTCCTCTACGCCCAGAAACATGAATATATTTCTCAGATATAAGACGATTTTATGACAGGTTTAAATTATGTCAGCACCAGACATGCAGAATCTCTTTGGTAATGTTTCTTTTACAGTCCTGGAGTGTAATTTAAACACCATTCATTAATATTATTAATGCTAAATGGGAGTGAGGTTTATTGCACTCAGTCTGCATTTACACCATTTAATAGTAACAGCAGCTATTTTCAGAATTAAATTACAAAGCTGCTTTATTGTATTTTTAAAATTAGACTTTCATTTTTTTCCCCCCATAATGCAAGTCTTAAAATCAGAACATTACTGAAAATGCATATTTTCTCAAGGGATAAGAAATGGATTGGAAAGTATCTAGCATGTTCAAGTTTTCCACCCTAACGTTTCAAGTGTATTTAAGGAAGCGTGCTTCAAAAAATCAAAGAAGTGGGTTAAATACAGGCTGAATGCTAGAATACATGCAATAAAATACTCCACAAGGAAGACAGTGGAGGCATAACCCCAAAGCAGCCATACCCACAGCTAACTACCCCTACATCCACCTAGTATACATCTAGATTAGCAAGTTATATATTATCAATCTGGCATTGGATCTCATGGTGTTGAGGGCCTAAAGGATGTTCACACTTTTCAATAGTTTTTCCTTCAGTTTCACTCCAGGCTGGGTCTGTGAACTGAGGGCCCCATGAGAACTTAGTACTCATCTGATACACTCCTGGCACCTGTCTTCTGCTATATTGCTATCTGAACCCACTCTGTGTTCTCACCTCTGCTGGGTAAAATAAAACGTGGTAAGTGAGGATGAACTAGAGATCCACTTCAAAAGCACACCCTTGATCCACACCAAAACATGAAAGTGGATGTGCCCACGGGGTGTCTGACAGAAAGGGAGCTGGTATGACTTTCCCAAAGCTAAGAGCTGGAGCCTGCTCCACAGCATACCATTCCAGCATCCTCCCCTCAAATCACCTTTCTGCCTGGTGCTGTGCCTCCACCCCCAAGCAGGCACGAACTCTCAGGTCTCCACTTCTGCAAGGAGCTGTGCATTTTTGGAGAGTGTAGACACTTTTTGTTTACTGCCTTCACTTGGCTCAGTGTGGTGTTTTTTCCCCCTGTTATTCATTTCACCAGTGCCTGAAATGACAGCGGTACTAAGGTAATGTTGTGTCATTTGAACTCTGCTCTTGGTGTAAAGAAAGAGGAGAATTGAGTATTGTTATTAAATAAGACTGAGGTCTGTCGTTCTTTTCTTAGCCAAAGGCCTGGGTTATAATGAAACTGTGATAAATATGTCTAAATTAGGCATGTGTTGGGATCAGACATGGGTAGAAATTGCCTGGCATTAAAATGACTGTGGAAAAACTTCTGTTTCACACATGGAAACTGTTTCTCAGTTAAAATTGGCATTGGAAGCCTAGGGAGAAGCAAACAAGCATGCATTTATTCATGCAATTTATCTCTTCCATGGTATATGCCAAGGTCCCCAAGTCAGTGTTTGCTTTGCTAATGGCATCTCTACAGCAGTTCATTTATTTGCCTTATATGGCCTGTACATTCACTCCCTGAGCTGCTGCCATTCTGCTTTCCCTCACAGAAACTGTACATTGAATTCTGTATCTCTCCTGAAGCATCTCATATTGCCAACTGTCTCTGAATGTCCCCACAAGCTGGCTGCACGACTTAGTCTCTTGGAGGGAAATAAACTTTATTTCACAACCCATTTTCTGTCCAAGGAAATTTGTTTTGATTAAGAACAAATTAAACACAATATTGTATATAAGGTAACATCCAAATTCTCATCCCATTTTTTCCTAATGTTTGAACTGTATCAACATTTGATTCTCCTTTCAGGACCATTGTGCTTGGAAGCATTTTACTTGAAAGTTAACCTAAATATTTCTATCCCAGTCTAACCTGTTTGAAGAAAAAGGGGAGTTGTTAGATTGTGCTTTAGGATTCACAATCTTTCTTGCAACCACAAAAGCAGACACCTCCTCAGAATACAGCAATAACAAAACACATGGTCCCCAGGGTCTCGTCTATACTGAAATAGCAGCCGATTTTAAAATGGGTCCTGGTGTTTTGAATTTTACAAGAATCCACTTGTGAGAAATCTTCATAGTTGGCCAAAGGAACCTGAGCCGCAGATTACCCTCTGCTGCAACCACTGAAGTCAGACTGAATCAAATACCCATGAATACATTGAGAGAAAACTACCCTGGCAGGGAGATGGAAAAATATGCTTATAGATTTTACCATTTTGCTTCTCCTCAATCCATTGACCAAGCTGCTGTTACAGCTGGGGCACTACAGACTTGATGGAGCTAATCAGCACAGCAGAATAAAGACAGAAAATCCTGTCACTGTACCTAAATCAATCCTGGCTAATATACACATCACAGGCTCAACCACAGACTTCTTCACTACAGTATGACCTGTAAGACAATATAAAATGCCCTATGTATGTTCCTGAACCCCAAGGGAAATGAAGCAGCTACCAAACCTCCATCTCATATCTTCAATCTTTGACCAGAAAAAGCACCGAGAGAGTTTTATCTTTCAGGCCACCATCTGTTTTCAGTTGTGTGGTCTGCAGGTCACACCAACATGGTTCCGAGCATCTCACAAAACTGGATCTTCAAGTCATGTCTGTACTCGATTTTAAATCAAAAAGGAAGGTATATGTACAACAATAGACTTGAGGCTATGTACTGGGAGCAACAGAAAGTCAAGCCAATCATTCAAATACAGTCATTAAAAACCATGACTTGAAGATCCAGTCTTGCAGCAGCTAGGGAAAAAATAGATAGAAAAAGAGAACCCCAACCCTAACCCCTGCAAATTTCTCAGAGGAAGGTAAGAAAACAAATGCAAGGACCAGATCCTGTCCATCCATATGGTGTCCTTCCAAGTCAAAAAAATTGCGTGTTTTCTACTGTGAGTGGAACCAGACACCTTGGGTTTTGAGCTGTCACATCCAGACCTGAATCTTGGCCTATAAACTTAGCTCTAACCAAAAGATCCTCTCTCCATTTCTATTCCAATGCTATCCTATCATTAATACATATTTTTCTGGTGGCTCTCATGGAGGTAAGTTTTGTGAAGTCTCTTACTAACAATTCATGACCAAAACTTGCCATATTTCTGAAGGACAGCTGTCTTACTAGACACAATGCTGTTGTTGCTAACATCAGGTTTTTAATCTCTAGTGTACATAAAAATAACATGTCAGTGTAAAGCAAAAGAGGAAAACAAATTTTATTATTTGCCATAAACCCTCCATATGATGTTTCATCTTTATTAAGTTATTACTTATCATCTATTATGTAAAAGCCACCAGGGTCTACAGTTTGCAAGGCTCTAAAAGAGTAGCTACAGCATTTGATTTTCTCTTTTGTGTCCTGTTGTTGACAATCCTGGTGGCTGTGGGGGAGGCCAAGGAGGTTTATTCTGCACCAGCCCCACAGCTGAAGGGAGGAATGCCTGTTCTGCCCTTGCAAACACTGCCAAAGTGACTGAGCTCTGAGATTACAGGTGCCAGACCCGTCCTCCTTTACCAGGGAATTGTCTTAGCCATGCATAAACCCAGGAAAAAACATGTGTCTGGTTTCAATCCTAAATTTCCGCTATTCTTAATTGGACTCTTAAAAACAAGCAACATCTGGATGATGAACAAGTGATTTCCCAGTAAGAAATGCTCATCTACTGGCAGCCTGCTTTCTGTGCATGTAGACACAATACAAATAATTTAATAGTGTCATCTCACTTATGAGTGGGACATCTGTCCATCTTCTCCAGATGCTGTTTAAGAAAGATGCAGGGAACGCACAAAGAGCAGGTCCCGTACAAGCGGGAGCGTTTGAAGACACGGATTTGTTTAACGACATGTGCAACAGCAAGAAGATTTTTTCTTTTCCCTTTAAAGCGTCAGTCTGGGATCAGCTTTCAGCAGGATCCTGGCCGCAGTTTCCGCGCAGGCTGCCCCGGCGATGGGGTACCGGGGCGGCGGGCGCTGCTCTGCGCTGCTCGACAGTGACACTCGGTGGGCGGCCGGAGCACCCTGGGAAGTCACAGGCCTCGGCAGAGAGGCCTGGGACCCGAAAAAGAGGGTCTGGGCTCTGTGCAGGGGGGTTTGCCTGGCACAGAGCCCAGGAAGACACAGCCTTTGATTTTGATCCATGTGAAAAACATCTAACAGAGAGAAGAATTGCAAGTCACAAAGGTGTTACTGAGAGTAGTGTAGTTATCACTGTGCAGAAGATTTTGTAGTTTTGGGTTTTTAGAATGTAGATGCAAAGGGACAAGATGGTGGTTTTAGGGCGGTGCCCTGGGTTCTTCTTCTTCTCCCTTGGCATCCATCTTCTGCAGGGACGTGGGCACAAAGTAGTTTCAGTGGATTGGGTCAGAGTAGAAATGACCCTGTTAGTACAGGTGATAGACATTGGCACAGAATTGTAAACAATGGGTACGTAGTTATCTGTATAAGAGGTAGCGACCTCCCATCACGGGGGGGGGGAGTCAACTCGTGTCCGGGCTGCTGTAAACACCTTGGCTGGACACAGAGAATTGTAAGATAAGAACTAATAAACAACGCGAGAAACCAGAAAACCAAGACCTTGAGACTCCCTTCATTCTCGCGCCGAACACCGAGCACCGAGCTCAGCACAGAACACAGAGACACAGGGTCAGACAGCAGACCCTGAATCCTTCAGAGGTCAAGAGGGAAAATCACTCCTTTTGTGCCCACATGAACCACCAGCCAGCCTTGGAATCTTGGGTCAGGAAAAAACCAGATTAAAAACCCGAAACTAAGGTGCCTTTGCAAAACCCAAAGGTGACTTTTAGTGGCACGGTTTGGTTAAACTGGGTGTATCTGAGAAGGGGGCTCAAGGCAGCATCCTGTTCCTCCCCCAGTCTTTTTCCACAGAACTGGAGCAGAGCTGCCTCTCCCCGTGAGTTCAGCAATCACTTGCATCTAGATCACCCTATTAGATCACATTCCCAGGGATATGGCTAATGATTTCTGAGGTTTTTAGAAAGGAAAGCTGAAAATCCTCTAGTTGGGGACAATGGCCAATTCATTTTCCAAGTGGAACATAATTTCCTCCCGTCCATCACACCCTGAGAGTTGTACAGAACTCAGGGACTCCATGAAACTGGAACTTCTGAAATCTCACAGATATTCATTCAGAGAAGAATTGTAATGCCAGCTCTTATCAGCTGAAACCCAAACAGAACTCACTGTCAGGTGTATCAATGTCCAGAACACGTTCTCAGTGGGGGAAGAACCAAGCTCCCTTTTTAACAGCTCTCATTAGTAAATCCAGTATGTATATAGCATTCATATACCTACATGGGTATTCACTTATTAGATATTTGTGTATTTATAATAAACATATGTGGATTATATACATATCTCTATAATACCTATGTAGGTATAGATATAGGAGACCAGGCTGGTCAGGCAGGACCTGCCTTTTGTAAATCCACATAGGCTGGGCTTGATTGCCTGGTTTTCCTGCATGAGCTATGCAATGGCATGCAGGAGATCTCTTCCATAACCTTGCCCAGTGCCAAGGTCAGGCCTGTAGTTCCCCAGATCATCCTTTCAACCCTTCTTGTAGATGGGTGTAATATTGGCTAATTTTCAGTCAGCTGGAACTTCTACAATTAAACAGGACTGCTGGGTGATTGAGAGTGGTTTGGCAAGTCCTTTTCACAAGTTCCCTGACTAGTCTGGGGTGGAACATCAGGACCCATAGCCTTGGGCATGTCTAATTGCCACAGCAGATCACTAATCATCTTCTCTTGGTTTATGGGGGATTCCCTCATCTCCCATACATGCTCTGGGAAAGGCATCTTAACCCTCTCTGGGAAGGTTCAGCCTGTATAGAATAGGATATTATATTGTATTTTGTTACAATGTAATATCAAGAGAACGCTCTCAATATTATATTGTAACAAAATAACCTACTCATAGATTGCGCTTTTCCAATATAACTACATATTTCAATATTCTTTTTCCTGATGAAAAAGCTAATTAGCAAGGTCGTTACAGTTACCACTTATAAGGGGGAAGATAGTAATTCCATTAATGTGCTCACAGGAACTTCATTTATATTACCTCTTAACCTTTACAAGGATATTATAATTTCAATAATTAATTGCTTTTTGCCATTTAATTTGCAGTTTACCATTTTCAAGGGAAATTACCCATTAAAACAAGGATTTTTTTTTAAGGAAAAAATTCTTTACTCAAGTATACACCATAAGCTGGCCTTAGAGAAACTAGATATTTGCTAAGCCATTTTCATGTTTGAGTAGAGAGGACTCTGTGCTAGCTCTGCATATTAAAGAACTGCCCATTGCTTGAGTCCTTAGACATTTGGAGAAAAATGAGGTAGAATGGGGCTGAGGCAGTGACAAAAAGGGAATTAATTCTTATCCTCTTCCTTCAAATTCTCAAAGGCAATGAATCCTTCCTCTCTTATTGATGCAGTAAGAATTTACTTTCTTCTTTCTTTGCAACCATCTTGTTTCTTCAATTGAAGTTAATTTATACTGCAATACCCATTCATGAGGGCTTCTGTTAACTTCAGTGACTGAAAAAAATAAAGGAACTTTGGCTCAACCTCGTAAAACACAGAAACTCTGTCCATGAATCACCCAGAACTTAGGTATATCCTCAAGACAGTGCCTGACACTTTGGAGAATGGAGCTCAACATATTTGAGCATATGCGAGCATTCCTGCTCACACTCAAGTCTCTTGTAAAACAACTATGAATTAATCAGACATAAGCCAGTATCCTCGTGGTAGTAGCAGGCATATTGCCAGTACTGATGGTAAAAATTTTGTCAAATCCCATCACACTAAAAGAAATTTAGATAAATATTGGTATCTGAGAAAGTGAATAATGCATTCCAAGTGGGCATATCTGTGATAGAGTGAAACACATACTTCTGAGAAGGGATTTGCATGGGAAGATGGAGTGAAGGTGATAAAATTAATGAAGAGAAGAGGCACAGGAGAAGAGGGAAAAGAAGAAGCAGGTATGAACTAGACTGCAGCATTGATTTATGAATGAAAATGTAAACATTTTTTCTGATTTTTCTGGGTGCAAAATTTAAACTAGCCCTTGGGCAGCTCTACCGTTTTAACTGGCAAGTCCATGATATGTCATCCAAAACAATATACATCTGTATATGTCATACACCTACAGGCACCAACTAGACCATTTTGCTATGAAAACAAGACATTTTATTTTCTTAGTGTAAAATCAAACCTCCTGGGTTTTTTACTCCTTTCCCTACGTGTATAAGGAGAATCTGGGGTTACACCAGAATTCAAACACAATATTTCATTTCCACAGTACTGAAGCTGAGACATACTCTTAGAATTATTTGCAGAGAAGTCAAAAGTCACTGTCTGACAAATAGGGGTAAAAAAATTGTCTACTCAACAATCCAGCACACAAGTTTTCTATACAGTCAGAGGAGAGGACTGGGTAGGAATCTGAGGGTTAATTGCCTTCTGAAAGTGCCTTTCTTTCCATGTTCTGATAGGACAGCTACCTATGGATTTTTTCCTCTGACTCTTAGGTGTTAGAAATTGTTGAGATGTGTCTCTCTGAAAGTTCTTAATTGTGTCTTCAAGTGCTCTGATATTCAAGTTGAAGAGAGCAAGAATAGATTCGGGCCACATAATATTAAAAGCTCCCTAGATCAGCAATGGATCAGCAACTACACCACAGCAAAATAATCTGCTTTTTGACCAGTGAAAGTCTAGCTCCAGGCCAGCATGGGTATTTCTTGTCATAAGCTTTCTTCAGCGAGGCACAAATATGATAATTTTGCCAGTTAGCACTGTAATCTGCTTAAAGCACCTGATGTTTTTCTTTGAGATATTACTGTGGCTAAATTATTAGTACTCTAGAATTTATCACATAAAAGGACATATATGGGGCAGAAGCAGAAGGAAGCTTCTAATCATCAAAATTAATGTAAAAACATCCTTTTAAAACCTCTAGACGGGCAGCTCACTCAACATGACATTTTCTTTTTGAGTGGCATGTGCTGTGCATGCACAACAATATTTTAAGATGGCATTGTTTAAAGAAAGTTGACAGTGATGGGCGATGTATATTCAGACTGATGATACTCTGAAGTGAGCTTTACCTGCATGGACAAGAAAGTTGTTGCTAGTTTGCATGCAAAAGGAAACATGGGGTCTATTCTGGGGAACTCGATAATCTCTTGTAATTAATTGGAGGTTGCTGGAAATGGTCCTTGAGCTTCTGCCAGGGAATGTGAATACTTCACAAAGCTGTTGACACCTTTCTGTACACCCAGCCTCACCAACCTAGTCAGCTGCAGTAGATGGCAACACAGAACTCCTGCTTTGTCAAAATTCTAATCTAAGCAGAGAGCACACAATGCTTTTTCCTTCCAGAGTAACTACAGACCGACACCAGTACTACTCAGGCCATCACCATGGCCCCCCCTGATGTCCTGCAGCCCACTGGTGATCCCAGGAAACAATAGGTCACCATCAGGCTGCCAGTTTTTAGCAGAGGCTCACTCCATCCCCACTCTTTCAGACTGCAAATGGATAAATATGAGCCACAAATACCAAAGTTTAGAAACAACACTTGCCTGCCCTTGGGGACACAATTATTCGCTTCCAGTGCATCAGTCATGGGGATGCTAGTCCTGTAATAATGCCATGAAAGCAGAAATGACCACCAGAAAGGGATGCCAGGTAATTTTAGCAAGAAACTGAAGGTTTAAATGTATTTCATCTGGAGGTGAGTAGATCTTTGCATAGAAATTGTTTGCAATTTGCAGTCAACTGCGGTGACTGCAACCAGTGTCAACCATTAAGTAACAAGTTATTTTTATCCACAGCAGCTCTCCAGCATCTCTGAGGGTGATGGCATCTTGCCAGGGCTTTGGAAGCGCTGTGTGAGCTGACACACAAAGATGAATGGTTGAAGCAAGCCCAGAAGACACTCCTGAGTTGACTTTATAGAAAGAATCAAATCCAAATGTACCAGGTAGATTCACGCTGGAGTTGCTGAGAAGCTGTTTGGCCACGCTTCTGACAGATGTCTCAGAGTGCAACTTCTGGCATTTTGGAAACTTTTATTTCTCCTGAAGTAGCAATAAAGTTCCATTAAATTCACCCAAACAGAATTGTTATGAGCACTAGGAAAAGCTATTTATGACACCCATACCTGTAAAATTAGGTTGATGTTTTATTACTGCTATGAAAATTGCCATGATCATCAACATGCTTTTTGCAACTTTTACTAGCAGCATCCCTAAAGTGCTCTTTCACAAGACAATGGCTTCTGTGGTGAAGCTGGTTTTGCCTCATTTTTTTGCCTCAATTTTTGCCTCATGCTCTACTACTGTTTTTCCCCTCAAGAGCTCTGTGTGTTCTCATGGCTCCAGATACACTTTTGCCTGACAAAATTGTTAGCTGCCATTTAAAAGGGAGTTTCTACATGCCATGGGAGTTTCTAGATGTCCATGACCATATAATCTTGTCCGTTCTGTGCCGCTACAAATATTTGTGCAGGATTTGCAGGGCTAGCAGGGTGAGAATTCTATCCTCTTATGCAACTACATCCCAATCAAGAGCAATCAGATCCAACAGAACAGTTACTATCATTAAGGACTGTACTTGGCATAGTGACTATGGTAAAGAAATTGCCTGGAGCTGAGAGAAGCCTGTCATACTACCCTGCCTGTGTGGCAGAAGTATGTTTGTGTAGACACAAAAAGGGCAAGAGGGCAGAAGCTGTGTAATAGGAGTTTAAAAGGAGCTTTGGGAAATTCAAATAGGCTTCAAAACGCAGACAAGCCAGTTGATGCAATAAAAAAAGGAGGGGTAAAAGAAGGAGGCAAAAATGCACTTCATTCTACATTTATGCATCCCTTGTCCTACCAAGTGGAGCTATACTATCTTGGAGTCCTGTATGAATCCTCAATGACAGAAATACATGTTACATACCACACATCTTCAGTAACCTGAACTGTAAAAACCAAGTGACCATAGTGGTTGGGATCTGGGAATAACAAAAATGAAGTGAAGAACATCCATAGTTGATCACTAACTGGGGGGACTTAAGGAAATGCCTGAGTTTCCACTAAAGGATCACAAGAAGAGCCTGTTCACAAGAAAAGTCAAAGGAAAAAACGAAGAGACTTCACAGAGATCCATAAGACATGGACATTTGACCCACAGGTCTGGATTAAAACACAGCAGTTGGAGTCAAGGTTTGAAGCAGTTATGGTCTATGTCAAAACTTGTGTTGCTAATGTACTGACTCAAAAGGTATTTTTCTAATGCTTTCATTCTTGCAATTTATTAGATCTACCTTTGGCTCGTCACGATCCACGTCATGACCCTGTTGTGATCTCATAGAGGGCCTCTCATTGATCAGCTGATCTGAGGGCACTGCCCAGTAATTTAAGTATCATTCTGTAGATTTTCTTCGCTAGACATTAACCTCAGCTGAGATCAAGACATAATGAAGGGTATTGTTTCTTTGTCTGATGGTGAATAGTTGTAATTTTTGTTCAGTTGTTTGGGTTATTTTTATTTCACCTATAAAACAGAACACCTTCCAGAGCCTTCCAGAGACTTTTTGCCAGCAGGACGTGGACAGTCATTGCTTGAAGAGATAGGTCAGCAGGTCTGGAATACATGATTATCATGAGTTATGATGTGTTCTGCTTCTATTTTTTTTTTTTTTTTTTTTTTTTTTTGGCAAAAATATTCCTCTTTGTTGTTATATTGTTATTATAATGGTAAGAGTAATTGTCTATATTAGAGATCTGATCATCATGCTAGTGAGCATATGCAAAGGAAGATAAGCTTTATACTTCAGCCAGAGAGATGTGGTGTCACTAAGCTGATTCAGTTTGTCAGCCACAAGCAGATATTTGTTTGCATAGCTCCATGATCTAAACAATTTGTTTCTGGTTTTTTTCTTAGATGAAATTTGGGCCCTCACTGAAGTGAGTGGCAGTGCCATGACCAATGTAATTGACCTTGCCAGGGATGTGGCCACATAGTTCAGACAACCACTTCCTTAGAAAAGTCCTTTATTCTGTAGTGTTCTAGAATCAAATAAATTTAGACTAAACCCTATTAGTTTTGCTGATACAGTATTTCCCTTGAAATCAATGGTTGGGTTTTTTTAGCAGGAGATGAACAGGAAGATTTCATGGCTTTGGTATGTATTAAAGTGCACACTGTACTGCTAGTGTTATCTTTTCAGTGAGTTATAACAAACAGAAGTTTTATGGCTCCTCAGCCAGGTGGCTGATTCAGCATCACATATATTAGAGCCACTACTGCTGACTGTGAGGCACAACAATAAATCCTCAAGTGAGATAGCATGAGCTAACCTAAAACTTCAGAACTGTACATTCTTCTGGACCTTCAAGGGACACAGACAGGTTGCACTGCATGTTGCTGTCAGGGTGACCTTTGGCCAAATAATTTATATTTCCAAATTCCAGATGATGTCAACATTGCCTGAGCTTTTTAAAAAGCTGTTAGCTCTGGAAATAGATTGATTTGGTCTGGTGAAAGGATTCTATAATATTAACCTCTAAGAAAATTAATCATTAAAAAATCCAGCTCTAATTGACTTAAAGACACAGAACATTTTCCTGTGCTCCTGCCTATCAGTTGGATTTTGTAGTCCACCTTTAGCACAAAAAGACATCAAAATACTGGAGAAAAACAATGAATAATTTCATAGCAGAGAACTAGTGACGATTGTAAGGTGGTGGTGGATTTCTTTTGGGGTATCCTTTGTGCAGTGGAGTGCCTGGCAGAGCCAAGTTCCACTCACCTGATTGTCTATAGGGGCATCTATATAAAGGTCTGTAAACATTTTCACAGGGATGGCATAGCTGAGCAGTAATATATTGTTTCCAGCTTCCTTCAAATACTCTTCTTCACTGCAGGACCTGTAAATTGTATGCAAAATAGAATTGTCAAATTCTTTTTATCTATTATACTGTAAGAAAAATAGAACTAAATATGGACATTTCTTATATGACCTTTCACATCTCTGACTTCATAATGCTTCCCATTCCTATGTGCTCTGTGCATCATATTGAGGTAAGCTCCGCATTCGCATTAGTCCTTCCTTCCTTCCTTCCTTCCTTCCTTCCTTCCTTCCTGCCTTCCTGCCTTCCTGCCTTCCTGCCTTCCTTCCTCCCTCCCTCCCTCCCTCCCTCTCTCTCTCCCTCCCTTCTTTTAATGTATTCATACTTTTCCTTTTTCCTTCATCACAGAAGTCAGAAGTCTTCCTTTCTCACTCTCCTTTGCCTGTGACAACACTATAACAAGGGCTATTCCTTCTTCTTTGAGTTTAAGAAAATATCTTCTTTATGTCCTGCTTTGTCACTCCACTTTTGCCACAGGAGAGGGAAATACGTCCAGCCATGTCTTTGACTCCAGTCAACCTCTTCATCCACTTTAGCTTTATTACTTCTTACACTTTTGTGGAACAAATTCAGGTTACTACTACAAACCTTTTTTTTGTCTTTATCTTCAGAAAGTGCATGTACTCTCAAGCATTTTAAAGTACAGCAGCACTTACTAGCTTTGGGTATGTAGACAGCAGGTGACATTCCTGACCACACCTTGTTCTGCAGGCTGAACCGTGCTCCTGTCTGTACACCAAATGAGTGGTTTGTGAATGCTTTCACCAGCTGCTTAGCGGTAACAGCTGTCAAACAGTTTTGCTGTCTGAGAGGGGAAGGCCACAAAACCAGAAACCACCATAGTAAGGAACTAAGATAAGGAAATTAACAGAAAGCACCCTGTGCCAGACATTTCTTTACTGACACCTGTAGCTCTGCTGCTGTGTCAAGCTTGGTAAGGGAACCTGCAGTGGAGTAAATTGCACACACCACACAAGCTGTCTGCCATTGACACATAGAAACTGATAACTGAAATGAAAGTACCTTCTGACACTTACAGATCACAAAATCCCAAGGATTTTATCCCACAGTGTACATCCAATTGATTTAACAGGATGTTTGCCAGTGGGCAAGCAGTCTGGTAGGAATGTCATGCCAAATCCACCTTTGTGATACATACAAGCCATGGCACACCAGCTGAGTTCTAGATGGTGACTTCATTGCAGTCACATTTGCAATTTCATTTTAAAAAAATCTGTTTTGGAGTAAAATCTATCCTGAATTTTTTTTTTTTTTTTCGTATCAGAAAAAGAGAGGATTTCTTTTTATGGCTCCATCTAATATTCCGAACAGATGAACAAGATATAAGCACTAGTATCATCATACAAACACCTTTTAGACTTGTGAGAGGCAAAAAACCTGCTCCCTTGATTATTTCTTCTCATTTTTTCAAAAGAACACAGCATAGATAAATACATGCTGTTTCAAAACTCCATTGGTTCCTGTCAGCCCAATGTTTTACATTAGCTAGAAGCATTCTGGCACACAAAAAACATTCTTGAAGAAATGCACACCCATTAAGAAGCATCTGAAAACAGAACTGGTTGCTTCAAAAGAAAATGCATGTACCAACTAATAGAGAGAATTCTTTCTGGCTCCTTGTATGTTTGTGGTAGAACTTGTTGGACAAGACTTGGCAATGGTCGTGACTTATCTGACACTTGTGTTTCAGATGTCGGAGCCTTTCTGACTTCAAGGTGTGCCTTCATTCTGTCAACTCATCCATCAGGTTAACAACATTTGAAGTGTTGTTCAAACACAACTAACAACATCCAGCTTATAGGTGGGAGGGAATCTTACTAATAATAGGATTTTCTTGACATGCTTAAATATTAATTGCTTACACCTGTGATGACTGCAGGCTGTTTTATCTCTTCTGACATGGAGAAGGGAGATCCCGAGTCCTGGAAGCTTAGTCAGAAATAAAGGACATCTAGAAGGAGATAACATCAGTGTAATAGGGTGGATGAGAAACTCAGGAAAACAAGGTGCCTGAAACTGCTTAAAACCTTCTTGCTGACTAGCCAAGGGTAGACAACAAGGCACTGCATAGACTGTTCAGAAAAGCTGGCTTTTTATGTGGAGGATCCATGTGAGGAAGCAAACAAACGAACAAACAAAAATTAAATAGAAAAATATCCTATCACTGTCTCCAAGATTTCAAGGGCTCTGGTCATACAGTTTTTCCTTGAGGTAAATGACTCAAAAAGAACAAATCATTAATGAATAAACCCATTCAGAAGCTCAGTGCTCCACCTTGGGTATAAAGGCAATGTGTACTTGACTTGCTTGCAGATATTTTCAGGAAGGGTCTTCAGAAGAGCAAACCCTCTATCACCGACTCAAAATTATTTATTTAGTGAGTAAATTATTTTTTATTATTAATATTTTTATGTATATTTACTTTACGAATAAAAACAAACAAAGAAATAAACAGCGAAACGCCGAGTGCCGCCTTGCACCAGGCGAGGCCCGGCTCTAGGGCCGGAACCAAATGCTCGGGGCGCGTTTCCGCCGGAGCCGCTCCGTGGGCGCTGCTGGGGCCGGGGCAGGCCGCAGCCATGGCCGACACCGCCGCGCCGCCGCCGCCGCCCGCCGCCCCCGCCGCGGGGCTCCCCCCTGCCCCCGGCACCAACCCGCTGTCCCGCAAGCTCAACAAGATCCTGGAGACGCGCCTGGACAATGACAAGGTGGGTCGGGCGGCGGCGGAGGGATGGGGTGGGGGCCGGATGAGCCGTCAGGCCCCGACAGGCTCCGCGGCGGGGAGGCGAGTCCTGCGTACCCTCAGTTCCGCTGCGGAGCTGCGGGCGGCCCTTTGCGGCATTAATTATAAATAAAATTAGTTTCCGCTTCTCCGGCAACATGCCGCGCTCCTATTTTATCCCTTCAGATCGTAGGGAGGTTTGTATTACTTGCGTCGGAGGGCACTTCTCGAGCTTTTTGTAATTTAAATGTTTTCTTGCTGTGGATAGGTCATTCATTCACGGAAAGTAGTCTTATTGGTTAAAGCTACTGTAAAATTGTAGACAAAGTTTTCTGTTCTAAGAGAAGAAGAAAGATTCAGCAATTATTTTAGTTGTTTGCTAGCTGATGTGGAATGTGTTAAGGCAGCTTTTCTTCTAAAACCATTTATTAAATTTGCTTTATTTTTAATAAGACCATGAACTTGGGGTAGAGACTGTTTAACCTGCTTCTTTGTAACTGCATACGAACTGAATGGTTTTCTTCTAAAACCGTTTATTAGATTTGCTTTATTTTTAATAAAGCCGTGAACTTGAGGTACAGACTGTTTAACCTGCTTCTTTGTAACTGCAAACGAACTGAAGGTCCTTTATTTTATTTTGTAGGAAATGCTGGAAGCACTCAAGGCTCTCTCGACCTTTTTTGTGGAAAACAGTTTGCGCACCCGCAGGAACCTGCGCGGAGACATCGAGCGCCGAAGCTTGGCCATAAATGAGGAATTTGTGCACATATTCAAGCAAGTTAAAGAGGTAAGGTTTTTGCAGCACAGCTAGCTGTTTTGCAAGAGTACTGCTGTGTGATCTGGAGTTTAAAAAAAGGAAAAAGTATCAAGATTTTAAAGTAAAATCAAAGTAAAATTGTTTTATTTGTTGAAAGTGTTGCATTGGATGTTTCAAACAGATCCAAGTCTTGAGTGAATGTTGGTATTTAGTGGCGCATTACTCGGCGCTAACAGGGAGCCCAGAGCAACAATGTTCCTTGTAATTGGGGCATCTGATTGTACTGGGAAGCTGGGTCTGGACAGAGTGTCTCTGATTAAAAACACACTTACTGTTATTTGAACTTACTTAGGAACTTGAGAGCATAAATGAAGACGTGCAAGCAATGAGCAGCTGCTGTGAAGACATGTCGAGTCGTTTGAAGGTAATACATAAATGGGAGTGCTTTGAATATTTTTCTTTTTGAAAAGGACAAAGAGTTATTCTTGAGGATTAACAGCAACACCAAGATGTTTCCATGGGATGCATATTAGGTTACTTTAGGATATTAGTATGCTTCTTTTTACTTGTTTAGAAAATGTATCAAGGCAGTAATTTTAATTTCTTCCAAATTGCAGTTCAAAATGCAGCCATATACTTATTTTGAGAACAGTAGTGAGATACCCATGTGTATGTCAGTGGGGAGAAAATATTTTATTAGATTGGATGTGTATGAGATTTAAGAGTTAATTTGTGTATTTCCATTTAAAAAGGCTTTTGCATTGACTGTGTCTGTTGAGTTGTGCTCATATAAATACCTTGAGTATATTCATAAGAAGCTATCTGATAATTCAAAGAGAGAGACAAATCTGGTGTGCATCTTCAGTTTATTGGTTTTGTTTCTTAACAGTGTCTCAGAATGTTACAAAACAAAACCAATTCTGTTTCACTTAATCCTGAATCTGAAATATTCCTGTTGGGGCTGGGGAGTGTAGGAAGTTTGTGTTTTGTGGTGCATTGCTAAATCTGGCTCAGTTTTAGGGTACAAGTTCAAGATTCAATGCAGTGAAGAGTGTAAAGAGTTTATGGATGCTGAAGTGTGGATGTTGTTTTGCCCAAACAAACCTGTTCCCAATACAGCACATAAGTTATAGTATGCGAATAAAAATCCTTCACCAAAAAAATCCTATGAAAACAGTTGTTTTCCCCTCCATATGTGTGTGTGTGGATATTAGATGTCCTCCTACTTAGATAAATAGGTTTCACAGTCATTGTACAAATGCTTGTAGCTTGATGCACTTGTACCAAAAATGTGAGAGTACAGTGTAGCCAAACTGCAGTACTTTATTTCCAGTTTTAGAAGGAACTGGGTAATGTGCCTCAGAGGTCTCAGATCTCTTTGAACATTGTTAATGTGGATATATTCCCTAGTGCAGTTCAGGAACTGTTAGACTAAGCTCTTAGATGTGGAAATGAGTCAGGTGTCCATGCAGATTTTTGCTCTTTTCTATCTTTAGATCATGAAGTGTAACTATCCTCTGTGATATTTTTTTTTATTTCCCAGAGTAGAGCCACCCTGCAGAGATTTCTTTTTTTGTCAAAGCCAGTAGGTAGTTTTGTTCTGTGCCCCACAGGAGGTTTCCTTTAGAGCCCTGTAGAACTCATAACTTGTCTTGATTCAATCTGTATTTTCTTTGTATGAATGTAAAGCTAATAAGCTCATGAACTAGCACTCAGTGGTGACATACTCTCGTACTTCATCTGTAAGAGGACAGGAAGACTTGCAGGCATGGGCTCGAGCTGAATAAGAAGACAAAAATGAGCTAAGTAGAGCGAATAGAAGATACAAAGAGGAGGATTTGGGGCATATAATGCAGAAAAGTGTGCAAAGAGAGCAGTGTATTAAGAAAGCAGAACAAATGCAGGACATGAAAGGGAATATATTTGGATAAGCCAAAAAGCTTTTTAGCTTTGTTATTTTGTAAGTTTATAATACCATCTCATCCAAATAACCGTACATTGTCACATCTGATTTTAGGACAGTGACTTGATAAATATAGTGGCTGAAAGGGAGAGAAGGAGCAAGTGCTAAAAGGGAATTCAGTAGGGTTGAAGTATAATGAAATTGTTAACTAATACACTGAGGTAGGGAGGAAGAGAAAAATATTTCTGTTTTGGATATACAAGAAACATCAAATACCAACTTTCTGATTTTTCTAGCATGTCTGTCTCATTTCTGTCAGTTACCTTGTTTGGTTAGATGTAAACTCTTACATTTCAGACATAAAATATGACAATATTTGGCAGGTATTTGAATGCACATATGTAAGCACTGGCTTCCTGGTATATCCAGCTAGATTAAGAAAGAATGCTTTTCCTTCTTTTCTGCTGTCCTGCTGTTAGCATTGTTCATGGTAATCAGTTCTTCTGCCCAGAAAGTACTGGGAAGGAAGCAAATTTCTTCTTTTTTGTTTATTAAAATTTCCAATTAAATTGGACATGAATTGTTACAGTCCTACTTTCATTTTTCAAAGCATTCTTGTACCTTGACTGCTTCTCTGTTGTAACTAATGTAGTGGCAAATAGAAAGGCTGAAATGAATCAGTGTGTATAGATACTTTTGTTAAACCTCTCAGGGGTCTCAAGACTGGCATCTTCAATTTGGCCAGCTGCAATGTGGCTGTAATACAGTATTGAAATTACTCACACAGAATGTCTTTATTACTATTTCCACGTCTTCATTTGCAGTATTATTCTATACTGAATGCATTTTGATTATAGGATTTTTTTTTGTTAAATCATCTCAGTTTTTCTGCATAAAGGATCACTGGTGGCATCCAGTGTGAAGCTAAAAATTCCAGGTGTCTTTTAGCTTTCCACAGAGCAATAAGTTTCAGAACTCTTTTACTTCAGTTGCAGCAATCCTTTTAGTTATGTAGTTGCTGTCTGATGCAGAATTGTTTCCGCATGGATTCCCTTGCACTGCCATCACTCAATATTTAGGGCTGTGATGAAGCTCCTAAGTGAATTGCTCTTAGAATGGTAGAATCATTTAGATTGGGAAAGACTTCTGAGATCATTGAGTCCAACCCAGCACTGCCAAGTCCTCCACCGTCCCATATCCCTCAGTGCTACACCTGCACATCTTTTAAATACCTCCAGGTATGGTGACTCCACCACTTCCCTGGGCAGCCTGTTCCAGTGTCTGACCACCTTTTCAGTGAAGAATTTTTTCCTAATAATTGTCCTTGGTCCATGCAGCTCTGTAAGCTGTTGGTCTGTAGAGCTGGGCTTGCTTAGACTGGCAGAGCTGTGTTCATCACCTTTTCTAAAAAGTCTGGGTGGACGCTGCTACTGGGCAGTTTAGCAGCCCAAGGAATTTGTTTCATTTTTTTATTTTGTGGCACCAAACGATTTACAGTTGATGGGCAAACGAAATAATCATAACTATTTCTAGTATTTATAATGTTTCTCTATTAAATATAAATTAAAAATAAACTGTGTGAATATAAATGTATATAAACATGAAAATATATATGGATAAGGATAAAAATTCAAGGTTTTTTACTGCCTGGATATAGGGAGAGTAATGAATACTTGTTTCAAGGAGGCCTTTTGTTTCAAAGAGTATGCTCTTTAAATTGTTTATACTCAGAAAGTTTCAAAAGTATTACCTCTTTTAAAGATTTTTAATATAGTTGATATGTTTGTCTTTTTCACATGCTTAACAATTCTAATTGTATTCTAGGCAGCAAAGGAACAAACCCAGGACTTGATTGTAAAAACCACAAAACTCCAGGCAGAAAAGTATGTATACCACCTTATTGATTTGATAGAATTTTCTTTTAGATATAATTGACATTTTTATTTATGGCTTTGGGGTTTTTTTAAATGCTAGATGTGTTTTTAGCTCAATTGCACTCTTAGCTTATTGCTAAATGATCCAAAATGGTAAGGATGTGTATTAGTGTTTGTTTCAATAAAAATTGACTTCTTAGGGAAAACAGTCAGTTAGAGTGGTAGCACATGCTAAATATGGATATGCTTTGGCTAAAGACTGTTGATAATGTAAGTTATATTGTGTCATGGCAGATGTGAACCAACTCAATTTCTCATCAGTTTGACAGGCTTCTAGTTATTAATGCTCCATATCCAGTGGAAATCTCTTTTTCAGGGACTGTATGAGGGAATGCAAAGTTGGATTCTAACCTACTCTGCCATATTTAAAGCTGACTGTAAAATACAGGAGTGCTGTTTAATGAGCCTAGCACAGACCACTTTTGCCATTGGTTCTCCAGCCTCCTGTGGAAGAAAAGATTTGTGTTTTTCTCTTTTCAGTATTTCTATTCCTGAGAAGGGGATAATAGCCAATGACAGATTCAAGCAGTCTTTATTGGTTTTATGTCTAGGATGTATGATTTTATAGCTTCAGGTTTTCTCAGTGTAGAAGAACGAATCTCCTTGCTTTATGAGCTTTCTTCAGAAAATTATATACAGTTCACTGGAGGTTAGAAATAATTATTTTGCAGTAGTAAGTTTCTAGTAGAAATTATGGTTTTGGATAGCTCTTGGTGAGCTTTCAAAATCAATAGGTTTATAATACAAGCTTCAGTAGAAATGGATTGTGTCTGAATATGAAGTTGGAGTCTAATCTGTACATATTTTTAAACATTGAATGTAGAATAACTGCATAAAATGAAATGCTGGTTCATATAAAGTGAAGGATTTGGTAAATACACTTTAAGTAAGTGAGCAGAAGTCTTAGAAAATATATAATTTTGAATATGAGTATGTGAAGTAGTAGGACAGAGAAGTGGTCATATATTTTGTAGTTTCAGGAATCTGAAAGCTGCTTTGATTCCTTGTTCTGAAGAATGGGAGATACCAAGACCAGTCCCAAGTGGTGTATGTCTAACTGACCTTAAATTCCATTAAAGGAGATTATGCAGCCTGCACATCAGTACCCCTGCAATATAGACCTTACTTGCACTATAGTTTACTTAAAAGACTTTCTACTATTTCCTTTAAAAGACAGAACATCCCCCTAGTGTGAAGAGGAAAAATGTTTAGGAAATAGTCTGTCCTTCTAAGGGTCTGTGTTACCTTGGAGTGTGCATATAGGAAAAGGTTTGGAAGTTTATTTCTTAAGTAGGCCATGAAGTACCCATGAGCAGAAGCCAAAAAGTACTTGTGACTTTTGCAGTCTGATAGTTATGGAAGATTCATTCATAATACCATTCATTAGCAAAGTTGATTTTTTTTCCCCTGTCTAAATGTATGAAAAATTGTGAGGACTGTTTGGTTCCATTTGGGATGTTTTAGTCATTTGTCCTTTTAACTTGTTAAAGGACTGTTTGTTCTGATGCATTCCTTTGGTTTATATCAGGCACGTGAAGAGGCATCTGCTGCCAGATGTTGGGGGATTCTTGAACACCTGAAATCTTGCCTCTGAAAAAATACAGGTCTTAAATTGCTAATGCCTTCAACCTGATGTGACAGTTTTTAGCAAACAAATGAGTAAATGGTGAAACTGGAGCGATATGGCTTGTCTGTCCTCTGAGGGTTGTCCTAAAATGCTGTCTGGTTGAAATGCAGAGGTGAAAACTGGACTTGTTCTATTATGTTCTTCTATTAAGCTTAGCATTTATGTGATTTACTTTAGCTGACCATGTTTTTGTAGCAGGAAGAATGTTAGGATTTTATTAAATGATCCAAAACTGAAGGGAGACTGTAAACTTTCAGATTTCATGCATTTATGGTAACTAGGAATTTAGATTATTTTCCTTTTTTGCAGTACTTGAAAAGGAATGGCTGTCTCAGTGGCTCTTTGTGGGTACTAGGTTTTTTATATTAAGTAATTTTGGCATTGTATTATCATCTATATAATTAGTTGTAGTTCAAGATGGTTTTCAGTTTCCAAAGCTTCTTACCTGAACTCTTGATGATTATCCTAGTCTCTCAGATTTGTGGTGTGAAGGTAGAGCTGCCCACCTGGAGTTCCCTGTAGGTAGTCCTGATGAGCACTTTGGATTTCCTGTATTGATGAAATGTGTGAATTTAAGACATCTGGGTAAATAGTTGGGATAGAAAATTAGATGTTTGTCACAGACTTAGGTTAAAACTTCTTCATTCTTCAGTTTTTGCTTTGCAACATTTTCTTTCTTATTACTCAGTTTGTGAGCTTTAGACCTGCTTTGGCATAAATGCTAAATATAGGCACTTGCATAGATAACAGATTTTAAAAGTAATTAATGCAATTGCATTTTTATATTTATGAATATGTCAGAGTTGGTGCATTTCTTTGGTCAATTAGGTTGCTTATTCTGAGTTTATTCTGTGAAGTCTAGTTGAAACTACTGTATATCAGAAAGAGTTTTCTTTTATATTATTTAAATTATGATATTTGCTTAGCATAGGAACTAGGATTTTTTTTTCCTTTTTTCTTTAAAACTGAGACTTATGGTAGCTTAATAGAACCATGTAGTGTGAAATAAAGTAGTCCAGACATCCAACCTATCTCTTCATAACAAAAATATTTTGCTTCTCAGTAACACAGACTCTTGAATAGAGTGTTCATTTTAATGTATTTCACAACAAACTTCTATAATGAAGAAAACCTGAGTTAGTTAATTTAGACAATTTCTGGTAATTGTTAAAAATCCGCTTCCATTTCAGTTGTCTTCAGTAGATTTGTGTACTTCTACTTGAGCACACCAATATGGCTTTCAGGTTGCATTAGGTTTTTATGTATAGTAATGAGGAGATTACTTTATTTCCAAACAATGAACATCTGTTGTGCTTTAAAAGATGTGGGTTGGTGTAATTGCTATTTCTAGTAGGCTGACAGAAAAAAGTTCTTGCTCCTTGAAGTGAGATTTTAATAATAACTTCCTCTGACTTGTTGGTTCTCTGGTTCTCTTGTTATACTTGACTCCAGTTTTGTTGGTTGGTGGGTTTTTTTGTTTGTTTATTTGTTTTGGGGGAATTTGGTTGGGTTTTTTGGTGTGAGTCTAAAAATTTACTATACTGAACTACTTCACCTTGTATAGGAAATAAGCATTTCAGAGTTCAATAATTCTCTCACCAGAGAAATAACTTGTTTAGTTCCAAATACTCGGTGCAGAATGCCAGAAGACTGGCTTCATAGTAACTCTACCAGCCAATTTAAAAAGTAAGATGTTGTGCAAGATGTTGTGGTGTTTTTGAGGTTAGCCACAAGTTGCAGTCATCAGTGTTACAAATGAGAAGAGAGACTAGAAGGTAATACTTGCAATATTAATTCTTATAAAATTAAGTAAGAGCAGTTATGTAAGTGTATGTGTATGCTCAGGGGCTTCACTGAAAATAAGTCTGCAGAAATATAAAAGTTGTTGAGAGCTAGAATTAGTGTTCTAGAAGTAAAAACCACAATACTCTGAAAACTGTTACGAAAGATTGGAAATGGCTCAGATATTTCTTGAGCCAGGCTACGGGTTCAGAGCTTTTGTGGAGATTATGCACTTTGAACACCTTTACAAACTGTCTTATTTTGCTACCCTCTCTTAATTGTGTTCTTAAATAGAGCAAAATCTGTGTTTTGGTGTCAGAATAATTGTTAGTTATATCGATTCCAAAAAAGCCATTTACATAGCCCTGGGATTGTTTTACTTTTTAAAATACAATTAAATATGATTCCCAGACAGGAATGTAGGGATGTACTTCAGCTTGTTTTAATTGAATTACATTACATTCAGGCTTGATCTTTATTTAAAAAACAACAAACACCATTCTTAGAATGTAGTCAATTATTTGACTGTCACCTCTGTGATCAGTACAAGCTTAGAAGTCTTAGGAAAAATGTTTCTAAGTGAACATCTGCTTCAGTAGTGCTACACTACTGATCTCTCATCCTTGTCTCTTGGTGGTGCCTTTTTCCTTTTCTAACAAATACCTTTTTTGCCATAGTCAATTTGGAAATGATGCAGGAAGTTCAGCACATTTGTAGCAGGTTAGAGAGGTTTGGTTTTATCAGCTTGTGCTAAGAAAAGTGGTGGCCTGGTGCTTTGATAAGATGTGTTTCATATATTGGCCTTTTGAAACTTGTATTTACATTTATTCCCATGAATGTGCTTCATGAGAAACAGTGATTACTTAAACTTAATTATAGTTCCATGTGGGAGAGGGTGAATACTTGAAATTCTGAGGCTTATTTTCTATCCTGATTTGTACCAAAGTGAAGCATAGGTGACAAGCAGAGGAACAAAACCAGCTGAAATGGATCTGAAAGAACTTGTCACATTCTAGCCATGACCAGCAGACAACATGCAAAGGCTTCTTTTCTTGCCAGCTTTTCTTCCTGGCAACTGTTGAAACGTGAAGCACTCTTGGTCAGTATGAAATGAGGTGTGGTTTTACAGGTCAAGAAACTTTCACCAGAAGTGCAGAGTCAGTTCTGACTGATGTTTGGCTGATCTGCTCTGAGCTCTTCACTGGAAATTGATTTTGGTTTTATTGTTTTCCTACTATCTGATTTAGTTCTCCTTTTGCTGCAGCTTAAGCTCATTTGTTTTGATCTTATTCCAGGTGGATGTAGAGAACAGTGTGTCATTTTCATGCCTTTGGCAACATTTTTGAATTTGATGGCAAATTTGAAGCAAGACTAAGCAGGCCCCTTTCAAATGGCTTTATATCACATTTTATAAGATATAAACTGAAGATACCAGTCTATTTGGTATGGAAATATCAAATATCATCTCAACAAGATGGAAAATAATGTGTTCATTGGAAATAGACTCCTTTCACTGAACTTAATCTCTGTGCACAATTTATAAACCATGGATCATGGATCTTAACCATTGCCAAACACTGATTTACTGTGTGTATTTGTATATCTATATCTGTATATATCACATGATTGCTGCAGAGCTCTGCATATGAAAATTTTGTCAAAAATATTCTGTAGATGCATGCCCATCAGACTTAGAGGAAGCCTTATCAGTAAAAAAGTAGAAAATGATTGAATTACTCGAATTTATTTACAACATGTAAACTTTTATTCTAGTGTTTGGTAATCTGGTAAGACTTTAATCATTTCAGTGCAGATGTGTTGCCTAACTTTTGATTTAGCCTTTTCTATTTTTCACCATTTATTTTTATCACAGAATGTATGAGATGGCAGGGCTACAGCATTGCAGGCTGTCTTTAGATAGCTGTTACAGATAGGAGAAACCTTCTAAGTTGAAGTCCACTCTCCTGCTGCCACCTTTTATTTGCATGATGACTTTGGTAAAATCAACTGTTCAACACATAACTAGTGTGTTATTTTTGAATGTTGTGTGTGTTGCTATTCATGAACACTTAGTCCAAAAGCTCATTCTTTCCAGTAAAAGCCTTTCCCTGATTTCCAACCTAATTATTGGATATAAATTGACTATTTTCTCATTTTGTCCTTTGTCTTAAGAACTGCCTTCATCTCCTGTGATAAATTAGTTTTTCCATTCCCATGGTCATCCTGCTAGCTGTGGTCTAATGGGAATCCATTGTTCTTTCACACAGATGATCAAGATTGTGATGTGTTTTCCAGATGAGGTCTCACTAAAGCCTTCTTTACTATTACTGCTATTTTCTTGTATCCTGGAAACATTAGACAATTCACTGGGATTTAAAGTCTTCCTATTTTTTAATTAAGGAGAATAATTCTCTATTATATTTTATGATGGAATGGGTCTCTGAATACTTCCTCACAGTATTTCAGTTCTACTTCAGTAAGAGATGTTTGACAGATAAAATGCAAAACAAAACATTTCTTTTCAGCATTTACAAATGCATTTTTGCACCTGTACTTACTCTTAAGAATGGTTTTCGAATTGCTTGTGTGTAAATGTTTTATTACATAATCTTGTATATTTACCTTTCACATGACAGAAAAATAATTTTGCAGCTTTATACAACTCTTTTAAAGATGATTATTTACTTATGAGTTAGAAATACTCCATTGTCCTGAGGCTTTAAAAATGTGTTGAATCCTCAGTACCCAAAATTGAAAGTAATTTCAGAATGACTGCTCTGATTCATCCTAGGTCTAAGAAACTAGCAGATTTTTATGGTGTATGTGGTGGCAAGATAAAGTTAAGATTTGGAAAAGTCTGCTTCTTCTCCATCTTATTTTTGAGCTGTCTAGGTGATAATCCTAACAAACAGTGCACATTTGTATTTGGTTCAAGGGAAAAGTGCATGAAGTGCATAGTTTTCCCAGCCTTTTGAGTTCTCTTGCAAAAGAATTATGTCTCCCTGGTAACAATTAAAACTGGAGAAATTGCTCTTTGTTGGAATCCTGTCGTTTGCCCAAGTTCTAAATTCTACCAACACTTGGTACTTCCCCTTTTGCATCAGTGCAGGGTTCCCATAAGCTGTTAGCTTTGTTGTTTTATACTGGATTAGCTTTGCTAAAAGAAAAAAAAATTAGGATAACAAAATGGTATGGCCTTTCCTGAGCTGTGCTGCACTGCTTAGAATTTAGAAATTACTATATCTACAGAAAGGCCAGTGGGTCTTGAAATGTCCAATTGCCTGCACACAAGTACTGACTGCTGTGTGCTGTATGTAGACAGCCTTACACTGGCTTTTGTTGTTACCTGCATTGTGTTTTGTTATGCACTTACTGTAGTGAAATGATTATAGCAACCTTGAGTAGCACTTTAATCCACTGCCCTGCCTTCATAAGATAGATTAAATTCTAGTTAAGTAAGTTAGCTTGTGTGTGAAGAAATAAATACATAAATATATATAGAGAAAAAAAAATGAATACAGATGTGAGTGTAATGGTCTCAGTAATACTGTACACTGCCATGCATATGTCAAATGTATATACAATTTACATGTTTTGTTCCTGATCCATCATCTAGGATATAGGGTCTCTTTCTTGTGCAGATTGATATCAAAGGCAACTTTCACAGTCATCTCAAGCAGAACTGGCTCACCTGGGCTCTGAAACTGCGTAGCTCTTTGAAATCCTGTGTGCTTTTTAAAGAGCCCAACAGAAACAGCTTTATCAAAATTCAGACACACGCTTTTGTTTAGGAGAGATCTTTGTCACCACTTCCCAGTCACTATCTTGACTGAAGTGGATGAAACATTGCTGCCACCTTGAGGTTGTTATCTTGTGAGTACATTGTGTAGCTTAGTTTGCCCAGCGTGGTTGAGTTTAACGTATTGACTCTATTTTATAAAAGTTAATTATTGGGAGTGCACAGAGTCCATCAGTGTGCAGTTGTGCCAGGCCTTAGCCTGAGACACAACCAGGGATGGGAATGGCTTTAAAGCACAGTGTTTGATCAAACCTTGTTCTCCATAGCAGCAAAAATGGAGGGAGAACTTTGAAGAGTGAGGACTTATAGAAAGAGAGATACTGATTAGCAAGATTGTTTAAGATGGTGTTGTTCCATTCCCCTTCCACTGTGTTGGAAAATGCAAGGATTTTTCATGGATGCATCTGCCTGTATAGTAGGTTAAATCATCCTCCATCACTCCTGTTCCTTCCCTGAGAAATGTTTGGCTTCATGGAGACCCAAAATTTGTAATTGTAGAGTTTACTTAGAGAAAATTAAATAGGTTGATTTTCAGCATTGCAAAACTCTCAGTGTAAAGGTAAAATAATTATATTTGCCTAGGACACCAGTGAAACCTGAATTATCAATTCAAAATATGGTATTAAAGCATAGGAGTTTTTTGTTTTCCTTTTTGATTAGGTCTCTTCTGTGTAACTTAGAAGTATTGGCTTGCTTTCCACTTTGATTTTCATAGATGTTACTGTTAAAGTACTGTTGGATTTTATATTACTCTCCCTCTCACTGTTCAATGTGTTAGAGTATTGACAATTGCAGAACGTTCAATCTGATCTCTAAAAGAATTTGTGGAACTGCAGGATGGGAAAGTCATCCATGTCTACATGGGAAGCCAGTTTTCCATACTTAGTAGCTGAATGAAGTTTGGCCATTAGCTGGGTAGTAGAGAAGGAGTAAATTAGTGAAAGCTTAACTTTTCAAGCTTGGATCTTGCAAGGCAATGTAATTATACAGTATATAGAAGTACACTTGCCTGTCTTACCACCCTTTAATAACAATGTATTTTTCTTGTAGTTACTGTATCACATTGAAAGATGAAATTATCTTAAAGGAATTGAGCTTTATTCTTGTGCAAATAACTAATTAGTGCCTTCTCAATGTCCTGAAAAATTAATCTTTATTTCCTGGAATACTGTAAGCTCAAACCATGGTTTGAGCAAATTTTCTTTTGCTACAGGAATCCCAGTCCATTTCATTTGGGTCCTGCTGTGGTTGTAAGGCATGTGACAAAATGTGGGCAGGAAAATGCTCCCCATGAGGTGGTGTTTGTATATTCCATCCTGATGTTTATTTCAGGAACAAGAGAATTAGCCATTGCATTTTGATTGCTTGTGACATTAGTAAATTGATATCCCAACTGTATGGTGTTACAGAGAAATGGACCTGGTCTGCAGAAAAGTAGACTAACCTAAGGTTAATTTTGTAATTTTGGATGCTGTAGGCTTTTCCTTTCCTTGGTGAAATTGAAAGGAAATAACTGCAGGCATTACAACTGTACAAGAACAAAGTATCTGGATTAGGTAATTTATGATACAAATGCTAAAGTAATATTATTATAAAGAACTTAGTAACTTTCAAATGTGCTAGCATACCTCTGTATTGGCTTTACTGAATAATCTATGTAAGCTTAGTATAAAGTAAGTAAAAAAGCAACTCAAGTGTTTGATGGCAAGAATCTGCTATTATAATTTAATAATACCAGTTTCTGATGCTGGTTGTATTTTCAAAAGTATGAATATGAAAAATGAGTCTTTGAGATAAGCATAAAAAGCTCATATCCTCTTCATTTTGTTTTATTACAGTCAGAGATTAGAAATGAAAGCACAAGTTGCAGATGCATTCATAGCAAAATTCCAGCTGACACCGGATGAAATGAATCTGCTTCGAGGCACGAAAGATGAGCCAATTACTGAGGTAGCTCAATGAACATTAAAATCTTCACCCTGAACTAAAATGTAGCAATGCCCTAACTGAATTGTACACAAGATTATTTTCAGTTTGCAATTTAATTTCTTATGGAGGAATGTACCTTTTAACAGAATGGTGAATTTCTGATGAGTTGGAAATGTGTGACGAAAGATTCAAGTAAAGAGACAGAAAATCCACATTAAATTCTAGTTTATGTAATGATGTAATGAGTTTGAGGCAAATGAGCTCTCATGTAATCGGTTTAAGGCAAAGGAGTTCTCATATGGTTCTACACTTCAAAAAGATCTTTATGAAGTCTGCATTTTCAGTGGAGACTGAAAATTCATGACTGCTTCATTCTGCTCAAAGCAAATGAAAAGCTTGCAGCTTTCTAGTACTGCCACTGTGCATGTATGTGTACATTTTACATACTCATGTATACAGGTATTCAGTGACTTGAGACAATATAAGCTGAGGGTTTCCCTCAGTGTTATCTGGTTGCTAAAGATAGATTCTGATTCACTTTAGCAATCTTTCAAAACAAGCTTTGGAATTTGTTATGGTTTGAATAAGAAGACACAATAAAAGGGAACTTGTTCTACAGTAAAAGCAAACTGAATAATGAAAGAATTGACTAAACTGAATAGATTTTTTTATTATTGTAGTTGCATGGAAAGCTTCACGTAGGGTCTCAGCAGGTAGTCCAGATTTATCTCATTTTCACAGGCATCCTGTTAGCAGTTAAAGCACTATTAAAAACATGGAACTGATAACCATAAACAGTGCTAATGAAAGCATAAATGGAATGTGCTAAATAATTGTGCACTTGAGTAATTGCTGTGTGCTTTTGTACTACTATTGCCATGAAAGAACATTCAAGTTTCTAGAAAGTGCCTATTGCAGGGAACAATGACAACAGCGCTGTGGCAGTTACTGCATGATTGGTTTGCAGCCATCGAGGGCTGGTCTTTTTGATACTTTGTCAAAAAAATGTGCAGAAGCAACTGTGATAAAACAGTTGTTCTGCTTTAGTTGGCAGGCTTCGGTAACATCATGTGTGTGTGCATTTCCCCCATGACAGAGTCAACCAGTGTGCTTAAAACACCTTTAGTCAGACTTCTGCTTTGGAAATTTTCTTTTTTCTTGAAGGAAGAGTGCCTTGGGTTTTTATAAACATGGTCATTAACATAACTGATGCAAAGCAGTAGATTAAATTGCTGGCCTATTTTACTTAGAATATGTCTATTTTTATGTGACTTGAGCAGAATGAAACTCTGCTTTCCTGAGCAAACTGTGTTCAAATCACAAAAGATGTAACAAAGTTGAATATGAAATATCTGGTCTCCTCCAAGGCATTTGAAATATGTCTCCATAAGAAGGTGGGCTTGAAAATGATACTGGCTTTCCATGTGGACTCTGGAACTAACAAGTAACCTTTTCAGCCATATGTCCTTGTCTTCTAGGGTTTGGGTGGTTGTTTTTTTTTTTTTTTTTTTTTTACTGCTGCTGTTGAGTTATTCCACAGAGAAAGGTTGTTCTGGAAAATCTTAGTCTAGTCTATTGCGAAAGGGTTTTTAATTTTTTTTTTTTAAGAAATAGTTACCCCATTTTATGAATACAAAAAACCTGTAATCATTGTCCTTTACAATGTTGCATTTTGCTCCTTAGTTGCTAACAGTAATGGAGACAGTCATGTAATGCATAGCAGTGTCCTCAAAATCTCCCTAGAGTTATCTAGTGGATATGAAACACACATACTTCACAAGATAGGTTAAAAACACATCTTCAGTGCTCTTTTTGTTTTGTTTTGTTTTGTTTTTTGTTTTGTTTGTTTGTTTGATACAATGGGAAACTAAAAAATCCTAAGCCTCTTGAGATGGAATGAGAGGTAGGTGGCAGAGGTGGGGTGTGAATTTTAAAAGCGGCATTTGGAACACACACCTGCAATAACCTTAGAAAAGGAATTGAAAGAGGGAGTATAGAATGCTAGAGATTTAAATAGAAATTACTGCTTTTACACACTGCTTGTATTTTGTTTTTAAATTACTTTAGGATTTTTTTAAGGCTTTGGGACGAGTAAAACAAATTCACGATGATGTCAAGATTCTCCTCCGAACAAATCAGCAAAGGGCAGGGTGAGTGCAAGAGAAATATTTACAGTTAAAAGCAGAAGTTAAAGCAATGTCTCATTCTTAGCTTCATATGACAGAATATATACAGAAATATACAGAATATTTCACAAAAAAAATTTAAAATATTTGGAATTTTAATAGTGGTATGTTTAATATGAATTGCACAGGATTTTGCTAGAACTGCCTAAAATAGTATTTGCAAATAAACTTTTTATTTGTCTTGTAGCTTGGAAATTATGGAACAGATGGCTTTACTGCAAGAGACATCTTATGAACGACTTTACAGATGGACTCAAAGTAAGACTAAGAATGTTTTTATGTTTATGAATATTACTATGATGATTCCTTTAATTCCTTCATGTGAATTGAACTTACCACAAACCCTTTCCAAGATATATTAACATTTTGGTTTCCTTCTTAGGGAAAGATGTATTTTGAACCAAACAGTTGGCAATTCTCTCACTTTTTTGGGCCAATTTCGTTATTATAGAAGTAGATTATTTATTTGTATTTTTAGTAGATGGCTTTCCACAAAGAACAACTACTACAATTTGGTAGTCCAAACAAATTTTTAGTTGTATTGAATTTCATTTTCTTGCAAGTTAGAGAGAAGTTGTTGGTTTTATTGATTTGGTAGCAAGATCTAGTTTAGTGGAAGGAGTGGTGGATTACTTTTAAAAAAGAAAAAAAAGACTCCTCTGTTTGTCAGGATGTTATTTGGAATGATAGTAGGCTTTTTTTTTTTTTTTTTTTTTTTTTTTTTTAATATATACTCTGGATGTAGCCATCCATGTTTAATGTAAAACCTTGATAGTGTTAAATATAGTTGCTTTTTTATTACTTCCCTCTTCTCCTAAGCAAGAGACTGTCACAGTGACAGTAAGATTCATGGGGAAAAAAAACGGTGCAATGTGATTTTTGTATTCATTAGCTGTTCTTCAGTGGATGCTGAAACCTCAAATAATAGTTGTGGTTTCACCCTTACGAAAAGTCGTAATTTTTCTGCCAATGTTTGATTTAGTTTATATGATTTCCACATTCTTCCCTGGAATATACAAGATAATATAGTTATTTTGATTAAAGGAAAAAAATAACAGAACCAGTGACAAGACAAACAGCTTGCTTAACTACTTGCTCCATTTTTTCTTAGTAGTTTACCTGAAATTTGGTAAACAGTTACAAAGGAGCCCAGTGAAATTCTGAAGGTTGAATGAGTCAACATTTGTATGTGGGCATGAACAAATAGTAAGCTTCCTTTAATCATTTATATTTTTGAAATTTGTGATGGACATGCATTTTACAGTACTGCTTGCAGGGGAATTTAATTGTATTAACACTAACTAGCCCAGGTAACATATTCTGAAGTCTTCAAAATTAAAAGCCTTTGAGTTTTTAACTCATTTTCTTGTTTGACAGCTTGTATAAAATGTCTTAGAGTGTAAAGAACGTGCTTTTATTTGTGTTGGTATTTTATAGATGAATGCAGGACATTGACGCAAGAATCATGTGACATTTCTCCAGTTCTCGCTCAAGCCATGGAAGCCTTACAAGACAGACCTGTCCTGTACAAGTAAGTCAATGTTTGCTATTATCTCTAACAGAAGTTAGTATTTTGAGCTTATGAAAATTCAAGATGGGTATGAATTACACTGCCAAGGCTGGTGGCACTTTGATCCTGTGCCAAATTCAAAACAACCCAGAAACTTAAGTTATAAAAAATCATATTTCAACTGCTTTAAGTTCAGAAGTCTTTTTGACGTAATTAAGATACAGGAAATGTCATTGGGCTTTTTCTAAATTACAAGTTTCTAATTAAAATGTCAGACTGTTTTAATTTAAATGAATTGTGAATTTCTGTGCTCTCATTCTAGGATTTTTCTGAAGTAAAAAAAAATCCTTTTCAAAGCATGTGATTGTATTATTTAAATCCCCAAAGTAAAAAATTGGTAAGAACTAATTAGCTTTTACTGAAGTGACTGTGGTAGTAAGAATGTTTTCCATTATGAGTTATTCAGTAATTATAAAAAAATTCTACATATAGACCTCTGAAGTGTAGCGTTATTTATGTACCTATATCTGTGTAAAACACTACTGTTCTCGTTCCGAATTTGCTGAAGTGTTGTTGAAGTAAATGAAATGGTATTAGGAGAGTGAACCACCAGGTGGCACTGTAAGAACTGTTTATTGGGCGACCATCTCTGAAGAGGTTATTTACACTTCTTTGGGTTTTGGGCATTTGCTTTTCCTTGGGCATTTTTGGGGTTTTTTTAAAATGCATTCATCACATTTTGCAACCATTGAAAATTAGTTTCAGGCACAGGTATCCAGGACAGCAGAGTAACAGGCAGCCTTTCAAAGGCTACCCTTATCTTTAAGAGTGTCAGTGCAAAAGTGTAGGTCCATGATGCTCTAAAACTCATGAAGCCCTTCACAGCAAAAATGCATAAAACATGTGGACCTGAAAAATGCTGTCACTGCGAGAGAAAGGTCAGATCTGGATATGCTCAGTCAACTCTGCTGGTTAATGTGAGGGAGAAGTGGTGTCACTTGACATCCCCAGCTGTTGGATGTGGTGTGTTGCAGTACTTCGGGCCATAGCTGAGGATTGCAGTCCTTTCTTGCATTCTCTCCTCTATACCCTCTTTTACAGCTGCAAAAGATAAGTCACTACGCTGTTCACAACATTTTATAGGATTCCTTTTAGATGCAGTTTTATTTTCTGTAATAAATACTTTGTTGAATTATGATACTTTGAAACTTTGTAAAATCATTGTTTTGCTTTCTTAGTTCAAGGAATGAAAACCCTGTTTTGTGTATAAATCCAGTGCTGGGCAACTTAAAATAAATTTGCAAAACAGAATTATTTTTTTTTCTTACTCTTCTGTCACAAACAACAGTAATAGTATTAACAGAGATAGAACTTGATAGGTAAGACCTTTCCTCTGCCAAAAGGGCAAAAATAAATATTACTGTAGATGATGCAGCCACGTGTCCCTCATCATAGATTATTAAGCTTAATTAACTTGCTGCAGCATATTATCAAAATTGCAGTACTGATGCTTTACATTTTTAATCTCAAGATTTAGTTTATTCCCTTCCAAACCTTTTTTTACACTTTTAAGTAACAGATTGTTATGTTCTTAATGTAGAAGTCACAGAAGAAAATAATTTTAAATTGGTCTTTGTGCTGTATGAACTAAACAGTTTCCCTCCAAATCACTGCCCTTGCATCTGATAAAGATTGTGATTCAAGTGGGTGAAAGTGAATAGGATGGAGAAGGGCAGGAGTTTAGAAACAAATCTACAGATTCTTGTTTCCTTATATTGTCTTACGTCTTGTTAACTAAAAGTGTCAGAAGGATTGCACCATGGATGGACTTTTTGGAACTGCAGTCAGTAGGGATGTAAAATAAACATTTCAGATTGGTTTTCACTTTGTAGCTATAACAGAAAAATTGAGAAGTGTTTCCTAGAAAATGTATGGAGACATAGCTGAAAGCAGTGTTCATTTTCCGTCACCCACTCGAGTTTACAAAGTTCTTTCCCTTACTCTTTCCCCAGTGATCATTACTGTATATTTTAAACGTTAAAGCTGGGTTGAAAAAAATCCAAATGTTGTTTTCTTCTCCGAACATAAGTATGTGTAATAACATAGTAGTAAATACTGTATTTTAGTGTAAATAATAGTTATTGCTGAATTTTTTAAAATGCAGGATTTTGCGATGGTTATACCCTGTTCTACTGAGAGCAAAAGGAAAATTAGTAGTTTACTTTTTAAAACAAAATTGTCGTTATTGAATGCTGTTTTCAGAACTAATAATGATCACAAGATCTGTTTCATTGCTGTGTATTTAATGACCTATTGTATAACTGTTTATTGGAGAGGAAAAAAAGCTAACTGGTTTCTACAGACACTTGAGATTTTTCACTCCTATACTACACCTTCTAGACAGTGGGCAGTTGTCAGATTCTAGATCTCTTCCACTTTTAATTGCATTATTTTTGTCAATAGTAATTTATTAGAATTTTTTTGTTAGACTTTTATCAATTGCAGATATTTATTCTCTGACTTAATGAGTACAGTGTAAAGGAAAAACACGTCAACAGAAATTTCCAGATTCTTCAGTGTGTTCTTTCCCCACATCTTTCAAATAATAATTAGGATTGAAAAGAACAAACCTGAAGGTTCCCTCTGCCTTTTTATAGCAGAGTAGAAGTCTAACTGAACTCAATGCCAAACATTTTCAAAACCACATAGTATTTTCTTTTAAATTTTGTTCTCCACCTCTGTTAAATGTGAACACTGTAAACCTCAGTGTTTATTAAATGCAGACTTAAGTAAGTCAGTGAAAAACATTCTTTTTATTAATATTATTTTATATATATTTCTCTGTTGGGTGTCACTGGTGACACCATGCTGAATTTTTTACAATTTTCAGTTTCACTGGAAAAATAAACTGCAATGTGTATTTCTGTCCTTTGTAGTTTGTGTGTTGTTCAATATGTTCAATATTGGTAAAAAAAAAGAAAAAGGAAGTATTCTGTGGCTTGCAAACATAACTGGCATGTTACCAGTGTTCGTTTCCCATCCTTCACTTGCCTTCATACTTCAGAAAGAAAGGTAACCTACTCTAGAAATAAGCCAGGGGTAAGATACTGGCACGTCCTCTACCACTAGCAAGCCATTTGAGATTAAGCATTCTGGGCTGTAATTGTTCATCCATTAAATATCTAGCTAAGATTGCTTAGATTAAAATTCGTGAACAACTATCAGATGAATGTAAATCTGTTTCTACTACTCATGTGGTAGCTTAGAAGGAAGAAACCTTGTGTTGCAGTGCAATAAATTGCTGCTTCTGTCAGGAAGCAAACAGGAGTCCCAAACCTGTCAATGATGCTTATGCGTACAAAAATAGAAAAGCTGAGTTTTCATTTATTTATTTCTGTGGGGTAAGGGAATGGGAGGGTCAAGAAGTTCACTTTAGTATCTGTTCAGAGGAGTCAAGAAAATCACAAGATATGCTGAGTTGGAAGAGGCCCATAAGGACCATGAAGTCCAGCTCCTTGCCCTGCAAAGCACCATCCCCAGGAGTCACACCACTGCCTGAGAGCTTTGTCCAAACGCTTCCCAAACTCTGTCAGGCTGGTGCTGTGACCACTGCCCTGGGCAGCCTCTTCCAGTGCCCAGCCACACTCTGGATGAAGAACTTTTTTTTAATATCCAACCTAACCTCCCCTGACACAGCCTCAGGCTGTTCCCTCAGGTCCTGTCACTGTCACCACAGAGAAGAGATCAGTGCCTGCCCCTCCTCTTCCCCTCATGATGAAGTTGTAACTGCAATGAGGTCTCCCCTCAGTCTCCTCCAGGCTAAACAGACCTAGTGACCTCAGCCACTCCTCACGTGGCTTCCCCTCGAGGCCCTTCACCATCCTCGCGGTCCACCTTTGGACAATCTCTAATAGCTCAATGTCTTGTTTATATTGTGGCACCCAAAACTGCAAACAGGACTCGAGGTGAGGCTGCCTCAGTGCAGAGCAGAGCAGGACAATCCCCTTCCCTCGCCTGCCTGGCAATGCTGTGCCTGATGCACCCCAGGACACTTGCAAAAGCAGTCACTTCATTTTCTTCCCTCACCCCCTTTTCTTTTTTCAGTAATAGTAACCTGATCCTGGCAAGACTACTGCCTCTGCCAATGTTTCTGTGTAGGAAACAAAATGCCAGCTACTTCTTTCAGTCCATTGTGCAATGGTATCAGAGGAGGCACACTAGAAAAACTGTTCAAATTCAGTGGAAAAACCCTACAAATAACAATCTGACAGGTAATGAATTTAGCCTGGAAACTAAGAGCTATCCAACCAAGAAAGAAGAAAAGGACAGTGCCTATGTGTATGTATATCTAAGACTATATATTGCAGACAGGTGCTGCAATATCAGAAGTTTTATATCATCCTACACATTTGCTCTAGAGCAGACAGGCAGGTGACAACATAAAATTTGTCTTCTTTTCTCCTGTTTGTCTGATGCACCATAGGCAGAGCAGGAGGAGAGAAATTCTGACATCATTCAGATGGTTTTGAATGCTTTATAGTAGAAGCATTGATGAAGATTTCTAGAACTATAAAAATGCTTACTTGTATTAGCTGTGAGGCTGAACTAATCAACTATGATGAGGCAAACTGGGTTTTTTTAACCTGTTTTCATGTTTCAATAACAGATACACATTGGATGAGTTTGGAACAGCTAGAAGGAGTGCTGTGGTCCGTGGCTTTATAGATGCTCTTACTAGAGGAGGTCTGGGAGGTACTCCCCGACCTATTGAAATGCACTCTCATGATCCTCTGAGGTACAGTACTAAAAAGAATGTATATAAAATAATCTTTTTTGTTGTTGGCATTTTGAATTCCTGGTACCGTAAACCACTAATTTACACAGAAATTTCTGTCTTTGTGTAGGTATGTAGGAGACATGCTGGCCTGGTTGCATCAAGCTACAGCTTCTGAAAAAGAACACTTAGAAGCTATGTTAAAGCTTGTGACTATTCAAGGTAGTACTGGTTTTAAAACACAAATTGTGAAGTGCTAGTAAGTCCGTGATAAGTAGGAAAGTGTAATTAATTTCTTAGGCTGGGCTTCAGTTACAAGTTTAAGTTTAAATTTTCCTAAAAATAATCTCAGAATAGCTGGTAGTTGCGTTCTGCCAAAAGAAGGCCCATAACAAAATAAGAGTATTTCAAAATGCACTCATTTTATTTTACTGTACTGGTAATATATTTACAGTAAATTTACAAAGGGACATTTTAGAGCATAGTCGAGAGTTCAGAAACTGTTTGTACTGTATATGAATACATATCTCCTTGAAAACATTGCATATTATTGCTAAGGATTTTCATTACACCTTTATTATTTTGTTTAGTATTTTTTTAAAATATAATTTGTTGTTTCTGTAAGTCTCTTCATTCTATGCTACAAGGAAAACGGAATTTTCATCTGTTATTTAACATCATTCTAGGTTTATGGAAGTTGACGTTTTCAGGGAGACAGGAAAGCAGGCCTCATGATGGTTTAGGATAGAGAAAAAGACATGGCTGTTTTTTATAGATGACTGACCGATCCTTCTGCTGTAACTGGGGAGCCCTTCAGGAAAAGCTGGGCCCATGGAGCGTGTAAATGTATCCAGTTTTGCTACAGGCTGGACTTCTGCTGCTGCACTTCTGAAATTATCCCACTTCTTTGTATAGTGCTTTGCTTAACTTCTTCGGCCTTCTGACAGGATGTTGGGCTGAGATGATATGACCATGAAATGAGATATATTTAGAGTGTTTCAGCCACAGAGTGAGACACTTGATAATATAGAGAATATAAATATTTGGGGGAGAGATTTTCAACAAAAAATCACCAGGCCAAAAGCTTTTTCTGGAGAGACTGGTGTAAACAAGAGATTCAGTATTTCAGTCTGAAGGAAAAATATGTTTTCCTAAGCTTTCCAGGAGCGTATCTGCTATCACTGTTGTACAGTTTTCAAGAAATGTAGAGAGGAATTCTTTCTTTCGTACTGGGAGCTTGGGAAGTGCTGTCTGTAACTATTCCTCTGTGTCTCTGGGGAAATTTTTTTGATGACAATGATAGTGATCTGATAAGGTCTGTAAGCCAAAATGGTACTTAATAGGATACCACTGGATTTAACAAGAAACGCTTATGGGCAGTGCAACCCCAAAGTACCCCCTGAGATTTTATGTTTTTTATAAATACAGGTCCTGAGTTGGTAGTGAGGACAGCATCTATGGTACTGAAAAACTCAAGCTGAATTTTCTTTACTGTTGTGCAGTCTTTAGGTGTCTGGCTGTGCCGGCTGCAGTAAAAATTGAGTTAGTTTCATGTAGCCATTTAAGAAGTGGACATCTTGTTTATTTGCAGTTAGAGATAAGGACAGAGATTTGCACCTTCAGAGTGCAGTTCTTCCTAACAAAATTTGAGATCTAATGTAAGCATTTCTGGAGACTTTCATCACAAATGGGACATTTTTTTCCATTCCCCTATAGAGGGAGCCCAAGCAACTGCCATAGCTTAAACACTTACCTGGCGGTCTGAAGTTAGGTCAGTCAGATGTTTCTACTTCAATTTCAGCTCGAGTAGTTTTTTCAGATGGAACCATTTCTGTTATTTTCATTCAGGTGTGTCTGTACTGAATTCACATTTCTGTTTAAATTCTGCTATAAGCTCTGTGTAATTTCAGGACTGTGGAGAGTGTGGTAAATCACAGCTATACAAAAAAATTCCCTTCTCAGAAAACAACAACAACAAGCCACATTTATACTTGTTGGTGTGATAAGGGTGGATTTGGTCTCACTGGATGAAAAATTGTATGTGTGACACTTTTTTTTTTTTTTTTTGAGACGCATTTCCACCCCACTTTTCACTTTTAAGTGACCAAACTATGCCCATAAGCAGAGCATGCAAGAATGGCTTTTATAATGTTTTTAAATGTTAAGCTTGCAAAAATTGACTGGTTCAAATTAATCCAACCAAAAATGCTGTTAAAATTTTAAGTGCTTAAAACACATTCAGAAGAGCTTAACTCTTTAGCTGGAGAAGCAAAGTCCAGTTTTCCTCTTCAGAGTCTAGATATTCAGCTAGCAGAACCCTCCCAGTCGTACAGAAATCTTCTACTTGAAAGGAAAGGAGAATTGCAGGCATTTTAAGAGATGCAGTAGAAACCCATTTTCTGTGGAGTTACAGGAACCCAGATGGAGAACAGAAGCTAAACAAAGTCCAAGAAAAGATCTCTCTTTTAAAGAAGGATTCACAGAGAAAAATTATATATGGTGTAGCAAGGAGTTGGAAGCGTATCTTCAGTTACAAGCTGTATTCTAGAAGTTATTTTGGACCTCTGAGAATTGTTTCTTCTGTAATTCTTTTATGTCAAACTTGCACCACTTATATAACCCATTCTGCTGGAAGGTTTCACTGCTTTTGGAATCCAGATATTGTAATTGGACATGAAAATACATGCGAAGACACAAGCATGTGGTATCACAAAATTTTTATTCCGTGTCCTTTGGTATTCGAACTTGTATAATTTTTGAGCTAAAATTTTCATACCAAACAACTTGTTTTTAAGTCAATCTGGTCTAGATACACTATTGCAAATATGTGCTAGGTACTTGTTACATTGATGAACACTACAAGTGTGACTGTTCCTACTAAAAAATGTGTTAATTGCTGCGGTCTATCTGGGAGCTAGCCATTACGTAAAAGAGCATGCTGTGGTTTGTAGTCTGGCTTTTTGCCTTGATATCAATACTCAAGTATAAAAGCGTAATTTTATTACCTTTCCAATTCAGTACGTTGAAATTCTTACAGCCACCACACTGAATTCAGTTGTTACTGCTTATATGGCTTTTCATGTAACTTGGTGTAAAGAGGCATTGGCACAGATCTCTGATCTTTCATTATTTTTACTCTCTGAGGTAATCTGTCTTAGTCTGAAGTAAGCAAAATATAGCTTCAGGTCACCTGATTTCTGTCACATGTCACAGTCAGTTTGTTTACTTTCATTGCATGGGTCCCATCTGAAGATGAACTCCTGTTGACAAGTTTTAAATTAGAATAAAAGTATTGCTTTCTCCATAAATCTGTTCTGAGTTGTTACTGAAGTGAGAGCTTGAAGATCTGTTGCTTTCAGTTTGATTGATTCATGACAGCGCTGGTTGCCATGCAACAATTCATTTATGTTTCGTGATAAGATAGGGCAATATTCTCTTTTGTACCTCGTTCTGTGAAAGATGAGTTTCAATTGCTGCTGGGGAGGAAGCGTTTGCCAGCGCTGCAGCACGCGGTAGTGGAGGTGCACATATCACTTCATTTGTAACAATGCCCCCAGCTCGGCAGTAACCAGCGCTGGCACACACGTGGGTTTGCCAGTCAGACCTTGCAAAATGGGGTGTACTGCTGCTCCTCGAGCGTCTCACTGGTTTTTTGGGTGTTTTTCTAGTTTAATTTCATGAATATTGAGCCTTACTTAGACAGCTTCTTGCTAAATCATTTATTCTCCCCCTTGCTGCTTCTACCTCAAATCCCCACGCAGCGTGTTGCTCTAGGAAGCAATTGCATAGCAAAAGGTAACGACTCCGGGACTGTTTTGGCATGCAGCTATTTCTTAATGGCTAGATTGGGAGTACAGTGGAGGTGTGAACTACTCATGTGGAGAAAAGAACACATAGTTCATAATGCTTTTTATGGAGGAGTACCTCCCACATTTGTTTATTTGTTTTATAGTCTCGAAGAAAAGAGAATTACATTTGCATAATCTTAGCATGTGTTTGCATTAACTATAGGTGTGGAAGAAAATATTCAAGAAGTAGTTGGGCACATCACAGAAGGTGTCTGCAGGCCACTGAAGGTGAAGTATTTTGTTTTCCTTAGCACTCTAAATACATAAACTGTTTTGTCGTGGTTTTTTTTTCCGAACTTGTGCTCCCATCTCTTCAGTGTATTTTCATTGCCCTTGGTTAAGAATTAGATTGTCAACTTCTGAAGGGTTTTTTTCTCAAATTTCTCAAAGATTCCTTTGTTCATAGATGTATGGTTTATAATAGTCACATAGTGAGAGATACTAGGATGCTAAATTTGAGTCTTGATTTTGGTTTACTTTTCCTATGTTGAGGAGTGCTGATGTACAAAAACACAGTTTTGTGATAAGTGTACGGGAATGCCTGTAGTGGGTCAAATGAAAAATCAATGAAATTTACAAACCTGTTAGGGAAGAGTGTACAGGTTATGCAGTTGTGTCATACTTCTGCAGGACAGTTTCCTTGCCTGTTTGTGAATAAATATACTAAGGACTTACTGAGCCATAACTTCTTTGCATATAATAGATCTCAATAGATGTTTTCTTGCATGAACATGCCAAATTGATATAAAATGTTGCTATTCACAATATATCCTCAGGAGTGATGAAGATTTCAACTCTGTTGTGTGAAAAGCCACAATTTGTAGTTTGTGAGGGTTCTTTGTTTTGGTTGTTTGTTTAATAATTCCAGCTCCTGTATCTTAAAGACACCATGAAAAGTTGTTTCCTAATTACCATCTTTATGCTATCTCAGTTTTTCTTATTTGTCACATCTTTCTATACTTGTCTTTTTTCAAGCTACAGCCTTAGTAAGTTTAGGGGACACATTTGATAGAAATCATTAATGATGATCCATCAAATAATTGACTTGTCTATTGGATGTGCTTCACATAAGCACTGAAGTAATCAAGGTGGTGAAGCTGAATACCAATTGCCTGACCACGCAGTGTATAATTCCAGGTGTTTTTAAAGTAAAATCTACTGTGTCTAAATAGGATTATAATAAATTTCTCTTAGGATTCTGTAGCTATAACAACCGTATCCAGTTGACAAATACTCAGTCTCAAATGTGAACAGCTAGTTTCTGGATACTATATATCAGTTTCTGATGAGAGAAGGGTAAGGTCTGGAGAGAGGTAAAATTCAAAAGGGCGCCATTTAGAAAGTCACAGAATTATGGAAGAATTGAGATTAGCAGGGACATCTGGAGGTCACTTGGTCCAAACTCCAACTCAGGCAGGGACACTGAGAGCCAATTTCCCAGGACTGTGTCCAGGTGACTTTTAAATGCTCCCAAGGATGAAGGCTCCAGAACCTAGGTGGACATCGTATGCCAGTGCTCAGCCACTTGCACAGTAAAAAAAAGTATTCCCTGATGTTCAGACAGAATCTGTTGTATTTCAGTTTTGTGCCTGTTGCCACAGAATTATGATCATCCTTCACAACCTTTTAGTGTCTGGTCTGTTGGAAGACACCTGTCCTAATAGACGCACAATCAGCAGAGCTTTGTGTTTTTGGAAGATACTTCCAAACTTTCTGTGCTCTTGAATCAGTTCTGTTAATACTCAATGCTGATGTTTGAGTTCAGTATTTCTGTGCATTCCAACAAAGTGATTAGGAATAAAATCAAACTCCTGTGTTAGTCAGAGAAAGTTTTTGGTCTTGATCTGAATGCTTGTAATTTTTGTGGTTAAGTACAGAGTATCTTTCATTTTGATGACCAAACTCTTTACACTTACATGCTGCTAGTCTCTTCAGAGACTATCCTCTGAAATACTGTTTTTAGTTAGTTACCGTGCTAGTAAAAATAAGAACAAAAATCTTAAAAGAACAATTAAAGACTTCCCATTGTATTCTGTATTTTAATAGAATGCAACTTACAGTAACCCACTGCCAGTCTAGACTTTCCAGTAAAAAGTATGAAACACTTATTATTTCCCCAGGGGAAAAATAAAAAAAAAAAAGAAGCACCGCCCCCCCACCCCCCAGAAACTTCCAAGCAGAGGAGCCTTCTACATTGCAGGATTGGTAATGAGATAATTGCAAGCCACCGTGTTCAGGGGAGCAACAGTAACAGATTCAGTTTGGAGGAGTCTTTTCTGCAATATATTGTAGAAGGGTTATCTTACATGCAGTCTAAATTGCCCACATTTCTTACTGATAGTTGGTTTTTTAGGCATTTAAGTGACTCTTGAATACTCCTTAGTGGTAGAACTTACCACAGGCCTCTCATTTCAGATGGAGGTAGGAGAACCTTAAAAAACATTTAAATTAAACTCCTCATCGTTTCCATAACATTAAAGATGTGTTGAAAACAGAGCGTCTTTGATGCCCTGTGTGGACTGCAGGTCCATGCTTGTCTTTTATGGTCAGCTAACAACAGGATGTACGGGACTAAAAAATTGTAAGAGCTCTAAGTCCAGAGCCTCCCTGAAGAGGTTAGGTTGAGTCACTTGCAAATTTTGGTTCTCCTGTGCAGTAAAGACTTCTGTATGGGAAGCATACAGAAGTTCTTTTCCCACTTGGTATTTTTAATTCTTATTTTTCTCTCATGACCCTAAAATCTTAGGGTTTTTTTCTCTCCTTCTGCCTGTTCTGTCTTTTTCAGTTTTTAGTAATTTTCTTTACTTTTAGTTATTCCCATTTTTTGTCAATATTTTTTTCCCCTGCCTGCCCTATTCTCTTTTGCTGTACGACTAGAATACTCAGTATTCATGCCCACAGGACCTTTTAGGTAATACTGGAGACATATATTTGTATATAGACCTTTGTATATACAAACACATTGAAAAGCAAAGTTCACCTGCGAGTTGGAATAAACTTTGTGCATTATGTATTGCGAATAAGAATTAAAAAGTATTATTTGGTTTTGGTCTGTGAATTAGATGCAAACTGAAAGGATTGAGGAAACATAATCTTAGTTGGTTCTCCCTGTAGCTGGCTTTGAGAAGAAAGGACTGCAGCACATCATGTTCCATTGAACAGCAAATAACTTGGGAGAGTAGGTGGTGGCTGCTGATTTGTGTGTAGCCCTTTCACACTCAGGCAGGTGGGAGAGCAGTGCAGTGATAAGTCACTGTCTATTCTGCTTCATAAGCGCACAAAGATTGACCCTGGGGCAGCTTTTTATGGCTGGATTGAGGCTGTGTACCATGGAGACACGACATCAGCTGTCCAACTGTAAAGATGCTCAGCACCATTTTTTTGTGTAGCCAGTATCTCCTGGTTGAGATAAAGAGTCAACATAGCTGGTTATTAGCTATAAATGTATCTAACTAAATACAGATAGGAGATATATACACTCACCTTTAAAGGAAAGAATTTATTCATCCGAGTGAAATTTGTTTCTTAGGCAAAATACCTAATACTTTGATGTTCTGAATTTCTGCACGATGCTGGAAATCTACTGCTGTAGTTGATTCTGCAACATTGCAGCTGTTCTTGCTATTCAGTGCTGGGGAAGATTCCAGTATATATTGGTATTAATCAATCAAATGATCTCATTATTTTTAAATTTCCAATAACAGCATAAGTCTGTAGGATTTTTGGAAGGCTTTTTGGATTTGTAGTTTTTCTTTTCTTAAGAATGCATATACTTTTTTATTTTCTGTCCAGATGCTTGGCAGCCCAGAAACACTTCAGTTCAAGCCAAACATTAAAGTTAACTGGATATTCTCTTTTATAATTTATTTCTGGTTTAATTTGTTTTTCAAAAATCAGCAATGTATTCCATATAAAATCACAGGAGACTGGCTTTCAGAATTTATGACCTGAAGGATGTTTGTATTTGTTCATGCTGCAGGTTAGAATTGAGCAGGTGATTGTTGCTGAGCCAGGAGCAGTTTTACTATACAAGATTTCTAATTTGCTCAAGTTCTACCACCACACAATCAGGTACGCAAAATTACAAAATATCTTAAAAATGAGGTTTTTTTCTCTAATTGTATATGTAAGAATAAATCTGCCAGGAGGACTTTTGTTGCTTAACTGTTGCACTGTACTATAACATCAAGAGGAAACACATGTGATAAAACCAGAAACCATTTACCCACTGCCATTCCTCACTTCATATCAAAACTGCTTTGGAATATGCATCGGTTTGCCAGAGTAACTATTTCTTTATTGTTCTGTGTAGGTTCATTGTAGATTCAAATAGATTGTAGATTCATTGTAGATTCAAAAAAGCTCTACACAACAGTCAATATGACAAAGTAAAGTCCCCTTCGAGAAAATGTTATTAAATGAAATTTCTTCAGTTTTTCTTTCTTTTTCCTTTTTTTTTTTTTTTTTTGTTTTGTTTTGTTTTGTTTTGTTTAAACAATTGTGTTTTGATAACTTTTTGATAACCCTTTTTTCCCTAATTATGCACTTCCTTATCTCACTGTTGAAGACACTGATCACCTTCCAACCTTCCAGATCCCACCAGGAATACAGAAACTGGAAAAAGCCAGAGCTGCTAATTTATATATAATTTATATGCTGTGGCATATGCTGTCGTTCATGTTGATTAGAAACAGCAATAGGAGAAAAATCCTCCTCCACAGCTCTGGATTAAACTAATGAGAATTTGAAATGTTAATATTACTGGTTGAGCTTCTCAGTCTGAAAATACTTCAGATGTTGGGCAGACTGGGATAAATGGTTCTTGGGCACCTCCCAGCTTTATTTAAAATCCTCAGTTGTGGAGCCAGGTCTATGGTAGAACACATTTAAGACCTATTCTTAATTTTATTGTCCAAAAATCCTGGAAGATTTTGATGTTGTTTTTCTGTCTCCAAAGTGTGATATTTTAACACTCAGAATAGCAAGGCACAAATTCTTGGAGATGACCAGCATCTCAGTAAAGAAAGGAGAGAGGTAATGCTATCCCTAACAGGCAGTATGAGAGGATATTGTTAACCCTTTTTGTTACATAATTTGTTTTTTTATAACAGAAGTAGATTTATTGCACAAAAAAGCAAAAATCCAGTAAATTTTAGTACTCTACAGAAAAGTTTGTGCAAGTTTGATAGCCTGTATTTAATATTTGCCTAATGACATACTTGATGATGCTTGTTCTTAGACTCAGCTTATCTCTCAGCCATTATGGAGAACTGTTCCCTGCAATTATTTCTTTTAAATTTTAAACTTTGAAAATAATATTTTTAAAAATTAATTTAAGTATCTGATTGTCATGTTGTCCCCCCTTTAGATACATTAAAAATCTTAATTTTTTTTTCAGTGGTATTGTAGGAAACAGTGCAGCCACACTGCTGACAACAATTGAAGAAATGCATTTGTTGAGCAAGAAAATATTCTTTAATAGCCTGAGTCTTCATGCAAGTAAATTAATGGACAAGGTTTGTTTCAAAATTGTACAGCTTTCATGTTTCAAAACATGCTTGCGTTTCCCTTTTGTCTAATATGATTACTAGGTAAATAGCTGTTTTATATGTCAGCTTTTCCTAAAGTTGAAGTCTTGTATTTTCAATATTTTAGTGATAGAACTATATTACAAATTCGCTGTTTATATTTTAATTCTAAAAATTCTAATTCTATTACTAGAGGTTGATGTAAAATATGCATCTATTAAATGTAGATATGTGGCTAAAATCCTGCAGTTAGCAATATTCTTTTGCAGAACAGTTTACATATTTTTAAAATCTGTGAGAAGCAACAAAAGTAGGAAATTTTCTTAAGTGCAGTAGAGCAAAGTCAGGCAATTGAGCTGCATAATTTGTATTAATGCATCATCAAATCAGTAGTTAATTTTGCATCATTCCTTTTTTGAAGTTGTAAGGTATATCCTAAAATGGTAAGCTAAGTAAAAACAAAATTTGGGCTTTTCTGTCTATTATAAACATAGTTTTTCCACATGAACATTGCTGTCACATTTGTAAATGCATTTCTAAATTATTTAACCTACCAAAAAAAAGGAAAAAATAGTTCATTTTCCAGAAACTATTCTTTGTGCAGACTTGTAATTTGCTGACTGCTCAGTCAGGTTTTCTGAGTTTTGTCAGTGTTGTTCTGTGGTTCCAAATGAGTTTTCTCATTCAGCGCAGTCTGTCTGGTCCTAATTTCCTGACTTTCTGCAGGGGCTGGGGAATGACTTTCTTAAAGCAGCAGTTGTTTCTCCTCTCCCACATATCCCAGTGACTCCTTTCAGTGGATTCATTCATTCATTGGGTTACTCCTTAGCTCCTACCACCCACAGTCCATAGTGCTGAAGTCCACTTAATGCCTTGTTGCTGTCGGGTATTTCCATTTGAATGCATTATCATATCAGTAATAGTTCCTTTGCTATTAATGCTTACTCAAGGATCAGCTAAAGCTGAGTTCCTAAAACATGCAATGGACAAGGACAGCATGAATTTACAAAAAACATTTTATTTCTTAATATGTAAGCTGAATTAAAGTATCTGGGTATGTCATGGGTAATTTTTCCTTATATGAAAAGAAATCAGTGATGGACCTTAGCAAAAATCTATGACTGCTCTTTACTTACAAAGTGCTTAAGGAAAGAAATTTTTCTGGTTTGAAAACTTCTCTGTATTTATCTCTTTTTTTATTTATTTATCCTGTTGGGTATTGCATCTGTACTCAATTAGGATCCAGCATGATTTTCCTGCTCACATAACCCACAGTCATTGAGGTTTTGTTTTGGGCGATACACTGTTTTCAGTTTGGAAATGTGTAGAATTCAGAAGAAGAATGATAAAGGAATTATGATCCCTTAGTCCATAGTGTGTGTTCTTTCTATTGTCGCTGTGGAAAGGTTGTGTAGCCCTCTTTGCCCTCTTAGTTCCCCCTCCCTCAGCCCCCCTTGTGGATGTAACTGGTTCTAGATGCTGTCACTGTTTTATAAAGTAGTCAAATTTGCTTTTACTGGCCTTAAATGAAGGCAGTGATTGCACTGCCACCTTCAGTGGTGTTTTATTACAAGTAATGAATGGAATACCGAGCTTACCATGTAATGGGAAAAGATCATAATATTGCTCTTTCTCAGAAACACATTTATAAATTAAGTCTGAAATGTTGACAATATTACATTGCCAATGTGCCCTATGAAGATCTTTCCTCAGAATATAATTGAGGTCAAAAGCTTAAAGAGATTTAGAGGATTGTTAGATATATGGGTAACAAAGGCTTCCACAATTATTTATTAATCTGCTTCAGGAGTTAACAATGAGGTAACTCAATGTCTGAGAAGAAATCTTACTGTTCTAATGTGTTAGAGCTAACTGAGTTTTAGATAGTCCTCTGTAGCACATTATATTATTACCTTTTTGAGTGGATTACTGAATTGATAGAATGATGGCTTATCTCTTCATGACTGAAATTAGTTTTGCTTCATAAAAAATACAAAATTTATAGGCTGATTACACTCAGAGAAACGTTAGGTTCCATATGATAAAGACCTTTCTTTTATCATAAATTTAATTCTCTTGTTACTTAGTTTTTTTTGTCAGTGTACAGATAAGCAGGTTTTATGCCTTTTCATTTGTCTTTGTAAATTTAGTAGTGAATGTCACAATGCCTTTACATTTTGAGGAAACTGAAAGTTGCTTTTTACCATGCTTTTAAAAATGCATGTTCAGACCAAAACTGTGTATATGTATTAGTAGGATTTTCTTCATGTCCCAGCCTTTTTCCAGCTTTTTGCCAGCTATGTATGCACTGCAATTGCTTCCAGATTTTTTTTTTTTTCAGAGAAGATTAAACCCCTGGAAGATAGACCTTTTGTGCTTATACAGGCAATTGCAAAGGCTTCATTGCTGTTCCTGTTGTGCTGCTAGAGAATATTCACTGGGAAAATTAGTAAATTGCTTTTCACTTGAACAATCTGGAAATTGTGCTTTCTTACTTCAATTTAGATTATGCATCTTAAGGCATCGATAAACCTGCTTCAAAGAATAACAATTGTCCAATACTTTGATTAAAATATGATTCTTAAGACAATTTGAATAATTTTGGAAATACATTAAAATGCAAATGGGATGTTCTGAAGTAAAAATACTTCTATTTCTAGGTTTAAGTGCCTCTTCTGTTTAGATTATTGGAAGGTTGTGAATGGCCTGTCAGGTAGACAATTTTAACAATAGTATTTCCTCAGTATTATCTGTTGTTGCTGATAATTCGCTTTTTTAATATCTACATTATATCTAGTAATTGATAGACCAGAATATGATTTAAGCAAATCTTTCACTTAAGTATAGCTAGTTGGGAACATTTTTTAGACAAAGCAGGTTTCATTAAATATGCTAACTCCTCAAGATCCTGTCCTTAAGATGCAGACAAATGACAAGATGGTAATTTGATGTCCCCATCACTACAGACAATTTAATTCCCTAGATTATTGATTATCCTGAGTTGAGCATTGCCTTCAATCTGCCTGTGATTTAATTTCTAAAGCACAGTGGGAAAATGAGACTTCAGGCTGTTCTTTCTAGGACAAGAAAATAGCTTCCTCTTCATATCTATTTTTGAGTAGAGTCCCATATTACATAAGGAGTGTCACTAGTGTGGAGGTGTATGGAAGCTTTTAGGCAGTCTTAGATCAGGATTCTCCCTCTTGGTTGTCAAGCCATCAGTGTAAATGATAGAGGGAAATCCCTGGTTACTTCAGAATACTTACTGGTTTGCCCAGAAGCACTTTGCTATGAACTTTTTTCATTACATAAGAAGATCTCAAGCATCCTGGTTGGAACCTGAAAATAAAATACTCAGCAACTCTCAACTTCAAACAATTTATTCTGAGAAAACTTTTTTTATGGGATTCTCATTCAGGCTTCTCAGGTAGCTCTGTTTGATCTGAAATCCATGTGACAGAAATATTCAGCAGACTGCTGGAAAGCCGAGTCCGTTGTTATCAAAGAAATGCAGTACACAAGAGAGTCTCTTTGGTTCCAACACTTCTTGAAACCTGTCACAAAGCTTGTGAACAGAGTTGTTGCAAAGCCACTTTGTTTTTAAGGGTTTAGAATGCCATTCATGACTTTGAGATTCTCAGGCTGCTATAGAACTCTTTTTTGTTGACATCCTACAAAGCTGTGGGCTACCAGCAACCTCCTGTGTCACTGGGGGTTTGGTGTATCAGCTCTTCTTGAGGAAACTGTCTCTCCTTTGCCTTAGTGGCTCTTACTCGTCACAGCCAGGTTTCAGCATTCTTGTCAGTACTTTCTAGCTCTGGTAGCAATTGATTTTTTTCTGGTTCTTGGCTGAACCAGTATGTTTCCTGGCCAGTATTGGTGTCCTTATGCTGAGGAAAATGTTTGTATTTGTTGCTTTTTAGGTTTTTTGGACCCAGCCGGGGTCTACCAACCATGCTAGTAAAGTGAATCAAAATTGTTAAAATCCTTATGTATCCTTTTCCATGTTTCTTTTCACTCTGTGCTTATAAATCAGTTGTACAGGAATTCAGGATCCTGCTTGTGTTACTCATTGTCTGGATCTAAGAACAGCCCTTTACAGATGACCATTTTACAGATGATTGTAAAAACAGGAGAAAATAGTGAATGAAAATAATTGTCAGAACAACAGGAACTGTTCTAATGAAACTGGGAGTAAAGTTCAGAGTACCTAATGGACTGGAGTGGATGGACTGCGCTTTCAGTCCTCTCAATATAGGACTTACTTATTATAATGAATCCATTGGTGAGGCATTTTAGCAACTGTGTTTGACCAACCAATGTCAGCATGTTTTATTGCACCACCTGTTAAATTAGGAGAGTGGGAATTTTCAAGCCCACATATCCTTCCTCTGGTTTCACTAGTGTTCCAGAACAATTATTAAAGGAAAGAATAATTGCAAACATTTAATAAAATGTAATGAGAGTTATCATAAGGGCACTAGAGAAGAATTGTGCCAAACTCCAGTCATCTGCTGTCTGAGCTGTTAGAAGACTATTAGTAGAGTATCCCAAATTAGATTTTGGGATTATTATTCCTTAATGCTGTTCTTTTTTAGAATAGATGTGTGCTAATTAAATGCTGTGATTGCATCCTCTTTTAAGTTTGTTAGTGAGAGAGATATTAAAACATTGCATGGGAATAATTGTAAAGTTGTCCTTCATAATTTGATTCTTGCCAGAATGAAACCTATTAGGTTTCTGGGGAATCAGATGTGGGGCAGACTGAATAAGAATGATTATTGTTGTTGTGATCTGAATGCTACTGTGCTTTTAAATGGATCCATGAGAACAAAGCAAAACTAGTTATCTTTTTGTCCAAGATCAATTTGATAGCTGAAAAGACAAGCATGCCATTAGGCATTCTACTTTGTTGACCTTTTTAGGATCCTAATAGGACCAGAAAATTTTAAGACAGCTTCTCTGATAAGACATGCACTCAGATTTCTTGGAGTGCTGGTGTATATTGTCTCAGCTGACAAGAATGGACTCTGCAGTTGATGCTGCTCAGTGTTAACTGACAGCATGAAAAATTCATAACATTTTTACAAGGTTCCGCTCTGTAGTATTTTGGATCCAGCCCCTGCCAGTGGGGGTTTTTAAGAAGCTGTATTTAAAGCTGATTAGGCTTTTATAAAAGCCACTGACCTTCCTTTTGTTACTCGTAAGGACTTTCTCTGTGGAGTTCTGTTTTAAATTACCATCTTGTTTTATTTAGTAGTAGTGTCACAAAATTAAAGAATGGAGGAGTTCAGCAGGAAACTAGAAACAATCTAGTACAACCATCTTGCTAATGGCCCAGTGTCAGCTATAGCAGGTTGCCTAGGACTTGCACTAGCTGAAGTTTTACTATCACAATGGATAGACCTCAAAACTTCACTGTGCAGCTGTCTTCAGTGCTTGACTAACCTCACAGTAAAAATTGTTTTATTGTGTCCTAATCTGTGGCCATTGCCTCTTGACATGTTACTGGACACCACTGAGAAGAGTCTATCTCCATCTTCATCCCTCACTTCACATAGTTCTACACATTTATAACATCCCCCCTTCAGCCTTCTCTTCTGGAGGCAGAACACGTCCTCTCCTTGTGTAGGAGGTACTCATTCCCTTCATGAACATTGTAACTGTTAACTTTCTAATGTTCAAGTATCATAGTATGTGAAGTTCTGATTGACTGCAGTATTTTCAGAAGAAAATCTGCCTCCTTTAAAAATGTAACCTGTTCTGTAAATGAGAAAGGGAAACAATCAACATACGTGCACACTTCTTGACTGTTGATGCTGCCTTTTCTTTTTTCTGTATTTTCCTTTGCTGTTTGTAAAATTCCATAAGACATCCTTTGAGCTACTTGCTCTCATAGACAAACCTGCTCTGGATTATATGTTTGGAGGAATACTACTGGCTTGGTATCTTTTCCCCATTGATTAATAGGCAGAAAAGAAGATACAATTTTTTGTACTAAAGCTTATGTACAAGTTTTAGTACCCATTTCAGAATTCCTTTCAGTTTTGTATATTGGATTTTAAAAATGGATAATTTCTTGGGTTTTTTGAAAGGCTGAAGAGCTGTTTGGCATCATTTCTGTGTGACTGAACTGGTAGTTAAAACCGATTAGAGACTTAAGACTGTGGTAGAGTATGTTTTAATGCAGTTGAACTTGCTGCTGCAGAACTTCCCTAATCATGTTTTAGTTAGAAGCTGTCTAGCTTGCATCTGAAAGAGGTACTTCAAAAGTAAAACTCAGCATGTATTTGAAACCTATTTTTCTGGAAATAGGATCAATTATAATGATCTCTTAGTGCATGTAAAACATTCAGGGCATCAATTATTTTTTATTAGAATAGTGATTAGTACTCATGAGTTGAAGTCTGTAGGTTCCTCTATAAATTTGAAGTGTCTATTTTTAAATTTTCTTTTATAATTTTGAAAAAAAACTGCCTCACTTTGTATTCATGTGTCAAAAGTTAAAATTTTCAAAATTAATGTAGTACTACTTTGATTCTTCTTCCACTTACTGATAATTTTGTCTCTATTGCAGTAGTCAGGAATTTCAGAGTAACCCAAATAAAATCTAGTGACCTAAATATTTTTTCCTTGCCATATTTTCTTCTTCCATTATGTTGTTCTTTGCTCTTACCTAGAAGACAGTGGACTGTAAAGGATCAGAAAAGTGAAAGATGAAGCTAATTTAAGAGCTTCTGAGCACTAGCTACATCAGGAGACAAAAATTCTGTGCAAAGGAGCCTGAAATTATAATTGCCATGATCTGTGTGTCTGTTGGAAGTGAAAACTCCATCAAACTCTAGTCTCAATGCCAAATGCCAAAATATCACTGAATGTGGTCCAGTTCAAGTCTGAGGATGATGTGTTCAGGACACAATCAATACTCCTAATAATAACAAGAAACAAGAAGAAAGTAATTCAGTGCTGTAAATTTCAATACTTTACTACTGATCAGCACTGATTAAGTGCCTCTTTTTGAATTACTGTTACTTTATTGCTAGAATATTTGTTTTGTGCTTTCAAGACCACTTGGGCTGAACAACTGTTCTCTGAACCTATTAGATTTAGTTTTCTGTTAATTCCTTGAGTTCAGTATACTCGTTTTTGGAAAGTGAGAGTAGAGAAATATTTTATATTCAGAAAGATGAAAAAAACTTTCATTACATCTGTCTTGGTAACAGTGTGGGGAACATGTATGGTATCTCAAATGTTTCAAAGCACAAGTGTGAAAGTTTCAAAGAGAGAGTTTGTTTTTTCTTTCTTTGCTGGCATGTTCATCAGGTATAAATTCATTTCCAGAAGGCTTTGTGATGTTCTGCTCTGAAGATGTTTGCCATGCTCTCCTTCTTGGTTTCTTTGGCCATCAGCCTCTGCCTCTTGGATTTTTTTATTTTCTTTTTTAACTTGAAGATTCTGACATCCATATTACTGTGCCATTTCTCATTTGGGAAGGTATGGAAGATGTAGCCCATGACTTGGAGCCATCCAAAGCTGCTGCCTTTTCTTTAGATCTGGAGTTTTAAGAGTACTGTGGAAGTGCACACTGTGTTGCTCTGCTGTGCCAGATATCCTGATTGAGACACATGGGCCAGTCCCATCCAAACTTACTTCTCCCTACCTCCTTCTGGAGAGTTTATGCCTTTAAGTCTTAACTTGCTGTGTATTGCTGAGCGTCTTCTTACTCCCACATGGTCCAGCCGCATCTGTGTTTGCCCTTGCATGGGCAGAAGAGAGAAGGGTGGGAAGTGGATTGTTGGCAGAAGGAAATGTGGTTGTAGTAAGGGTTTGGAGGCAGCAGGAAGCCAGTTTGAAGCAGCACTGGAGACAAAAGAATGCAGCTGGTTTTGGAGTAGATCCTAAGAAATGTGAGTTGGGAAAAAGACGTGCTAGATTTTCTATAAATGTTTTATTAAGTGTTTAATGAGTATTTGCCTGTTACAAAGAAAGGGCTAAAGTGTGTGAGCCTGGGTTAAAAATAGCATGGAATTTTAGTCCATTTCAGGAATCCAATTTTCATAATTTGACTTGGAAAGTATATTTTTTCTCTAATATACACAAACTTCTTCATTTTTTAAACATCTGCATTACCTGCTTATCTTTGGCATAAGGCTGCATTTTAGTTTGTGCAGTCTCATTGCAGTTCATGTAGGTGTACTTGAGTTAGCTTGTGTGCAGTTCATTTGTGTACTGGCAATTTAAGGTGCAAGCTTGCTGGGGATTGAGACTACTGCACTTGTGACTACGGGTCTCATACTCAGCATCACAGAAGCTGTGTAATGTTGCCAAGAACAGCTGCAGCATGGCTCTCATCTCCCAGAGCTCTGCCTGCACTATTCTGAAGTGTTTGCAGGAGGTCCTGCTGAAAGTGAACTCAGTGACGCCAACAAGGTGGCACTCTCTGGCACCTAATCTTGTAAATGTATTTTTTTTCACTGCCGAAACCAGTAGTGTTTGGGTTTCTCCAAATGGTAAAGTAGGCGTAGTCTGAATGAAAGGAGAAATTCAATGTTGCTTGTTTGGCACTGAATGAGATGGTTATGCTCAAAGTTGCATGCAGTTATTGTCTGAAATGTGCTAGATTTGTCCAGTGTCAAATTAAAGTTCTTCTCTGTGTGCCTATATATAATTTTGTTGTTAGCTGATTGCATTTGTGCTAACAGACTGGGTGGTATTTGCTGTAAAAGAGATTAATAAAAGTCCTCACAAACAGATAATATTATTCTTCAGGTTGAGCTCCCACCTCCTGATCTTGGCCCAAGTTCTGCTCTAAATCAGACACTTAACTTGCTACGGGAGGTTCTGGCATCTCATGACTCATCTGTTATTCCACTGGATGCCCGTCAGGCTGACTTTGTGCAGGTACAAGAATGTTTGACTACTTTATGTGTGTGAAGAGGAGGGAGAGGGGCAAAAAAAGAATGTGTAAGTTAGTTTCAGTGTACAAAAGGTAGATGGAACATTAATCTTTTTGTCTGGTTCCATTCTGGAGCTCTCTGTCAAACCAGAGTTTGTAATGTGCATAACAGGGTGACTAACAAAATGGATAATTACAGTTGAGTATGGAGTGCTACTCTTAACACAGTATCTAAATTCTGTTATCCAATTACTACTCCATTAAGTAAATACACCCTCAAGATTGCACAATTACCAATTATCTAATCTGGGTTATTTTTCCTCCTGCTAGGCTGGAATCTGTTCTTCTCAGGTTTTTATACTTTTCCCATCACTGTGGTAGGTGATCACCTGCTGACAAATCCAGTAGAAAACTGCTTTCACAGCTGGAAACTCTCATTCCTCTTTATTCTGCTTTGGGGAATAAATACATGATAGAGACAGAATGAGGTTAGAAGCCTCGTGTGACATGATTTCTTCCCTCCCTTCCCTCTTTTCTGTGTGTTTACTATTTTAGGTTCTGTCTTGTGTGCTAGATCCATTGTTACAGATGTGTACTATGTCTGCTAGTAATTTGGGCACAGCTGACATGGCAACCTACATGGTAAATTCACTTTACATGATGAGGACTACTCTGGCTCTCTTTGAATTCACTGACAAACGTCTAGAAATGCTGCAGTTTCAGGTAAGCTTTAGCAGCCCCAAAAGAAAATGAACTTATTACTGATTTTTTGCACACTGTAAGTTGGGATGTGAACATATTTATCTTAAAATCAACCCAAAGCCAACGTTATCAATATTCAAGAAATGGGATAAAAAGACTTCTTATCTGAGACCATGAGCAGATATCATCTTTCATTTTAAACAGACAAAAAAATGATTAAAAGATTTTGTTTGGTTTGGTTTAGTTGCAGATAAACCCAGATGGGTGAACACTTTCATTATCATAATCATTCTAATATTTATCTGCAAAGTGTTAGAGAAGAAGCAAATGGAAATTGAAAGCTCAAAGGGGCTGACTGTGTTCCATCATACAGTTAGTACTAGATCATCATCTATTTTATACTAGAATATGGTGTAGCTGAAGTTACTGCTTCAGTCCTGCTTTCTGCCTCTCTAGTAGTTCATATGTGGTAGTTTTGAAATGGAAGGGAAAATTTACTAACTGTTGACTTACAAAAACTTGGCCACTGCCCATTTATATTTTGCCACATGAATATGTCTGCCGTATATCTCAGGAGAGCCTTTGAAGCTGGGGGGCTTGAAAAACGTCACAAATTCTTACTTGAAGGGATCAGCAAGGATTGGCTGCAAGCCATTTTTCACTTTCTACTCCTAATCAGAATTTTTAGTACCTTTTAGCTCTGAAATAAACAGACAACCTCACCAAACTGTCTGGGGTATTTCTAATTTCTTTATCAGAGCTCCTTTCACAGTAAATATTGCAATTGATTTATTCTTCAGAAAAGCAGTAGAGCTGAAGCTTACACATTTAATACCATTTACTTTCTTCAAACATTTTACAAATACAGGAACAGACTGAAAAAAATCTTTAAGATTATACATAAGTAGGTTATTCAAGTGGAGTTAGAATGGCATATTTAAAAGGAGAAACATTTTTCTTAGAAAAAGAACTCACTAAGACAGTTAAAAACTCCAAATTGAAATATTAAGTTTTCCCTTCTGATTTAAAAAGGAAAGTGTGTTCTTCTGGAAGTAAAAAGGTGAACTCTTTAGTATCAGACCAAAGAGTCTTATATTTTACTAGACTTTATTATAATTTTTTTCTTTTATTTAGGATTGGAAGAAAAAATTATGGGGTAGTTATCTGTAAAAATGAAGTAATAATGCATATATACCCAAATGTCTTTCTGAGACTGCTCAAACTGAGAAATGATTGCTGCTGCTGTGACTGGATTTAGAGATTAGGTTTTCCTGCAAAGTAAAGATTATATTAAGAGTGTAAAATACTCTTACAAGTTTTTTTTATGTGAAGATAATTAAAACAAAATGGATAACTGTAATTTCATTGTCTATTGTTCTTTCAGCTGACTTTTTTCAAGTACATGTTTATCAGTATTGAATTTTAAATCATTTCTGAGTATGATTTAGTTTCAATTTTATTTTCCTTATGAAAGACTCTCTCTTGTTCATTATAAAACTGGCATGTTATTGTCAGTATTTTCAATAAAAGTTGAACGATTTTATCACATATTTCCAGAGAATTATAAGAAAATAAAATTATATAGAAATTTTTAAGATCAAGGCTATAATCTTCATTTTTGGTGGTGTTGTACTTAAAAATAATAAAAAAAAAGGTTCTCTTACTAGTCAGATATGAAAGAATTCTCTGCATTTTTATTATTAGATCCTGGTAATATGAAAGATGTAAATAGATAAAATAATTATGCTGTATGTATTTGTAGTATTTCCTTGTTTGTTGATCAGTCTTCCTTATTTGTGGGTTTTTCCCTTTTTTTATTTGTGTTTCTAGACCTTTTAACCTCAGAACTTGTTACATTTAACATTCTCACATACTCTTTATAAATACCTTATGCCTAACATTTCAGATTGAAGCTCATTTAGATACACTCATAAATGAGCAAGCTTCCTACGTGCTGACGAGAGCTGGTCTGAGTTACATTTATAATGCTCTGCAGCAACACAAACCAGAACAGGTGAGCTTACAGAATTTACATGTTCTGGGGGTACTACACACTTGCCAACTAGTAGAATTTTGGCACTAATCTTCTTGCAAATGGAGCTGAAACCAACAAAAGATTCAGAAATGTTGGGTTTTCACATGGGACCAGGACTATTCAGCGCAGGCACCTTGCAGCTACAGCTTTCCCCTTCCTATAGCACCACGCATGGAGTCCATAGATAGCTGCATGCATTTGGTAATTGCTGCTTTTTCTCTTCTGTGGAAAACTTGCAGATGAATTTAGTAGTAGTTTGAAGTAGTTCCTTCTTTCGTCCTTATTTGTTGCTGTAGCTATTCTAGTACCAAGACAGTGAGATTCTCAAAGTGAAAACTTGAGATTTCTTAGAGGAGCTGAAAACTGGAATTCAGAGCTCACGCTCTCCCTTTCTTGTGAAGCACAGTTGCAATGTGGTAGGTGTTATTACAGCCCTTCTTCCCTTCAGCTGTGCCTATGTCCTTTTGTGATCTTTTGTAGAAGTGAAAAACAGTGTTTTCTGGAGAAAGCAGAACTCTGTTGGAGAGCTTTATGTTGTTTCTTCAGCTAATAATTTTGCATAAAGTGCCCAAACTCAACAGATTTTTATGTATAAAGATGAATAAATAAATGTGTAAATAATCTGATTAATAACTCAACTTAGTTTTCTATTCATGAGCCTATCTCCCGTTTTAAAACCAATTTCAAGTTGACTAGGGCAGGTTGTTAATGGAATGTAGAAATTTTCATTTCTATCTGTACAGCTGCCTGGCTGCAGAGGTGATGTTTTTGCAGAATTTGCTAGGGGACTAAGCAGCATTTATGCATTGTACTGCCATAGTAGCGCAGGGGGTTTACTGGGAAGCAGGTCTGAATTCTTCAGGGTCCAAGAACAGATAGATAGAGCAAGTTGTTATCTCTTAAGTCTGGATTACCAAGGGGATGTAGCCAGTTTGCAGTTCAGTTTTTATTTTAGACCTTGTGAAAGGCTATTTTTGGCTTTATTTAATGGTGAAGAGGGAAGAAAAGGATTTTCTTAAGAATTAAGAATTCCATATTCTCAGCTTTTAATTTAAGGGAGTGGTATTATACAAATGAGCTGTTAACAGGATTTCATACTAAAATGGTGATAGTTTCCAAGCATTTATGATCCTGTAGCAGGACCAAGTAAAAATTAACTACTGAACTGATTGTACTTTATTATTTATCTTTTTCTATGTGCTAGTATGACCTTTTTTTTCCCCCTGTTGAATTACTTTGATGCTTAGGGTCCTCTTTCAAATTTGTCAAGTATGGATTCCGTGTCCCTGAAGGTTGCAATGGTAAGCATTTATAACTTTCCTATTATGGTGGTGATGCTGTGACATGGTAAAGAATACTGTTAATTATGTGATTAGAAGATATTCATCTGTAGTAGAAGATATTCATCTAATCAGTCCTACTCTTTAAGAATAGCTGAATTACATGTCTGGGAATACTTTCTTCGTTTGTAGTAATTTGACTGCTTGAAGTAATAAATACATAAATTATTTCTGAAGGGCTAGTAATAGAATAATATTTTCTAAGTCTTGAGAAGCAGATCTTTACTTACAAGAATGCTGTCCCACGAGTCATCTTAACTTGCTAAAAGCAAATACTTAGCTCTAATTAGTTTTAATCACCAAAGTTTCTTTTTTTGCCTCAATGCTTTGAAATATAGGTTCTGCTATCATTTATAATCTTAGTACTAAGGCTTTGATTTTATGCAAATAGTTCAGCTTTACTCAGAAGTTAGATTCTGGGTTTATGTCAGAGTTATGGGTTTTTTTTTTTAAGTTGAAAGCTACAATGTATTTTAAAGAAAATTATCAGCTGATATTTTTTCTTAGAGTGTGTGAAGGCTAGAGATAGCAATATCGCAGTTCAGTAGGCAATAATGTATGATCTCTCACTCTTCTTACTTAGCCAAGTTTAGCTTTATTCTAAAAGTTTAACTGTAAAGGCCTGCTCATGCAGCAATGTATGTATACACCCATGGAAAAAAATGGAATTTAAAAACGTTTTTAAAAAAACTTTTATGTTGAATGCATCCCAATTATGATGGTGTAACCCATTTTTTCTGTTAAGGATTTAAACCAGCAATTCCCAAGCTGGTTGGATGAACAGAGCTCTGGCACAGAGCATTCAGTGGTATACTCAGATCAGCATGCATTCTTATTAAAACTTATGAATTTTACATTTAAAATATCTTCTGTTTATCATGGTCTTGTAGGCTAACAATGAATTTAAAGGCTGAAGCTTGGGGACCTTCTCTTTAAACTATATATATGTAACACTGTTATCTACAGTGGTACGTAATAATTTCCCTTGAATAGTTAAGAGAAGAATCCAGCTGTTTTATTTTGTTCATTACTTAATACCTTCTTCTGTGAACAAACTTCAACCAGAATGCAACCAAGTATGCTGAAACCAAACCCACATAGATTCCATCTATCAGCCTAATCTATTGGCTTCTCAGGATTTAAACCGGGGGGAAGTACTTGCAGGCAGATTAACTGGCTCCCATTTATGCTTAAAAGTTTTCCAGGTCCCAGCTTTTTAAGTTGCTTGTACATGCTTGCAAGTGGGGTGCTTGTTAAGTCCATACCCTTCTCAACAAAGCTCCCTTGCTTTCCAAACAAGGACAGAAAACCCCAAATAATTAATTTGTAAGAACTCTGACTTCATTACATGTTTTTACCTGTGTTTTAAATGATGGATGGATGGGGATTTTAGGAGCTGAGAATGTTCATTCAGTGAATGAATGAAGAGGAAGGTTGGCATCATTAGATAAACTTACTTAGGGCCTTATCTTAGTGAGTAATCCCAAAGATGGAGATTATACAGGTTTTTTGGATAATCTGTTCAATGTTTGATGACATTGCTGGTAAGAATTCTTCCTCTCACTGCCTAATTAAAATGCTTCTTAGTGTAATATGTATTCAAAATTCCTTGTGTTTTCACCTGTGAGAACACTTGGTTTCATCTTCTCAGTAGTCACCTATTTGACCACACAGTCACAGAATGGTTTGGGTTGGAGCAGACCTTAAGAACCGTCTCGTTCCAACCTTCCTGCCTTGGTACAGGGATACTTCCACTAGACCAGGTTGCTCAAAACTGCATCCAGCCTGGCCATAAACACTGCCAGGAATGGGGCAGCCCCAATTTTTCTGATTGACTGTTGAAGACTGGAGTAATGTTTTTTCTTGGAATCAAAGCACTGCTCTTATCACTGTATTCTGTGAGAAAGAGAAGTAGGCATAGAAGCAGTTCAAGATGCCTGAAGTAGGTGATTTGCTCTTTGTTTTTCCCAGCATAAACAGTGACTCCCTGCCAAAAAGTAAAAAGAAACATGAAAAAAGAATCAAGCAACATGTCTAATTTGGACACAGTAGATAGTAGATAGCTCTGAAGCTGTCTTGTATTCTCTCTGCATTGAATAGACTCAGTGTGATCTTCAGTGATGTATAAGTGCCTGCACCAGCTGTATAGGAAGCTTGGATGGATAATTATAGAAGCTGGATTCTCATTATTTGCCCTCCACTCATATTCCTCAGGGTCAGAAACAAAATTTTGGTGGTAGAGGTGCTGAAGTCAATAATTTGCTTTGGACAATTAAGTTCTGTGTTTTAATGTAATCAGAGATGTTTTCAGAAGTTGTGGTTTTACCTATTTTCCTGTAATGGCAAGGTGTTAATATGTTGATCTCGTATTCTCTTCTCCTTGCAGGCTCAGTTTGATCGTTATCTGTCTGCTCCAGATAGTCTGGTAATGTCTCAGCTGAATTTCCTTCTGAGTGCCACTGTGAAGTAAGTACCTTGCCTCTGAATTTCTATTATGCCTGAATAATGATCACAAAGATGAATTTGATTAGGTTTTAGTGAATCATGATGAGAATTCAAGTTATCAGCTGTGATGATATTTGCATTGTCCTTCAGGTCACAATTCAGTTTTGTTCTGACTCTCCTCTTTTTGAGCAAGCAGTGAGGGGCATCTAATTCTGTAACTTTCTCAAGTAGCTACTCTTGATTTAAGAGACACCATCAAAATGAATTACATTAATCTATTTTGAACATGTTCTGCTGTGTCAGCAGTTTTTTGTCAACTTAGTTATAAATTGTTTTAGAACTATTTTGTAAGCTTTCCAAAGACAGGTGAAATATATAATTCTCCAAGATTTCTTTTATCCCCACTGCTTTGTCAGTTCTAGAATTTTCACCTTTGTTGTCTTCTGCTGTAGAATATTGGCATTCTGTCTCATTGAATATTTTGCTGAGATTATTTTACTTTTCACCTAATGTATTTTTTTTAGAGATTTCTTTGAAGTATGGAAGTAAGAACTTCATTATTTATCTCTTATCTTGTTTTTTTGAATATAGCTGAACCCTGAGGCTAGGGAAAGTGCCACAGGTTTCTTTCCAATTAAATGTGAACTACATGAAGACTTTCTGTAGTAAAATTCAGAGAAATATATGTTGCACTGATCAAAAACTTTCCTTGACATTATTTTTACCACTCTTGTGAAGAACGCAGGTAACTGAATATACCAGAAACTGAGAGAAGTACATCACATTTTACATAATGCAACAGTATTTGGAGTTTCATTACTAGTGCTTGTCCTCAATGGGGTTGTATTACAGCATCTTGCAATTGAAAAATGACATGTCAAGGGAAAAATAATTATTGTTGGGAATTGAACAGTTTGGTTGGAAGGGACCTACAATGATCAGCTAGTCCAGCTGCCAGGTTCTCGTGCTGCATTGCTCAGGTTCTCCTCATCCAAAGACTTCCAGTGTCACACCATACAGATGGAGCATGGCTGTGCACAGGGAATGCTGTTTTTCAGCTGGCATTGGGTGTCTCTGCCAGATTTACCATTCCCACAGCTGGCAAGCTGACCCTGTTGTGGGAGAGCTCTATTCTCTGTACAGATCAAGCAGGGCAGCTTGACCAATAATGTCATTGAGACATCACAACTTCTGCTTCTTACTGTCAGGATATTAAACTGTATTTTAGCACTTGATATATTTTCTTAAATGTAGGTCTATTTAAAAATCATAATGACAGTAAATGTATTTTGAAAGCCTCAACTTTTCATTGCTAACACAGAGGTAATTTTAAGAGGTAGATTCTATGCTACCATAAAGACTCTGGCGCAGTGAAAGTACTTGAACTTAATCAATCCTCCTGTCAAATGAACCAAGACTAATTGGTTATGTAGGCACTATCAACCTTATCCCATTGATAAGCTTTTTAAACCTCTCAGCACATTTCAAGCTGAATTAATATTATCTTGCAGCAGTGAACAGTTGAGAGGTAAGAGGGGGACCTTGTGTGAGGTTGATTGCTATCACTGCTTCAACTCAGCTAACATGCAGAAGTTTATTAACCTGCTATAATCAATCCTGTAGGTCAGGTTCTGCTCAGAAAGAAAACAAAATAAATAAATCAGTTAGCCCATTAGCCTTCAAACAACTAACTTTAAACACAAGCAGTCCTTCTGAAATTTAAATATTCATTTACTGACTTGCTTGGAGAATCACTGTCCTGCTAGTCAGTATTAAATAAGCCTTGAAAATTCTGAATTTTCTCAAAATTCAAGCAAAATATTTAACCAGTGCTATAACTTAAATCCCTGGCTATAGTAGTTGGAATTTTCAATTTTGAAGACATTTTTCCTGTAATCAGACAATTGAGAGGTAACCTATGAGGTCTTTGGTTCTCAGAATCAGACCACATGCTTTGATAAGGGACCAGTGTATTATATACTCATTGGCAATATAATTTAAGCTTTGCAACTGTGAAGAACATTCCTTCCAACATTACCAGTGCATGCTCTTGTCTTTCAAATTCCTTCACTCATTTAAAAAGCCTTAAGCTATGTATTCATATGGTTGTTGGTCTTGAAAAGCTCTTTTCATTCGTGTTGGATCACAGAAACTGAGTGCTGGAATTACTATTTTTAGCAAGTGCTGCCATTTGTGTTAGTAATAAATGTATCACGTTGTTATGGCAACTGAAATCCTAATGTACTGATTAATGACACTGACATTATTTGATTGAACAACACATGTGATTCTGTTCAGTCCTCTGAATATTTTAACAAACTTTTTTTATTTATCAATTTGATGCACTAGTTCTACCCAAATTCTGTGTGCAATGCTTTCATAAAAGATTGTCATGTTACAGTACCTTAGTGATCCCAGGCTGAGGTCAGGGACAGTTGTCTTACCTGAACACCCTGAATATATTTCCCCTATAGTAGTGGGTTTGAATTTGCTATTATAAGGACAGTCCTTTTTTCAGGTATTCTAATAACATAGCAATACTTGCAGTTGATGCTGTATATAAAAAAACTGGATACTGTTTGTCAGAATTGGTCTTATAATCTGCTTTCTCATAGCTTCTTGTCCCTTACTGTTTCCTGTAAAGAGAAAGATTTTTGTACTTCATCTTTGAAATTTCTTTAATGTCTCAATTGCCAGCAGTCTGTGAATTCAGCCCTGATTTTAGTGGATGCAATTTTGTTGCTTTTGTTTCTCTGCTGCATATTACAGCAGGGCTGACTCTGGATTTGTGGTTACCTTGGTTTCCTCAGCTTCTGCTGGAGTTCCCATTGCATGGGTTTGGCTGTAAAATAGTTGTAACTGCTGTTCCTAATAGATGAAAATGCGTCTGCTACTGTAAGCACCATCACCACGATGATTTAAGTAAACTGATTCAATGGGCAATGTAAAATAAAATTATTAGGTTGTTTGTAAAAAATATTAAACTTCCCAGTTAAATTTAGCATTCAGTCTGTGTGCACTGTTATTCGGGTATTTATCTCCAGAAAAATAACACGATACAGACTTCATAGCATTGTTGGTAAAAGATTGTGTTTTAAATCTCTGATCACTATCACTGGTTTTTGTCTGATTATGGACTCCTAATGGAATCTTTCTGTCGAGATAAGGCAAATAGAATATATTTCCTAGTAGATGAAAAAAGTGTGTATTTACAAAGGACAGTGAGAAGCTACTGGAGGTAGAAGGTAAATCACTAAGTTTATCAGTCTTTTAAAATATACAGGTGAGTGCAGGTAGGAAACTGATGTATGCAAATTAAATCATTTTATTAGTTTCTGCTTGATTGTAGAATTAATGAAGCTCCTATCTTGGTTACTGAGATACGAGAGAAAGAAGCCCTTTTTTAGGAGTTTTTAATGTTTATTTTTAATGTATGTCTTTAATTCCTTGTATGTAGTACAGTTATATTCCCTATAATTTGCAAATTATGTTATTTTGTTTTGATTTTTAGAGAGCAGATAATAAAACAGTCAACAGAACTGGTCTGCAGGGCTTACAGTGAGTTATATGCAGCTGTGATGGATCCTTCAAATGAATACAAGGATCCAGAAACCATCCTACACAGATCTCCTCATCAAGTTCAGGCACTCCTTTCATAGTCTTGCATCTCTCAGATTTATCAGAGTCCATAATTCTGTATTTCTTGAGTATTTGCATTGAATTATTTTTCTGCTTTGAATTTGAATGTGTAACTGTATAGTTAAAATATGTAGGAATGCAGTTTTCTTTAATCTGCTTGGCAGAAGTCTAGTCTTTCCTGTGTCTTTGAATACTTTAAATAGGCCAGAAAATTGAATATAGATTGAAAATTATTTTAATGTATTTCTCTGATGGAAGTGGACCTTGACAATGTGCAATCTCTTTGAAAAAGGAGGAAAGCTTTTTTCCTTGCTGTACATAATCCTTTCAACTACAGGTTTAAGCAATGTCTGTTATGACCTCACCAATATTTTTATTTATTCTGTTGTCTGTTCTCTCACTCTTTTTCTCAGCCTGCCATCAGTAAACACCGATAACTGAAATTTTAATACAACTGATACACTTTGAATGACTCATGCATCACTTTTGCAGCTCATAAATCATTTCAGAATACTTGACGCTCTTTTGCAAATCCTGTTGATTAAATCTATGAGGCAAAATTTGTGTGGTTTTTTTTGCAATCTTTTGTCTAGTGTTTTCTGACAGAAAAAGAAATGTTTGAACTACATGCTTGTACATAACCTGGAACTTAATTATAATTCTGTTTTACTGGAAGGATTTTGGTTTAGTGCAGTTGTTTTTGGTAGAAATCCTTGTATCAGTTAAAACTTGCTGATCTCCAAAGGCTGGGACCATGGAAAGTGGTTTACACAGCAGTATGGCCATTCCTCTCTCACATGTACATGATTTTTGGTTTGTTTGTTTTTATGTCCAGAAAAAGTCCATCTGCCTTAGTACAAGTATTTACTCAGTTCATAAACCACCAAGAGATTTTCATGGTTTATGTGATTTGGGATTTATGTGGGAGAGCTGGGGTGTGTAGATGTCCCAGTCCGATCCATAGAGATCCATAAGTGAAGCTTCCGTTTCTTTCCTCCTTTGGTGCACGCTGAAGCTTTCCTGTGTAGAAGCCTTGATATTACATAGTTATGATTTAGGGGACTTCTGCTTCCAGGAAAAGAGGAAAATAAATAAGTAGGATACTTGTTCTCTATTGTGTCTTGTGATAATTATCTGCAAATTCCTTAAACATAGTTATTTTTTAGGAAAGTATTGGTAAAGAGAAACCTTCAGGAAACAAAAAGTTAGTAAAATGGATTTGTGACTAGTTTTTTTTTGTTAATTTGTTTTTAAAGGATAATTTAAGGAAACTGCTTTGTTGGAAGCATTTAACTTTTTTCTTCTCTTTGTTACTGTAGGAGTGCCACAGAGTTATAACAGTCACCTGAGTTTACTCTCACATTATATGTGGCTTATTTTATGTACATCAAGGAGGAGAGGAGCAGTCATTCATATTGAATAACTTATTTTACTTTTATTAGTAATAATAGTCCACATACAAAATACATACTTGGCGGCAGCCAAATCTGCAGCTTAGTGTCTGCTTGCAAAAGAGCAAGGCACAAAGAGTAGCAGCAATATATTTTAGCCTCCTGCAAGACTCATTGCACAAAATGCATTCAATACATTGGCTCAGAAAGCAGCTTCTGTGGTAATGCCACGATAAAGCAATAGCTCCTTTTCCAAATGGGAGTAATTTGTTGGTATAGAAAGTGTAAGTGTCCCTGGAGTTCTTGGGCCAGGCATTAATCTTCCTGTAAATATGAATGTTAGATTTATTCTGTTTAAAATCTCTAGACCTGTAAAACAAAAAATTCTAGAAGCTTAGAAAAACTCTTAACAGGAAATTGCCAGGTAAGGCTCTTGTATTATTCAGGTTTTGCATTGCCATAGTATACTTTCAGGCAGCTGTTCATTGTTGTTTAATAATGTTAATATTGCTTAATATGCCTGTAATTATTATCTAATAGAGAAAAATTACATCAGTTGTGAAAAGACTATAAATTAGCTTGAGATGAGCAGACTCATGAACTTTTTCCTGAAATAATACTCAACCTCAGTCTCCAATAATCAGTAGCTTGCATGAGGATTAGTAAGAGGTTGCTTCCTATCTTTGATTCCATGTAGAGACTTACTCATGATCTTGTCTTCTCTTGGTAAAAATGCAAAAGCTATAAAAGTTATAATTTAGGAAGATTAAAGTCAATCACTAATTTTGGTCTGTGCAATAAAGTTAATGACGAATGGTTACAAATAAGAAAGGACATCAATAAAAATATTTGACTTACTGACTCTGTCTTCCAGGTTGTTATTTTCTCTTGCTTGCCTTCCTATGAGTAGGAAGGAAAATGGGATTAGATTATGACCTGCCTTTTCCATCTTGGTATTTCTGACCCTTTTATTCTACAAATTCCTAGGATTTCCACAATGGGAACCTTGAAACTACAGTCCTCTGATTAGCTAGAGGATCCATAAGCATTGCAGTAAATGAAATCACTCTGGGTGTCGATACCTGGCCCATTTTCAGACCAGTTACTGCAGCTCTGACTTGAGCATCCCATGCCTGAAGAGATACTCCCATGGTTGGGCTAAGTCAGTCAGCCCCTGCTGTTGGTCCTTATCACTTTTCCTGGAGAGAGCAACTCCCTGCTCTGTGCTGGGCCATGACTGGGGAAGGGGGCACAAGAGAGGAGTTTGCACACTGCCCACAGCAGGCAGCACTCCTGCATGTGACAGCCTGACAGCCCCATTCTGAGAACAGATGTGTTGTCTGGTACAAAGAGCACTTTCCTGGTAAGTGGGAGAGCTGGGTTCTGGGCCAGAGGAGTTAGGAATCAACCATCTTCCTGGCGAGCACCCAGCCCAATGACTGTTGTGCAGTATGAGATGGGGCAGGTCTGTTTCTTCTCTTTTGAATTCAGCAGCTGTGCATTAATCAGTGCAAAATATGGGAGGCATGAGACAAGCAAAGAGGACTTTGGCCCTGTGGCACATGCATAAGGAGTCTCTGAGACATCTAAGGTCTGGACCTTCCTCCTTTTCTTACATCAGGACCTTATCTTTGATTCCAATACATGAGTCCGTGAAACAAAATCAGGTTCTCAGGACTTTTTCACCCACAGAGTATTCAAGGAGCAGCAAGATACGGAGTTGGGCTTGAGTTGGGCCCAAGGTGGTTCATCTGCACTGGTGGCAGTTCCTGGATGTTCACTCCTACGTGTACAATTTCCTCCTTCCTGTCTTATAAATGTGCACACCAGTGAGGAAATACAATATATTAAGTTTTAATTACAGCAAGTAAGCAGCAGCCCAACCATGGTGATTTTTTTCCTATTACAGGAAAACAGAAGCTTGCAGAGGTTTTTAGAAAGGTGATAATCTATTTGTTTTGCAGCATTTCAGAGTGCTCCTCCGTGTTCTCTAAGATTTATTACTGTAGCCCTGCATTTTGTCTGTTGGACTCAGCTGTAATTATTTTTATTAATGTTTTGAAATATGTGTTGAGGGAAAATACTTTCAGAACTGCTAAACTTTTCCATTCGTTTAAAAAAATGTATCTGTTCTTTGATCCCTTTGCTTGGCGTGCTGAGTCACTTTGTGGGCAACCCAGGGGGTGGGACGCTTATAAAATTTTGAAAATTAAACAAAGAGGTTAGACATATTTCCATGAGCAAAACACACCCTCCAGAAAGGAACACAGACATGGGTGTGGGTTTATTTGAAATCCGTGCCACCTGCTTCTGAGGGAAAATGTGGGAAAAGAGACATTTGCTTATGATAAAGGCACCCATCCAAAATGGCCCAGGTAGGTTTAGATGCTGCAAATGGATGTTAAATTGATGTTATGTTTGATAAGTTCAGAGAAATTTCAAAAATGATGGAACTCAACTCACATATTGAATTTACTTGTTAAAGGTTTCCAGTACATCTTTTCCCCACCAATCTTAAGAACTTCGCAAACCTTGTTTCAAGCCAATCCAGCAACTGCTACACAAATTCTAACCCTTGAATATTTAGAGTAAGATGAGATGCTTTGAGTCAGCCAGTGCATACAAAGCAGTAGTTGAACACAGAGCAAATGTGTTTCTTGAAAGATTTTCAAAAAATGGGAAATTAATATAATTTTAACTTGGATATTTGTCCTGAGGGGTAGGAGAGGCAATGCCATTCATGTGGCAAAGCAGATCTCTCTGGTGGTCCGCTACACAGTAGGAAATCAGCTTCAGTTTTTCAGAATCAAACTCCTTGAAGTGTTTTAAAGGAACTCGTGTGGTACTGTGCTGTGCTAAGCTGTTTGCTGCGCAGTGAGGCAGCCAAGCTGTGATCCAGTGGGGATGTCCATGCCTGGTGTATGTTGTTACTAAATGCTCAAAAGGTGGGTGAACCTCTTGGCACACAAAGGTCTTTTTCTAATATCCTAACTATCTCCATCCTTTAATAAATGGCCACTTTGTGCAGAGCTAATGCAGGTCTGAGGTAAACACAAGACATTGTTTCTGGCTTGGTACTCGACCAACTGTTTATCCACCTGGAGATAGTGCCGGTAGATCTCCAGCAATCTGCAGAATCCTCTGGTGCAAAGCTAAGGAAAAGCAAAGCGCAAAGGATCCCTTGTGAAAATGCACACTTTTGCACATTACTGTACATAACCTTGTGTGCATTAAGGCTTAAATGAGGGTACGACCCCCTCGTGCTACAGTTGTCACATTGGCTTGCATTCAATGGAAAGATAAACAACAAAGGCTTTGCTCTTAACAAAAGGAGTTTGTTTCGACTACCTTGCTTTAGCAGTAAGGAGACCTTGTTGGAGCAAGATATGTCTGAAAGGTGTTTGATAGATGTCTGCAGAGGAGCTGGAAAAGAGAGAATCTGTTGCAGGTTTCATATTCAGACAATGTAGCTTTCACTTGCTGCCTCGTTCACAGATGTGGCATTGTCAAATTGCAGGAAAATGCCTGGCAGACTATCATTGACTATTTTAGGGAAGAAAAAAATCAGAACACACTATTTATAGAAGCCACACAAATAAGTACTGAGTTCTTATCAGCCAAAGATAACATTAGTTGTGATTTATCAAAGTAGTCTTTATTTTATGGAAAATTGATAATAGGGTGTAATTTAATCCTCTGTGAATGTAATGTATATTTCAAAGGGTTCTTTTTTGTCAATAAAACCATTTGTTGTACTTGTTAAACTAATTAATCTTGTTGCTGTTGCTTAGGACAGGATAAAAGATACCCATTAATGAAAAAAGGGAGGAAAAGATGGGTTTGAAAGTTTGTGAAATATTTTGTACTCATTGCAAGCCAGTTTTCTGATCAAAACAGATTTCACCTTTCACTGCAAGCCTGTGTTAACCAAATTTGTGCAGATTATACATTTTTTTCTTTCTTAATTAAATAAAGGATTACCCCCCAAAAAATCATCTAATCTCTCAGTGCTTCACCTGCTCCAGGCATCAGGGTGTCCTCCAACTTACTTGGCTACCAATGCTGGCACAAGCTACCAACCCCAGAGCTGAGCGCCAGCAGGGAGGGTGATGTTCCTGGCTGCTTCTCCCTCCTCTCTGCATTTTTTCCACCATGTGCAAACACATTCCAGGAGTCACAGAGAAAGTGAAAAGGGAAGAAAATTGAGCTGTCTGGGTGCATCCTGTGCCAGTCCCTGGCCAGCCATGCACCTTTTGCTGGGTGAGGGCAAGTTTTGCAGGGGCAGAGCATGGGCCTGAAACTCTGTAAAGTCTTGGCTGTTAGAGGGATCCTGGCAGCAGTGCCAGGCTGTAGAGGCAGGACATGAGATCATTCTTTGGATCTGCAGCTGACCTTGAAAGATCAGAAAGTCAGAAGTGGGTAAGTCAGAAGAGGGCATATATTTTATTATAATATTTTTTTCCTTTTTTCTTAGTGTTTTGGTGTCCTTGTTTGTAGCCTGGCAGCCTCATGAACTTTTAATAGGAATTTATGAGTGATTTGCAGAGGATGACTCTTAAGAGACTGGCTAAGCTCCTTAAGGTCTTACCCCTTAGAAATGTCTCAGAAAATGCTCCTTCAGAAAGTTATGGGGAAATCCTTAATGATCTTTTCCTGGTTGTCTGTAGCAGTTTTGCATGATCATCCCAGTTTCTTGTACCCTCCATTGTAGAAACTGTCCAAGTGCAACATTTCTGTGAATTACTGCATCCAGTGGTTTCAAAGGACCTCAGATCTCCTGGACACAGAGGTGAGAAGCCTTGGTCACATGTTCGGCTCCCAGGGCCCCACAGGAGAGATTGTTGAGCAGGTCTGCCCTCTCCAGACCTTTCCCACCTTGCTCTGAGGACACCTGCCTACTTCAGCAGAAAAGACTCGCCCCTGTGCACAAAGGACAATTCCTTTGCTGCCTCCATTGCCTCTGTCTTGAGTGCAACTCACAGCTTGGGATAGGGCTGTCCATCTCCTTCTCAGCTGAAAAGAAAGAACAGCAAAATCACCAGATAAGCTACTTGATTTGTGTAGATGAAATAAAACCTTCAGCAGCCATTCAGTCAGAAATCTGAGTGGCAAGTCCAACCCTTCTGCCTTTGGATCTGGTGGCCCTGCTGCCTTATACCTAAATACTATGGGAACAACAAAACTTTATCACTGTGAAGATCCATCCCCACCTCAGAGAAGAAACCTGTGCCTCAGGTCTGGTGCTCCAGTCTACACCAGCAGATCAGGCTGGGTGTCCTCCCACAGCAGCCCTGCTAACACTACAAGGCAGAGCTGAGGTACTCCATGGGCTTCCAGGACAGGGGCCCAAGCAACTGCCAAGATCAGCTTGCCTGCACTTTGATCTGAATCTGAGGATGCTCTATCCTTGCTGTGCTCCCTTCGGTTTCAGTAATAATTTCTACTTGAACATACTCATGCACCATTTGATTATTTTATAAAATACACAAATTTCTGTTGATCCCCTTCCCCAAGCCTTCTTGGCAGCAGTCAAGAATATCACAGTAGTGATAAAAATATGCTTCTAATATTGATTAGTATATATATTATTGATTATATATATATTGATTATATATATAATTCTAATATATATGCTTCTAATATTGATTATATATATATTATTTTATATATATATATTATCACTAGTAGTGATAAAAATAGCTTTCTAATTAAATTAGATCATTTTAGAAAGTTCTTTGAGTTTTATGTTTCTATATCCAGAATAACAAAAGGACTGAAAACTACCAGCCATAGCCAGAACTGCACGAAAAGCAGCGTGGCCAGGAGGGTGAGGTAGTTGATTCTGTTCTTATGAAATCCCACCTGGAGTATTGTGTCCAGCTCTGAGGCCCTAAGCATAAGAATATGGACTTTTGGAAGGAACATTTCCCATCCCTCTGATTGTTAAGGCAGAGCCCAGGGAGAAAGGTGATTTCCACACACGGAAGTGCAGAATCTGTTCCAGTAATCCCTACTGGGCAGAGGAAAATAGCGACCTTCTTTCAAGCTTACATTTTTATGTCAACACTATATGATGTGGCTTTTACTTCGGGGAATTGATATGGACTGAGAAAATTGCAGAAAGGTGAGATGGTTTTTTTTTACCAGTATTTTTCTGTCCTGCAGAGCCTGTGTTGTCTTTCATAAACAGGTGAGGAGGTGTCTGTGGTTGTGAACATGTTCTTCCTTTTTCTTCTTGGAAATCCACTCTCAATTAGTCTGGAACATTAGATAAACTGGTGCTAATGAAATAAAAGGTTTTATTAGGTTACACAATGGTATGCAGTGACTTAGGGGACAAAGTCAAATATTTACTCAGGCTAACTTAAGGAAAGGAAACAGCTAAAGAGATCACAGCTGAAAATAAAAATTGCATCTGTCAGGTAGATTTGTAAATTAATTGGGGGGGGGGGGGGTAAATAATATAATGGTGTTCTGTGCAGAGCAACTGATTGTTTTTCTAACTTTCTATTATAAGTCTTTGCAATTACCTCCAAACACCCACTACATGATTGAGCTTTGGATCAACTCTGAAAAACTCTTCAGTATATGATTAAGACCAAGTGACTTCATGGGAATGTAAACATGTACTTAACTTTGAGTCCAACAGGTGTTTGAAGTGCAAAGACACCTCTCGTTGAGGGCATGGCTCACACTGATGTCAGGAGCACAGGACCTGGTGCTCAGAGTGATGCTTTTCTGATCAGGTCAAGAAAATTGCTTCAGAAGAGAATAATTGTGCTGTGGAATTGCTTATCTCTCCCTACAGACACCACAGTAGTGACCTGTTTGGAGACAGCTATCTGCTGGAAACTGAGTTTGTTTGGGTTGGCATAGCCTTGAGTAACTAGAGATCCCAGCATGGCCTAAAATACCCTTAAATGCCACAATCTCAGCAGAAACAAAATAATTCGATGGGCCCTTACCCAGCCAGGTACATACACACACTCCTCTCTGTGTTTTTCTGGACAGAATGTGTAGGCTGCAACCTTTCCCAGATATTTTTGAGCAATATCCTCCTCAGCACATTTGGGATGTCATGAGACCTAAGCTCTGCAAGTGCCAGCATGGAGCCCAGCTCATGAACAGCCTGCTGCTCCACATTCCTCATTCAACAGGTGCTTACACTGACTGCAGCCACAGCAACATGAGTTTGTACAGCAAAATTGAAGACTGAGACCCCCTATTTGCCTCTGTCTCCTCCATCTGAAAAACTCAACAGCCAATACAAACCCCAAACTCCTGAGCAGAGATGACTTAACATGATTTAGAAGGCACAATTTTTCCCATCCCCTGATGTCATATTTTCTCACCAGGTAAGTAAGTACATGCTTATGAGCAGCACCAGCATTTCTGAGATTGATTTTACTGATTTTCTGAATACAGAAATGCAGTGGATTTAAAATGTGCTGTTTGGGTACTGAGATTTACAGAAGCAGAAAGTTTTTCGCTTCCCACATACACTTACCCTGGATACATTTTCTATACTCATGATGTTCTTGGTCTAGAAAAGTTGCTGCAAGTATTGCCTAAGTGGAAAGCAGAATCAGCTCAGAGCTCTGTTGCAGGTGACTGAAGTGAGTGCAGTGGCAGAAGGTGAAGCATGGGGCTGCCTGATTTTTTTTTCATTGTTTGTTTTTCCATTGAGTTCCCAAAGCTCTGGAAATTTCTACAAACAATTCAGCACACGAGTAATCCTACTGCATGTATATATTTCAAATTCAGCAGGTGAATTCAAAGGAAGGAGACGTGCATGTGTATTGTCGTCGTGACCTCCATCCCACAGGCACATGAAAAGCTGCAGCTCATTTGAAGTTTGGTCTCTCAGCAGAGGTACAATCTTGAAATAACCTTTACCATCGCACCTCAGTTTTTTCTGGCTGCAACTGAAGACAGAGAAATAACAGCCTTTCTTCTGGACAAGAGCTGAATCCAACAAATGTGCTTAGAGCAAAACTCCCAATTCAGCTCTCTCCATGGAGAAGACCACTGGCAGTGAGATTTTATCAAACCAGTAGAAAAAAAATGTTCCTTTCTGCATTTCGTGCGTTAAAAATATGAGAAAAAAATGAGTTATGTATATTGGCCAATGTTTACGCTTTCAGGGAATCTCCCATTAACCTCAGATTTAATAGATTAAAACTAATCTAGTTACTGCATTTTTTTATCCCCTCCTAAAAGGATAAAGAGACAAATTTAATAATAAACTGTGTAACTTGGATATTGATGCTACTTGGTGTTAAAAGAGCACAGAACATGGAAACTCCCCGGTTATTTTCCATTTATCTGTTTTCTAAACTTATTTTTCTTCTAAAATTCTAATTATTTTTTTCATTTATCTGTTTTCTAAACCATACTTTTCAATAGTCTGTATATTTAAAGCTTAATCTTCACAGTATGTCCTGATTTCTGCTATGCAAGTGGAAATGCATGGAGTGCTGTGAATTTAGATCCGCATTTTTATGTGATGCCTATTCTTTCTAGTTTCAAGACATAATGCAGAACATTTGCAGCTTCTTTACGACTCTCCTATATACACATTGTTATTTTAGAGTCAAGCTGTTAAATGTGTTGCCTGTGACTGATTCCTTGTGAAAAGTCTTAACTGCAGCAATGATCAAAAGCAGGTTTTGGTCCAAAAAAACCTGATGGAGAAAGAAAGCAGGAGAAAACAACGTGCACAATGTACACTTTGAATGCAACAGAGCAAGAGTTAGATTAAATACTTTAATCAGAAGGTGAAAAGCAATTTGGTTTGGCATATTGCCATAGATCCCAGCTCCTGAGAACAGGAAATCCTAAAATCACAAGTCAGTAAAGAAGAGATTCACTAGGATCAGAGGAAGTGTGAGGAATAGGAGCAAGGAAAGATACGGTTTGCAGAAAGACATGACATGGAAAATGCTCACCAAAGGCAGAGATTGCTTCAAGAAGAAATTAAGATAAAAGTGGCCCAGAAAATGTGACAGGAAGCTGCTCTGGACCTTGATGGCAGAGTGAAAAGACAGGGGAAAGGCTGGCAAGCTCAGATAAAGGAGGAGGTTGCAGCCCGGATGATGGGGACAGGGATTGTGCAGAGGCTGCCAGGATAGAGGGAAGGAGGGAAAGGTATTTCTGCAGATAGCGGGACACTCTTCCTTCCACAGTTTCAGAGAGGTGGGGAGGGGGAGTGAGCGGCAAGATCAGAGGGTACTCGCTGAGCAATGAGACGGAGAGGAGAAATTAACGGGGAGCTAGTGATCATTCCTGAGTGAAGGATCCTGCCAAGCGCTGGAAATGGCAGGCAAGAATAAAGGCTTTTCAGGATTCAGGTAATGACAGTTCAGAAAGGCCCATCTATGTCAGAAACATCAATATAGTGTATTGCAGATGTTCACATGCCAGGCACAAATAAAGAAAACCCTCTTCATTTAGAAAACCCCGGAGTCACGTTCACCTTCCCATAAACCTCCAAGCCACAACTGGCATGATCCTTGTTCCCATTTGCAGTGCCACAGGCTGTATGATGCAGCCTGCAGGTGATGGGTCTGTGCCTGTCCCATGTCTCTGTGCAGAAGATGGAGGGACTCTGGAGAGCCTTGGAGGATGCTTAGGAGAGGCAGGAGGGATGCACTCTGCCAGTGGGACCCTTTCTGCTTTTGGCACCGGCACTAGAAGTTAGTGAGCTCTGTGGGAAGAGAAAGGGAAGTGAGCAGAACAGATGGAAATTGCCCTGCTGAGCCCCAGTGACCCCGATGCCATTGTTTGCTGATGGTGCAGAGCTGTTCGCTTGGAGCAGGGGGACAAGCAGGGGAGAGGTTTGCAGAGCCTGTAGTGGAAACCTGAAACAGCAAAGCAGGAAATCTGGGTTTCTTTGGTGGTTGTCACCACTGGTGGGGAAGTCACTCAATCTCTGTGCTTCAGTTCCCCGACTCTGAATGCTGTAAACATCAACTGGAGTCAAGAGTGGGCACCGACCCTGGTGGAGTGGGAGAGGTCTGAACAGACACACGGGTGAGGAAAGGGCTTCTGCTGCATTTTCACATCCAAAACCACAGCTCTGAATAAGCAGACATCTGATACTGGCAGCCTAATCTGAATCTTTCCCCTCTCATTGTGACCTGTTATGTGGCCATAAGGTGCAGGAAAATGGCAAGGAGGAGGCTCTGCTTGGGCCTCCTTGGCCATCCCCTTGAGTCTGCTCACAGCCAGCGTACCTGCCCTTCTTACTCTGCCTCTCCAGCAGTGTTGTAGAAGGATGCCAGATCTCTCTCCTCATATGAAACACCATTTAGCAAAGATAATGAGGTAGTAAAGTGGTAAGAACAGTTGCACACTTAAATACTAAATGAGATATTTTACTAATACTAAAGCTGGAACAAGAAGCCTAGCATCAAGTTATTCATAAGCTAGCTCTGGTCTAAAACATGGATACGTGCCTGTAGAGGACAATTCCAGGGTTATAAACACCTAGAGGACCACAGTTCTGGCCTTGCCTAGGAATTCACCCAAAGTAATTGCAGCTTTAAGGAGGCGCCTTTTTTTTTTTTTTTTTTTTTTTTTTTTTTTCTTTCCCTGCTGTTCATGTCTATTGAAAGAGATTATTTCTTCATTTTCCACCTAGCTAGATTAGATTTTTTACTGAGAGCTGTGTCTGCTGTCTAAAGAATTGTTTCTTGTATATTAGAGGCAGAACTGACTTTTTCCAGCCCCTTGTACTGCTGGTTCATCCTACAAGGACATTGTTAGCTGGTCATGGGGAGTAGAGATGAGGAATGGGAGTAGAGATAACACAGATATTTACCCTCGCCGAGGTTGTCCTTATAAATACTCAAATTTTTTTACCTAATAACTGAAGATTTGTTTTACATTATGCACCCTTTTTCTATTTTCTTCTCTTCTTCTGCCCTTATCTTTTCTGTATCAGAATTATCTGACTCTCTTTATCTTGTTGCTTTGACTCCCTTCTTTTGTTGCTAACGCAGTTTCCTTCTTTTGCCACACTTCCCTTGTGAAGTCTCCCTGCCTTTGTGCCCTTTTCCAGGAGCATCATCATCTATCACAAGCTGCAGATTTTATCTTTCAGCCTTCTCCCATAGTGGCTGATTTTAATCCTTAGTCCTAGTCACTTGTGACTAATTGGATTGCTTTCATAAAATCAGGCATTTGCACTGGGAATTTACCCTGTAGTAATCTGAATTTAAGTAGCTCCACTCTTAGTTGTTACTACTTTCAATCAGATACTTTTCACTGTGAAAAATCAGATTCAGGGTGGGTTTTCCTCTAATTTCTTTATTTTGAAGACTATTAAGGCGTACTCTCTAGAAAAGGGCATTTATTTTCTTAGGCTTTTCATTTTGTTTTTATTTTCTGTTTTTGTTTGTTTGATTTGTTTGTTTGCTTCTTTTAACAGCCACAAAACCTAGAAGAGAAGGTTTTGATTTAATTTCCTCCTTTTCCTGCATCCAGCAGTCTCTCAAGCCCTTTCTCCTGTTTTCTATCTCTTGGTTCCTTGCCCCCTGGATCTGCCTGGGATTTCTTTACCACATGGCACTGTGCCAAGTAGTGCCTTCCCTAAGGCTTCAATATCAAATCTCTAATTGCTCTAAGCACCATGTTCTTCCTGTGCTCATTAGGCTGCATCTTCACTTCTCAGTGCCTTTTCTGCTTCTTGTTCAGTACTGCTTTACTTACAGCGTTTTTAGAATATTGAGGACCTTCTCAGGGTGTCTGCACTTGTTTTGGTGGGGATTTTTGTTTTGTTTTGGTTGGTTATTTTGTTTTTAATAGATAGACCCTACTTCTTATACTGGTGGAAACAGCCATCCTGTAAAACCTTGGAGCAACCTTGGATCTCATGCAGATGAGTGTGAAGGATACCCAAAGGAGGACATGATAGAATCAAAAAAGCAGGGAATGGCAATTATAATGATGAGTAGAATGGAGCAAACTGCATATGAAGGGAAACTGAAAAGGCTGGATCACCTCAAGTTGGAGAAGAGAAGGCTGAGGAAGGACATGACAGAAGCTTACAAATCATGAAGGGGACAGTAAGGGGAATAAAAAGCTGTTGTTCACCTCATCCGTCAATAGCAGACGTGTGGGCACTCAATGAAATACAAATGAATTTCTAACAGAAAGTAGCGAGAAAAATTTTACACAGCAAATAGAGAGATTTGGGAATTTGTTGCTACTGGAGGCTGTGGAGATGGATAGTATCATAAGATGCAAAGGGACTGGAGAAAAAAAGTCATGAACAACAGATCAATAAACAGATCCTAAAGAAAAGAGGCCAGGATGACCCTCCTAACTTCCCTAATCCTGTAGTTGCTGTGTGGAGCATTACACAGCCAGTGGGCCTTGAGTGGCACCAAGGCTTGTGAGCTGTGCCCAGAGAGCCAGGACATACAAACTCTGATCTGGTTTGGTCTGGTCTGATCTCATCTGGGAGGGTATTTCCTGCACTCTCCTGCCTTTCCTGTTTATTGCTAGACATCATTAAAAACCAGGAATAGCTCCATGCAGAGAGAAGAAAGACAAACAGGAGTGGGGCCTTTTGAGGTGGATGAATGCTCAGAGGATGGCAGAGTTAATAGGAGTCAGCAGAATTTCAGAGGGCTCAGGTGGAACCGAAACACTGGGATGCTCAGCAGGAGAAGGCAGAGGGAAGATGTGATGCAAATGGGCCTCCTTCTACACCAAATGATCTTGTTACATGAAAACTGCAAGAGAGGAAAACTGATTTGTAGTTTTGCCCTGCTGCAACTCATTGTAGGCTGTAGTGATATTGAAAATAATCCAGAAAGGAAATATATGGTGCTCCTGCAAAGTGTTAAGAAATAGACCTGATGTGTGTCAAGAAAAAAATTTATTGCACACAAAAGGATACTTTGTGATCAAAGCCAGTTTCTGGTTTTATCCAGCCTTCCTGTATAGGCTGATTACGGCTGCTCAATCTGTAATTTTTTAAAATAATATATATGCCCCCTGGCCTTTAGCCTTGTCTACTCAAACTGTGAGCAGTTACAGCTAGGGACCATCTCTTTGTATCTAGCACCTGAGAAACATGATTTAATTTAGCATGTAATGCTATTCTATAAGCACTTTTTCTTTTGAATGGATGTGCTGTAATGTCAGAGTATGGAAATCCAGTAAATACATCCAGTGATGTTATAAGGTGGGAAAATCATAAGTGAGCAATAGAAGTGTTTTCCTGTTGTGTATAATCAAGCTCTGGGGATCAGAAACATGGATGTTTTAAAGCACGTGCAACGGGAATATCAGAAATTTGTCATGGTGAATAAACATTGTGCAAGACATAATATATGTCATGTTTAGAAAATCTCCAGCCCTTAATGGAGATGGGGACCTTGTATGAAGGTGGATCTCTTACCACTCCCCTTCATGAAATCCTGACCACTCCAGTTTATTTGCAACACAGAGAACGTTAAAACATGCAAGCACATAATCAGTAACCAGTGGATAATTTTTAAAAAAACAGATTATTTTTTTTTTGTACAGACCTGTTCCCATTGTCAGCATTTCTGCATGATTCCTGTTTACCTTTTCCTAGGGAGTAATTTCACAATCAGATTCAGCTAGTTCATTTTCCACAAACCCAAACTGAAACTTAAAATAAAATCGACTTATAAAAAGAACTCCAAAATATGCACAACATAGGGAAAAAAAAAAAAAAGGAGGGAAAGCTTTGCCTTGAACCCTGATAAAGAGGTGAAGTTGTAATACTACCCTGCTCCCTATTTATCCAGTTCAACAGGCAGCTGTGTTTGGTCCAGCCAAGTGAAAACAGCAGCAAAATGTTCCTGTTTATATTGGGGCTCTTTAAAATCTGTTTTGGCGGCTGTTTGCTTAGCTCTAATTTATCAAAAACGAGACACCAGCAAAGAGTGGTTCCAGTTGAAAGCCTTGAGGCAGGGATTTCTGCAGGCACCAGTGGTGCTGGGCAAAGCTGTCCAAAGAAGCTGCCCAAGCCTCAGCCAGAGCCAGGCATTGCTGATCTCCACACAACGAATCTGCGGGAATTTGGGAGGTTAAAGGCTGGACACAAGCCAGGGGCTGTAAAAACAGGACACTTGATTCCTGTTTTGTGGCAGACACTTGTGTTAGCGTCTTTCTCTCCTACAGAAATCTTCCATCTGCTGTGTTAGTTAAGACTCACCAAGAGCCAGGCTGGTCCCAGCAACAAGTCCCTTCACCACTGACTCCTGGAGCATTTCTATCGTCTAAAGCTGATGATGTCTTTTTAAAGGCAGCCCGAGCCCTCATGCGAGCAGGAAAAGAAAATTCAACAAACAAACAAAACCTCAATTCCTTTTTCCCTACAATTCAACTTGTCAGAACATCAGCACTGGAGAAACTGGATTCCTTTCATTTCAGCAAGGGGAGGGGAGGCACTTTTATCACCTTTTCACATAATGACTGAGGATAAATAAAATTTAAAAAAAGAGAGAGAGAAAATGAAAAGAAATGTTTCAAGTTGAGTGAATCCTCTGGAGGTGCTGCAATTTGTCAGATTACATGAAGGTTTTCTGAAACTTTTGAAATATTTTCAGATTAAAGACTTTCTTAGAAATTGATGTCACTCTCTCCTTTTACCCAAGGGTTGTAAAATATAGCCTGAAATTCACTGTGGTTGGACAACAGAGAAAGAGATCCCCATCCCAGGATGTCATTATTGAATGCACCCTCAGCAAATTTGCAGAGAAAAAGAAGAATTTGGGGTGACCTAATTGTGATCTTTCAGTACCTTGAGGGACCTTACAAGAAAGAAACGTGACTTTTCACAAGAGCATTTAGTGACAGGACAGGAGGGGAATGGTTTCAAACGGAAAGAGAGTAGGTTTAGATATTAGGAAAATATTCTTTACAGTGAGGGCAGTGAGGTGCTGCAACAGTTTGTTCAGTGAAATTCTGGGTCTTCCATCCTTGAAGGTGTTCAAGACCAGGTTGGGAGGAACCTATGGCAGGGGGATTGGAATTAAATGATCTTTAAAGTAACTTCCAACCCAGTTCATTCTATGATACTGTGACTCTATGAGTGTCCTTTACGTGCAGATTATAGGAGCCAGAACTGAGTATATTTGTTGGGGTAAAGTTGCTACCTAACCTTTGCACTTTCAGTCAGTCTGTTTTGAATCTGCACTGTTGATTTTTGCTTGGAATAGTCAGTCACAGTTGTGCATAGTATTGTGATTGCTACCTGCACAACCCCTGTGATTTCAGGTTATCTGAAGAACACTGTGCTATTGAGATACTGCTCAAAAATGCAAATATGCACTGTGGGAATGCCCAGAAAATATGGTTTCTCATCTGACTTCTGTTTTTGCAAAGGAAGATAAACATTAAACAGTGGAAAGAACAAAAACATGATGGGAGTAGAGAGCATAAGGCAACAGGAGAAGATAGTTTTTAAGATGAAGGTTTTTGCAAACAACAAATACACTTGCCTTGAAAGCCACAGACGTTGTTTTCACATGACAGTAGCTCTCACACAGGGGCCTCAGGCTCAATGTAAGCTTACAAGGTATTTTTAGATGAGGGTGGTGGCTATTGCTGCTATCAGTGTCTGACCTCAACTATCTCTTAGTGTGCCAGTTCCTTGCTTACCTTTCAAATGTCTTACTTTGGCCTTCTACAGTAGCTCAGATTTCTGAGTCTTCTATGTATGAGCAGATTTCCCCCATTTAGTTGGTGCAGTCCGTAAAGAAAGTCTGTGAGTTCAAAACAAGGCTTAGACAACACTACTATGTACAAATCTAGAGGTGAAAGAGAAAGTTGGAAGACCATTTAGAAGGCATAGCTATGAAAAGGTGAACAGTTCCCTTCTTACTATTATTCTTCTTCCCTGCCCTTTTTGTATCATTCAGACAATGTGGACCTTTTCAAGGAGATGTTTTATCTATAACTTTGTGAAGTTAAGTCTATCATTATCTTCAAATCGTTGAGACCTTCAGGCATGAAAGGTTGTGGTCACCTAAAAGCTTTGCAAAGCACTCTTGGTGCAACAAAACCATTATGTCATGAAAAAGAGAAAAGGAATTCAAACCTGAGACAACTGCAATGCAACAATTCTGCACTTGGGAATAATTTCCAGCAAAGAACTGATGTTCATTTACAAGGATGGGACTAGGGACCAAAACAGAACTAGCAGACAAAACAGCTAAGCCTAAAATGGAGAGAGGAGAGGGGGCAGTGTGGCCACATGAGGTCTAAGCAGGCCCTTGGCAAGCTGGTCTTTAGAGCAGCCTGGAACACAAGTCATTGTGTGGCTGAAGCCATTTCAGCTATAAAAATTGCCACCAAACTGACATATGATTGATAGCTGATAACACCTTTTATCTTACACTGCCTGAGTCATCCTCATTACAATTAGCACACCAAGAGCAGCTTGTAAATTAGGGGTGTAATTGCCTTAACATCCCAACAGTCAAGAAAGAGAAGAATGAAACTCCCAAATTAACCCCAGTTTCCTGGAGGTGTGTCTCCTTCTCATGCAGTGTGCACCTACAATCATGAGTCAGCTACCTCTTTTGGTGTCCAAACTTGAGTAGAGAAAATTGGTTTGGAGGTCATTCTCCAAAAAGTCAGAAGGCAGCAGTGATGGAGCAGGGTCTGTGTCACACAGAGATGAGTCTGTGCAAGAAAGGATCCCAAGCCATGGAAATGAGGAGCTGTGTCTGCAGCAAGGGCATGCCTTCTGCTAACACCATGTTCAGCAGTACATCTCCTCTCCAGGATTCTTTCCAAAGTTTATACAGTCCTCCCCAGGAATGTATCCAAGTGTCTTCCATAGGACACTGATGACAGAAATGCCATCTGCCACAACCATCTCTTTCAGTTTCATCCATAACCTCAAAGGTAGTTTATTTCAACTGCCCAGCATATACATTACAATGATAGATAAATTGGTGCCTGGTCTCCTTAGTGGAGATGGAGCCAGTGCCTAGATCCAGCACTTGTGGATCAGAGAGAATCTTCAGAGAGTAATCCAGTGTTCCCAGATATTGTACAGCTAATAAAACACAGGGTGTGCATCAGTTCTGCTGCATCTTCCTCCCTCTTTGTTCACCTCCTGCTGTCAGGAATGTTGATGCATTTCCTGTATCTTAGAATTTCATGTAGCTCTTTCAGACCAGAAAAGTGACTGCTCTTCCCTTCGAGGCTCTGGAGAGCTGCTGCCAAGAAAAAGTAGAGATGTGTCTGGTGCTGCAGTGGACTGTGAAGACAAGGAGATCTTACCTCTCCTTTCAGAGAAAACTGGGACATCACATTCCCTCTTTAATCTCAGAGCTTTGTGATACTCTTCTTGATTTCCATAATATTTCAAAATGTTTGAGGAGTGTTGGGGATAGCTTGGAAGGGATATATTTTTGTACTCTTCCTTAGGGAAGTGTCACTCCATCAGAGACAGCATCTCTGGGCTGCATAGGTAGAAGAAGATGAATTCGGGTGGAAGATAGAAGATGAATTCTCTCAGGTAGAAGGTAGAAAATGAGTTCTCACAAGTAGAAGATGAATTCTCATTTTCTTAACATGCTCGCATTTATTTCTATGCCAACATTTTCCACTCGATGAAAGAGCTTTTTGGAATTTTACTCTAATATATTCACAGGCAACAAACATATCTACTCTCTGTCTTTGATTTGTAAAACTAAACAAGCTGGCAGCTTTCTCTGTCCATTCATAGAAAAGGTCTCCTTTCCTTCAAGCATCCCACGCTGTGAGAACTCTGCTTGGAGAAGCCAAGGAATTCCTGTGATGTGCATAGAAAATTACCAGGCATGAAACAGTTCTGAAAAATACTGTGGTTTAAGGCATTCAATGATCAGAATTTTTTTACTTTTCCTTCTTAACACATTGAGGTTACCTGTTAAAATGGATAGATGTCCCAAAAACACAATTCAAATTCTTAAAATGAAATTTCAAGAGATTAAAAAAAAAAATCCATAAAATAATTGTAAAATTTTAAAAATCTAAGCATTTTCAGTAAAATAATTTTAATAAAACACACAACCTTATGCTACAAGTCAAAATAGCATTAGTAGTTTCAGTGATGTTTTAAATTAAGCTGATTTATACATGTGTTATTTAATATCTCTAAGCAATATTTGCCTCATTTCGTATAGATTTCAGGTTGCTTTTGGCAGTTTATATATAGTAGCTGACTCCTTAAGACATTTGTGAATGTGATTAATTTATTTTTAGTTGTTTATGGCAAGCTAATATGTTTCTGTAAGTAGCAATGATGGCAAAATTCTCCCAAAGAATGGCAGTTACAGATGCAAGCACTATAAAGACTAGATAGTGTGTATCATCTTATAAATTTGTCCTTGAGATAATACAAAACGAGGCACAGTCAGTTAAGATATTAATCCAGTACATTTAAAGTCCCTGACAATGAAACTATTTTATGAAATAGCTTTTAAGGCAGTTAAAAGAGCGGTTCTGTCTCCATTAACACCCACACACGCATTAAGCAAGCCTCCATTTCACTTTGATAATTTTAGAACTGGATAGCTTTGTTATGAAGCTGAGAGAGCAACAAACTCTGTGTTTCTTCTGTGCTGCCTGCAAAATGTGGCAGATGAGCTCCAAAAGTGGGTGTCCCTTACACAAAAGCGAGCCACGGACAGCAAGGCTGGCACCAGGTGATGCCTCTGTGCCTCCTGGGGAGCTGCTGTCATTTTCCGGGGCACCATCACTGCTGGGACCCCGTGCTGGCATTTTGCAAGCCTTTAATGTCACAAAAATGGTTTGCTCATGACAGAGGTGTGGCTGGGCACAAAACTGCATGTCAAAGGCTGCATCACAACTGTCCATTCCAATTCATCCTGGGGGGTGTATGTATGTATTTCATACAGCTATATATATATATATATATATATGTACATATGCACAGTCACATCTGCTTTAGGCATGGAGCAGTGCTTTTCCTCTTTTCTCAGCTACTCTTAGCACTCTGCTGTGCTGCCACCACGGATCTCCCTGTTTATGGCTCTAGAGCTGGGACGCTGTAAGTCCGGCTTAGGTGAGCACCTAACTCCCAGCAGAGTCGAGCAGGAACTGGATCTTCAGACTTATCTCCCTCTCTCTTCTCCCTCTTCTCCTTTGCTCTTGCAGCTCATTAACTCACTGATTTCAAGCTTGGTCCCAGCAGATTCTCACAGAGGCAGAGCAGTAGCTGAGCTGCACAGACAATCTGTGTGTTATTATCTGAAAAGAATTGCTGCTGATCGATTGACAGGAGGGCAGATTAAGAGACAACAAATTCTCCCCTCCTTTCTCTTCCTTCCCTCCCTCCCCTGCCCCTTCTTTTGGGCAGTAAGAGGGAAGGAAATAGCTTGTGCCACTCGACGAGGGTAAGGCACCAACATGGGTAATGAAAATATGCACAATTCTATGATATAAGATGAAAAGCTCAGGCACACAAGCACTCAGGCTTAGGGGGAAAGCTTGGCTAGTAGCTCATGGGCATTCAAAAGAGATCCTCAGTGGCTGCAGTGGATGTTGCCTGGTTTCATTCACTTGCAGATGAAGCAAGTGCTGCTGTGGCAGGAGACAGGCTGCTGCTGCCCGAGCAGTGTGGCTGTGAGGACGTGCCCCACGGGGGTCTGTGCCCTGTGCATTGCATCAGACCCCTGGCACCTCTCCCATGCTTCTTTCATGGTCATGACGAGGAGGGCTATCTGGAGAAACTATTATCCATCTACATCTGTGTCCATCTCAGAGTTTGTAGTGACAAAACCAGCAGGATAACCTCTTCAGAGAAATACCACCCAACAATGCTAGAGCTGCTGGGTACACAGATCAGCAGTGGTTCAGGTGCTCCTGAGGCCCTATGTCGACCCCAGTCTACTTTTCTTGATGTCAGGATGAGATCTCACTGTCAACAGAAACTCCAACATAACCACAGCACTGAGGAGGAGTTACCTCTCTAAAGCATTAGCTGTCACAAAAGCTGTCCCAAGGCAAAGCAGAAGAGCTACTGGCTACCACTGGTTCTGCTGGATTTTGTGCTGATGTCAGCCAAATTTCTTCAGGATAGCACAAGAGGGATGGGTGCAGAGGGAATGGGTAGCTTTGCTTCACCAGAGGCTGGAAGGAGAGCACAGAACAGCAGGGTGGGAACCAGGTGTGGAAACTCAGCAGAGCAAATCAATTAGCATCCTGTCCCCAGTGGGAAAGGTGTTCCCATGCTGCTTACAATGGCAACAGAGAAAATGGGTATTTCTGTGCCACCACCCCATGCAGGCAGGGATGGAGGGCAGCCAGCTCAGAAGGAAACTCTGCAGTGCCGGAAGCTGCCTCTGAGCAGAGGAAGTCCCTATCGTGGTGGCCCTTGCTCTGCCCTCTTGGGCATAATTATTTAAACTATTCATTTCCTAATGTTTGCTTTAGAGTAACAGGTAGATGCACCACATGATATTTACTTGTGTTTTGCCTTGGTGCCTAGTACTATTACCTTGTATTCTCTGTGTCAAAATGTAACAGGGACACCACCTGCTTGCTGAAGTTTATTGTCCCAGTGCACAAGACATAAAAAAGCCAGATTTTTTTTTTTTTTTTGTTCTGCAGTCTTAGACACAGGAGGATGATCAAAACCCCACCCAAGCAGGGTTGCGATTCAGTAACTCTCAAGCACATCTGCTTTACAGCAGCATGTGCTTAAATTATTTGCTAAATCAGGACCTTCAAATGGAGCCAAAGCCATTTCAGGAAAAAGATCTCAGTGCCAGCAATTAGATGGGGACTAGCCAGGTCCAATTTTTTGTGTTAATTATAGGAAAGTATTTTATCTACTAGTGCATTCTTTCAAGTCATACATGTAACTTGTCCACAAGTAATCCAGGAGGTCAAAAAAAATTTCACAAAGCTTCCAAGATGCAAAGACACAATAAGAGGAAATAATTATTTTTTCCATTAAATGACGAAAACAAAAAGAAGGGTGCCACTTCTCTGGAAATCACATTGGCTCTCCTGCTCCTCTGAGGCTCTTCTAGGAAACAGGACTGGGTTCCTTCAGTTCCCTTTGAAGAGGACAATGTCACTGAATTTCAAGCCATTCATTTGCAGAGGCCAAAGACAAATATTTTCCTGAACTTTGACTACCTGAATCAGGGAAAAAAAAAATGTTTATAAACAGACACTGATGTTATTGATGACATACTTGGCTGAAATCACAAAGGCTTATCAGTATTCAGGGGCTTCTGAAGTAGGGTTTGCAAATGTCTAATATGTGTGTAAGTGACCTATTTCCTGTAAATCAATGTACCTTACTTTAGACTTCAGCTTAATAGCAAACATACCCTCCAAAACAAATGACACAATCATCGCTTTATCTCTACATGAACACTGTTCTATACCATTCTGCTCTTTTGTCTTTTTCTTTCAGCAGAAAATTTGTACTCGTCATAAGCTTCAATTAAGGTAAATGAGCGCTATAAATCTGGAATCCCTGAATGTATAATCAGCAAACAAAGGCTGGTTTCTTGGATGTTTTTATTAAGAGGATGTACATTAATGAGTAGATAGCAACAAATGCTAGAGATGACAACAGCATGGTAAAGTAGGGACTTGCTTTTTATGGTATTAAGAGTGCTTATTTAAGAGTGCTTATTCTGATAATTTAGGAGACCAGAAGAATAACATGGAGCAAACACACTAGTTCAGAGATCAGGGAAAGAAAACAACCCTATTTCTTCTTGTCCTTTAGACCACAGAAGGCAGATGGGTAGAGGTTTCTGTATTCTGGATTTCTGTTATTAGCAACATTTTCATGGCTAGTCCCCCCTTGTTGGAACTGAGCTTGTTGGAGCCCAGCTGGTTTATCAGACCTTCATGTGCCCTTGTCTATTTTTCAGGGCTGCCATGTGGAAAGCACACTGTTGCCCAAGCAGCAGAAGCTGATTGAATTGACTCTTACACTGCTGGTGAGCCTGGTGCACAGCTCCATCTTGCCCTTTCTTTCCAAGTTGGTACTAGGATCCAACACACATAATTTGTCCTGTGGAGCTTCTGGAGTAGACCTGTTGTGTCATTTCTCAGGCACAAAGTCAGCAGAAGGCAGTTTGTCTGTCTCTTTCATGGCTCACAGGGTGCCCAGCTGAACCACCATGAAGTGGGAACGTCCAACGCAGTGAGCTCTTCCTGTTCTGTGAACTGAGGTGAGCAGCAGCCCAGCCTCGCTCTCCCATAGGCATTGGCATGGCACAGGTCCCTTGGGAGGGTAATCCTTGGGCCCCCTCATTACCACGTGCACAGGGGGAGGAAGGTCAATATGTGATGTGGTGCTCTTTGGAAAAGGAGTGTTTGCCAACCTTTAGAAGAGATTGAGGCTCTTGTTTCACAACTGAAGGGGGGAAAGTGAAAACATTTGGGAGTTGGGCCTGTCTGAGTACACACATCTCTCTTGCTAAACAAGATGTCTTAATAGCTAAGTCTTCAGTAGCATTTTCATCAGTAACATAACGTCACATAGAGCAAAAGATTCACCCCTTCAGGGCTTAAGATCACTTTGAGATTTATGAATTTGAAATTATCTTCTCAAATTCAGAATGGCTGCCCAGAGAGAGGGAGGAGATTGCATGGACCATCTCACACATCTGTGACACTAAGCAGGCAGAGCAGAAACTAAACCACACCTCTCTGAACAGATGAGTATGGAACCTTCCTGCCAACACTGCTTGACTGTGTGGAATCTCTAATGTCCAGACAAGAATTATCAGCCATCACCTCCTTTCATGATAATTCTCATCAAAAGGGAAGAATTAAATCTCTGGATTCACACATTATGGACATGGGAAAGACACACAAATGCCTGTAAATGTTCTTAGATTATGTATTAACCTTAGGAAACAAGAGCTATTTATCTGCTAGAGTAGAAGATGGTACAGCAGCTTTTCCTAAAATCAGAAGTACTTACCGAGAAACCTAGCAGTGTGTATTCCATTAACTAAGAGGAATCTTTGCTGTATATCTTCACCCATACAAACAGAAGAGGATTCACCTGCTCCTCTCCCTGATGAGCACAAACACATGCAGAGCTCCCCACTTTGTCACTGAGATGAAAGACAAAATCTCCCTGCACTCGAGTGGAACAGTCAGGTACGTGATGAGCTCCTGTGCAGCCATGCAATGTAAGAGAAGGAGTTCATCAGCATGGCGAACAAATGTGGGTAAAATACACACACACTTCCCTTGTCTAAACCCTCCATGCATTTCATGTGGGATAGTAATCTCCTGAAGAACCCCCTGTGTTCAGGTCACATCATTTCAAGGCATCACACTGCCCTGCTTGCTGACACTGCACTGGAGAGCTGGACATGCAGCATCATCCTTTAAATCTTCCACTCTTTTCACCAGACACCTGTTTTTGTGCCATTAGCCCAATGAAAATTTGTCTCAGCAAGCACCAGGGACATTTCCCCAGCAATGTGGCTGGGACAAGCAGTCCACTGGGCCATAAGGTGCTCAGAGTCCGTGAAAACTCCTTTCAGTAGGAACTTTGGCTGTGGTTTTACATGGGTCTGAAATTCACCATTCCTGGGGGATGGCTGCAGTGTGCTGTGCAGAGACAGGGATGCAGATGGACCAAAATGCCCTGGGGCACTCCTCCCTCCTGCAGCTGGGCACTACTGGAAAAGTTTAATGCTCTGTCAGTAAAGTGTTCTTGAAGGCCTGAAAGTCTCCTTTGTGAAGGCTCTATGTATGGCTTGAGGTATGCTGGGAGAATTAGGAATTCATTCCCTTGCTGCAAGCTTGGTGAGGGGGATTTTCTCTGTAATATCTGAGTGCTGCTTTATAATAAGAAACTAATTACTTTAAATGAAGTAAGGCCCAGTGCAACTAGAGAATGAAATGTGAAGTATAATCATGCCTTGTATCTACAGGACAGCAAACAATTGGCTACTTTCCTGCAATTTTCACCTCAGCTCACCTTGGTATGCAGCCACTTCACTGCTCTGCCTCAAACTTCATTTCTGTGCCAAGTTAATAAAGGTGCAATCTCTTCCATTAATTTTAAGAGGTTTTAGAGCAAGCCCTGTACATGTGGGAATTACAGCTGCAGTGTAATGGAGCTGCCTGCTGTCTCTGAAGCTCTCATTCACAGAGCTCCTCACACACCAGTCCATAGGCAGGCAGCCAAAAATGCACTTGTTAGCTCCTTGTAGATATACCTGCCAGGTGATGACAGCAGCACAAATGGATTTTCGTGAACTGGAAGTCACTGAAAAAGCCAATGCTCTTCACAGATGCAGGCCACTGGGTCTGACCCAGTAAAGCAAACTAAGGTCAGATCAAACCATTCAACTCCGTCAGATCCTGAGAGTGTTTAAGCAGTGCTGATTTTGGTACTTTGTGAAATGAAGAAATCAGGTTTTTTTCCTAATAGTTACAAGAAACTGATACTTCCTTTTCTATTCATACTCCAGGATACTTTGAGCTTCTCCAGGTTTACTACGTCTGTCTGCCTGGAAAATTTTGAACCTGCCTTGGCTGTTTCCTTGAGCAATGGGGCAATATCAAGCCGGGGAATACTTTCAGTTACTGATCCTGGTGTCTATTTCTGGAGTAATTTACTGACTATTTAATATTTCAGTAATCACTGAAGCAGACCCTGGTCCCCAGCTGCCAGTTTACAGATCCTATGGATTTTCTGTCCTCATCTCTCAGTTAATGTTTAATATTGAATAGTTATTCTTCATTGATAAATATTTAAGTGAAAGAGATATGCTTCTGAGGGCTCTTACAAGAGAGATGGCTGAGGAGAATTAAAAAGAGAGAAGTTGATTTGAAGTCAAATGTAAATCACAATGAGGATATGACCTGAGTCTCTTATCCCTTGGATGAACAGCCACAGAACTCTAGAATTAAGGAATGAGACTATAGCATTGTAGGCAGCCAACACCTTTGAGGGTATTTGTTCATTCCTTAGGCAATATCTCTAGGATCCACCCAAGGCAATCAGATACAAATTCCTAGAAGGACAGAGACTCTATCTGTAAATGAAAGCATGCTGCCATGCCTTACTGGGGCTGTTCCCTGACAAGAGGAAACAGCCTCAAGTTGTTCCAGAGGAGTTTTAGATTGGATATTAGAGTTGTCAAGTATTGGCACATGCTGCCCAGGGAAGTGGTGGGTCACTGCCCCTGGACAATTTTTAAAGATGTGCAGGCATGACACTAAGGGACAGGGTTTAGTGCTGGACTTGGCAGTGCTGACTTCATGGACTGAACGATCTTGAAGATCTTTTCTGCCCTAAATGATTCTCTGATGCTATGGCAACACCAGTGGCTTTTCTGTCCTCTTCCTAGGCATAAAATTAGGAGGAGCTTCATTTTGTCTTTCCTCTAGCTGATTATGGAGCTTCCTTGGCCTTTCCTTGCCACCACTAGCATTAGCTTTTCCACTATGCTGGGATTTGTATTTGCTTGGGTCTCTGATTCAAAACACAGTGGCCCTGACTACAAGCATGTTATCACATCTGTATTTATAAACATGCTGAAAGGTGCACAGGATCATGTCTTTGGAGACAGCTGAGCATCTCATGGTCCTGTGGAACAAATCAAGAAGAGGAAAGAGCAGGACATCTCATATATGGGTTAGTAAATCACATGGAGGTCTAAGGAGGAGACAGAAGAAAAATGGTTCTCATGAGCAGATCTGGTCAGCACCAGTAAGATGGCAGCTAAATTGACTCCCTAAGGCTTTTTTTTTTTTTTTTTTTTTTTTTTGTACTTGAGCACAAGTATCCAGGTATACTTTTCCTTTGAACTGTGTCTCAGACATGTGCTTGGAGCCACCCTCACGTGTCCTCTGCCCCTTCAGAGTCTGGAAAGTGGGACAGCTTCAGCTGAGAAGAGCACAGCCCTGCCCAAAAGGTAGTCAAGACGGTTGCAACACTGCAGGAGAAGATGCTTTCAGGTCAGAGCAGGCAGGGAATAGAAGATATCTGCCCATTCTTTGGCCTATAAAATCAGTCCAAAGCCCTTTGCCAACTTCTCATTACCACATTGTGGTAGAAATGGAGTTTCTTGATCCCAGCTTGGTTTTATCTGACTTGTTGTTTAACACACAAAATATGGCCAGCTCTAGAGCTACCCAGAGACCGAGAGCAAGCTGCTAAGTATAATTTTACATCTTAAATTTATTCATGGGAGCAGATTAACAGATTAGTCATATTTTTTTTTCAAGTGTGGTCCATAGTATCTCAGAGTCCCAACTGTAAAAAACAGGAGAGTTCCCAGCTTTTGGAACTGTTTGGGAAAGAACAAATTTCCTGTAAGGAGTGTGAAGTCAAAAGTGAAAACTGTGCTTTGGTGTATGAACACACATGTCAGTGAATTCCTGGGATAGAGGTGTTAATAGGTGCCATGGATACAATAAAGCAGAGGACTTGTTTCCTGGTGAAGTGATATTTCCTTCTGTTTATTCACATTACACTTATTATAACACTATCAGCATGAAGAGGGTTATAATAATGAGGGCAGCAGAGATAAGATCATGTGCCTGCACAGGCTGCTGGTACCTTGCACACAGCTTGATCCTATTCAAAGGCTTAAACATACTTAAATCCTATCCAAATCCTTTATCACTTTAAGCCTCTTATGGCTTTAATGCTTCAAAAATACACCCTGGATCACTCAGCCTGACAAACTGGAAAGATGGGAAAGGCTGGTACTTTTGATGGCACCTGGGGCTTGTGCCTTGCACACCTTGCTTAGGGTCCTCAGAAAATACTCAGTGGCCAGGCAGGATCTCCCTGGGACCAGGGGCAGAAGGAGGCTCCCTGCCCCCTGTCTCTGGGGAGTGGGATGGTGTTGGGCATCATGGGCTTGGGAACATGTTCCTTCCTGGGAGAAAAGAGATGGAAGTGGGTTTATGGTGCTGTAAATGAAAGCCTCTGCATGACAGTGGGCTGTTTAAAACGGTGAGTGTCCTCCCTTATCTTGGAACAGGCACAGTGCCAGAGATCCATGTCACCAGCATGTTAGGGTGGTGATTGCAGGAGGGTAGGGTTTATTTTCCAGTCTGCGTGCTCACCCTACTTGGCTCTCTGGCTAGAGCCTGTAGCTTTGACTGGAATATGAAGAAAGAAAAATGACAGCAACAAAGTCACTCTTTGGAACTGGAGTTCATTTTGGAGGGAGAACTCTTTTTACCTCTAAAGTTCAGGTATTGTGAGTTGAGGGAAGGCATCATTTATCCACCATAGTTTTTTTTCCAAAGACAAAAGAAGAGGTTAGTAGGTTTGACATTAAAGGATGTTTTTAAAGCATTCTTTTGCAGTATATTTTGTTGTGTATATCCAAGTGTGGGAATAAAATGTCATCCTTAGGGGTTTACTCATCATGTGGCTTCTCTTTTTTCAATGAAAATAATTGATCCCAGACACATACATGCAATAGTGCTTTGCAAGGAACCACATACTGTACCAAATGTTGCATACTGTACTCAGATTAGAACTTTGTGTCAACTCATGTGAATTATTTGCAAGGCAAAATACAGAGGAATTCTCTCCAGGGTAACACTGAGGTTACAGCAGTTCATTCAGCAAAGACAAATCAGCTTCTGGGCTGGAAAAAAAAAGAGCTTTATGATCTGCTTGTGAGGCTGTTCTGGTTCAAATATGACTGTGCCAGCAGCAAATACTAACAGGAAGAGTAAGACACATCTCAGAGATGAGCAGCAGTGACCATATTCCAGCATACACTGCAGACGGCGCACTGGGGACAAGCTCCTGCTGTAGCGTAGCAGGGACAGGGTGCACAATTGATGTTGGACTCTGACTGCACTGGGGATGCAGGCTGAGCTCCCTCCCTCCTCTCCTCATCATCTCGCCATCCCAGCCTCTATGTGATTGTGGTCCAAAATAACTGAGAGTGACAGGGCTGCTGGGATGACAGGGCAGTGGCACCCACACAGCCTTCCTACTGCTGATGACAGACACGCATCAGGAGGGAGCATGTTTTTGGGCTAGGTGCTACCTCCCCACCCCTGCCCACTCTCATGACACCACAGCCTCTTCAGTCTGCAAGTTCAGACTGCCTGATTCACCACTAAACTTACCATCCTGCAAAACCCTCTTATGTTGTCAAGCCAGACCTCACAGTAATTGGGGACATCTGTGGGGTCACACTCGTGTAGCTGCCATGAACAACAGTGACAGCATGGGCATGTTTGGGTATGTGCCACCCCAAACCAAGCCCCTGCCAGTTGCATCTGGACCTAAACTTCTATCAGCTAGTTGGATTTTTTAACACCAGGGCCCCTCAGGTCTCAGATGAACCTCACACAGCACAGCCGCATCAGAGAAGCCTCTTCACTGTCTTGAATGCTGACTTTATACAGTTCAGATCCCCAGAGCTATTTGGGCTGTATATGGGGAAAATTGCATCCCTGCCTCCTTAGCTTTGTATCACACTCCTCCTCATGGTAAAGATGCAGTGCTATGCCAAGTCTCATCCCTACTCTGCCCTCCATCCTGTTGGGAATTTGTCTCTTCCCAGAGAAGCCCATGGACTCATCCAACTCCTTGGTACCCCATGACTGATGGAAGGGCAGAAAATGCAAAAGGACCTGCAAAGCCTCTCAGGGCCAGAGGGTGCCTCCATAGGCACTGAAGGTCAGAGTTATGAGCTTGTTGTCCAACAGCATCCAACAGCAACAAACCATGGGAGATATATGGTCCACAGCACTGCACATCCAGGTTTGATGTGTTCTAGCAATGATCATGACCAATTATTAGGAACAAATCTGGGGAAATTTAAATTTCCCTGAATTACTTAACATTTGCATAGTCTTTCTGGTGACATGTACATACCAAATAGATATGGGGAGGGTGGTGGTTTTTTTTTGTTTGCTTAAACTTTAATTTGCTGTTGTTGTCATCGTTAGAGTTTTTGTTTGGGTTTGGTGAGTTTTTTATTTGTTTGGTGGATTGGTTGGTTGATTGGGGGTTTTTTTTGTGTTGTTTTTGTTATGTTCATGGGCTTGTTTTGTCTTCATTTCCATCCCTGCGAGACAGAATTTCCACCCTTGCAATATTTCTGATGTGACTTACACCCAAAGCAGCTGGCTCCATATGATGGAGACTTCCAGCCTTCACAATCAATTCAGCACATGAATTACAGATTTCACATTACCTTCCCTTGTTAATCAATTGCCCAAGAAATCCCAGCATTCAAAGATGAACATATTCTTTACAGGTTGTCCTAGAGAAAGGGAGAAGTCCATGAAGGGATACTGCATAGCCCTGTGTATAGAATCTGCTGAGACCAGCATCACAAACTCAAAGATGGGCCTGTCATGCAAGCTTCTTCACCTCCAAGAGAATTGGTACCACCCTCTCTACCACATGTGTTGACACCTATTATCTGATCCTTTAGTACTCTGACAACTTGGGAAATCTACTTGTGTCCATCTTCTGAGCTTAGTTCTGAGGGTCAAGTTTGTCTGTATGTATCTTTATAAGACTTCAGCACTCATGCTTCTTTTGCCTCTGTGTGGGGGGGGATGGCCATGTTCTTTTTTTTTTTTTTGTCATTATCCTTGACCTTATGTATGACCTCCTGGAGCCATAGGAAGAGAAAATTCTTGCATCACATATAGATGTGAAAATCATCTTCACAAATGTCATGTACTAACAAACAAGCAAAATGATGGCACCCTCTGTCAAACTAGATTTTTCCATCTCAGCCATGTACTGAGGGGTGTCTGGGTGGGAGGGATGGATGTGTCACTTTTTACCTCTGGTCTAAACTCCTGCTGTGGCGTGTGAAAGAAATCAAGGAAGGGAAAAGCATCCAGCTGTTTTGCTATGTTTAGACATCTTGTGCCTTTCTCAAGCTGGTTGAAGCATCTGCACGTAGAGCCACTGCCACTTGAGCAATCTGTCTCTGGGACAGCCCCAGGGGTGTTTGTGACCTGTGCACACTGGGGCTGTGTGAGCAGGGTTTGCACAACCTGTGTCAGACAGTTCCCTGGTGCAGAGCAGGGTGATGCAGGTGTTGTGAAAGTCAGCTGGATGGCAGTAGGCTGAAGGCAAGTGAGACTTTCATTTCTCATCCCTTACCTCTCCTGGACACAACTCAGCTCCCCATGTGGCACTGCATTACTCTCACATTGGGGTTTACCCCTGAGGGACTGCTAAGCCAAACCCAAGATGAAATGGTGTGAACATGGCAAAACCAGAACTACTCAGCCTCCCCAGCAGCCCATTCTCTCCATCTTCCATCACCCATCAAGTGCTAGGCAGATTTTATTGCAAGCATCTGTTTTCTAAACATGACTTGACCATTCATTCTTTCCATTTCTAGAAATCAATGAGAAATGGAGAGCTTAGAAGGAAGCTCTGGCCACTTCATGCTGCTGCCAGCAGCTGTGGTAAGCCACTTGAACCTGAAGCAATCACAAGGACATCTCTTCCAGCTTCCTCATACCAGAAGCCACAAAAGTTCCTGCAGGATGCTAAAACAACCTTGGAGACTTCTGTAGCAAAGACTCAGATGCTTAGGGACTTCACTTGTACCACACCCAGAAAGTAGGAAGACCCTTCTGCATATTTGTCTCCTACATTGCAGGTAGGTCATGGTCAAACTTACTGAGAAGTAAAAACAGTCCTTCCACTATCCAGCAGCAAAAGACAATGTGATGGCTATAGAGATGCATCTCAAAGATTTGGAAACAAGAACTTTCTCCTAAATTGTACTGACAGTTAGAAATAAATTTTAACTTGTCCTCTCCATTGGCAGCCACCTCTTAGGAAACTTTCCTTGTCTGTTGGTTTGCATTGTGCTTTCTTCCAGGACTAGGTAGAAAGGTGTATTTTAAAAAGGTGTATTTTAAAGGTGTATTTGACTAGCAGTGAAATTCTGTTTCTCTGCAAGAGCTCCAGTTCAGCTGGCCTGGCCCAGCTGTTGAGGTAACAGGCAGTTTTGCACCTTTCAACAATGCTATGGGTTTATTTCCCAGCAGAAATGCTTGAACTCTGTCCAAGTGAGTGACTGAATAGTGCCTCTCACTTTTCCCCCCAGCACAGGAGGACAAGCAGGCCGGTTTGGAAGGGAGCTCACATTTCTTCCTGCCTTGCTCTCTGAAGGCATGTGAGCTCAGCCGCGTCTTATCACTCCAATCTCTGCGGGCCTGAACCTCTGGGGTTAAGAGAGTTCAGGACCACACAGAATCAGATGCTATATTAGATGGATAACAGGAGTCCAAAGCTGAGGCTAATGCTGAGAACTGTGCAGTGGGAAAGCAGATACTGCATTAGCTGAGTGCCATGATGCTTTCAGATATTCTTTGATACCTCGATGCTGGGTTTTGTATTTTATAAGCACAATTTGAACACTTTTGTGAGGTATTTTGCAAAATTCTTTGCAAAAAAAAAAATTTTGCAAAATCAGTTGCAGTATCACCTATGTGTTTAATCTTTTTTTAATCAGAATGTTACTCTGTCACTTATTTCACCATAATGATCCTATAAAAAGGTCTGAAAAGGTTAAATGCAGTACTCCAATGTCAAGGAGCTTGGCAATGAAAACATAATTTTACAAGTTGCTGCCAGACAGGGGGTTGCGAAAGATTCACTGTGACCAGCGAGGAGACTGGATGTGGCCTTTCCCAAAAGTCTTTGGAGTATAAATATTTTTTATCAGCTGTGTAAAATACCAATGCAATGAGTGTGTGCAAGAATGTTGACCAGGCTGCAGCGTGTCTGACTGACCAAAAAGGCAGTCTGGGACTGAGAAGGCTGTGATGGATACAGGCTGGGAATCTTCTCCTTGGGACAGGCAGCAACAAAGGGTTTCTAGGATTTTTCAAGACAATAACTTCTCTGGCTTCTGAATGCAGAAGGACACTCCTAGCAGTCATGCCCCCTAAAGCCTGATAGTTATTGTTCTGTTCACTTAAGCACCTCTCCAGTTCTAAATAAGTAGCAGCAGATGCCAGGCAGCACTAAAGCTAAGAAATGGATTGTTGGTAGCCCAGAGAAATTCTACCTATGCTAGTCCCCTCTAGTGTGGGTCCAGTACAGCTCCAGTTGTCACCAGGGAAAAGTTGCATTTGCTGTGATTTTCTTTTACATCTCCTCCCTGCCTCCCCCACAATGTACATTATGGAAAAAGTAGGAGTAGGCAATACCCTACATTCACTGAGAAACAGCAGTGAAGTAGCCTTATCAGGAGGATTTTTCAAAATTTCAAGGTCTGGTTTAGCATTTCATTTTGGCACTTGCTTGTCTTGATTTATCAGGGGAAAAGGGAACCAGCCAGCTGCGATATTCCACAAGGTTTTACTCAGTTGTGATGATGGTGAGAAGTGTGCCAAACTAATAGCAGAAGGTTTGGTGATGTTTTCATTCCATAAATCATCTGGTAATTGTAACATGTAAGGCAGGTTTGAGCCATACATGCCCTGACCGAAGCTCCCTGTTCTTCAGCATCCCATCCCTGCTAGTGCAATCCACAGTTCCTCAGCAAAAGTGGAAAATACGAAGGCACTTTCTCAGATGAAGTGTCCCAAATTCTAGCTGTTATGTCTCAGGGAATAGAAACTGTCCTTATTCATGCCCTCCATGTATGAAGTGCTGAAAATTGCTTACTGATGCTCCCCTCCCTTTTCTCTCGTAGCTCAAGCTGAAGTACAAAACACAAAGTTCAAGAGAGAGTGAGGTGCTCATGGCCGTGGCCTCAAATTTCACCTGGGAGAAGGGTGAAAAAGAAAGGAAACCAAAGTAGTTGGCCGTGCAATACTATGATATTTTTATGGCATAGCTATGTCAGATTCAGCTCCTTGCAGGTTTCAAAAGTTTCAAAGATTATGTTTTCAAATATTGTTGTTTCAGAGAAATATTATTTCCATCAAACATATATCTATGTATTTCATATCTGAATGCCATATCTCTAAAGAAAGGATAGGACAAATACTGCATGACTTGAGCAACTGATTACATTTCATTAAGAGCAACTATTATATATCAAAATATCCAGGGCAGGAGCAACCTACAGGAAAGCACATTTCTATAATCCTTAAAAACAATCAACAAATTCCCAGAAATTAGGGAATGATTGGAAGGCTATACTGATTGACTAATTAAGCCAGAACAGATGATTCACTTACTCTAATCAGCAAAAATACACACAGAGAAACTTGAAAACCACTTAGCTGCTGAATTGCTCGGCCCAGCGGTAGTTGTCCCTTGTTTTTATTGGCCATTAATTAACGGATACATTTAAAAAGGCTAAATATAAGAAGGTCCCTCACAAAACATGACGGCGGCGAGCCGAGTGCCGTGTTCCACCACGACAGCTGGAGCAGAGGTCTCTGGGTGGTTATCCCCGTCACTCCAACTCACTCATCCGGAGCCTCTGCTGCCGTTTTGCCTCTGCCTGCTCCAGGCACAAGAGCTGTTTGTCCTAGGGCTGTTTGTCCCAGGGCTGCGTGTTCCTCAGGGCCACGTGGAGCACTGGCAGCAGCCCTGGGCCGTGGCTGGGATGTGACCCACCCGTGCGCTATAAGGAACTTCTCCCTGCGCCAGCTGCGGAGATAATGTAATTTGTCCATGGAGCTTTGGTCACACTTGTCTGCGCTTCTGAGCACTGGCAACTGTGCTGCCTGGTGGTGGGGTGGGCCTCAGGCATCCCTGTGTGTATTTATAGCTGTGCCCTGCCCCGCCACCCGAGGCAGATGACCAGCCCAGGACCCTCGCGCCTGCTCTCGGACCAGCCACTGTCAATCAAGATGCTGAGATGTAAATTCCATGAGCTTCTCTGGTTCTACAGTGAAATGTCTCTCAGCTAGAAAATGCTGCTTGGATTGAGACAAACTTTTTTGGGGAAAATTTTGGGGTTTTCTTCATGCAAGTTATTTAAAAAAAAATTGGTCAGGAGGCATCAGTCAAAAGCATTCATCTTTTTTGAGATGAAATTTTATTTTCCATTTCAAAGCAACTTTTCTATTTTGTATTAAGAACTTTTCAGATGTTCTAAGTCCTGGAAAAAACATAGTATTTTATTTTTTTCCCAAAAATGATTCTGACCAGAAGCATTATTTTTCTCTTTTCAACATTGTTTTCTAAATGGTTTATTCTTTTTGTCATTTTTTCATCTTCAACTCCAAAAAAGTAAAAAGTTGGTTCCCACAGAGCCCTTTTTAACAGAGGGAATATATTTCAGTGAATGTTTCTACCATAAAGAGCTTCCAGACAGAACTGGTTTAAAAGTAATTTAATTTAAATTTCCTTTTCTGCATAAGCTGCTGCTGGTGCTCACTATTGTTTCTAGATCTCTGTTCTTCATTCATAGCAGACTTGTTCTGACCTCAAATCCCACTTCCTACTAAGTCTGGGAAGAGAGATTCATAACTTCACTGGGTATTGAATACCATGGGTTTGGTGGATATACTGTTTTTACAACATTTCATAAGCTTCCTCTCCTCTCTAAAGCCTCCCTGTGCCATAGGCATAAACGAGGAGACTGTCTCCTTTTTCCTACTAAAATTAAGTCTACTTCACAGGGCCCAACAACCTCCTTTCCGATCCTCTGAAAAATATCTGGCTATACTCAGGGCATTTGTTCACAATCCCTATTCAGCTTTGAAATTTGCAGCTTCTCTATCAAGCCTGAAAAACCTCTTGCCTACCTGAAAGGCTGTCTGCTTTTTCAAACCACATTGTTTGTCCAATAAGGGAAAGTACCTCTACCTGCAGACTTTACCTTGCCTTTCATTGCAGCTCTATTGTACAACAATTATTATTCTCAGGGACAAACATCAAGAGGCAGAGCTTGAGACAGCAGGAGGAGAGCAGAACACCATCATTATGCCAATTCCATGTTTTAGGCCTGGGAGTAAGATTCAGGGGACCAAATACAGACATATCTGCTTGCATCCTCTGTCTGCCAAGGTGGTCCCACCCTTGGTGTCAGGCTAAGGCCAGGCTACTTCACACAAAGCCTGCCCTTCCATAGGAACACACGTAGTCACACCATAGGGAACAGATCCCCCATGCACCTTCCATCTTTAAGAGAGTTGCTAAAATAGGGCAAGAGGGTCCTCTAATTTGGAGAGATCAATGCAACTAGAGCTCAAAGCCCTTTGAATATCCAGTGAAACAGAAAGTCAAAATCCAACAGTCCTTCCAACATCGTAATGTACAATTCTGCTTGCAATTCTTCATCAGGAGATCTTTTGTGTACATTGGGCCAATTTATTCTGGAGCAGACAGCTGTAACCACACACAGCCCAGCCCATTGTTTCCTGTGGGAGTCACTAAAAAAAAATCTTCTGTCCTTCCATTCCCCTGACCAAAATATTTCTAAACATTCTGGGAGGGTCTTCCAGGTAACTGTATGACTACATTTAGGAAGCCAGCAGACAGCAGCAGGCAGTCACCAGGGAATGCATATTCATTCTTTCTGTATCTCACTGATGTTTTTATGAAAGAGACCTTAACCTTTCTTTGGCTTACAAATTAACTGCTATTTATACAAGATAATTCCTTTTAATTGTAATAGGAAGAAATTCCCCCATCCAAATCCTTAGGCGGCATAAGAAATACAAGAACAATAAAGAGTATGTAGCCCTGAATATTTGACCTCTTCTACTAAATTTTAGAATCAGAGTGGAGTAATTATTCCAGCATAAATTCCCTTCTATTTCAGAACATAATGTGTACCTTGGGAACTATCATGGAATCATGCAATCTGTTGGTCATTTTCCCATGTAGATTAGACCTAAACCTTGTTTCCCTACAGTTCCTCAACTACTGTCTTGCTTCAGATATAGTTTAAAGAAAGAGAAATTCATACCATGTGCATGAAGTCTTCTGCCAAATGAAATTCAGTAGGGTGTTCTGTTTGTAAATCTTAAAAACTATTAAGTGGAGTAGATTATTCAGCAAATTTTAGAGAAAATGAATTAACTTAAGAGTTATATAGAAGATAATTCTCCAAATAAAATAGATTACCAAGCAAAATTTTTTGTAACAAAGGAGATCAAGCTGAAATTAAGCCTGTGGGGAAATCTTTTCTCCATAGTTTGAGTTTTCTCCTCTTCCTAAGCCTGTTTTGTCATTATAATGGGATTAGTGGTTAATGGCTCAAATAAAGGACTTAGGATCCATGAGCTTCATTTGAGGGTGCACCAGGAAAGCAGCTGGGTTATGAGAGAGCAATGCCTGCACTGCCTCCAGTTCTGCAGAAAGTTCCTGTGGGCATTTGTTACAAATGGAGATGAGAGCTTAGACAAGTCCCACCTTTAACTCAGATTTCTGGCAATACCTCTGTTTGGGGTGGCCTGCCCCCAGATTGCTCTTGTTCACAAATTCTTAATAATGGTCCATTAGGTCTATTACAAAATGAAATATTTATTGAATGGACACAAAAATAACAGACATAAGACTGTTAAACAGGCTACTTACTACACCCTTCAAATGGTTGTTGCAGATAACCATCACAGTGGCCTCTTTCCACTGCAACCTAGATTGCTCACATCAGCCTAAACCATGGGCAGTAGTGTCAAAATTCTTTACCTTTGACAGTCAGACTAAAGCCCCCCTCCTTAGGTTTTTCCACAGGAGGCCCTCAACCCAACCACAGCAGACTGTTTTCTTCTCTTTAGTAAGTGTCTTTCCTTGCTGGGAACATTCGGCACATTTGTCTCCGGAGAAGTTGTGCAGCTCTCAGTTACCTTGGTCACCCTCAGCTTTTCCTATAGCCCTGTCACAGCCATCACCTGCTCCTGCTGGGACCCTTCTCTACCTTCCCACCCCTTGTCCTTCGTGCCTCTAAAGCAGCATGTCTGCCCTCAGGCCAAGAAAGCTGCAATGGCAGTTCAGCTCTGCTGCAGTGTCAGTTTTGAACACTACATAAGTTGAGCAAACTTATAGAAAACTTTCAGCAAGCTTGGAGCCAAATTTGTGTAGGAGCCAGTGGATGATTAAATGGTGTGGTGTGAATTGTTTTAATCAGAACAATCATAAAACCAGTTTCTGAATGCTCTGAACTGTAGCCAAATAAATTGTTCTGAAGTGCAGTATATAGAAAAATCAGAGTTATCATGCTAGTTTTCACATTATTTCATGATCTTTCCAACAACTCCATCCTCAGACAGGCACTAGTTTATTCACATGTTAATGCACAGAATCAGATTCAAGACTGGATATGTAACAAAATAATTAATATTTCAGAGAAGTATGATGTAGTACAAATACCTCGTGTGCCCCAGGGTATCCTATGAAAGTCAGAGAGATTTTCTCTTGGCTTAAAAGAAATTAGCATTTCACCTTAAAAAATGCAGAATGTTCAAGAAGAAAATCAGAGGTCACTGAGTTTTTGTCACGTTTTTAAAGTGCTTCTGCTATAAAATAAAACTCTCTTTGCTGCCACTAAAACACCATCCAAAATATGACAGCCTTGATATTGTTGAGTCTGCAACAGAGTATAAACACACTCTATTGGCAATGTTGCATGAAATAACCGCTTTCAAGTGACCTTCAGAGTGGTAACACAACAGATCATATTCTTCATTATTATTATTTCATGGCTGTTCACCATAATATGTGAAGTATGAGCCAGACAAGCAAAATTGCATCTCACTGAGCTGATTTTTAATGTCTTGATTTGTCAAGTAATGGGGTGTCTGTTGGCATACATGATTCTCATTCACATACATTGGTGATAATTGCAGGAGAGTATCCCGAGCAGCTATTTTTCAAGCACTCAATATTGACGATTATCGTGAAGAATTTCCTAGCCTGTCCTGGATATAATTAACAGCTTGAGCAAAACATCTTATTTACTGCTATTGCTAAGCTCTTCTGAATACACTTTCAGGGTGGTGAATTGACTAGGGCATGCAATCTCTAAAGGATCAGATTGATGGTGCGTGCTGAGAAGACAAAAGGCTCTCTTTGCCAAATAACAAGAAGTCTAGTTTGTGGATTTCACTGAAGAAGGGCTTCAGGTATTAAGAGGAATAAACGCTGCAGTGTGGTGGGCTGTATTTTAACTCTGCATGGATTTGATCAGCAGCCCTGGAAAACTCCTTTAAACAGTAATTTACACAATTTGGGAGGGGAAAAAAGCTTCTGTTCATTGTTTGCACATTAGAGTAAATAACATTTGATGACAGGAAAAGGAACATTTGGCTCTCTCCACCCTAGGACTCTGAATTTGTCTTTTAAAATGCTCACTTATGGTTATGCAGTGGATTCTTTAATGTCTTTTTTGTAGCATCCTGGGTTTGGAGGTTGCTGTATTTTTTTTTTAAATTAGTGCATCCCTAGCCCTCCTTGGGATGTTTGGCAGGGACTGGGAAAGATATAGTGGCTGAATTGATGTCCGCCTCTGCCCCACCAGAGCCGTCAGCTTTTAAAATAACCATGCCTGATTACAGGATGGCCATGGACTGACTGGCTGCGAGGGCTCAGCTCATTAAAACTGGACTTGAATAATATAGCTTGACCCACTTACACAACCCAAGTGATTAGTCACTATTTTTACAGAGGAAAACATTTCAGGAGGCTGAGTGTGGTCTCTCCAAAGCACTGGAGGGTTATTCTCCTCACCAGTCTCTCCTCTGCTTCTCATAAAGCCTGGGAGCGTTCAGGTTTAACATACAGGTATCTGCTGATGAAACATTTTGCTGCTTCAAACCCTGGGCTGTTGTCACCTGTGGCTGTCCCCAGCAGATCATGCTGCTTTCTGGGGACTTGCTCAGAGGTCACATATTGTGGGCAGAGCTGCCTGCACAGTGGACTCACAGCTACTGGGCTACAGCTGGTTTGATTGTTATTAACAAGCACTCACATCTTATGCTTAATTTTCATTGTAAAAGCTCCCCCTTCCTTCTCCCTTGTTTCTCCCAGAGGAGAAGGTGGCTGCTAGCCAAGCAGCTTTTTTAAGACATGTTTTTCAGACAGGTGCCTATAGAACTATTTTTTGGGGAGGGAAGGAGAGTTAACGCCAGAGGAAGCCATAGCTGCCAGACCTGTGCTGGGTCACATAGACTTTGCAGTGGTCTGCATTCCAGGAGGTCTCTTCCCATGGCTGAGGAGCCTCTGCACCAACACAGAGCTGCAGTATGAGTTGTGGACACCCCTCCAGGAATGTTTGCATTCTCATTTTCCTGAACCATTTTTGTTAAAGATGAAAAACAAACCAGCCATAAATATTTCCATCAGTTTTGGTGCCTTGTTTTGTTGGGTTTTTCTTTTTTTTTTTTTTTTTTTTTTTTTTTTTTTTTTTTTTTCTTTTTTTTTTTTTTTTTTTCTTTTTCCCAAACTCCAAATATAGTGTGGAATTGAACCTGACAGTGTTTTCTCTATGTTCATCATAATCTTGCTACTAATTCACCTCATGCCATGCTGGAAATATGCCTGACAAGTGTTTTTAATTTGAAGTGAAAGTACCAGAAAAAGTTATATCACTTGCAAATTAATGAATGTAATTTTTTCCCTTTTGAAAAATGATCTGCTCTCATTTCCAACACCCTGTTCTTGAAGATATTATCAGTATGAGAAAAACAAGGTAATGCTGGAGCAGGCTGTTCACAGATCTGCTAAGAACCATTCCAGGCCTTTGCATATTTGGTTTTTTGTTTGTTTGTTTGGGTTTTTTAAAGTGCATGTACAGCTTACAAACTCAGCAGTATCTCAGGTGACTTTGGACAAGATTCTGCCATTTTGTCTCCTATTATATACTGTGGTACTGCACAGCTCCAGATGCCATAGTCTGCCTAGAAAAGGCTGTTAAAACCATTTAGTTACTTCACTCCTATTAGTGATCTGGGCCCTTGATCTTTCTGAACCCCGAAGTGCCCTAAACAAGTATCCTTTGTTACACTTGTTTTCTCAAAACTGTGGGTTTCCACACTCTAGACCAGTCCTACAGGGACTTAGGACATTAAGTGGAAAGACAAATCTTCTGAATTGTTGCAGTAAAGTAATTACAAAAACTTGTGTTTGCACCACAAAAGAAATTAAAAAAAAAAAAAAAAAAAAAAAAAAAAGAGAGAGAGAAAACAGGAAGGGGGAGGAGGGAAAACGACTTTGAACACATTGAGTAGCAAAATAAAAATTCATTAATGAAGCTGGAATGAACATTCCAGTGAAGACCATTTCAGAAAATGACTGGGAAACATAAACATATGCTCATCTCATCTCCTCTAGGGCCCTGTTAGAGAGGAAATGCAACCATGGAGGAACTTTCAAAGCAAAGCACAGGATTTCTGGTCCTCCTCCTGCTTTTGTCTCTTGGACACAGACCAGAGCAGCACAGCGGTATCCACAATAAATATTACTCGCTGGTCAGTGCCAGCAAGAGGAAGAATATAAGTTCAAGCCAAACATCATGACTGACCTGGCATGCCCTGACACCCAGAACCCTCTGCATGGGGAGAGGGGCAACTGGGTGTCATCAGCCTGTGCACTTACTGCAGCAGCACACAGAGCAGGGGCACAACAGAGCGCTCCTTGTACAAGGGTGTTCCACTCCATCTCTGACAAGTTTGGGCAGAAATGTTCCTTCTGATCTCGAGGGTCTCAAGACAGAGCTTCTGTCACAAGTCAGGCTGCATCTCTAGGGCACAACAGAGACTAGAGGGGTAGGGAACATACTACATGCAAGGGAATATACTACCTGCAAATACCACATCCATCCCAAACCTAGCGGGGCTTTGGTGAGCTATACATTTACTAACACATGCAGTAGTTTTTAACAAAAAAAATCTGTCATATTTTGGCTCAAGCACTCTAATTGTATACCATAATAAAAACTGCTGATGGTAAAAATTCAGTTCAGTAGTTGCTGAGGAAGCTGATTTCAACCAGGAAAAGAAAGACTCTCTTACCAAAGTTTGCAAATACTGCACCGCAATGAGTTAATACAGACTGCATCTTGATAAAAGGCCAGAGATGAACCAGCAGATATATGTAGGGAGGTTTATGCTAGCACCTACTCCTACAGGGTATGAGTCAGGCCAGTGCTGTTGCTCTTTCACTTTTATAAGCATTAAACTTCTTTGTGAGCTTTTGAACTACTCAAAAATTTCAGGTACAGTTTTTCGACTGATTAACCAGCTAAAATGTCTGCAAGATAAAACAGACAAGCTTAAAAAAATTAACACAGGTAGGAGAGAAGGAAAAATAAGAAAAGAAGAAAAGAAGAAAGAAAAAGGAAAAGAAAAAGAAAAAGGAAAAGGAAAAGAAAAAGAAAAAGAAAAAAGAAAAAGAAAAAGAAAAAGAAAAAGAAAAAGAAAAAGAAAAAGAAAAAGAAAAAGAAGAAAATTGGATCCATTTAAGAGTAACAGCACAAGAGTAAAACTGAAGGTCTAAACCTTGAATGTTTGAGGCATTATAGAGATGTATACTGTTTCAAAGGTGATTTGATAACTTGACTTAATCAGGGATTTACTTCTTAGCTGTAGTCAGTCTCTTTCTTAATTTGAGCTCTGATCTGTAATGTTTAGAGTATATTAATTCAGAGGGTAGCACTCTCTGCATTTAAGCAAACAATTTAAAATTCTCAAACAAATGCCCCTTAAGACATTGACTGAAGCATGGGAACAGGCAGAGAGGGGGACACATCATTTAACCCCACTGCTCTGAGGAGACAAGTGATAACTTGAGGGTGAGACCAGAAGGTGAGACCAAGGACTTGTGTTCAAATCACCTTCTGACTGCGGTGAAAGTAATTATTCTGGCTCCTTTGACTGTGAAGAATCTGAGGAGAAGCACAAAAGCCAGTGTCTATTTTCAGTATATTTTTTCCCAACTCATTGCAATACAAACTATGCTTTAGAATTTACTTCATTTCCACAGGTTTCTTTTCCTTCAGACAATTAAGTCTTATGAGTAGCTTTTATTTAGCTGTTTTTCCATAGTACTTATGACTAGAAGCATTTTTTTATTCCTCTTCAAGCCCACACATACATGGAAAAGGCCAGTTTAGCTTCAGAGGTACATGTTAAGTTAAAGGATGATAGTGGTACACACCAACGTACACAAAATATGTGTAAAAGCTGGTGTTGTTTGGGCTAAATCTTAGGTTTAGAAACTCCTCCCAATGCTTCAGCAAGAAATCAGAGAGCTCATAAAGACAGGTCTGCTACAGATCCTCATCACAACATGATCCAGGCCTCCTGCTAGTGGACCTGCACTCTGTCCTTTTTCAAATATCCCATTGGAGGTACTGAAGCTGGGAGTTATGGCACTCCTGAAAGAAGGTGGGAAGTTGAATATTCGTAGAGCCTTTAAACCTGGTTCCCAGAAGTTACATACCCCAGTGGGACTTATTTGAATAAGACAAATCTCATCCATGTTGCCAGCACTGAACTCCTGCACAGCCAGGAAAGTGAACACAGAGCTAGCAGAGAAAGCACAGGAAAACAAGGACAATTATCCTGATGAGCCATGGCTAAGAGACATCCTCTAGGAGGCTCGTGCCAAGAGAAGGAGGGCCAGAGCTGTCATTCATGGAAGTTTTAAAGGAGGTACAAATGTGCAGAAAAACTCACAAAAGACCTTTGATGTAAGAAAGGCCAGGACTTTCTGAAGAATTTTCTTTCTGACACACCATTTGTTTAGCTGTACTCAGCCATTTCCAGTTTTGAAGCCTTTGTGCCTTTCTTCCTTCATGTATAAAACTTAAAGTAATAACACTTTAAAAAGTCTACATGTCTAACAAAATTCAACACCTCTCTGGGTAAATACATCCCACTGCGCCCTGTAGCTTTCATTGTGAATCAGAAGAGATGACTAATGCCATAACTGCTTATTAAAAGGAAAATTATTAATTTCTTTGTGAGCAAAAGTCTTAGAATTCTTTTTAACACTTTGAAACCAAGGAAAATTGGTTTTGGTGATAAAAAGCACAGGCATTTGGGTTTTTTGTAGATGTGAAAGAGTATTTTTTTTTTCTCAAGAGCTATTGCTGATTTTTCTTTTTGCTTGACAGATGAGCTTATCAAGTGTCACTGACATTTTTGCAGTACTGTGCTAAAATATGCTTCATTTGCTACTCATCTGAGCACTTCAGATATGTGTCATTCAGATGGCACTAAAGGCCTGATCCAATAATCATGTGGGCTGGAAATGCCTCAGTTTCCTAGAGACCTCTTGGTTTTGCTCCCAGTGCCTAAACCAAGAGTAGCAGATAACATGAGCTCTTTCCCAGGCAGTGGGAAGTGATGATTTGAACCTCCTCAAGCTGGTCCATGATGCCTTTCACCACCTTTGGTGCACTTTTCTCAGTCTTTAAGGCAGCTTAAGGATGTACTTAGGCATTCAGTGTTCTTCTAGGAGAGAATAAACCTACACAATGAAGAGAGGGCCGAATGCATTGCTTACCCTCTGCACCTGTGAGAACTTAATCCTCAAAAACCACCAGCCATTTGAAACTGGAATCACCTCATCCAGCCCTGTACTGAAAGGAAAGCCAAGTTCTAAGCTAGATCTGAGGGTGGGGGGGGCGGTCCTGAAAGCCAAGATCTGATTATATCCAAGGATGTAGACTACCCTAGCCTCTTTGGACACCCTGATTCAGTTCCACAGAACCAGTTTCACAAGCACTGAAAGGGAAATTCACTTCCCTGAACCAGCTGGCATCTGCTGATGCAGCTCACTATCCTCCTGACCTTCTTCACTCAAATTTCTTATCCTCCTGGACCCCCAGGTTGCTGTCTGTAGAACTGCTTTGCAGGCAGTTTGTCCATAATCCATAGTGCTGGCTGGGATTATTACAGATTTGCACTCATCTTCATTAAACTTCATGAAGTTTCTGCCAGCTTGTTTCATCGGCTTGCTGACAGATCATTGAATGGGAGCCCTACTTTCTATTTCCTCTCCCCACTTTGGTGTCATTGGTGTACTTGCTGTGGGTTCACTCTGTTCCATCATGCATGCTATTAATAAAGATATCAAACAGTATCAGCCCCTTTATCAAACACGAAAGAATGTCACTCATAACTGGTGATCAGTTAAAGCTATTAGCCTTTATTCTTTCAGTGGGAAAGCCCAGACATATTTTTTCACCAGCTTTGTGGTCCATCCACCACATCCAGTCCTTCCCAATCTGAGCATAATGGTGCTAAGGGATAGTGTGTTTAAAGCCTTGCTAACAGGCTTTTGTTCCCTGAGCCAGTCATCTCACCAAAGAACATAATCAGACAAGTCAGACATGATTTGCCCTTGGTACTGGGGCTTCTCCTGGGAGCCATGTCCAGGTACAAGGATTGTGGTTGTCCTGTGCAGAGCCAGGAGTTTGGCTTTGATGATTCTCATGGGTCCCTTCCAACTCAGGATATTCTATTATTCTATGATTAAGTAATGATAGTTCTATGATCGAGATGTCAGGGCAGTAATCTTTTTCTCCTTTATGTCTGGATATGTCTTCCAGAAGAATTTGCTCCTTTGTTTTCCCAAGGACGAGGGTTGGGATGATCCTGACCAATAATCATTTGACTGGTTTGCTACTCATTTCACAGCAAAGCTTCGTGCTCTCAAGCCACTCTTTTACCCAAAGTGGAAGCACCCCCCTCCTCACCTCCTCTTTCTGACCTTTTTCAAGACAGTCCAGGGCACTAGGCATCAACCAAACTCTCATTACTTCCCTCTGATCCTAACTAAAAGGTTGTAGATACATTTATTACTGGAGATACATTTGTTACCAGAGATTTCTATTTACTTCTCTCTTAGCAGCAGATGCAGCCTCAAGAAAAAAACATCCAAAGGGTGATATTTAGTTCCAGAGGTTGTATTTGTAGTTTATGTTATGAGATTACAGCACAGGAGCTCCTTTGCCTTCCACTATTGGTTTTCACATGCTTTGCAGAATTTGAGGATTCTTAAATGCTGGAAAACAGTCTTAACTTATAGCACCTCTAACAGTAAATGTATCCTTTCATTGAAAAGATTTGGTTGTTAAGTTTCTTCCCTTTATGGAGATTGATGAGGTTTACCTTACACTTAGGGCTATGCAAATAATTGATTTTGGAGTCCAATGGCAGAACACAGCTAAAGCCAAACCCAATATTTTGAAGTCTTTCTTGCCAAAATAAAAAACTAATTAATTTTTTTAAGAACATTGAGCTCAATCAGAAACCAAATGTTTAACTTCATTTTATTTTTAGTAAAAGAAATTAAACAAAACAAAACAACCCCCCCCAAAACAAAAAAAAAAAACAAAAACAAACAAAAAAAAAAAAAAAAAAAAAAAAACAAAAACAAAAACAAAAACAAAAACAAAAACAAAAAAAAAAAAAAAAAAAAAAAAAAAAAAAAACCACCAGCAAAACACCAACAACTAAGGGGCAAAGTCACAGAACTAGCATGGGGCAAATTGTCCATTTTATCTGTTTTCCTAGTGTTTGGCAGATTCTCCCTGATCATAGAATCTTTTGTAAGGGACATCTGGAGATCCTCTAGGCTAGTCCCTGTGCTCAAAGGCAGAAGAGAGCAGCTTAATCTGCAAAGGAGGTTCCATGTGAGTCCACACTTTCCACAGGACAACCCTTGCCATGTGTTTGCAATGCCACTTTATTAGCACCAGCCTGAGTGGCTGCAGGAAGGTTGAGCAGAACATGAAGTGTCACACAGGTACTAGGATATAGGTTGTTACACTAGTTAATGGTGTCAAAATCCCTCTCAAATAAATTTTCCTTTTTTAGAAAAATGGAAGAAATCTTAGCTATTCTGCTAATCAATACTCCTCTGCTGCAAAGAGAAGATACACAGCAGAGATAGGATAAGGCAGAACAGTTCCCACACTGCTGAAGAAGCTTACATAAAGTAGGCTATTCATGTCTCTTATAAAGCATAAGTCTTTGATTTTTTTTTCCCTGTTTGGTACTGATTTCCCATTGTGAGACTCTAGTCTTAAAAAGAAGAATAGTCTTGAGTGGTGGGGTATGATCCTGCAGGGCTCCCTGTGCTCCTGCTCCTTGTGAGAAGAAGGACAACCTTGTGCAGGAAGAGCTGGCTACCCAGGTGAGGAGGAGGCTGGGTCATGCACTGCTGAACATTTGTAGCCAGCCCTGGACTCAAGGCTGCTCTAAATGGAACCCTCAGCATTCAGGGCACCTCAAAACTATGTGCTAGGCATCTCTCATTGTTTTAAGTTTGGCCAGATCTGAACTGTTGGAGAAAGATTTGACTGTGGGCATTTTGAGGACCTGTTGTTAATACAGCTCAAGAACAAGGTACTGTGACAAGTAAAGCCCCAGGTTTTACCCTGCTCACAACAGGTTTGCTGCCCATTTCTGCACCCTTCCTTCAGCTCAGCTGAAAGATGGAGACCCAGCAAGCCCCTGTGGTGTTACACACTACTCTTCAAGGACCAGATCTACCAGTCCCTTGCACCTGCTGAAATTTTACCTGGCTCCTCTTTTTTAAATAAGGATGTTGCATGGGGCAGCCTGTTCCTACACCTGAACTGTCTCACAGTTGGCTGAAAGGTTTTGGGGGATGGCTTAGGCCAACATTTGTGAGGAATGACAAGGATTTCCATTCTGGTGTGGTGGTGGTGTGGGAGCAAACTACATGACTTCTCCAGGCTCTGTTTCCTGTGGTGCTTCTCTTCAGATTTCACCTCGAAGTCCCTTGCCCTTGTTACTCCTCCTCCACAGTATATTCATCTCTGATACTGGCAAAAGGCCTGTGGAGAAGCTACAGCCTTTCCAAAGGTCTAATATTTAGGCAGAAGGATCCGAGTAGAAGGAGAATTCTACATCAAGTTTTTTACTGTGCCAGAGTCACAGCAAACTGCTCACAGTATCCAAAATTTCTGTGGCATGTGGTGAATGGGACAACAGCTTTACTGTTTAGGTTTGAGTTGGAGCTAAAGAGTGCTAGACTAGTAGACTATGTAAAATAGCTCTGCAATGTCCTCAGAAAAAACCCAGAAATTTTCACCATGGCCCCAAATCTGAGCCTTTATTTATATTGAAGGAATTTTGGACATGTAATGAATCCCCAGATCATTGATGTTGGGGGCCCATGGGTAAAAAAAATGAAATTACTCTTCAGACAGCACTATTATTCAGTGAGTCATGAGCAAGGGTCGGGACACAGATTTCAAGGACCCATGATGCTGAAGCCTGCATAAAACAGTTGTTGCCACTAGGTTGTCAAATTTTTTTGCCTCTCTTTTAGACATGAGTATAGAATTGTTCATAAACAGTGTTGTAGACATGAATAGTAAGACTTTAAGGCAGTTTTACAGACAGAGAGAGTGTTAAAGTTGGTTGCAAGTTCTTCTGATAAGTGACTCAGAACCTGTTGGACTCTACAAAATTAGTCATTTATTAAAAGGTGTAAGATTCATTTCTTAATCTATTAATGAATGCACTCTACTGTGAAGTGTGACTAACTTTCCATAAAAAGAGAGCAAATCTGTGGGTGCACATAGTCACTTTGTTATCTTCCTGCCATAACTCAGTCCGTTTCTGCACAGTGCACAGGCACATTCAGGAGCCGAGTCCACAGCTGCCTGAAGGCACCTGGGGAGGGCTGACAGACTCACTCCTCGAGGGGAAACCTTTTCTTGGAAAGTCTGACTCTATACTTATTTGGAAGACAGGGAAAGCAGCAGCAGCCTCTCTCATTTGCTTCACCAAGCCTAGACCTGTTTCCAGTCAAGCTATTAGTCCCAGCCACATTTTAACTGTTGCGGTTTTACTGACCCAGCCCTTATTTTATATTTAGGTCATTTTCTTGTAAGAAGTCACAGCTGTGACTGTTATTTTACTACAGTGAAATGTGTCAACAGGACCAAGAATAGCAGCTGTCTATCAGACCTGCACTTAGTGTGTTAATGGAGATACCAAGCATTGGAAACAAAACAAAAGGCACAGAAACAGAGAATGCAGCTCTGCAATGAAAGTCATATTTGAAAGAGTACTGTTTCTTTTCTTCCCTAAAAGAGAGAGTAGAGATTTTTTTAAAATTAACTCAGAGTGACTTATAATGTCCAGACCCATCTAAGGTAATGGAATTTACTAGGATAAACCTTCTGCTAGGAGGACTGGGAGGTCCAGAGTCATCTGTACCTCTTCATCATCACCCCAGACACCTACTCTGATTGATAATACCTGAGAACTTGTGACTTCCAGCTTCATAGGAAAATATATATGGCCTAGGACTACAGCATGAGACTTGAGGGGAGGTTGTCTCGGCTCTGCCACAACTGCCTCGTTCCAGACATAAAAACTTTCACTTCTGAAGGAGCTGCTCAGTTTTGAGATGCTATGGTCTGTGGTGCAAAGGCCAGCTCTCACTCAGTAACTAGCAGTCCCTAAGGGACCTGAGACCTTGTGACACTCCTATTGCTCAGATGCTCAAACCTTTCATTTGATCTGCTAATCAGCTTCTGAGCACTGCAATTTTTTCCTGAAACCACCAAGATTTCTGTGACTTTAAGGACTTTACATGTGTAGTGTTAATAGGCTCCAGATGACAACACATTATGATTAAGTTGCCCCTCAAAATCTGTCAGGAAAATTTCAAGTGCCTTGACAAATCCTGCTTCATAACCCCAAACTAACACAAGAGTAAGTCAGTACGTTGAGAGAGGCATGAACAAAAAAGAGCTCTGCCTTAACCTGCCTGAGTCACTAGTGTTGGGACAAGTTTAAAAAACTACAGGTTCCCTAAGGCACAGAGAAAGCCTTCTGAAAGCTGAAAGCACTTTCTTCAGCATCTGTACTGATCCTTAAGTGGTTCACACTAAAAGGCTTTAGAACAGGGTTCCTGAGAGTTTTTTCTGGGAGGGCTGTTTAATGAATTGAACATCAGGCTGGGGCCAGATAACAAACTTCATGTGAAATGAAATTTCCTTCTGTTTAAGAATGTAAGTTAACAAGCTGTACAAATTGATGTTAAAGTATAGCAAATACAACAGCATTTATTTTTCCATGTTCAAGGGAGATGCCTGAAGAGGATTTAATTTTCAACAATTTAAGACAAACTCTATTCAAACCCTTCCTCAGACTAAAGGACTGAGCAAAGGTAGCCAACAGCACAGATCTGCACATGCCATTCCTAAAGGAGATCAATCCAGATCCCACAAGACTGATGTGTCTAGAACAGACCTCAAAGAAGTTTGTTAACTCAACATAAAAATAACAGGAAAGTTCAGAGGACTTCTTAGGGACAGAAAAGCTGTAGAAATTAAACTCTTTATTGCCCTTTCTAGCAGCCAGTCTGGGCTGGCCAGTTTTGTACAAATTGCAGTGTCTTATGGGAGGAATTTGTGTGCGCGGCAGGGGGAAGAGTGGTAGAGTAATGTGTACCGTGCCTTTTAGAAAAAGAAAAATACCATCAATAATTATTACCATGTTACTCTAAATACATAGAAAGAAGGAGTGTACAGCTCAAAGGATGGAAGCACTGATGGAAATGGGGTTTATTCAGTCTTAGACATATACCATATCAGCATGATGCACCTAGTTAAGAGATTCTGAGATTCTAAAAATGAGAAAAACCTGACACCTTTTTTTAAATAACCTATGTAATACATCATCTCACCCTTAAGTAGTTCAATGCTTGGGTCTGGTTAAATGCTTATTTTTCAGAACAATACGTAGAGATGGCAAACCCATCACTTCTTTCCATATCTTGTTCCACTGGTTAACCCTATTTGTCTCCTGATACTTTTGCCTTTCTCATCTGAAGGTCTCTGATTTTGACATCTCTACATTGGCCTGAGTTCTCAACCAAACTGAAAGCCCTTTCCATATGATGTTTTGCCCTTCCAAGGGACAACAGTATTATGGTAATTCTCCAAAAACCAGGTTGCAGTTAAGCCTTGGTTTGGATAAACAATCCTAGCTCTCCCTATACAACATTTTCCTCAGACCTCAAAACATCTTTATGACTCAGGTTATGACCTTGGATGCAAATACTGTGCTTCAGGGAACCTCTGGAGTGTGAGGGCTGAACCCCTGAGACTGTGGCTCTGCTTCAGATACTCTTGTAAGAGATTAAAGATCTAGGATGAAAAAGATATGTATTCCCCAGGAATGCTGAGTGGTTCCTTGCAGGGAGAGCTTCAAAGTAAGGAATCTGAAATAGCAAAAGTATCTTAAATACTGATATTTCAGCAAAGAAAAAGAAAAGAGAGATTCAATTCAATATGCAAAGAGTTAAATCAGGCAAAACAGATGGATAATAACTTAAAAATGAATTTGTATTTATGAGTTTATGTTCACAACCACCACTGTCAACTGATTGTACCATGTGTCACTAAATAACAGGCAATGTTGAGATCACACTTTCCTATTATTAGAAATGTAATAGTCATATCTTTTTTAAAAACCTGTTTTTTTAATCTGTTGCCACCTGGAAAACTAGATTAAACAGATCAAGAGTTAAGGTTATCTTCAAATATCCTGGGCAGAAACATAATTAGGGCTGTTATTAGGATTATCATTTAGTAGGCAGTGTAGATGAGACTGAGAAGATAAGCCACTATCAGTTGCTGCTGAGGGCTAAAGTGATTATTAAGCTTGTAAGTTTGGGCCATGTGTTTTCCTGGCAATGTGGACATAATGTTGAATAGCTTCCAAAAACCCAAGGCAGGACTGCAGGTAGTTTCTCCTAAAAAGCTTTTCCAGGCTGGCACCATCAGCAGACAGGTAAAGTGCTGCTGTGTTCCAGAGCACCGGGGCAGTGGATCACGTAGCATGAGGTTGCAAAGTGGGGCCTAAAGCTGCATGCCAAGCAGCCCTATGTATGTTCCTCCTGATGTGACCCCCTCAGAGCCTACGCTTTCCATCCCAGATGATTCACTCTGGGCACAAAGCACTCAGCACTGCTGCACAGCACCTACAAGGGCAGGCTGTGGTAAGAAGAAATTCCATGAGAGGATGGAAGATTTAAATAATTTTTGTATCGAACCATGGAAGACTGGCTGAACCTATAACCAAATGTATTTCAGGATGTGTAACAGCCCAAGCACACTGCATGTGCCTGCACTGGATGACTGCAGGACATAGAATCATAGGATGGTTTGGGTTGGAAAGGACCTTAGAAATCATCTGGATTCAAGCCACCTGCCATGGGCAGGGACACTCTCCATTAGCCCAGGTTGCTCAGATCCATGTGGGTGGAAACATTAACCTGATCTAGTTGAAGTTGTTTCTGGTCACTGGAGGGGAGTTGGACTAGATGACCTTCAGAGGTCCCTTTCAGCCCAAACCATTCTATTATTCTCTGTTGTAACACCACTTGGAGCATCTTCCCGAGCAGGGAGAGCAGTCAGCTCCACAGCATCAGCTGTTCTTCTCCTCTGCTCCCTCTCACCTCAGTGAGACAGACAACTACCCAGCAACCTCATCCTCCTTTGGATCTGCATTTCCCAACCTCCCCAGGCCTTTAGCACAGCTGCCACCAGGGATACATTGCTGTAACTTCTTGTCACTTGAAGATCCTCATGGGATTGGGTACTGGGACCTGTGGGCTTCCACTTCCCTCCCTGGCATCTGTGGGGGGAGCTGGTGGCACCTGCAATTTGATATCTCCATTGCACCAGGGACATGGGAACTCCCCAGCAGGGACCTTCCAACGCACAGCATAGAGCACAAGAGATGACAAAGAGCACCTTGGTGCCATCGGCAACTGGCAGAGGTCAGCATGTCTCTGCAGGGATTATAAAGGTTAATGTGGCTGTCACTTGCTCAAACAGGCTGAGTAACCCAGAAGATACAGGCACCCCCCAGCAGCCCTCTCTTTCTGCTGCTGTGGCTTCAAAGAACCCAGGAGATATAAGAGGGGAGTTAGAAATGCTGCAGGTTTGATGGGGTTGGTGGGCTTTTGTCATAGAAACAGTTCCTTGGAGCAGACCAAGCACTCCTACTGAACACAGCAAACCAAAGGCAGCCCCTGATTCTTTGAAGTTTCTGATATTTTGCAGCTTGCTGAGCTGCTTAGTAAGAAACCCTCATTTTGTTTTCAGAAACAGAAATAAATTGCTTTCCTTCAGATAGCTGATATTTTTCTTCCTCTTGAAATACTCAATGGACCTGTTTTTATCTGTGTGGTGTTTACTTTCCAGGAGGTTTTGCCACATTTGCAGCTTCATGAGGTTTTTTTTTGCCTCAAGCACCTCCAGAAAACACACAGAGAGCCCAGGGCTGGTCTCTGCTGTTGGGCGGGTAAATCTGCTCCCAAGACAGAAAGGATGGCCCTTCTCATGACTTTTTCTTTTCTTGGTTCTGTTTTGACATTTTATCTTCCTTCATGCTACATGAACAGGAAGCTATAGGGACAGCCACAAATCATCCTGCTGCCTTATGTCCTTCAGCTCCACTATTTTTACACTTGTTTGTGTAAAAGTGCCTCTACATTTACAGGATGAAATGGTGATGGCAGAATGTCTCTGATTACAAATTCCATTACGTCTAAGAAGACCAAGTGCTGTTCCCCTTATTCAAACCCAGCCAAGGATCTTTCCTACTCTGAATTTATAGTAACCATAATTCCAGAAGATCCTCAGATACCTCACAGTGGTTTTTTTCAGCACGAATAGGTTTTACAGCTGGGCGAGGTCTTACATTACTGAGAAATTTATGTCTAAACATCTGCTCTTAAATGTCCTTCAGCTACTCGAGGTGGTTACAAATCCATCCACAGCACCCACTGGAAGATATAAAAAACCTACTCCCCTAATTTAATGTAGAAAAGTATTTGTTATTCCACTGACAGTCTGGATAGCAGGAAGGAAGATGTCAGGAAACTTTAGATTCATGTCAGACCTCTCAATTTTCTCAGTGGTAGGGAATAGCTCTCCTCTTTTTTTTTTTTTTTTTTTTTTTTTCCTCTTTGTACAGTCTGAAATGTGACCAGTTGAACCAGTTCAGTGTTGCTGCAAATAGATAGTCCTAGAGGTCCTAATAGGTAGAAAAGCACACTCACTTATTTCTGCTTGCCCTAAAACTTTTGATAATGTTTTGCTGAAGCTCATTGTGGCAGATTGACTCTAAACACATAATAAAAAAATAGTCCTTTATAAAAGAAATGCATAGCTAGGAGATGAAACTTACAGAAATCTGTATATGGAGTTTCTTTTACTGTCATGAGTAGTGGCTTGTTCGAGATAATAGGGCAAGCATGTCTGTAAGTACTGCTGATTTACTGAATTAATAAATAATCTCCCTTGCACATCTTTGCTTCTAAAAGAACAAATAAACAAACAACAACCAATAACAAGAAAAAACCAACAAACCCTGGAAAGTTGTCATTAAGCAGACCAGCCTGGCTTCATATGGTTGACCACAGGAACAAAGCCCTATGGGGTAATTCTCCATGGACCAGATATTCCCAGTGGTTTTCCTAATTCATTACTTAATTTATTGATGTGGACCCATACACTTTTGTACCTCAGCATCTTTGATGTTGGTCTTTCTAGTAAGAGAGTCCATACAGCCTTCTTCAAATCCAATGGCACAAGAAATCCTCGTTATCCAAAATTTTACCCTGATTTCTAGCAATAATATATAATAGTAATTTTATTAAGTCAAAGAAGCAATGGCAGTCATTGCAGAATTATATACATTTTGCTATAGTAATTATGTGAATAGGAAAATAAGAATATTTATAACTGAAAATGTAAACTTCCCCAAGCTGGCCTCATTGGGGTTCTGTAAATGCTTAAAATAGTTTTTATTTTCTATGCCACAACCTCTCTTTTTCTGCCAGCACATTTAAACATGAATAGCTCTTTTACAATACTGCTGTGGATTTTCTGCATCTGCAACAGAGTCAGATTCAACCTCATGTTCTCTTTGAGCATTTCATATAGTAAATTTCTTCTTTAATAAGTTAATCCGATGTTGAAATAAAGCTAGCATTTCATGTGGGCTATGCATTCAGAAGAGTAGACAGATGGAATTATGCCAAGTGACACCAAGCAAGGATAGAATCAAAGGATCATTTAGGTTGAAAAAGAACTCTAGGATTATCCACTCCAACCATTGTCCTAACACCGTGAAATCCACCATGAAACCATGTCTCCAAGTACCACATACTCATGCCTTTTAAATTTCTCCAGGGAGGGCAACTCTGCTACTTCCATGGGCAGCGTGTTACAATGCCTGACAACCCTTTAGGTGAAGAAAATATTCTTAATATCTAATCTAAACCTCCCCTGCTGCAACTTGAGCCATTTCTTCTTGTCCTATCACAAATTACCTGGGAGATGAGACTGACCCCACGTGTCACTATAACCTCCTTTCAGATGGCTGTAGAGAGCTGTAAGATCCTTACTGAGCCTTTTTTCCCATGGTACACACCCCCAACTCCCTCAGCTACTTCTCAGTAGCCAGACCCTTCCTCAGCTCCACTGCCCTTCTCTGGACTTGCTCCAGCACCTCAATGTCCCTCTTGTAGTGAGGGGCCCAGAACTGGACACAGGATTTGAGTCCAATGCTGAGTACAGGGGAAAAAACCCTGCCCTGGTCCTGCTGGCCACACAATTGCTGATACAGGCCAGGATGTCATTGGCCTTCTTGGCCACCTGGGCACACAGCTGGATCATGTTCAGCTGCTGTCAACCAGCACCCCCAGGTCCTTTTCTGCTGAGCAGCTTTCCAGGCGCTCGCTGGCTGTGGTGTTGCACAGGGTTGCTGTGACCCAAGTGCAGGACTTATCATTTTGCCTTGTTGAACCTCATGAAATTGGCCCTGGCTCATCAATCCAGCCTGTTCAGATCCCTGTAGAATTTTCCCTATGGAGGGTTCTATAGAGAACAGCAGATCTGGAGAGATTACAGATAAAGATTGGTCTGCTGATCAACACTCCTGCTCAACTGCAAACTAACTGGGGATGCTGGTAAAGACATTAAACAGAACTGGCCTCAATTCTGTGCCCTGGGATCAGCACTGGTGACCAGCTGCCAACTGGAAGTAACTCCATTCTTCATGATTCTCTGGGCCTGATCATCCAGGCAGGTTTTTACCCAGTGAAGAGTGCACCTGTCCAAGCCACAAGCAGCCAGTTTCTCCAGAGGAAAGATGTGGGAATTGGCATCAAAGGCTTTATGAAAGCCCAAGAAGACATTCTACAGCCATTCTCTCATCCTTTAAGTTGATCACCCTCTCACAGAAAGAGACTGTGCTGGTGAAGCAGGACCTGCCTCTCATACACCAGTGGTGGCTGGGTCTCGTTTCCCAGTTGTCCTCTACATTCCACATGTTGGCACAAAAGATGATGTGCATCATGAGTTTGCCCAGTAGCAAGATCAGATTGTCAGGCCTGTAATTCCCCTAATCCTTCTTTCAGCCTTTCTTGCATTATATTTTCTAGCCTCCCATTAATACATACATCTCCCCATCAGGGCTGCTGATAAAAGGTGGAAAGTGGCTCAGTGTGCACTTTTGCCAGCTCCCTCAGTACCCTCAGGTGGATCCCACAGGTGGATCCCATTGGCCCTCAAAGACTTGTGTGGTTCTCAGTGGCATTAGCAGGTTGAAGACCATTCCCTCCTGGATTGTGAGGGCTTCATTCTGCTCCCCATCCCTGTCTTCCAGCTCAGGGGGCTGAGCACCTGAAGAACAACTGGTCTTACTATTAAAGACTGAGGCAAAGAAGGCCTCAGAATACTTCAGCCTTTTGCTCATCCTTTGTCACTCTGTTTTCTCCCACATCCAATAAAGGATCTAGATTGTTCTTAGACCTCCTTTTGTGTCTGGTGTGTTAACAGAAGCATTTTTTGTTGTCTTTTACAGCAACAGCCAGACTAAGTTTGGTTTGGGCTTTGATCCTTCCAGTTTTCTCCCTGCATAACTTCATGTCATCCTTGTAGTCCTTCTGAGTTTCCCTCCAAAGGTGATAAGCTCTTCTGTTCCCCAAGCTCCAGTTAAAGCTCTCTGTTCATCCAGGCTGGTATTCTTCCCCACCGGCTCATCTTTCAGCACGTGGGTGCTCCTGCACCTTTAAGATTTCCTTCTTGAAGAATGTGCAACCTTCCTTGACTCCTTTGCCCTTCAGGACTGCCTTCCAATGGCCTCTGTCAGCCATGCTTCTAAATTGGTCTTAGAACCTAAAATCTCTGTAATAAACAACAGGAACTCGCCTCTTGGCACTGATTAAAGTAATTTGAATTCTTTCCACTGGCTTCACTAGTAGATGTATTATGCTGTCAAATTTTTTCTCGTTTTCTCTCAGCAAAATTTTTTCTTCCTTGGTGTACATTGTGGGTCTCTTGTATATGATGAAGAGCTGTGTAAGACATTTTCCATTCTTCTTTATTTGATTCTTTTATAGCATTTTGCTATGCTGGTGTGTGGGCCTTACGTGACTGGTACAAATGCAGAACTGGCAGAAGATGCTACAGATGCAGATGAGAAGGAAAAAAGAAGCACGTGACATCTTTTAGAAGGAAGAATTTCTGTATTAAATACTCACTGCTTTGCCAAGCTGCAAAAATGTCAGTGTCTGGAAATAACAGATCTCTGTTTTTTTCTTTAAAAACTTATAAAATATATATAATATAAACAAACTCAACATGCCCAGCATGGAGGGAGTCTAGATGGAGGTTAGAAAGCTTAAAAAGAGTCACTGACTTTCTAAATAAGCCTTAAATCCATGGTTGAAGCCAATTTCAGGGATGTAAAATCATACTATGGAAGAGCAAAATTAGAGTCTAAATATTATGCTAGGCTGAGCTTCCTCTAATCAAATTCATTTAACCCCATTATTTTCTTTCTTGCGTATCACAGATGAAAATAATGGAGCCCACTTGGCAGGAAGCCCGTCTGAAACCATCTATTACCCTCCATACTGAAGTTCTGACAAGGAGAACAAGGCAGCTGCCCTTACAGTAATTGATATTAATGACTCAGGTTAGAGACCATTGTGCCAGCTTGGGACTGACAACAAAGAGAAACCACAGCCCAGCTCCATGGTAATAGGGACAGGAGTAGTCTGAAGACAGATGAATATAATGGGAGCAGAGCAGTGTAGTCCTTTAAAAAAATATATTTTGTCTTGGATGTTATTTAGATGAGACATCAATATATATTAAATGAGAACAAGACTTACAATTGTAATTGGCAGTCTTTCTGTGCTATTTGTCTGATGTGTCCTCACTGTATTCATGGGCTGGAAAAGGCAGATGTGGGGTTGGCCACCTCCCTGGAGTGGGTACACACTGACCAGGAGGGTTGCATCCCTAGGCCTGGTGCAGTGAAAGGGTGAAGTCTACCCAGTTCAGCCCCAGCTGTTCCCCAGCAAGCCCTGGACTGAACCCAGGGCCTGTCCAAACTCTGCTCCCAGGCTTCTTACAATATTCATAGTAAGGTTATTTTCAGGGTTTCGTGGAAGTCTGTTCTAGTTTTATCAGATGCCTGCAGATTTCACACATTTTTGCGGAAAATTAGCTCTTGCTTTCAAATTAGCTGGAGCTATTCTAGCCAGCAGAAGCAGTTATTTGTATTGGTGAAAACCAAAGTGATTTTACCTACTCTGTATAACCTGTAACAGGCTCTGCTCTGACAAAACATGGCTCAAGATGGAAATGAAAGGATGGAGATGCAGTCCTCACAATACAAGAGACAGTGTTTACACCGGGGAACAGAAATTTTGCAGTGCTGCTTGGTTTAGTTTGTGACAGGCTTTGGTTTCCACTTTATTAAGGGAAAAGTGGCAAAAGGGACAAACATATGCAAGGGACCTCTGCTGTATCGATGTGGGGACAGATGCTGTGTTGTGACCCTTGGAGGGATCCACCACTGTGAGTTGTCTCAGCCCTGACTCAGGTTTCCCTGGTCTTCTTCATGTGCTATTTGTTCTTGCTGACTTATCCTACTCCCAGCTTTCATATCCCTTGGCCCCCAAATCATCTAGAGCATTACACAGATCATGTGAACAGTCATTACCACATACCATTGTTCTGCCTCTTGGGGTGTTGTGTCTTCTGGCCACCTTATCATCAACGTGTTGAGAGGCTCAGCATTGCAACATAAGCTGTCTGTTAAAATAAATGTAGTGTCAGTGTTGTCATTGCTGTTGAGTAAAAGGCTTTCCTAAGTAGGTCCTTGAGAAATACATTCTCTTCTTGACCTAATTCTCTTCAAAAGACTGAGAGACAGAGTCAAGTGCATCACACTTTTGAAATGAAAATAGCACTCGAACTTGCTCTATAATTTCTGGTCTCTCATGTAAACATCTGCTGATATTCCCTTCAAACTTTGCCTGCTTTTGCACCTTTGGAGTATTTTAGCATAAAGTGAAAAGAATGAAGACTTTCAAATACAAAAATTAGTCTGTATGTCCCTCCCCACTATTCAGGAAGAAAGCAAATCTCTGGGTTACTACAAATATCAACATTGGAAATGCTCTTGCTTTCTCAGCCTCTTCTCTACTGTGACATCACTGAAGTCCAATTAACACAAAGCATTTATACTCACTATATGTCTGATACTTATTTAATGAGACAATAATCTGCAATGTCAAGACACAATTCGAATCTGATTTCAGCTGTTATTTTTAAGCCACAAGAGATTCAAAACTGTGATTTAGTCTCCTCTTACAGGGAGTAGGGTAAACTTTTAGGATGGAAAATACTTATCTGGTAGAGGAAACACCATGATCAGGCTTATCCCCTGCACTACCTTTTTATTTTTAGATAATGGATGAGATCATCTTTGATGATATTTCAAAACATACAGAAAGTATAGAGGTGATTATACAAAGCCAACCAGGTCCTACCAAGGGCAAATCCTGCCTGACTAATCTATGGTCTTCTAAGATTAAGTGACTGCATCAGTGGACAAGGTAAGAGCTACAAATACCCTCTCTATGGCCTTCTTGAAAAGGTCCCCACAACATTCTTACCTCTAAATGGGAGTGATATGGGTTCAATGGATGAAGTTAGGTGGGTAAGGAATTGGCTGGATGTCCACTCAATGGTTCAAAGACCAAGGCTAAGTACTGGGTCCAATACTGATTAACATCTTCATAAATAGTGGTGCACTTGACACAGCTGAGAGAAGAGATGCCATCCAAGGGAATCTTGGCAGGCTTAAGGGATGGACTTACATGAGGATCGTGAAGTTCAATTAGGACAAGTGCAAGGTCCTGCACCTGGATGAGGAAATCCCCAATACCAATACAGACTGCGTGAGGAATGAATTGAGAATGATCATAGAATCATAGAATGATCTGTCATAGAATGACACAGAATGATCTGTCCTGCAGAAATAATTTGGGTATACTGCTGAGTGTAAAGTGGGCCATGAGCCAGCAGTGTGCATTTGCACTATGGAAAGCCAAAACTGTAATAAGTACAGATAGCAGGGTGAGGAATTCAATTCTCCTCTACTCTGCTCTGGTGAGATGAGACCCCACCTGGAGTACTGTATCCAGCTCTAGAGTCCTCAGCACAGGAAAGACATGGAGCAGGTGCAGAGGAGGATCACAAAATGGTCAGAGGACTAGAAAATTTCTCTTATGAAGAAAGACTGTCCAGTCTGGAAAAGGCTCTGGGACAAATCTCATATGGCCTTTCAATATACAAAAGAGACTTTGAGAAAGACTTTCAACCAAGGCCTGTAGTGACAGCATGAGGGGCAATGGTATTAAAATGAGAGTGGATAGATTTAGACTCTGTATAGCAAAGATCTCTTTTTTTTTTTACTGTGAGGGTGATGAGACAATGGAACAGGCTTCTCAGAAAGTTGTGGATGGTCCATCATTGGAAGTACTTACAGGTAGGTTGGAAAGGGCTTTGAGCAACTTGATCTTGTGGAAGGTGTCACTGCCCTTGGCAGGGAGTTGGACTAGATGATCTTTAGGGATGCTTTCCAATGAAAAACATTCTAGGATTCTATGAAATACACTATGTATGGGTATGTGTATATACATATATGTGTGTGTGTTTGTGTGTAAATTAGGAAAAAAAAAAAAAGTAATGTTCTAAATAGTTCCAGACATTTAGTGCCCTTTTTCCCTTTTCTTGTGCTTGAGATGCTATTGAGACCTTTCCATTGTCTCTAGGATGCCACAACTAGAGAGTGTTAAAAGATTCAATGGTATAATGTGACTCTTGGGCCAAAAGAAGCCCATGAGGACTTAATACACAGCCAAAGTAAAAGACCATAGCCTGTTATAAATCTGTACATCTGGGTAATCCTAATTCCCAGGTGTGAAAGGAGACATAGGAGCACACAATGCCACTACCATCGCCTTATGGGAACATCTCCCAGGGTATTCATAAGCTCTCAGCTGTGTGAGGTCTGCCATAAATGTCTTGTGTTTGTCAAACTTGGACATCTTGACTGTGTTTTGCAGAGTAGAAAAGGTCACTATCTCTGTATAGCTCTATGTGATGTCTCTTTTTTCCATCTTGGCAAGTTCATCTTGTATGTCTCTCTCCTGAGCTTGGCTCTCCTTTCTCTTTATATTCCCCTTTTAATCTTTATTTATACACTTTTTCACACTCCGTCCTCTGGGCTCAGAATTTCTTTCCTAGGTGACCTGGCAATGTCTCAGATTTATAGAATTCTACCCTTCTATAAATTTCCCAGATACAAGACTGGGTGGGTTTTTTTCTGTCTGAGTATTCACAGACAGAACCTTCTTTATGTCTCAAGTGAAGTCTTGTCGTCACAACAGAATTACTGACATTGTTTACAGAAGTCCAGATTGTACATTAACATGAATTCTCCACTTGTGCCAGATTCTGTAAGAAGCAGCTCATGAGATAGCTCATTTTAAAAAAATAATTAAAGTATACACATTTCAGAAACAATAGCATTTACTGTCTGTAGATCTGGATCTTCCTACTTAAATCAGTTGCTTATTTTTTAAGCACTGTGCATGCCTGAAGACACTGTGTGAACATCATCCATTTGACCATATTTTTCTGAGCAAAGGTGAATCTCACTTTTTTTTCAAAGAGGTATTTGGCAAATACTGAAGAAGTGTCTTAGTGTAAGAGATTGACATACTGGCTTTAAATATTAAGGCTTGTAGGCAACAGTAAACCCACCTGTTACACCATTAGTGTTCAAATAATCTTCAATTTACAGTGAAAAATATGTGTTTCAGCCCAATATGTTGTCTGGTCTGTGACCACCAGACAAATTCAGGGTCACAACTTCAAGCCTTGAATTCATGTGTGATGGGAGCTGGAAGGTTTGCTTGATTAAGATTTTAGTTTAAATTAGGGTAGATTGTTTTTGAAGAAAAAAGCCTTAGCTATAATACTTAACTGTGCTAGTCAAAGCCTGTCAAACCCTTCAGATAATGTAATGAATCTTGTAAATGGAGTAACTGATATGCCTCTCCGGGTGTCACACTCCAGCTAGTCTTTAAAAGATGAGAATGACACTGATGCTATTAGTTACTAGGGACTAAGTGATTACAGAATCACAAGTGGTGTTCCCCAGGGCTCACTAGTGGAGCCAGTTCTGTTTAATAACACTGAATCAGCTGAGTTGGAAGAGACATAAAGTCCATCTCCTGGCCCTGCACAGAACCATCCCCAGGAGTCACATCATGTGCCTGAGAGCATTGTTCAAACACTTTTTGAACTCTGTCAGGCTGGTGCTGTGACCACTTCCCTGGGGAGCCTGTGCCAGTGCCCCACCACCCTCTAGGTGAAAAAGTTGCACCAGAGGAAGTTTGGATTTTATATTAGGAAAAAATTTCTTACTGGAGAGTTGTCAGGCACTGGAACAGGTGATTCAGTTAAGTAGTGAAACCACAGTCCTTGAAAGTGTTGAAAAAAACTTGTGGGTGTGGCATTTGGTGTTATGGTTTAGTAATGAACACAGTGGTGCTGTGTTAACAGATGGACTGGATGATCCTAGAATTCTTTTCCAACCTAACCACTTCTATGAATTTAAGTGCAGCATTAGAAAGATCATAAATAGTTATCAAGAGCCCTTATATCCATATCTGAGAAAACTTAAATACATTAAAGTGAGAAGTGAAACCGAATTTGTCCCACCTTCTACCAGTAATGCATTGAAGAAGCCCTTGATGTTAAAAGCGCAGGTTTTGTTGAACTATCATCCCCATCAAAATAATTTAATTCTACCTGGCACTGATTTTCAGATCTGCTGTTCTCAGGGGTTTAGAGAGATCAGATATTGTCTGGAGAAGGGAAGCCAGTCCTCCATTTACTACTTGCCTGCCAACAAATCAACCAAAAGCGTACAGCCCACAAGCATGCATTTCAGTATTCTGCAATGTTTAAAGCCCATTGTCATTTATCAAGGGTGAATTGGATTGTAATTTGGAAGAAGTATCTTCTCTCCTGAAGAGATGAGCAGACACTGAACCATGGTATTGATTCATAGTTCAGTTTGTTCACTTATGCACTTGATAGAATTGGGATGATAATTTGTACATTTCAGTGTCCACATTATAATTACTTCTTTTCTCAGTGGTTTACACTGTTTTCTATTACTCCAGCTTACTAGCAGCTCAGGTGAAGCATAGGTTATAAGGCCTCAATTGCTAAGGTTGGATCTGGACAAACAGTGCAATAAATATTGCTGATGTTGATTTGGAAAGCTTAGGCGCACGATTTTGGTTTCTACTCCCTTGACACAAGGTTGCCAAAATTACTGAAGCCCTACCAGTGTAAGACAGAAGCACAATTTTCTCCTGCTGTTTTTTATTTGGTAGACATATGCACTAGCAGGAACTCAAAGTCCCTTTTCTTGTAAAGACGTCATGGGCAAAATGTTAGGCTATAGTATTACCTGGTATTATAAAGCCCTCTGAAGCAGGCAGAGTCCAGTGAGTTCTCAGCAAGATGGGAACAGTGGCTCATTCACGTCACAGCTATATGCTATTTTTGGCATGCAGTTCACTTTTCCTTATTAGAAAAATAAAAACTATTCAGATAGAAAGTTCTTCTAGCTTGGTGTATATACCAGTTTGGCAGCTTTCAGCCATATTGATTTCTTTTCACCTGCAAAAACTTTATTTTTTTTTTAAAGTCTGCAGAATTTTGTTTGAGGCTGGTTCTTTTCAAGCTCCCTTTTTCTCTGTGCTTCCCCTCTGACTGTGGAAAAGGGTTGCCCCTTGGGAATGATGATGGATCTGGTTATGTGCCCAGAGGAGAAGGAGTCAAGGGAGACAAACAAAGGTTGGTGAATGCTCAGAGTAAATTTGGATTTCTGTGAGCAAATCACATACCTGTGTAGAGAGGTGGCCCCTCATACAGAGACTGTGGGGATGCCACATACAGTCAGTGTGTCCATACCACTCTCAGTGTTTCCCTTTTTACATAACATCTCTTCAACTTGAACTTCTAAAAAACAAACTCTGGAGCTGGCTGGGCCAAGGATTTTCAAAGAACTAAGACAATGTTGATTTTGTGCCTTCCACAGAGACTAAGCGGAAAAATTTAATTAATAATGTCTGAAAATCTTGTTCTTTCATTGTTTTAATTGAAATACTGCATCTGAACATTACAATAAGGCCTGATTCAGGGAAGTCAGTTCTTATGGCATCCCTCCAAGATGTTTTTTGCTTTATCCATATCAATCCGTTTTTGCACAAAGGTAGCAAGCAACTTAACATATTAGTACTTACTGACGTATATCAACATAATATATAAAGTGTAAGAAAAGATGAGTTGGTCTATTTTTTATAGGGTTTACTGAAGGGATGAGATTACACGGTTGTACAATATGACTTTTCCTTATTAGGAGAATTAAATCTCTAATGCTGGAAAGCATCTCTCAGTCATCTCCTGAAGTATTTCAGATTTTCTCCAGTGTCTTCTTGTTATTTAAAAGGAATGTAGGTCATGGGTTACTTTGTGGACTAGATCTCTGTCATGTTGGCAGGCATATACTATACAGTAAAGTCATGCAGGGCCAAGAGTAGTTTCCATTTTATTCTGAATGAATGGAGTGATAAATGAAAGATGGAAAGCTCTTCATTTCAGCTTGTGTTTATGGACTCAGCTGGAGATCAACCCCCTTTCAGATTAACACAGAAAAGAGAATTGGATTTTGTCAAAATTTTCCAGCATATATATACATATATGTGTGTGTGTGTGTGTGTGTGTGTGTGTGTGTGTGTATGAAACCTAAACTTCTTTCTGAAAGTTTTGTTTGGTTTAACCAGAATTAAAGTGGGGAAACTTACCTGCAGTCAAGGCTGAACTGGAACTCACCCAAAGTAGGTACTGCTGTGACTTACCAGCTTATAGAGGAGGTTAGCATGTCCTGACACCACTTGAGCACTGCAGGAACCACGTCTCTTGTGAGACTTGGATTGAATCAAGTCTTAGTTGTGGTTAATCCAGAATATAAGTCTTGCTTTACTTTTTTAAAGACGATGACTTCATGAAAAGAGGGATTCATGCCAGCTCAGAACTGGACACTTGATTCAAGCTTGTTGTCTTCTCCATTTACAGTGATAGATATAGGGATACCCAGAGGAAGATTTACAGAGAGCCCAAGTGGCTTCTTTAGACTAATTTCATGATTACTAGGGGACTGGTGTACAAAGATTTCACAGTTGAAATATTTGCCCATGTACAGACATCTTTTGCTATTACAACCAGCTGCTCCTTTGTTCCATAATTCTCCAGCTGACCTCTTCCCTCTTCCTGAGGCACCTCAAAGCAAGAGCTTTGTGAAGTGACTGCCTTCCATGTCATGTGAAAAGTTCACATTTTTCAAAAGATAGCTTTTTTCCCACTGTTTTATCACAACCTGGCAGCACCAGTCTGAACAAAATCAATGGAAAATATGCACTGGAAAGTCCTCATGAGCTAGGAGAAGTGACACAAGGCGATTTTTAATATTTATTTTAATTTAATTTCCACATTTGTAAGAAAACAGGATAGTAAGAATCTCTCTTGCCTCTTTCCTTAGCTCTTTTTCCATCTGTAACTAGTCAGGAAGAGATTACAAAGGAAGAATGGGTTGTTCAAACTTGTTTGTCCATGAAAGTATCTGTTGCAAGAATTACTTTTTCTCTCAAAGACCTAAAATGCTTCATTTTACCAGCCAGACAGGATAAATGCTGTGAAGTAGTTACACAAAAACAGTTGAATTTTTTAAATGAATTTACTTTAGTTGTATTTGCATGTGGTCTGGTTTTGCTTTCCACAAATATTCATGCAAATAAGTTTTTTGGAACAAAGGCTTTTTCAAAGTAAATATTAAGAACAAGCAGTCAAATGTATATGCAAAGGAAATTTTACATTGCCTTTCTGCAAGGCTCCAGAAGCAAAAATTCAGGAGTATTAGGTTCATTCCTGATGTCAAGAAAATATGAAGATACAAGGTAGCATCCAAAACAAGAAATCCAGGTCTTATTTCAAGGGTGAAATTCTAGTTCTCCTAACTTCATTAGTGGAATGCCCATACATTTCACAATGACAAGATTTTATTATACTTCTGAGGAACTGAGTCCACTTTTTTTAGCCTAAGGCTCAGACAATGCTGACTTAATAAATTTTTAAAAATTCCTTTATGTTTTGGAGACCTTTAAATAGCATAGAGTAGGCAAATGATCTTTTCCCATTACTGCTCCAGGTTAATTTTAGACAATTTTTGGGCTGTGTCACTGCCAGAAAAGGCATTTTCCTAGCCCTGGCTATGCCCTCCCATTCCTTTCCTCACACCTGGCACTCTGGTTGATTTGTTTAGCTTTAACCGATGAGCTGAGCCAGCAGAAATAAAAGGTTGTGAGCTGGCTCAGAGACAGATTGGCTTGGTTGTGATAAGCCCCCCTGATCTGGCTGGCAGCTTGGCTGCATAAAAAGAGGAGTCAGTGGAGGGAAGGTGTCAGGAACACGGGCTCTGGGGGTGCAGCATGACATGAGGTTGCCTCTACATTGCTTTCAAGCCAGAAGCGACACCTTTAACTGCTCCTCTGACCCTTCTGGACGTTTTGCCTCAAAAAGGTGGAAAAGTAGAGATGCCATTTCAGTTTTTAGTAGTAGATGAGGGTTGCTCAGGAAGCAGGCAGCAAAGCAGCACACAAAAACATGCCAGTTTGGAAAATGAGGGTTTTCAGCCCTGTATCAAAGACAGGGAGGCACAGTCTCCTCCTTCCTGGTATTGGCAATATTTGTTAAAAGAAATGGTCCCCTGCACACCATGTGCTTTCCCTTTGGGCTGGGCCTGTGCCCCAAGGGGCCCATAAGTTCTAAACCCAGCTAGTGTTCCAGAGGCTCCAGGGTGATGCATCTGAGGGGCCCTGTTTCTCTGTTCTCCTTTCCCCACTCTCACACCACAGCCTGCCAGGCTGCTCCTGCTCCCCTGCTTTCAAGGATATACTGCCACAGAATTCACGTGGATGTTACTAGGTTCACAGCTCTGTTACTTGTCCTGGCATTAGGAAGCAGCCCTGAACTACCTCTCCCAAATGTCAGCCTCCAGTGAAGAAGGGAAATCACCTCTTTCCACTATCAGTGGAAATCCCTCCATCATCAGGATGTTAAACCTTTGGCTTTTATCTAATCTTGTCCATCCACCCCTTCCCACCATTCACTATCGATGTCTCTACAGCTGTAGATGTTTTTTGCTGTAGCCAAACTCAGTCATTTCAGGTTCCCACAGGAGTACTGTTTCTAAACCCTTACAATTTTCCACTGTGCCTCTGTTGAAATAGAGAACACTGAAAGTCTTTTATGGGGGAGGCTTATAAAATATGAACATCTGTTTGTTATGAAACTTAATGCTGTCAGCTTGTAAGAGCCATCTAGAAAAGTATTTAACTCAAAGTGCTCTTTGTGTGTATTAGAACAAACGGGTTATATAGGTATAGTGGAGGAGACACCTGCCTTGGGTAAGATTTATTTCAAGATAATGTCATTGGGGATTTAGAAAGGATTCAAAACAGAGAATGTGAATTGTCCTGAGACTCCTCTCCAAGGTACACTTAAAATGCCAGTTTTTATTGGCTCAAGACCACTATCAGACATGTTTTCTTACCTGGAAATACCTGCATTTCTTCAGTTTTGGCTTTCCAAGATGGTTGCACTATGAAGTAAAAATCACTGGCATTCACCAGCTACAGGTGATGGTTGACAAAGTTATGTGTTAATGTTCTGGGACTACAAAATGCTGCCTCAGATGAGTTGATTCCAATGGAAAGTTAACAACGTGTTTATCTTTGAATTTATACTATTGAATTATATTTGGTGTAGTAGGTGGTTTTATACCTTGTTTTATATCAGAGTAGTTTAATAAGCAGCATGAGAACAGGAAAAGAATAAACAGTGAGCTTTGTTCAAAGCATTCATCAATGTATCCGAGAGGCATGAGAGACTTACTCTTTTATAAAAATTAATCTTTCATTTTAATAGACCATTTGATACATTGCCACATGTGAATGTCAGATATTGCCAATACTGGTGACAGTGGGGTCTTAGAAATTAGAAATGGAAGAAGGTCATTAGACTTACAGTCTGCCCTTCTTGTCGATACACTGCTAAATGACTTTCTCTGGCATGTTCTGCAAATGCATTTTAAATGAGTCCAAAGTTACATTCTGTTAGTCAGTAATCAGGGCTGAGGAACTCAGAGCCAGAGGAAGTTGTGCAGGTTAAGTGTCAAGTCAAAAGAATTTGTTCCTAGAAGAATTTTTTTTCCAAAGACTATTTACTGTTTTGCATTAATTCAAATGGAGCCAAGAAGACTCAAACTGACAAAGCTGTGCCTCAAAAAATAAAGTGCAAAACAAAACATGCTGGGTGAAGTTTTAAAGAAACACTGAAATATAGTTAGACCATATTGCATCTCTATGTTCTCCAAGGATTATAATTTTTTTTTATCATGATTTGTGTACTTCTCCCCCTTTTTGCTTTATATGCAACAGAGAAAAAGAGGGGAGAGTACAAGAGACAAAACATAACTGTATCACACTTACAGAGTTATAAAAGAGAAGGTTCCCTTTACTCTGTTTATTCAGATTATCTCAGGTGTAACTTGAAAACATGAGGAGATCCAAATGGAAACTGAACAGAAGGTGAATTTAAAAGTTTCAAAGAGACAGTGTAAAATATTTCAGCTTAAACTTTCACAAACATTTGTGTGCACACTACCAGTTTCAACAGTGATGTATAACAAAGTCATTCAGAGTGTAACATAGCCTACAACACATTGTCTTTCATACCATCGTATGAAATGTCGGCTTAGCAAATACTACGCTTTTGTAAAATTTACCATTTGTCTTACAAACCAAGACAAACCTCTGGTGCCATGGCCAAGTTCAGTTCACAGTTGCTGGACTATACACAGGCAGGCTCATTTGTGAGATATGAGTGCATATGCATGCAGGACATGCAACATCTCCTGCTGTTGTAATAATGCACTGATATGATTATCCCCTGGGTCTGTTTGGGCTGGCTATTATTAAGTTTCCAGCATGTTATCTTCTATCTATAATTTGTAGCTTTGATAGCCTTAAATCCCTGAACACACTGAAGAGATTACTAGGGATAGTTCATCCTGGAGGGTATCATAGCTAGGAGATATCTGGAAATGCATTATTCCCTCCCCTCACAAGCCTAAAGAGGCCAGGATGTGAGGATGTGTGCTCAGGTCTCAGCCTCACAGGCAGCAGCGCTGATTCCAGCTGTGCTGTGCAGACCAGCACCTCAGGGCATGCAGCCATTCATCTGCCCCATGAATTGTCCATAAATGCACAAAGAAAACAAAAGGGCTGCTCCCTTAGTTTTGCAGTAGGCAGACCTCTTGATCAGCCCCTAAAACCTCTCAGAAATGCACCCCCAGTTAGCAGCCCTGTGCTATGAGCTCCTTGGTTTGGCACAAAGTCAACTGTACTCCAGCATGAAACCACATTAAATGTGATTACTTTGCTCATACTAACTCTCCTAAATAAGCCAGGCTTCACAAAATGTGAAACCACAAAAATACCTGAAGCAATTAATTTTTTATTGACATGATGCTACCAACTCCAAGTGCCAGATTAAATTAAAACTCACTCCAAGTGATCAAAAGATGCCCAGCCAGCCTACTGCTTGCAAAGCTCCACTCACTCATGATGATCATGTTTTCAAAACAAGAGTAGACAAAATCCAAGAGATTTCTTACAGCCTTCTGGCTGTATTTAAGGCTAAGGGGAATGGGCCTTCATCACAGTTTCAAACCACAGCATAAACAAGAGTTCTTGCTACTGAGAAAAATTACGGAGACTTTTAGAAGATCAGGTGAAGGGATTAAACATAGAACAAACCACCTTCCTGCAATTATTTGCTATACTATAGCTTATATTTAGTCACAAAAGACTTCATGATGAACATATAGCAAAGACAATTTCTGAACAGAAGAAGCAACAAAATGAGTTACTGATTTCTTTGCTTTTTTGAATAATCAGTCTTGCTTATTTACAAAATATTTCCCATGGACATCACTTAAAATACTACTGGAGTTGCATTCTCTAACAGTGCAAATGATTATATTTTTTAACTGTTGACAAAATTGCATTAGATTGGCTTGTTCTATACCATTTGGATGAAATTAGGCTGTAGGCACTATAACATTGCTTTGCTTATGGTTTTCTTCATTTTCTACCAGCAGTACTCAGGGAATTAGGTTGGGCTTCCACTCCTGGACTGACAAACTCATTTTGGAGAAACAGGGTGTCTGAACTATGTGCAACTCAGATGAACACAAGAGACAGGCAGTTGGGATCAGAGGCTGCAGGACTATTTGCAATATACTCTCTTTTGCTGCAGCTGGGTTCACACACATCCTAAGGGAGAGCTTGGGCCCAGTTTTAAAAGGGTTTCTATTCAGTGGAAACCCTTTGCCCTTTTCCACTTCACAAAGCTCAGCAGGACTCTGCAGGGTGGCTCAGCAGATACCTGGCCATACCAGGAAACTTAACTGGAAGTTACCTACAACAGGTCAGTCTTGCTTCTAGTTTCAGGGTGTAAACTGGGAGTAATCCAAACCAAGTGAACCCTATATATGCCTACAGTGATAAATGCATTGTTTTCAGGAGGTGACTCCTGCAGACTCCATAGTGACCCACAACCAATGGCTGTCTTGGAAGAATCCAAAGAAACAGTTAAAATTCTACTCATTGAAATGCTCTCTGGGCAAGGCTCTTCTCCAAAATCAGTGTATGTCACACTCATTATTGATGTTTTGCCTTTGCTACATGTGAAGAGCTCTCACAGTTGACAGTATCAAAGAGCACATATCAAAGCTCATGGGTGCCCTGCAGATCCAAGTATAGTACTTTGCTTCCCTACAGCAATTTACACAAGGTGCAATGTATATTACACATGGCATGGAAATAAACTTGTCATTTTCATAAGATTCCTTGTGATTTTTCAAACCTCAAGAACAAACACCAAGAAATATGTTTGTATGACTGGAACACCCTTATGCATGCAGTCTCCTGCTTTCACACATTTTTGGGCTCATCAGGTATTCCTCTTTCCAGTGAATCAGGTAATAATAATTGCAATATTAAGCACTACACAAGTGGAGGGGTATAGAAATTTTTCATATTTTCAGGTCTAAGTGCGCTTTCATTTCCCTGATAGTTGATTTTTTTTCCCCAGGTCCACTTGTTCCTCAGTATTTTGCTCAGTGCTGTTCTGAAAACAAACACAAACTAGATAAGATTCTGTCTTTCAAAAATTAAGTCTAATCCAACTGGAAAGAAGAAGATGGGGGGGAAAAAGTAGCATAAATATGCTTGCAGCCATACTTTAGGGCACACTTCAAAGTAACTCCATTTGGGGCTCCAGGAGGTACTTTGCTACATACATAAAGGCAGGAGCTCTGTGCAGAGATGCATCCATGAACATAAAAAAAAAAAAAAAAAAAGTTAGGCTACTTCAGTAATTTGTCTATAACTTTGATGTAGATCTCTTATTGCTAATGATATGTGAGCCATGCCTTTTGGGAACTCTGTTTTACACTACTAGGCCAATATTCATTTGTATGTCTTCTGGCATCCTTGGAAGAGGCACTTCAATGGGAGGCAAGTAAACCAGAAAAGGAAATACTATGCATTTCTTTCATTTGAGGTCTTAAACATGCTGGTATCTCCAAATACACCTTCTGAATACCTGCACTCACCTGAGAACCTGCTCCATAAATAAGGCCTCTCACTCTGCAAAAATTCCTTCATAATCGAGGTTGATGGAGAAATGGTGCTCATTTCTCACTCAAGTTTTTCCATAAGCCTCAGGAGAAAAAAAAAAAAACAAAAAAAAAAACAAAAAAAACAAAACCACACACACACACACACACACACAAAAAAAAAAAAAAAAAAAAAAAAAAAAAAAAAAAAAAAAAACCCACAAGCCCCCATAAAACAAACAAACAAACAAAAAACCCCACACCAAAACAAAACAAAAAAAAACAACCACCACCTTCCCAGAAAATTCTCTTTCTCCAGGCACTCATCTCCTTGTAAACATATTGAACTCAACAGAAATAAAATTAGCCTCACTGGCTCTGCTCCCAACACCTTACAATCAAAGAACTGTCCCTGTACAGATATTGCTTCTATTGTATTCTCACCTGACAGTAAAGCACATACCTAAAGGAGTAGTGAAAGAGAAGATATAAAATTTAAAGACAGGGGAAAAGTGCAAAAAAGCATGCAAGAAATGCAGATGCCAGAATGGAGACAGCTATTTCAATGAGCACAGCATGAACAGGCTGATGCCCAGGGCAATGACAGGTGTTGGGAAGGTCTAATTTTAGGACTTGAACTTGTTTTGGAGTAGTTTTGCCAGAATAGTAAGCACAAGCTCAGTTACCATCAGCACGATGCCTTTCCCTGGTAGTTTGACTATGCAGAAACAGTTGCTGAGGTTTCAGCTCTAGCTGAAATCCTGCACTGGCCACTAGTTAACTTCATATTTATCAGGCTTGGGAGAGATCTTCCCTATAACACAATTTGGTGAAGATGAATGAAAGCACAACATAAAATCCTTTTCTAGTGATGTTTTTACAATGTCAGGGTAACAAATTAAGTGCCACACTCATTCCTGTCCTCTCTCTTCCTGTGTCCCACTCCAGCGGCAGAGCATATCTCATCCTAGTTTCATCCTAAGATCTGAGACCCATGGGTTCTCATCTCCATGAGAAACAGGGCATGCAAGTATCTCTTGGGGGAGGACTCCCTGGCAGATAGATGCATTTGTGTCACACCAATAGAGGCAGAAATTGCCTCAATTTTGTATGCACTTAACTACGCCGAAGTGACACAGCACAGAGACCTGGTAATGAAAAAATCAGGACACCTTTTGTGTGTTCAAGCAAAAATAGACAGAAAAACAATTAAGCAAATGCATTACATTAAGCTTGGGGTCTTCATGCTGTGAGAGAGAGTATTGGTGAATATAGTAAAAATATAAATTAGGCAAACTGGGATTTTTTGATTGTTGTAGTTGAACAGGTGATTACTTAAAAGACTGAGCAATGAAGGTCTCAAAAATTCTTCAAATGTATCTTGACTAACAAAAGCTAGGAAAAGATTAATGTATTTATTTGTTGAGCAGAGATACATCCTCCAAAATTGCTAAATCTCTTCTGTCTTGAAGTGACAGCAATCAAATTTCAAAGAAAAGATCAGGCAAGCAAGGGAAAGGTATAGAAACTTCTTGGAGATGCACTTCTTGGAGATTTTTTTTGATTCTCATAGAGTTTTAATTCCCTTTCTTCTTAAGTTGTCATTAAGGCAAAGCCTACTTCTTCCATGGCCTGTATTCTTTCCATTAAATTGACAATGCATTTGATATACCGGAGTAATTTGTTTTTCCTGTGTTTTAGTATTTAATACCTTTTCCTTCCAACAAACACTCATACAATAAACTGCTGGGATTGGCAGTGAACTTCAAAGAGAACAGCATGTATCCCTGCCCTGTACAGCTTAATTTGTAACCTTCTGTCCTCTCACCTCTTTCCAAAATTGTGACAAGAAAGCACAATTCTACCTGATGTACAGTATGATGTTAACAGTGTAAATAACTAAGTGTGAATAATGGAACTTAAGTCCCATTTTTCCCTCTGCAAAGATTTTTCAGTGCTGGCAACTGATCCACTTACTAGAAACCCACTAAACTGATTCTCATTGGTAGGATTTGTTCAACACAGTATCACTTTTCCATTTGTTTTCCTGACTGGTTCTGTGAAGAGCTGCCAAAATCACAGAATCATAGAATGCTTAGCATCAGAGGGGAACTCAAAGATGATCTAGTTTATCTACTTCCAACCCCTCAGCCATGGAACCTTCCACCTGACCAGGTTACCTATAACCCCATCCAGCCTAGTCTTGAGCATTTCCAGGGATGGGGAGCCCACAGTCTCTCTGGGCAACTTTTTCCAGTGCCTCACCACCCTCACAGTAAATAATATCTAATCTAAACCTTCTCTCCTTCAGCTTAAATCCATTCACCCTTGTACTATCTCTATATGCCCTTGTGAAAAGTCCTTCTCTAAATCTCTTTCAGGCCCTGTTTGGGTACCTTTCAAGCTGTCACGGCCCCTCTGGATGGGCTCCCGTCCCTCCAGCATGTTGACCGCACCACACAGCTGACAAACTTGCTCAGTTTGCACTCAATCCCACTCTCCATGTTACTCACAAAGATGTTAAAATTTGACAATCCCAATTCAGACCTTTGAGGAACACCATCTGTTGCTCATCTCCACTTGGACACTAAACCATTGATTGCAACTCCTTCAGTGCCACCATCCAGACAATTCCTTATCCATTGAGTGGTCCATCTGTGAAATCCATGTCTCTCCATTTTAGAGGCAAAATGCTGTGGTCCAGAAAGAAAAAGAAGGAAGAGAACAGAAGAGCAGACCCATACTCCATCAGCAATTATTCCAGATCTCTGCGAGTATAGTGAAAAAGTGGGACATGTTGAAATATCAAGCAGACATACACAAATGGTAGGTGCACAACCATAGGTACAAAAAAGAAAACCAGGAGGGAAAACCAGAGTGGTGATCAACTGGAGTCAGTAAGAGCTACCAGTTTTCCTCTGCTGAGATTTCCATGTTTTGCTGTGAAGGTAGTACACACAGACATGATTAAAAAGAGCTGGATGAGACCTCCAGCACTCAAGACATATCATCCACCATGCCATATGAAGCAGCGTTATTCAGACCAACAATACCATTTAATTTCCAAGTCTCATTAAATGATATTGATAACAATTTTGAGAACTATACCCTCACAATAAAATTTCCCTTCCTAGCAGCAGATTTTTACCCATAATTTACTGATATTTTCCCATTCTTCTCTTCCTCAGGTTTAATTTCCCCAACTTTCTGCTTTCTCTTTGTGCACTTACTTTCCAGCAGCTTTTATTTGAAAAAATGTCTGCACCATTTCTCTCAGAGAACAAATAATACAGTATATTTCTGCATATCATATGAAGCCCAACTGCATTTTTTGTTTCCTTATGCATCTAGAGAACTCATTAATGAGACAAAGATCTCATTATCCAATCAAATAAGCCAGGTTAAGTGTGGCACAGACCAGTAACTACAATGCCCCATTCTCGCTCTGCTGCTCATGCAGACAAAAAGGACATTTCCAATAAAACAAACATAAACAGTTAACACAGAGTTGTGAACTCTAACAGGCTTCAGCTTATTGCCTTTGCAGGAGCACACCGTACCAGGGAAGTACAGAAATTAGGCATTCAGGCAAATGATCCGGGGGTTGGTGACAGAGTGCGATCTTTCAGACCTTTGGAGCTATTTAGCTGCTCTCAAAACACACACACAACAACTCTGATAATTACGCTCACTGCAAAACCTAGGCATGGTGCACTGGAAGCCTTTTAGGTGCTCTTCATAATTTCCTGCCTTTGCCAGAATAAGGCCAATTTACTCCTATTTCAGCAGGCTTGGGCAGAGTGAGAAAAGAGAGACTGGGTTGTCAGCATTATTGAAAAGATTCATGATTAGTCACACTCACTTGAAGGCAAGTTACTTGCCAGACACTACACCACTCATTAAAAGGCCTTCAAGCTGGCAGCCCTCCAGCAGCTGCAAAACCGGTCCAGAGCTGGCAGAGCCAAGAGGACCCCTGAAATCCCATGGTGTCCCATACAAGGGAGTGCAAAAGGTCAGGTCAAAGCATGCCTGGGTGTTACTGGCACCCCGGGAGTTCAGCAAGACTCACGTTCTACAGTGAGGAAAATTAAAGAAAATATTTCATAGCGCAGCTGTTGCTAATGCCAAGGTAATACCTTTTGAGGCTGAGTCTGAAATTATTGGCTTTGCATGACCCCCATTTTTTGGAAAAGCTCATGCTTGGATGGACAGAAGATTCTTTCAGTCTTTTCCCATAATTTTCATTCTTTTTTCATCATTCTTTCCCAGTGATATGGGAATTTGGAGAGTTTCCTAACCTGATTCAGCTCTGATGTGATTCCTGCAGAAGACACTGGGATTTGTTGGAAAGGCCTGCTAGCTCAGGCCCAAATGGGAGCTGGTTTCCCATTTGCAGTGTCATTTCCATGCCCTTGACTTTGCCACTGCTTTTATGTGAGAACAGAGCATAAACAATTCACACCTCTCCCTCACATGCTGGCTTTGGATTTGCCCCTTCTTGTTCAGTGCCAGCTAAAACCAAACTGCCCCAATTTTTTGAACACCTGATGAATGTTGATTTCTTACCTCCATTCCAGAAGCATCAGAAGAACAAGATGTTCACATGTACCTTACTATATGTCCAGGCTGTTTTAAAACAGGATGTAAGATGCAACATTAGCAATTCATATTTAGCTCACTTGACCCAGGAATGTCATGATGAATGAGGGTTGGTAAGATGGCCAAGCCAGGCCAGCAGCTCCCTGGCTATCAAAGGCACAGACCTTCTCTCTCTCCCTCTCATCTCACCATCAGCAAGTTCAGCTCTCCTATCCCTCTCCCAGCTCCAGTTATCATGTCCCTCAAATATTCAAAAAGCCAACCAAGCCCTGCAAGCTCCCAATGCAGTCCATGCAGCAAGAGCAGGTGGCTCCAGAGAGATGGTAAAGCCACATCCACTACAGTGAAGGTAAATAGTCACGCCCTTGACACCTTGGAGTAGACCTTGCAGCCTGGTGGATCAGCATGGAATTAGGCCAACAAGAGCTTTATTCTCAGCTGAGCCAGGAAAGACCACTAAAGGACTTAATCCCAAATGGAGAACAGAATGTGTGAGTGTGTATGAGGAACAACTACTTCTCCTAATAATCCAAAGTAAAGTAGCATTTCCAGGATGAAAAGTTTTTTTAGTTAATCACTCTTGATTTTCCCTATCCCTCTTGTAAGCAAGCTTTTAGTTGAAAACTAGTATAAAGTATGCACCTATTATGCTAGATTTGTATATTGTATATATTCCTGTATACAGGGAGTGTATAGTGCAGTATATGAATAGCAGTCCCCATGAAGAAAAAAATAATCCTCCTTTTTTCTTTATGGATAAAAAATCCCATCAGTACCAAGTTTACACCTTGAGTGCTTGGTTGGACTTAAGCTTTTTTCCTAACTGCAGCAGTGACACTGTGTGTGTAATATCTCTTCTGCACTAACACCTCTGACAAATCCTCACAGCATGGTGGCGATGGCAGGGATGTCCTCTGTCATCTCACTGAACTCACAGTCAAGCCATTCTCCAGCAAAAGGCAAGGGAGAACCAACACAGAATCCTGGATGACAGGTCTCCCTCTTTTTCTGGCTGCATGGTAGCTCTGAAGAACTTTGTGTCAGGTTTCATATGAAGAACACTGAGCATTATGTGTTCTAGCTTGGGTTTTTATATACTTAGTGTTGGCACATTCTCTGGGCCTGTGCAAGTTTGGAAGCCATGCTAGTCACACCTCCTCAGCTATTCCAGCTCTCTGCCTCCATCCTCACTAGAAACAACCCGAGAGTGCTTTCAAGCCTAGCAAAAGATTGCCTTTGCTTTCTCCAGTGGTCCTCATTCCCACTCACTGGGATATAAATCTGTGTTGCTCCCTTCACCCTTGCCTTCCAGAAATACTGGTCACAAGACTGCAGTCTAAAGTGATTCAGTGAAATAATTTGAACTCAAAGCAAAACTGAACTATTCCCCACTATATCCACCTATCTCTTTGCATTCAAGAAAGGAATGGATGTGACACTTGGTGCTGTGGTCTAGTTGACAAAGGTGGTGATCAGTCTAAGGCTGGACTCCATCTCAGGGGTCATTTCCAACCTAAATGATTCTGTGATTCTGATTCTTTATCTGTACATCGTCCCTTTGTGGGTGGTTCAATTTTTTCAGCCTTATCCTTACTTAATGTCTGTGGATGCTCTGGCAACAGCTGAGGAGGGGGTGAGCAATGGGCTGCTGAGACCCCAGAGGAAGGTTTAGACTGGATTAATCCACTGAGGTCAATATATACTGTGTAACAACATTATCCCAGCCCAACTGCAGGACTCTCCTGGCAGCATGTGCTACCCTGTTCTTTGCCCTGTAATTGCACAGTATGACTTTCCATGACAAACCTGACTAAGAGCTTCCTACACCTGCCCACTCCCAGCTGCCTGCTGCTGTGTCCTTCCCAGCCACCTCCCCAGTGTGTGGATTCAACTGAGCATGTGGCTACTATCTAAAAATGGATGGGTGTTGTTTCTTTTTTTTCTCTTTTTCAGAAGGAGAGGAAGTGATTTGGGTCATTATAAACAAACATGCCAAGCTGAGAAGTGGTAAAATTGGAACTGAGAGGAAGGGTTTGGGGAGACAGGATGGAAACATATGATTAGGATACAACATGGAAAGACACCTGGAGAGGCTTGAGCTTCTATATCTCTGCAGTAACACAAAAGAAACTGGGAATTTCCTGGTGTAAAATATAATGCTTTTCTTTCTACTACTGGAATGCCTTTTGACACTTTGTTCTGTTTACTGCCTGAAATTAAAGTTGTGTAGGTTTTGGGTTGACCACATGTTCCTTGTAAAATATTTCTCTATTTTAACAAGTGAAAATTAGCTCAGTCTCTCTCTTCTTTCTGGTCCACTCAAAAGCCTCACAGGTGAAATGTGTAAGGTACAGCAGCCTGGACCCCCTCAGCTGAGAGTGATTGGATTCACATCCTGTGCTTAGCCACAGCACTAACCCTGGCTTCCACCACTCCAAGAAACAGCTTTTGAAAAATAACATACATTCTGAGGAAAATCAGGAGTCAGTATAGACGTTTTCTCTAGCCAGAACCTACAGCTGAAAGACTGTATCCTCTTCTTTCAAGCATACTGTGTCACAGAGATCTCCACATGTGGGACTCAGGAGTGTGGTTATGGGAGACAATGGTGGGTAGAGCCCATTCACTTCTGAGAATCCATATTCATGTACATGTCCAGGGTGTGCATGTTCAGCACATATTTTAGACAGCTGTTAGGCTTGCGTGACTTAGACAACATTTTAAAATGCAGTTTCTCCCTTTCCTCAGCACAGATGCATTCAAAGCTCTTAGAGTGATAAAATTTCTGACCATTTGCCTGAATAAGAGACCTTTATCATCTTTAAAAATCCCCTTTTCTGTTCCATCCCCCTTGCTGTCAGTATGGATGCTGGCTATCTGCCTGTTCCCACACTGCCACGCTGGACTTCCCCAGATCAGCAAGGACTCTTTCATTCCGTGTAGAAACTCTCACTGGCCAAAGCTGAACCTCTCAGTCACAGGTTCATGTCAGGGTTTTCTGGAAACTTCTGGAAACACTGTGAAGCCTTCCACAGAGCTGCCACATCCCATGGAGTGGAGAGGGATCCAGCATCCAGCTTGTGTTGGGCGAGCACTGGTACGTTTTCAGTAGGCGGAGGGCAGACAGCGAGCGCGAGAGCGTGGGATGTGTGAGCTGCAGCAGAAGGTTAGTGATGAATACCAAAGAATCCCAAAATTATGAGTTGTAACCCACAAGCGGTTCCAGGGGAGTTTCCATTCAGGACTGTGATTCAGCAAAGCTGCTGTCACAGGCAATAGCATATCAGCCTAAAGTCGCCACTAAAACCATCTGTGACAGTCAGCCTGTACTCAGATGTGTGGTTGCCTTGGCCCCATGGTTTTTCACTAACTACCATTTTCCTCTCACATAAAACATTTTCAAGGCAAGAAACCAAAAAACTCTAGGCTCTGGCATATCTGGTCTCAAAGTTAAAGCAGAAAACCCGTGGCAAAAGACATCAGGCTGCTCCTGAAGCTGCAGATTTGTTGAGAAAAGTCTCCTCAGGTGCAACCCGGCCTGGAAACCGGCAAGAGGGAAGGTGAGCTGAGCGTGCAGGAGCCGTGCGAGGCTGGCCATGAGATGGCAGCCTTCCCTTCCCCGCCGCCTCTGCATGCCCCGGCAAGATGTGCCAACACCGCCTCAGCACAGAGCACTTCTGTCTTCCCGGCAGAGATGTGCTGCCAAGATTTTAACAAAGGGCTCCCTCAAAAAAAAAAAAAAAAAAAAAAAAAAAAAAAAAATAAATAAAAAAAAAAAAAATAAAATCCAGCCCTGCTTTGCAATATATAGAGCAATCCTTTGGTGAAAACCTTCTCCTTCGTTGAAATAAAACCCCAATCCAGTAATTGCACATTTCCAGTGCATGCTCCCCCCCCCACAAATCTACCCACTGCAGATTGGCCCCACAAGTGAGCTTGGCAGTCCTGGGCTGCTCCAAGCATGGGTTCAGCAGGCACATCGCCCTCTCCCTGGTACTGCTTTGCACATGGCAAAGGCCTCTGAGGGCTGCCAGCCACATCTCACAGAGGAGAGCTCCATCATGGGCTGAGGGGCAGCAGGAGCTGGGCTGGACAGGCAGCATTCAAACATTCCCATGCTTTCAGTGCCTTCTGGTAGCACATTCAACATGATTCCAACAGAGAGTGCTGGCATGAAGGAGTACAGAGCTATTGGTCCCATGGCAATCCCCTTCAGGGAAATGGTTTGTGTTTCAGAGCCCATCAGGATTTACACTGTGGAACAACCTGTACTTTAAGAACACAGGGAGACCAGGCAGAGCTCTCCCCATGCTGATCTCACCTGTGCGTTGCTATCACAAGAGGATCCAGACAGATTTGGAAACATCAGGATATCTTCTGACTCTCCTGGTAGTTGTGCTAGTAGGAGTCAACCAAGGGCTGCACTTGTTCACAGAGACACTGCAAACCAACAAGGAAATAAAGAAAAAAATTCATCCACAGACCTGACTTGTCCCTTTCCTTAAACAGATAGAGTCACTCCATGAGCAGGATTGTGTCTATTTAAGCCCATTTCAATGAATTTTGATCTGAAAGTGCACTAAGGTGAACCTGGAGAATCAGCATTGCCTTGGATGAGTCAGAGCAACCCTCATGTGTCAGATGCTGACTTCAGTCACACTGCTGTGACTCTCGGCTCTCACACCTCTGCAGGTAGCAGTGTGATTTCAGTGGGAGAATTGCACAACGGTGCTCAAAATCTGCCTCGCTCCAAGGTTCTCACTCTGCCTCTGCCAACCCCAAGGTGTACTGGTATTACTGACAGCAGTATCTGACCTCTTGCAGCTTCAGTCTTTGCTGGGTTTACGTGTGAACAGAGGTCGGCCACTGAGCACACTGCTGACAACAAGAGGTGACAGGATAAATGAGCAGGACTTGCCTCCAAAATCAGCTTCACATATGCCACTGTACAGCTGTCTCAGCAGGAGTGTAAATGTGGCAGAGCCTGCTCCCCTCTCCAGGCTCTCCAACCTTCATTTTCAGAGGTAGATCCAGAATAACTTCATAGTCTTCAACAATGCAACTCCTAACACAACCTTATATAGACAGAGGCTGAATCTTTCCCTTTGGGTTTTTATTAATACCACACTTGATGACTTTCTGATTGTGCTAGAGAGTCCCTACGCCTTTCACTCTTTCTTCAGGCTATAAGTACAGCGGGCAACTTTAAAATCACGGGCAGCTGCCAAGCTTGTATACAGAAAACATTCAAATACAGATGACTTTTCACCTTTACTTGCCAGAGGCCAAATTCTTTCAAACAATGATAAACCTTATTTACCCAGGAAGTCTTCAAATCCTGTAGTGGGCCTAAAGGTCACGAGGTCTGAGATGACCTTGAAAAATGACTTTTATCTTGGTGGACGTCCTGGGGACTCAAGGCTTAAACAAATATGTTCTCATATCTAATTCTCCCAAAAGCAGATCTCTGGTGCCAAAGGTTAATGAAATATTCTGTGCAGACTTGTAGAGCTGTATGTATTTCCTCATAATTAACAGGGATTACTCCTAATTAATAAATACAGGTCTTTAGGAGGAGGATGATTATTTGGAACTTGAAGGATGTGCAGGCTTCCTGCAAAATGCATGACAATTGGTATGATGATTACACAAGATCAAAAGATGTAAAGCCAGAGGCAGAAGGAGGATCACTAATCCTTAGGTCTGAGCTTGGAAATTTTGTTATTTTGCAGGACAGCAAGGAAATAGCAAGAATATAATTGTACCGAGGATACTTCAGCGCAAAGCAGAAGCAGACTGTGCACAAAGCTGCAGCTACAGCTGCCCATGCCCACAGACCTAACATGCAGGCCAAGAAAACAAGGCAGCAGAGGCAAGAGACAAATCAGGGCACAGCATGAGAAGGGGCCTGCATTAGGGTCAGAGATCTGAACCCACCAAAAAGATGTGGAGAAGACAGGAGCAGCAGCAGAGTTAGGAGGCTGCAAGCCTCCAGTGTCCCAAGGCTCAGAATGAGTAACAGGCTAAGCATGCAGGGCTGGGTGGAGCGCCACTGGGCAGTCACCCAGCCAGGGCAGTCCCGCTGCAATTCCATTTATCTTAGGACATTTACTCCAGGGATTAATTGCAGCAAGAACCACAAAGGTAATAAGGAGCTTTTGAGACACCTGTGTATTGCTGGGCAATCCATGCAGATTCTGACCATGTAGATACTCTGGCATTGAGAAATATCTTCTTCTCACTGACTCTTAAAAGTGGCTTCCCTTTGTTTGTAACTGGAGCATCTCACTCCATTTGCTGTGACATTGCACCCTGAAACTCTGTGATACCTAACCCCACGTCTTCTCCTGTGTTCTTCAGTTTGAATTGAGCCTGGCCAGATGGGAGATTCTGCAGTGCACCCAACAGCTGCTGTGTTTCATATCCAGGGACTGTGGGTGTCTATAAACCCCCTGTGATTCTTCACCAGCATGGGTTATAAATATATGCAGGTAACAATCTGAGAAGTTAACTCAAGGACTCTTTCTGCAACAATCTTCCTTGTTTTCCTGCATGCTTTCTCTCCTTTGGCTCAGGTTTCTTTGGCTCTGACTCTGGTTTTATCATTGTTATCTGTAGACATGTATGTGCATCACACATGTAAACACTGGCATTTCTACTCCATCATAAACGCCGTTTTTATTGCAGCCAGAGTAGGCATTTAGAAGGTGCTTTACTTAATCTTTCTTCTGTATGTTGCAAACAAAAGGATGACTTCCAGGAACCACAGGCTGGTCTCAGGAGCCTGTTCACTGGTACAGAAAGTAGGAGAAAGGCTTGCCTTAAGACAAGTCTTCTGTTGCTGTAGATCAGACACACATAATGAGTTTGATGTTGAGGGTGCCTGTGAAGTGAATGGGGGTAAAAGAACAATTGCCAGCAAGTTGCATGGGGAGACACCTTGTCTCACTAATAGGATATGCCACATAGAAAGCTGGGTCTTAAATCCTGTTTCTGGCAAGGACTTGAGTACTTTATTTTTGTCTGAAAAGGGGATGTTTCCTTTCACTTAGAAACCACAGTTCTATCATATTTTTTATTCTGGAATTGGTCATTCAAGCCCTTTAAAATCTCTCCCAAAGAAGATCCACCAAAGAAGGTGAGGTTCACACCCACATCATCCTCCTGTCCATTAGCTCAACATTTAAAGCACAACTAAATATCACTGCTCCTCAGGCAGTGGAGGGAACCAAGCCCATGCTCTACAGGCCCTGACAGGACTGACCTGCAGGACTGACAAGGAGGAGAGAGCCATAAGTCACAAACCTGCCATCAATTACTGGTTGTGCTGACCCCTCACCATTCCAGTAAATCCTGCTGCTCTCACTGCCAACCTGGGCTAGAAGTCACAAAACACAACAGGACCAGAGAGGACAGACAAGGCAGATCCTGATGTGACAACACTGTAGTCAAGACAGATTCCTTTCTGAATATATGCTGGCAGAGCTGTGCTGGAGATAGGTTGGTCCCATTTGATTAAATAATGGCTGAAATTGGAGATAACCCCCAAACTGCCTGTTAAGCCTGCTTCAGTGCCCCATTCTTTCTTACTGCACTTTTCCCTTTGACCACATCATTAACCTTTGTTTTGGGAGGCAGCTCATTTTGCTCCACTCGGTCTCAGATTCATACACAGATGACACTTCCCCATGTCCTGCAGCTTCTCTGCATGTCTCTCCCCTTGTGTCTCTTCCCCAAGACATCTTTCTCCTCTTTCTGAACAAGGTGTTCTTGAAAGTTTGAAGTCCTCCTGTGTAGAGAAGCAGATCCTGATGAATCTGTGTAAATTTACTTGAGCACGAAGGTCAGTGGGATGGCAGGTGCCACCAAGGTTCAGTGGCAGCACTCTGAGCATTTGAGAGTTGTATTTCTGAACACAGCATCTAAACACTCTTGTGGCTCTAGCTGCAAATCTTAAAACCTTGCCCCACAGACAGCAGAAATCTGCTTTGGAGGGATATTGGCTCCCTCTGTCACTTGTATGTTTCCAGGGATATTGAGTGTTTTGCTGGTCCTCTGAAAAACAGGGACATCCAAAGTAAAAATTTTTCAACCAAGTACTCTCACTGAACTGATAAAACAAAATCTGATTATATTATTTTCTATAACGAGACACCACCATCTTGATGCAGATCATTAGCCATATTCAAGGCATGCAAACAGCAGTGTTACTCATCTACAAAAAAGATGTCACAGTCGGGTTTCAAGGGATCTTTTTCTTTTTTTTTTTTTTTTTTTTTTTGCTATATATCAGCAGATTACATAGAAAAGACAAAATTTAATGACAAAACAGGTCTTTGTCAGATGCTGTATTAATAGGGCAATGAGCATGCCTTATAATTCTTCATCAATCATATGTCACCCCAAATTTATGCCTGTAAATTCCTTCTCTAAATTCTTGTGGCATTTCTATTAATTTTATATCCTATCAGCTCACCAGTGTGTTTACATACAGTTTCCACACTTATATTGGTTTTGAATGCCAAAGAATCCTTGAGTCAGAAAGCTTTCTGAAGGATGGCCAATCAAAGGGCAGGCATTGCACTTGGTAGAAAATGGTAATAATTTATTTTCAGCTGAGGTTTCTTGGACATACATGCACACAGACATATCTTAGTTATAGCTGTGTCAGATAAATCTGGGAGTAGCTAGGCTAAGCAAGATTAATATGATGGTGTTGACAGGTCAGCTTTCAGTTGCAAGGTCCAAAGCTAAAAAATGGTTTGCAATATTCATTATATTCAGCCCTAAATCCCAGTTCTGGTTTTATTTGTGTGCATCACATTTTCAAGATTTCAGAGGTATGAGAAATTAATAGGAAGCTTGCTTGTGTGTGATGGCCAGTGGAAGCCCTAGACCTCAGTGTTTCTTTTTCTAATCATGCTTGATGCTATTGCAGGGTCCCTGGGGCACCAGGATTGATGGAGAGGAGAGGTTCCAGTGTGTTCAACTGAGCTCACTGCTCTGAGAGGATGGGACGACATGGTCATAGAGCATATGTGGAGATGGAGGTTTGCAAGCTCTCCTGGGTTTGCTGCTACAAACCTAGGCTGTGAAAGGTGATCTTACATGTATCTACATGGCTTTTTAGAACCCAGCTGTTATGCAGCTGACACTGCAAAGTCATCTTTTGAAGAATTGATGCATATTAACACTCCTCAGCATAGCACTAATAACAATAATAACCAACAGTAATGAAATAAGACCATTCTTTTGGGAAGGAAAAAAGTATCTTATATGGAGCAAGACACTGAAGAGATTTACTGCCAGAAAAAAATGATAGCGAATTGCTTTGAAATAATTTCTGAGGTGAAACACTTCCTTCTCATTGGGAAAGGTTATTTATGCACTTGGGAAGGATGCATCTACATAAAGTTTGTCCACTTCTCCCATTCTAATGGTTCTCTTTTAAAGGACACCACAATTCTTCACTCAATTACATATTTGTACTGCCTTGACTACACTAACTCTACAATATGTGCTTGATTTCTTCCATGTGTAAATGGTGATTGAAAGACTCAGCGATATGGGGTAGGTGGAATAATTGTTAAAGTTGTTCAGTTTGTCTTATTAAGACTTCTCCCTCCCCCCATAAAATTATTTCCACTTTATGATTGGACTTGCAAATGCCCAGTGTCTTTCTCAAACTGACTGAACCGTCCTCTAGCGAGTTCATCAACTTGTGGTTCATATTGGAGCTAGGAGAAGCAAGGCAGAGGTTGTTCAATGCCATCCCCTCAGAAGTCCCTCTGGCAGATCTATATGTTTACCCCACACTTAGCTTCGTTGCTTGATTGCCCTCAAAGGAATCAGCACTGAACTCTGGCAATATTTGGGAAATGGGTGTTCAACACTAGGAATTGGCTGGATGAGATTGGTTTGTTGGGTACACCCAGCCAAATGGATCCACTTTGAGTTGGCCATAGTGTCTGTTTAGACACAGTCTGGTTAGGCTCAATGATCTTAAAGGTCTTTTCCAACCTAAAAAGATTCTAGGATTCTTTGGCCTACAGGGAAATACTTCGTTTTTCCCCTGCAACATTGTGTTATGTTTGAAATTAAATGAATTTCTCTGAATGAGTGTACTCCACTGATACTGTGCCAAAGAGACTGTGTGTCATAAATTCTTCCCCCTTACTAACCACAGGCAGGTTGTCATTTGGTGGCAGTAAGGCAAATATGGCCTGAAGATGGACAGTATCTCTTCTTGGCCAGTACCACACTATCTCTGTGCAGCTTCCTGTGGAGCCTTGGGAATCTCTATCAACCTTTTTTGAGTGTTAAATGTTCTTATAAAAGTGAAAGTCAAACAAATGGCTCATGGAATTAAGAGAAATTCAGATTATTTTCTCTGTATTTGTTTTGTCTTTAATCCAAATGCAAGTTAATGCATTAAGTGAAGAATATCAAGTTCCCTCTCAAATTATTCCCCTTTATTTCCTAAATGCAATACAAATATATTTCAATATTATCAACTAAAAAAAAGTGTTTGCCTATTTCCAAATCCAAATATTTCATTCTGTATGCCAATGCATTTCACTGAACAGCCATTCAATTTAAGCTACACCCAATGCCTAAATAAGGTCTTGGCACTCCACTGCTTTTTGCTGTTGATTTTCCCCATTGCATTGAACTTTCTAGACAAACCATACTTCCTACAATGTGTCTGCAAGAGTTCCCTTAGTTCTGGCTACAGCTCTTAGCACAGACAGTTTATAGGAACATTTCTAAAAAAATACCAAAACAAAACAGAGGTTGATTTTCCTGAAGAACAAATACAGAAAAAGAAGAGAGTTATGAAAAATTCAGATTTTGTAGGAACTACAATTTCAGTAGAAGTCTTCCACCTGAGCAAGAGCTATTTGTCATACTGACAGTACACTGCAAAGCTCAGGAAATGGGCCTGGATTGTCACATGCCCTGGCCCTTCCACACACCATGCTCCCTCCTTATTCCTCTCTGTGAGAGCATTTGCCAGCCCTAGAGGGAAAAATTCCCTTTTCCTAGGAGGAAAGCAGGTGCCTAAATTACAGTGCAAAAGGAGGAACAGTGGAATGAACTTCCTGGAGGCTTCAATTTTTATAGCTCTGCTTCTGTGCAGTCAGAGACAGATAGGCAAGTGAGCCAGTAGTAACTGAAGAAAATAAAGAACAGACTGCTCTGAGTTTTCCTTTAATCTATTCACTCAGGCAAAGGTTAAATTACCATTTGAATACCACTGTAGAAGAGCTAATAATGTTGCCTTTATGTTCCAAGGATCCTCTCTCTTAAAAATACATTCTTTTCAACTCCTGTTAAGGAAAGCTGTGGTTCCAATCATCCCTAGGATGAAGATGCCTGTTTTTGCCATGCACTAGCTGCCTGTCCTGTTGTTCCCTCATCGATTTCCTGCAGTGCTGTAGGTAGTGATTCAGGAACAGCTGACTGTGAGTATATGTTCCTGTAGTTAGAAAGAAGGGAACTATACTTTGAGGTCTTTATGAAATTATGCCAAGTGCCTTGTGACTTTCAACTTCTGGACCCCAGGGAGAAATCTGAACCCCTGGCCAAGAGTTGAACAAAAACCAATGTACTGAATTACTATCCAAGAAAGCATTTTTGGACCACGTTTAAAGGTACACTCTCCCTCCTGATTAGAAGACTGTGTTTTCATTGCCATTTAGAATGGAATTAGCTATCTATGAGGTTATCCTGCAGACTTTCCAGGCTTTCCCATTGTAAGTTATATGTACACTAAGGAGGAAATCAAAACAAATGTGTATTTGTCTTCAGCACTGACAATGGTGTCAAGTGAAAGACAAACACAGCCAGAGCAGCAAAAGGAATAACAAAAGTACTTACAAAGAACTGAGCCAGTATATATAATTTTTTTAAGGCCTGGTAATTATTCAGCACAAGAATTCCCAGCTCTGCAGATTACAGTGGGAAAGGATTTGCAGAGCAGTGTGCAAGTGCCCAAGTGAGGACATCCTGTCATTGCTGCTTGCTTCCAACTTTCCTCATCCTCACAAGTCACTACTGACACTCCTGCCTCAGTGAGCCCGCTGGGCCTGTATTATGTCCTTCTGCAGTTGGTCTTACACTATTTTGGACAAGCAGCAGAGAATGTGTCACACTCACCAGGGACACAGCAGGTGAAGGAGTCCACCACCACTTCTCTGGAATGCCCCTTATGAGACTTCTCTCTGTTCGTGAGGATCAGATAGGCTGAGCACGCCTAAGAGGATTTGTGGCACCTCTGGGTCAGGCCTCTGGTTCTTTAGTCCAGCAACCCACCCCTAAAGGGAACCTGCATCCAGAGATTTTTATGAAGGCAGAAGCAAGGCAAAAGGCCCTCTCACATTTTCCTTCCATGAAGGTCGTCTTCACTGCTAGCTGAGGGTATTTACATACTCTGTATTCTCATTTATGAACTCCTTATGAAGATAAAGGCAAGCAAGAATGAGATTCTAGGGACAAATGTGCTGTAAAAAAATAACAGATTCTCACCCATACTCCAGGTCCTGGTGGCATGACCTCTTTCTCAGTTCTCAGGCCTTCCCAGAGAGGCCACAGGGAGACATATTTAGTACATTAATTAATGGCTGGAGTTGATGCGACTTGTGGAAATGGAGGACAGCCTGAATCTACTTACAGTTCCTGTTCATCTTTGTGTGCACCCTCTGTAATTTGGGAAGCTCCTCCTATGAGCATTAATTCCTCATCCCGAATAGCTCCACACCTATGCACTGTGCAAACAGACCAAGAGAAGCAGACTAGAAGGTTCCCAATTACACAATATCCCTGAAGAGCCCTTCCATGAATTCCCACAAAGATCTTGTGGCAACAGGTTTTGCAAGACAGTTCTGAGAAAGGTCAAAGACTTCTGTCTTGCAACTGAGTATGTGAAACTGTGCCTCCTCATAAATGCTGTCATTATTACACTGCAGTAGCATTGCAAACACTATGGCCTTGCACACACTAGGAGAAACTTCAGTGTTTCCTGTCATGGCTCAGCTCCACCTTTGGTAGCATTCCTGTGAACCATTGAACCAGCAGCAGGGACCCTGGCTTTTGCATGGTCAGCATGTGGCTACATGGAGGCAAACCCTAAAGAAGTACAGGCAAGAGCAAAGCTGCTGCATCTCAACACCTCACTTGGGCTAAACCCAGCTGGCTGCTAAAAGCTAGAGCTGCCTTTGCTGTCATCCCAGGATTGCTGACCAAGTGAAGCACACTCTGGACATCTTCCCCACAGACTGACCAAGCTGAAACCCATGCAAGATTCAGTGACAGCCTCTTAGAATGCCACTGAAGGGAATGCACCACTTACCTCATCCTTTTCTTATATACTTTAGTTAACTAGATACAAATCTCACCCTGAATGTAGCCAAGAAAAAGTAAATTGAACCCTCAGTTCCTCCTTTACAAAGAAAGGCTTAAACCATCAAGCTTTCATGTATTCAGGACTGCTTTAAGCATGCTGTGTGTAAAGGAATGGATTACTGAGCTGAGGTACAAGAATCCCTAGCCCTAAATTTATTATTCTCCTTAGAAAATAAGACATATTTTGAAACATTTTTTGGTATTGTACAGACTTGCACTTGCACAACACAGCTCTCTTATGTCTAGTAAGATGCTTCAGCTATTGGTAGAAAGAGTAGCTGTTCTCTTCTTTTCCTGGTCCCTTTCAGTAATACAGGAAAGCATAGAAAGCCAGGTTTTTATCTTTACGAGGTGGCTCACATGGCTAACCGAGGTATTTCAATTCCATTACAGAATTTAGCATGGCAGCACCCCAGTCGACCTTTGCATCTGTTTCCCCTCAGTGTGCATGTGACTCTCTGTTATCTGACAGCTCAGAGGAAAGGAAAGAGGTGCCTTCCCATATGGCAGCTTTGGGTTTTTTCCTGAAGACATTATAGGAAATTCTGATCAGAAGCTTTAAGCATATTATCCAGAAATGGTTAAAAAGTTAAGTTCTCTTTAGGCTTACATTGCAGTAGAGTACAAAAATGGTTAGCCCTGTGACAAAATGAGCATCAGATTTCAGCTTAAAGCTCTCAGTCTGGTACAAATCGCTGCTTTAATTGTTTTCAAACCCTTTAACTTATTCTTTGGGTTCCCCAGTAAATTAATCTATGCATCTGTCAACTCACAATGCTAAAACTCACAGGACTTCACGGCCAATTAAACTCCTCTGGCAGAGGAAGAACTCCTAACATTGGAGTAAATTGTATTAAAATCTAATAGGAAGACTTTCCACATTGTTACAGTGGGGGGGGGGGGGGGGGGGGGGAAGTGTCAGCTTGCATTTGGATCAAAGACACCTGCAAAAATGTCATTTTATCCAGTTAAAGATCTTATATATCCTAATAGTGTCTTTGCTTTTTGTGATGTGTTGGGAAGAGAAACAAAGTAGCTGTGTGAGAATGGATATTATTGACGTCTCATAGTCCACAGATTTGCCTCATATTGTGGTTTATGCTAATCTCCAACTGAAGTTATTTCTGTGGCTGGGGCACCTGTATGGTCTTTCTTCTTTTGCTGAGAACATATGAATTCATTTTGCCACACTTCCTCTACTTAAGCCATTCATAGGAGGTATTTGTGGACTTTTACACCTCCACTTGTGTACTTATGTTCTTGAAACAGTAATGTTGCTCTATTACATTTGCCTTCCTTTTTCATCTAGGGTTCAACTTGGCCAAGAACAGCAGAACCATTTGTGAGGGATGATCCGACAGAATGATCACACCACGTGATCCCATAATTCTCATTTCACTAGGAAATGGGGTTAAAAAATGAGCAGTTCATTAAAGCCCAATACTGGATTTACATTTTCTTTTCACAATATGTTAACAGCAACTGGATTTTTTAACTTTTTTTTTTTTTTTTTTTTTTTTTTTTTTTTTTTTTTTTTTTGCCCTTCCCTGGAACAATGAACAGGAGTTATCTCTTACATTCAAGGGAACATGGCCCCAAAACATTTCCTGCATTAATTCCCTATGGAGAAGGCAGGATGTTTAGGAATCGTGATGTTGAAGACAAAGGTTGGTCAAAATACTGCATCAGACCACTGCAGAAATGGAATAATGGCTTCAGTAATATTTTTCCATTTTTTGGAGAAAACCAAAAAATAAATGTAGTTCAATTTTGTTCAGTGGTGAGCCAACAAAAATCACTTTCTCCTCCTACAGAAGTCTGTTTCAAGTTCAGAACATGTCCAGGCAAGGGTGTATTTCTCACATCCCTGATCTCCAACATGAGAGTAACAAATTTTTGAAAAATCTGTGCCACAGTCAGTTAACACATACATTTCTCAGTGGCAAAGCAGACTGTTTGATCTTTGCTCTAAAGGTAAAGCACCATTTCAGGGTTGCTTGGCAGCTCTGTTTTCCTTCCCTTAGCAAAAGAGATGGATTCATTTAGAATTGCAGGCCACGAAGAAGGGAGCTCAGGTGTGGCAGAAATGGCAGGTGGCTGGAGCTGACTTGACAGCAATTAAATGTACAAATCTTTGATTAGGCTCACGGGAATGGAGTCATTAGCTACAGCGAATGGACCAGCTTGCTTTCCACTGCCTCATTAGCCATAATACTGATATTACTTTAAAAAGCCTGGAAAAAAAAGCCCTCCCATACAGAATTAGGAGAATTGAGTTTCAAGGGAAAAAAAATAAGCTAGTGTAAGCACTTTCTAGCCGAACAAACAGAGCCTGGCTTTTCTGGTCACTGACAAAAAAAGCCTCGTGTTTGCTGTACTGTGAGATAGCCCCGTATCCAGTGCCGCAAGCAACGATTCACAGAGATCAGCAAGTTGCTCTTGGCCACTGAAATTTACTGAGGACCTCATGAGGCAGTGTCCTGCTGTGCTCCAGTTCCGAGTACTGGTGCCTTTAACAACATCCTACCCTGCAAGTGGAGACCTTTGGTCAGTCACACAGTGGAATTATCAGGCTGGATATAAGTTGCACATAAATCTCCAAGCTAGCTGGCTTAGCCCAGGAGAAGATTTGGCTTGGGCTTTATTTATCTTCCCATAACATGACTGGTTGAAGAAGGGCTGCAATAACAACATTCTGCCATAAATTAACATCCTTCTGTCCCCAGATTTACCCTTGCTTTTTCATGGAAAGTTCATAATGAAATAATCTCTACCCACTTGCCCTTTCTCTCCCACTCTTCCTTTGGTACTCTCTATCCCACCACGTTAATTTTTCTGACCTGCTAAACCCGAGTCCTCCGAAAAAAATCAGAAGAAATATTTTCCTCCAGGGCCCTCGTGTAGGGTTTCATGCCAACAAGCTGATAGTACAAAAGCAGTTTGGGACACAGTGAGGGTAGTGGCTTCTCGCCTCTGACATTGCTCAAGCAACTGGTAGCACAGATGAAGCAGGGACAGAGGGAAATAATTTTTGCTATTTGGTGACAACGCTGCTGGGCCAGTGTTTTGCCCCCAACAGCAAGATGAGAAAAAAAAGATGCCACCTTCTCTAGGGATTATTATTTTCCTCTCATAACATGGGACACTGAACTGCTGTGCACTCATAACACCATCCCTTACTTGCATTTGAAATCTAGGTTCAGGTTCTCCTGTCCCAGCACTAAGACATGATTGCCATTTCCATTACTTGCTCCTTCCCAGGTTTCACAGGGATCAGATGCTACAAGAGAGCTACATGTCACAGGTGAGTTACCCATAACAGCATTAGGTAAAAAATTTCAATTTCCACATAGGTGTAGTTTGAGGATCTTTATGATGCCTCCTTGCAGTAGTAATAGCATACTTCACCTTCTTTAAGCATATTTGCTCCTCATGTGCTTTTTGAATATGTAGAAGCTAAATATTAAAAGGGACTGAGTTGAAAGGGATGTTTTCTCTGAAGAAGGAAGTTTGAGCTGTCAAAGAAGTATAAAATACGTGGTACAAACTGTCCTATGGAGTTACCTGTAGAGATAGGTAACTCCACTGAAACAGAACACCCAGCCTAGCCTCAGTGTGTCACCGATTCCCAAGGCCAGGTGAAACATCCCATGTTAGCTGACTAACTCACACTTCAGCTGAAAGACTCCTACCAGGAGAGCCTTTTCCAAGAGGAAAGACTCTTACAGGGCTGACTGTATCTTCGTGATCTGAGACAATATCTAAACAGCTCACAGAATCAACAAATACAGCTCAATCTCGTCAGCTGTGCAGCACCACTTTTCTTTCCATGATGTTGATGTGAGAAATACGAGGTGAGATTCAGTCAACAGTGTCCTTGTTCTATTTCAACAATTGGTGAACTTCCACATTGAAACAAAGTTCTGAAAAAAAAAAATAGAAATGGTCTTTGAGGGAGAGGAAATCCCAGGAAAGAGGGAATGAAGAAGAATAAAGATAAATTGAAGAGGAAGGAGAAAACGAGGAGAAGCTGCTAAGCAGCTTCAAAATTGTTCTACTGTAGAAAATACAAGCTGCATTGCTGTTGTCTTCCTTTGTGTACCTCCTCTGAATTTTAATTACAGCTGAGTGTCTAGGCTTATTGGCATTTTTACAGGTCTTCCTCAATTCTGACCTGCTTATGTATGCATGCAATTTCCTTTGCAGACCTGACCTAGAGTGGTTTCACCCTAGAATCAGAACTTTGATAACCCTTCACCACACCACAGGTCACTTTTTACATGGACATTAAAACCTCAAAAAGCTTTGACAGATGCAGAAAAGCATCAGCCCAAGTTACTCCCACTTCTCCTATGTTTCCTTATCTCAGCACTTGCTTCTTCCCAGAGCAGTCAGCGGGAGACTGACTTCGCTTCAGTCACAGTTTATTGCCTGATTTCTTAACTCTAGCTGCTGTGAGGATGGCATGGAAAACACTTTGGTGGGCTGCAATATCTGGAATTGCCACACAGAGTTTCCCTGGAGGTCATTAGTCAGGATGATAAGTGATTTAAAAGCCTTGGAAAAGTTCAGTCTCTGTCACTTATTATGACTTTTCCATCTCTAACTTCTGTGGCTCTGAAGAAAGTGCAAAATTTGTAAACAGTGCAGAAGAAACCCTTTCCAGTCAACTTTTATTTTTTCCTTTGCTTCCCATTCACAGCAAGTATTTTAGTAAAAAAACCCACTGAAACAGGAGACAAAGATTAGGCAACATCCAGGGCTGCAACTACAGAACTTTTAGTCCTCCACCATCATCCTGCCCAGCCAAAAGCTGTGTCAGAGCCAGCATGGAAACAGGAGGAAAATGTATTTTTCATCATGTGTTTTGACGCTACTTTAGGGCTTAGATGACCTGTTGGTAAAAATGCCTGTGTCCTGTCTCCATAACAGATACATCAGTTGTAAATTATCTGTCCAGTTTTGCCATTGTGAGTAGGGCCCCTGTGGGAATTGACAGTACTGTATTATTGTTGGTTTTGGTGGATAGTCTCCAAACAAAACCAGCTTCCCCACTGCTAGGGAGGGGGTAGTGCTGGTGTTGGGAATATTTCTATTTGGGACAGTTATGTATTTTGGGAAGAGATGAAGGCATGGGGTGCCAAGCTCTGCAGTGGGTGTCCCATGCCAGTGCAGGCAGGACCTGCCTGTACCTCTGCCAACTCCCTGCTGTGCTGCTCCGTGTCCTGTTACACGTGATGGGAGCCTTGGAGTGGGGAAGCGAGGCAATTTGTAGTCATGTTACATTTCCTACTTCAAAACTGTTTTTACAACTATTGGCCCAGCCTGTCCCAGGAGCGCTGGCCCGCGCAGCGGGCTGTGTTGTTTCATTCCTGTCAGCAGTGGGTCTTTTCTCTCTGCTCCTGCAGGAAGGCTTTTGTTTCGTGTCTTTCCTCCCTGCTGCATGCTGTGTCGGCCAGGCAGCCTGCCACGTGCTTGAAAGCCTCCTTCCCACCCCTCTGTCCTGCAGGGCCATAGCCTCCCTCTCAGCTCGTCCAGCAAACACTCATTAGGTGCTTTGGGTGCAGATGCTCAGGACCCGCTCCTGTGTCTGACCGCAACATGTTGTGTGATAAGAGGGTGGACACCTGGACAACAGCCAGTCCAAGCATTACATTACGGCCCTCTCTCTTATGGTGTTTACTTTTGTGACAGTTTCTCCTTTCAATCCTCATGTCTGCAATGTTGATCTAGGAGGGTGGCCATCTGGATCCCTGCCTCCACTGCCAACCCCATCTTCGCCCCATCTTCATCTCCACCTCTTCAACTGATTCTGCTAAGTTTTCCTCTGGCCTCTCCCCATGTTTGGTCTTGCCACAGCTGGGGTGATCCAGCTTTCATTTCTCATCCTTAATTTTTGTTGTCCTTAGGTTAGACTGACCACAAGGATCACACATAGATTCTGTGCCATGGCAGTGGTTACAGCCAAATCAAGACTAATCTTCAGCTATTAACAAACTGAGACCCATCTAACCCTCAGTCTAAAAAATGGACAAAGCCTATAGCAAGGGATATGAAGGGAATGCACAGACTCACTTTATTATTAGGATTGCCAGTCCTCGAGACACCCTGACCTAAGAGACATTGCCTCCATCTCACAAAGGGTTTGAGCTGAGCACAAGTGTCTGACCTCATCGGGGACCCCAGGGTGTGGGGTACTTTCAGAACACATTGCTGCAAGTCAAAAGAGCAGAGAAAAATCTGTATCCATTTTTTCTTTTCTGTTTTCTTCCAAAATTTTTTCTTAGAAACAAGAAGCAGCATTTCAGCCTGCCAGATCCAGCTATTCTATTCAGTCCTCATCTGGCCTCTCCACAGATTTTGCTGCCAGGGTCCTGGGCTCATGGGAAGTGTTTGTAGGACATCTGCACCATGGTGTGGAGATACATGCACTGACTAGGAGCGAGCAAGAGCTGGAACACATGAAAGTACAACTCTATCAGCATGGCTCTCTGCCCAGCCTAATGAGACCTGCCAAGAAGGGCTAATTAGCTAGGCTCAGTGCCACACTGATGTGACTATACCACTTTCAAGAACCAGCAAGCATCACATGCAGCTCACTTTAGCATGGAGATGCCATGTGAAACTGGACGGACTATATATTCACCGGCCTTCCCTCTCCAGAATGAACACACTGAGCTTCTAAGAGCCAACTGCACATCACTCTGTGTCCATTTGTGTGGTAAAGGGTTTTACAGCAGGATCTCCATGGATTGAAGCTTTGTGACACCCACGGTGAAAGAGCCCTAGATCATCTCCTTAGTGGAGAGGAAAGCACACAGAACATGAGAGGCTGGCTGGGGTGCCCCGAGGGAGCCCAGGGCCGGTGTTGTCTCCCAGCCCAGCCTGCCCGGCTCGCCCTGCCCTGCCCATGCCTGCCCTGCCCGCTGCCCAGTGGTGCTTGGCCACCTTCCCTCGCCTTGGACCCTGCTCAGGCCTTTCTGAGGATCCCTTCCCTGCCTTGACGAACTGTCACACGTTGTGTTTTTCCCCTGAGCTCTGCTGCTGAACAAAATGCTGTCTGCAGCCTCTCATGCTCTGGGGGGACACTGACAGCAGGGCACTGGTTCCACAGTGTCTGCGGTTCCCCACAGCCATAGGAGGGTGGAGAAATCTGCTCCTAAGGTGCGTAAGAAGGCAGTGAATCATAGCAGCAGCAACCTCTTGTTTACCAACACCTCACTTTGTAAAGATTTCTTTAACACAGTAGCTTGTGATAGTCTGGTTTCCAGTCGAGACAAGCTAAGCCCTGGGGGCTGCTGCCTTCCCCCTTCTCAGCTGGGGGAAAGGTTCCTCTTGGCTAATGTAGGGAGGATAGTGACCATGGAGAGTGATGGCCCCAGCTCCTCTGGTAGATGGGCCCTTGTGCAAAACACACTCACACACTCTCTCTCACACACACACACACCACACACACACACACACACAGGTAAGGCTACTCAAGGAAAGGCTCCAGAGATCATCCCTTTACTTCCCAGGTCCATCTGACAGTTTAGCAAGAGTAAAATAAATGAGGAGTGTATGGAGGTAGTAATATTCCTACCTTTGGACCATCATGTTGAAGTTTAGCAAGAGGGAAGTGTGGGTTACGCACACAGAGAAATACCATGACATATTACAGTGCTGTGTAGTGCAAGCAGGCAGAGCAGCAACTTGTTACCCTGACTGAAGGCCAGAGTGTAATTAGTGTAATTACAATGCCTCTGGCTGAATTCACTCAAGGAGTATGGCATTCTCTGTGCCCTACAGGGTAATGCATAATCCCAAATACTTCTTCAGTTGAAAGTGAACTCTGAGACACATTTGACCCTGGCAGTCTCACAGCCAGGGTTTTACTTAATGGTATTTGTCCCCAGCTCTCCAGAAGATCCAGTTGGTGCCACCAATACCTTTACTCAGTTTAGCACTTTTGGGGAGAGCTTGCAACACTTCCTCTTCGGGGGAGTTGCGAATGGGTCAGGGACACAGGGCCACAAGCAGCAGCAGCAGCTTCCTGCATACAGGACAGTGAGAGAGCAGCAGTGCTCAGCTGGCCCACAGCTGGGCTGTGCCAAAGGAGCCCAGCCCCATAGCTGCTGTCCTGCTCTAAAACAATAACTATTCAGGGTGGCTCCAAGGCCTGGTCAGCCATAATCCCTTCCTTACAGCTCTTGTTGGACCTTCATCAATTGCTAGTTTTCATTGCCAGCTCTGGTCCCTCATCACTTCCCGCCCCACACATGTACTGTTCTGTGCAATTTCACCTCACTTCCCAGAAAAAATTAATTCTTGATATTTTTTTTTCCTAAAGAGCAGTAGGAATAACTGGCTTTTGAATTCTGCATGGAAAGGCTACAATTACAAAAAATATTTGGGGTTGACAGGAAATTAAACTGTATTTTCTTGGTAAAACAATAAAACCCCAAAATTCCAGTTTGGATCAAGCATAGTGTTTGGTTCAACCTGAAACAAAACACTTCATTTTTGTGTTTAAACTTTTCACCCCTTTTTATTTATTGCAGGCAGGAAAACCTCAAAACAAAAACAAATGTTTCAAACTGAAAAGCTGAGCTGTTTCCCTTTGAAATCATCACACTGCATTGACTGCAATTGCATTTCTCAGAATTACCCTCTTCGTCTTTGGCTGAAACTCTTTGCAAAATTTCAGGCTTAATTCATAAAAAGTTTTATACAATACCAACCAATATCCCAAGGATTTCACCTGGCCCCACTTACCTATCATTCGAATTCACATCCTGAAAAATTTTGAAAAAATAGGGCTATTTTGCCAACAATATTCTTAATACCAATGCTCTTTCAAAACCATGTTAATCTCAAAAATGCACTGGTGTTCTCTTCATAATAACTCATGCAGGGTTGAAAGAGAGAAGTCTTTCTTTTGGTGTAGTCCTTATGTGCCCTGAATGCAAGGCCAAAGGGCAAATGTCAGCTTCTATCTCTGGCCTCTGCAGGCTGCAGCAGGGATCCTGTGGCTGAGCTGGCCAAAGTGCCACTTCACATTGGGCATGAGGCAAGTGGGATCCAGCTGTGTGGTGCCAGGAACTGGGTGCATCTGGAAATGATCTTCACACTTAAGCCCGGGAAATAAGGAGCTATTCACCTAATCTGCTTTTGTCTTCCACTGCTTATCAACCAGTGAGAAAGTTTAACTGTATATGTGGTTTTTCAGGCTTAAAATACGTTTATGGGTTTTGTCTATAAGGAATAGAGGGAAAATAGCCTCTTCAATTGTTTTATTGTTTCCATTTCTAATTGCACATGAAATAGCAGAACAGGGAATAGATTTGGCTTTTGACCCTAAAAACACTCTAGGGCAAAGATCCCATCTGTTGTGCATTTTAACTGAACCTATTCACCATTTCTGGTAACATCTGAATATGTTAATGCTGTAAAGAGTGGAAACAGCCTTCAACATGGATCTCTGTGCCTCTAAGCAAAATGGTGTCTTCCATATCCTTATATCTCTGCTGAATCAGCCAGATCATGAAACACATATAAAGCTGCCTGGTCATAAGCTGATATGCCACAGAATGAGAAGTTAAAAGGAGGAGCAGAAGTGAAAGAGTTAAAAAAATGCTACAGCCTCTCCCAGTGTTTCCTTGGGTGGAGAGTGTAAAGGTTAACGATTTCTAAATATTCAGGAGTAATAAATGATCTGAGTAGTTTTCTGGCGGTACCTCATGTTCTCAGAGAAACAAATGCTTCAACGATATGCACCATTTCAGAAGAATGTGACAGAAGAGAGAGAGAGATTTATTTTAAAAACTCGTGACGATCTGTCTCATCACTGATAATAAAGGTGCAGGTTCTTTCCATCCAGAAATATCACCAGGTAAACAATGAAGAATCTAGTGCATTGGGATTTATGTCTCAGAAGGGCTTAAAATTATTTTATATGAAGGTTTACTGTTTCCTTCAAATGCATCTACAAAATTCTCACTTCCTCCATAGAGTCTTTCTCCTCCTCCTCCTTGTTTTGGCAGCACACTGGTTGTTATTCCATTCAATGATAAAGAAGTCAGCTGTAAGGAGCAAACGGGTGCAAAAAATCTTCCAGATATTCGAAATGTGGTCACTCTTGTCCCCAGCTATGGAGGACGGCTGACTTATGTGGAAGATAATTGTCTTTGCAGCTGTCCAGTGCCAAGCTTGCATGAAATCAGTCAATCACTGAAGAAGCTACCAAGGGAGTCAAAGAGAAGACATCCCGAGGCTGAGATGTTGAAAATATTTTTTCTTACTTCCTCAACAAAAAGGGAGAAGACTCTTATCTCTTATTCACCATTTACCTCAGGAGTAGATAAAGAGAAGAGCCAAGGAATGTGGGAGGTCAGGTTAAGACCTGGAATGGAGCACAGCACTGGTGACCCTTCTTCTCCTACATTTGGATGTGAGGCTAAAAAGGGGGAAGGAAAAGGGATGCAGCCTGTGGCCAAGATAAGCGTCAGTAACATGATTTGTAAGTGATGAGGCAGCAGCAGTAGGAAACAGAACACATGGGTAAAGCAGCTCCTGGGAGAAAGGGCAGATTAAGGTTTACCTCCCACAAAATAGGTGCAAGAGTAATGTGAGGATGGGCTGAAATATGACTCTCAGGACCTGGCTGAGATTGTAGGAGATGTGCAAGTGATAGTGATAGTGATAGTGATAAATATATGTTTATTTATTTTAATCTGGCTGACACCTGGGCACGTGACTAATGGAAAACCCACAAACTGAGAGCTGATGCTTTAGCACTTTAGCAAAATATATCCCCGTTGAGGGAGCAGGATCTGGTGATGCTGCTTGCATTTACACAGGGATGCTATCTTTTAACAAGCGTTCCTCACCCATGAGCAAGCAAGACTGGGGTTTCTTACACAGCAAAAGAGAAAGCAGGAAAGGCCTTCTGAAGATTCGGGGAAACATGGATTAAGTCACTGTGGTTAATTATGTAAACATTAGAGAGCCCAAGTTAGACTAGTATCCATGGGGAAGGACCCCTGCACATCAGATCTTAGCTTCTTATCTGCCAATTTCAGTCTTTCATTCACCTCCAAGTGCACTTACACTGTGTACATTGACCTAGGTGGGTGCTAAGTACTGTGACAATGATCTGCATCAGTACATACTACACCATGGGTGTGACAGCGCCCCTGGCTCTGCAGACATCCCTTAAGGTCATGCCGAGTTCACCCAGCTGCTGCTGGGAAACCCTTGGCTGAAGATTTAGTGAAATACCACGGGATCAGCCTCACTTCTGACCAAACCCTTACCTGTTGCTGGTGTGGCAGGAGGAGAAGCAAGGGACATCAGCCAATTAGCTCCCAGCTAAAGCACTGGGGTCTTCCCATGGCAAGAGAACCAAATACTGTTTTCAGAGGGGTTTGTTGTGACAACAAATCTACTCATGGATCCCTCAGAAAACCTAAAAAAAGAAAACTTCTTATACAGCACTGCATTTTAGCAGAAACTGTGTGACTGGCACTGAAATGTGAGTGGTGGGAGAAACCCTTCCCTGTGCACTGTGCACAGGTTGGTCTGCTAGAACAAGTCCATGGCCGAGTGCTCTGTGCATACCTCTCTTGGGTAACAGCTGGGCTGAGGTCCAAGGAATCTGTATAAAACATGCTCAGGGCTGCTCAGCCAATTAATCTTTTGTAACTTGGGGCGGGGGGGGGGGGGCGGAGGGGGGGCGGAGAGAATGGCATGTGATCATGTAATTAATGGTTGGCTCCTAAGGTGTGTGCACTAATTAAGGTTCAGACCTATAGTTGCTCAGCAACTGTGTTTGCAGCATTTTCTACCACTGAAATACTTGACTTTATGGCCTGAATAAAATGCTCTTTCAGGCCATTTTGTGTGTCAGTATTCCTCAGCCAAGAAGGGCAGAAGCAGACAGAACAGGCAAATTTCAGCCTAGAGCACCCTCTGTCCATGTTGGCCAGGATGAGTGAGATCTCTTGCTTTCCCATCCAGAGCCCTGCCTTGAGTGCTGGTAGGAAGCCATGGAAGGTTGTTGTGCCCTTCAAGAGCTCATGCTGTCCAGTGTGTTCTGCAAACCATTGCTGATTGCAGGAGAATGGTGGTACCAAGGGATTGGGGATCTCTTCTCAACACCATTGCAAAGCAGCAGTATTCTGCCTGAGTCTCTTCAGGCTTGTTTCTTTCTGTCTTTGCCTATCACCTTCAGCCTGTCACTGTTTCAAGCTTGTCTTCTCCTCTCTGCTGATTTCTCTCAGCCCTCAGCCAACGTGCTGATTTTCTTGCTTGTTCATCTCAGGTTCCTTTGGCCCTCCCCTCCACACACCCCTCTCCCTCAATTCCTCAGAGTCAGCAAATGGACAGGAGAATGGTGCACACTGAAAGAAGGCAGGAAACACCCAGAGAGATCTATGATGAGACTAGTACATCCTGTGCCCATGACTGCAGGGAATTGTGTGTTCCACACCTCCTTCCATAGGGAGACATGCTCTACATGGTCAGAGTCCTTTGCTGCCAGCAGTCAACAAGTAATTTTTCAAAAGTTTACAACTTGGCCAGACTTGGTGCAGATTATCCTGGGGACAGCAAGAGGTACATTTCTGCTTCAGAGGCCCTCTCCTGACAAATTTCAAACCTTTTCCCCATGTCTTATAGGAATGCAAGCACTTCAGAAAGAAAGTTCACCAAGATGTAATACAGACTCTTCCCTTAAACTCTCAGAAGTCCTTGGAACAAGGCAGCAGTATTGCAGACTGACACTTGACATGGATAATGTCAACTTGCTCTTTAACAGCCCAGTGATGTAATAAAACCTGCATTAAATAAAAACCTGCATTATAGTGGGCAGTGTGAGGGTAGCAGGGCAATGATATTAATGGTATCAACACACAAGACAATACCAATTTATTTAATACTAAACTAAAAGGCATTAGGTGGAACTGAAACTGGGAGTTGTACATGACAGCACCAAGGTCTAAAATGGGATAGACCTTGATGGATGGATCTGTTATACATCGACAAAGAGAGCAGGTAACCCCTCCCTAGGTTTCATTTTCATTCTTTGCATAATTTGCTGAAGTTTAATCAAAATAAGACACTTTCCTCACCAAAACCCTCAGCAACCAGAGTGACTAGTCCCCCCAGCCCTTGTGCTGGACTACAGCCAGGGACATACCACCACTGTGGCTCCCAGGAACAAGCACATGCCAGAGGGTAAGTTTCTCTTGTAACTGTCAATGGACTGTACAGTCAACGTTTTACACCTACAGTGCATTGTGTGAACTGAATTACAATACTTTTCCACAAAATCATTGCATAGCTCTCAGACAGTTTGAACTGGAAATTCACTGTGAGAAATTAAATGTTTGGATTTTTTCCACCCGTCCTCTCAGGTGCTGTTGGTGCTTGCCCAGCTTGAACAAAGTACAGGCTGTACTTACTTGTGTTGTTTGAGATGTACTCATTGAGGTTTTCTGTCAGACTGCTAATTTCAAAGGACATCTCCATGTTATATATAAATAATTAAAATAACCCATGTCATTCATAATTATTTCATTCAATTCCAGCCTTCTACTATCTACATTGGAAGTTTTATATGGCCTGATTTAATGGAAATTCAGCTTTTTGGATCATAAAATGGAAAATTTTACCATCAACAAGTTGAATAGGATTTTGCCATATTTCACTATCTCTGAAACTACCAATCATAATTTCTCTGGTTAAGAATATAATTGGATATTACAAATGTTATTAAATGACACAAAATATAGCCAAGAAATGCATCATGATGGCTATAAAGAAAATTGCCTTTCTCTGTGTTCAGAGGCTTGGGGGAAGAGCTTTTAAGACTGGATGAGGGGATTTTAAAATTAGATTTTACTTTTGAAATCCTCTTCACCTTATCACAAATGTGATAAAAGTGTTTTTTAGCTGTCATGACATGCCTGCATTTTACTACTAACTACACGAGGCCATTACAAGAGTTCTAATGCATATGCTTGCTGATTACATACAGAAATGTCATTGTTCCATCCAAGTGAGCAGTCATTTATTTTGAGACTCGTTAATTATAATAGGACAACCTGGTGGAAATACCTGAGATGATCTATTGCTAAGTTCAAATGCCTGAATTAATTCTGTTGGCTTCTCAAAAATCATCATCCTAAATACAGAATTCAGTGAATACAGAAGGGCTGGAATTTGCTATGTATATGAATCTAAGTGTTAAAAATCACACCCATAGTCAGCCAAAACCTAAGTTCTTCCTCTAGATTCTTTTTGTTGTTTATGAAGAGAAAATTCAATCAATCCAGAGGGAAATTGCTTCCAGTTTTATTTAATGCTTATCTTTGGATAAGTGTTTTCTCAAGTTGCAACTCTCCCTCTCTCTCTCTCTCCCTCTCTCTCCCTGCTCCCTCTCCCTCCATTGATGATGGAAGAGATGCCTAAATCTTCAACATCCAAAGTCACTTGGCATAAGTTCTGTGTTTAAGCATGTGCATACTCTGGCTTTAGTCTGGTTACTCAACTGGATGAAACTACAGCCAAACTCAAGCACCCACTTGTTCTGGAAGTGATTTTTTCCCTGTATTCGGCACTGGTGAAAGCTGCACCATGAATACTGTGGTATTTATGTCCAGTTCTGGGCTCCTCAATTCAGGAAGGACATTGAAGTGCTGGAACAAGTCCAGAAAAGGGCAGAGAAGGCCCTAGAGGGTAAGTAATTCTGTGAAAACCTGTGATGAGAAATATGGACATAACTTTTAAGTGAGAGGCACAAGTTGCTTCCCATCCTTTGTGGGAAAAGGCAGTAAGACCTTGGTCCTTTATTAGTTCCACTGACTCCTGTACCCAGATGCATTATATGTGAAAGTGCAGGTCTTCCTGTCCAGCAGGAAGAGCAAGTTTCAATCAACATGGGATGCAAATGGATGCAAATTATGCACTTATCAACCTCAAACACTTTTCCATGAAAATAAGGCAACACACACACCCTTGCTGTTGCAGGATAGTTTGCAGCTCAGTCTTCAGTAGATGTGCAGAGCAGAACTTTCTGAATTACTAAGTGATGCTTGTCTCCAAATGTCTTTGAAGAGTATTATCTTTGATCATTTTTCAGCTGCATCTCATATTTCACAAGTCTGTGAGAGAGTTTTTTCTGAACCTACTTATATAAGTTGCTGTATTTTTGCAATTCATACTTTTTTGCCAAGGAAGATTACTCTCTCTGTAGCCAGCAATGGTCAATTGATTTCAAGAGCAAATCCTGTTGGTACTTAAGACCGAAATGATTAGACCCCTTGTTATCAAAGTTCCAAGGTCAAGTCATCATCAAATATGACTGATTACATTTTCTAATGGTTTTTCTATGCTCATTAAAGTGCATTCAAATATTCGGAATCACCTCTGATCATGACACTCAAAACCTGCTCTGATGGCTCCTGACAAGCAGAAATGTATTCTCTAATCTTTAACCACATAAACAATAGATAACCACTTCTAATTGGGTTCAAATTGATTTCAGGTGGCTTCAGAGAAAAGCAATTTCTACAACAGATTAACCTTTTAATTAATGTTTATTAAGGATATTACCAGGTGCAGGAATCCTCCTAAAGCAGAAAATTACACTTCATTGACATTCATTTATGATAAAACAGTTGATCCATTCCCTGGTCATTATTCATGTATTTATCATCATTTTTTGCTTTTCATAAAAATGCCATATACTCTAATTAGCTATTGCAACACTGTGTGTTTTAAATACATTGTTCCATATTGAATGGAGGAATGGGCATATGAAGATGCCCTTTGGCACAAGTTTTTAGAGAAGGAGCCAAGTGTGACTATGACATATAACATCAGCCTTCTCTAAAAGCTTGTGGATACCTCATTCATGAATGAAATGCAAGCACATGAAGAACTCTATCAGAGCTCACATACCATAAAGAACTTCATCCACAGATGAAAGATAGACTGTTCTATTAAGAAGAATGCAACCTGGGCTCCTGGGCTGCAGAGGTATTTCTTTACCATGTTTGTGGTACATTAATGCCTCAGTAATTGAGTCTCTGAATCTAAATTGCAAAATTGCAAGGAAAGTGATTTACTAGATATGTTTCAAAATTTCCAACTCCTTCTATGGTTTGAGGTGATCCACCTGAGGCTGATGGTGATACCACCTCTGAAAACATCACCAATTCTAAATTCGGGGGAAAAAAAAAAAAAAAAAAAAAAGTTCTCCCCAAGACACAGCTGCCATGGAGAAGGCTGGCCCTGGCTGATAGAGATGCAGACCTGTACATACCATTTGGCTTTGGTGCCAGGATCAGACCCTGACCCTCTTTTCTCTATTGGTGTAGATAACAGCTCTGTGGCTATTACTAATTTGCTGCTGCCCAAACACTTCCTGCAGCCTCAGGCCAGTCTTTCAATGAAGAAATTGACAAACCTTGTTTTCTCAGGAGGTTGATTTATTTTATTTTGTTATAACTGTGGAAGAAGTCACTCCCAAGCATTGTACATTGTTTCTCTACCCATGGCTTTGGTTCAGCAAGCTCCATACACAATTCAGGCACTAACTAAAATTTTTTTCTTAAAACTTCTCATTGTTCCACTGTATGCTTACCATTCTGTAAAATTATGTCAATTAAAAATTAAAAATTGCAGAAGTCTTTAGTTCTCTCTAATGGTATAGCTTGTATTTGTCAGTGGAAAGGTTTGTTCAGTGACTGGTGGTGTATGTTTTCCCTTCAGCATCCTTTCTTACCTTCTTAGTTCCAAATACAAACAATATTTCAAGTGGTAATACAAATGTATTTAAAAAAAACATGGAAAGGTTGATACTGGCTTGTGGAGAAATCCTGGGAATACCTGGGGAAGGACTCTTATCCAGAAATGGGAGAACTTGGTCAGTACCTGGCTAGAGCATTTCTTCTAGAAAGCAAGGGGTTTTCCACCGGGAGAGTCAGCCTTAGTTTGGAACATCAGAAGTCACATCAGAAGAGCTGGCAGGAGCTGACAATATTCTTCACATCCCTTTGTGACTGATAAACTACCTGGAAAACTCCCAGCAAGTGTTACCTTTTCTCTGTTATCTCAGCAGGGGTATCCCATAAGCTTCACTGAATATGCATTTCTGGATGGATATCAAGCATACAGACAAGCTAGTCACAAACCAGAACAGGCCATGAAACCTTCAGGGATCTCCTACAAGTGTCTTAGAAGTTCAGGCAGAGGAAATCCCATTTTAAAGGTTATCTGAAAATTATATAGAATTATAAATATCTTCCTAAATTTCAGTACTTGGGTATATCTATTTACTAGAAAGATTTTCATACTGAAATAAATTGTAAGCAGGCTGGTAGCACTTTTGTTCTTGTTTTAAATAGGCTTTCTGAGGCTACAAAATTCTATCAACTTCCTAAAGAGTCCTATTTTCAACCAGTTTAAAATTAAATTCCTCCTACCATTTACATTCATTTCCTTTGATTCTTGAAAGTTTGACAGTTTTTTTTAGCTATCCCAGAAATGTGGAGTTCATTTTCATCCATTGAAACACAAAGGAGAGTTATTTTTCTCTTTGTTAAACTTATCTGAACTGCAACATGAGCAAAGTGAACTCCTCTGCAAGACTTACACAAGACCACTTAAATAGCACAAAGGAAAAATATCTATGAAGCTGCATTACGAGGCTCTGCTTAACAATATGCTGCTTCCTGATTAATATAATTCAACTGTAATGCATGAATAAATTGTAATTTAGATGATTGCACGCATGTACTATCATATCAGATCTAAAATGAGACACTTAGATAATCACAGCTTTCTCTTTTTTTGTCTTTTTATTTTTTTTCCTCTCCACATTTTTCTCCCTTCTAACAAGGGGATTTGTATGTCATACCTTATTCTAAGATTGTCTGCAGAGGCAGGGCTAGTTACAAGGCAGAGCAGTGGCAAATCAAGGTGGAGGGGGGAGAAAGGACTACAGAGGCACAGATGTAACTGGCTTTTTGGACAACTAGATGCATGTTGAAACCTGTTAAGCAGAAAGAGAAAGGGAAAGTAAGCTGCTGTTGTTAAGGCACCACCCTGGGACACAAAAGAGCTGGATTCAAGTTCCTTCTGTGCAAGAAAATTCCTCTGACTCATCAGACGCGTGTTTTCTGCGGTGGTTTGTGGCATAGCAGCCCCAGGGAGAACTGAAGTAACACAGGCTTTGAGGATCTGTGAACTGGGTTGCATACCTTTGCAGGGTCCAAGTACATTGCAGTGTCCTGGAACCAAGCTTACAGATTGTCTATCCTTTACTGCTTTTGTTCCAAAGAATCAGAAGTTATTTGGACATCAGAGCCTGGCAGTGCCACAGGTGCTCCAATAGGGCTTGGTGCAGGGCTGAACCATGGATGTAAGGCACCAGGGATATAAACTCACAGACCCTGTAGTTGATGAGTATTTTCACTAAGGGAAAAGTGACATAAAGAACTGGTGAAGACCAATTACTTAATGGAAACTCCCAATGTCATTCTGTTTTTCAAGCACAGGACCTGTAGTTCTCAGATAACAATATTGATTGTGTAGGGAAAAAACATCATAAGCCTAAATTGATGCACTTTATACATTTATTTTGGAATAGCTGTTAACTGTTTGGTCACCAAATTGTTGGAAAAGCAGCAAGAAACACGATGATTATGGGTAGGTTACAACATCACAGTGTTGATGATGGCTCTTGGCTTGGCCAGATCATAGATATTTCAGCTGAAGAAGTTGTTGACATAGGATAATCTTGGGAAAAATTGCTTTAATTTAGTTAAATGCCATCAAATTTTTTCATGATATTATAGCAAATACTCCAGTTGTGTGTGCATATTTTACTTTGTGGTTTGCCAGGCACTCTAGACATGGTATCATTACAGAGAGAACCACAGAAATGCTTTAGATTCTTTGGAAAACTGAAGAGAGGAAAAAACCTCAAGAGATCCAAGAAAGGGTGAAAAAAGAGATAAAGAGAGAATAGGCGGTTTGTTATCCATCCTGTTCTTGGAAACTGAACCAATGGGGATAAGACAACAAGGGCGGGTATTTATAAAGCACAATAAAAGGCCTCTGTGCAGCCATGTCTGTGCAGAGCAGATGAGCAGTGGAGTTCTGGGAAGAATTACATAAGGCGTCTTGTGTACACGTGCCCGTGAACACAGAAACCCTCATTTGCACACATACCCACACTGCATGCCCAGATGATGCCCCTCTTCACATAAAAAACCTCTTGGTCTCAGTCAAGAAACTCCACAAGCACTTCAGATGCAACACATGAGAAGTCCTGTTTCCTATAGTGCCAAATCACCCGAGTCATAAGCAGCCTGAGAGCAGGACTGTGAGCAACTTTTCTCAGAAACAAGGCTATTTAGCCTGGCTTCAGCTCAAGAAAACCAAGAGCAATTATAAACAGGCATTTAAGTGGATGTTGTGGACTTGACAGACTGGAAGAAAGGCAGCTTACATGCACATCTATTCAAGAATACTGTAAATTAGAGAATCTGCTGACAAGATGCCTTCAGATGGGTTTGTTTTTAGTGTCTGTAGCAGCTTGTCATGTGTCACATCTGCAGTTCACACAGCTTCCAAAAATCTCAGGGTCATTCTTGTGTCCAAGTAATGCCTAGACTGCATCTTCTCTGAGAGCTAAATGTCAACAATTAGAACCATTTGAGTACCCCAAAGCTCTTGCACTCTCATCCCCTCTCATATTCCTTCTGTCCAGCCTTTAATTATTCTGCTGTGCTGACTACCTAGCACAATAATTCCTTCATCTCAACCTTTAGCCTTATCTCTGGTATATGAATATTGTCTGGATATGCCGTTCCAAAGGTGCCCTGTTATGCACCTGTTTTCTTCTTCCTTCCTTGTACAAGCTTCCAAATCTTTAACTGTTCTCCTTGACAGATGCAACAATCTGTCCTAAAACAGTTCTTGATTTTCTTTACAGCTTTTACAAAATTATCCTCTTTTTCTCCCCCTGAGTTCTCAGAAATAAGTGATCAGAGATGTGTGACGAGATGATGCTAAAAAAACTTATTTTCTCCTTCTGTCTGTGTGACCCATAAACTTTCTACTCAGCCTTCATGTCTTTAGACATCTTTACAACAGAACTCCTCTGCCATATTGCATTCAGCTCCATCTCCTATCTCTGCCAACATCTACATAGGGACAAAACCCAAATCCCCATCCACACCAAACTTTTTCCACAGGCATAACACCCCATTCATGTTGCAGAAGCAAATGAGAAGGACATGAGCGGTTTCTGTTGGTACCCCCAAGATCACTGACATCTGCACTGTATAATGAGATGTGAGTCTCAACTCCCTCCAACTGTCAGCATTTCCCAGCATGATACCCTGTCCATCCAGGAGTTAATAGATTTTTCTACTCACTAGTTAGGATCAGAGTTAGAGAGCTGTCTATATTGCCAGTTGGCTACCACCTCTTATCTGTGTAATTCCACTGTACAGTCTTCCAGGCCCTACAAGTACTTCTGTGTTGTAGCCCTTGGCCCCTTTCACACCCTAGAAATGTACCTCTGGTCCAGAAGTGTGGAGGTGTTTCTAAAGTGCCTCCTCTGAGCCGCCAGGGCTGATTGTAACAGGCAAGTATCAAGTTCTTGGAAAATAAGAGTGAACTTTTAAAACACCGCCAGACCATAGCTGGAGATACGAGCTCAGTAATAAACTTTTGGATATAAATGGGCATCTTTGTCTTACATGGAGAGTTTCCCATAAGAACTGCAAATTTTCACCTCTGTGTCTTAGTAACCTCCCAAAACATAGCCTAGGCAGTAAAAACACCCCAGAAACATTTGCAGAGGAAATCAGTAACCTGGTAGATCTCACCTGGCCAGCTATAGGTATCTAAAAGAAAACCAGTTTTCTTCATAGTCAGTAGAGGACAATATGCACTTATAGGGTGCAAAATATGTGGCATTCATTAGCGTTAGGCAAATTTTGTCTTACAATAATCTATTTCTCTTAGAGACCCAGAGGAAGAATGACAAAATTACCAACTCAGACTGGAAGAGGAAGGCAAAGAAGACGCTGGTGTGGCACAGGAGAGTGTTGAGCAGTAGAGTGTGACACTTGCTGTAAAGGAGTTGCAAGGCCTTCCACATGCTTAGCATTATACAGGCCATGAGTAATTGTCCTGGCTAATTTCCCAGGCTCTTACTGTGGGTGGTCTTGCCCCACAGCATGGATGGCAGATCATAGTGTCCCCCATCCAGCTGTGCTGGGAGCGTGGGGTCACAGGGCAGGAGGAGACGCCCAGTGCAGGACCATGGAAGGGAGCTGGACTGCATCCTCCTTGCCTGGGTGCTGGGGCAGGAGCCATCAGAGTCAACATCCCCTCCACAGAGGGCAATTCACACAGATTTTTTTTTGTATATGAAGCCAAAAAAATCAGACTAACTGTGCTGCAAACTGCTTCAGGCACTTTCTGTCTTCCAGTGTTACCTTCTCTGAAGGATATTCTAAGATAGGGAAAAGAAGTTATCACTAGCCAGATCATTTCTGCACACTGAAATGGGTCTGACACACAGATGCCCAGGTCCCATACACTTACTGACAGCTAGCTGCAGCCAACACAAACCCCATGTGCTGTTTGGACTTTGTTTTTTAACACACAGGCTGGGGAGAAGATTTCAGCCACTTGCCTGGAGCTTGACTTTAAGGAGCAGCTGCAGGAGAAATGAAGTGACTGTACCATAAAAAATCAGCCAAAGCCAACAGCAAACCACAGGATATGGGTACTGCAATTGTGAATGTTAAACCAGGGGAAACAAGTAATTGAAAAATCAAACAGCAATATACCTTTAGAAATAGTAGCTTTTACTTTGATCACTCCTCTAATATACATCACAGGTGCTTCAACCAAGTGATTTCTCTGCTATATGTCCTGAACCCCAACAGGTTGAGCACAGTGGATAGCATTTGGCCAGGCAGGAATGATTAACCAGGTGACTTCAGCTGCAAGGGCTGACATCTGACAGTAGGAAAAACAGATGTGGAAGAAAGAGCCGAGTGTTCTCAATCTAAAATACTGGCTCTGTTCTTCCTGGGCCGAGCAGTTAAAAAAAAATCAGAAGCAAAAGTACGTGTGCTAAAGCTAATTTCACGGCTGAGAAGGATCAGATAGCAGGACCTCAATCCTAGGCAAAGGTCTTCCACTGAAGATTTTTGATAGGCAGAGGTTTGTCATTCAGTTTCCAGCTTCACTGGTTTCCTTTCCCCATCAATTTCCCTGACATCATGAGTGTCTGAGGGCTGTGCTCCTGTCTGAGTGCACCAAAGGACTACAAGGCTGATGGTGAACAGAGCAGCTGCAAACATGCAAATTCTTTCCTTAGAGGACCACATGTTAGAGATCAGGATAAAATTTTGACTTTCTGAAGGCAAGTAACCCTATCTTCCTTAATCCATCTGCCCAGATCAGACCCTTGCAAGAAATGCAACAGATTTTTTTATTTTCTATTACACTGCTAATTGGGACTTGACAACTGGAGCCACTTATCTGCAATAAAACATTTGTGAACAGGCCATGAGTGTTTTTTGCCTTTAGGTGATTAAGGTTTAGACAACACTGGCTTCAAAATGAAAATAGATGTGGCAACTTCACCAGTTCCATATAGACACTCACTACAGAGAACTTTTAGAAACAACAGAAATCAGGTTTTAGTGTTACATATGTGTTTTGGGACTAGCTTAATATCAGTGTTTTCAGTAAACAAGGAAATTAGTCTCCACATTAAAGAAATTCAGTATTCCTTCTCATGCTATAAATCTTACCCAACCAGGAAAGAGAACTTATTTCAAGTTACACAAATGGCAGATGAACATTAAAAGTCAGATATTAAATTTGCTCAGTTCTAACAGGTTTAATGAGTGCTTACTAGTATTTTCTTAGTTAAACCTGCTTTTTTTATTTACTTTATTTTTATTCTCTACCATGTTTGATTCTTGCTCCTGCTGAATCTACTTGGTCATTCATACCTCTGCCATCTTGTATGTGTTGCTTTGCACTTGACTTCAACTGGGACAGGAATATCTTAAGTTTTTCCAAACAGCAAGTATAAGATGTTGAAAAAGAGCAGTGTCAATGAGCTGTAATTCTGAGACCGTTTCAAGCCACCAGGGCAATCATTTACCACCTGAAAATGGGAACAAAAAATTTCTCTTTCTCACATATTTCTTGGTTCAAAGAGCACTAGTAATTGTTGCATCAGATATATTTCAAAAGCATATTCTAACTGGTGGTAGAGTTGTATATTAGACAGAGAAATTGATAAGATGTATGGTGTATTTTATATGGAAAGTGAAGGTAAGTAATTTTATCATTTTCTTTTTATTTAAAGGTCACACCGCTTTTTTTTCACCTTCAAAAGTGCAGGCTTTTTTATTTTTGCATGCTTAGTCCTCAATATAAATGGAGAATATATAACACATCATCATTTTTTGAGACTGATGACTGAAACATGGAGCCAGCAATCTTGGCCAGTGTTTAGCAGAATGTGAGCCTTTCACACAATGTGGTACCTAAAGGACCTAATTTTATCTTTGGGTATATAAGCTAGGCAAAGTGATGCAGAAGTGGGGAAGCAGTATAACAGGGTTTTATAGTGCTAGAGAGACATTTACAAATTCTATTCAGTTTTGGTACACCTATTAAAAAAAAAAAGTTGCGAAACTAGAGAAAGGAGATAATGTTCTGCATAACAGTGATGGTGAGAGTCATCTCATCTAATTTCAGCCACCAAAGAGCAAGGTGCCTAGTCCAAAATAGAAGTGCAATCCATGGAGGCAGATAGGTGTCTCCAGAGAATGATTCATCCCACTCTAAGAGAGGTGTCTAAAACAAGTCAGATGAGTCTTCTGAATGAGTCATTTTTCCTCATTGACTGCAGGAAGACTGGAGAAAACTACCTTAGGCTAGATGTTTCTCATGTTTAGGTAGCAGAAGATACATCTCATCCCAAGTGACTACATTTTCCTCCCATGCATTTGATTTAACCAAAAGGAGTCTGGAGTTGATTTGATTATACATACCACACTGAGGAAATAGGAGGGTTTGGAAAAATCTTAATGAAGGGCATAGTGGGTTATCCCTCATGTGAAAAGCCCAGACTAAGGGATGTGCTGCAACTCTACAGAAAAATCTGAAGGTGATACAGGATACATTAGCATAATCACAAACCCCAGATTATGGAGATCAGACCAGATGTCTGAAGTAGTCCATCCCAGCTTTTAGCTCTGTCTCATGTCTAGTGGTACTTTGTGTATATGATGATACCCCTCAGAGCAAAGTGTATAGGCAAAGCATAAAATAAATAAGGAGACAATTTGTCAAAAGAAAAACCCGTATGTCTCTAATAAAACTTCATTTTGAGGGGGTTTCCTAGTCACAACAATAGGTGTTTGCATCTCTGTGATGGTTATTTTAAAATACTCTTGTTTCATTGCACAATTCTAGTCCTATGTCCTAAGAAGAAAGGAGACTCACTTGGACTTGCAGATGGTTTAAGATTAGCTTCTCTGGTCTGAAAGTCAGCACCAATTGGTGCCTCTAAGGATAACCAGTCACTGCTGAAGAAAATTAATTATATGAGAGCAGCTAATCATTATTCACAAATAATTTTGGGGTTGTAAATCCACAGATGTCCTGTCCCTCAGTAAAAGTGTATTTTTAGCTGTGGAGCACATTGGCCTTTCTTGTCTCTGTTTGCTCTGAATTAACATTAATCAGCTTTTGGCTCTGTGCATGCAGTATCACCCCAACCAGGTAATTACAGCAAATTTCTAGAATAAAGACCAAAAAAAAAAAAAAAAAAAAAGGTCAAGTTTAAAACTCTTTGCTTTCAACCTTCAATGTTTGGTCACTCATTTCTTTTGGTATTGTATCTTGTACTCATTAGTCACATTGAAAGTCAAGGATGTGTGTGCCTAAAAATGTGTCATTTTCCCTAGAACATCAATCACTTAATACAAGCCATTACCTCTCCCTACGCACCTGGCCTCTCATAAAAATAATAAAACATAGGCTGCATGTAAAATGCTCTGTGAGGCAGGATAATCATCCCAGAACTCTTCCATGGACTGACAACTTTTGCAGTAGTTGCAACTTTCCATTATGTTATTGAGAAAGGACATATTTAGCTGCTATATTACAGAAAAATTATATGGAGAAGAGCAATAATATTTCAAATTATTACCACATAGAAACTATCAAAATAATTACAAACAGGTGCAAACAAACATACATGTCCTATTGCATTCTCCAAGTTTAGAGAAGGACATGAAACTTCATTGGCAGAAGAATTAGTTTAGCCAAAAGATGCCAGCTACTATGACTCTGAAGACCTCAGTGGAGCCACAAAATATGGCTGGTAAGTCTGATATAAATTAAAAATGTATATTTTAGCAAAACTGACAAACACTCACCCCATCCTGCCCCATCCCGCCCCCTCCTCCCCTCCTGCAAAAACCGCAAGTCCAGAAACAAAAACCCAACAAAAAAGAAATTTGTTGCATATTCATGGAAAATCTCACTTCCCTTCCCAGTCAACTACTGCAGGTGTAGGATGCTGTTGGCCCATTGTTCATGATATGCTGCAGTTTGGTTTTTATCCCCAATTTTAGTAAGTGACTACAGTGCAAATAGATGTTAGGCAAAGGTTTCCAGCTCTGGTTCCTCTGCCAGCACGTATTTGGAGGAGTTAATATCTGGAACAGCATTGCTCTTCCTGACATTTATAGGAAGTGCATTTCCTACTCCAGAAAGGGGCTCTTGGCTGTTGGTGGGTGGTAACTTTGGGTCAGCACAAATGTGAGCAGGAGAACAGCATACACAGGAAAGCATGCTGTTCCTCCAGAATTTCTAACATAATATTACCATGTCTACCTCACCTCTCTGATCATTGCACCATTCCTGGACTCCACAGGCTGTTCAGCAAGCTTTTCCTCCACTCTGACATGTGTCTAATGGCACAAGTCAAGAACCTGAGCATTGCAGGCTAGTTTGGATAATAACTACTTCCCTGTCTCTGCCATTGGGCTAATACCTGTTGTTCCTTGTATTCAATTTTATGTCTCAGAAGTCCCCCCTGTGGGCCACACATTATATCGCAAAAGCCCAACCTCCCCCCGCCCCATTTTCAGGATAAACAGAGGCAGCTCAACGAGAATAAATTTGGTTATGTTGTGTTTAGGTGTAAGAAGCTCTCCATCAGGTGTTCTCAGAGTCACACCTGTACCAGGATCCTCACTGCCACCACCACAGCCAAGTGTGCCAAAGGCACTGAGCCTTGTAGGCAAATGGCCAGTCAGCTCCAACAAAGAACAAATTCACCTCCAGGTCTCTGTCTTTACCCTTCCTCACACAGATTTGTGACAACTCTGGATGCCACACAGTAAATTTTCGTGGTGGCAAATCAGCATGTCAGAAGACAAAGGAGTTCATAGCCTCACCCACTCAGCGGGATTCGTGACTCAGACAGCGATAACTGGTGAATCATCTAATAGTCACCCCGAGTGTTTTTTGCATGAGCTCTTGCAGGGGAAACCTTCTGATAGTAGATAGGTGGTTCTTCACTTTCTGTGTCAGTACTGAAAGTCAGCTAATGACACCACCCAGCACAGAAGGAAGGGGGAGGCTGGCTGCTCAGTTTTCAGCTTTGTTACTCAACTGAGACAGCAGTCATTACAAAAGTTCTCAAATTATTACTTCTCTGAAGAAAGGTCATTTTTGACATGACCTTTTATTTCAGATTTTATATAGGCCAAAGGCATTTATTAGTAATGATTGCCTCCATGTTATTTGAAAATTCATCTTGTAGGGGACAATGTAGATTCTTGACCAGATTAGTAATGTCACATAATATGATACATGCATAATGCCCATAACACTAAGCTAAAATAACAGAAATTTATGAGTATTAAGACAATTGATAATTATATCAAATACAGGTAGGAAAAATAAGTGAATATGAAATCTATTTCTAAAAATTATTACTATTTAGGACTTTTTTTATTCCCTTTCTTCAGCACTCAAGAACACAACAAGTATCTCATGATCAAAACTGACGTGTCTGTCTCTTAGGGGCACCAGTCATTTGATTCTCAATAGTCATTTTTTGGGGAGTGCAGAGAAAACCAAACAAAATTTTAAAGTAATTCATCCTATCTGGAAGCATATTTGCATAGTTCTTCTATTAAAATAAAAAAGTAAAATAAAACTAAATATCTTTCTTTGCCATGTCTTCCTTCAACATGGAGCTTCCAGGTTCCTTAATTCCATGTGTTTAGCTCTGCCATATCCTTGCCACTTACACAATGATCTTTTGAAAAGGACTTACCAGTCATTTTCAACATTATCTGGACTAGAACATCTGTTTGTTATTTCCTTAAGTGACGGGAATATCTATTCTCAAACCCGCTGTTTTGCCTCATCTTTCCTGGATAAACTTCAGTTCATCTCCATCTAAGTAACTCATTGCTGATGATCCTTTACCTTGCCTGCACCTCATTATAATGTATGTCATTCATTTCAGACCTAAATTTATCCCTCCTGCTCACAGACATCATATTATCTGACTGCAAACTACTGAAATCAGAAATGTTGAGTCCTAAAGTCTGAGGTTATGGAAAATTTAGTACATGTTAAGAATATTCCCATATAATTAAAGCTTTCTCTGTTATTTTAGTCACGTTCCTCATTTAAAGTGTCAGCTATGCATTTCACAGGTCAGTGTCAAAAACTATTAGAATTTGGCAGTTTTTGAAAGCAGGATGGGCCACAAATTGTCCCACTAAGTAAATCATACTGGATGGCTTACAGTAATGAGATACCAAGTTTGTTTCTAGGTCACTCACCTCAAATACACTCTGGTTGCCAGTTCCTGAAATTCATTGCAATCCAGTTGTGCTCTATGTGCATCCAAAAGTAAACAATTTGGTCACTTTACTCTGTGACCAAGGTTTGAATGAACATATAAGTAGAAACTCCACATCATTTCTATAAGAGATAAAGATATTTTGACAGAAGTCTAAGTTTTTAGAAGCTCTGTGGGGTAGACTGTGATTGCACAGAGACTGAACAGTATTGCAATAGATGGTCCATTAATCCTGTCACTTATTGTCTGTTATTCCTTTCTTTTGTGAACCTGGACTGAAAGAGAAGTTATTGTAACCTCAGTCTCCTTTCCCCACTCTTTTGCCTTTCCGGTCTTTTTCTGTTGGTCAAACCATCTCTGGGTTGAAAACTTCCATGGTTGAACTAACTCCAGGTAGTTCCCTGAGATGAGATTTGGGCCCATGCCTTAGTAAGTGTACTAAGGCAGATCTGTAATTTTTCTACTGGCATAAAAGCATTTGAATGGACAAAACTGCACATGCCGGGAAGCGAAACTTTGCAAATGCAAGTAAAAATTAATTAAAGCTGTAAAGGGCCCTGAAGGAGAAAAATAACATATTATTAGCAGCTTGAATCTGTAGCTGGCCTTAGGTCTGTATGACAAGACAGCTGCACTTTTGGTGTGAAATGGAAGCTGGCCAGTGGCCCTTACCCAGCTCAGCTACAGCCATCCAAAACACACCCTTTCTCATGCCTCACATCCTTGTGGCACATCTAGCATTAAAAAAGCTTCCAGTAATACTGTGCCTCTGGCCTACATAAAATGAAAGAAATTCAAGTCTAAACTTGCTTGCTCTTGCTTTTGGAGGGAACAAAGGAACAGTGCTGTGCTAATAGAAATTCTGCTATACAACCATGAGGAGAAAGCCTACCACTTCTGAGCAACAAGCATTTTTTCCCCTTTAGCTGTATAATTACAGCTTTTTTCTGATCGTTACCAGGCACAGAATCTATCAGCTGCTTCTATTGGTGTACCATGATGACAAGCTTTTGTCCTTACCACAGATATTCAAAAGACTGTAAGAACAGTTTGGATCCTGTTGCAAAGTTAAAAACATAAGCTGGAGTCTGACTAATCTCTACTAACACTGCTGGAAAGTTTTGGTATGTTAAGCAATTTGCTTAATGTCAGAACCAACAGCTGATGAGAACCCACTCAATCTTTTCTATATTCCCTGAATAAAGTGAATAGCACAGGTCAGACCTAGCACTTAAAAACCAACAAAATTTGCAATGATAGGAAACAAAGTTGGAACTGCAGTGGTCATCAAAGAACAGCTCCAGCTTTTCATCTTCTTGGCCTCTCTGCTCCAAACTCATCTACATCCATCCTTTTCTCTGAGTACTCTTAATCCAATTTAAGAATATTATTGAAGAGAATTATACAATTGCCTAACTTGAAAGTTGGGCAATTATCTGGGTTTTTTCCTCACTGATCAACTGGAATGAAAGAAGATGGGGAGGATTGCAAAAGGAAGTGGCCTTTTAGAAAAGGGGATATGAAAAGGAATCAATCTGCTTTATTGCAGAACTAAAAAGGGCAAAATAAGCCTTTTATAGGATGCATAGGTTCCATGTGTAGTTGGATAAATTAAGCCACTTAATGCATTCATGGGTCCTTCATACACATTCCACAAAGGACATTCTCCTAAGTGAAGATTTCTGAAGGACTGAATGGCCACAGAAGTTCACACCTCAGCAGGATCACAAATCTGTGGGGTGGAAAAGAATGGCTACCAAGTGGCATTTCCAGTTCCAAAGGCAGAGGGTAAAGACCATAAGGATCAGAGTAACCTCTTGTCTCATTAGCCACTAAGGGGAACCACATCATGCTTGTTAATTAATATTTTAGTCAGACAAAAATGCAGGACAAAGAAGCTGCTTCTGTGCCCACTAGGCAGTAGTGATAAGACCAGACTGTTTCTAGATGAAAAGAAAGGAGTTGAGGAGAGGTGAGCTATGCTGTGCCACTTGGTCTGGCTAGAGAAAAGGCCCTATCCCATAGAATTTGTTAGCACAGGCATAAGCCAAAGATTTCAGGCAGAGTCCCTGTGGAATTGTGGGTCCTTCTTACATCTCTGATGCCTTTTCTTCCACTCTGTGGTATTGTGCTCACTGTAGCTTTTCTAAGTCAGATCATACAGGCTGTTTCTAGACGAAGGACCATGTGCTGAGTTTTTGCTCAGGTGTAGCTCTGCAGGGCTCCCACATATTTCCACACTTTTGGACTCTCCCTCCCTGTAGGTCACAACAGTAGTAGTCAACTGATCTATTAAATTAAAGTTCAGTTTGCACACATTCAGAAAAAGCCTGAGGGCTGAAAACAGTGTTTATGGGATGGAGCACAAAAATTAATACACCCAGGTGTATGGAGCAAACCTTTTAATCAGCATGTCTCACTTTGTGACATTGCTTGGACTCTGATCATTAAGATGGTTCTGCACTGGTTTCCCCCCAAACTAAGTGTAATTTTTCAAAAACAGAAAGTGCAGTATATACCAGTATGTGTTATATGGATGTAGCTAAAACACCCGTGGCTCTAGATCTAACACATAGCATAGACTACATTGTGAACATTAGTCATGCAAGCTCACTCCTGAGATCTCCAAAGAGAGCACTGATGAAATACAAACAGTAAGAAGTTTAGGAGTTACAAGGGGAAGGAAATGCTGAGAAACTAATAGAAAAATCACAATTATCATGGAAAAGGGAGGGAAACAAGAGAAGAGTGATGCAGAGCAAAAACTCCTTTGTTTCTCAATGAGTGCAAATTTTCCCACCGAATAGTTTCCTGTTTACTTGTTGCTATGAGGTTCAGTCAATGGGAAATACAATAAACGTCAGTCCACCAGATGATGGAGAATAGGTTTTGTCAAGCAACTTTCAGGTCATTAGAAACACAGAAAAATAGGTGTGGAAGGAACTTCAGAGTTCATATCCTCACTGGAGCATTGTTTGGTTGGTGATGGTAAAATAGAGTAGACCAAAATGTTTGACTTAGCACAACACACTTTTTAAAGAGTAGCACTGCACAATAGCTGGCTCTAACTTTAAAGCTGGCCTTGTTTTGAGTGTGGGTTAGATTAGATGATCTCCAGAAATCTCTTCCAAGCTAAATTATTCTATGGTAATACGAACAAAGTGATGATAAATGGGCAAAGGATTAGTGGGGGGAAAATCTGAAGCAGTCTTGAATAGAGATGGATGCTGATCATTGAATAAATATTCCTGCACAGGTGGATGACAGATAAAATGCTCTGAAGCATTCTGACATTAATCTAAGGTGTAATACAGAACTGCTTCTGGCAAAATTTGTAGATGACACTGATGGGAGAGCTACAAAAATTATTCAAGGACTGGAGAAAATGTCTTACAGTAAGAATCTTGGCAAGATCTACCTGTTTAGCTTCTCTAAAAGTAGACTGAGAGGTGATTTTGTTGGTGTGTAAGCACACTGTGAGAAGGCAGTACTAGACAGAGAACTTGTAAGCAGAGAAGGGCAGAATGAGAATGAGGGTGTGTAATCTGAAACCAGGCCAATCATACCTATGAGGCACAACTTCTACAGTTCTTTCATTTCTGCAGGAAAGGTAGAGGCGAAAATTATAATGAATAGCAAGGGCAACGATTACTTCTCTCTTCTGTGTGATGAGACTAGAAGTTAACAGGTTCAAAACAGAGTAGATGTGAAAACTGTAATGACTCATGATTTTTCACTAAGATTACTGGCCTTACAAATTAATTTACATTTACCCTTATGCTCTGCTTTTTTGCTTATTTCTGGTCTTTAATTTTAGGGTTGTTTGTTCCCATCAAACAGCTTACTTGTCAAGTCCTTCATCATGCTGGGACTGAACTCTGAGTGGAGAAAGTCTTGTTGCTGAACAAGAAGGTGAGTGCTACTTAGAGCACAAAACAGTGATGGAAGGGGCCTTCACTTTGCCTCTGCTTTCCTTTGTGACTTTGGATAAGTCACTTGGGTGAAAATTCTCAGAGGTACTCAGGTGGCTTAACACCCTCTCAAGCCAGGGCTTGTTTTAATGGAAACCAAGTGTTTCCCCAGCTTTAAGGACTTGGGTTTGAGATCTCTCTGTACAGCAGCACACCTCCCCTTCAGACACTTGCCAAGGAAGCAGCACTGCAGCACTCTTGTAGCATTTCCAGTAAGCAGAGTATCTATAACATGAGGTTTTTGTTGTATTGGTCACTTGGTCATATTAAGGTACAAATATATATACCCTACATGATTAAATCATAACCTGCCTCTAGCAATTTCCTCTATCGGGATTTTTTTAAAGTTAAATCATAATACAAAAATTCTCTCAAAGTAAAATGGCAGCATTTAATTAGGATAGTAATATTGTCCTGGCATTTCTTACAGGGTATCACTGGTTGTTGAGGTCAAAAATCATGGAAACATCAACATACGAACCATAGTGTTATCTCCATTGTTTTGAACCTCAAAAAATCTATTTTTTCACTGTAGTGTGAATTGGCAAGCTTGATTATGTTCTTTCAAAATCAAGCATCAGATAGGATAATTTTCATACCAGAGCCAGATTTTTAAAACCAGCTTTATTCCAAACTAAAGGGAAACATCAATGAGATACTTGTGCTGGAGAGTCAGAGCGCTGTTGTCAGGTATCTGGTGCCTGACTTCCATGTCACGTATACAGCATCACTGACGTCCCTGTGGTTCAGCTGGGAAAGAAATCCCCACTCTTTCAAATATGGTTAAAACACTTTGTGAATTTTAGTAGAATTCAATGTCTTACATGTTTTGCCCTGACAAAATTTCAGCAAGGATTTGACCTACTTTGGTCACATGTTTTTCAATCAATATAGATCAGAAATCCATTCAAAAAGTACTAAAATAATAAAATATGCGAGAAGCTAGCAAAAATGCTAGAGTTCTGGAGTTTTTATGAAGCTCAGTATTCCTCAGTAATTTATTTTAAACAGGCATCTTAAACACATGTTGTATTTGATCATATATATATGTGTGTATACACATACACACATAAATATGTGATATCGGAATTACAAATTGTTGACATAACAATAAGTGGCACGATTATTTTATTTTATTTTTTTGGGGGGGGAGGGGAGGGTGTGCAATCACAGTATTCATAAGTAGTAAAACCAGCAATGATTCATTAAAATGATCCCAGACAAGTACAAAGTTAGGGGGCAGTAGATGAAAATTTCAAAACCTTTGCCCATGGTAGCAACCTGTTACTTCTCCAAGTATTCCCAGTGGTTTCAGCATGAGTCAGAGCTTGTCAAACTAATCATTCATGCACAAAAGTAGCTTCCTACACCAATTGCCACCTTATATTGTACTGGTTTAAAACTCTTGTGTTACAGGTCCTTTCAGGACAAATGAGTCCTGAGAAGAGGATGCAGTGTTGGCCTGTAATGCAAGCCAAAAAGATCTGGGTCATGAGGCACTGTATATAACTTTGTAAGACATCAGATGCATTTCTCCCACTCTCCTTAGACTGCTTCATATTTCCTCCCATTGTCCCTTAAAAGCTGTCTGAATCTAGGGTTTGGACTCTGTGGAAGGTCTTCCACATTCCCATCTTGAAAGCTCCACTTCCAAAATGTAATCCTGCTGTTTGAGACTCACAGGCAGCACAGTTCATGGCTGAGCTGACTTTCTGCAGATGCTGAAAATGCTCCTTCTAAGAGGCATTATAACTCCTCACACAGACCAAGTCTGCAGACATCCATCCTCAAGGAATGTTGAGAATGCAGCATCAGAACAGCTGCACTTGGCCAGACAAAGAGTGAATTTGGCAAACATCTTCTGAGAATAGCCAGTGGTGGACATTAGGAGAAAGAGTAAACAAGCCGCTTCAAAATAGAAAGCCTCTCCACATCAGTCTGTATATGAAATTTCTCAGCCAAAGATTGCATCTGGATCATCTCTTAAGTGTTGAAATGAGATTGAAGAAATACATAATCCAAATAGGAAAATAGGCTGCTAATACCTTTCCTCTTGTGTTTTATCTGCTTACACAGCTTTGAATTTCTTAAATTGCGCAGCCTTTTCATCCTCACAACAAGGAAATATGCAATGATCTCTAACACAACTCCAGGATGAAACAAATTCAGCTTTCTCAGACCACCCATTCATTCACCCTAACAAAAGCCTCTACACATGTTCTAAGAAAAGAATCACACTGCGTTACTGTTTGAAGATTATGAGTTTGACCATTTCAGTTCTTATAGAACTTCTCTGAGTTTCTCTGGAAGTTGACTATGTCATTGACATATAAGACTGAGATATTTTTAATCAAGATATATAGATAGATATTGATTATATATTTCTTTTCCTGAACTCAGCACAAGAAGAGATATATTGTCTTGAGTGTTTTTCTCATCATTATTTCTCTTCTGATAAAGTGGATTGTCTCATTCAAGAATCAGGCTCATCCTCCTTCCTTGTGCTCAACAAATTCATTCATGTAACATCTGTATCCTCTGATATTTCCTGAATCATGAGGGTTATTTGAGGTTCTCTTCAGTGTCACAGGGTATTCACAAGTCAGGTTTGCCCTAAGGATTTCCTTTCAGACACGGTTACCAAATACGTTCATGGTCTAACACTTCTGTAGGATTTCCTACAGGCCTTGCTGTAAAGCCAAAAACTTACTTCCTGGAAATAGTAACCTGAATAATGTTTGTTGCTGCATCGCAAATTCCTGGATTCTGCACATTTTGTTTCTTCTCTATTTCCAAACCTCCTTGGAGTTTCCCTTTCCTAAAATGGTGACTTCTACTCATTTTCAACAGGCATCTCTATGTAAGGATGAGGGGAACATTCTAGTAGAGAAGTTCAGGCTTAATCCAGCTTATGATGCCCATGTTCCAAGGAAGGAAATCAACTTTTAGGAGAGATTTAGACACCTTAACTGGTGAAGCCATTCCTCTGCAGCATATAAGGAGAAGGCTACGAGGAAAACAAAAGAAAAGTGATCAATCAACAAAGCAAGTTCTCAACAGACAGAGTACAGGGAAAGGATAGGAATTGCCAAATTTTGAGATGAGCTAAGTTAGCAGAAAAAAATTAAAACAGTACAAAACCAAAAAAAGTCAGCTGGTGCTTTATTTGGGAGAAGACAGCTCAGATGTGACTAAAAAACTACATCAGTCTCTTCTATTGCTAGCAGAAAGATCACCACTATTGTAGATTGGGCAGAGTTTGGCCCTGCATTAAAGCAAAAGTGGACTAGGGGTAGTATTGCTTTCTGCAAAAAGTGCAAGAAACTTTTCAAGGGAAAACATCTTATATTCTTGCATTTGCTGCAGGGAAAGAAAAACTGATTTATAAATGGAGAGAGTCTGTCTATGCACACACTATGCATACACTTGGTAATAAAGTCTCTAACCATCAAAAAATATGACTGCAGAACATCTCCTCTTTCAAAATACTAGTGTAAAGAAACTATTTTTAAGACAGAGGTGAAAGGAGTCATATCTTTGATATGACTGATCAGGTCATTGAACAAAACAGGTTAGAAAAATCCTTTAAATTTTATACAGTGAAATAAAAGCAAAAGTGAGGAACAAATACATCCAAAGCCTTAGTGGAGACACACATCACAGCTCATTCATAGTTTTCAAAATCAACAATTTGCAGCATCTCCAGCACAGACTATGTACTCAGAAGAGCATACATGCACGTTGCAGAGCTTAATCCAAAAATTATTTCCTCTTTACCTGAAGAGTAAAATTGCTCTGATTGCTGAAGTAACTCTAGCTCTCCAGGCACCAGTATGTGCCAGCAGTTACCTTCCCAGTGCTTCTGGTGTGACACAACTCAGTCAACCATTTCCTACTTTTGGTTTCACCAACCCTTGACCGCAGTTCAACAGTGTTTATAAACTTGTTCACATTGCACTGTTGCAGCTTTAGTGCCCAGCTGAACTTGTACTGTGTTTAGCTCTATGTCATAAACTTTATATGGAGCTGCTATGGAATTGCATCAAGTGGAAATAAAAGAACTGAAATGTGTGTATAACATACTTTGCAGAAAAGGCCTCCATCAAAGTCTTGAATATCATTGAATAATATTACTTGTTTGAAAAAAAATCCACCAAACTTGATATACTGCAAACTGCAGGATTTCATCATAAATTTAAATATATTTCTAACTCTGCAGTCAACAACACAGGCTGTACAGAATCCTAAGTTGCTTAATAGAAAAATCAGAGACAGGCATCACAATTTGCATTGCATTAGTTCCACCTCAAGAAAAAAAACAGGAGGAAGGTAATGAAATGGAACAACTCTCATATTAAGCAGATAGCTATTAAAGCTGGAAGAGGAGAAGAAAATAAGCTGAGAGAAATAAAATCTACTCATTCAACAGCTTAATAACCAAGCAGATTAACATTATTGAAATGGTGGCGATTTTTGGTCATGGGGATGAAGATGGAAAAAGGTTTTAGGAATTTTTTTTTATTATTCCAGCTTTATGGTTAACAAATTAAAATTATGTGTTGCTCTAGCCTTACCCTGGAGCTGTTTGGTTTGAACACTGCCACTCCCATGGTTCCAGGAGGGGACCATGCTTCTCCACTTCTAAAGACAGCTGTATGTTCCTCTGCTTGGTTCCACACAACCTCTGGAATCCCCATAATCTCCAGTGAAAGACTGAAATAAAGTAGGGCAACATGACATTAGATAAATTAACATAACATACATCAGAGTCAGACCATGGATATAGTGGTCCCATATCCTGTCTCTTAAGATACTCTACCACAGACCTTTAATGCAGTGCATAAATAGTGTGTAGTGTTATTCCTACCTCACAATGACCGGTCTTAAATGTTCTGCTCAGCTAAGTAGGAAGCTCTATAGATTGTATTGGATATCCTTGGCAGGATCCTGGTATCAGTGGGGAGAAGGAAGGTAGTGCTGCAGGGGTGACCTCTATGGGAGAAGGTGAGGGGCTGCCCAGTGCCAGTCCCAGTCAGCTCTAGCTGACTCCACAACAATCGCCCAAAGGGACTGCAGCCCATGGAGAACCCACACCAGAGCACAGGAAAAGAGTAAAAAGGAAGGAGGAACAGAGAAGAGTAAGGAACAAGGAGTGTCAGAAAGAAGCCATTACGCCCTTGACCCTAATGTCCTATGCTGCCTGTTGCTTTGCCAAAGGGACTGAGTGTAATCTGTAGTAATACCAATAGCAAAACTCTAGGAAAGGGAGTGGGGATGTGCTTTCCTTAAGTGTTTGAATGTTTGTTATCTTTGCTTTTCAATACCCAAAGCAGTGTCTTTATTTAGATCCATAACTTTTCTTGCTTCTCTTCTTCCTATTTTCTTCCTCCCACCCCACCTGGGGAGACTGAGGGAGCAGCTGGGTGGATATTTAGCTGCCACCCAGGGTTACCAACCACATATTCAACAGCAGTAAGTTTTATTGAGAATACACATGGTTTCAAAAAAGTGTTGTTTTGTTGATTATTCTAAAGCAGTTGAGACTTCTGTCTCTTCTACTCTCTCAGAGTTTTGTTTCAGATGCCACTGTTGTGCTGAGTCCCAATTTTTTCACAAAGGATTCTGGCATTTGTGGTCTGAATGTCATTGTCTTGATAATAGATCTCTATAACACAACCAGTGTCTAAAGTTCCATACAATAATAGATGAGATGATGAAGTAACAATTGCTGTGATGGCTGGTTGAATTCCTAAACAAATATATCATATGGGCCAGATCCATATATGGACTAAGTGACATAACACCAATGGTAACTTCCAATTTATGTACCTGTGGGAGCACAATTCACAACCCCTGTACTCCCAGAGTCACCATACAGAGCCCTGCTATTATAATAAAACTTGTCATGTTGATCTCTAAGGCTAAGGTGAAGCACACCCCTAGCTATAACATCACCAGTAATGAAAGGTAGATGGGAAAAAAAAGGGAATTTTGTCTGTTCTGAGTAGATTGTGCATGTGCTCACTCAGCTCTGTGATGATCACTGATGAAGAATGTTTCATTTTGGTAAAGTTAAGAATTTTTTGTCATCACCCCAGAGGCTGAATCTTTTCATCTTTCTAGCACTGAACCTAAGCCATGGGACTAAAAGTGACTTACTGGACAAGATTCTCAGCTGCTGGAAATTGGCATAGATCCACTAAATTAAATGGATCTATGCCAGTTTATACCATCTGGAGGCCCAGCCCTGCATGAATAAATGTTAAACAAGCTGGTTTTAAACTAGGAAAATAATTTCACTTCTAACTTGCCTTCCAACACATCCTTAATAAACTGTCTAAACAAATTACATGATAATTAAAGGAAAATACCTGCCCAAGGAAAACATACTGCTCCTGTCCTTTCAAATGTTTTGAAGACTTCATTCTTGTAAAAGAGATCTTAATTTCTTTTGGCAGTCCATTCTGAATATCCTCAGAAAATTCACAATTTCAGGAATGTCTCCTCCTGTCCTTCATTGTGAAAGCAACTAATCAACATAGGTTTGACATAGATTAATCTGGAATAAATACCAAGACTGTGAGGGTTACAGTGACTCCTTGGGCCCCATTTCACTGAACTCATCATTCAGATGCATATCATTGTCACACCTCACAAGCAGATGGGCTGGGACATGCTCCTTCATGGGTAACATTAAGTTATCTCAAGGGAACTAGAGGGAACAGCAGACTATAAAAGGAGATAAGTCACAAGGGTACACAAATATACAGTATAATCACACCATTTCACTTACTCCAGGGAAAGCATCTAGGTTTAAGTTGCTTACCAGTGGAATATTACAGATCTTGTCAATGTAAATTTTCTCCAGTTTCAGTGACAAACAGATATTGGAAAAAAAAGTTATCCTTCAAGGAAGATAAAAATGAAGTAGAAGCTGTGAAGTACACAAAAGATAAATAGGCTTATTCAAAGGATATGTCCTCCATCGTGAACGCCAACTGAAAATTAACTACATTCTGAAGAACAAGAGGAAAAAAGTCCTGAGACTACCAGTCTCAACCAAATATTACTTATGTATGAAACATAATATTAGATAATCACAGAAAGACTGAAAATTGTCAGAAGGAGAAACCAAGATGATGACTGGTTGACTAATCTGTTTCAAACCTTGTCATTTGTCATATCAGGTAGCTAACTACTCATGAGTAAGATTTTTTCCTAGCAGCTGACTTACTCTTTATATTATGTGGTAGTGCCAAGGTTCAGCACAGCTTACAACAAAATATTTCTGGATACTTTGAAGAGTTTTCTCAACTGAATTTCAGTACCAAAGGCATAGGACCACTAACCACACTAAGGCAACGGTCTTGCAAACTGTCTAGGATGTCCAGAAACAAAGCAGCCTGATACTTGTCCTTTGAAGTGAACATAAACAGGTTTGTTTGGCTTTTGGGTTTTTTTTTTAATGAATGCTTGGAAATGTGGAAAAATGTGCAATGGGTTCTGCAGTGTGGTGAATTATTAGTATTAATGTTATTCGTATTTATGCTTACAGAGACTATTTTCTTAGTATTGTTACATGATAAAGGACAAGCAGATTATGGCCTTGAATGATAACCAAGTGGTGATAACCCTGGGCAACAGGGTTTATCAATTGTGTTTACAACTTGACCTTGCCATCCCATGACATGTGAGCACAGCTGTGGGCAGCACAGGTAAAAACTGGGAACCAAATAACGGTACTCACTTTCATGAGTTCTCCTTCTTTGTAGAAATGTAAAGAAATGTAGATAAATCAAATAATGCAATCATATTTGCAAAAAAAAAACTCTGAACACAGTGAAATCAGAAATGTCAAAATCTACATCTTGCTGACTGTTGTGGTCATTTCAGAATAATACTAATGTTTAAAGCAATGTCAAAATAGAGGATAGTATTTGTTTTCAAGTGTCTGACATACACTTTTCTCCATGTCTTTGAAGTTCCACTGTTGAGTGAAAACAGCATAGATTTCCAGTGATATAAAAGCAACCCACAGCCACAGCTGCACAACCCAAAACAACCAAATTACTGAGACTTATTGCAGTATCACCTGCTAGATAAGCAGAAGCAATGGTGTCATTGTCCAAGTTTTACATCTTTTCTGTGGTTTTATGAAATCAAATGGAGGCACCAAGTATTTACTGGTCTTTTCAAAGAAGTGCCTAAATTCTAACAGTTTCAAAATGCAGACAGTGCTAAACCAGATTCCTTTTAAAAGGCTCTGAAACACAAAAACATGTATCAAGGTTCCTGATTAATGACTTGCAATAAATTAGCCTCTCCTTCATCACTGACTAGTGTTTAGTACAAGATATAAGATGAGGCTGAAACACTTGAAGGTTTAAAGGGAACGGGTTCATAGAGATATCACTTAAATGCTGTTTCCTCAGTGCTACAAAGTGATGAAGACATATCCTATGATGAACTTGGTGCATATCAAGGTAGATGTTTTATGACTGTTCATTCAGATGTTTAAAAATAACCTAGCAATATTGCAAAATCTATGTCCCATTTTGATACCAGCAAGCTGCAGAACTATTTGTTTCAGCAAACATCACCCGAGGGAACTTTCAGTAAAGAGATGAAAAATGTTATAGGGTTGGTTGTGGTTTTTTTTTTTTTTCTTTTTATCTTTGCCTAATTGTGTCTCCATTTTACACTACACTCTTTATTCTCTGCCCTTTTGACATAGCCAGCTGCCTTTTGGAGCTCTGTGAAGAAGCAGGCTGGCTTCACGCTGTAACAGGCACCAGCTCCCAAAGCCTGGTCTATTGATGAGTCACATTGCTGCTGTGTGCCTGCAAGCACATCGCACGAGTTCCTGCGCCGCTTCCTTCGGAACTGCTCAGGAGCAGAGGGGAAAAGTGTGTGTGGAGCATAAACTACAGACACAACCTCGGTGGTAAAATCTCCTGCCTCATGGTAGAGCACAATAATCAGTGACTCAGTGGAGTGTCTGCTTCAGAGTCAGTGCAGGTTCATCCTGTTATCCGCTGGGCAGCCAGGGGAAGTGACGTCAGGTGCACACAGCTCTTGTTGGAAGGCAGGGAAATACACCAAGACATTTCAACTCAGGCAGGAAGTCTTTTTGTTAAAGATTGGGTTGTACTCACATCAGGCCTTGATCCACCCCTTTTCCCAGCTGGCCATCCCCAGTTCACCCTGGGCCAGGGCTACCACCCTCAAGTCAGAGAATGCACTGCCTTTGGAAAAGCTCAGTGCCACCACAGCCAGGCTGGCTCTGAAGAACACAGCCAAGCTGTCAGGAAGAAAAATTCTCACACAGCCCTTGCTCTGCAAGCTCTTCTTTAAGAAGAAATTCTCCTGAGCTGACTAAGGCTGAGTCGAGAACATGAGCGCAGATCAGTCTCTCTATTACCACACTTCAAAACTGCAGCTACCCAAAGCACCAAGCCTCAAAACAAAAACCTGCCCTACTGCTGCACTCTCCTGCATGCACTTACACCCTGAGAATTTCTATTTTCTCTCTCATTTGGCAGTATTCAAAAATCAAATCATAAAATGGACGCTACTTTCCCCTTTCAGACTGTCATTGTGTGGGGACACACATGTCAGATCACTCATGGCATTCACCAGATTTTCCTCTGTGTGCTTAATGAGGTTTTCCCTCTCCTGTTTTCAAACACCACTCTGCCATTCTTCTAAGAGTCATTTCATCCCCAATACATGTAAATCCTCACTGATACCCACAGCCCCATGGCTGTTCAGACAAGGCACAGGACAACCTCTCAGGAGGCCAAGCCTCCTTCAGCTCTTTGGAGTGTCCCAGTTTGTCTCTAAATAGTACTGAGCCTTCTGCCCTTTTCAGAGCACATGTCTTTTCTCAGCTAAAACAAAGCTGGATTGTATATCTTAGGTTAGGACAATGTGAATTCCTAGTGACTAGTAGTGGCTCTCCCTGTATCTGCTGTGGGCAGCCTGGTTCAACTAAGCCCTCTGTGAAATCTCAGTTATAGATGCCACTAGTGAGAAACACACTTCATATAATCCATCTCTCTGGAGTGCTCAAACCAGGCATCCTGGCAAACACTGGTTTAAGGGGTTGTCAGCAGGCTGGCCAAAACTAGGTTTTAATGAAGTGCCCCTTTTCACCATGAGACCAGTAGAGGGTCCAAGGTGTTTCTAGGGGCCTTAAAGTGTTTTCTTTTACTACACACTCCAAAGGAGAAAAGCCTAGAATCCCTTCATCCTCCTCATCCTTTAACAGTGATGCCAGAAGCAAGGTGTTTGTCTGAGTTACAGTGAGGGCACAAACTGCAGTCTTAAGCTAAGAGCAGCAAGGGCTCCTGAAACCACAGGGTTATTTTTGGTGCAAAACTCAAAGACTGGTCCTATTGGTCTCCCCAGTAGGAGAAATTGATCTTTAAAACTCCCACCTGCCCAGCAAGACACTGCAAGATGTAAGTCAGGAGATGAGTAGCATGTTGAAAGACCCGGGTCCCTCTCTGTACCACCAGAACAGGTGAGGCAGAAAGTGTCCCTGCACTTGCAGGCATGGATGGTCCTGGAGCAGACTCACATTGCACTCTGCAAAACCCTTGCTACCAAAAGGCATGGAAATGCCTACACATCTTTGTGTCTGATAACTCTAGAGAAGCAGTGGTAGGTACTTCACTGTGCTCACAAGGAGTGTGCAGAGTGGTGACATGAATTTCCCCTGGGGTCAGAGCAGGTAAACTGAAGGCCTGTAACCCATCCAAAGAGGAGGTCAGGGTGACATCAGCTAGTGCATAACTACATCAGTGCTTTTCAGTTTGCTGTTTCTTGGAATGAAGGCATTCTTCAAAATATCCACTGCACTCTCTGTGGTTGGCCCACCAGCAGCCCTGTTCATTGAATTATAGAGTAAAGTTGTTGTGGCATTTAAAAGAGGCTTCCCCCTGCCCCCCATATAACCCAAAAGCTGGACTTTAAAATTCCTATTGTATGAACATTAATATGAAAAGAATGCTGTCTCCTATTATGGAATTGTGTTATAAAACTGGAATGCTGTCCCCGCCCCGCCTGGCTCACAATCATCCGGACTTTGCCAAAAATCATCCTGTACTACAGAGCATGTCTCACGATGGGAACTGCCTCCTGACTCACAAAGACAAGAGGCATCAAATGTGTAAAGCTGGCAGAGGGGTTTTTTTAATCTGTCGGTAACAATCAGGCGACGTGCTTAATTGCTCTGAATTCTGATCTCTCCTCTGTGTGCAGCCTCCCCACCAGCAAGCTGCAGCTGTGTGCCTCTGCTTGTGAACAGCACCCATTGTCCCTCCCGGGAGACTAAGAAGAGGTCCAGCTAATACGCCTTTGTCTGCCCTTCTTGGTGCTCTTGGCTGGTAAGCAATGACCTAAAAACATTATGTCCAATGTTCAGAGCCTTGGAAAGCTGTCAGGAGCCTTCCTCTTCAGTGCTTTGAGCTTTAGCAGTGCACCTTGAAAAGACAGTGTGTGTGAAGGGACTTTCAAGCATTCTTTGCATGCAGCAGGGCTTGTTTCTAAAATCCCTCTTTTAGAGCAGCAACTGCAAAACAAAATTTCCGAGGCCAAATTCTGACTACAGCAGTGCCCATGTTTGGAACTGAGTTACCCTGGATGTTGTCTGCTGGTAACCCACTGGAGCTTGTTTACTCCATTAAGGATTGATTTCTTCTAGCCACATTCTAAAAAATCTAGATGTATCATTTATTATATGTCTGTGCATGTCTTTGCTTTAACAACTTGTTTCTCACTTCAGATTTTTCTTTCCCCACTCTTTCAAATCAAAAATTATCAAGTCAGCTCAGGAGCGGCCTCTTGGGAGGGCTTTTTCCTCTCTTGCCCACAGGGCTACATCACATACCTCATAACCCTAGACAAGAACTGGTAAAATTGCTGGGGTATTTTTGAGGGAACTTGTTCAATTACACAGAGCACATTCTAAGCCATACAGCCAAGTCCTCCTCCGCACAGGGATGATGTAAGCACGTCCAGGAAACTTGGGATGCCAAAAATCTCAAACTGGAGGAAATATTTGCAGGTCGACATGGCTGCAAATTGGGCAGAATTTAGGACCCTGGGGAATGTTCCAGTCACAGCTTCAACCCGAGCCTAGAGAAGACCAACACAAACAAAGACAACACTGGTCAGGTCTCAGAACAGTCTTGCTAGGATGGGCTGAAAAGCAGCTTCTCAGACCAGGACTGAAGAAAGAAATATTTTTCTTGAGCTTGTGTGTCAGGAGGGTGCACAAGGAAAACTCAAAAGGTTAAAAAGATGAAAATTGCTGAGATTTTGCATTGACAAAGCTGGATAAAGTATTTGAATAGAGGAACACTGGATGTAAGTAAAAGTAGGATTGTACTACTCTGACAGCACTGGGACGTATGCCAATGGCAGATACCGAGGCAATAGATGGTCAGGAAATACGACACATGGACCCACTTGATCACTTGATAGATGCTTTTTAAAGCCTCTTGTCTGCCTTCATTCAAAGTTATTTCCTATGTGGTTCCCGAAACGAAGAAATCTCTGGCAAAGATAAACAAGACCGATCTGCCTTCCTCTGCAGGCTACAGCAAAGATCAGAAAATACAGCCCAAGCAGAGAAAATTAAAACACAGAGGAGGAAATGCCAATCATTTTCCTGACTAATAAATGCCAGGAGGAGAAATCCAAGGTTCACAGAAGGACCCGTGTCTCTGTGGAGTCTGTATATTCCTTCTCTCTGCAAATCTCTGAACTCCACAACACTGACAGTTCAGTTTTGCCAATTATGCAACTTTTTAATGCTTTTGTTGCTTTTATGACATGTGTCAGCTGACTGTGCAATCAAACCAAATAAGACTACAATAATAAAATAACCCATATTAACTAATTATCTTAATAACAACCTAGTTAAGAGTGAGACATCTGATAGGAGAGATAGAAGCAATAATAAAAGGGCACTGTCAACTGCATGAACAGGCTTGCACTGCTTCCCAACGCCATGCTCCAAGGATATTAACCCTTGGACTTCTGGGTGAGAAGCCTTGGGAGGTACCAAAGGGTGAGGTTTTCTAGAGGCTCTTAGGGAATCCACACCACAGGAATTAAAGCTAGGCAAAAATTTGGGGGTGGAAATGAGATAGGAAAGACATGCCAACAGAGCTATTTCCTCTGTTGTCTGTGAGCTGCCTTCTGCAGCAGTATGTAAGCAGGCACGTGGGCTGCTGGGAATGAGCCCCACCAGAAAATAAACACAAGATGTATGGGGCAGGCTACGTAGTGAAATCAGACTTAATACAATAAGGCATGAAGGACCACCTAGGGAAATCTTCCCCATCCTTCATCAGACCCCACTGATCTCCAGGACACAGAAATACTGCTGTCCCCATAGCTTGCAAGAACACCAGCCTTCCAAGCCTGGTGGAAAAACACACAGATATAACACCAAAGCACCATGTCCTTCAGACCTGGAATGTCAGCTGAATCAAGACAGAGACAGTGTCTCATTTCCTCCTGGAAATCCTTCAGAGGTCTTCCAAGACTATCCCCTAGGGTGAGAGTAAGTTTGCCCTACACACACAGCCAGCACAATCTGTTCCATGCTTTGGAGCCTAAAATCATCCCTCAGTGGCTGAAAACTGACCTGATTGATGAAAAAACTGAGCTGCGCTTGTCAGGATGACAAATAGAGAATCTTGAATATCTCTGGTTTTTCTTCCAGAAGATCTGATCCAAAAGTTTGCTTCTGCACTGAAAGCTAAAATAAGAATATGTCCAGGCACAGTCTGCTTTGTACAACCACACTTCTTCATGGTGGTATCTGTCATGCTATACTGGCCTGAAATTATCAGAAGGTCCACAGAAATGCAAAGTCCTGTTAGTCACTTAAATTAATCTGGGGGATGATCTACAGAATGAAACAGATCCAAAGATCACAATAGATCTTAGGGAGGATTCACGCCACCAACTTAGAGGATCCTGCTTAGTTGCTTTCACTGAGCAATCCCCTCTATACTCAACCTAAAGACGTGAAGCCTCCAAAGGTCATGCAACAGCAGCTCATGGGTGGGTTGTTGTCTTTCTTCAATGACTACGGAGAGAGCCTAGAGCAACAATCACGAAGGCTAACATTATCCTGGGAAGGCTAGTCTCCACAAGTTTCCCTTGTAGTCAATGAAAGGGTGAGAGGCAGCTTTGGCAGGAATTTCATATTTCCTTACAGCTCTGCACAGCTCCTGCTCAGAGTCATCCTTCTCCCCAGACTGTTCAAAGAGGGAGGTGAGGGAACGTGACATCTCTAGATCAAATACGCTCTTTATTTATAGCAGTCTCAGTTATTTACATCTGCCATGTTAGTCTCTGGGAATACCTTTGGCCCCAAATCCAGCCCACTGTGGGCTGTGCTATAGATGGGAAATTTTTATGACATCAGCAGGAACAGCTTCCAAGTGCAGCTCTGGAGTACACTGGGTTCCTCTGGATGGGAAATGGATTGAGTATCCTGTGCCATGACATTACACAGCCCAGTGCAATGCAGCATCTAGGTGTTCAAATTAAATCTTTATTTCTCCAGCTCCTGCCTCTTCCCAGTTTCCCTGTTGGCTTACTCTGGCACATGTAGTCAGTGTTTGCTGTATGTCAGAGGCAGACTTTGCCATGGGTGGGCAGAGAGGAGGAAGGTAAAGGGCCTGCATGGCACCACCAGTGTCACTGTGACTGCACCCAGCCCAGACCACCCACATTTCCCACCTGTTTTTGGCATGTTTCTCAGGAAAGAGTACCCAGGATCTCCTCTTTCTTCATACCATTTTCAGATACCAGGTGGGGTAGTGGTTAGAGAGACCTGAGTCATTCCTTGTAGTTATCACATATCTGAATATTGTAGATAGAAGCCTTCAAGTGAAATCAGATTTTCATGCAACTCAGGTGTACTCAAGAGTTAGACAGGACTTTTGTAAAATCACCTGCACTGTTCCTTCACTCCAACCCACGTTCTGGGGCTTTCCCACCACCAGAAACCTGAGTGCACCACGCTTGTGAAACTTCTGAGTAGGCAAGAGGCTTGCTTCTCTTCCTACAGAACAATCTTCATTATGATAAACGAAACAGGCTAGAGGAGCATTGATCTGCCTGCTCAGGACTTTCACAAGTACACTCAGCCCCAGGGCACAGCCCAGCAGTCCCTGGGACCTTTCAGGGGCTGGTAGAGCTATAAGGTCAGATGCAGCCATGACCTTGCAGGGAGACTCCCTTGGAAGGAGATTCCTTCTCAGGTCATGCAGAGCTAGCACACTGAGACCAGTCAAGATTTCACCCAGTAGTCACAAGGCTGTCTCTACTCTTTGGAACACATTCATGCCCACCAAGCCATCAGATAGAATTAAAATTCCACATTTCCACCTCCAATGTCTAAGCAAATGCAGATTTTTGTACCACAGAACCTCAGTTTAAATGAGGAGAGAGCAAAAGTCAGCTGGGGTCTCATCCTTAAAAACAGAGAGAACCCACGTGAGAGTGGATATGTGAATGGGAAAAGGACACCTCAAAGACAGTGTGAACTGAGTGGGTGAGAGAACTGGGAGTTTGCTTGCCCAATCTGAATTTCTCAATCTTTCCTAGGTTCAGCTGTCACTTCCACCTGAGGGTTATTTACCATGTTCAGACAGCACTAGGAAATGGAGATTTCCAAGTACAGAAAAAATGGCAAACACTAAGCAATGGAGTTCCAAAAATCCCTGTCTCACTCCAAACTCTCTATTTTAAGGTACTCTGGGGATATCTTGTTATCAAAGTCCGTAAAAATATGTATGTGCATAGGAGTTATCTGAAAGCCTTAGTCGTGGGGTCATTCCTTCTCCTCTTCACGCAGGCTTCTCATCTTTAACAGGGTACACCAAAGACCTCACCCCTTGGTTACTAGGCAAAAATAGGTCAGGCATCACAGAACACCTTCCTCCCAGAAGGGCATCCTCCCAAAACTTGCCCAAGTCAGATGAGGTGTGGTTAGCTTGTGGAGCAGACTCAACACCCTCTTTTTCAAGCTTCTTGCTATATTCTGCAAGCTGGAATTAGGAAAGAGGCCATCCTGGGTCTCAGAGGCTACACCTGTGTTGGGAAGCTTACCCAGGACAGGGCATAGCTCAAACATGAGCATGAAATCATCAAAAGACTTTAAAGGTTCCCATCCTCCCTACTACAGTTTGACTGATTGCCAGCTAGCGTTTTCTCAGGCAGTGCCTGGGCATAATTTAGGCACAGACTAAGTATCCTTGCGAATAGGGAACATGGGTGAGACCACCCAGCTTCTGACAGCAAAGAGGTTTAGCCATACAGGCAGCTACATGTGGTACCACTTACCCTCTGAATCCAAGTGGATCTGGCCTAATAGCCATGAGATTCATCTCATGGACAGGCAAATGCTGCTGACCCAGACTGACCACAGACTCTGGCAGCCATGCACTGATGAGAAATAGCCCTCATAGCTACACTTTCTTTCACAGACATCAGGTGTCAGAATGTCTTTAAAAAATACAACATCTCATAGTGGAAATTCTTTTCCACTGCCAGCTTCTTCCAGTCACAACCCCTCTGAAGGGATAACATCCCAGTGATGCCAACAGCCCCAGACCACATGCAGTACTAAACAAGGAAAATATTTACACTGTTGACAGTTGCCTTTTCATGTTGTTTAATAGCTGGAAATGGAAAGCAGACATATGAACAATCAGAATGTCTTTGGCAGACTAGCCTTGCTTCCTAGGCTGGCAGCTAAAGGTCCTTCTTCTCTATCAACCAGTGAAGTGAGGGGCAGCCTGCAAACCAGAACCATGTGTCTCCTTTCATAGAAGCATGGAATCTCTTGAGGTGGAAGGGACACACAAGGAGTCAAACTCCTGGCCCTGCCCAACCACAAGAATCGCACCATGTGCCTCAGAGTGTTGTGCCAACTTCGTCTTTCTTTTCTTTCAAGACCTGAAGTCAATAGGAGATTTTTACACTCTAGCAACTAATTGGAAATATGTTGGACTGCACAACAAACCATTCGGCACAGGAGCAAGCACACCATTTTTCTGAAGCCTTTCACAGAAAAGGTCAGTCATGGAGAGAGTAAATATGGTAAGTACAACTTATTCCCACCAGAATAAGATTTATACATACCTAATAATTAGCCTTAATTATGCAAAACATATTTGATAGACAAGGATAAAGGAGTCACTTATAACATTACTTATGGCAAAAACAACAGCATAAAAGTAGAAATCTGCCCCCCACCCGCCAGAGATTATGCATGGGCCATCTCAACATGCATTCTGGCAACCCAGGTCCTTCCAATTAAATGACATCAGAGAGGCATTACAAAGAGTGTGGGCCCTTTTCCATTGCTGCTTCTGACTAACTGATGTAATGCTGAACTGTTTATCGCCATAATCCCAGCCTACATATCCTAACCACTGAGTCAGTATTTCACTGAATCTCTCAAATCAAAACAGTTTTGTAGCAAATGCTGCATGTGGTTTTCATCCCGTGGGTTCACAAACTTCACATAATTATTACTTATATTACTCTAACAACATGGGTCAGTGGCTGTGTGCTGGCCTTGGGCAGGGTCGTTGCACTGGATGGGGAACAAAGATGCCTTGCATTCCAAATAATGTATGTTATAGCAGCTTCTCATGCAAAAGGTAACAGAGGGACAGCAGGATGTTCAGAGACAGCTTGAGCCACCATCCACTCCCACCATCACTGTGTTTGTCAGAAGTCTGAAATAAAGGACTGCTCCAGGAAGGCAGTCTGAAGGACAGAGCTGAGGAATTTCTTGCCTTAGTTCTGTGATGTATAAGATAAACTGCTTGGAGAGTAAGTCATATGGGGAGTGGCTGAGAGAATCTGAGTTGTTTAGGCTGAAGGAAAGGAAGTTCAGGGAAGACCTATTGCTCTCTACAAGTGACTGAAAGGAGGTTATAGCAAGGTGGGGGTCATCCGGTTCTCCCAGGCAACAAGCAACAGGACAAGAAGAAATGAACTCAAGCTGCACCAGAAGAGGTTCAGGTTGGACATCAGGGGGAATTTGTCCATGGAAGGAGTGGTCAAGGATTGAAACATGGTGCCCAAAGAAGTGTGGAGTCGCCTTCCCTGGAATTGTTCAAGAAATGGCACTTAGTGCTCTTAGTGCTATGATTTAGTTGACATAGGGATGTTTAGTTGATGATTCTTTGCTGTCAAACTGCAGCACATGCTACTCAGCATGTGTCTGCTACTTTATGCATAGCAGGTCTGGAGTCGACCTTCTCTCTGAAGGATGATCCTCCTAGGCTAGGGAACGTGTCTGTGGTGTGAAGAACCATGATCAGCTGCATGTTATCAAGGTCTCTGGTACAGACTACTGTGGAAACTCAGGCTACATCCACCAAGGATTTCTTTGTGGCTGGACCTATACCAACTAGTAGGGGGCCAGCAAGGGCAGCTGGAAGATCTGCAATAACTGAACCAGATATTTCTTTTGAAGCATCACAGGTGCATTCAGAAGAAGATGATTGAGGTTTCTGGCCAATTCAGAGGTAAGAGGGCAAGAATGATTCAAACTGATCAGAGCAGGCAGATGTTTACAGTCAAGCCCACACGGTTGAGTAGTGCCACAAAACCCAAAGGTCCTGGTCCAAGCCTGATTTGAGGACTAACCCTACACAGGGATCATTGGAGGTGAGGAGCCAAAGCATGTCTGCCTCATATGTGGATCTGTGGTTTTCCATGCAGCCAGCCTGAAGGGGTCAAACACAGACTCACATCCCATGTGACCATTTTGATAATGGCCTCATGTCCTCTATGGCAAAGCAGAGCTGGGTTTCCCCCAACATGCAGAAGAGTGCTACACAATTAAACCATGAAGGCAGGCAAGCTGTGGCCAACTCAATGCCAGCCATGAAGCCAGAAAACACAAGGGCAATATCTTTCAACACATCTAAGCCTGGCCTCAGGCCCTTTACCCCACAAAGTGGTAGATAGGTGGGAAAGGTGGGCTGGGAGTCTGTTCAGGACCTCGTGGGGCATTGGGGGCAGGAACAAAATCTGGGGTGGGCAGATGATTAGTGTCAAGTGCGTGCCTTTGGGTTAAACAGGGTTTCAGCTATTCCTCAAGTTGGTGGGTGTGACCCCAGCTCTCATCAGAACCCACAGATGCCCCAGGCAGTGCAGCCCAGAGAAGATGACAATGAATGTGAGTAATTCTTGAAATTTGTGGGAAGACTATTCAGACGTCTGACTTCCTGCTTCTGCATGTACAGTGGAGATGTTTTTGTCTAAAGGAGTGGTAACAGTTTACACTGATATGAAGTCTCATACACCAGGGCGGAGGACCACAGAGGCCAGGAGAAGGGGAAGAGGGGGAAAACAGCAAAGTCTGCAAGGGAGCAGTGCTGACCCCGTGTGAAGAGGGAAGTAACCCATGTCTGGGAAAGAGTTCATATATAGGAATTCCCCTTGGACCAAAGGAGAACCAGGCACTGAAGTGAGATTATGAGTCAGAGCTCTTTTCCCATGGTGCTGCTGCCCAAGGCAATCACAGGGTTACCTCTGTCTCAAGGGCAGATTGCATTATTTAAGTCCAGCCTAAAAGCCTTTTAATAAAGGGTAATATGGATGGGAATGTCAGCTTTATAAAACAGTTCATTGTTTAAACATCATCAGAAGATCTTGATGGAGTTTTAAAGACTGCAGTGAAAGAAAACATTTTGTTTTGAATGCAGCCAAAGGATGAAATATGATTTCTCTCCGTGGAAGATATTTGGCCTATTCTCCAGGGCACCATAGGTAAGAAGAGAGAGAACACCTGAGGTTAACAACAGTAATACTTTTTACAATTCGAGCATGCAGAATGTCTTCCCAGCAACTGGAGCCACTTTAATATGAAATGCATCATTAGAGTGATAGGACTCTGATGATGGACGACACTGAGAGATCTCCAGAGTAACCCTGATGGGAGCTGGTGCTCAGAGAATGCACCACATTAATTTACAAGCCTGTCACAATTGCTCTGGGTTTATTTTTAACTAAAACAACCTGGCCTTCAGCAATCTATGCCAGGGATACCCTGACTTTGCAAAATGTGCAGAGCAAGAGCTGCAGCATATGCTTTTGTTTTCATCAGACAAAGGCTTCAAGTTAGGAGTACTGGATATTGAAGTAATGGCTTTTTTTTCCATCTCTGCTCTATTTTTAGCAATTAGTGACCATCAGTAAGTCCAGATCACACATAATACAGTCATTAGCAAGGTACTGAAACACAGAGTGCCTAAGGAGGTAGAGAAAGATCATCTGGTCCAACACCCATAGCCCAGCACAGGATGTTGTATATATATCACCCCTTCCCAGCAGATTTATCTCTAATTGAAGAACACGTTAATGTTCTTCAGGGGTGGACACCAAGGAATATTTCACTTCTGCCTTTCTCACAAAATTGCCTCCTGCCTACAGCAGAAGGTAGTCTCCAACCTGTCCACCACTCGTGGCAGCCCAGCCACCATTACCCAGGAAAGCTGCGACGTTGTGACAGTGAAGAAATTCATACAGGTGTAGTGCAAGTAGCATGATAACTGCACAGCTAAGATACAAATGCAAGCTGGGGAAGAAAGCAGGAAAAACAAACAACTGCTTCTCATTTCATGGCATAGGGCAAACACTGGAGACAGTAAATGCTTGTTGATTAAAAGGCCCCACTGATTGCAAAGTGACCAGCTGACAGAAGTGTTGATATTTGGGCCATTTAAGCAATCTTCAGACGATGACACTAACATCATTTCCCTTGAGGATCTACTGGCAATTTTCCAGTATTGTAAAGGATCACTTACTCATACAAGAGACACTGCAAGTGACAGCCAAAAGAAAGCCTTTTACATAGCACAGTCAGATTGCAAAAGTGACAGACCTATGACAAGGACGCTGGGACAAGAGAAAACCCAGTTCACCATTTTCACACTCATTGTGGCACTCGTGAGAGGAAAGAAAGCCTCAGAAGCTCAAGGCTATATGAGAGAACTGCTACCTACAACTTGCACCCAGAGCTAAACCAGTGACTGCATTATTTTACAGATCAACTGGATTGCCGTGACTGGCCACCTGGTCCCTGGAAGAGGAAGACCAACACCATTCATAGCAGGGCCCACTGCAAAATAGAGCCACCCTGAGGCAAAACACACCTTGAAGCAAGTTTGCAGACTACACCAAGTTGGGTCAGAGTGTCAGTCTGCTGGAGGGCAGGAAGGCTCTGCAAAGGGATCTGGACAGGCTGGATCGATGGGTTGAGACCAATGGCATGAGGTGCAACAAGACCAAGTGCTGAGTTCTACACTTTGGCCACACCAAACCCACACACTGCTGCAGGCTGGGGCAGAGTGGCTAGAGAGCTGCCTGATGGAAAAGGACCTGAGAGTGCTGGTCAGCAGCAGCTGAGCAGATGAGTCACAGTGTGCCCAGGCGGTCAAGAAGGCCAGTGCACCCTGGCCTGTATCAGCAATAGTGGGGCCAGCAGGACCAGGGCAGGGATTGTCACCCTGTACTCAGCACTGGTGAGACTGCACCTCAAATCCTGTTTTCAGTCTTGTGTTCCTTAGTACAAGAAGGACATTGAGGTGCTGGAGAGAATCCAGAGAAAGCTAATAGAGTTTGGGAACCGTCTGGAGCACATTTCCTATGAGGAGAGGCTGAGGGACCTGGAAGTGTTTAGCCTGGAGGAGGTTCAGGGGAGACCTTGTTGTTCTTTACAACTACCAGAAAGGAGGGTGTAGGCAGATGGGACTCAGTTTCTGCTCCCAGGCAATCAGCAATAGGACAAGGGACACAGTCTTAAGCTGCAACCGAGGTTTAGGTTGGGTATTAGGAAGAATTTCTTCACAGAAAGGAAGATTAGGTATTGGAATGAACTGCCCAGGAATGTGACAGGAATGTAGAGTCACTGTCCCTGAAGGTTTTTAAGAAAAGACTGGACGTGGCACTTAGTGCCATGGTCTTGTTGATGTGGTGGTGTTCAGTCAAAGCTTGGACCCTGTGTTCTCAGAGGTCTTTTCCAGCCTAATAGATTCTGTATGAGAGCCTGGTGATGAGAAGCTCAGAAGGACAGCTGTTTAGTTTGCTGTCAGAAAAATCTCTACAGGGGGTTTTGGAGTGTAGACTGCCTCAGTTACCAACTTGAAATTACCTTCCTTCCATGCTCCTTGCCTCGTGGTTCAACCCTTGTTCTCCATCAATTGCTATGAGTCAGACTATAAACTCCAGAGGCTCCACAGTCCCACAGAACAAGAGGCACCCAGGAGTTTGCTAGCAGTAGTATAAAGAATAATCAGGCACTTGGAGTCTACTCAGCTGGGATGCTTGAGTAGGGTTTGTCTCCTCTGCTTAACATGGCAACATCAAAGACACCTAAATATGAGGCAGTGACCTAACATCCCTTTATAATCACTGGTAGAGATAAAGATAATATTTTAGCAAGCAAGTAATCTGGGTGGCTTTGGTCATCTGTGTATGGATATGATAAACTGGGCCCAAGAGCTGCTATTTTTCTTCATGGACAGCAGCAGAGAAGGCAGTGGTACTCATGGGAATAGAAGAGCAGGAGCACTACCTATCCATCCCCCAGTGCTGGATGGAGAGGGCGAGGCAGGCAGCCACTCCGTGAAACTTCTTTGGTCAGCCCAGTGTGGATCAGCAGAATCTGTGAAAAGTTAGCAAAATTCGTGGGCAGTACTTCTTCATGTCTACAAATACAGGTCTCATTAGATTGGTAAAATAGCTGGATATTTTTGGATCCATGAGCTGCCAAGGTTACATGTACTGAAGGCATTGCATATACAGCTGGGTGTGAAACAGATAGAGACTGCAAAAAAAATCTCTGTGTCTATAGGTGATTTTTAACTTATGGTGATAAAAATTGTGAAAACAATTCTTATATAAGCTAAACCTTTTTAGCAGATGGTAAGAAAAAGGAATGCATAACAGTAAAATAAAATGCAGCTATTTGCCAAACTTACACTTGAGGACCTTAAGGAAGGAAAACATTCTTGCTTCTGCCCCATGAATGAAGAAATAGGCTTTGATAACCATATAAATCAAAATCATGTGTTACTTGATTGAGTTTGTGGACCTGGAATAGAGAAAAAACCCCAAACCGCAAATAAAACAGATGCTCTCATCATGACTGGTGTCTGATTCAAAGACAATCCCCAGTAGCATATAACTCACAGAAAGTGAAGCTAAGAGGAAGTCAGTTTCCATGAAGCAACAGGGAATATGGCATTGTGCAACAGCTTTTCCAAACTGAATGTACATGGAGGCATTGCCCAATCAAATGATAGCCAACAATGTATGCAATGAAAAACTGATTGAATCTTGCTGTAAGACAACTCAAATGACGCTATGAAATATCTTAATCTTGGAGCTGACAGAATTGTGGCATGGTGTTCTGTCAGTAGAAGCTATAATGAGGCACTGGGATTACACACATACACACACTGCTTCTTTGAACTTCTAACACAAAACTGGAGGCTGGAGGAATGGCATGTGGCATCATCAGCCAGTATTTTTCAGGCATAGGAATTTTCTCACGCATCCAGCTGTAGGTTAGGAAACTCTCTTTTTAATTATAACAGATGGAGAAGCAGTTCTCTTCATACCCCAAATATTTTCAATGAGTATTTTCAACAACACAGGACAATCTTCAGGATTTCGATTGAACTGGTGAATTTATGAAAAAGCAGAGCAGCCCAAGCCCCACAAAAATTATAGATCTCTCTCATGCCTTTCCATGAAAGCCCATGCAGAAGACCAGAGAGCAATAAGCCAACTGCTCTCCATTAAAAGTTATCCTCACAGACATCAGGGCGGAATGATTCTCCTCCCATTTTCATGAACAAGTCTGAAGAGGATTTTCATTAAAGTAAATGAGAATAGACTGAGTGAAAATAATTAACATGAAATTATGTAATGCACTGAACAGCAATATTCTCAGAAGAAGGGCAGATGCATTTTGGGAAAGTATGAACTACTGCATCACAAGTTACTGGAATGCAGGTGGAGATACATGGAAGTGCACAGTATCTATATAAAAATCACACTAAATTATTTGATAGTTCTTTTCAAATCTGTGAATCTATGAATCCATTAATTATTTCAGGGGAGTACAGCAAAATGCTCTATTAAGAAGATAAGCTGCTCTGTGAGCACACTGACACTCTCAAGCAGGCAGACAGAGACCAGATGAGTACCACACAGCCCGATTGGAGGGTTTGTGCTGTGCACTCTCATGGGAGGCAGCTCTGCTGGCCTCCCAGATCCCAGGGCTCCTGGGAGCAGACCTGTATTTTGCAATTCCCATTACAACACCACTTACCTGATGCCAAGCCTCTTAACGTTGTCTTGAGCCATTTAAACTCTGCCTTACAAAAGTTTGAAAACTGTTTAAAAACAATCCACACAGGACAGATGAATAATGTCGGATTTTAGGCAGTTTTCTCTGCAAACAGGAGTTTAAATTTCTTTTGGTAATAACCCCTTTTGACTTGCCCACATGTAGATGGTAATTATTACTGCTTTTTACAGCTAGGGTATTTTAATCCCAACACATCTCATTCCCTCTCCCACATAGACAGTCTTTGAAGCAACCATAACAAGTACCAGCTTCCCTAGGCCAGTTTGCAAATTTGCCTCAAGGCTAAAACAGTCAGAGCAGGCATAGTAGGTCAGAATTGGATTTCCCAAATATGAGCCATTCCAGAAAAAAGTCTTTTTCTTACTGTTAACTTATTAATCATTAGAGAAAAAAAGTAGTATTGGGAGAGTAAATGTCCCGTCTCCTCCTGTGTGAATTATGTATGGAAAATAACTGCACAAAATGCTCTGGCTCTACTGAAGTCAACAGGAGTTTTGCCACCGGCTTCCAGCAGAGCCACATTTTCACCCACTGTCTCCAGAGCGACATCTCATATGTCACCATTTACTAGTAGCAGCAGAGAGTTCACCACCAGGCCTGCCATTACCATATGAAACATAAAGGAAAGCTGAGGTGTCTCTGTGGGATCTGGCAGCTCCACAGAACTCATCTAGATTTGTTTGTTTTTAATTACCATTACAGTAAAGGGCACTAAAAACTCTGTGGAGTCTGGGAACAAACTGTTTTGGTTGCCCTCAGACACACATTATCCCAGCACAGCTCTGCAGAGCAGCATGGTAGTGGGACCTAGCTGGAGGAGCTCCAGCAGGACCAGAGCCAGGGGGATTCAGCCAGAGGGACCTCACCCATTTCCTGCCTACTAGAGGGTAGGTAGGAAATGGGTCCCCTCTCTCAGAGGGGAGACTGACCCTTCAGCTTCCTCACATATCCCTGGGCACTCTCTTAGGACCCACACATGGATTGATGTATCTCCCTGAAAATCTAGAATTGCACGTTCTGGCTTCTTTCTAAGTTCAGTGTGAATGTTATTGCTGTCTGCCCGTAGAGAGATGTGAGAGCTGTGCCTCACCTTGGGCACAGCAGGCTGCCCAGGAAACATGAGCCTGTGGGTAAGCTGAAGGGAAGACAGACAGAAAGGCAAGCAGCGTGATCACTGGTGAATTTGTTGAAGACTAGTTCACAATGGGCACAAAGTTGTTATCACACCTGGAGATGCAGCCATTCAGTCCCTTGCTGGCAGACCCAAGTTAAAGCCCTCATTCATCCTCAGCTGAAGCATTTTGTTCCTCCGTTTTCTAATTCAGTCAAACCCACGATGAAAAGCACACCCAGCAGATAGATGTATTGCCATGAAAATGTTGCTCTAATGAACTGGCAGGAAAGACAGTTTCTCAGAAAGAAGATCTCTGAGCAGCCCGAATCACAATTACTCTTCACATCCACAGGCTTTCATGTTAATTAGGAGTGACACCTTTAATTACCAGTATTGAAACCCTCCAGAGCCAACAGATCACAGCCTTAATCCGTGATACTGTCAACCCAGAAGGCAGCTCAGCAGTTGGGTTTAGGGTTGTTTTTTATTTTTTTTTTTTCTTTGAGTCAATGCCTTGATTCCCTATGACGCCTTGAGAAAAGGTTTATTTGTGTAATGTCTACAAACCTAAAATAACAGGGAATATTTAAATTGAGGTAGAGGGCAATTTAAAGCCCAGCTAAAACTTCTCTGCTGAAATCGCTAATGGTAGGAGAAATGTGTATTTCCAACACGTAATTAGGCAGAGACAAATAGAGGGTGTGGAGTCTTACTATGGAATGTTAATTACAAGCAGATCCTGAATCCCTGGGTTGAGTTCCAGCCAGCTGAGGACACATATTGAAATGTACTTAGTGATATACTCATTTCTACTTAATTACTTGTGAGACAAAGCAGCCAAAGGATATTTCTTTAGAATGCAGAGGATAGCTCTGAGAAGGATTGATAAATGTAAAAGATACATAAAGCAATACCAGTCCACCTACTTGCCAGTGAAGGGAATTTCACAACAACATTATTTCTAGTATTCTGTGTTGCCTATTTTAATGTCCTACATGATAAGGTTTCCACCATTTCCCTTGGAAGATTAGATAAGTTTCATGGCCAGGATTTTTTTCTCCCTGTGATATTCAGCCTGCATTTTCTTCTCTTTTTTTTAGAGTCCAACTGTGTTTTTCTGAAAAATAAAAATTTACCATAATTATTTCTCTCACTCTTCATTACCTGCATCCAAAGGATCCTTTGAAAAGAGTGTCTAGAAAGATGTTTTGGTTGAATTAAATTCATTCTTTTCCAGGGATGGGTGCTGGAGGAGCAGCAAGAGCAGAGCAAAATACCTGAGTGCAAAGAAAGAGGAGGTCATCTAAAGTCTGTTTTGTTCCCGAGACCTCCCAAATTTCATAATGTCTGAGATGTCTGTTCCATGTACAGTTCTATGCAGCACAGTGGATGCATTTTCTGTGCTTCAGATCGTGCAACAGGACTAAGTAGCAAAAAGGTGGCTGGTAAGGACTGGCAGCCAAGCTGCTCATCCTCACATGCAGACAGATACCAAAGTCTTCTTAAAACATATCCCTGGATGGACTCTTTCAATTGATCTTAAATGGTAAGTGATGATTTAAGACAGCAGCTGCCTCAGCATGAAGTGATGATGGAGAGGCTGTGCTGCAAATCCATGAACCTCAGGCTGAGGTACATTGGGCAGGAACCAGTTACATGGTCCTCAAGGGCATGGCACAGGTTTGCACTGAGTGCTTTGCACGTAGGCTCAATTTCACCTCCACGTGAGTCACTAGGGGCTTGCTGCCCTCATCCTCCTTCCTACCCTACACTTTCCTCTGTGAATTTTTCTGCTGCAGGACTATCTCCATGGTAAGACAGAGAGTCAAGCCTAGACTCTTTCTTACTTAAAGGACATATATAGCTTTCCCATCTCAAAATCAGACAGTTTGGAAATGCTAATGCCACACCAGGCATAGATGAAACCTGTGTCTGTAAATACGTTCAAAGTCAAGTGGAAATAATCACGTGACATGATCAAAGTGCAGTATCAGTTGATTGCCATCCAGCAGACAGCAGAAAAGTTCAGTCAATTTATTACTCCCAAACACATCAAGGATCTCAGGCAATAGCCAGAACCTGGAAATAATCACTGCTATGCTAAGTCCACTTGAAGACAGCGCATTTCCACAGGCCAACAAGGCAGCAAGCTGCACTTGGGAACACAACATATGATGGCTCAGCTGCCACGATGTACAAGGTACAAGGTAACACCACATGTTCCCCAGTCCTCCTGAGAAGCAATGTGTACTGGCTGAGAATGCTTCCTTGGAGTTGTGATCATCCAGGTGAGGAGAGGCCTCTCTCACAGCAAGCAGATTTGCACTGCTGCCTGTTTGGCACTGCATGATAAAAGACACACAGATGTCACACGTGTCTGTTGGTGTCTGCTTGGCTTTAGGCTAAATGCAAGATCAGACATTGCCAGGGATAAAGCAAAATGTTGAAAATCATTGAAAAATAAGAAAGGGGGAGAAAGCAGAAAAAGTGTAATGTAGGTAAAAATTGTTATCTGTTCTTTCTCTAAATCTGCCACCTCTTTATTCCCTAAAACCCTTAAACAAGAGGATACTGACCCTGTGTTGAGTCATTTGCCACAATCATCCCTGAAATAAGTACCAAAGAAACAACAGAAGACACCTAAACAATACCAGGGAGAACACTGGTTTCCTTGACCACTAAGGCCAACCCAAAATCCTACTGGCAACAGTCTTTTGTTGACAGAAAAGGAGCATCTACACTGGAAGTGGTGAATCTGAGGCAGCGCACAAAAATGGAACTGGGATCTGAATGCTGGGACTGCATCTCAATCCAGATAGATTGAAAAAAATTGAAAAAATAGAAAAAGAAGATGTGAAAACCATGCAGATCTCATCCAAAAATGGACCAGCTATTCCTCCTCACTGGAACAGCCTCTTGGTTGTAGGTGTGGTTTTCAGCCCTACCCCTGTCTCTTTCTTCCACGGTATTTTCTAAATCGTGCCCAGTCTGGGTTTATCTCTCCCAGCAGTCAGGACTTTTCAGACCATCTTTGCATCTCCCTTGTTCCACACCCTGGGCACGTGTGGAACAATGGAGGCCTGAAAAGGAATCACAGGGGTGAACTGGAGACAGGGGAGAGGGTATAAAAAGAGGTGCAAGAGATCCACCCTCATTGCAGTGGGTTATGTTGAGTATCTGAAAAGATCATGGGAAAAGTGATTACAGGCAAGCTTAGCAGAAAACCTGGAGTGACTGACTTAATCCTCTTCCTTTGAAGAGGCCTGCATAAATTTAACAGTACTCTAGAAATCAGGAGGAGTCTGCCTTCTTGACCTGGAGAAGTGGGCCTGTAGGAAAGAATATCAGGTGGTTTAAAAAGAACAAGTGCGAAGTGTTGCACCCCCTGGTATCAACACAAGCTGGGGGATGAACAGATTGAGAACAGCCCTGGGGAGAAGGACTTGGGGGTGCTGGTGGGTGAGAGGCTGGACATGACCAAGCCATGTGCACTCACAGCCCAGAGAGCCAAATGTGTCTTGGGATGCACCCAAAGCAGTGTGGGCAGCAGGGCAGGGAGGGGATTCTGCCCCTCTGCTCTGCTCTGCTGAGACCTCACCTGCATCCAGCTCTGGGGTCCCCAGCACAGGAAGGACATGGACCTGTTGGAGTGAGTCCATAGGAGGATGACTGGGATTATTAGAGTTCTGGAACACCTCTTCTCTGAGGAAAGGGTAAGAGAATTGAGATTCTTTAGCCTGGAGAAGAGAAAGCTTTGGAGTGACCTAATTGTGTCCTCTCTGAAGGGAGCCTACAAGAAAGAGTTTTTGCAACAGCATATAGTGACAGGACAAGGGGGAACAGTTTTAGACAGACAGAGTAGGTTTAGGTGAGATATTAGAAAGAAATTCTTTACTGTGTGGGTGATGAAGCACTGAAACAGGTTGTATTTACCTACATGCTATGGTGGAGCAGCTGAAGAGCAGGGAACAGACTAATGGACTGTCTGTCAGGTGAAGAGATGGAAGCATTGGACATCTTTTCAATATTTAAGGGGGCTTATAAGAAAGATGGAGACAAAGTTTTTACCAGGACATGTGGCTTTTGAACAATGGGTAATGGTTTTAAATAAAAGAGGGTAGATTTAGGCTAGATATAAAGAAGAATTTTTTATGATAAGGATTGTGAAACACTGGAACATGTTTCCCAGAGAAGCTGTGGACATTTCATCCCTGGAATCATTCAAGGTCAGGATGGATGGGGTTCTGAGGTACCTGATTTAACTGAAGATGCTCCTGCACATTGCAGGGAAGGTTGGGATAAATGAACTTTAGAGATCCCCTCCAGCCCAAACTAATCTATGATTGTGTCACGTTTTAGGGATTTTTTCACTTGCTGGCATCTGAAACACAAGTATTTTCCTTAAGAGTTTCCCATCCTCCTGCCTCATGTCAGAGCACCTGCCAGTAGATCCCCTCTGAGGAAGACCATCCAAGACATTGTTGCCTCAGGAAAGGGGATTTTTCAGCCTAACGAAAATTTGCACAGAAGACACCTACTTTCCCAATGAAAAGTTGAAGGTTTCAAGAACAGAAAAACTGCAACTCCAAAACTGTCAAAACCTGAGCGCCCTTGGTCCAAACCCAGAACTTCTTTACCAAATAAACACTGTAAACGCTGTCTTTATTTTTGTCCAAGCTCATAAAACTAAATTATGTTACTTCCATTTGTTCAATTTAAACCAAAAATCTTCTGCACAAATCAGTTCTAAGCAGCTCTTCCATTACTTACAGAAACTGCAGCATCTTCTGGCAAGTCATTCAGGTTAACACAAAGCTGTCTAAACACACTGATGGGGCAAAATCAACTAAAGGAAACATTTGCTGCACACTCCTCAGTGTTTTAACATTTGTCCTTGACCTTTTAACAAAGCAATAAAGGAAGGATGCAGAAAGCACAGATTGCTATTAGTGTTGTTTTTATACTAAAGCAAATTTTCCCAAGTTTGTGACCATAACTGACACTAAAATCATCTCAGGAAGGTTGGGTTTTGCTGTACCACAGCTAGAGGCTCAGCAAAAACAAGTTGGCTGTTCTTCCTGTTTCCCCCTAGCACACCAAAAGTGTCTCTCTACAGTACCCAGACTCAAACATATACCCCATCTACATCCTAGCAGTATATTGGGACAAGAGTGGAGTGTACAGCAAGCCTCTTCTGCCTTCCCAAACTATGGTTTCCGTGGAAAAGAGGGGGCACTTCAGTGTTATTTGGGCCCCATATCCCCAGGTAAGCTGCAGCAGGCATGAAAGATACTTTTCTAGAAAAGGGTATCCAAAGCCACCTGCCTGAGAGCACAGAGTCTGTGGGAACCCAGCAGTGACCCATACCCCTTATTTGCATCCTCCCTCATGATTTCTTTCTTGCTTCCTTTGTCTGTTTCAGAATGACTCAAGCAACAGCCCTTGCGTGTCACAGACAAATTGTTGCCTGGTCAAGCAGTGTATGACCTGGTCTCACACTCAGCACTTGCTTGGGAAAGCATTTGTAACAATAATGCTTGTACCACAAGAACAGTGTTTCACTTGTAAAATTCAAAAATGCCAGATTTACCTTTGCTTGAGCAACTTTAATCCTTTCCTTTCTCATTCAACTCTCTGATGCATGGAACCAGGTTTGCCCTTGCCTATGCAGCAGATGACAGATATCATCTTCATCTTATAGGAGAGAAGCCACTCAAATGAGGCACAAGAATGACAGATGAAAGCTCTGTTTGTTGAACAGAAAGTTTATGTTTATACCTATAAATTCATGAGGGATATTCTTCCTCCTGCCAGGCCAAGGGGCGGAGTCTGGCTCATGCAGAGACTGCTAACAGCCCCCTAAACAGCCTGCTGTGACCACCCCACCAAGTGCTTGGCCATGAGCTTCTCCTGGGCTCCATCTGGTGCCCCACTGGGCTTAAGATAAAACTATTGATTCCAGATAACACAGGAGTTGTCCTGAATCCCAGCAGATGGTGCTTCTATAGCACAGACCTGGTGGATGGAGAGTGTTGTTGCATGCCCAGAGGTGTGGAAGGTGCTGCAAGTGCTAAAGGCATGGTGTTGGCTGGGGTGGATAGTATGGGAGGTGAGAGGGAACCTTACCCAACACTGGTTCACTTTTGGGTCTGGCTGGGAGCAGCCGTAGGGAGAGCTGTTCCCAGATTGTTCTCTGCAGTGTGGGTGGCCAGGCTTGATCCTTGGTTTACTCCCTGCCCTCTTTTGTTCAGGGGTGCAGGAGCTCCCTCTCAGAAGTCACTAAATAGCATGATCCAGAAGCAAAGGGAACAGTGTAAACAGTAATAATCTTCCCAACATCCAAAGATAAGAATCCCTGACACTGAAGCACTGAGATTTTCTCAAGCCAAGATTTACTTTTCCCTCTCTCTGTAGTTTGTAAATAACTTAATTTATAAACAGGTATAAACCTAAATAGCTTTTGTTCTACACCAGGACTGTCATGCCATTCCTTACTATTAGATTGGCTGTGTTGCTTATTCATGCTCTTTATTTCCCATATTTCCTTTTTGATAGGCTTCTGTCTTTGAGTAGGCAGGTAGAGCCTTCAGTGTTCCTACTCACAAGGACTTAATTAAACCAAGAACCTTTCTCTGAGAGCAGTTCCTCTACAGTACCCTGTTGTCACTGAACACAGGCTGTAGCAAAGGTGTGAAGCCATTTATTAACAGATCCCAGGAGAAGTTATTTTCCTGTTTGCATACAATGTGTGTATTGTTGCCTTCTGACTTTTCTGTTGCATCAGAGCTGTCACTGAAATGTAGAGCAAACTATGTGTTGTAAGGTTCATGGTCCAGCCACATGACAACACAAGTGACATTCCCATGCAGGCTCATCCCCTTCAGAATGCAAAACTGGAAATAGCAAACTGTTTTAAATCTCTAAAAACATAATTGTTACAGACCTAACGAGAAATCTTAAAATCTCATTTTCAGCACCGCAAGCAGTGTTGCCCACCTAACCTATATAAGCAGTTTAAATGGAGCTGAAGTTGCTTAGAGGTTTTTCAACAAAGGAATATTTTAAAAGGTATCTTTACTTATCCTATGGTACTTAGGAACACTTTCAGTTGAGTAAAACTATCTTTTGTTTTGGAGAGAAGTGTAGCATTAAGCTAATTAAAGGCACCACCCATTCCAGCTGACTTTACAAATTTGGCACATCCAGCATGTGTGATAAACTGAGTGATTTCCAAGTGTGACCCAGCACTTACATAATATTCCAAACTAGCCCTCAGTGAAGAGGGCTCTAAGTGTTTTTTCTGCTTTTGTGAGACTCTACAGCCTGATTATTCCACTAATAAAACTAGTGTTCTACCAGCCAGTAATATTAATAAAGCACCTTTAGATCAAATGAAAATTCTTCCAACTGACCTAAGAAGATGACTGTGTCATGCGTGATTCCGGGTAGGTACCACCATTGCTTCTTTGCTGGTATCTGACTATACTCTAAACCTCTGATTTATTAAGAACAGGGAATGGAAAGTGTTCTCATTTGACCCGTGCATTACCTGACTGGGCTGTATTTCTGGGTAATCCTGAAGTATAGCTGAAAAACATGGAAAACTGCAAATCCTTGTGGGAGTACCTCCAAAGCTGCCACAGGTGTCTGCAGATGTAGCTGCTCTGTGAAATGGGTGTGGGGGCGGGGCGTAGACAGAAGCCAGGGTAGACACCTGCTAGAAAGAATAAGTCAGAAAGGTGGAAATAGTCAAATTCCCCGTTCTCTAGAGAGTCTGGTGCAGCTGGTGCAGCACACAGCTGCTCCATGTTCTCTCTTGTCGAGGAAAGCCCTTCTCAGCCACTTCCTGAAGATCGTTATGGACGCTCTCCTGAAAGCTCAGCTGACCTGCATTTCTGAGGGAGGGTAATTTTGCATGCCAGATGAGGATGAATATTATTTTCATTTTTTTCCTTGAAGGTATGAACTCCTGTTTTCTTGACCCACACAGCTGTCTCAGTCCTGAGTCTGGGATTAACCTGCCTTGCTGCTCCCAGGCTATTCAGATTTATTCCAATAGGTTTGCACCTATCTTACACATGAGAGGGTAGACTGGTGACTGTAGCATTTGCTTGGAAATAGGAACTCCTTTGCAGTAGCTAAAACAACTTGCTGGAAGGAAAAATGTCCTAACTGTACACCAGGCTTGCCAACAGCTGTTTGACTGCTTTCTGCATGGTCAAACCAGGGGCCATGGGACGCTGCTCTGTACCTGAGGCTGAGAGCGCATTTACGGATCACTTGGAGCAGCTGCTGAGCCAGAAGTTCTTTCCTACCACACAATAAAGACATATTTTTAGTAGCAACAAAAATAGATTTCAATGAGTGTCTTAAAAACAGATAGAATTTCACATTCCTCCTTGATACTTAACAGGAATAAAAAGTACTGGTCTTGCCCACCTCTTAGTGTGGGAACCCCAAATGCTCTGACCATGTCTGACAATGGATGATTGCACAAAAAAAATACAAAATAAGCATCATGCAGAAATACAATTAATCAAGGGAACCTTTTTTGACACAGGAACTTTCCACATCATAACAGCACTGCAAACCAATCTGTGCATGGGGGGCATTCATTCTAGGGGTACATTCATAGAATTACAGAACAGTTTGAGTTGGAGGGGACTCTTAAAAGCCATCTAGTCCATTCCCTATCAAAACAGATGTACCTGTAAAGGGACTTGTGGCCTCTGAAATTGAACATGTTACTGGATAGATCATTCATCCCCCCCACTTCCTTTTGAGCCATCAGAGGCCAGTCACATTCAGATTGCGCTGCAAAGTCCATCTCGCCTTTTGCTGGGTGCTAAGGTAGTATCCAGACGTAAAGGTTGCTATGGGAGAGACCAGCACTCCCAATCTGTTGTTATCTGCAGAACTGGTGTTAGTCAGAGTAGTGGCAGTGTGGAAAAGAGGTCAGCTATCACATCCCCAAGCTGAAAACCAAAGGAACTGCTTCAAAGTTGGGAAAGTATGGAAGACTGAAGTCTGAAATCATACTATTTGAGGGCAGATTCTGCCAGTGCCTCATAAAGTTTTCTCTTGATCCTTGAGCTACCTCTTTGAAATCCATATAGGAAGCTATTACCTTAGGAGTGAGACATCCCTGCAATGATAAAAAGAGATGCAGCTGCTGTTTTAAGAGCAGTGTGTTTGGGATTAAAACTAGCCTGAGTTTAAACAGTGACTGCAAAGAAGCTGGATAGGCTTGAAGATGGTGCAAGGCAGAGCAGACATCCCAGGACCAACTGCCATTGAAGTTGCACTGGAACTGGGGCAGTGTAAACACATCACTGCCAGAGAGAAAGAGCCCTGCCAAGAGACCCATGAGTCTAGATTCATGCTGGGAGGACACACAGGGTCACTCGGTCTTCAGCCAAAGATTTCCACATCACATTTTTCTTGGCTGTCCTGTGGAGGAATTAGGAAAATAAGGATGGTGAGGGGGATGTGGCATTTGCAGTCAGCACAGCTGTCAGGTGGAGGGGCAGGGAAACTTCTTCTTCAGGACACCTCTCATATGGAGAGTGCAGTCTGAAGAAGCCCTCCTGTCCATTTGACAAGGTGTTACCTGCCTGCAACAAAACCCATAGACTTTTCATAAAATGTAGAGCTCTTACTAGCATGTGACAGCATCCAGAGCACATCTAGGAGGTGAGTAGCTGAGACATGTGAAACACAGAGAGAAGATGGTGAGGAGGGCAGGGGCCAGCACCTGAGCCCTCCCTCTGTCTTGAGCCAAGTGAGAGAGGTGTCTGAATTAGTGCTGAACTGCTGCTCTGGTACTGGCGGCAGTGTGAGAGACCACCTTGTACACGAGACTAACTTAGACCTTTTTTCAGCACTTTGTATGGGTACTGGTTAACTGCTAAAACAGCCAAAACATAAACCTGGACAACTCAAGTCACTTAAATTTATTTTCCCACTAAATGAAGAGTTCCTCTTTGCTGTCCCTGCTTGGCTTCTGTACAGCATTGCACAAAACATTATGCCAGCTTTTGTGGCATTTCTCAGTGGGAGGGAATTGCTGCTTACATATCCTCCCACCTTTGCCTGGTCTCCTCATGGTCTGATGAAAGGTGCTGGCAGGTGTGAAAGGTTTCCACTCTTACCTGAAAAGGTCACTTCTAAGGATTGAGTTTTTGTATCACAACCCAAGAGTAATTCCGAGGCTGTATTGCCACAATCTTATGAAACAGGCTTCAACATTTCCTCACACAGGTAACAAATATGCCAGACAGCTGGTGGAAATGCAGGTTCACGGTGCTGCTGGGTAGATTTTATTCTGCTCAAAACATTTTTACAGGGCCAGTGAAAACAGAGCCAACCACAGTTAAACACTGCATGGAAATGTATCTCCCCAGCAGACAAAGGAGCCCTTCCTGAAGCAGAACCTCTCTGTCACTTCCTTGGCTTGCAAGCACGGACACATCTACTTTACATCTGCGCACACACACACATGGATGTGCACACACAGAGATATATTTGTACAGACCCATTCATACACACACAGGTGACTATATATACACACATGGATGCCTGTGTATATATGACTGACTGCACTTGTGTCTCTGCATATATAACTTATTATGTTCTGCTGTATTTTTGACATTTGTTATGACATCTATAATTTGCGGTCTGAGAAGGCTGAGCCATGAAATGTGGTGAGCCAAACTGGTTTGCATGTCTTCAGTGAAAAATTGAGGGTTGGTTTAAAAGATATTTTCCCCCCCGAAAATTTTTAAAATCAGAAAACAACCCGACTACTCTTTTTCAGTTTCTGAGTTTTCACATTGCAAGAGGAAAACATACTCCTTTGCACACTCTTTTCATTTTCCTTGTTTTACAAGCACTGGCCAAAGGCAGAAAAAAAGCAAAAGCTAAGAATTAGGCATAGCGTTTGGTCTTGGCTATTCCATTTCTTCACTTCCTTCTTTTATATTACTAAATGAAAAATAAGAGGTGATATTTTAGGAGTTACAGAAAGCTGGCCTGTCAGTTTGTTTTCTTACCATCAGAATGATATCATGTTTTCCTAAATAAAAATAATTCATGAAAAATTTCCAACAAAAGAAAAAGTCTCTCAGTTTTTTTCCATGAAATGTGTTTACTGAGCAGCATTGCTGTGAACACTCCCTGCTCTGGCTACTAGGGAGGATGTCACAAGAAGCCCTTGGATGAGTGGAACAAACACTGGACTTGGGATGAGTAGCACGTCTTCTGGTATCCAGGTGTCCAGCACTCACAGAGGTCTCCAAGGGACATGCAGCCAAGAAAAATGGTGATTGTGACTTTCCCCACCATTTGCTCAGGTCTCCGTGCCCTATGTGAGTACCTTCCGAAGGAGAAAAATGAAGAATTGATGAACACTGGTCAGGTTCAAGCCCAACCTTTGGGAAGAAAAAACCATAAACCTCAGTAGATCCCAGAGGATGGGAGGGTGAAGACTTATCATCTGTAAATGCTGAAAAGCAGGAAAGTTTGCAGTCATTCTAGGCTGAGTTCCACGTTCTTTGGGGTAGCCCTGAGAATGGCCTGACTCCTTCACAAAGATGATCTCTACTACAACAGGCAATGTTGTGGCATCGCCATCACTAGAAAGCACTCATCATGATTCAGGGAAGTGAAGAATTATTACAAAATAACATGATCCTTTAGCAGTGCAAACACCAGCCTTTTGGCCAAGGTGACTACACCTGCCTGGAAGTGTAGGAGGCCAGTGAAGGAGCAGGTGACAGGTCAGCATGCCAAGGGATGTGTGTGTCCCACTTTCACATCACCAGTAGCATTTTAGCACTGAATCCTTTTAACCTCAGAACAGCTCAGTCATCATTGAGCAGGAGGTAGGAAAGAAATACACTGACAAAACTTGGATGAGACAAAACCCTCTGTGCCATCAGGCATAGTAGAATACAAATAAACCTTTTAAAGAAAAAAAAAAAAAAAAAACAACTATCCAGGAATAAATGTTAGCAGTGTATGAGTTCCCTCCTTCATCAAGAAGAGAATTTTCATTTTTTTTTTCACACTAATCCTTGTGTATTTGAAAGGAGAAGTAGACAAGCTCATCTCACCTAAGACCCCTTCATCTAGATACCAAACATTGTCTTTGTAACTTAATATTTGTGTATCAGCAAGATATTAAACATCAAGGCACTGCTGTGTTAAGCATAATAAAATAGTCAGTTATTCGCCAAAACCACAAACCCTAGATTAATAACTTGAGAAGTAAAGCCAGATTGCTGGGACAGTATGTGGGAGAACAGAAAATACATGGGAACAGTAAGTGCACCAAGACTTGGAATTGTCTTTCAACTAAATTTGTTCTCCCAAATAAAGTTTTTGAGTAATAAAAACATTTTATTCATTAAAACTTATTTATAAAGTCATTTATTCTGTTTTGCTTAGATACAAAAGTTTTTTTCTCTTTGAAAGAAAAAGTTCTGTAGGAGAGAGTCATGTTCATATCTTCTCATTTCAATACCTAATTTATCTTCTGTTCATTTTTTCTCATCTAGGAAATTAAAGTACAAGAGCCTAGAGAGAAAATGACATTCAGAGAAAAGGATACCCTTGTATTCTTGGTCAAAAGAAGGAGACATACTAATTAATGAAAGAGACTTTTTACCATCCCCTGAATCTCTAAGAGAAAATAAAAAAAATATACCCCAAATCAAAGTTGAGATATCGAGTAATCATCTACCTTTGTTCAGACACAAGGGCAGATGAAAGTAAAATGTCAGCATCCTTTCAAGTGAGGAAAAACACAACTCCTTTCCCTAGGGGGAAAAATCAAATTGTTATGTTTTTGTTTTTAATTCGGCTCCTTCAATGAGCAAATTTATTTATGTGTAGATTACCACCATTCCTACAGTCATTTCAGCCCACGCTGTTTGGAGCCCACACTGTTCGTACGGGGGCTTGGCTCGCAGTTGCTTTGCCTTGGGACCTCTGCCTGAAGCTCAGAGTGGATAACGCTTCCTCCTTCTGTCCCACCAGGACAACACCATCAGGGCACACACCCTTCCTTGTGCCATCCACCTCCATCAGGGCTCCCAGGGCAGAGGGGCATGTTCCTGACTCTCACAGGCATTAACAAACACCTTGAAATGTGCTTGCACAAATGGGTTGGATCCTGAGACCACTGTGATCCCTGGGAGCCAGTGGGCTCCACGACGCCAGGTGGTTTTGGGTGGTTCACAGAAGAAGTGATCCACCAGAGCCACTGGAAATGCAATACCTGGAGCAGCTATCTGTCAGACATGGATTTAGAAGCTGATCTATTACAGGTTCTGGAGAGGTGCAGGTTCCTTGTCTGTTTCCATAAATCTCTTATCCTACAGGACCTATTCAAGATAATACTTCCTATCTAAAGCTGTGGGATTTTGCAGCTCTGAAGGGAAGCTGAGACTTTTTTTCCTGAGGACCACATCATGACAAACTCTATAATGGAAAAGTAATGACTTTGGAACAAGCTTATTTGAAAAAAAACCTAAATAAAATCTGGGCCCTTATCCAGGTAGAGATCTTAGCCTGGCATTCCATCTACATTCTTTCTGTTATTAAAATAATTTAGGAAACCAGGAAGCCTGTTCTGCACTCAATCATGTTAGCCCACGCCGTGTCAATTTGAATTCTGCCTGTGGTGATAACAGTTGAAAATCTGATGGGCCAGATACTGAACTGACAAAAATCGGCATTGCTCCATTACAATCAGTGGGGTTTTGCCAATTTACCCTTGTTAAAGATCTGGACCTCTGCTTCTAGGCAGGCATTTTTCCAGACATCAAAACACTCTCCTACCTCTTTGGCAAAGGAAAAAGTAAAGGAACAATTTAGCGATACTTTGGAGAGTGACATGACCATGATAATGCAACTTGAAAATTAAGCTCTTGGCTTATTTTCAGCATACTTGAAGCTAACTAGAACCATGTTTAAGGTCTTCAAATGTGGTCAACAGGTAATATCTGGTGCCATTTTTCAGTGTAGATGCCACCAGATTCCAAACTGAAGATTATTACTTTTCCATTTTAGTTCATTAAGATGACTTAAAAACTCTGTTAAAAAACTTCTCTGATGAAAAAAACAACATTTGCATGTGCAAGCAGACACATTAAAATATTTTATCTATCCAACTGCTTTTTCGAGTCTAAAAATACTTGTGAAGTTCATCATTGCTGTAGAAAGTCCATAAGCCTGTGGAAATTATGTTTTTGATATTTGACTATTAGTTGATCAGCAATCAGGACAGCTTAGCCTGATCCTGTACACTACTTTGCCATAGTTCACATGATGAGAGAACAGGGACAGGCAATCCCCTCCTTACCCGTGTTGTCCTTCTGTGCATGAGCAGCGCTGCTCCTGACCTTCCTCAAGGTGACTTCACAAGCCTGCAGCATGGTCCTATAATAGTCACTTGGAGAACTAGTCAAAAATGTTAGAGGACCGCAGGACTGCATTGTGGATCACATTGCTTTGACCAAGAAGCAAAACCTGAAAAGCTTTCCTGGTTACATCTTCCCTGATCCTGTTGCCATGTGCCATTGCAGAAAGGAAAAGGAAAAAGAGTGGGGAAAAAGGGACTTTGAACTTCAGAGAGAGTTATTTTCATCTGAAACATGACAGGTACCTTTTACTTGGGAAAAGGAAAAGAAAAATGCATTTCATACAAGACCAGTTTCATCAAAAGATTTGAGCTGGTTATAGCTGTTACACAGGAGCAGGGACTTAACAATGATCACAGTTGTCTAAATGCAGCTTTGAAACTATCCTGAAGGTCTTGGATTCTATTAGTGAAGAAAAGGGCCTAGGATTTATCTGTGGCTCTAAAAGCAAATGACAGAGAAGATTTTGCTTTTATCAAGCTAAACACACTTCCCCAAGGGCGTCATGCATAGCAGTCTCTGCTGTCCCATGAGCTATACTCTGGAATTTGGGGGGATCCCACTTGTGAGAGTAGAGCAGGAGCCTGCTCAGTTTGCAGGTGTGTCTGTGCACTTACATATCAACTTTGCAAACAACAGTCTTGGCCAACACCAGCCAGTAACAGCACTGAGTGTGCACCAAAATGTTGTGTCCAACCATCTCCCTAGACAGGCAGGACAACATTGCTTAAGGCAAGCCAAATCTTCTGAGCTTTTGAACATCATGTACTCACCAAGAATAAGATGTGGATAGGAATTCCTCCAACAGTTTCCCAGAAAGGCTAAATCTGAGCCAGTCACAACAGGACTAATACAGAGACATAGATGAGTAGAGAAAAGGCATTGTAGATTGAATAATAGCATTCAGTTTCTTTAATTGGCCTTTATTTCCACGTCCTCAGAGCACTGCCATGGCTTTAGCAATGCAAAAGCTTCAGGTCTGCCTGCTGGAGAACTTCCCTTAGGAAGGATCACCTCCAGTGACAGCTCCCATACCAGCCCCTCTGCAGAGAGCAGAGCTGTGAGGAAGGCAGTGCAGCAAGACCATCCATCAGCCCCAGATACTGGCATAAGCCCTGCTCTGAGTTAACAGCTGATATAAGCAGCAAAACAGCTCATCCATTTATTTAAGTAAGCTGGACAATATCTAGCAAATCTTGCTTTTACATGGAACAGAATGGAGCTTTACACCTGTCTTTTTCTTACCCCTCCTATCTTTAGTTTCTGCAGTGAACTGTAGAGCCTGCTCTGACAATTCAGAGCTGAACCAAGACAATACTGTGTAGTGGGTTAGTCTCCATGCTTCAGTAGAGACCATAAATCCTTCCATTTCTTTACTTGCTTTGAGGGACTTTCTGTTTTGTTTAGTTTTCAGAGCAAATAGAATCCCATTGATGGCATTTAAATGCATCCATCACAATGAACTCTAGGATGCAGGAAATAAACTTTTCTTGTACTTAAGCATCTCAGGAGACTGGAGTGATCATATTAAAATTTTAATCACAAATTCCTTGTGTCTAAATCACAAAGGATTCACTGTGCTAGAGAATTTCACAATATGAAACTCTTATAAATTTGTGGCAGATAGCAATTTTCTGTCTGGGAAATGTAAATCAGTTATTAATAATCCGAATTGCTAACATCAAAACTAGTATCAGTTATATGAAGAAAAGAGACAAAAATTTTTCATAGGCTTATAAGTTCTACATGTACTACCATGAACAATTTTAATCCCTGTTCCCTGAACAGAGACATCAAACTGCATCTCATTCTACAGCAATGTATCCATCTGATCTATGCATGGTGTTGTAGGGCTTTGGAAATGATGATCTGAAAATTAATAGATGAAAAACTATTCTGAAAAGCTTTTCAGACTTTATAACTAGAGGCTACTTTTTGGATCAGATTAATGTAGTTCATGTACAGGCTCAAAACAAGGCAAGAAGACAGTGAGGTCCAAAGCAAGCAGCCAGGCAAAGTCTACAGCATCCTCTAGACCCATGCAGGCTCCTCAACAGCTACAAGTACAGACCAGAGCTCAAGACCCACCCCAGCAATCCTGCCTTGACCTGAGCCTATGTTCCAAATTTCAGAGCTGTCCTTGAATATACAATTGCACAAAACATAAACACCAGGTTTTAGCAGCTTCCATATGTTAGGCTCCTAGCTGAGCTCAAGCACATTGCTAGCAGTACTTGAAATTTAATTCTTTTGCTATTTTTTTTGAGTGTATTAAAAAATCCATTACCATTGTGAAAAGGTGAAAAAAGGTGGTGAGTAATACAGAGTGGATTCTGGGGATGAATTTGCAATGTAGCTAGAAACTGAATATTTAGGTTTTAAATCACAGCTCATTACTAGCATTAATTCTGAATGCTTGCAACTCTTTGCTAATGCCTTCATAGAAAACTACATCGTTTGCATCACTATGAGATTACTCAATTCCTTCAGTTGCACAATTGTTCCAATAATCAAGAGTGGACTTAGTCTTTGCAGGTGCAAGAGCATCTCCAAATAACACAAGGAATTCAATAACCAAAATGGACCTTATTGTATGAGGAGCAATTTACAGGGTACTGGTTCTTCTGCTTGCTAATTTTTTCAGCACAGCTTAAGAGATTTGCTTGGAATTGCCATGAAGATTTAAATTTAAATGTAGGGCAGAGGCAGATAAACTGATTAATTAACTGATCAATTCCATAAGGAGCTTAAAGCATATCTTGTAATTTTACAAAAGAAGGCGTGAGATGAAGTGCTGTCTCCATGAGGGTATCTCCCCTTGTTGGAGTGTGTCCCATGAATAAAGCAGTTTCATTTCTCTCTCAGCACTGACACAGCTCCAGAGGCATGGGGGTGGAGAATTTGCCTCCTGCAGCACCATGTGTCCCCCATGCTTAAGTTTGCCTTAAACCAGATGGAAAGACAAAGATTTGTTGTTTGGGGCTTGCAAAGGGCAGCTTCAAACCATGGCTCCTTCCAGTTGTCAGTGTGCTGGAGCATGAACTCCAGCCAGGATACATTCAGTACAGCTGTCTCACTTGCATACAAGCTGTGGTGTGTATTTGCAAGTCAGTCGAGACTACTTTCAGACCATCTCCTCTAGGTGCCTGCCTGTGTTGCCATGACAACTAGTAAGACATTGATGGGCAATTCGAGCTCCCCACGCTCCATGGCTGCCAGACTCTATTCCTTATATAGGCAATGGAAAGAAGTAGGCATCTAAGTTAGGCACCCAAAATCAACAGGCTGACTACACCCCACACACAGACCCCCAGCCAGCTGCTACATTCCTGGCTGGTCCCTGCAAGCAAGAGGGACTCACTACACCCTCGCCATTCCTGAACTCACTTCCTCTTTTGACTTCCTCTTCCAGCATGTCAATCAGAAGTGACAATGCGACATCTGGGAAATGCTCCAAATCTATCCATTTTTAAAGTGAAGTGCTCAGTGGCAGCAAAACAGCCAGAGCTTTCTGCTCATTACAGTATTAGAAACATTCAGATTTCTCTGCAGTTGGGTAGAGAATGTTAAATTCTACCATTGCACCCAAAAGGTTCTCACACCATTTCCAGATCTTTCATCCTGCAAGTGTATTCCACAGATACAGAATCAGGCAGACATCCTTTAAGCTTCAGAATAAAAAAAAAGAAATATTTTTAAAACATACAAACAGACAAATGCCAACCAAAAAACCCAAACCTGCTGTAAATATAAGATCTTGAGACAGCTTCTAGTCCTGGAAATAAAGAAAGACATTCCCTGCAACTATTCATGCAAATTCCAGGTCAGTTCACATTTTTTGGAAAGATGTCAATCCTCTTCCCATCTTCAGTACCTCTCCCATTTTTACTGGTTCTTCTCTTGCACATACATAACTCCTCATCAGACTTTTAGTGTCACTAATACCTGTCCTGAGGTATTTTCTTTTTCATCCTCTTTGCAGGTGAAATCTGTGGAGTGTCTCACACTGATAATCTGTGACTTTTTTTTTGCTGGGCTTGGAGGTTTCTGTCTTGCTCTTTGGTTTGGTTGTTCTTGCACAGGCACTTTTACAAGCTGTTTATTTTTTTTTTAATAGGCACACTGGTATGTATTTATGACAAGGATGGCCAAAGAAATGACCTAGCAAAGAACTGGACCATATACTTGGAGCAGAAGGAGGTGTGATTCATGACTTGCCTTAATTCCTGGAGGAATTCATTCCAGATGTTCAGATAACAAGCTGAAGCTTGTTTCAATGACCAGGAATTATATTATTCCAGCAGAGTGAAATCCATGACAAGGGTGACCACTCAGGAACTTCAGCAATTCAAACAACCTTTGAAGAACATCCAGAAAGGGCAAGCTTAGGCACTTCATTCACACTGACTTCTGTTGAGATTCAGTCCTCTCTCCTCGTTTGATCCATCTAAAAGCTTGGTACCTCAGCTGAGGTCTTTCAACTGCCCATAGAGAGAGACAGATTTCTTTAGGGAACAACAGAGCTGATGCCTCTTCCTCTCCCCACTAACTACAAAGTGTTGGCTTTTTCCAGATGCCTGGTTGTTAGGCAGCTAAAGAGAGGAACAATAAGTCTTGGAGGAACAATACTTGGAGTCAGTGGGCAGTAGGCACTCCATTGGAGTCAACAAACTCTTTGGGGCCTCAGCAGGAGATTTTGAGTTTGATTTGATGATCCATGCAAAGACATGGTGGAGAATGTGAAGAGGAAGTCCAAAGTGCTCTGCACAGCCTGTGTGCTGCAGAGGCTCTGTTCTGTAAAGGGCTAGAGGCCTCCATTCCCAGACCATCTGAATTGCCACAGTCCATCCAAGGCATGTTGAGAGCATGGATAACTGAATTACACTTATTGTTACGGGTAGGATCTGGAATCTGAATCCACCCAAAGCCCATGAGGAGTGGTTTCATTGAATAGTCTGAGTTGCAAGAAACTTTCAAAGGCCATCTAGACCAACTCCCTCTGCAATGAGCAGAGACATCTTCAACCAGATCAGGTTGCTTAGAAGCCTGATCCAGAATGTTTCCAGGGATGAAGCATCTGCCACCTCTCTGGGCAACCTGCTCCAGTGTTTCTGCAGTTATCCACTGATGCTGCTTTGAGTAGGCAGGAATTCAAGAGTATTTTTTAGCTACAGGAATATAGTCCCTCTGCTCAAGCGCATCTTCAGCCAATTTGTGGCTGATCCCTTCCAAGACCCAAGGTTACCAGGGTGACAGCAAATGAACTGGTGTCAATCCCTTGTTGCTAGCACTTGGATTAAAATTAATGTAGCTGCTCACATTCTAAATATTTAAAAAAGGTAAGAAAATGAATGGCTCTTGTGGGAATCCACCAACAAAGGGTCTAGTGATACGGATATAATTTCCCATCATTGCAGCATTCCCTTTACCCAACGATACCCAGCTACTCTGACTGCTTCAGACTGTGTGAGCTAAACCAATAATTTCAAATTATATTTTCAAGGTCATTTGTTGAACATCTGTGGGACATTTTAAAATATTGGCTATGTTCGAAAATTGGTGAATAAATGGAAGGGTAATTTGGAGACCAAAAAAATAAATTTTTCAATTTTTTGTGAATGTGTCAATCACATTTACCCACTTTCTCAGCATGTAGGGGTCACTTTGGCACACCTGGACTGAAATCAGTGACATCCACGGCTTGAGTCAATATTCTTTGAAAAGGGCAGAGGCTGCCAACTTGGGCTCTTTGATGTTACTGTTTGGTCATTGTCTTGTTGGACTGTCATTCCCTTTGACATTTGAGACAGATATGCAAATAAATTAAAGGAAGGGCTTATTTATGCTGAGTGCATGAAAATGGCACTTGTGCTTTGAAATGGATGTGAAAACTGCATTTACACGAGCATTTTATCTGCGACAGACAGGGCTCCAAAACTAGATGCCTGCCACGGCACAGGAACAAGCAGCTAAGGCAAAAGGTGTATTTATCCATTCTAATGTGTAATTCCAAAATATAACCTTTCCCTTCAGTTATTATTTATCTAATTGCACAGCCAAATTTAGTTGGTGCATTTGAAAGCATAATTAATTGCAATGCACTTGGTAATGTTCCATTCTGCACCACCTGTAAGTCAAACTGCTATAATACAGAATTGATTTTTGGAAGGGTTTTCATCACACTGTGTGCACTGAAAATAATTAGTGATCCAGGAGGGCAGTTACTTTTATCCTCCTAATTGTATATGCTGGCAGTTCTTATGCCCTTGTGGTCAGATGTTAGCCTCATTTACACAGTTCCAACCAGTAGGATTACCGCACTTGGGTGGTCATGTGTGTATTTAAGAGTACAATTCACACTTTTCAGTTTTGCAGCTGTTGAACTGGTGTGAGCCATGACTTTGCTCTGAAAGGATCGGAATATGTATTGTTTCAGTACAGCACTGAAAGACTGCCTATGGCTGAGGCTTAGGGGTGGTTCTCACAAGCATTTGCAGCTACCGTCAAGCCTTCAAAAGCATTCTGGTCTGGAGGTGCCTTCTCCACTGATTTTCACCACTTGTTAATGTTTGGAAGAAAGTGTTTACAGAATGTGACAGTGTGACAGTTTCACAATACTTTGGTTTTGGCAGCAGAATCAGCTTAAGAAATTCTCTCCTTTCTCCTGCCTTTGCCGCACAGGTCACTGACCTCTCGGTTGTGCCAATACAACTATTTGTAAAAGAGTGTGATGCCCTGGATAAATGACATAATTCAGGTTAAACTGCCTTCTTTTCTTTTTCCCTGCTTTTGGCTTTTAGGGATGAAAATGGCAAAAGACGAGGAAAACTTTGGTGAAAGAAGGAGTGGCTGTGGAGGGAACTGTCTACAGAGATTACCACTGAAAACCTCAATATTGTGAAGCTGCTATTCTGAACCTCTCTCATTGGTGTTTGGGGTTTTGTGATGGTTTGGGGTTTTTTTCTAAAGCATACTAAGTAGTAGGAGGAAGCTGGCAAAAATTAAAAACATAAGACTTATATCTTTTTATCTGCCTCAAGTGAACATTAGTTGTTGGAAGACTAAAATGCCCTCTGTGAAAAAATCTCAGACATGTTTGGGGCTTTTCTTAATTCATGGGATATGCTCAGCCAGTAGCTTTCCCATGCCAAGTTTAGAGAGGTGCTGCTACGGCAGTTCAAACCCTGAGCACATGGATCCATAGAGCAAGCTTTCAGTGCACACCACATGGATGAAGCCCCTGAGAGAAGAAGCAGGATTGAAAAGGAGGAGGAGGAGAGGGCAGGGATTGGGACAGAGAGGAAGAACACCAAAAAATCTTCATCTCAGAAGACAAGGGCCACTGGGCTGCTGGAGCCTGTTAGGGCATGAACCTCCTCACAACTGGAGATCTTGGAAAGGAATATAACCATGGGATGGCAAGGATGGTTGGCAGGTGACTCTGAAGCTGAGGAGATCCAGGAAGTTCAGGTGCTATAAGGTTTCCTACTTGGAAGACTGATAAACCTGAGATTTTTCACTGCTTTTGAGAACTTATTTCTTTTGAATGAACAGGATTATTCTGGTTATCTGAAATAGCCAAGAGGCAAGATAACAAGAAGGAAAAAAGAAGAGGAATAAGAAGAATACAGAAGAAATATGTAGCTGAGGAAGTTAAAACAGTTTCAATTTGCTAGTAAATAGCTTTCAGTGTGTACAGCTCAAGAAAAATGGGAAGCAAGATGAGCACTGCTTATAAAATTCAAGTACCCGCACTAAGAGTTTCTTTTATATTATTCTTCACTGGAATAAAATTTGACAAGTCCAAGAAAACATATCTGAGAAGATTTTCCTCAAAGCCTATCAGATGTTACATGGAAAGTGTATGTAATTCCCAAAAAGAAAGCAATGTTGATTGCAAAAAGGAATGATAAAGAAGTTTCAACAGCTCAGAATAAGAATATACTGGTATTTTTTTGGGGGGGTTTCAACAGCAGTTAAATTCTTTTCAGAAGTCAAGAGACTACACTTTTTTCATGGGTTTTGTTGGTTTGTTTTTTGTTTTCTTTACAAGAGAAATGAAATCTCTTTTCCAAACTGATTCTAATAGTCATGATTTTAATGTCATTTACAAGCAAGCTGAGCTCTCTGTGCATGAGGTATTTCCATGACTGTAATAAGAACATAAGGAAAATCCAGGTAGATATTCATGTGAGCTAGTTACAGCAAAGTACATAAGCATTGGTTGTGGTTGTAGTAGTGGAAACAGTCATGTTTCCTACATTGTCTCAGCAACTAACATGCATTCAGAAATCATAAAAAATTTATTAATTAATCCTAAGTATGGAAAGTTCTTCAAATTCCAGATTGTTTGGGTAATAGAGACAGTAAACTTTTGAGATGTAATAATCCATTTTAGAGAACAATCTCTTTGGCACAGATTTTTGCTTTGAAATGCAATAAGATGGAATAAACTAAATAGATTTTAAAAACACATGCTAATAAGAATACTAGCAGGAGGATTAAGGACAGATGGCTTAGAAGTCAAGAAAATAGTCATCTTTTTTCCAGTAACTACTTCACACAGAATTGAGGTTATCAAGAACAAGAGTGAGGTGAGCTGTTTGCATACTAACTAAGCTATCCTCTTCTTCTACCTGAATTGCAATCACTGAAAGGGCATAGACTTTTGGGAAATATCACGTTGTCTGTAACATCCCAGCAAATATTTTCCATAAACAAATACATAAACAATGCTCTCTGTGTGCAAGGATGTAAGAATTCAGTATGAGCAAATTGCAGAGAGTGACTTCAGAGACATAGAATGGTTTTCCTGCTCCCTGACCTGGATGATAACAGTTCCAGAGTTCTTCTGGGGGTGAGACTGAAAACTGTTTCTTAGAGCCAGCATCAGGTTTTGCAGACTTCACCCACTGCCAAGCTTCACCTGCAGTTTGACAGGGATTACACGAGTACATGCACAACAATAATGAAATTGCTTGTAAAATATTCTCATATAAAATATTACTTCAAATAGTGTTTCAGTAAACCAGAAAAAGGAGTTCTGAAAGTCAAAGCAAGTTTGCAAGTCTTTGTAAATATTTTCTTTGGTATACATCCAGCTCTACTGAGAGAGACCAGTTTCACTTTAATGCTGGCACCCTAAAAGTTGAGTAGCTACTTTCAGCATGCAATTGAACAAAAGTTTCTGCAGATGATGGAGAGAAATAAATACTGTAAGAGGGTAGTTCATGCTGTCTCTATTAGACACCATGTAGGGGATGATGAACCACCCTCTGGAGATACACATATCTCTTGATTGCAAATGGAATACAGATGATGAATAGTTTGGAGAACACACTGCTGAGTCAGATTATTGTGGTTAATGAATTACCTTTTTGCCAGCTGATGCACCTTGGACAGGACTTCCTGGAAGAAATCAGTGGCTGTGATCCCTTTTATTGGGGACGGCCATCGTTCCCTTCCATTTGTCCTCACATTCATGGGGTAGGTGGGCCCAGTTTAATTGACATACAAAGCACAACTTGAGAAAGGTTCAGCTGGGGCAACCACCTGCTGACAGGAATGATTATTACACAGGCCACAGCTAAGAGTGTCCCCAGGACTGCCTTCTGCACTCACCTAAAACAGCCATTTCAAGACAAGGCTAAAAGACAATCCAATATCCACCTGCTGGAAGGACAGCTGCCAAGATGATGGAGCAAAATTATTTTTAGTGGTGGCAGATTTTAGCAAGAGGGGTCACAAACAGGAAGCACAGATTGGGAGGTTCAAGCAGGAAGGCTTTATCAACTAGGCAGGGCATGCAGTGCTGGAACAGGTTATTGAGACAAGTTTTGGGGTCTCCATCTTGGATGGACTTCAAGGCTTGACTGAAGAAAGCCACAACCAAGCTAACAAAGCACCAGTGACAGTCCTGCTTTAAGCAGGCAGCTGGACTGGGTAAGATGAGGTCCCTTCCAACCGGCATTTCTGTGGGATGCTGAAAGTGTCTCAGAAAAATTCTCCACTTGAGAGTGCTGTGTGAGCTCCCTTCCTGTTCTTTCCTTCTTCTGTGCTCCACGTACGTCAAGCAGCAGCTCCCAGAGGTCATACAGGAAGGATTATTTCCTCAGTATGCCTTCCTCTTCCTCATACTCCTTCTTCTGACCTTAACAGAGCTCCACGCATTTGCCTACAGAAAGAATGTGACCTCTTGACAATAGAGTCATCCAGCAATTTGTTCTAGTTTGAAGCTATTTCCCCCCATTACCCTTTGGGGTTTTCCTCAGCCTCTTTGCCACCAATGGAAAGATTTGCTATGCCTGGAATGCAAAGTTTTGGTTACCACTCACTGCACTGTAGAGCCCAGTTCAAAAATATGTACCAGAAACTTGGTTTCAGCCAGGAGCTTTTCACTTCAATGGAACTTCTCAAACATTTTTTTGAAGGTCTTTAAAGCAGAAGTGGAAGAGAAAAGTAAGTTTGTTAAAAATTATGCACCGCGTCATGGAAAAGCAAGTAAGCTAGGCTGAAGCAATAGTGATGGCATAGTTAAACCTATTACCAGTTATGAAGTTCGTAATTCAATTCTTATTATCGATATCAGTTATAAGTACATATACAAACATCTCCAATTATGGGGAGATACATGTTGATATATATGTATATAAAATATAAACATAAATATTTGTGCAGATTAATTGGTTTCTAAGCATATACTTAGCGGTTACAGAGGAAACAGGCAGATACTGCATAATAATGCAACACATAGTGAGCCACTTGATTTTGACTGCCTCACCTGCTCTTTCTACAATAATTGACTTATACAGCACTAGTACTAAAATTTAATGTCAACAGCTATACAAATACAGAGCAAAATAACTACCTGACAAGGTTTTATTTTCCCATTTCAGTGTCTCACAGTGCCACAGAAGTCAGGCAATACAGAATAACCAGTAATCCACTATGCACAAACTGCAAATTGGCACTTAGAATTAGAACTTAGAGCTGAGATCAGACATCAGAGAAAGATGCAAATCCTTTACTTTACAGCCCATTTCCTTTCTAGAAATTCCCAAAATACAATGGACATTCTTTAAATTAATTACAAGTCTATTTTAATCAGAAGCAACCTCTCACAAACAAGTAATGCCTTTAAGAAAGGAAGGTAACAGATTTAGTTCCAGGTAACAGATTTAGTGACTTTAAAACTAAAATCTTATTTTATACATGCAAAGTTTTAATGGATATTTTAAACTAACATTTTTACTGGCCATATACTATTATTCCCTGCCAGACTGAGACAGTAAGCCTGAGGGGAAAAAATATTTTGGTCTTAGAAAGTAAGGCACATTTTAAAAAAAAAAAAAAAAAAGTGGGAAAATGCTATTTTTAAACAGACTCTGGGCATTTTTCTAATAGGTTTTGTGTAAAATATGTTGCAGTCACAGAGCACATGGTGTGTCAGAAAGCTTGGATTAGTGTTCTTTTGGGATGTCTTGCACAATTTTCTCTTGTTTATTTTTCCAATACAGATCACCAAGGTTTCCCAGAAAAGCAAATTACCTCTGTTAAAAAAAATGAGAGGGGTTTTTACTGCTATGTTTTCCTTTTTTTCTACAGCAAACATCAATGGTATAAGTGGTTATAATGGATGGTCAATTCCATCAAGTTCCATTCACTAGAAAACCCAGAGCACACAGAATCACAGAATAAGCTGAGTTAGAAGGGGCCCTCACACCTGGTGTTGTTGCTAACACCTTTTCTGGTTTTAAGCTGTAGGCTTTCCTTGCACCTGACCTGGCACCAAGGAACTGCCCACTGTCAGAAATTGCCCTGTCGAGTCATACCAGGCATAAAGTGCAGATATCAGATGCCCAGCACCACATGAGTTGGGATCCCTTCCTAGCCCTCCCTCACCTCCCTTAACACGTAACGTGGGTATTGCTGCATAGCTGCACCATTCTCCTTGTTCAACTTGTAGTGTTCTTCCCTGAAAGGTGACAGGGGAAGATGACCCACCACCTCCAGTGCAGCCCTGTGCCACTGGTCATTGTCCCTCTGTAGCAACCCTAAATCTGTAGAAACCTCTTGTCTTTTTTCAGCATAGGCTAATACATTCTTACTCACGAAGCACCAAACCCCACGTTTTGGACTCCAGTGCTCTGCTCTTCTCGCTATACTGCATCCTTCTAGGGCATTTTTATGAGAACAAAACACACATGGCTTCATCAGTTCCTTGAAGAGAGAAGAAGGATGAAACAGATACATACATATCACACATCTTCTAGGACCTAGACTCTAAGGTTGCTCCCCCTCTGTGCTACCTGCAGAGATAAGGAGTAGGTGCCTGTGAGGGACCATGCTGGGTCCTCACCAGGAGCAGCTGGGTCCTGTTTTCAACATTGTCACTACTTTGCCTGGTGAAGACATTTGCCTGGAGTGAGCTTGCTTTGACAAAAAAATGACTCAGGATAGAAAGAGACACAAAAACCACCCACCTTCAAAGTCAGAGCCCTAACCAATTAAGAAAACAACTCCGGAGTCCTGTCGTCATCAGCTGCTTATAATTAAGCTTCATTTCCAAAACATTGCCTTTCCCACCCACAGAATGGCTTGAAACACACAAGCTATCATATAAAGAGCATGAAGGAAGAGTGGGGCATTGATGACCCATTTTCTCTTGAGAAACCCATGGTACATAAAATGGGAACAAAGCCTCCAGAAATATCAGCTAGGACTGGATTATGGTCCACAGGCACCCCAAAATTAAATAATTTGTTGACTGCTGTTAATCGTTGGAGGGATTTTCATACACAGAAGCATGATGTCAAAATGGCCTGGTTATGTCCATCATGTTCCAAGTACTGAAGCAAGGTAGCATCAGTGATCATTTTGGTCATTTGGGGAGGTTTAGGTTAGGTAAAAGGAAAAAATGTTTTCACTGAAAGTGTGGCCAGGCACTGGAATAGGCTGCCCAAGGAAGTGGCAGAATCACCATCCTGGAAGTGTTCAAAAGATGTGTGCATGTGGCGTTTAGTGCTATGGTCTACTGGTAAATGCAGAAATGCTGTGTTAAATGTTGGACATGACAATCTTAGACGTCTTTTCCTACATTAATAATTCTATGATTTGCAAAGCAAATTCCTGCCTTGATCACAACCATGAACGTTGTCCATTTGTCCCCTGTCATTGGAGTAGCTAGTCTGCTCCAGACAGGTAAAGGAAATGGAAGAGGCATAGGCAGATAGAGAGAGTGCCTCTTGTTGAACTTCAAACCATGCTTTAGGTAAGATCCAAACCAACATTTCATGTGTTGCTCTTTTCCTGGCAGAGAGCAAGACCAGCATTTCCTGGGTCTAGTTTCAAAGCAGCAATCTAGTATCCTTACAGAGACCTATCCTGAACTAAATCCTTCCACATGTTTGATCCTCCTCTAAGTCTTGATAAAAAATCTAAAACTCAATAACATTACCATTGTCCTGCTCTCACCCAAAGTAGGAATGGAGCTTTGCTGGAATATCTTGTCCAATCTGGCTCTGTAAACACAGCGCCAGCACTGGCCATTTTCATCTGTGTGGACACAACCACTAGAAGGAAGGACTTTTGTTGTGATATAAAGGTAGCAGCTTCTACCCTGGCCCAGCAAAGTATCTGGTGATTCCCCAACCCCTCCAGGAAAAGGGCGGGGAACTGGGCTTGTACAAGTTCAAGACTTTCAGGGTATCACAGAGTGGGAATTCTTTTTTTCATGGCACTTAGTGAGCCAGCTCCTTTTTGCAAGCTTATCAGGTTAAATCACTATTTTTCTGCATCTCAGCAGGGTTTGGTCAATATGAAAACAGACTACACAGGGCATTACACTGTATAGTGACATACACTGGGTCTGTCCTGGACCTGCTCTAGCAAAATACAGAATTGCCAGCATGTGAGAAAAATTCCCACCAGGAACATTACTCTTTGAGAAATGGTTATATCAGGTGTTGGTGTCTTGAAGGTTTTGAAGTGAATGTATTTGAGTTCAATACAAAGTTGTCAGCAGTTCATTTTTGCAAAGAGCAGACCCTTTAGGAAAACATTTCAGGATATATTCAATATTACAACTCATTCTGCAACTTCCATGAAGGAACAGTTCTTGGTCCGTCCTTACTAACCAAAAACTCAGAAGCAAGATTTCCCTTTGGCAGGTTTGCACAAAAATAAAAGAAGCACTGAATTTTCCACATAATACTAGAGAGTGAAAGCAGTGAGCTCAGGCCCAAGTTCAAGTCACCTCCAGTGTGTCATCAGTTAAACTGGCACCACTGGCCAATGGCACATGCAAAGTCATCTGACTGAATTCTATCTCATTGTGAGCCGAGGTTAGATAATAAAAATACATTGTATTTGTCAAAGGCCGAGGGTACACTCATGGACCTTCAATGGCTTGCGGTAACTTGTTATGGCACTGTTGAGTGGGTTTGCATCCGAGCCTCAAGATTTCTTTGTGATTTTCAAATCTTTCAGCTGCTGGCAATGAAAGAATTCATACACCACAAAAAGAAAAAAACAATTAGACATTTAAGCAATAAAGAGGCCCATATGGGCCCATGTACTCATCAGTGTGCTTAAAGCCATGCTGTTTTACAGAGTAACAACAATTAGTTAACATTTCAGCACTTTGTATTTGGAGTTTCAATGCATTATTGTTGATTGCATTAACCAAGGAAAAGTCCTTTGGTTAATAATTGCATATTCTGGTTGTAGATCCACTGGGAGCCCTCCCCAGTCCCTGACCAGGAAGCAACACCCTGTTGTACCAGAGCTGCTCCAAGCAACCTGCAACACGCCGTGTGGCTGCAGACGAGCAGCCGTGCTGCCACCCTGGTCACAGCAGGGCTGTCTCCAACCTCATGCACTGCACTGCACCCAACAAGGGACAGGGATCCCAAGTCACTGCAGCCTGTGCAACACAGCCTTTATTTTGGATGTGTTTCCCTCTTTGGTCTGCTTTGCAGTGATGTGTGGTCACACCCACAAGCACTGATCTGCTCCTGCTTGCGTGACCACGCTGCCATTAAAGTTTTCTCCTCTCAGGCCACAGCTGAAGTAGGGATGCTGGCAGTCTGAATAGCACAGGGACCATCTTGGGAGGGAAACGTACACTGGCAGCATTGGCAGCTACTGTGTGGTGAGCTAGACTGGCTCAACTCTACCCTCACAGCCAGATAGGGACAATGCACCTTTTCCCATGGGTCTCACTGACATCAGATCCTGGGGTCACCTGTGTATCTTTCATCTCTCACACACTTTTTTTTTCCTCTCCAACTTCCAACACAAATGAGGACAATTGTGCCCTGGGCACCAAGTTTCTGGGAGCTTTCTTCCCTACTCAGGTGGTGGAAAGCATGCAAGTTTTGGTGCCTTGCCCCATTTTCCCCAAGACAGCCAGACCACTTGTCTCTTATTGTCTTTCTTTTTCTACCCAAGGCATTTAAAAATAAATAAAGACAGGTGCCAGAGTCTATTTGCTGTTGCTTCCTAATCTTTTTGCATTTATCACAATATAGACCAGTGCTTTATTACATGAGTTGCCTACTTCCTCACATAGGCATCCCATATCTGAACCTCAAACTCTCTGCCTAGATAAACAACTCCAGGGCAAAAGCAGAAAAAGGTTTCCCTTTGCTATTTCAAGTCTACTGAACAAACACCAACAGCTTCACTTGTCCCAAAGGGACCAAATGAATTTAATATTTCCTAGGATAAAAGGCCTTTGTTCAAGAAGTTCTCTCCCCTGCTAGCCCTGAGCCAGTAAAACCTAGCCTGGCCTAAGTACTCTTTTAAGCAGCATAAGTGAAAGGTCTTTGGGCAACTAGGAGAAAAGAGCTCAGAAAAGGCCATTGTCTCCCATTCAAGGGGAAGATCCAGGCTGAAGATTGAGATTTACTTCCCAAAAATATACAGCTGTCTCTCACGCTGGCTCTGCACAGCAGCTGCTCTGCCTTATTCTGGGCTGTTCTTGTAGCTGTTACTATTGCACTGGTCAGAAGAGCATCTCCCAGACCGTGTCATTCATTACATGACCACTCAACAAGGCTGCCTGAACCTGCTGGTGTTTACTGGTGGTGGCACCCTTTTGCATGTGATCCAGTGCTGTGCAAGCAGTGCAGCCTCATCTGTAGCCACTGTCACTTCCTGGGCAAATCAGGACTCCCATGAACCCCATATCGACATTCTTGCCCTGGAATTCCCCTGGCCTTTCTCAGGCTACTTCCACTTCATTATCTGTAAGCAGTCCTTCTGGTTCTTTCCTTGCTGGAGGAGAAAGAGATTCCCCCACATTTCAATCTGCTTGATCCCAGACCGTACCTAGGGGCATCTTACTAGGACATGTGATTAAAGTATTTCCAAGAAAGGAGGTGTCTCCAGGCAGAGATAGTAGCTCTGCTATGCTGTGACTTCCAGCACCAGAATTTCACGTGTAATATAGAAAAACTCACACAGTCATGTAAGGGACCAATCCTGCCTCTTCTGTGGCCTCTTCTGTCTTCCTCTTTCATAGAATTACAGGATGGTTTGGGGTTAGAAAGGACCTTAGAGATAATTTAATTCCAATACCCTGCAAGGGCAGGGACACACTTTCCAGCTGAATAGGCTGCTCAAAATCTTCTTTGCACCAAAGGCCTTCAGTATGAAATGCTTGTGGACCCTTACTTCATTGGACCTCTTGTCTGATGAGCATCAACCTCTCCACTAGCACCACTTGCTGTTTCAAGGCTGAGAGCTTGATTTATTTGCCTAAGCCAGCTGCCAACAGCATCTGAGGTATTGGCACAGTGACAACCATACCCTACTGAAGCAAGAGCCAGAGGCCATACCAAGCACCCAAGGATGCCTCAAATGGGCACTACATGTTTGGGTTTAGGCAACTGAATCACGTCCACAGCATGTACACAGCACACTCCTTGCCGTGGGAAAAAGTGTCAGCCTTTTACTCAACCAACTACAACCTCAGTTCAGTAAACCAAACCAGTGATGTCCACATGCTTGGGAAGGAGCATTTTGGGGTGTCCAAGCCATGCCAGTGTGGCAGAAAGAGCTGCATGCCCCAAAGCCTTCATTTGAGAGGATACAGTCTGAAATCTTGTCATGCATGGAGCACCAAAAACTACAGGGGTGAGGTGCTGAGCTTGGAGCTGTAGGCTGATGCAGCAGCCTCCGCTTTGGTTTCTCTCAGTAGTAAGTTTACTTCAATGGTTGATGCCATTTTAGAATGTTGCCTTATGCCTATTTCTCTTTTTTATCTGTGCAATAAGTTAAAAATGCCATATGCCTGTTTTTATATTCCTCAGGCTTCATCCCCACACAAACACCATACACACACAGTTTCCAGTTGAGTAAGGGATGCGACACATTTATCTGTGGCTCATCACAGACACTGGTATACCAATGCATACATCCAGTGTGGGCGTATGAGAGATATAGATGCCATATGGAAATCACATCTGACACATACAGCTTGGGACAAATGGGAGAAAAATCTGTGCCGCTCACGTGCACCATGGAAAGAACTTTTTCTGAAAATCTCTGATACACCAAAGCACAGATGCCAGCTTGTTATCAGAGAGGAGCTGGAGGGAGAGATGGGACCTGAGTGTGGCACAGAAGGAGAATTGGTCACCCTCAGCTTCCTCCCCTCACCCAGATTTGCAAACAGGCTGGACCCAGCCTAAGGAGGCAGCTGCGCTACGCCCACCCACCGACTGGCAGCTCCACATCGACATTCCCATAACTGCCAGGAAAGAGCTGGCTGCCATCCTGCCTCCCGGAGCTCCCTCCCTTCAGGGGACAATAAACACTTCACCTTCTAAAAACAGGATTACCAGATACTTAATACAGCCAAATGATAATTGATAGGCAAAGAAGAGAGAAATCAAGCACAGCAAGGAGTATAAGGTGGGTTGAGAAAAAGATAAGTTAGAAATAGGATTTAATTATACAGATGTTATGGTGATTAGGGTCATCCAAGTAGGTAGACAGATTTGCAAACCCAGGAAGTTTTGCTCTAGTGACAACAATTTCTTCCTCCTCCATCTTGCCTCCTAGACAGCACAGCCCTCAGAGTGCCTAGAGGGAGACAGCCTTGGCAGTCCCCCTGGTCCTAATGACAAGAGGGGTTGGATCAGCACTGATGCAACTTGTTTGGATGATCAGGGCAGGCTCAGCCCCCTGCAGCACTCAGGCAGTCTGAAGGGAGGCTGCTTTTCCGGGGGTGGGAAGTGGGGAGGAGGAGAGACATGATTTATGGAGGAGGCTGGCACCAATCCACTGATCCAGAGGTTTGCAAGTAGAAGGTTCTATCACCCACTCTCTATGCAAAGAGAGTCATACCACCATCAGTGGAAGTCTGAACAAAGACCCAAGGGCTGGGCTGGTAGAAGGAACATGTTGTTCTCTAGTGTGAAATGAATGTGGAGTTGAAAAAGTTGGGGTTTGGGTGGAGCTGGGATGGTCATGCTTCCCGGCGGCTGTGGGTGATGCAGGCAGAGCCCTTCCTTCAAGCCCCACAAAATCAAAACTGCAACACCAGGAGCTGAACTGGGGAAATTCACTTGTTTAACCCTTAGAATGCAGCTTCTAACTGGCTGCAGTTGCTCATAATCATCTCAGCTGAAGTGAATAATGAAAAAATGTCCCAGTTTTTTATCTCTCCAGCACCAAACCCATTTTCAATACTTACAAAGTGCTTTTGTTGGCATTTCCCATACAAACGTTTTCCTCAGCAACCATTATTCTTAGTCAACCCAATCCAACCTGAAATCCTAGCACCAACACAGTCCTAGAGAAGGGACAAGTTCACATCTGTCCAACATCAATGGAGGAGGAGGAGGATGAAAAGGTCAAAAGACAGAGGCAGGCCAGGTTACTAAAACAGAAGGGAACCAAAAGAATCTCACAAAACAAGGGCCAAGGAACGTGCCTGCTCTCCTTCTCCTTCAAGCAACTGCACAGCAAGGTACTGACTGTAAAAACAAATACAGCATTACAATGCAGAGGCAGGAAAAACCAAATCCCAATCACACAGAGGCAGAGAAGAAAAAAATTAATCAACTTATGCCAAACCTAATAATAACATAGTCCGCACCATTAGCCTCCCCGAAAGAGAGGAAAGGAAAACAAAGGCACTGAAACATTAAACACAGGAATTAATGGAAAATATCAAGCAAATATAAGAATAACAAGGAGTGCAAGACTGCACACTGGCCTCCATTTCCCTTTCCCCCATTATGCACACAGACACAGAAAGGAAAAGCAAGCACCATTCCCAGCCATGGTAATTCTGGAGTTTATAGTTAGGAAAATTATTTGTAAGCCAATTGACCTAAGATAGCTAAATTTTGTTCTTATGAATGCTCTTGACTTGGTAAAGCCATTCTATGGAATTAGGCATGAAATCATTTCGACTGCATTTGAATCCTCCTCTGAACTCTTGCAGAGAGGGACTTGCATTGCTGGAGCTCAGGAGCTCTCAGGGAAAAGCCTGAAGTGGAGTGTGCTCCTCCCTGAATGGGGACAGGCTACTGCAAAGCCAGGCTGTTGGGTCAGCACAGTGCCCAGGCTCAGGGCAACATTTTGCCAAGTATTTGGCACCAGTCCTGTCTGAGGGATGGAATTCATTTCACCCAGGTATGAATCTCTACAGAGACATTTTCAAATGAAATTGTCACCTGAGGGATGCTCTTGGCAGACAGTGCAGAGAAACAAGCCTTTCTAAGGTTAGATTCACCTCACCTTCAACAAGGTGTCAAAAGTAAATAAGGTGAATCAGTCTCAACAAGTAAGGGACCATAGGTGTCTAGTTCAGGTGAAGGTATGTAGTTGTATGAGACTAATTTCATCTCTAGTTTATTTCCTATGCACATATTCAGGGAATGCATTTATTTATATTTAATTTATTTTCTTGCATAAGAGCAAGAGAATGGGAGTAAGCACATTCTCCTCAAGCAATGAGAACCACAACCCACATTTGCTTTCTCTTCTAGCACCCAAGCCTCTTTCTATGATGTTTTTTTCCATCCTCACCCCCCACCCCCTCCGACAGCCCCATCATCCTTTTAGTCATGCAGTGATTCCCCCTAAACGGTGCCTTTCCTCTTCAATCCTTCCCACTGGGTATCCAGTGCACCCAGCTAAAATTTCCCCAACGAGGCCTCTCACTCAGCAAATCCAAAGCTTGTCATTGCTCCCCCTTTGCAAGAGCATTGAGACTGCAAGACAAGTCCAGTCCCAATGTCTGTGTTCAGACATGGATGTGACAGGGGAGGCAGTGGTCAGGCTGGGGGAAAATCCCTGTTCACTCAGTTGCTCCCCTCAGTTGCTCCTGCCATGCAGGAAGGAGCAAAGCCTGTATGAAAGTCACAAAGCCAGTCATTTATAAATGGATGAGAGTTTTGCAAGCACTGGCAGATTTCCACATAGATACCAAGGTACATCCCTGATGCAAGACCACCATCCTGCCAAATTTTGAATCCATGTCACAGTGTGGGGGATGCAAAATTCTCAGAGAAAAGGCCAACAAGCTTTTTAATACTGCTATTTGTTTCCCTACTGTTCCCCTTGGAAATGGATGAGTCTGGCTGGGCTTTTTTTCCTTTCTCACATTTCTCCACATCAGTGTAAAACACTTGAGACAGGTGAGGAAATTGTGACATGGTTATGAAGACTGTAACCACAAACTATGAAGACTGTAACAAACTGTAACAGTGGGGCTGTTCCTACTGGCTTTTCCCAACTAATAAAACATAGCATAGCATCATTTACTTACAAACTTCATTCAGATCTGAAGCTCATATGACTGCTTCTAAAACTTTCCATGCCTGCTTTCCAATAGACAAATTCAGCTCTGACAGAGATGGACTTTACAGACAACCATACCAAATCTAACATCAACAAGGTAAAAAATTTACCCACACTGGATCTTCATCAGGTTAATTCCTGGTCCTTATTCAGTAGATGTGATTATCCTGAAACACTGAGTCTATAAGATCCATAACTTAAGGAAGTTCAGTTCAGGACCGGCACATAGTGGTTTGTAACATGCCTTTCTCAAAGAAACCACATCAATGTTCCTAAAATTTGCTCAGACTGCAAGGATGACATGTAGAAAAAGGCTTTGAAAAGCTAGGAGGATATCCTCATATATTTTTAAGGTGTTCTTCTTGTATGTGAGCATGTGAATGTGATCCTGGGTTCTGGTTCTCCACTCTTGTCCCAATTTTGTTCACTTCCTACACCTATAAAACCCTACACTCCAGTGTCACATCAGCTATTTTTCTCACATAGAATCATTACACTAGTCATTAAGTTTCTCCAAAACAAGGTCACCCCTATCTGCATGGTTCTGAGGGTCCAACCTTTATTAGAAGCTGGGGATTCAGCTTCTGCACACAATTTCCTGCAGTATTTCACTCTCCCCACCACTAACCTAACCCTGACTTTACTTGCTGCTCTTTCAACCAAACCTGTTGATCCCATCCTGGATCTGGAAAGCAGATGATTTCCTTCCATTATACAATAATCTTACAGATATCTGAAGGGTGTTACCACACTCTCTAATTCCCATCCCTCTTTTCTTTCCATTAAATCAGGCCTGTCATTCAGATTTTCTTCACAGCACAGGACTTTCAGATCATCGACCACTGGCATGGATCTCTTCTGAATTACCAGCCTCCACAACCAGCTATGTCATAGCTGATGACACACCAACAGTGAGCAGGATGGACAACTGAGGGAGCATGTCAGGCAAGACTTCTCCATGCACATAGAATCATAGACTAGCTTGGGATGGAAGGGATCTTAAAGACCATCTTGTTCTAACCCTCCTACTATGGGCAGGGACACCTTCCACCAGGAGGCTCAGAGTTCCATCTTACCTGGCCTTGAACATTCTCTGGGGTGAAGCACCCACAGCTCTTCTGGACAATTTGTTCCAGTGTCTCACCACCCTCACTGTAAAGAATTTCCTCCTAATATCTAAATTAAACCTAACCTCTTTCTTGAACCCTTTCCCCCTAGCTGTGTCACCACATACCCTTATAAATCATCTCTCCAGCCTTCTTTCTTGTAGGCTCCCTTCAAGTACTGGAAGGCCACACTTGGGTCACAGAGTGTAGTTCTTATTAGGGGCCACATAATGAAGTCTGTGTTGTTACCATGGTCCTTGCAGCTCTCTCAAGGCTGTATGGCAGAAATAGAGCTAGAATATTGACTGAGGCACTTAAATTAGCCTGGCCAGGCTGAAAAGGAAATAAGACATGCCATTCAGGAGGATGAATAAGGATAGGAAGAGTGCACCCTGGAACAATGTGAGAAAGAGCTGACAAAGAGACCTAAAGGTGTGACTTGTGATTAAATAGTTGGAGGGCATTAGGTTTTGGTTCATGGCATGTGGAACGAGTGCCCAGCAGACAGGATACCCATCAGACATCCCTTGGGAGCTGGTAATCCCCACCCAATGGCACCAGCCAGGCTCCTGCATCAGTACCACAGACTGTAGACGGGCGCCTTGCCAGGTGTTTTTTTCAGAGTGTCCATATACTTGGCATGGCTATACTCACCAATTTTCAGCAGGCTTCAAGCCTTTCCTCACATCATCCTCTCAAACCACAGAGCCTGGAATATCTCTACTTCTGCTTATGTAATATTCCCAAATCAGCTCTCACATTCTCTGTGAACCGCACACAAAACCTTTGCCTTAAAGCAAAACACCCTTCTCAAGCAACAAGGAATCATAGCAGGCACTGGGATTACAGGATCTGATTCTCACTGCTCAGTGAAGGGCAGCCCCACACCACACCATCCCCTGTGTGCAGAGCTTGGAGAGGTGTGTGAGAGGAAGCAGCTTTTCCCAAAACATCTGCTTCTCCCCCAAACTTCCCCGCCTCAGCCTCAGCATGCATATAAATTGTTGCAACTATGTCAGAAGACGAGGAATGCATCACGGAAACCCTTCCCCTGTAACCATAGCTGGATGTAACATTTGCAAGGGTAACGCGCTTATGTTTGTGCAACAGCATTTCCGTACACTGTGTTCCACCTGGACCACGGGAGTTCACTGTGACCCCGTCACAGCATCATATTTAGGCACAATCACACTCTGCTGCCATGAAGGAGGTGAGGGAGGGAGCTGAAAACTCTCGTTTAGTGCCAGCTGAAGCAGTAAGTGACAAAATTCAGGTTTCCACCCACTTTCTTCTAAATTTGACATTTTGCAGCTATCGTTTTCCACAAATCTGAGGAAAACGTACTTTTAGGAATAGCAGCATGACTATAGTCCATAAAACTCCTAGAATTCAAGTCACTTTATTGATAAATGTGCCAAACAGCAATGCGGGCAGTTAAAAGAGAACATTGATGAAAGTACCATAAGGGTCAGTGCAACAGGACTGCAGGATGGACAGCACAGTGTCCACCAGGTTGTCAACAAAAATACTCAGATGCACCTCAAAGTCTTTGTTCAAGGGTGAATCTGTTATCATTCCAAAAAATACGTGATGAACTCCATTTTAGTAAGGGATATACACACCTTCTATTAAATCTCCCCTTAAGCAGAGATAAAGAATTCTTTTATTAGCTCAGCTGTCTCTAGTGTAGCTACTACCTGGCACATGGCAAAGCAAATGGTGGAGAGACCAGACAGCAAAAGTTACCTGCCGTTTGTCAATTTTTTAAGACTCATGGATGGTTTTTGAATAGATAAAATCCAGTGGCAGAAAGGCAGGTAGTTAATGAAACTAATTAAAATGCTGCACAGATGGAGTGACCTGCAGTCGGGTGCTGTGTGGGGCTTGAGGCTAAGACATGCTCCACGGTCCTTGGAGAGCTAGTAGGAGGTGTCCCCCAGTCTCTCACTGAGCTGTGAAACAGCTGTGAAACAGCTCAGTGCTCCATGGAAGGAAGCAGGGCCCAGAGGCTGACAGTACATTAGGTCATTTAAGCCAGAGTAGAGGGATCCAAACAACATTTCACTGTTCCAGTTAATCATTCTGTGCAAAGTGCAACAGCCTAATAATGAGAAATAGGGAAGAAACTATCTCAAAATGTTCAATGACCTGGCAACTGAAGGAACCTTCAGGTCCCATAAGAAATCAAAGAAAGATGTATCCAAATCTACTGGATGAAGAGTCTCATATTGCTTCTCCATTATTTTGTGTATTTTTCAAGGGAAAGTTTTCCATCACGTCTGTTCCACTAATTTAAGTTAAAGAATATTGGAGTCAACACAAAACTGCGTTTCTTAATTATAAAATTATTTTTCACAAAAAAAATAATACCAACAGGAAGGCAAAGGGAGAGGAAATGTGCAAACTGCAGCTCCTAGAAACACATGGAACTGAAGATGACTTCAAGGAGGAGAATCAGACTCTTCTGCTCCTGGGGAGCTCAGCAAAGTAGAGGCATTGTAGCAATGTCTAACAACTGCTGCTTCATGTGGCAACAAGAGTTTGTGGTCCCTCTGCTCTGCGGCAGCTCCAGCTGCAAAGGTGGATGATACTGGACACATCTGCCAGGGCTTCCTCAATGCTACCACATCTAATAGTTGTGTGAAACACTTCTCATCCTTGCCAGAAGCAATTTCGTGAAGGTGTAGACTGGAATTTTGTCCTCCACTTAGCATTTATCCTGCCTCAAATGCAGTAAGATATTTTTTAAAGGTAAATATGTTTCCTCAGTCAAAAAACCCCAAAACTACCAGGTAGTCAGAGTTTGTTACAAGCTTATAGATGTTGCCAGACAAAGCCTTACCAAGATCACAAGATTTGTGTAGCAGAAATCAGAATTTGCTGTTTGACTACATACTATGTTGCAGGGTCCCAATATATCTGTGGCCTCCAGATGCTCTGAAAAGAAAATAGCATACTTTTAATAACAATATGCTTCAATAAATCTACCTGTGTTACCAATTACATTGATATTCTATCCAACTGATTATTAGTACCATTAATTATGAAGTAAAGCAATAATAAGTCCAACTTAACTAAAACTGATTTTTAAAAGAGAGATTCCTGAAATCTCTTGCATTTTAAGCAGTTTGCTGAACAAATCAATGTTAGTCTGTGAAGAAGCAGCTCATTTGCTAATAAATCGTCAGAAAGGCTGATAAAAGTCAGTACACTGAGCATTATTGTATTTGTAATAGTTCCAAATGACAGTATCTGCAAAAACAGGTTTAAGCCTATCCTTATAGTAACTTTTTTCTGAAAAATAGACCAAAACTGTCTCCTTTGGTAGCTAAAAGTAGGTGCTTTCTAGGGTTTAAAAAACGTAGTATTGACCTAGACAGTCCAAATGTAAGTTAAAGTCAACACTGAGAGGGCCCCAAAGCAAAACCTCGGACCTAAATAACTCCAGATTTAAGGAAGTTCTAAGTCTGGTTCATATGGACGCTTCACATAAGAAGGAAGTGCTCTCTGAGCTTCCTTTGTCCTGAGGACTCCCATAGTCCTGCCAGTGGTGACATGCAGGTTGCACCTGTGTATCAGGCAACCCTCCTCATTGCCTACACCACAAGGACAGTTTCTGGCTTGCCTTTGGCTCTCAGCCCCCAGCCCTCAGCCCTGGCTCAAGAGCTGTCTGTGTTGTGGAAATCCCTGGACAGGAGAGGGCTGCTGTCAGGAGTGACCTTACACGGCAGGCACCTGTGTGTGTCCCCAGTGTCCCCCACCTGCCTGTCACTGCAGAAATGAGCTCTGTGATGTGAAGACCTGCTCAGACCTTCCCATCACTTGTAGCCCCAATACTCACTTCAGCCTCCATCAATCTCCTGTGTTTATTGTTGCTGTTTCTTTGGAGGAGTGCAGGAGAAGTCAACATTCATGTGTGAAAACAGAACTCAGTTTATGTTACATCAGTAGCCTATTGACATGGAACAGCACAGTAAGCCTTCTTGCTGATAAATAAAAATTATTTGTTTAACTGGTGATTGTATATTCATCATTCTTCATACCCAGCAAACATTCTGGTCGTCAAGCAGGTAATATCTGACACATCTGCCCTGCTGTTTATCTCTCAGGCTACACTAACTCGAGCACCTCATCCTTGTCTTCATTTTTGCCCACTCCTTCAAAAGGTGTGATTGATAGTATGACTATATGTGTGTATTTGTAATGTTTTGGGTTTTTTTTTTTTTATTCCAACAGTACAAGTCTAATAGTGGAGTTCTGAAAACTTATAAAACCTGCAGCTTACATTTAGTACCACTGTTAATTCCAACCATTTGCTACCTGCTAATATAATAAACACATACTTAGGGTTATATTCAGACTACCTAAAATAGCCTTAACCCTCCAGCTTTGGAGCCAAAGCTCAGGGAGACAGGACCAGTTTGGCTTGGCTCCCTGCAGAGCTTTTGGAGACAAATAGTCACAGTGTCCACATTAGGCATTGTATAAGTGCTGGTTAGGGAACACAGCCCCTGTATCTCTGTTGGACAAAAAGACAGCTCTGTAGCCCTGCAGAACCAGTGGCTTTTCCAACTCTCCCTTCCCTTGAATGTAGGATTTATACGTAAGCACAACTTGTGTGAGGCTCTCTAAAAGGCAGACAGGGTACTACCTGAAGGGTCCCATTCAGAGAGAGTAGAATTTTAGCTAAGATTGTATCTAGAATCGTTAAAGCCTGTCAGGCACTTATGAAACTTTTTCAGAGGAATTTAAGGAATTTACTCAAGGTACCAAGTGCCATCTTGCTACATTATTGACATAGATTCAGAAGTCAAACAGTTCTTATGTGATCATGACAATTTCTCATTAATTAAACTATGTTCTTTACATACAAAAGTACATGAAACCTGTCTCCAATCCCAGCTTTCAGCTTTCACAATCAACAAGTACAAAGCTGTGGTTCTTCACTCTTCCACCAAGATTTAATGAATTTCCTTTTGGAACTGCTAAAAAAAGAACAGCAACTGAAATATCAACCTTATAATAAGATTGGTTTACACACTCATTACTTTAGAAAAACTAGAAGGAACACAGGCAAAAATAGAGAAGATTTTCAGTGCTGGGTCTCACTTGCAATTGGATTTCAGACTCCCAAAATTGATGCAATGCTACATGTTTTGTCCTGGAATCATTATTTTTCTCCTCAAAATTGCCACAAGGTATAAGATTACTCCAACCTAAACATGGAAAGGAAGAGAAGACAGAGGAGAACACTGACACTTTTGGGTGATGAGTGGACAACCAGTAGCATCAGTTCACAAGCAGCAGGGCTGCAGGGTAGACAGGAATAGAGAAGGCTGTCCAGCCAAGAGGAGATAAATAGTCTCCACCGCTCACTGCAGAGGGGAGGCTTTGGGTAGCAGTGCAGGAGGAAGAGCACTGTAATTGGCTGAGCTTTTTCATTTCATAAGTAGCAACTCTTATGTTGTGTAATGCTTCACTGACCACACAGTCCCTGCCTCTGACACAGGTGATTTCTGCAAGTAGAAAATATGCAGATGTGCACCCCTTTGGCTGAGCTCATGTCAGGCAGCTGCTCTGCACAAACCCCACACAACACCAGGGCCCTGGGCCCTTGCTTACAGCCTACCCACAAGGGTTCAGATCCCAAGGAAGTCAGGGAGTCTCAGTAGCATTGGAACCTATGTGTGGTGGGAAACCTTACTGTCTCAAGCAAGGGGGAGGATGGATTATTTTTAAATTCACCTCTTGTTTTCTCCACTGTTAACAGTCCTGCCATTTTCTTTCCAAAGTTCTATCAAAAGTTCCCATGTCTTGATAACAAGACAAGATCAAGAGATAGTAATTGAAAGTGTGTAGCAAAATAGGATGGACAACTGGAAATGAGAGAATTACAAAAATGCCTAAGTCTGGAGAAAGAGAAGGGGAAAGTTCCCCACATCCCATGACTGACTATGAGAGAGATGGCTGAGGGAAAGGCAATGGACAACCTGACAATGAGATATGTCATACATGAGAACTGGGCAGATTCATACTGTGCAAAACTTTGACATTAGATAAGCTGCCCCAGAAGGAGTTTGACCCACGGAGCTAATCTGGAGAGATGACCATGAGCACAAGAGAAGATGGGGAATGGCAAAAGGGAAGAACTCCTCAGCAAAAAGAAATGGATGACAAAATGAAGGTGATGCAATGCCAAGTGGGAATCATAGAATGGTTTGGGTTGGAATGGTCTTTAAAAACAATCTAGTGCCAACCTCTCTGCCATGAACAGGGATATCTTCCACTGGACCAGGTTATTTCCAGTCAGAACCAACTGTGGAATTTGAAGGTCATTAGAGCACTTGCTGAATGAGGAAGCAGGAATTTGACACAGAAGAGCTTACAATGAGAAAAGGAAGCTGGCTGATCATGGAGAAGAAGATTGGAACAAGCAGCCAGATTTGGCACAGGATGAGGCAGAAGGATATGTTGATGCTGTACACTGCAGTAAGCAGTGTTTCTAAGCCTTTCATCAGGAAGTTAAAGACTGTGCCAGGAAATAGGCGTAGAAAACTATTACTAAATTAAAAATCCAGAAAGAGCCTTCACAATTGGCCTAATTTGGAAGAGCTGAATTTTGCTGCCTTGAAGTTCTTGTAACATGTTTGGTGCATGTATATATTTGTACTTAAGAGCACAGGAGGGACTGTCTATTCCATGCCAGAAACCAAGAGTGCAAAACCAGGGCTTTCCTTCTTTGTGATTTACAGCCTCTGAGTCTTCACTTGGAAAAGTTCATTGGCCTGTCGTGTTTGTGCTCACATTAGAGAACCTAATCTCACATCTGATCAGTTGTCAGACAAGGTTCATCAGAGCTGTCTCATCTCCATTACCTGCCCCCATCCCAGTTTTTCAAGATTACTAATCCACTAGTTTCTCATTTCTGTGGGAGGAGACCTTGCATCACCTCTTCAGGACTGGCTTATTTTTACCTACATTGAATTTCATTGTGCTGTGTTTTCCACATATTTTAAACACTGATATATCTCTTACTTATTGTTTTTCTTTACTCAGTGGCACTTGGATAAGCACTTTAACTTCCTTGGGACTTGTCGCCGTCATTCATGAGTCACCATTCAGCAGAGTCCTTAGCAGGCCACTCCTTGGGGGTGCAGCTCTGGGAGGCCACCAGATAGCCAGGTGCTGCTGAAATGGCAGGAGAAGAGATTGACAGCAGTACTAAGAGGAGGGCAACAGCACATACAGTCCCAGCTTTCAGTCCTGCTTCACAAGCAAGACCAAGCTTCTAGTACAGCACCCAGGTGTGCAGATACCTCCCAGCCTAAGTAGAGAACTTTCCCTAGGGCTCCAAGAAATTCCACAAAGATTAGGAGTAGCCAAGAAGACTCATTGTTAGCACCAAAAAGCCCATGGCATTTTTCCTCTCTCTTGCCAGTTCTGGTGGAAGCCCTCTTCTTACCCTTCTTCAAAACCCAGCTCCCCAAGCCAAGACTCCCAGCCCATACGTAATAGGATTTCTGATTCTCTTATTTCCCAACTCCATACTGCTTCACACACAGCCTCAGTGCCTAAATTTCTGCTTTCCACCACTTCCTACAATTACTTCACAGATGAAGCACTCACTACTGACCTCTTTCACAGCCTCTTTCCCTTACTTTCTGAGCTCATCCCTCTCCACATCTTCATCTGAAAATATTCACTCCAACACTCTCTAAATTCCTCACTGAAGTGCTCCAGGGATGGCTGTAGAACAGATATCAGAGCCAAACTTGCTGTGTTACACAAGCCCAAGTTGCCACCTGTGAGTTGATCCTTGCTCAGCCATGACAGCTCCTTTGCTCACCCACATCATTGCTGCACAAAAATTTCTTCTCTATCACTACCTTAGTGCTCCTTAAGTCCATGCAGTCCTAAGAGACTAGGCAGGAGCAGCTGATATCTTCCAGCTACCTCAAAATCAAGACATATGGGGAGAATTGCTGATGAATTTTGAGATGTATTATGTGACAGGTGCTTCTGGCTCTGGTTATCTGAAATGAGGGGGAAGAGGTGGAAAGGGTCTCAGATGGAGAGTTTTCTAGTGGAGGTTTAAATATGTCTAGCCATGAATCATTCTTGTCTATGCTGACCACAGTGCATCACATCTGTTGTTTTTATGGTCAAGAAAAATAAAAAAAGAAAATGACTAATACATCCTTATATAGACAAGCCACTTGAGTCAAGCCTAAAGCAGAGTCTGCTAATTGGACAAAACCATGGCTCATAATAGCATCTTAATGTTTCTCCTGCTTACTGTTTGTCTTTTGGTTAGTTACTGAAGGGTGTTAACCCAGAAGTGGTCACCATGAGGGTTTGAAGTTACAGTAACACCCCATTAAACAGTACATGGCAAATTTACTTCACACCTGGCTTCTCAGTGGCAGCATTTCACACTCTCAAGGCTGCCAGCCAAGCCAAACAGCAGCACAGGCATCCATGCAGTGACTGGCAGTTTTACAGCCAGGAAAGCAGGCAACATTGTTCCATCTCTTGAAAAAAGCATAGGGGGTTTCAGGGACAGACTGTGAATCAGTCACATCCATATCTGCAGCTCAGATATGTCTTCTCTGTCAGCACTCATTGTACAGAAAGATGTACACATGTGCTCCATGGTGGGCAAAACTACCCAGTGCATGTGACAGAAACAGCATCCACATACACTGTCTGAGCTCAGCACATAGAATCATATCCCAACGGGGATAAAAACATGTGGTAAAAGCACACAAAACACTGGAGCCATGGAAATAGATCAAGTATTGGCTTATAGAAATGACCTTCACCACCTTTGTTGTCACTAAGCTGGAGCCTATGAGGTTTCAGTTGGACTCTGGGTAATACTTCTGTGCACTCCAGAGCAATCTTCATGGCTGAGTCTGTAGCTTTCAGTCCTATTTGCCCTTATTCCCTACTGATACACTTAACAGATTACACCACTGTGGCCTCAAATCTCCTCTGTTACCATTAGACCAGTAAAAATACAGCAAGGGGAAAAAAATATTTCTGTATTCCTGCAGTTCCCCAGTCTCAGTTCCCAAAGATCTTCTGAAATTATGCCAGCTGCTTTACATAGATGTTATTCATGTTTTTATTTATGTATGAAAATGTATTTAACCTACAGGGTGGGGTTTGCTTCTTGTCCACTGAACAGTGCTGTCTTCAAACATGCAAATTTGATCTGTTTGCAGCATCCAAAATAGAAACATTGCACTAACAGTAATTAGATCAGAGTTTAAAAGGATCAGATCCTCATTAAGATTTTTCCTCAAAGACTTTATAAGCTTAGAGCTTGAATCTAATCTTCAGTATCAGCTGAAAGGGAAGCCAGGGGGGTTGATAGAGGGGAACAACAACCATATCTGACATTGGTTGCTGTCAGTGAAAAAGAACAAGCGGTTAGTGCTGCAAATAGTTAAATCCATAAGATCTTTGAGGGACAGCCACATCCTGGAGGCTCTCCTAAGAATCCCTGCTTTCAACAAGACTTTGGTGTATTGTAAAGAAAAAAACTGAAGTGTTGAGTGCCCTGACTTTCTCACCCTTCCTCTCCCTCTAAAGCAGATGTCACTGCAGGCAGCCACATTGAGTATGTGGAGCATCTTTGGAGAAAAAATTAAAAATGAGGGTGTCGAACCAGCCAGATTTACTCTGGCCTGTCTTAATTCCGTTTTCTCAGAGTTTCATTCTCTCTATTTTTTCCTCTCTGTTTAATCTTGGTTGTTTCTTCCCTTCTTCCTGCCATACTGGTGCCCCTTCTTCCACACCCTGTATCTAAAAAGCACAAATGAGTCACAAAAAACCCCAAAAAAAACCTGATGAATTTGCAATGGTTTTATCATCTATGTTTTATAGATAGAAAAGTGAGGGACAGAAATATTAGGTACCTGACCAAATTTGTTTTAAGAACTGTGTGTGTCAGGGCACAGACCCAAGCTACAAATCCACCTTTCCTGTCTCTATCCATTCAGTCACGCACAACACTCGCACAGTGTGTTTCTTGTTTACTGTCCTTGCAACCAGCTTTCTCTTCTTGCCTCCTGTTGAAATCTTCAGTTTTACTACTTCTCTGCTCCTTAAGATTCTTATTTACCTCTTGATCTTTTGCTACCATCCTCATTTCTATAGGTCTTTATTGGTACCCCAAAACATCCCCTTAGCAGGGTTCAGTAGATTGTGTCAAAGGTTTGCACATCCCAGGAAAGCTTTACATTTAAAAAGTATGAAAGCTCAATAAACAATGGCAGATTTATTTCAAACTATAGGGATGGGTTTAAGATACAACTGATTCTTAGAGCCTGGGATTTAAGATGAGATGGAAAAAGTAATCCAATTGATCTAAGTCTTAGATATGGCTCAGGTCTGCTTGTAAATTAAAAGTAATAATTATGCATTACCTGTAAAAGCATTTGATTTCATTTTAATGGCCTTTGCAAATTGAATTACTAATCATTTGTTTACAAAAGTAACAGACTAAAATCTATTACCTCTTACCCTTTTTATCACATTGCAACAAGTTGTACAGGACATGAAAGTGAGTGGAAATACATCCACATGTTTGACAATTATGAACTTTAAATTTCTGTCACATAAGAGGAATATATTTCCTCTTTTCAAACCCAAGATCTTTCTGGTCTAAATCTTACAGTTTTAAGAATTGTATTTGTACCAGATGAATGATGTAAAAATGCTGGTACACAAATGAATGGATTATAAAGATTCATGAGGCAAACTGCAGTCTATAGCCAGAGGAAGCTGGTCTACTATGAAGCCAGGATCAGAACACTGTGCTCATGAGCCACTGAGTATGTGTGATATTGCCCATTGTCCTACCTCTAGACACTCCTCAAATAAGGAAGAATCTTAAATATTTTTTCAGTGTTGCAACACTGCTTCTTCTGCATTACATTTCATTTCCATTTATTAAGATGGATTGTCCACTTTGTGCTAAAGCTTGACATCCTTTTAGTCACTAATTAGCTAAATTCCCATCAGACCTGCTGCTACACAGTTCTGAGATTTGTATAATCAGTTTGGCCTGGCCTAATCAGAGTGGTTTCATCGTACAATCAGACCTCAGAGGTATAAAAGTACATGAAAGGATAAGAAAGAGAAAACAGAATGTTACCTCATATTGATTTCAATGACTCAATGGGAGGTCTGAATAAAGACTGAGTAAGAGCCAAGGGAAGAACCTGATAAAACATTTCTCTAAAGTGTTGGTTGCCCTCTTTTCATTTACTGGAATAGCATTTCTATAAGCTGACAATGTCATCTGTATTGTGCTAATTTAAGTGCCTCCAACTTGAAGAGAAGCAACAAATAAAAAGATTAAGTATTCTGTACAGTAGACCAAGGATCTTAGGTGTCAAAGCAAAATAAAACCAGTGAAGGATTCTCTTGTTCAATGATCTTAATAATGAAAAAGAAGGGAAAAAAGAGCAGACTATTGAGACTTCACCCCCCACCCTTTTTTCCCTCTCTCTAACAGCCCTCTGAGGATCAGTTATAATCACAGAATATCATGAGCTGGAAGGGACTCACAAGGACTATTGAAGTCCATCCCCTGGCTCTGCACAGGACGATCCCCAAGAGTCACGCCATGTGCCTGACAGCATTGTCCAAATGCTTTTTGAACTCTGTTAGGGATGGTGCTGAGACCACTCCTTTTTGGAGCCTATTCCAGTGCCCAACGACTCTCTGGGGGAAAAGCCTTTTCCTGATATCAAACTTGAGCTTCCCCTGATGCAGCTTCAGACCACTGCTGAAAGTCCTGTCACTGGTGACCACAGAGGAGAGACCAGTGCCTGCCCCTCCTCTTCCCCTCATGAAGAAGCTGTAGCTGCTATGGGGTCTCCTGTCAGTCTCCTCCAGGCTGAGCAGACCAAGTGACCTCAGCCACTCCTCATATGGCTTCCCCTCAAGGCCCTTCACCATCCTCATTGCCCATTTTTGGACACTCTCTAAGAGTTTATATTGTTTATGTTGTGGTGCACAAAACAGCACTCGAGGTGAGGCTGCCCCAGAGCAGAGCAGAGCAGGACAATCCCCTCCGTTGCCTGGCTGGTGATGCTGTGCCTGATGCACCCCAGGACAGGGTTGGCCCTCCTGGCTCCCAGGGCACTGCTGGCTCATGTTCAACTTGCCACTGACCAGGACCCCAGGTCCCTTTCCTCAGTGCTGCACTCCAGCCTCTCAATCCCCAGTCTGTCCATATATCCAGGGCTGTCCCATCCCAGGTGCAGAATCCAGCCCTTCTCCTGTTAAAATTGATAATGGCTGGTGATTTCCCAGCCCTCTAAATTGTCAGGGTCTCTCTGCAGGGCCTTCCTGTCTTTCAGGGAGTCAACAGCTCCTCCCAGTTTATTGCCAGTAGAATTAGTTGATCCCTGGGGAGCCAGAGGCAAGCAGAGTGTGGATGCTGCATCCAGACCATGCACACGTCCAATGTCACACCTTTCTGTGGGATCTGGGGCCAGGCCCACACAGGGATTTGCTAGGATCACTGCAGCAGGAGGAGGCAGTGTGTATAGACACTACTCACTGCTGTACTCAGAGAAAGGTAGAAAGTTTGGAGGAAGGGCTAATGAGGCAGAGTAGAGGTTATGACTCTGAGAAGATGGGGTCTGGAGGCAGGTAAGAGAAAGGAAGACAAATTATTGAAATGGAAATAATTATCCAATTAAACTATTAGTGAATTTAAATAAATTTGGGGTTTTTTTTTTTTTTTTTTGCAATTGAAAGCTATTGAAGGGAAAAAGGAAAACTTGACTGAGAATTGCTGTCCTGTTTTACAGGTGTGCCATTATACCTGCTGAGTGAAACGAAAAGTATCAGGACCACAATCTTATTCAAGCTTAAAAACTCATCTGCTAAGTGAAACCAATGTCCTGTTCACACAGGCCAGCCAGGGCTCTGGGCCCCGATCCAACAAATAACAAAAATAATAACTTTTTTTGCTTCTAATTCTTATTTAATTTTTAAATTATAAACAAAGGTTTATACCTTTAGTTTGCTAATTATTCTGACCCCTTCAAATTAGGCCTTCTAGATGAAAAAAAAATCTGATACTTACATCAAAAAAAGAAAGTAATTATATGAAAAAGAATAAAGAATCTAGGTAGTGATACACTGTAATCTCAGAAATGCTAAAAGAGAAATTTTGTCCATGGTAATGAGACCATGCTCCTATCTGAACTAGGATCAGGTACTTTGTTCAAATCTTTTCTGCTTGTCAAAAAAAAAAAAAAAAAAAAAATAGAAAAAAAAAAAAAAAGAACAAGTCAACAGCAGTAAGGATAAAAGAGGTAGAGAAGTTTCATGGGCCAATATCTGCTTTCTAAAACAAACAATGGCTCATCTGGACTTCCATCAGACTCCTAAGGAATGTCTTAGCTCAGGCTGTGGCTGCAAGCAAGCAAACAGCGTACCCAACATAAACATATCATACAGTCAGAATGAGAAAGAAACTTTTCTGCGTGTCAAAACATATTTAGTAACTAAACAGAAACATACAGGTATCATGGACTACCCTGCATTAACCAGGCAGATTGCCTCAGTGAGCATGTGAAGATATTTGAAAGAAATCAGATTTTGCCTCTCTCCTCATGAAGTTTTGCCATCTTACTCCTCCAGCAACAGACATTGAATTTCATCGCTATTCTGGTTTGCTTAGGTGCAGCCACCCTGTCACTCATACATCTGTTCAGCATTCTACTGCTGTGGCCTTCACACAAAACAAGCAACAGCAACAGCCACCTAAAATAAAAAACTGAACAAAATCTCCTCCTGAACTGTGAAGATACATGTATTACACACGCAACAGAAAGCGTGGTGTTTAATAAATGTCTGTCCTTCACTTTGTCTTGTCTTCACATTATTTGTACCCGTATGTCCCAACCCTGATGCCAGATTACTTCACCTGCCACATAAACAGTCTCTGCTCTATTATTTCAAGATCACACTTTGGTGCCCTTAAGTTGTCAGAACCTGCTGGGATGCAATAAAATGTTATCTTTCTTTCACATATTTTGAATTAGGGGCTCCTATACAGGAAGCTGTGAGATAAATTTCTGTCTCTATCATGCTCTGTCTAAAATTATGGGTCTAAGGCTCTGGAACACAAAACCGTCTATTTTTGTAAGGTCTGGGTAAGAGGTGAAGGGCAGGTATCCCTGTGTAACTTAAATATAGTTCAACAGACTATCTCAAAACACGTTCTCCAATTACATATCTCTCCCTTAAGCCCTATAAATGAAATCTCTAGACGGTAATTGGGCTTTCTCTAGTTGCTTTTTTTAATTGCTTTTTCTGGAATGAGGATCCTCCACATTCACACCAAACTTCCCAAGTCTGTGTCTTTGTAGATGTCTCTCTAATGATTCAGATTTTTTATTTATTTTTTTAATGAAGCATCATATACAAATTGTGCTTTTTTATTCCATTTGTTCTTTTAATCCTTACACAAACAAAATATTAGTTCCAATTCCCTGGTTGTAATTTCTTTTAATTGATTCATTGTTCAGCTATAAGCTCAGTGATCAAAATATTTAGAAGGCTTTCAGGAGGTCATCTAGTAGTGCCTAAAGGCAGAATTGACTATACATCAACTGTTCTTGGCAGCTGCTTGTCTAACCGGCTCTTAAAAACCTCCAGTGATGGAGATTTCATCATTTCCCTAGGCAACCTATGCCAGAGCATAACTATCCTTATCATTAGAAAGTTTTTCTTCCCAGAAAGTAGGATCATCTACTGGAAGACATATCAGTCACTGAGAAATGCTTTGAGATAACGCTGTGCTGTCATCCAAATCCACCAGGTGCTTACTCAGGCTTAACATTTGGTAAGGAATATACCATCCTTGAAAGATACAGAAATGTTTTTGAGCCACTCCCAAGACAATAACTGATAGCAACTGATTCAGATTCAATTAACCATTGGCTCCTTAGTGGCAATAAATATCTCAGTGGCTGCTCCTGGATATCTTCCACACAATGCATAAGAATGGACTGGGAACGACACTTCTCCAAAATATTTAATTCTTAAAGAATAAACATTAAGGAGGAAAAGAATTTGCCTGGATCAAATACTGAAAGCATCCAGTCTGTAATGAGATCCAGATGCCATTGTGAAAGATCAGATTAAGCTGGATTAGGCCAAGTATATATTCCAAGTTGTTTTGCCAATGAGCAAAAAGAAGCTTCCAAGAAGGCCTACTGAGTTTGCAGCTTAAACTGGCACTCCCTGCAACATAATCAAACCACTTTAGTGACAAGCAGCCTTGTGAATGTGTGCTTATTTCTTGCATGGCTGTTCTAAAGAAAAAAAAAAAAAAAAAAAAAAAAAAAAGAGCAGTTGTTTAATGACACAAGAGAAAGGGTGTTTTCAATGGTGTTATGGCTAGCAGTTCTTATTTGCTCTCCACATTTCAAGAAGAAAAATGGAGTCCAGGAGAAACCAATCCATTTTGGATAGTTCAATTTTCCATGCCTGAGATTCTTGACTTTAAAAAGAAAGAGGCAGAGATGAATCTTATTTCTTCATTAAATTTTTTAAGAAAAATATTGAAGCAGTTCTCTTGCTCTATTGAAAAAGCTTTCCATGGTAACCAGATCATGAGAGTTAAAAAAGAAAAAGAAATACAAAAAAAGCCAAGCAGAATCTCCAAGTTGCAATCACAAACCCTCCATTAAAATTTTATTCCATTCAGTTCCTATCATTCACTTGGTCTCCATCCAAACGATGCTTGAGCCACCTCCTTTTTTACTTCCATTATCTGGCAAAAATATCTGCAAGCTTTTTGCTTGTGCAGAGATTCAAACATGTGCAGAGGCTATGATGTAAAGAAAATCCTACAAACCCTAGAATGAACCAGATGGCACACGAAACACTACAGATGTGAGAGCAGATGAACACTGGAGTGGTTTCCAGTGGTGCCATTCTGGACTTCCAGAGGGCTTATGCATGAATTCACCCTCTCTGACTCAGGCATGTAATTGAAGAGCCTCTTCACCTTGGTCACCTCATTAGTTGGTGAAAGGAGACAAGTATTTCCAGTCTACTCAGGCCCCGTGTTGCTCTCAGGGATCTCATTCTTTCACAATTGCTGATGGCAGAAATTTGGAGCATCCAGATTCCTATATTAGATATTTCCTTTAAGAGGCAAAAATTAGATAAGAACGTAAGCAGAGTTTACAGTTTGGTGGAATGCCAACAGGGCACCTTACCTAGGCAACCTCATGCCTTACGCAGTGTGTGCAGACATCTCAGGGACATGGGAACCTACGAAAGAGCAGGGAGGCCTGTAAGATTTTCTAAGAAATAACCTCTGAGAAAGTTTAGAGCTTGATCCCAGAGTGCAGAAAGGGGTTTTCATCCCTTTTAGATTCTCCATGACATGGACAACACAAGAATCATGTCTCCTCTGACTCAGTTGAAAAAAGGCTATGCAAGAAACCAGAGTACTCCCTGTGGACACCAGAACCCCATGGCAAACCCTCCTCTGGTCTGAGGGCGTTTCAGACCACTTCACCTACAGGACAGCTGCAATCACAAAGGCATAGAGCATCCATCCAGAAGAACTCTGTCTCATTCTGGTCATACAGTTCCCATCTTGGCAGGCCAAGAGATCAGCTCATTTTTGTAGCTGTGATCAGAACATGTCAACAGGGTAGGTCCTAGAGCAAAACTACTACTTTCTACATAGGCATGTCTGCATGTGACTTCCCCTGTGCATTCCTCACCAAGAACCAAATGCCTAAAAAGCTGAAATCAAGACTGTCCCAAAATAGTGCATCCCAGGTTTTAAATCAAACCTCTCATTTTCTGGCAGTAGGAATTTAGTCAGTATATTGTTAGTGTTCACACATTGCAGACATGATCATTTAAAAAGGCTTAGGGTTGTCTGCAGCCCAGACTCCCCTCTAGACCCTTTTATTTTGCAGCGCTGAGGCTGTGTCCTGGAAAGGCTGTGGCAGCATCCCCTAATCCTTTAAACTCAACCCTTCCAGACTACCAACAACGAGCAGGGTCGATTATGGTTCAGCCTGTGGTTTTTCAGTTGCATGTTAGGCTGCCTCTTTTGCACTGTCCCCAGCCCAAGGCTGATATTTTCAGCTGCAGCGTCTCTGGTGTTTACCTCATGGAGGGGCTGCCAGAAGGACAGCTGCCCTCATGCTCTGGGGCAGTGTGGACTGCCAGGAAGAAGGAGATCCACTTGTTCCTGCAGCCCTGAAGGAGCTGCCCCTGCCTGGCTCGAGAGCAAGCACCTGACTGAGCCAAAGGTCTTTCCCTGCTCAGGCTCCTAGGTCTGGGAGCCCCTTACCTGTTATCTCCAGCCTTTATCTCACAACAGTCACTCCTCCAAAGCATAAAAAGGAGTAGAAACAAGATGTGAATATAGGGAAAGCAAAGTGTCCTCACCTCTCCACAGATATATTTGCCCAAACTATTAAGTCTGTAAGAAGAAAAAAATAAGAATTCTTTTATTTTAGTTTGGGCATAACTACTAATTAAGCTAAGTGTTGTGTTACCAATCTGTACCGTGTTATGAGACTCAGTTTCTCAGCAATGAACAGTACTAGAAATTATGCTTTGACAGACATATTTAATTTTATTGATTGAAAAATCTAGCTAAATATAATACAACTAATACAAAGCTATCAGTTGGTCTGTTTTCCATGTAACAGCAAAAATTGACCTGGTACTGCCTGGCGAAAGAAGGAAAAGAAATTACTAAAGTTCCCTGTCTCTCTTTTCCCTTCCCACCATGAGGTCGTGCAGAGCCATGCATTATCCTAATATGGGCTAGTTAATAACTCAATTTAGAAGGAGTAAGTATGCACACTTTCATGTTGTGCCATGATTACTTGCTAATGATAAAAATAAATCTGATCATGCAGGAACTTTGGAAGGTTCAAAGTGGCAAAAAAAAAAAGTAATAATTTCCCAAAAGAGTGTGTTGAACAGTTAACATTAGGTTATTTTCCTAAATTATTGGTAAAAACCAGCCCAGCTGCAGGTCTGACACTGTGAGGTAGGTCAGAGCTCTATGGTCCCTTATGGGTTAAGACATATCCAAATTATAAAAGGTACAGCCAAAGGGAAGCCAGACAAGTGAGAACTCAAAGATTAATTCATCGGTCTGGTAACTCTCAGCCTCCAGATTCCTCTCCTGCAAATACCAAATCTGTACAAAGCAAAAATCCACTTCATTATTCCATTCTCCCTTTTCTTCTCAATGAAGACAGGTCAGATAAGCTTGTTCCATGTGAGACTGCTTTGCTGTTTGATGTAAGGGACATATTTTGGTACCCTTGAATCAGGGATTCATATTCAGCATTCATTGCCATTGCAATTTTGACTCAACCAAAACTGCAGGGATAGTTTTTCTTTACCATTACAATTACAAATAGAGGTGGTTTTATTAATCTGAAAAGGATCTATCAGCAATGAAATATAAAAACCCCCAAACCTTTGCTATGTTAGGATCTTCCACCATTCTCTGCAGAGAAGTTTGAAAGGACAGTAGGTTCCTGACAAAATTATATTCAAGCTAAGATTGTCTTTCAGGTAATATAAAGATTTTTATTCCTCAGTGATCAAACTGTTGTGAATGGCTGGAATTTGTATGTTTCTAAAATAAATGACTGACTGCAGGGGATGGTCTAATGGGCAGAGGCTGGTATCCAGTCACAAAGGAGTATCCATTTTTAAATAAAATTACATACTTGTAATTGCACTTTGGCTCTTATTCACAATGAACCAAATCACAATAATTCTCAACAAGACAGTCAACCATCAACTACTGAGCCGCAGACAACTCAGACTGAGTTTGCCCTGAAGGATTAAGGTCAGGAAATCGCTTCTGCTAAGATGCAATGTTATGAAAATGTTTCAAAATACGAGCACTGGGACATAAGGTCAGCTTTGGGCAATCTGCCAAGCAGGCTTTGCTTTCAAAGTCTTGATTCCCACTCACCAAGCCAGGGAGGGTCTGATTTGGTGTAGATGTGGCAGTTTATGCAATATCACCCAGCAGAAAACCAAAATGCACGTGTCCAGCACTGACTCAGCAGGACAGGACTACAGGGATGTGGTCTGATGAGGAGGGATCACGCAAAAGCTCAGGTCACTGGTTCCCTTTTCATGGCCCTTCTCCTCCTAGGCAAACAAACAGTTCACAAGCTGGCAGCCCCTCAGGATGTTCTGTAGCCCACGGACAGGGCAGCAGATATAGGAACACCCAGTCACTACTGACCCTGAAGTGCACCTGTGGATATGGGACCAACAGCCCAGACACCAGAGATCTTTTTGTGAGCTCAGGGGTGCTGATGCATGGGAACAATATCATCCTCCTTCCTTGTTTCTGGGTTACTCCTTCCTTCCCCCAAACCCACTGTCCTTCTGCCTTTCCCCTGTACCCTGCTCCCACCAGACCCACATCACGAGAGGCATTTCTTAATCCTTTCTCATAGTCCCACTTCCTGCACCTCCCAGCTACGAGCTGTAATGTGTGAATGCCAACTTTGACATTGGTTTGTTATGAATTCATGCTCCTCTCTTCTTGAGCTTGAGCTCAAAACTCAGCTGGTGCAAACAGCTGTCCTCTCTTTTTCCTTTTCAGTTACTTGCTGAGGGACTACCCTTCACATCTGACTCACCACCTCACAGGCAGACCCAGGAGTTAACTTCTTTGTCACCCTGCTTTGAGGTTTCCTGCTTTGATACTGCAAAGAATGAAAAAGAAAAGGCAGAGGGGGGAAGCCCCTCTTGTTGCAACACCTGGTCACAATCTGCTTGCATGAATAAAAATTATGCTCCTCTTTCTTTTGAGTTGAGGGTGAACAGGACTATTTCCCTGCAACCAGAGCTAAATAAGCATCCAGCCAGACTGAGTGGGAGATGAGGAACTGCAGTTCAGTGTTTGATATACAAGCTGCTATTGGCTTCAGCAGCTCTGCCTGTACACTGCAGGTGTGGGATGTACCAACCAGCCCACATTCACAGTACTTTGGGATTATCCCTCAGTGGCAGAGAGGCTCTATTATACAGCACATGGCTCTGGATCTGTTCCACTGCAGTCCCCTATAACAGTATCAGACTCATAGAATCATTGAGTATTTCAACTTGGAAAGGACCCGTAAGGATCCAGCTCCTTGATGATCACAGGACTGCCTAAAGCTAAACTACATGACTAAAAGCAGTTTCCAGATGGTCCTTGAACTCTTGACAGGCTTGGTGCCATGATGACTTCCCTGAGGAGCCTGCTCCAGTGATTGAGTATTATTCATTTTCATAAATTTCTTAAATGAAAATTTCTGAAGTAATGAGTATTTGGCTCTAGCCCAAGGTATAGTGCTGTGCCACTATGAGAGGGCCCATGTTGCGTACTCCTGGGCTGATAAGGGGTGTGTGGGCACGGCTGAGGACACACAGCCCTCTGAGAGCACAGAGTGACAGCGCAGGGCAAAGGCATGCACACCTGCTGCCCTCCTGGGGGACAACAGGAGCTGTTCCCAGGACTCTGCTGGGACTGTGTCTTGGACTCAGCTCACTGACGGATTTTAAAAGAGAGCCAGGGAATGAGCCAAGCTGAAGAGTCAATCATGGCTCCAGTGCCCACAATACTTTCCTGACCTTTTCTTTTTAACACTTCCTGTGGGGCTGAGGGCATGGAGTGCCATGTGGACACACAGCCTTTCTGGGAACATCCACAGTGGTCTGCCTGCAAGGCTTTTGTCACTGGGAAATGGGAGCCAGCAAGGATGCAGGATCTATTTAAACCAAATGAGCTGATCCATGGCAGCTATGTATGAGTCTGTTTTCTGTCTGTAGCAAATGCAAAGAGGGCCTGTCTAAACCACAGTAACAGGGGGCTAAGCCATTCAGATTTCCTCTCATGTGCGAAAGGGTAGGAGCATGCACTCAGTGGCTGTGCCCCAGCTAATATTCAATATATTTATTGTGCTACAATATGCTGATCATATGTCTGAGCCTCGAGAAATGATTAACATTTCTGGTTTGATTAAGTGAAGGTCCCTTTTGAAGCTGCAAATGATGCCGCTACAATCTATCAAGCAAATATGTATTTATGAATATTTAAAAATGCTAGTTATGCAAATGTGCACTTAGGGAATTTAAAAATACATGTAATTAATCTCTTTGGGGTTGCTGTGATCTGTTGAGTGAATACATATCCAAGGAGAATAATCAAGTCAATAAGCCAACAATGATATTGCAGAAGGATACTCAGTTGTATCCCTGTTCTCCAGAGATGATGGTAACACACAGTGGTTCTAGAGTAGACTGCCATCTTGGTCTTCAGTCATTTCCCTCTTAGGTTCCAATAACTCATGCTAGCTGATGAAGCAATTCCTGCCACAGCCACACTTAATCAGGGTGATAAGACATAACAAAATCATTGCTGCAAAAAAAGAAAGAGAGTATGCAGCATCTTTTCTAGATTAAATATCTGTGTTTACATCCTTCATTCCACCGTTCACTTCAGACAAAGTCCTCAAAGATACTCAATACTTATTTCTGTAATGTCTGACCTCACAGCACCCCATTCCATGGCGGAATCCTCATCCCCAAGTGCATGCAATTCCCAGGGAGCATGGATTAAGAAAGAGATGCTGGAAACCAGCCAGGCTGGAATTCACTTAAGCTAGCAAAGACACAAAGGAAAAAGATGATGCTGAAAGTATATAAGGGTTGTTTTCATTATCTAATAGCTCTGCTTCTGTGCTTACTCTGCATCTTGGTCCTCTTGCACCCACACTGCATTTATATTTCTTCACATCTGGGATCTCTTTTGTAGAATTCAACAAGATAAAACATCAACACAATAATAGCAGGATAGACATAGCCTAAAAGGTTGAATGGATCATCAGCATTTATCTCCTGGCCACTTAGCATTCCCACACTCCAGCTGCCCAGTTGCTCTCTCATGACTTCCACTAAGGCTATCAGTCTGTCCTTGTGGAGCAAAAAAAAATGGCTCTAGGAGTCATGCATCATCTCCAGGTTATACAGTCTAAAGGACCATTGGAGAAATCTGGCATCTTTGAGATTTCTTTCCATTTTCTTAATTTGATTGAAATCAAATAAAAGATTTAAAATTTACTGGGAGTTTGGGTGGGGAGAAAGCAAAAACATGCATGCAGAATATATAGTCATCAGACTTTTGTATAATTTTCGCAGAAGACAGTATTTTAGAAACTATATTTGCACATAAATCTCCGTGGTTACTTACCTGGTGACTAAGTAAGAATCTGGAGATTGTTCTACCTGATTCATCTTCTCTTAAGCTTTCAGATATTCTGGGGTGTGCTTCTGGCTAGAGGTAGTTCGTTTCTTCTTTCCTTATCCATGTCAACTGGTAATTCACTTCATAATCTGCTCAACAGAGTTTCCATCTGAAATACAAGAGACTGAGGATCAGGTCCTCCTCATAGCTTATTTGTATAGCATTCAAAAACCGAGATTAAGAAAACCTCACACCATAATTCTCCACAGGTAACAGTTCACTTTGCTATCAAGGAGAAGAATTTGAACCTGATGGAGGAAGCTTTTGACTGTCAGGGCTCCGTTTCTTCTGCAGAGGATTCAGTCTGCAGCAGGCCCCCTATCTCTGGGGGTCACTGGCATCTACTGCTGGCCTGTCTGTGAAGCCATCAGCCTCTACTGCCCACATGCTCTAGCATCCAGGTTCCAACAAAGGCACCCAAGAAACTGTACAACTATTTAGTCCTTCCACTCAGTGGATAACACTGAGCCCCAAATACTGCACACTGACAGCTCTGTGTAAGCAGCATAGATAATTTTTTATTTATTTCAGATATCAACTAAGACAAGCAGTCAATTTCCATCTCCAGACTTGCCAGAGTAAAACAGAAAGCATAAAAAAAGTTAAATTTTCAGTGACAAAAGTGAGAATGCAGTACAGGTATTTAAAAATAATTGCTTTAAAATCATAGGAGCTGGGTCTATTGTTTCTGGAAGTGAAAAGTATATCAGGATGCTCCAGAAGGCATTGAACAGGCTAGAGAGCTGGGATAGAGAGAGAGTAAGGGCAATGTTGACTCTCTGGAGGTGTCTACAGTAAATCTGGGCTGCACTGAAGCTCACAGTCCACATGGGCCTGAGTACTCTGCCTCACACACATTGTAACACACTCTGCACTTAGGGCATCCACCCCACCCAGCAACAGTGCTGGTGCCACAGCAGCCTCAGGAAATATAAGGACAACTGGGTACCAGTGCAGTGCAGCAAATGAGAGTGGAGATGATTGCATTCACTTAGCAATTCCTCTCCAAAAGCGTATAAACACAGCACAGTGTTTCACAAAACTGATGGTGAAATACAGACCTAGAGCCAGGCTTGTGTGAAGAGGAGAAGCTCAGCTTTTAGGGAACAGTGTTAGCTTCCCAGATCGCTTCATTATTTACATCTGAATCCACCACACTTGTGACCACAGGAACAGTACATGTACCTCTAAACCCTGCTGGGAATCTGACTGGTGTGAACAGGACCAGTGAGCTACAGCACAGGTCAGCAGAACTCACCAAAGTTTAGGAAATGGCAGCCTGTTTCTCACTTCAGATGTCTGTGAGAGAAGGCAAAATCAGGACCAACATGTTCAGCAGTGCACTGACTGGTATTTTCATATGGTAAGTTTCAGTAACAAAACCACATCTCTAGTGGAAATATTGACACAAATATGAACAGTGGCACTAAATACTTTTAGAAAAGCATTTTATTTCTGAGCTTAGGATGTACTGTTTCAAGCGGCCACAACTAGTAGTTCTCATAAGCAAATTAGGTCCAATTATCTGATGTCTAAATTAGAATCCTCTCCCTCCTCAGCTCCATTTGCAGCAATTTTTAGCACAAGAGCAATAACAGTTAAACACACTTACCTAATTATAGATAATGATCTTTATAAAGAGCTGCTAGAATATGCTAAGCATCTTAGCATAAACATACTCATTCATTCCTACAGCAAGATTATGGTGAAGCCTAGTGATCGTGGCAAATAGTACCCCTGTGGAAGCAACCTGCTCAGTACAAGACACCATGTTAGTCAAATGACCTACCTCCTCCCTTTCTTCCACCCCTTCAGCTGCAGGTGTTCGTTTCCAGCTCAGAGAGATCTCAGCCCATCCCTCACATCAGCACTTTTGTGGAAAGCATCCTTTATTTATCCTGCCTCTGATTTGTGACATTGTCTCTTACTGCTGCCATGAGGCAGGCCAGCTTGAAGACTCATTTTGTCCCAGATTTCGCAGTGTTCACACTGTTAGATAAAAATTAATGACCAAATTCTTCTGCCAGGGCAGATTAAAGTCACCACTTGTCACCAAAGGGCCAGATTTCCTCAGTATGATTAAGACAGTAAACATAATAGAACTCGAGTTCTGTCCAGCCCTCCTTCTTCCCTTCCTGACATTGCATCCTAGGAGCTCAGGAGCAAATGCTGCTTATTCCCTAAAGCGCCTTTGCCACACTTTCCACTCTTCCCTGCTTGACAAGACCAGTTTCATCTCACAGAGGCAAGCTACTGGAAAGACAAGCTCTCCTCCTGTGACCATGAACTCCCATTGGAACTCTGACAAACTCCTATGCTGCTAAGAGAGAGCTATTAGGAGCTGAAACACAGCCCTTGTGCAGCAGAAGCAGCTGGTGATCCTTTGGCCAGTTTTGGAGGGCCCAGATCCTATTGTGCTATCTGGAGCACACACACACTTTTCTATGTCTGAAGAGCAGGTCTGCAAGCTCTGGGGAAGCAGCAGGCAGAGCAGCAAGAGCATTTCCTCCCTTGCTGTCAGAAAACCTGAAAAACCACAACTGTGGGGCTGGGAGGGACTGTGGGAGCTACCTCTGCACTGCAGACTGGTCTGGTACCTGCACCTGACACAAAAGCCTCCTGAGAGAGATTGTGCTATCCAAAAAGTTTCCTCCAGGGTGGTCTGTGCTCTTGCAGCTTTGATAGCACTGGGCTCACTCCACTGAGATTTTATCTGTGCTTTGTATCCCTGTGAAATAACAAGAGAGGAAACCTAGTGCAGACCCTGGTCTGCAGTTCTGTGTTCCTGCCCATCAAATTGCCAGCAGCTGCCTCACCGTTTTGGGCAATGGCATTGGCCTGCTGTAGCAAATTTTGCTATTCAGGTCAGAGCAGAAACAGAAATTCCTTCACAGAACATTGTGAGAAGCATCATATAGGACACTTAAAAGATGTGTTGCCATGAGTCGCTGAGGGTATGTATCTCTTGAGACTACAAATAAGCCACTTCTGTTAGGCAAAATACACAAGGGAAGCATCTTTGCTTCTGTCAGGAACAAAAGAAGATGCAGCAATAAGAAAAAATTAGAAAATGGCCCCATTAAGGCATCAGCCGTTTGACGCTGCTAAATTGCAAAGTCTAGTCAGAGAACAGCATGGTACTGAAACAAAACTGCTTTGAGAAGCCAAACCCAAGCTTGGGAAAAGCAGTAGAGATGAGCTGGTTACAAAAGAAGTACGTCTGGTGAAGGACCTGCTTTTACATGTGGTACACTATCTGTGTGAATATCAGCACATCTGATGCCAGCTCCTATGACAAGTTACTGTGCAAAACCTTTCGTAACCTAGAGGTTGCAAGACTGCTAAGAACACCATCACAAACCTCAATACTGTGGGCAAACTTATCTCATGGCTGCTGCTTGCAGCCTACAGCCAGACCCTCCCCATGTCTCTACACTAACCATCATAAAAAATGTTTGAGGGGAAGTCATACTAATAGTGTGCAGAACAGATGAGTGTGTAGATGGTGTGCTGGCTTCTGAAGGTTTCCTGCCTCTTACCCAGGAAGGGCAGGGTCTGCAGGTGTCATCTGAGGTGAAAAATAAAGTGCAGTTCTCAGTGACGTATTTCTAGCTACTGCTTTGGCTTTCAAGGTTTATGTTAGTGAGAGAAACTAAACTGTATTCATATGGAAATACAAAGGTCTAGAGAACACATGTGATAATAGAAAAAAGAAGTACCATATTATTTTGGGCAGGCAGAATGCAATTGCAGATTCATGCACACAAAACCCTGCTCTTTGCAGTGACTGAAGAATGACCAGGCCTGTTTCCAACACTGAAGATGTGTCAGCAGTGCCTTTGCATGACTGACCAGACAGCAGAGACCCCAGAGTTGAGAGATTTTTCCACCCTAGCCATCTGCATGCCCCAGAAGCTCTGTGAGAATCACCCAAGAATGGCCTCAGCTGGGTGGATTTAACTGACAAGAAAACAGACGTTTCCTGCTGGTATGAGCAACAGCACTGACTCTTTCCTGCATAGAAATTTATTTGTCCCATTTTACATTTAAGAAACAAAGAAACCGAAAAGGGCTGGTTCACCTGACCTGGAGTGAGGCCTAGGACCCATCTGAACTGGTGAAGAGCTTACACCATCTGTTCCCCTGATTCAAGGGTTTCTCTACAAGGGAAAGAAGAATCAATATTAATAGCATCAGCTAGGAGTTACTCTCTTTCAGTACCTGAAACTGCAGATTTTCTGCCAAATGAGCTCTGATAAGTGATCTGAAATTCTCCATCAAATAAAATCTTGAATAGATGAACTTTTCCATAAAATACTGCCTCTGCATAACTAGGAAATGGGAAGGGCATGTTCTCTTCTGCATACATGGGCCTCTTGCTGCATAGGTCCAATCGGCATTAACAATCCCAGTGTTGACAGCTACTTGCCACAGACCCAATCTGGAACAATAATTCTTGGAACTTCCTTGAATAGTATCAAATTATTCATTACAAAGCTCATTCTTGACTTTCAATTGCTAATCTCTTTTCCCCCAGCTAATCCTATACTTTGCAGAAAAGATGGCATGCCTAATTTGTGTTATTACTGTAAGAATTTATTAAAATGGAGCTTTAATGGAATCAAGGCACGGTGGGTCAGGTTGCCACCTCTAAGGCCAGAGCTGTAGAGCACAATAATGTCTGTTTTATTAGGCCAAATCTAAACTAGCAAGATGCTTTGGCAACATTGGGAATGGGCATGAAATGCTTTATTTTTCTTATCCTGCCTTTTTCAAAAGAAAAGCAAACACAGCATGCTCTTCTAACTAGCTGAAAGAATAAGGAAGTTGTTCCATAGTGGGACACATCAATGGGCACCATATTTCACCCAGGGACAGATGAGAATTTGGCTTTTTTACAACACTATCAGTGAAGAGGATTAAATCCTTTCACCTATTTCTAAGCACAGAATGGACATAAAGGAGCAGAACCCACAGTGATTTGCAGACTGATGATGATATCACATGAGATTGTTCAGAGCAAGAAGGTGTCCCTGGCTGTGCAGTACTTTCCTGTAACAACGCCCTCAGCATCCTCCAGGCCTTATTCCCTGGCAATGACCCATTTACCCAATCTCTGGAGATTCCTCAGCCAGGGAGTAAGGAACAAATTGGTTATTTCCATTGCTACACTACTGGAAAAGGGAGAGGAGGGGAGGGGAGGGGAGGGGAGAGGACCTAGGGCAGCCCTTGTAAACACCTTAACCAGGGCAGTTCATGTGTGGCCATTTTTTCTGTGATTTTACCTCAAGCATGTTGAGAGACTACATCTGTTCCTCAAGTTCTCAATTTATTTTCTAATTGTCTTGATGTGTAAACCTTACATGTAAGATTTAGCTTTGTGCCTACTTGCAAAGCTTGTTTCCACGAGATGTTGCTTCCCTCTGAGGTGCTGATCTTCATCCACTTTAATCCACTTAGGAGTTGAGCTGAAATTCACAATGAGCTGGAGGTGATGGTAACTGCATAAATATCAGGAAGAGTGTGTTTTCTTTCCAGCACAAATCACTTCACTTGGCTGGGTCTCTGTCAGCCTCATTTACAGAGGTGAAAATATTTAGCCTCTTCGGAAATCTACAAACACAAAAGCATGAGATAAGTGCTAAGTATTAGCTGAGGGATTGTAACACTTCAAAGAGACATTGCCACCATGATGGAATTTCCTTAGCAATGAGGAAAAGATATTGCTTAGAGTAGAGGAAGAAAACATCATTCCTTCTTGTTCACTCACTGAAAGCATAATTGTAAATCAGCTTTGACCAGATGACATGAGAGGAAGAAATGCTGTTTCCAAAGTTGCTCAGAAATCAGTGTCACTAGCACTGACTGCCCCAAACAGTTGTTTTTAAACTGGGGACAGTAAAATTACAGTTCCTGTCATGCACACCAGCAGTGACAGATAATGTATCTAAACAGCTTCTACTCCGCAAATTAAATGCAAAATTAAATGCAAGTGCTCTCAAAGGGATGGGTTTATATTCATTCAGTGAACAGCCACAGGCAATTGATTACTGAGTGTATACATTAGAAAAATTCCCTTTCTCTGCAAGCAGGTGGTTTCAACTCCAGACCCAGTACTGCTACTAGAAGGTGCACACCCTAAGACCTGTGGTGTTCTGTCCTTTTATGCCAATGGGAAGTCTATCCAATTAGGATCAATGTGCTTATCATTGTTTGAGTCTCTGTAAAACACACACACACCAAGGGCTGGAGGGAATTACGAGCCAGCCATTATAATGATTAAGTAGCCCAGCAACCTCTTGATAAGTTCCAAGTAATTTAGTTTCCCCTGGAGCCACACTGTTGAGTCCATAGAGAGAGCAGTGCCAGCAGGACAGTGAGGGTCTAGCTAGGAGGGAGCCATCCAGCAGCTCTGCTGGTGCATGGAAACAGGGTTTCTGCAACATTCACCTCCTTAATCATGCGTCCACTGAGCTCACTTTTTAAAGCTACAATTATATGTACACGCTCCTGCCAAAAAAGCAGCTGACACATGATGAAATTTTAAAGAATTCTATTTCCTCTCTGACTACAGTACTAATCCTGCCCCACATTATTTTTCTTGGTAACTTCTTAGTAAAGCGTTCATTTCCTGTAAATAAAGATTTGGGGATTGAGTACCTGGATGGCAGATTCCAGGTCTGCCAACTTTATTTTTTTTAGAACACTGATTTTCAAGAAACAGGGAACACTCTTCTGAAACAGAGATGCTGACAAACTTCTTTATATTAAAACTACTTCTTAGTCCAGTCTTGGTGATTAAGAAACCAAGTCTTAAAGATGGATTGCAATTTAGCTAGGAGCAACCCTGCAGGAGAGGAATATGGAGATGAGCTTCCAGAAAAACCTGTCTTAGCATGTGGAAGTATCTCCAGTGCTGTGTTCCTTTGACACAAACCCATGGAGTACTAGTGGCCAAGTTGCACTACTAGATATGCACAAAAATAACTGCACTGCCTCTTAGGCAACTTCAAATGTCTCTCACCACACAAAGAAATACCCAAAAGGTTGGAAGAAGGAAATGGGTATCAAAGCACAGGAGGGGCTCCCTGCTCAGTGAAATCAGGTCCTTGGAACAATCATCTGCAGTATTCAAGTGCACCTTCATGTGCCAGACACTTCTGCAACTCCAATCCTAAAAAAAAACTTCAATTGCTGGGGAATGACATCTTCACAAGTGTTGTCCTCATCTTAATCTGCAAAATAATCAGAATCTGGTAACCCTTTTTTTGAAGGTCACATGTTCTACTTATAAATTCCTCTTAACTTGCAGGAATATTGCAGCATCCCTGTAGCTTACTTCACATTATATGGAACAGTAGCAATGAGAGAGCAAAATTTTCTGGTTTTAACCACAGCCCATCAGTTAATGTTACATAGGTAAACATACTTCAGAAGCAAATGAAGTTTTAATCAAAGGTGATGAGTGTCACTGAGTCATTTTTCTAAATGGGAGAGAAGCAAACACCAAAATCCTAACCTAACACAATTTTCCATGTTTTTCATGAAAGAAAACAAATATTTGGCTGTAAAAGTAGATCTACTCTTTCAAAAAAAAAATATATGTGAGTGCCTTTTTTTTTTTTTTTTTTTTTTGTGATATTATGCTGGCCCATCACCACAATTGCTGAAGGTCCTCCATGTGCAAAGGCTTGGCAAAATCAGGGCCCAAACAGCAGAACTTCAAGCAGGAAGGAAGTAGGTGAAAAAGAGACTGCAGTGAGTTTTGATGAAAGGGGAACTATCAGTCTGTGGAGAAACTACAATAGAAATACTCAGGGAGCAGCCCTGGGTCTGTCTTCTTTAATGTTTTTGCAAGTGCCCTTGATATGCAAAGCAAGTGTGCTGCTGGTATTTGCTCACAGCATAAAGGAGACAGGCCCCATTTTTCTAGGAGAGGCTTGCAAAGCCAAGAATTGGAGGAGAAGGTGCCAGGAGACACTAAAATGGGATGAAATTCAAAGCTACTCAACACAAGATCATACATTTGTGGAGTAATAGTGGGAACTGCCACCATAACCTGAGAGCTCATTAACTGGAGATTACTGAGGAGAAGAAGCAGAAAGCATCAGTTAATTATAGGATGACTTAAGCTACCAGGTGATGCAACTATGAGAAAAAGCAAATGCTATCCTAGGATATGTCAGCCAAGATATTTCCAGAGAAGACAGGTAGTGGTTGTCATGAAATAAAGCAGTAGTGCAACAAGGAATGGTAATAACATAAAAATGGCTGTACTAGTTCAGGCCAAAGCTTCTCCTAGCCCATTACCCTTTCTTCAACTGTGGCCAGAGTAAGAACAGGAAGAATAAGAATAGGACAAGAACATCTAAGACTTCCTTCTGATACTCTCACAGCCTTGAAACATGTTCAGCAAAGGGGATTTCCTTTGTAAATTGTCATTTTACTCCTAAGCGACCCACAACGGATTTTTCTTCTAAATGATTTTCAATCTACTCATGAGCCAGTGCAAATCTCTTGAATCCACTTTGTTCTTCTGCAAAGACTTCCTTACATTTACTGTTTATCACATGAATAATCACTCCCTTTTTTAATGTTTTGAACCTACTTTCAAATAATTTCATAATGTTTCCCTTAATTCTTCTGCAGGATGTAACACAGAGTAGCCAATCCCCATCAACCTCTTCCCAAATTTTGTAATCTTCTGTCATAAGTTCCCAAGAGACTCACTTTCAGACCAAACAAGTCCCATGTATTCAATCAGCTTGTACCCCTGGTCATTCCTGCTGCCCTGCTTTCAGACTAAATAGACCCTTTCTAAACTAAGGAGAGAAGGACAGCTTTCAAGGCTGGTTAAGTCACACGCTGTGTCATGAAGATGTGTCCTCTTTCTACTCCTAATAGTTCCTATATTTGATATGGATAGAGATATAAATTTTCCTTTCTGATGGGTATAAATCTAGTGTTTGTATGTCTAATCCAGTCATCCACACCCAAAAAATATAAGCTTCACCTTGAAGAGGAACTGAAGTACAAAATCAAACTAAGACAATGAGTGACATGAAGAGTCCATCATATGAGTTGAATTTAAAAGAAAAATTATGATTCTTCTCTGTACAAAGCACTGAAAGCACCAGGAAAAGAGCAGAGTTATTGAGAATGAAAGGCAGTATTGGGACAAAGATGTAAATTTGGTTTGGATGTAAATGAGGCTTGGGTATAATCAGACCGTTGATTAGAACAAAATCTGGAGACTCTGAAACAGCCTCTCAATAGAAAAGAGGGTAAAAAATGAAATTAGTTTCAGGATGGGCCCGAGTCAGTTTGTGAAATGTTGGTTACCTGCAGTACTGGGAGATGCATAACACAGGAAGGCCCCACCTAGGTATGCATTTAATAACAAACGAGGTGCTTCACACCAGCTCCATCTGTGGCTGTATTTAGGCCTTCCCAAGGGTGATGCTGCTTGCTTTCCTTTCAGGACAGGGTACCATTCTTTGCATATAGGCATCCTAAGACCTACTAAAAAGCATTCACAGAGAAGTAAAGGCAGAGAAAGCAAGAAAGGCTGTAAAGCTTGCTGCTGCTTAGGGTTACACGCCATTATGGGATGAAGAATTAGCTTGAGCAGATATATGGGAGTAAGAAACACCCATTAGTCCTACTGCAGAGCAATGTGGTGGGAAGAGCAGGCTACATAATCTCTAACCATTTAAATAATTCTATACTTATTAAATAGTTAAATCATTTAAGCGATTATTTATGGATTGACTAATCCCCTCATTTATTGTTCCTTGTGTAGATAGACAATCTTGGAGTAACTATTACTGCAAATGCTGGACTTTACAATAGGTCAGATAACAGAAGTGTGTAACTAGGCACCAGATAGACAAAAAGAACTGATTTGATTGGAACAAGGGGATTTTTAGTAGGTTTTTGGCTCTTTTTTTTTTTCACCAATCTCAGTATTTATAAAACCTCAGACTACCACCACACTAAAGAGAGGAAAAAAAAGAAAAAAAAAAGAAAGAAGACAGAGCTGCCAGAAGTCTTCAGGATCACTGTCTTACTTATCACTGGATTTATGACTAAAACACTAGAGGATACATGCTGGAAAGCTAACTAGCCAAAGGTATTATTGTATACACTGGCATAACACAGACACATTTCAGAGAAGTGTAAAGCAACTTCAAGGCATTTCTCTTGGGAAGTCAGAAAACTGGGAGGATCGTTTCCGTATGCTCAAAGAGGTCCTGTCTCACAGGCAGGGAAAGTAAAAGTCTTCTTTAGTAAATTGCCAGTAGAGTTGGCAACCCTAATTCAAAAGAGTAAGACTAGTGCAGTGAAATTCTCTTTACCTCAGCTGCCAAACAGCTGCCAGGCTCTTTGACATTGGTTGTAATGCTGTGTTTTAGTGCCAAAGCCACCCAGGCAAAATCTTTGTCCAGAAGGACAAAGATTGGAAGTTCACTACTGGCAGGTCCTGTTAAATAACCTTACAACATGAAAATATGAAATATGAAAAAATAATGTCATTTTTCTATAAGGTGCATGAGAAAATGCATGTAAAGGTTGTTTGAAATTATTTTTACTTTGGTGTGTGTAGGTAACGCACAAATCATCCTTTTCTCAACAAAAATATAGTTTTCCTATCACAGAAGCACACAAATGTGGGTCTGATAATCACTCTGTAATTTTTCTCTCAAGTCTAGAGGGGGGTTGTATCACAAAGGCATCTGCAGTTGCAGAGGTAAAGATTCACACCACCCACTTATAAATTCCCCCCAAATGCATGGAGATCAGCAGAGCACAATGCAACCTCTCTAAAATACAGTCCCAATAAATTAAATTCTTGAAATCTTCTTTGGAAAAAAAAAACAAATAACAACAACATAAAAACCCCTCATGATTTCTGTTCTGTTCCCACTAGGGTTTTGTCATCTCATCATCAAGAATAACAATAAAATCAATTCATTACATTCCATTGAAGGCAGCCTCAGGAGACAGATCAAAGAATAAGAGGAAATGAAAGCTGACCGACTTTATCACCTTTGGAGTCAGTCCCAAAGATCTCAAATTAATTTAGATTGGTGGGGCAGTGCATAAAAGCTGGCAAGTTCTTTTGCCAGCACACAGCCTCTATACAAACCAGTGAAGTGCTGATGTCTCTGGGGCTTTTCAGTAAGCCAAACGTTTTTGTGAGTGCTAAGTACTTTTTCCTTTGGCCATTTCAAGTTTATTATCATATACAGGAGGAATATTTTCATGTTTTCCTCTCGAATTCTGCAGGGAGCCATCTGTCTCTCCTGAAAGACCCAGCTGTGACATTTCTGCATGAAAACTCTTCCCCCATGGGAGGCTGCCGGCCATCAGCCCTTTCTGCTCCCAGCAGCAGCCATGACCAGTCAGCCACCCTGGAACACCATCTCAAGTAGACCATGGTGCCTGCAGGACCTGGGAGCTGCAAGAGAGCAAAGAAATTCCCCAAAGCTGCAAGTCACAGGGAACTTGCCAAGGTTGCTGCAGCACAGAAACTCTCTGGAAAAGGGGCTGTGACCAGAAGGGGCTGCTCACATGGGGAGCACAGATCCCCCTCCACTGATTACAGTGGGCAGCAAAAAAACCTGACTCCAGCCTCTCTTCCCTCATCCACACCAGGTCTCAGAGATTCCTCACCCTGCCATTTATTTTTGTCTCTTTCATATGAATTTGACTTCAGATGCTTGAGAACAGCCTTCTGAGCACTAGTTTTCCCTCCGGACTTTCCGTGCCTTATTGTATTTCATTTTCAAACCATATCACTATTTCCTTTTTAGCCTTTGTTTTAACACCCAGGCTCTAGACAACCAGACATGAGACTGGCTCTATGCAACTTCTGTCTTATCTCAGGCCAAATTTCACAGCATCTGTGGCACCACATGCCAGAGAGAGAGAGAGAGAGACATTCTGATAGACACCTTCCCTTCCGTCACTTCCTTGGCAAATAGCTGCCTCTTGGAAACACCCAGTTAGTCAGTGGATCCCATTAGCCCCGGTGATTCAAAGCTGTGTAATCTGCAGCTGCAGACAGGCACTGCCTTTTTCCTTTCCACTGTGTGCAACTCTTGAAATGGCATGAAGGTATTTACCATCTCTGACCTGATTTCTTAGCAGCCAGCAATGTACAGACTAAGGCTACAAGGCTGAAGCATCTCCTTTGAAAGGAAGTGTGTTTGATACCTTAACACCTCCTGCATGAGCTGTAGAATGCTTTGAACTGTAAGTTTTAGAGAGGCCTCCAGGTGCCCAGGCATTCCTCACTGTGTGTTCAAGCCCCACCACTGGAAACAGGGCCCTGTGAAAGGACTCTCTTTCCAGCTACTCACCAAACAGCCAAAAAGAAAAATTACTTCCATCAGTTCTACATTCAGTAGGAGGTAAAATCTCATAAAAATTGTATTTTATGAAATGGTTCCTGATCTTCCAATTTTACTTCTTATCACCTGAGGACTCCCACAAAGGAGTCCCACAGTACAAAGTTTACATATCCTACTCTATAAACCAATTTCAAAAGCTCAGCCATCAAAAAAGCTACTCTAAAGAGCTAAGAAAAGATGAATTTACTGCCATCAGAAATCTATACTCTCCACAACCAATTTGAAAACAAACACTTTGTTTTGCTAAACCCCCACTGGGGAGCAGCTAAAATTTTTGGAGGTTGTCCTTGCCTGTTAATTAGCAGGGTGGAAATACATCATGAATAAGCTTCAGCACAAACTGTGTACTCCAAAAAGTGAAACTCTGTCCTAAGTCCATCTATTCATCCATAAGCACTCAAACTTGTAAACAAATAAAAAATTTAAAAAGTTGGGAATTTTTTTTAACTGTCTGACCAGCTGCTCCTGGACTTGAATGCGAGGAGTCATTTGTCCCAGTGTAGCTCCTGATGGATAGATACACATGATCAAAACCACTTTCAAAAGCAAAGTGTAGTGAGGCTGCTGGCAAGCTTAGAGGACAGAAGGAAAGAGAGACAGAAGGACTTTTCAGCTGCTTTTCATGGTGGTCAGTTCAGCTGAGTGTCAAAGTACAGCAATAGTCTAAAGCAGAGATGCTGTCACAGGCGCATGCCAGCCCTGCCTGTAAATAAATAAAAGGCATCATTTTCCTCTGCTATGAACCTGGCACTTTTCACCAACACTAAATTGATTTAAAACCTTCCGGAGGAAAAGCCTCAATGTTTAATTTCTCTGGCTAGCCTTAGATTCTTGGCCCTACTTTTATTTTCCATAACATACAGTTTATTTCTTTTGACGTTTGTTATCCTTCAAAAATGCTATTGTAATTAGATCATGACACTCTACAATTATCTCCAAACTTAAATATTCCCTTTCATTTAAGAGACTTTATGTGTAAATTTTATGAGGTTTTGAACAATATTTTCTTGAAAGTACACTGTGTTCAGAGCCAGGGTGAAAGGAAAATAAACCCATTGAAAATAAAAAGCAATTCAAACTTCTACACCAAAACTCAAATTAAACTCTTTTGATCCTCCAGAATATCTTACTTGATTTATTTATTTTCCCATTCTTCTTTGCTTCCTCTGTTCAGACTGAGAGGGAAACACTGAAATACTGCATGAAAAAAACCTCCTTTTTACTGTATTTTCAACTCAGCAAGGACTGGAAAAATAAAGAGAAAGCAGCGTGTCCTGAAAGTAATCTCTGTTCATTCACCTCAGGAAAGTTGTGTGACTAAGGGCTGTTATGTAATAAATTAACTGAAATATGGATCTGTCTGTTTCTGGTGTGATTCCACAGACTCAAACTAAGGTCACTGGTACTGCCAAACCCATTGCTCTCCAAATTACTTTGAATTCAGCCTCACATAGTTCACCATCAAGCAGTTCTCTCTTCTCTTTTTTCCAGAGTGGCTGTGGCCTAAACCAGAAGACTGTTTTCTTTTCCCAATGAAACTCATCTACTGAATAAACCTCTCCAAAAAGCAAGCAAACTAAATAGCAGTTGGCTTTTAAACATGAAAGGTTCATGCTCAGCCCTTGCTTGTCCCCAGGTGCATGGGACTGCTTCAGAGTTTGGTTGGAACCTCTCCCTAACTGCTGGCTACCAGCCTTGAGGGCCCCTTTCCACACAGGCATCCAGGGATTCATCCATACATTTCCCACCAAGTTTATGTATGGGCCAGAAGCAGGTGCAGGCCTTGACCTGGCAAAACTTCATGACCAATTGCATAAACACACCTTCAAGATGCTGAACACAAGACCAAATGAATGCCAGGGGAGGAATCTCTGAGCTGCTCTCAAGCAAGCCCAAGGAAAGAAGAAGGAGGAAAAAAAATGCAAGAAAACTAATTAGAACCAAATTCAATAATGTTCACACTGCCTTTGTATATTAATGGCACAAAATTTCTGCAAAGCAGTGATCCCACCAAAACAGGGTAGTGTTATACAGAGATCCTAAACAGCAAGACAAGCAACTGAGTCCCAGAGGTGGTTCCTTTTACCATAGTCATATTATGGGGTCCAACCACAATCACAGACAATTTGACCTACCTGATCCTGCTGCTACACAATAGCCCCTGTGCTGGATATGACTCAGATTTTGATGTTGATGCTGTGAGAATATAACCTCCACCTAACCTGCTCAAAATGGTATCTAAATCACGCTTCCCTTGTTGGCTTGATTTCCCTGAAGCTTCAGATTACACTCAGGCTTCCAACTCTCTCATCCTCATCTAAACCACCCCATCTAATAATAAAACATCAAAAGTCAGCATTTCTAGATGCTGAAAGGACACCAAGCATGTTTCTTAAAATCTGAGGAGAGATCTTTTTTTTACCATTGATGTACTCAACATTTAGCAGCTCAAACCAAGCTCCTGGGACTTCTAAAACTACAGAGGGCTCAAGCTCTTGGCTTTTGACCAATTGCCAAATATTTATTAATTTGGTGATATTTTTTTTTGTGTTTACTGGTAGATTTCAAAGCAGATGGAAGTGGCACACCTTTTTGGCACATTTTGTAGGTGAAAAGCAACTTTCTTGGGGCTGTCTGTGAATTTGTCCCTCTGATTTCAAAGCTGACTGCCTTTAACATCCAGTTACTGGGGCTCCTTGCTCAAACCATCAGCTGTTTATCTGAATTTGCTTCTTCTGGCTGGTCTCTGCATTCCCCTCATCCAACAGGCATGTTCTGGAGAGTAGCCCTGCAATGAAGAGTTAATGAAAGCCCTTGGAGGGCTCACAGGATGCACATGAATGCACCCAATCTCCCCACAGTGAAACACCTACAGAATCCCAGTGCTCCATTGCAGTGATCTCCAGCAGCTCTCATGCAACAGCCTTGCTTTTAGACATGCTACCTAGTGCTTTTGCTCGTGTTTCTTAAACAGGTGGGAAATGTTGATTCAGCCTGTACTTAATGTAAAACTTCTTGGAGTATTAAAAAAATATTCCAAAGTATGTAATCTAATCATTAAGAAAACTATTTCAGGCAAATTTGGGGTCCTTTTCTTAGAGATTTGGGTTGCCCCACAGGGCCAGTTGTCTTCAGAAATGAAGGATCAATCCAGGATCTTTAGGATAAAGCTGTAACTGAAATCCACAGGTGTTTTTTCTGAAGAATCAAAAGGAGTGACCATTATGAGGTTCTTCTGAAGGTCTCCCGTTTAAAACCTCCTTTACTCAATCTTGTCTGGTCTCTAAAAGCACACACATGCAAATATCATTAATACCCTTTCGTGCCAAACAGGTCTGTTTCCTTCCTCTGCCGATATCCAGTACAACTCACAGCATCAATTCACCACTGGAAGGAAAGGCTGTGAATGAGCAGGAGCTCCAGAGTTTCAGCTCCTCTCACCTTTTAGGACACTGGAGTAATCCTCATAACATGGTTTTACACCTCTCAGCTTGAGTGCCCATTAAAGACAACCTGACCTCCTCCTGTACTTTTTCTCTTCTGAAAAAAAGTCCAGTTCATACTGGGAGGAAATTCATCCAGGCTTAATTCCCTCGGTATAAAACTTGAAGACGTTTTGGGTGTTCTATGAACAGGTCAGAGGGGCTGACTGTGTGCTCCGTACAATACAACTAAGTACAATTCAGGTTTTTAAAAAATGTTTGACAGCAAAAGAACTGCAAAGTTCCTGGGAATGAAACTGATGTCTTTCTTCTACTGTTGAGGGAATTAGAGGGGATGCTCTTTCCAATTAACAGCATAGTACAGTCAGTGTGTCCCAGGGTCAAAATGCTCCTCCAATTTCCGCAAGTACAGGATGGAAAGAATTTCATGAGACATTATCAGAAAGAATTCACAGTGAGATAAACACTTACTTCTTCCATTTGTTTTCATTCAGGCTTGACTTGTCACAAGTAATTATGACAGAGGATGTGATAAATGTCCGTCCAACATTTGTAAGAACAATATACTTTACCTAAACATGAGAACACACAGGAAAAAAAGGCTAATCATAAGCTAATTACTTCTTTCACTAATTGTTACTGCTCTGAGTCACTGTTTCTACATATTGCCTCATTTTTTTTTTCTTCAGGAGTGAAGCAAAGGGACATTTCAACCTTGTCATGTTTCTTACCCTGAATCTTCTTCTTTTAAGGTTATTTATTTTATTTCTTCTTGACAAGAATTCGTTGATGTACCAATACCTACACTTGAATTTTCCAGCCTTCATAAATCTATTTAACGGCAAAGAAGAGGTAAAATACCAAAATGCTGTGTTTTCTTTCATTATTACATTATTACACAAATATCCCTCCTGGGGAGCTACACTCTTTCTATGGAGCTGAAAGCAGCTTGAATGACAATTTAGACCTTTAATTTAGATGTTTTACTCCTCCTTCACCTGCTACTTTTCCAAGGTGTGGAAGAGCTCTTCTGACATGGAGATAAGACCTGTTCTGCTTTGCTTTCAAACCTTAGCAATGGGTGAAACATCTTGAGCAGATCGCCTTCTTACCATTTCTGAAGGAAAAATAAATATGATAGCTTCAAAATTCCTGCTGCCAGGAGAATAAAAATCACACCAACAGCCCTGGAGAGCAGGTGTCAAAGGTAGGTGGTGAGGAAAATGACACAGGCTCTGTTGGAAGACTACAACTGATGAACCAGATACATTTAGAAAAGCTGACATTTCACTGAGTTGAACATTTCCATCATGAACTGTTGTGGTTCTTTCATCACAATGTCTGTGTAAAACAGCAAAACTGAACAAACATTTTGGAGTCTCATAATTACCAAGGGAGTTTTACAGACACAGATACTTGTGCTGCTCTTGGGTACATTCTATAGAGCCACGTGGGCTCTCAAAACCACCATTGCACTGTCCAGAAATGGATTCATGTATCATGCTGGACATCTTCAGTGGCCTGTGCTGCTAAGTAGGGTTTCTACTTATTTTATTATTTCATCTTAAATTACAAAGACTAGATTCTGCAAATAACTGTGTAATTCCTGTGGTACTGAGTGCTCTCCCATTCTCTTGGCTTCCTAAAAAGTGCAGAATTCTCAGTGCTTTACAGTAGATTCTCAGCAACCTGCGTGGATTTACCCCTTGATAAAGATGTACTGTTTCTTAAGCAGGAAACTCAGGTCTGAATTTAACTTAACATACTTAAGTAAAGTCTTTCTAAACATCTGAGAAATGTGAGAAGTTCTGTATATTCCATGAACTCTGGGGAAAAGAAGAAAAACACCTACCAACTACCAACAAATGAGCAGAGGCAAAATAAACAAATTGCTCTTTAGAAGCTGCACAGTCTAACAGTTACACAGCAATTTGGAATTATTGTCAACAACCCCATTGCCTTGGAGACTGGCTGACGCTGCAGAGAAATATTAGATGGGAAATTAAGGTTAACAAAGGGTTTCCTACTGTTGTTCCTAGTAATATAAGCACTTTACACATCAGTTCTAATTCTGCTGAAATGGGAAAAAGGAAATGGGAGAAGAAAATTTAAACAGGGACCACCCATTAAAATTAGAGGTACCCTGTTCTCAACAAACTCACTTTCCCACCAGAAAATCACTGCTGCAGCCTTGCTTCACCTTGGCTGACTTGTTTGGAGACAATTTTTTGATTGCAGTTGCTTTAAAGTTTTTAAGCTTTAAAGCTTTTAAGTTATTTTGCCATAAACCCAAGTTCAGTAGCTGTTTTTCAGCAAGGTCTTGCTTCTGTTCAGGTCGAAACATGACATGGCAGTGCCTTCAAAGACAGGACAAATTGCTCATCCAAAAACTGCCTCAGCTCTGGTGCCTAGAGGCAACGTGTGAGCCCGACAAGCAGTGGATGCAGTGCATGGGTGCAGTGCTGTCTCAGCACTGCTCACCCCCATGCACACCAAATGCACCAGCTGAATACAGACTCGAGACTCTTGGTAGCAGCTGTGTTGTGCTTTGCTTTCCAGCAAGACTCTGACGTCAATCAATTGAAAGACAAAATTTCCCAATTCTCTTACACAGATGCATCAGCAGTAATGAAAATATTTCAAGAGGTCTAGAAATTCATTTCCAGTCAAAGACTGCCTTTTCTGCTCTTTTCTCAAAGTACTGTAATGCTGCTATCTTGCACTGAGGAACCCTCAGGTGTTCAGCGATCATAGAGTCAAATCCACATCAGTATGAGTGGTTATGGTTGTCCTCGCTCCCAGATACTAGGGAGAAAGAAGTTGGTTACATTGAAGTAGAAACAGCACAGTATGCCTGCTTAGGGCATCTTTTATCAGGACCCTGAGCAGGAGCAAACATTTCCCAGGTCAGGATCCTGTCCGAAGGAAAAGCCTCTCACCCTTCTCATTCACAAGGAGAAGCACATATGCAGCTTTGGACACTGGACTTCGCTGATTACACTTTTCCCTGTTCAGTCATTCCCAGCCTCTCCTTCTCTCCAGCCACAGAGCTGACTCTAGCTGTCTTCCCACGCACCTCCCTCTTTGCTAAATCCTTCACCCACTTGAACTGAATTTCTCAGCTTCCGTGCCACTATTTCTCTCCCCTCTTGCCACCTTCACCTGCTGAGCTCCATATCAATCTCCCCATATTTGATAATACAGCCTTGTCCTCCATACTACTGTGACATCAGAAAAAGATCATGCACAGGAGCGCCATTCTCCATTCTGTTCTCACTCCCAGCAGCTGTCCAGAGCAGTTCAAGACACTGTCACAGGAGATGCTTTCCAGCCCACCATAAACGCAGATGCTCTGCAGGGATGGAGTCTGCACATGAGGACATTGCCAGGGCTGGAAGTTGGCCAGTCAGGAAGGTGTCTTCAGGAGATTTGAATTCTAAAAAGACCTGCAAGTTTCTACCGTGCAAATTTGTGCAACATGCATATTTCATATGATTTGTAACTTGAATAAACTTGGAGAGATTTTCAGAGAGATGGAAAAGAGCCATTTTTTAATGGAAAAACAACAATTTCCTACAGTATTTTGAATCTCTCCTGCAAAGCAGAGGGAAGAATTGAAATGAGAGCATTAAAAAATCACTAGAGTGATAATAAATTTTAATTTGTTTTTAATTCCACCTTGAACTCTTCTTTGAAGGGGAAAAAAGCCTTTCTGGCCTCATCTGCCTGTTACACTTACCTTGTGGCAGCACACTGCATTGAAAATTTCAGCCTGCCTGGTTGACCCTTGAGAACATGAGTGATAATTAAAAACATAATATTGAGCTGCCATGTATCACATTACTTTAATGATAACCAAAGCTACCAGCTCCATCTATAATCACATCTTTAAAGAACAGAAATGAACCAGCCATTTCTGACCTCTTTATGTTCATTATTACTACGCCTCTATTTTTTCCCACCTGCTGCTCATCTCCAGCTCCTCCCATCCCAGCCTGAGTACAATGTGAAAAGACCAGTCACAGCCTGAGGGCTGTGATTGTTTACTAGGACATGTACATGGAAGATTTCACTACATCTGGCTATTTAGTGCTACCGCACATGGTATGGCAACATTGTAATATTTTCAAGCAGCTGTGTAATGTTCTATTCTTTCTGAATCAGTCAAGACTTTCATTATCTAAATCCATGTGAGAACACAGGAAGCTGTGTTTCCCCAACTCCTGAAATATCTGCCTCAGGAAGGAAGGTATATTGTCTTTTTGATGCCCCTGTTTTGCTTGTGAGGTGGTTCTGTGTGCCTGTTTTGCAACAGCACTATGAAAGCAAACTAATTCAAATCTTTTATGGAAATGCCATGTTTGCTAGACACAGTTTGCATCCTTTTAAATCAAGGGTGACTAGATCTTGAGCATATCTCTAACGTTATCAAAATCTCTATGATCTGAGGAGCTCCAAAGTATGATTGTTGCAGTGTGAGCTGCAGTAGGAAATTAAAAATATGAAAATGATACCCTGCATTTCAATCACCCCATGTTTTTGTTTTAAGAAAGGGAAATATACTTCCTGAAAATCTTTGGCTAAGGCCACGACAAAAAAAAAAAAAAAAAAAAAAAAAAAGACACAAAAAAATCCCACAACAACCCTAGTTTAATCCTTTTAGTGTGTGAAAAATAATAACTGTGGCAAGGAAGATATTTATGACCTCTGAAGGCATGAAAGCAGAGCTGAAATAATAATGATTATCCAGACTTAAAACTTCCTTACTCTTTGGCTACACAAATCCTATTCCAGGCACCAGGATTTTGATCTAACTAATAAAAAGTAACATTAAAGAGATTCAGTTAGGAAAGAAATATTAAGCAAGTGCAAATTGCTGACATGATAAATCTCAATTCACAAGTGTAAATCATCATATTTCTATGAAGTCCAATTTCTTGGACTTAAAAGGAGGCTAGCTTTATAAGGCTTCGAAATAGTTTTTGGAGATTATGCTCTTTTTTCTACTCTCTGCTTTTCCTTCTCTACCAACAAGAGAGACAGTTCAGTTCATTTGAACAATGCTCTCAGGCACCTGGTGTGATTCTCGGGATGGTGCTGTGCAGGGCCAGGAGTTGGATTTGATGATCCTTGTAGGTCTCTTCTAACTCAGAATATTCTGTGATACTATTAATTACCAAGAGTGCAGGCAGAAACAAGCAAGCTTTGGAAGAGTTGTCAGAGACTCCCCTTCTGAGCATGTTTTTGGTCACTAGAGAGTATCAAGGAGGACAGAAAAGTGACAAAGAGGCCATGCAAAGTAGGTAACTGAGTCTACCAAGGAGACATCTCCCATCCACAAAGCAGGATATGGTCAGAAAAACCAATAGTCAGGAAGAATCTTTATACAAGGCAAAGGAGCACTGGGGATCCGGAGCCCTGCTGGAGCCTGCCATGCAGATTGGTACTCATTCCCGTGGTGAGAACACAAGACAGATGTAAGCAACAGCTTAGCCTAGTGCTCATCAGTAATTCAGGAAATTTTCTACTCACCACATCTACTGTTCTCATATTTACTGCTTTGGCAGAGCTGGCATGTTCCAGCAAAGCTAGTGGAAAGGGATAATGCTTGAAAAAGGTGAAAAGGGGGGGGGGGGGGGGGTTCTTCTTGGGTTCATAAATAAATGCTTTTAGAAAGGCGAGATTTTACTTAAGTTTACAGGATAACTTCTCCTTGTACTACTCATTAGACTGGATAAATATTTTGCAGCAACAAAATAAAGTCTAGAAATTGCCCCAGTGGGCTCCGGTAGTCTATATCACTTGTTATTATTTCTCTCTCAGCTTAAAAAGACAACTTGATTGTTATTAAAATTTCATATATCCATCTTTATACAGTCAGCATTAGTCTACTGGTATAAGATAGGAAACAAAATACTGGTATAAAATAGGAAACAAAAACCTGAAATGTTAAATATAGTGCTATTGGTCCATGTATATGATCAACTCAGAAATCCCCAGCAACAATCTATGGTAAGAAATTAAGAACAAAACACACAAAAGGCTGCTGAATAAGATAGAACAGTTGCTCAGAACTCCTGAATGTATTCTCCTATGGATATATTTGTACTTTATAATTGAGTTTCTCCACTGTCTAATTATCTACAGACAATTTAGTCTTGGGTGGATTATAATAGGTTTTGCTTCAGTTCAGCCAAGACAGAATCATAGATGGTTGGTACAAGGCCAGCAGCAAAGGAGTAGAAGATTGCTGAACTATTTTCAGGGTCACTTCTAATTCTAAGCTTCCTACAGTGTGTCCAAACATAAAGTAATCTTAACTTTTTATGCTCAGCACATACTCAGGTCTGAGGTAGAAGTTTTTACTTTCCTGCTTAATTCAAACATCTTTGAGATGTGAATAATTACCAGTTCACCACTTGTGCAGGGTCCAGATATAGCCTGCCTTTCCACTCTCTGTCCTTCTAACAGGAAGTTCTGTCCTTTTCTCAAGATCAGATGCTAGAGACAATGCTTTCTATTGACCAACTTATCTGATGTACAATTAAGTGTAAGAGCTTGGTCTTCACTACTTTATTTAGCAGGACCAGAACTTGGGGAAAAATTCTCTTTAGGTGCTTTTGAAAATGACAAGTGTACGCTCCACAGTTCAACCAGTGTGATACTGCTTGTGCCTGGGAATATACTGAAAGAGGGATAAACTGAATGCTAGGAGACCTCCATTATTAAAGTGCATTGACTTTAACTTCTCTGTAATTCTTACATGGAGCTTCCTGTAATGTTATAAAGTCCCTATTGTCTTGAGCAGAACAGAGTCTGGTACTTTCCTCCTTTTTGTAACATACTTGACATTTATAATACCATCAAAAGCTTTGAGGTTTTCTGACAGAAGCTCTCAAAACCTTGCTTCCTGTTCTGATCTACAGGCAGACATAAAATTTACAGCAGAGCAATATGTGCAAGCTCTCAGTTTCAAAAATGTTCCTCTGTTTTAGGGTTGTATTTTTTTCATTCTGCCTCTCCCAACATTGCATTATTGGCTGATACTCTATTTGAAAATCAGCATCAAGGTGGTCTTAAGTTCCTCTTTGGGTAAAGGTAAACTTCAAAAGTATTATCTGCCAGACACCAACACATGAAAGAAGATTCTTGGAGGCCCTGTATGACCTTTCCATTGCCTGGTTTGTTTTTTCCATCACCTCTTCACCAGAGCTAAAATCTGCTTTAGGGTGTTGATGTGGCAACCAACATTCTACATTGTGAGCTGGAAGCGACCCAGGTGGTGCACTCTAAACACAAAGGCTCTCCCTGATCCCTCAATCTTTCTGTCAAACCATGGGAAGAGTTTACCTGATGCACATACACAACACAAGTCCAACTTCAGTGGCTTCACTCCAGACTTGGAGTCCCTGGCTGGCAAGAACATCCTGCTGCGTAGGTGTTCAGGGTGACATGAGCTTTAGCTCCTGCCAGCAGAGACACGCCTGGATCCTCCCACAGAGAGCACCCAAGCTGTTCACAAACAACTATCCTGGAGAGCAAATGTTCCATTCCCTCTACAGGTTTCTCGACATTTTTGAATTTCCTATTGTTCCCAGAGAAGTAACTCCTGGATTATAGCCCTGCTTGGCGGAGCACCTTTCCCTAGGGCTAGGAATATGTTGATTGTGTGAATAATAGAAGGACCTTGGCAACACCTTCCACCGGATAATATCCATTTCCTCCCACTAAACAACTCCATTTCCATCAAAAAATATCCTCAGAAGGATATTTTTCATTTAGATAGTTGTGCTGTCTCCAAGATCAACCAGTCAGACTGGTCTATAGGTTTATTCCTTTCTGTAATTTTTTTTTAGTCGAATACATTCTTATAACCCAAAGGTACAACTAAAAAGCCAGTATCCTCAACATCATTAAATTCTTTGTAAAAGATTTAAATTCAAGACAATAAACTAATGTAGTCAGTGGGCCAACATAACCTAGATTGGTTTTCACTATCTAGCTTCTGGTAGAGACTGCCAAATTTATTTGGACTGTTTACATTGTAGATGGCCCCTTAATTACCTCTACAAAAATCTAGCAGCACATCTTGGTCCACACCCTTTTTTTACAGCAAACAACAATGACTTTCAATGCCTCTGAGTGACTGTTCTGCAATAATTAAGCTTGTTTTGCAGGAGTCTCTGGCCTGCAAACAGCTAAGGACACTCAACTCATTCCAGTTCATTCGTAAGTCCTAAGGCAACCACCAAGCAAATCTAAGTCTCTGCATGTCTTTTTTCCATGGACTATTTCAGAGTCATGAGGAGTGTAGCAGCAGAGTCCATCATATCTGGTGGTCTGAGAAGTATTTCAGAGAAGAAATTAGTATGCTGGGATCCTGTTCACAAAGGGAGATGGTGGTCAGAGGCTGAAGAAAGCGAACTATTCCCAGCTGACAGAAGTGAAGAGCTCACATTGCAAGTGGCAAATCTGATGTGCCAGCGAAATAAAAAGGGTACTTACCATGGGCTCAGAGATCATTGAGATCCACAAACTGCAATTTAAGAATCACCAGCTGAGGCTTTAATAATACAGACAGTCCATATATGGCTTAAAAATTTTTGTCTGAACTTTTCATTTTTATGGATCTGCAGACAAACAACAACTTTTCTCACAATCACTGCTCACATTCTAAAGCCAGGTTTCCAAGCTTCCCAACCAGCATTTCAGGTTACCAAAGGAAGAAAACCTATAACACTACAACTCTTTAGCAATAAAAATGCTTGTCAAGTAGGATAATCAGGACAGTCCAAATGCTTATATTCCCGATCCATTTGTACCATAATTTCTGTGTGAATCCATTCAGAATATTAGTGCTGTGCTAGGCAAGGTACTAGGCAAGCTAAAGACAGACATGAAACAGGACTTCAAAAACCTTTAGCACTTAAGGTGAAAGAAAACTGAAGAAGAGGAAGAGCATGGATAAATTGGAATGTCAAATTAGTACCCCAGGCTAACAGATAAATAACTGGGTCAACCCTATTCTATCAGTCTGACACTGACCCTAGTAAAATATAAACACAATTGACAAAAGGATTGAGAACTATGTAGAACTATATATAGATAATGATAATCTACACATATTTATTGAAAATAACTCCTATCAAATAAATTGATGCCTTATCATGACAGCTTTTCATAGCAGTAATAGGGGTGGTAGAACAGCTTAAATACATATAAAGGATTTTGATTGGCACCAGCATTTGCACCAGAAAGACAGAAGATGAAGAAATCAATAAAGAGTGTGGCAAGTTTGATCAAAGCCATATTGTCAAAATGTCAATGGCAATGGCCATCAAGCAATAGTCTTAAGGGATGCTCCATAGGCAGAGGATCCCTCAGGCATCCATGGCTCTGACCAGTCATGGGTCATGATTTGACAGCAAACTTGCAGTGCTGCAAGTTTTGGCCAAAACACAAATGCAAACTTTGGATCTTTAAACAGATCCGTACTAAATCCATTGTGGTAATCATAGGACTAATGCTGGTTCAGTGCACCTACTTCTGATGTCGAGGGGAACACTGGAAATCAGGACCCCAAAGAATGGCCAAGGGGTTTTAAAGATGTGCCTTATGAAGATTACAACCCATCACTCCATTTTTTTTTTAAAAAGATAAAGAAAGAAAACTTCACCAAGGAGCAGAGATTCATCCTCTCTATCAGAAAATACAAGGACAAGATTCACAGGCTGAAGGCAGAGGCAACTGATGCAGCACCTTCAGGAGGGTTGGTTACTTTGGACTCCCTTGATAGCCCATAGACAAAAATAGGTTCTTGCAGGTTCTTCATCTACACCCATTTTAGATACCAGACTTTGGACGAGATTAATCATAGACCAAAATTGCTCATGGCTCTTTACTTTCCAGAGAGAATCTGTTGTGGAGGGAAAAAAGCTTGAAGACTCCTTATGCAGAGATCTGAAGGTGGGAGGAAGAAAAAACCACTCAGCCTAACTGGAGGTCAGATTCACTTTTGACAGCACTGGGACAACATATCAAAGTCAGAGTAGATCTCCTACAGCAAAGGCATCTAAATCAGGGGCAGAGGATGCATTGCTGTTGTGACAAATCCCACAGCCTGCATCATGCAGGCAGTCAGGCAGCACTGCTGCATGCTTCCTTCTGGATTTCCATCAATCTACACTTGCCTAAATTTCTTGCAAGGTGGCTTGAATTCTTCACATGAGCAGCTCCATTTATTTAAACCATCAGTTTTGTTTCACTGACTGCTGTCATGCAAGCCTACACTATGCACGCTTAAATAAACATTGTATGTGTGCTTGTATACACGTGTAAATGTAAAAGATGTGTATCTATACAGAGTTTTTACATTTATGACTGGATCTTGATCCAGAAATGAGAAAGCAGTTTACTGTTCATTACAGTGTGCTTGGATCTAGGCTGTTGCTGACTTTCTGATGCTTTCTTTGGTGACCAACAGATCAGGGGTGGTGGTTCAACCCTACTGTCCTGCTCAAGTGAGATCCCACCTGGAGTGCTACATCCAGCTCTGGGGGCATCAACAAAAGAAAACTATGGGCCTGTTGGAGCAAGTCCAGAGGAGGGCCATGAAGATGATCAATCAGAGGGATGCAGGGAAGAACTACAAATGTGGACTAATTAGCTTGAGAAGTGAGGGATACAACTACAAATAGGGGAGGTGAGTAGTAATTATTCAAAAAAAGTTATGTAATCTGTAATCAAGGAATGCTGATGCATTTGTTAAAATGTATAAATAGTGTAAATTTTTGATGACTGGGGTGCCAATCCTTTGTGGATTACCCAGCTCCCTACTTTGCCCAAAGTAGAATAGAAAGTAGAAATAGTTTGCACTGGTGTGTGAGTTGGTGCCATGCATCAGGTAACAAACAGCCATGTTTGGTACACTTTAGGCTGTTCAGCCTGGAAAAAACTCAAGGGAGGTCTTATAGAGGGGCTAGAAGAAAGTTGGAGTGGGGTTTTTGACAAAGGCATGCAGTGACAGAACAAGGGAGAATGGCTTTAAGCTGAAAGAGGGTAGATTTGGATTAGATATTAGGAAGAAATTCTTGTGAGGGTGGTGAGGCACTGACAGAGGTTGTCCAGGGAAGTTGTGGATGCCCCATCCCTGGAAGTGTTCAAGGCCAGACTGAATGGGGCTCTGAGAAACCTGGTCTTGTGGAAAGTGTCCCTGCTCATGTCAGAGGGGTTGGAACCTGATGATCTTTAAGGTCCTTTCCAACGCAAACCATTCCATAATTTGGTGATTCTATGATTCACCAAGCAAACCCTTGCTTTAGCACAGCAGCAGTTTACATCTAGACACTTAGAGTGGTGAAGAGTCACCAGTTTGTTGACACAGTATTAAAAAAATAGTTAGTTGATACTGTTTATTGATCCCCTGTGAAGCAGCGACAATCTTCCTCAACCGAGAGGGATGGGAGCAAGTGCAGAAACATATCCAAAAAGACCATTTAAGTTGTTTTGCTCAGTAACTAGACATAAGGTCTTGCCAGAAGTTCTTGGTTTGTCCATGCTCTGGGCAAAAATGGAGATTTTTAAAGAAGATACCTTTAAGAAGATACAAATGTTGGCCTAGCATCTCTAAAAAAAAACCAGTCACACCTGCTGCTTGGTCTTGTGCTCTTCAGGTTCCACCTTGGTGAGAAGTAGAGACTGAAGGAAAGGCAGGAGTTACCTGGGCCAGTTCACATCTTGTGTTGCAACTTTGTGGGAAGGAACACTTGCTCTTGCTACTGTAAATTAGGGAGAATAATTCCCTCATTTCTGTCTGGGGTGGAGCTGCCAATGAATTGCACACCTTTGGTTTCTGAAATCCAGCCAAGGGCTATTACAGTCCCATATGTGACCAAGAAGCAGACAATCAGCCTAACCTGCCCATGCTAGTTTGGTTCTGGTACTCTCACTGTCCTGGCAGCCCTAGGAACAAAGATAATAGAGCAATGGGTAAAGAAATAGAAAGTGACATGGCTATTTTCAGACTATCAAGTGGAAATCTGTTCTACAGTCCAGCAGAAAAGTCAGATTTGTTGGGTCACTGTTAAACCAAATAAGAACAGCTGCCTAACAAGAATCCAATCCACTGACAAATGGTCGAGCTGACACATGGAGAGAGGATAGTGTTACTAAGAGAAGTTGCTCTAGGAAGAAAAAAAAGGTTTACTAAGAGAGTAGAGGATGTCTGGTCACTTTCTGTAGTGCCAGGTGACAAAACAAAACAACAGATTGTAGGATGAGGAGTTTTTAGGCACTTTTTAAACCCTGTGTTTGCCCTGAGTCAAAAACTCCAAATTAGCTTAAGCACCTGTTGTGTTCACCAGCCCAGCTCCTCAAAAATATCAGGGGATGGCCAAAAGGATTCTCCAGTTTTCCTGTGCATGACTTTTATACATACAGACCTCCATTTTGTGGTGTGCATGAAGTTGAGAGGTAAGTTCTATCCTAAGTAAACAACCTCTGTAGGAACAACATTTAGGTATTCCTATGTATTTTCATCTGAAGAACTCGAAATATTATTAACTGCCATTAACTAACCTCCCAACATTTCCTGAGAAATGCATACATAAGCCTCATAAGTCTGAGGACATGATATAGATGCTCTGGAGTAATTTTTTCTTTTGTTCTTTTTTTTAAAAAAAAATTATCAGCCCATTTCAGTTAAAAGTGAGATGGCTGGAAGCTAAACAAATGCTGAAGCTGAGATCTTAAAACTGGAACACATTTCTGGATTTAGCAGCTTAAATTTTCCAACAAATGCAGTTTTATAGCATGAAGTCTCCAAAGCTGAACATCTCAGACTTAAAGACATCAGGCTTAACCTATGCTTAAAGGTCCCTCAGCACCTGATAGTCTTTGCAGCTGCTGAGTTTTATTGCTAGAAACAGACAGTTCAAACTGGGGACATCAGCCAGTTTAATAAAAGCACAGCAAAATATCTCAACTGTGACCTATTTCAAGTATCATGTGTTATGGGCATGCTCATGCCTTATCACAAAGCCATGAAAGCCAAAGTTTGGACAGGATGTTGGACTGGAAACAGCAGCTTGCTACACCTGGTTGTGGAGCACTTGCTCATTACAAGAAGCCCAACTCTCTGACAGTAAAACCCACAGTTACACCAACCACAGGCTCAAAAAATTCTAACAACACTGCACAGACCAAAACCAAAGGAAAGTAATGGGAGAAGGAAAATTTCTCAATCTTCTCCTCCAAACAGACTTTTTTCTTCAAAATTATTACAAAGAGCTCAGAGTAAATTTGAGCATCAGACTATTGTACAGACAGTCTTACACAGATCCATCCATGTCTAAAAGTAAAGGGCCTCCTAGAAATCTTTCTATAATGCAAATAAGGCATATGTTGGTTTCTGCTAGTTTCTGTAGGGGCCTAAACTGCAGACCAGAGCTACCAGAGGGTGAGAAAGTGGGTAGAGAGGATATGTCAATTGTCATGAACTCTCAAATAAATAGGAATGTGGTGCCTAACATCATAAATTGGGCTAGACCTCTAAGACCAGAACTGAAAAAAGAAGCTCTAGGGACTTTCCACAGCAGGAATAAAGTTTAGACCCCAAGCCAGACATGCTTTACTGCATTTGTTGGAAATTTAGGGTGCTAAATCCACAGTCACGTTCCAGTTTTAAGGTTTTGTCTCCAGAGTTTGCTTAGCTGCAGCCAGGTCACTCTCAACTGAAACAGGTTGGCAAACAGGATAAAAAGATGAAAATACTCCACAGTTTCTAGACTGAAGCACTGTTTGCAGTTCTGTAAATCAAATTATCTGGCTTTGCAGAGAAAAAAATTGAACCGAAGAAATGAAGAACTGAATTGAAGGAATAATATTTAAAGTATGATCCTTCACAGCTTTCACAAAAGTGAAAGCTTTCTTGTTCAGCCAGTGCTCACTCTCACTTGGTTTCACAGGCACAGTCAGTGGTGTAGATCTCTACACTTGCCTTTTAGGCTGGATTGTAATGCCTGGGTTTCCCTATGCCTTTCTTTGGAAGGAGTGCTGACCTAGCACAGCTCCATCTCTTAGCCACAGCTGCTAACTCCATAATTTCCAAGATCTCTTCTCTGGCATGTTATGTTTTGGCTGAATCAGCTCCCTGAGCCGGTTCCTGGGGAGCTCCCCTGCATGGTCAGCAGAAAGGTCAGGACAAGCAGCCAGAGTCTCTGTAGTCACAAGCATGTGGAGCCACGGACCGTTTGGGGTTTGGCTGGAGCTGAAAGGTATGTCCCAGCTGTTTGTTTTTTGCAGGTGACTGCTGGTTAACAGTCAACTAACAGCCTGATCCTAAAACTCAGCACTTGGCTAGATGAATCCAATTTCTAGTTTCCCGAAAGAAAACCAGCATTGAAAACAGGTCTTTGACATGCACATGCACCCACCATTTTCTTGAGACTGTCTATACCTACACACCACAAATTCATCTGCTTCACCTCAACCCCATGAGCAAATAGATGATAGATATAGAGGCTGATACAGCATGCAAAGATGTATTTAGCAAAACCTGAGAACAGATCTGATGTCTTGGAAACAAAGCCCAGGGTATGGGCTTTCAACTCCACTGGTTCCAAGTTCGCACTGACAACATCTCTACTGATGTCAGACTCTCCCAGTGACTGAAAATGTGTTCACATTTATGCTTCATATCTGATCAGCTACATGAATTCTATTAATGACTTCTCAAGGAGATGTCTCCCAGCAGCCTGGTGGCCAAATACTCCACATATGTAGTCCAGAGAATTCATTTTATACAAGACTTTAAATACACTCCATAACATGACATAGCTATCCATTTAGGTACGAATATCTCCACCAAGCTCATTGCTTTGGCTTACTTTATTAGCTTTGGCAGAGAGACCACACACTGTCACACTGCACAAATGGGCCGAGAAGCTGCTTTGCCTGGATGTGTGACTGAGAAGAGGCTCTCCCAGCAATTTTGGCTGGCTCTCTGTACTATAGCAGCTCTCAGACCAGGTATATCTTGCCCAGCCACCGATTCAAATGACTGATAACTCTCCCTGTCTCTCTGCTCTGCACTGTCCAGCAACTGAGTCTTTCCTTTGCTGTTTCTTTTTCCACCTGGCCTTCACCTCTCCTCTCCCAATCTCCTGTCACTTACTTTCCTTCCTTTCTGCAACTCGTGTCCTTTTGGTTTTCCTTCCCCTTAGCTTCCTTCCTCCTAAACCCATCAAAAATCAAATATGAAAGACTTGGATCATAACACTGATTGCCAGCATGATATTCCATCCATTTGTTTGTTTCCCCTTTTCCAAGTCTTTTTCCCTTTTCACAACAAAGACTATAGAGACTGCAAAGCAGAAATGAATTCCTGGAGAAGGTATTTCCAAAACTCAGGCAGGTGGGACCTCATTCTGCCACATACAATGCTGATAAGCAGGAGTATAAAATTCTTCAAAGAGTGAAGGACCAAAAAAACAGGTACCCAGAAGTCCAGCCCTCCTTGATTTCCATCATCTTTCAAAGAGTATGGTTATATCTAAGCTCCACAACACTGGATTTCTTTCAGACCGTGTCATATTAAAGCAAATTGATTATTTCTCCACACAAACCTAGGAATTAAGATGTGCATTGTTCAAATGTACAGATAAAATATGTTTCTGAGTTTTCTATAAGCTAAAAGAGCATGAAGGAATAGAGGGGGTCTTTTTAAAATTTAAATTCTGATTAGAACTGATCAGAGCCATATTTTTGCATTGTCTTGGAAAAAAAGTCAAAGTAAGTCATTAAATATGTTCATATTGGTATACCAGAATCCTTTCTCAAGTGAGAAATAAGCAAATAATTTTCAAATATGGTTAAATACATCTTGATCTTAAAAAAAAAAAATAAAAAATCACTCTTACGAATTTTTAAAATGCTACTGCTGTAAAAAACACAACAGTCCCCTAGAGAACTGGATCATCTTTTCCACACATACAGAACACCCCTAGTAAACACAGATGCTGTTTTACTACGGTTTTCAGTGCCACTGAAGTTAGAGGTTGCTCTTGCAGCTGCTGAGTACAATTTATTATGTCTGCACCACTAAAGCCTCTAAGAACCTGAACACACAGAATCAGAGATCATCCTCCCTCCATCCTCCCTTTTATGAGTGTTTTCCAACTGGGTAAACCAAACCCTTAAAAAACCCTATAAAACCAGTGCTACTGTGAGCCCCACATGGAGCCCTCAGCAGGGCTCTCTCCCTGGGCAGCTGACAGATGCCTGTGCAGCAGCAGTGACTTACCTAAAGCACAGCGGCCTTTGGAGCTGGGGGCAGTCATGGTTTGGCAAAGGGATAGGCAAGCCTTGGCTGGCCAGGGCTCATGCTCTCCCCTTGCACCGTGGGTAGGAGTCACATTCCAGCAATTAGCACAGCAGCCCCAGGAACGCAGAGCGTGCAGAGCTGGCTGACTGAGACCCTGCGCCAGCAGATCTGCCAGCTGGATTTCATCCCCTTGGCTGCCAGAAACAGCTTTGTATCATCACTCAGTTAACTAATGCACAAAAGGCAACTGTGATGTTGGTATGCAATTGCCTCTTAAATTATGGAATTATGAAGTCTTCCTCAGTAAAATTATGAGGATGCACAGTAAGAGTGAATAAGGGAGGTGTCAGCTGTCAGCTATGTTCTGGGTTCCCTTTATCCTGCCAAAGGTGCAAGAAGTCATAACTTCTCCACAAAGCTGTGGTAACTGACCCAGTAAATACCAACAGATCATTGCACATGAGGGGAAAAAAAAGCAAATAAAAATAATTTTAAAAAAATAGTTAATACACATCACCTTCAAATTAACTTTATTCAGAGGGAGTAGGCTCATATGTTTCACTTTGCATTTGCAATAGCCTCAGAGTATCTGCGCAGCTTCTGGAGTGGGTGGCAGAGACTTCTTGAAGTTCTCATGATGACCTCAACACATGTTAACACTGCTAATGGCTAATGCAGTCAAAACAGGGTTCAGGACAAACTAGGAAAATTTTAGGAGAGACATAGGAGCTTTCAGAACCAGTCATACAGAACTATTTCTTACTACAAAATGCCAGTTGCAAGCTTCTTGAGAAATAGGAATATTTTCATCCTGTTTGGAAAGTGCTCCACACCTTGTGAACACTGCTAATCAAAGTACACAAAAGAAAAGCTGCTAAATAATAGCTGATGCCAATCCAAACAGAAGGAACTCTGGATGCCCAGATGCTGACATTGCACCTATGATTTGGGTGTCCCTAAACCATTGCCAAACCTATCACCAAGGAGAATGTGGGAGAGAAAAAACAGGGAAGAGAGAATGGATCTGCTTGATAATAAAGTCTAACAGTGCTTTACAAATTGCATGGTTCTCTGTTATTCAATTTGAAATACATTAAAAAGTCCAGATTTCAGTCCGTTGAGGTAGCAAACATTAAGTTAATTCTAACACCTTACAGTTTGCCTCAGTGGAGGTTTAGGTATCTCCCTTTTCTTTTAAAAGTGGAAATTTAGAGAAAATAACCACTCAGTCTTGAAGAGGAACATACAGAGGTGACAGCTTTCTTAAAAATTCTTTTTGAATGTTTTGAGAACAGTCAGCATTGATCAGACTTCACATTTCAAAGCTTCACAGAGGAAGCAGCTTTGGACACAGATCTAAGGAAAGAAAGCTACGTTTGCAATGCATATGGTAGTCCATTAGCATTATATTATCAACGCTTGAGTGAAGTCTGTGATTTCCTGCATGTTGACTGGTGAGCTACAGCATAAATTCACTCTCACACAATATTTATAGCTGCTGGCATTCAAGACTCAGTTGCAATGTCTACTCAGTGTCTCTTCACATGAAGTCCTATAATGGGCTGGCTTAGCTTCGGGCAGGATAAGACTTTCCTTCATCTTTACCTCAGCATTTCTTAATCACTTCCCGCGAGTTAACGAGCCTGGTGTCATTCTGTTAACATCCAAAGGAAAGAGCTCAAACTATGGATCTGGCAAGAAAATGCTATTCTGTCCTGCACTAGAACTCCATTCTACATCATTAAGACCTTTAAAAAGCAGTAAATCTGCACATTTCACACACATTTCTCTTCTGGCTGACCTTAGCTATCAGCTCTGAAGAAGCTCCTGCTACTGACACACCACTACTTCTAGACCAGTACTGCTAGGCTCACTGTCCAGCATCACTGCTGAGTATCTTTGAAAGGCTTTTCAAACGCCCACATGTATGACTTTAGCTCGTTACTGGCCAACAAAGTAAAAAAAAAAAAAAAAAAAAAAAAAAAAAAAAAAAAAAAAAGTAGCGCTTTAGTCATGGGTGTGGGGAGGGAGAATGGATCTGTAACACTGTCTTACCCATCCTTAACACAACCTCCATAGAGCTGCTAGGGAAGAGCTGCTGGGATGAACAGAGATTTTGTTTCTCTCTGCTCTGTCTTCCCATTGACAAGTATCTGTGCACTTTTTTCTGCCCTAAAATGTTAAAAATCCAACCAGGTATTTTGCATTTGTTACACCACAGCTTATTACATTGAGAGCACAATCTCAGTTGATGCCTCCCATCAGAGGTATCAAGCAAGACACCCAACACAATGTTCCAAGAGAATTGGAAAGGGACTTGTGGAGGTTTGAAACCTCCTCACAGAAGGGTGTCAGGCATCTGTTTCTAGCAGTACTTATTCCCAGCATAATTAAGACTCTGAAGACAACCTTTGGTCTAGGTCAAAACAGAAGGTGCACTTACAACTACGTCCAGTGACAGTGGCCAGCAGCAGATGCAGAAGAGAAAACAGCATAAGAGATAGGCCACAGACTGAGTAATCCCTTCCCTGGTACATGCTCCACGCTTCCAGCACTGGCCATTTAGAGACTTCCTGAGTTAAAGGCCGCATCCGGACCATTGTATTCAGTAGCCACTGATGGACATATCTTCTTTTAATTTGTATAATCTTTTTTTTAAATCCATTTATACTTTTGGCCTCCACCACATCCCATGGCAATGAGATCCAAATTTCAATAATATAGTGTGTGAAGAAGTACTTCCTCTTGCTTTAAACCTGCTGCCTGATCCTTTCATTGGGTGCCTCCAATTGTATCACAAGAAATACTGACTAATCACTTCCTATTCACCTTCTCCACAGCACCTGGTTTTACAAACCCCTATCACCTCACACAACTATACTCACCCTCACTCATCCTTTCTGCCATTTAATCTCTGCTATGGACTCTGTCAGTCCTACTATTATTTCTCTTGTGTGTTTTTTTTGTCCACAGCTAATTGTGAGCTGAGGCTTACAAGAAATCCTTTCAATGACTCTAGGATGCTTCTCATGGTGGTAACACCTCATCCACAGTTCATTGTGCATCCCTATGTGCTATACCCACTTTCTCCCTGTGCATTATACCACATTTATCAACAATCATATCTGCTGGTTAATCAGCTAGTCACAAAATATGCTGAAACCTCTTGTAAAGACCAGTATCATCATTTTTTTAATTTAATATACCTGGATCTATTTAAGCAACTGGACCCCAGCAGTTGGAGTCCAGCATATTCAATAAACTTAGTCACTTCTAGCTCTATCTGCCTGGCATTCTTCTCAGTCACCAACAGGCTCTTGCCTTTCTGTACCTACCACACCAGAATCATAGAAGTGGAGACAGTCAGCTGCTCAAGAAGTCTGTAGGAAAGAGTTCTGTATCTCTTATTTTATGTTGAAAATAAACTTCCAGACAGATGTTCTTATACCAGAAGGGTTTGCCCATGGCCGAACAAGACATGGAAACCCTACACAGAAAGCCCTCTTGTGAAAGCCTTGCCTTGCAGACCAACAAGGGTCAGTGAGAGGGTTACAGGACGCTGAGGGGGGGTGAGACAGGGCCAGCAGTGGAACAGATGAATCGCCCCAAGACAAGCCTCCTTCCTAGGGACTCCCCTGTCATCTCCAGGCTATTTTCAATTTAGAAGCCCGCCCCACCCCCCACACCCCTCCAGGAGAGTCACAAGCAGACAAAACTTGCCACCTCAAAGGGCTCCTGGAGTCATCCAGGAATGGATGAAGGCTCCTGGGAATGAATTTTGGCTTCGGGGGTGATTTGGGAGTTAAATGGAGAGATCTGTTTTATAGGCTGACAAAGGAGGAGGAAAAGAACTTGCTTAGCACAACTCAGCCATCACTGTGGGGAATGAAAGAAGGACACAGAATGTTGCCTAGTCCAGCTTCTCTGAGCAGCATGAATAAAAAAACCCCAACCAATCAGGAACACTCCTCTCAACTGCTGTAAATTGGTGGGGGAGCAGGAGGAAGAAAGGGAGGAGCAGGAAGTGGTAACTTATTTGGACTCCTGAAATGAAACTCCAGTACTCACAGGGTTTCACAGCTCACCACTTGTTTTCACCTGGTCAAAAAACTGAAGCAACAATTCAGGCCAGGATTTTGTGCTGTCTGTGGTTGCTCCCAGACACAAATTCAAAATCCAACAAAAAGAAAACTCTTTTATTTGCAACATCAGCCCTTTCCCCAGAGAAAACCCAGTCTTCTTTGGCCTTTAAAGCAACAAATTACCATGCTTCCTCATCCCAGAATCTCTCATCTCTCCTCCCTCTTTCCAATGCATATACACTTTTATAATGGGCTTTTTCCATGAACTCTGCTGACTTGACTGAAGTTGATTGAGTATTTCAGAAACAATTTAGACATTTCCTGCCAAACATAGTTCCCTGAAAACCCAGCAAGGCTCTTGTGGAAGGTCTGGGCTGTTGCCTGCTCAGGTAGTGTCACTCTAGGGTACTGAGAAAGAAACATAACCATAGAATCAAAGACTCATTTAGGCTGGAAAAGAGCTTTAAGATCATCAAGCCCAACCATTAACTCAGCACTGCCAAGTCCACCACTAAACCATGTCCCTAAGTGACTCATCTACATGGCTTTTTAAATACCTCCAGGGATGGTGACTCAACCACTTCCCTGGACAGCCTGTTCCAATGCTTGACAACCTTACTGTGAAGAAATTTTTCCTAATATCCAAACTAAATCTCCCCTGGGGCAACTTGAGGCCATTTCCTCTTTTTTCTTGTTACTTAGGAGAAGAGACCAACACTCAACTCATCTTTCTTGGAAAAGCCCCTTCGTTTAAGGATGGCATGAGCAACTGTAGATGAGCAGACAGGAAGGATGTAAAATGTTGAGGTTTTAAGTTATGAACAAGCTCTTTGTCTGATTCTTCCCGCCATGGCCCTATTATACCCATCAGAAGCTTCCTGAAATGTTCTCCCAGTTGTACTGCACAAAGCCCTCACCCCTTTTCCCATCATCTCAGTGATAAACACCCCCACAAGAAGTTTACTTGCAAAAAAATACATGCAAAATTTCTGCATGCCCCAGGGTCCAACAGCAAGTAGAAGAACATAAAATAGAATGGGGTGCTGTCCCTGCCTCCTCATTTTAGCTATCATTTTGGCACATGCCAGAACATTACCCCAAGCAAAACACAATCAGGTAATAAACAGGGATTTGCATGCCATTCCTGCAGTGGGCATGACCACAGGCACTGATCACTGCAAGTTATTCCTTCCAAGGATCTCCACAAATCCCATCTTTGCACAGGAGCTGCAAAATAAATGGCTGGAAGACCTAATGTAATTGGAAGTTTTAACTGGACTATCAACTGAGGTGATACAGTTGACGTTTCTGCACAAAAACATGTTTATTACAATGATGTAGAACTGACTCAGAGCACAAAGATGCTTTGAGGTTTTCCTGCTTGATCAGCAGATTCAAATCCCTTGTTGCCAGATTGGCATAAATTGCTAGCCAGTCCCTTCCCAGGAGACAAGCTTTGACTATCTCTCCTGACAACAGTAACAAGTCATGTACCAATTAAATGTGCATCCTTTCCAAAAACAGCGTCATGAACACCCAAATAGAGTATCTTTGGATCTTACAATCCTCTCATTCCAGAAGTCAGGCTTTTGAAAATGTCAGGGAAGATATCCTCAGCTTCCCCTAACATGCAAAAACCCTTCCAAAATGTACACTGAAGAAAAAAGGGCAAAGCTAAAATAAAGATGGAACTGCAAGGTACAAGCAGAAATTACTTTTTAGCTATCTTTAAATATTTCTATTTTTACATACAATTAGTTCTTTCATGTTCTTTAGGTCTACCTCTGCTCACTTTAAGATCAAACTGCCTTTTTCTTGCCAGCAATTCATTTAGAGGCTGCTCTCTGCCACCCCTTCCCTCCCCACCTGCAGGCAAGCAGGGATCTGGGCCTCACAAGACAACTGTGGCGTGGGTGTTATTGGCTGTCTGTTTTGGCAGCCTCTCATCCTTTCTTCCAGCTCTGTTTTGAAACACAATCTAAATTTAAAAAAAATAAAATTAAAAAAAAAAAAATTAGACATTCCTGCTCTCCCTACTCACTCACATCAGCAGCACTCCCATCACCACAGCCTAAAGCATGGCTGCAAAAGGAGCAGCACCAGGAAGGCTGGCAAATGTTCAGCAAAGAAAAAACTTACTCTGAGAAAAGGTACAGACTTCAGGAGGGGCAGAGGCAAAAACTAGGGGAAAGGGGACGAAGAGGGCTTGGGCCCTCTCTCTTCCACATTTAATAGCATTAGGTTCCAACATGTAATTTGGACTAAAAGACTAATTCTTTCCTGTGGTTTTATGGATGTTAACATCTTTTTTTTTATTATTCTTTAATAATGTATTACATAACATTCTGATACACTAATTACCATCTCATGTCATAGCAATTTTATTAAGAGCTTATACTTACAAATACCCATTCTTGAAACGATTTCAGGACTTTTTGCCATTTTCTCTGAACTACACTTGTTGAAGCGCTGGCAACACGGTCTGATGCCATTCCGTGCATCTTCCAGTAACAACACACCTCTACACAAAGATGTCTCGTGAGCCCTGGGAGTCAGGCATGGATTCTTCTTGCGTTTAGTCTCAAAGACTTGTAAACAAGTTACTTTTAGCACACTAGGTTGTGATTAAACACTGGTAACACAGCCCTATTAGGTTCCTGTACCTGCTACGGTTCCAAATCCAGAAGCAATGCCAAGAGAGAAAAATTCCTTTATACCAAGTAATGGAAAATTTGTTAACTATTCTGCAGTTAGTGTTTGCTCATTAATATGTTATGATCTCGCCAGGCAAGACTTGGTACCATGAGGTATTTTTCTGTATAAAATTGCTAATGCCATCAGGATTGTCCAAACGGGATCATCATCATTAAAAAGATTACACGGTGAGGAAAGTGATTACGACAACATCTCAGTAGAAGGATTACTAATCACAAGTAGAATCCTGGTACAAATCTCATTCTCTGTATACAAGAAAGGACACAAAATCTTTTTAACATAATTTATATACATTTATGGCTTTATACAACAAACTGTCAGGGATTGTTCTCATGTGTCTGTAGAAGTACATCAGGCACTTTTTCTGAAAATATCCACGTATGAATTTTAATTTTGCAATGTGACTAAGTCAGAGCAGTGAAGCGTTGAAGAGCTGTCACACCACTCGCAAATAGAACTAGCAGTATGTACATGCCAATCTCTAAGATATTGCTGGTTTGTGGAACACCTTCAAAAAAGAGGCCAGTTTTCATGTAGAATAATTTGCTTTTTGCTTGCATAAACCATGCTGCATCTTACGATTACCAAAATAATAATAATAATAACAATAATAATAATGAGAATACCTTATTTAAAATCAGTCATAAATTAAGAATCCTAGCAATTTCATAATGAAAATAGGAATTTCAAATCAGTAAAAAAATAAAAAAGTACTAACATACATCCAGTGGTTTAACAAGTGCAAATTTTATACTGTTTTATAATTGGTCCAATTTTAACTTCTCAGGGATGCTCTGTTGACTTAAGCCAATAATAAGCAATATAACTTTTGCTTATAAGTGTAGGCAAACCGTCAGTTTATCAAAGCAGAGCTTTCCAATTAATGCATCTACTACCTAAACATACATCATATAGCTATATTATGGAAACAATACATCTTTATATTTAAAATATCTGAACAGCTCTATAATACAATAAACTTTTAATAACAGTACAAACCAGAGAAAAGTCAAAAACAAGGCTGCATAGGTAAGATCATCTGCACAATTCACAAACCAATCATTTACAACAATTCTGACAAACTAAGTTACTCCAGAAACTTGGTACTTTTACTGAAAAAGGATTTATAACTAGAGGTCACATAATGTTTGTTTTCAAGGCAGACAACATGATCCTTCACCAACTTCACAGTATTCCAGAATTACAACTGCAACACATTAGAATGGCACCACAAAAAAAATCCCCCAAAACCTAAAAAAACCCAAACAAATGAACAAAAAAACCCCCTCAAAATTGAAAAACCCTAACCCCCCAAAAATGCCAAATTGACCACACAGCCCAAATCTCTGATTACCTACAACCGTTTTCTCACAATAATTAAAAGGGCTTTCTACAGACTGTTGTAATTAGGGAAAGGCTACATTTATGTTATTCATAGGCATAAAAGGAAATGAATAAAATATCTGTTTACAGGAAGTTATACAGTAGCAGTAAATAATAAACAGGAGGTATATTATTAAATGTAGCATGTTCAGCTGCATCCCCATGGAGTATAGCATTGATTACTGCTTTCTTTGCATGCAGAGATGGATTTTATGACGACATTGGCCTATGTGTATCAGTGCCTATTTGGGAGCAAACATTTTTGCACATGCAGCAGACAGAATCCTCTTCAGAAACCCCTGTATGAGCCCTCCACTTGCTCCACTGCCAGGATTTACTATCATATTTCAGAGACTAGGCATTTGATGGTGAAGATGCTACTGGAGATATTTGCCCATAAAAGCAGGTGGCTTTACTGAGGCTTTGGCACTAAGAACATTTGATTTTGCTCAAAAAAAGTTCAAAGACCAATTTCATGCTGGGGAAGATCCTGGTATCACATCAGCCTCTGGAACTGCCTGACAACTGTAACAGCATATCTAAAAAAGTAGGACCACTTGTAATTAGTAGTGATTTAAGCCCAACAGAGAGCTACATGCTAGCACATCAATAAATACATTGAAGCCTTAGGAAAGTCGTAACAGGATCATTAAATATATGGCTTGTTACTGAACTTCATTTACTTGGCACATTCTGTTTCTTTTTCTACCATACACCATCACTACAGGGAGGATGAGTTTCATTTAGGACATTTTCTAGTTGTGAGCTATTTAGATAAAAGAAAAATCAGTGTAAAATATTTGTTTCTCCCCTTCTTCGTAACAGCCAACCCTAGCTAAAAAAACTGTTAATTCTGTCACAAAAAAAAAGCTCCAAGGATTTCTGTAACACAAATGTGATGTAGCAACCAGCAAAAAGAGAGGTGAGGCCTGTTATTTACACATCCATTAAAACTGCATCATGCAATTACAAAAAAATCAGGAATCATTTATTTCAAGACCCACTCCTGAAAATGCTCAGGTAGTTGTCAGTATGCTTACTCTAGCAAGACCACACTCTTCCACAGAAACAAGATCTCTGCTATTAATGCTCTCCCCTACCCCAAACTTCATGCATTTGTATAACTTTGCCACTTACTTTATCTTTCTTTTAGAAATAAAAAAATGTTTTGTCCTGCAACAAGGTCAAAGTTTTAGTCTCCCACTCAAAAGTAGCATTTTTGCCTCTTGAAATCTACTGCCTTACAACAGAAACACTGATGAACCCTAGAACTAGTGCTAATTAAGACAAAGGACAATTTTGTCATTAATTTTACTACAATTACAAATTTTCTGCAAAAGGTCCTGCTCTTGAGTGCACAAACATTATGAGACCTCCATGAAATAAATATAAATGTGAAGCATTGTACAAGCATCTTAACGATGAATACTTAACACTTTGTGGTAGTTAAAATGATAATAGAAGCAGATGACATTTCTAAAAATGCATATATAAAACTGATTAAATATTTCTAAACATAAAGTTGTCTATATTTATACATCACACAACAAAAAAAAAGGGACAGAAATGTTTTGTATTCAAGATCCTTATTAAGCTTTTCCTTTATTAGCACTCCCAAGTGCTAGGGAAATTTATAAAAACATGTACTTAATCCAGTTAAAATACTGTACAAAATGAAGAGGTTATGAATGCTGCCAGATCTCAGATTTATTTTTTTTAAGTTGCCTATGTAACAAAAGTAGATTTTAATTATAAGAAAAATAGCTTGGAAAGTATTCCAAAAATTATCTTAAGCCCAACAATAAAGTGATTAATCTGACAATGAAATCCAGATATATTCTTGCATAAATTTACACAAATACAGGTAACTTATCAAATGGCATTTAACCTACTGTTTGCTTTGAATAGTCAGTGAGTTAAGTAGGATCATATTTAACAGGCTATTCTATTCCCATATGAAATGTGTGGCAATTTTGAGTAAAATAATGCAGTTCATACTGCTGCAAGGCAAGTCCACAGTTATCTCAATTCATCAAAACACAGGTAACATCAACGAAGGTTAAACTTACTTGGGGCATGAGATCATCACAGTATTCTTACAAAAGTTTATAAACTTTTCTTGGACCAAAACAGACAGTCTTAAAAAACAATTCTTCTTCTACAGATCATACTGTACAAAACCAAAAGCACAACATGATGTAAGTAAGAGTCTTTGCTGTGATTATATGGTGTAGTGAATTTGGCACTTCAGAGTAATGAAATTTCCAATGGCACAGTTCTTATCTACAGCAGCACATAACCTGCAAACCTTGGGCAAACATCCTGTACAGGAAAATATTCTCTCTGCTGCCAACTCTGACGAAAGGAAGAAAAAAGGAAAAAAAAAAGACCCCAAAAAAGTTTGTGCATGCGCACAGTTTCGTCAAGAAAATTAAAAAGAAAGGTGAAGGACATCTTTGTACTGCTTTTCTCAGTTCCTGCTGTCAGACAAGTCTGAAGAATTTGACCATAGCCTAGGAAGAAAGAAAAAAAACAACAAAAAGAACAAATTAACATTCACAGATTAATAGATCTATTAAAATATGCTCAAGCTAGCTTTAAGATACTTTAAATGGGGAAAAAAAGTACTCATTACTGGCTAGTAACCAGCAAGTTTTTTCTTTAAAACATCAATGACAAAACATTAGAGCTCCACACGAAGTAAGAGAAGTCAGTACTTGACAGTCTTTATGCACCAGTGCAAAACCTAATTCTCAAACTAATAAAGGACTGGAAAGTGACTGACTGTTACCAAGGGAGTTCACGTGCCAACACAGAACAACTCCCAGATTTTAAGCATCTTGACATTTCTTTCTTTTCCCTTTATCTGTTTTGCAGATTTATTATAAAAAGCACAGCTTACCTCCTACTACATCCTAGCCTGACACCCAACTGTGTGTGGTTGTCTTTACGCTGTGCTGAAAACTTTGGTTAGGCAATACACTGTCAAAGTTAAAATCTAACGTTTCTCCATCCATGAGGTCATTACGGATAATCGACTCCATGTCACAGTCCAACCGTTCAATAAACATGTCATCTAAGTCACTGGGAAGCTTCTCCTGGTGGAGGGAAACAATTCCCACCCTCCCGTAGCCATTGCAACTGTTAACAGGGGCATACGGATTCATGGCATTCATCTGCATTGGGTGACTCATAGGCACTTGTAACGAAGTCTTCACTGTCGACAGGCGGTTTAGCCCTGATGTGTGTGACATGGTGTTCACTGTGTGTGACAAGGCACGGCCATTGACTGCAGGCGCTGGCTGGTTATGTCCCTGGTGAGGGCGGGCATTAGGGTTCATCATTTTGTTGTGGGGTGGCTGGCTGCCATAGTTGGGCACCACCGAGTTGGCAACCATCAGCACACTCTGGCCCAGCGCCCTGCCACCAGCCTGGGAAACGCCAGCGTCCACTGATGCCAAGATATCATTGTGCGGGGGAGAATCGGAAGTCAGTAACTCCTTCAAAAGTCCCGCAGGACAGTTGTATTGGCTCATCGATCCGTAGCTTGATTTACTGTCTTGGAGGGTCTGCATAGGAATCTGGGACAAAGAGTTCATGCTAGCTTGAGCATAAGTGAATTTCCTGTAGTCAGGATTTGGTGAACCTATACTTGTGGTCGAGGACGCAAATGAGTAACCTGGCGTTTGCTGCATCAGAGTGGCAGATGAAGACTGGGTTGACACAGTCATTGATGTATTAGGTGACAAGAGATTGAGATTATCCAAAAGATTTTCCATGTTCTCAGAATTACTCATCTCTGAAAGGCTTGGTAGAGTAGAAGTCATTTTGGTGGTTGATGGTGGGTATACCATGGAGTGCACATCCCCATCTCCAAGGTCATCTTGCTCTGGCAAAATAGGAGATAGTCTTCCACTAATTGTGCTAGCATTAGAGCTCGTTCTAGGTCGAAATGTACTCCAGTTATCAAAATCATCGTTACTGTGAGAGCTGGGACTTGCAGGCCACTTTGAGAACTGTGATCCAGGGCTGTCACCATTTCCCTCTTGACCAGACTGAAGGGCTGTTTTTTTCTTGGCAGCTCTGCCTCTACTTTTGGCAAACTTGCTGTTGTTATCCATGGATGCTGCTCGCCTCCTAGGAGATTTGCCACTCTTCCCTCCTTCAGGATTGAGCATCCACCAGGAACTCTTCCCTGTTCCTTCATTCTGCACTCTGATGAACTTGCTGTGCAGAGACAGGTTGTGACGGATTGAATTCTGAAAAACAGAATAGCATGTAAGAAATGGAGAAGACATGCATCTTTTAAGGATACTAACACCTGCTTTTGTAAGCATACTCTCATTTTATTAGAAAACACAGGGGTAATCATTAAATAAGAAAACATGCCAGCCTGGAAACGTCTTTTATCGACTCACGGCTCTGAACTGGCTGAAACAAGCTCACAAAGAGTCGCCATGTCAATTTGCCTGTCATCTGCCCTCATCACGTGTGACATTATAAAAAGTTAAACAGAAGTGCAGGAAGTGTTCTGAAATAAAAATTCCACATAAAGGCGACAAAATAAGTCAGAAGATCAAGAAGATGACTGAAGTGAGTCCTTTAATTAATGAACCTGACTGCATTTATGGATTTTTTTAAAATTATTATTTTATGCAAAGTTCAGGAATGCTAGATCCTGTTCTGTGGTCCTTCTAATGGATTCTCATCCTGCACATCCCTACAGACACACGACCCACAACTGTCACTATTGCCACTGAGCGTTAGTGAGGTTTATATCACTACATGAGATACATGAGAAAATACATATAGAAAACCAGTTGAGGATTAAGTTCTAATTTTTATAAGTACCCATCATTGCCTAAGAAGTGCCCAAATTGCCTAAGAAATCATAAGATAAAGGAATAAAAATTACAAGCTTGTAATGAAACCCTCAGTCTTAAAACCATCTTTCTCTTTCAAAATCAACATTTTAATATGCAAAATTGACTCTTCAAATACCTGAGGGCACCATGTATCTTGTGCCAAGAATGAGCAGAGGTACTGGAGTTTTTTTTTTTTTACTTCCTCAGCCATGAGTAATGTTTCATGTTTTGTTCTTAAATACAGACAAAGAATAAAAAAAAAAATCCAAAATGGAAGGCCACAGGCTGACCTGTTAACAAGAGACTAATCTTTGCATTACCAAGATGTAAATAAACCTATTTTTGCTAATGTAATTTTCTGCTGAGCACATGAAAAAAACATTGTATCAACAGAAAAGTGAAAAGTTTTCCTGTATTTTGACACGATTTCTAACAAAAGGCCACAAGTTCAAAGAGTGCTGAAACAAACAGCCATAGATGTTAATAGAAGGGTGAGACAGTACCACGGTCTATGCTGGGACTGCAATTCATGCCAAACAAGGAGGAAGGAACCACAAAACAACACTTGAAATAAATGTGTAAAACCAGAAATTAGATTTCAATGGCAGAGAAATCAGTAATTCACTATCTGTCTTCCATTCACAGTAATTTTTAGCAACTTATCTAAAGATCTAAAGAAGGCATGCCAGGCACAGTCATCTCACGTCTTAAACCAGAGACAACAGGCACAGATTCCCTGCAAGAGCCATGATATGTTTTGGACCATGGAAAGCCAAACAAAGCAGGACTGGCCATCTGCAGAGCTCATCAGGAGTGGTTACTCTGGGATCAAAGAGGAGACGAGCAGATGAGGGCAGCAAGGAGGTGTTACAACCCTGCAACACCTTACAGGTGCTACTGACTTGAGACTATGCTCCAGAAGTGCAGCTTCACCCCAAAGAGGGGCACAAGACACTCCCTAACATCAGAGGATGGCAGAGCAATGGCCTCAAGGCCAACTGTTCAACCAGCACAGCACTGAGTCAAACCATGTGCCTCAACTCAGATGCCTTTCCAATCTCTCCTCCAAAGAACCGTCTTTACAAGTTATCCCAGTTAAACAGACACCATCAAAAATTCCCCATATCCCTGGCACCGTTCAAGGCCAGGCTGGATGGGGCTTGGAGCCACCTGGTCGAGTGGAAGGTATCCCTGCCCATGGCAGGAGCAATTGGAACTAGATGATCTTAAAGGTCGCTTTCAACCCAAAGCATTCAATGACTCTATGACGACTCTATGATTTGAGTGTTTACTTAATTTCAAAAGGAAATTCTCCTAAAAGCTGTAAAGTAGGACTGCATCTCTTCACTTCAGGTAACCTTACAATCAAAATACCATCTTTGATCTAGCAATAGGGTGCTAGGGAACGCTTCGGAATTTTATTTGCACCAGGTGCAGCTAACTCATAGGGAGGGGGCAAGCCTGGAAATCCATCTTTGGACTTGCCTGCAGCCCCACGGGCTGGCCAAGAAGCCTTGTGAGGCTGGCCTGGCGCAGCCCCATTGTTTTCACTCAAGGGCCACAGACCAATCTGTGGCTGACACAAATCCAGCTCCACAAATGTCGCAAGAAAGTTGCTCTGTGTGGCTGTTGATTAAAAAACCTCCTGCGCCAGTTCATTTTTTTTACTGTATTTTGTAAACATACCCGGTTGGCTCAGGATCATTGTTTAGCATCAAAATAGCCATATCAAACATACAAAACATTGGCCAGGGAAAACACCATGATGAGGCTCAGCTCCCTCTTCTCTGCTACATAAGCGTTAAATATTTAAGAAATCGCTGCTATTCCTTAGTCATCAAAAATGTTATAATCTGGTATTATTGTACCGAGGACATTTGAGGTCGCTCTTTGAGTAACAGAGCTGTCTCCTAACTCTGCCAGCAATGAAAAAAAAATTTTCCTAACAGGAAAAGGTTTGCGGCCCAGAGCTTGTTACATAAATTCCTGTTTTTCACGCAGCCAGCAGGACATTAAAGAAGCTATGATTTACTAACTTGGAAAAAGTGTTGAAGAGGTAAATCTTGTGAAAATATGCACTGCTGTTAATGATGTTGTGTCTACAAATCCTTGCCAGATGCAAACATGACCTGATAAAAAAGTATAGTTTCAGCAGTGGATCTTGGCAGCCAGAGGAATGGCGCAGCTGTTAGCGGCTGGGGCGTGCGGCGGCACCACCAGCCCCAAAATGCTGCAGAGATGCCTTCAGCCATGGGTTTCACCTGGACTTCAAAGCAAAGCCTCCCAAAATCTAGCCTGAATTACTCCAAAAGCAAGTGTCTGCATTTTGAAGCAGGTCTTCGCACAGCAGCAGCTCATGCCAGATCGCACTGAGAGTAACTGCACTGGAATTCTATCAAAATCTGTGTCAGGATGGCAGCAGAGCTGCTGGCACCTGTGGAGTACTTCCTGGGATTGAGTTTTTGCCTCTGAGATAAAGTAAACTTACTTCAGCATTCAGATCAGAACTGTCGATATGCTTATTGCTACTTTCTGATTTAAGACTCAAGACATGTATAACTGTATCAGCTACATGCAAATGTGAAGAGCACATCCCGGCTAATAAAACTCATGAAGCCAAGATAATTATTCCTTTGAGTCTACATATTTATATCATTCAGCTGTACTTCTGACATTTCCAACAGCTCTACTGATATCCAATACTGCATTTAAACCCAAGATACAAATAGCAAAACACACAAGTTAAACTTGACTAATTGCTGAGAAAAATTATATCCTTATCCCAATTGAAGTTGAGGCATTTAATTATTTTTTTTTAGTAAATTGGGTTGGTGTTTTACTAAACACCTGAAAACTCAGTTGCTCTGTTAAACTTGAAAACATTGTACCTCCTGAAATGAGACCATACAGGGACACTTGGCTATCTTTCTTCCATGCCAGACCTTGGAGCACCAAAAGCAGAGGGAAGCAGAGCTCCTCTTTAACCCAACTGCAAACCTCTCCAAGCAGGACCTAGCTCTGGATTTGTGACTATCCAGGGAGCCACAAGACCCCAAAATTGTAAAAGCACCTACAAGTGCTCATGGTCTCTCCCGCCCTCATACCTCATGTCCATGGATACAGGCAGCACTCATGCCACCAGGGTGCCGTGATAGCCACCAAAAGCAAGAGTGAGGAATGGATGCAATAGTCAATACACTTCACAAAAACAAGTATATTTGCTATCAAGGTGCATAGGCTGACAGCATTGCAATAAAGCATGCCATGGCATCTCAGGGAGATTCACAAGTAACTAGTAACAAAGGTAGGAAGGAGTTGGCCTCTGGAAGCAGATGCAGTCATAACAAACTGGGAGGCCATAGGAGTAACACAGCTTCCATAACACACAGGTCAATGATTTCCATTAAAATTAAGAGTCTAATGACTGTCCATTAAGTTTTCATTCAGATGGCATCCCAGGAGTGCACTGCTTTCTACATCTCTCCCAAGGGGATGGACTACACAAGTTGCCAGTGTGTTCTACCATCCGGTACAATAGCACATCCTGTTACTGACAGCTTACAGCAGGTTTCTGAGCCAGCACAATCTCCTTGTGGTGACAACACCAAACCAAAAGTTTCACAGCAGAGAAGTGAAGATTGCATCCCTCTACAACTTCCATATGCTCCTACAGAAAGACATTCAACCTGTCTCTCTAGGTCTTTATATAGGGACTCTATAGGTACAGATGTTCACATCATCCTCCTCTTGGATGTGGAGGCAAGCACCACTTTAAAAAGAAGTCATTAACACTCCTAGGAAAGTGTGCAGAGGCCAGGAAGTTCTCCAGCACACTTGCTCACAGCTCGTTCAGCATAAACAGCCGGACAGCAGCAGCAGCAGGGGCTATCCATGGCAAGTGGCACCATCTGGCATCTATACAAGGCTAAGTTAGATCATGCCTAGCAAAACAGGCAGGTTTGCCTGCAATAGCCACACCGCCTGCACCCGTTTTGCTGTGGTTTCCAGCCACGCTGCCAAGTTTACGGGGCTTGGATGAAGAGGGTGAGGAGGAAAGAAAACATTGGCAACTCCAGACCTACCAGAATTTCCTTTGGTACAACAGTCTGGTGTAAGGCAATCCTGTTTGCCTTACCTAGTAACTATGAAATACAGGAAGTTCAGATGCCAATGCTGCACATGGAGCTTGGATTTGCCTCAGAGCTAGCGCTGGACAGTGATAAGCGCTTGGTCTACAGACAGCACACATTTCTCTCTCAAAAAGTTTCCTGACAATACAGTGTCCACCAACACAACCACACTGCAATGTCAGAGGCCTCAAACACTAATGAAACAGCTAATTTTGCCACCCAGTTGTGGTATTTTTTTATTACAGCTCGGAAACCTTCTCTGTTGTCCAATAAGAGTATGGACAGAAAACATGTCACTGCGCTTCAGGTCAAAGAGTCATATTTAGAAGATGCTGGAAACTTGCCACCTGCAGCTGCATGAAGGTGGAAGGGCAGGATTTCCTCCCAAACAGGTCATGCTTTTTTGGGTCCTTTGTTCTTGGGGAGGTGCTTTTGTTTGACTTCATTTTTTCTCCTGCACTGTTAAACAGTTAGGAAGTATCAGCTGGAAAAAGTGAAGAAATACTTTTCTCTTCCTAGGGGGACCTTGCACTATTTCCCCATGCTTTCCATTACATGTGGTAGCATAGTAAGAGTCTTTCCCAGACTACTGCCCATGAAGACACTTCCATAAACTGTTCCATGGGGTAAGATTTCAGCAATGCATCCTTTTTTCCATGCATAAATAAAAAAGAACAGGATGGAGTGTGTGCTATTGCTATATGGTTGCTACACATCTCCTGAACACAGAGGGGCTTTCCTGTGGCCATATGTCAGTGGCATTAATCTATAAGTCCTGTACATTCTGCATTCAAGTTCACAGATTTATACTCTCCTGTGATTCTTTCTCATAGCTGTCAAGGACTAAAAAACTTTGAACACTGAAGGTGCTTGGCCATCCTCCAGGTTGCATCCTGCTGCCACCAGGGACTGGAGAGGATTTCTCAGCCACTGAAGTTTTCTTCTCTGGATCATGGTAACATGTAGGAACAGAAAATACATACCCAGCTTCAAACATGGATGTTTAAGACTTGGCTATGCATGCCTACGTGTCAGAGTGGGCAATTCTGCTAACATGCATGTGAGTATTTCCCAATTGCTATATCCTACAACCTCTTTCTCATCCTAGGTAGATTCCTTGAAAGCATTTTTCCATAATGGCAGTTTGGACATTTCTAACAAGATGGTAACACTGCCTACTCTCCCTACACAAGCACATAGGAAGAACCAAAGTAAAAAACCATGAACTAAGGTTCTCAGTATGTCAAGCATGCACACAGGGAAAGCACATACCTGGATACTCCTCCACATATTATGACGCTAACCAAAACTTTTAACCACTCTTACGTTTTCTGTACCACCAAAAGAGAGACAGGGCCACAGCCAGGTTAACCATCACCTACATCAGTGTCAATACTGTGTTTTATAACCACGTTACCTCTTTGAGCACAATATAGGCATGATGTATTATCAACACAGTGTACACCAAATATATAGACATTTCCTAGAATTTCAAAGCCAAGGAAACTATATGACACTGGCTACAAAAAACAAGGGACAAAAATGCACATGAAAACCATGAGATTTTTAAATTAAGTTTGTTGAATAGACCTTCATTTTACCTCTGGTAAAATCATCTGGGGAACCAAGACAGCTAACAAATTTGTCTAAAATCTATCCATTTTCAAAGGTAAAAGAAAGGCAACAATAAGAAGGCACCACAGTGTCATTAAAAAAAAAAAGCAAATAGCCATTAGATAAATGATGGCTTTATTTATTGACTTAATTTATCACAGCATTAAAAGTTGTCAAGTGTAGGAAAAAAGGGAAAGAAATAAATATCAGATAAAATTCTGAGATAGCAGGGATAACTATTTGTTGGTGATCCAGACAAATTCTAATACTGCCTTTACAAAACCGATCCTGCAAGCTTTCTATTCCAACAGATGGAAAATAAGTGTTTGATAAATATAAGGGTTCCATATTTGGAAATAAACATTTCTGTTTTCCACAAATATGAAACATATATATGTGTATGCACATATACAGCTCATGATAAAGTGAGTTCATCAGTGACATAGGAGGCCAACAAGAAGACCTCACTGAAGAGGAATGTTTCAAAGTCAAGATGCCCTTCCAACTAGGGCTTCTTTATGAGTGCTCTTCTTAAGCACTCATACCTCTGGCCTTCACAATTATGTCAGTAACACAAAACCAGCAAAGCAGACCGACTTGTGAAAAACCTGAGTGACCAGGTGCTATCACAGAAAAGCTGGTAAAGGATTCAATTAATAAAACATTAGAGGTCAGGGAAATAATCAGTCTTTCTAACCAGTTCCACAAAACATTGCCATTGCACATACAAAAGCCTGCATCTTTTGTTCAGGAAAGGTGAGGGAACACCTGCATTATGCCAATGCCAGACTGAATGAATGACAGTGCAGTCAAGGTGAGCACTGCGCACCACTGCTAAGGTGTGCCCAAAGGGGTTAAAAGCATTGGAATCACCTGTAGTCCATCAAGCCGTGAGGAAGGCTGCTGTGACTCGTGGTGGGCAGATAGCCCTTTTACAATTATTCACTGTGGGCTCTAATGCAGTGACCAGGAATGCAACTCTGCAGGGATGCAGGCACCACACAACCATAACTGTCTGAGGAAAAGCTGTCCTCAAATGCAGAGCAAAAGCAGGTTATTGCAAGGAAAACACGAATCACAACTATAGGCAAAGTTCATCAAACAGAAGAAAAAAAAATTAAGTAATAAAGTAGCACTTCATCCATACAATGCCAGAATGACTAATAGCTCAAAATTTTATTCTGCAGCTATAGTAAAGAGAGACTAAGCGGTGTTTATTTTTTTTTCAGCCAGTGGGAATAATTATGATCAGTAGAACAAAAAATGTTAATCACTCGTTTCCTGTTTAACAGACAGTCTGCTTCACCTCTGCCACTCTCCACTGTTACACCCAATTCATCACAGACTACAGCACTGTTTATAGAAATCTTTCCCCCAGCTCTTTTTCTTTCTAAAACTAAGCTGCCTTTTATTGACATTCGTTAGCTCTAATGAAGAGGTACAAATGTGTATGCATGCTAAATATATCAATGCTAATTAGACTAGTAGATCATCTTAAAAGGAACACTGGAAATATGTTCTTACCAATTAGAAGCAGTAAGGTCAGAAGTAGGCCAAAGTTTTAAGTGCAAATTACAGAGGTGAAAATACATTGTAGTAGAAAACAGCTTTGATTTTTTGCATTGGCCTTTGAGTGCACACAGAGAACTTCCAAGAAAAAAAAAAAAAACCAAACTCAAAAACCCCAGATATGTCTACTCAAAGCTTTAACTGGTTAAGTGAAACAACTGTTAAGATCCCTGCCTGAGAAGCCACATAAGTTTTGCAGACTAAAATCCCTGCATAATGACCAAAGTGGACCTCTTGTCTAAGTAAAGGCACAAGCAAATCTAGACCTGTATGGTTTCAGCTGGATACTCTGCTAGGGAGCTGCAGATCTTCATTTTGATGAATTAAGACTATTTGCTTCCACAAAACCACTGATAACCTAAAGGGTTGGAATGATTGTCAGGACCTGATGGATTTATAAACAATGTGCAGCCCACAACAGTCAAAAACGACTTAAAGCTGAGGCAGGTAAAGCAAAGCACGAGGTACTGGAGACACAGGCTAAGCATGACACTTGCCCCATCCACTGTGCTGCCCATGCTTGGAGAAACTCGAGGGTTGTCTGTATTTCTTACCTTGAGAATCAACATACCAAATGGGATGTACAGATCCAACAGTACAAAAAAATCTCTTGACTGAATCTTTGCGTACAATATAAAAAAGAGTACATGTATCTCCTTATTACACTTACATTAGCATAGCAGAGCCAGTCTTTTAATTTAGCAAGCAAAGGACTACAGGACTCAAATTCTGTGGTCATGGATATCACTAAATATCAGTTTTTCAGAAACAAAAAGTCAATGAAAGCAGCAAGCTTCCTCTGCAGCAGGGTTAGCTGTGCCCCACAGGAAATCTCTGGCTTGAGGAAGATGCAAGGCTTGTGAAAAGAAGGGCAAAGCCTTTTATTTACAGGCTGAACGATATCTAAGGCTACATCTCACAATGCATTTTTTGATCTTTATTTTGACTACAGCAAGTGCAAGGATCTACTAGCAAAATTTTTAGTGTAGTCCCCAAAACTACAAAAAGAAAACTAAACCAAAGTTAAGTGGATTTTTTTGTTTGGTTTAGGACATCTTTAGAAACTATTTAGTGCATCTAATGGTTAAGATGCTGCAGGTTTCATATTTGTAAGGGGACAGTGTCAGCTTAAAAATAAAATCCGCCCCATGAATTTCACCTGGTGTTGTAAATATCTGATGTTGATTAGTAAACAAGAGAAACTGAGGAAAGAAGAAAGGGACATTTCTCTTTCCCTTAGTTTCTTTTGCATCCGAATACAGTTCAGTACATAGTGACTGTTTTACTATTTATGTTTCATCTAGCCAATTTACCCTTTATCTGCCTCATACATGAAAAGAAAATGAAATATAATTTTCCTGTTAATAAAGTACTAGCAGAAAAGAATTGATTTCTTATGTTTTTTATTAAAATAGCTTAAATAGGATCATATCTAAGTTCTCTTTAAACTCCCGCATATCTGCAAATATGTAAAGGATATTATTACTTTACACAGTCATTATTTGTTCATTTCTCATTGTGTTTTTATATCACAAATTCACAAGAAACAATTATATATTTTCAATTACTCCTTTTTGTACATCCCAAAGAGGCACCACATAAACCAGGTATGTTTCTCCCCAGCTTCTTAGAGCACAGTTTGCCTTGGTACTTATTTTCCCCCACTACAGAAGCAGGGCAGACCACCAGCACACTCTATTCAGGAGAGCTCTTACCAATTCGAGTTTGCTCCCACAGCCTAGCAGATTTTATGTAACACAATTCACTACTTCAAAGCCAGCAAAAAACCCTCATCCAAATTTCAATACAGCCTTTGGCTATACTCCAGCATGCACTGGAGTATCCCTCCACTGTCTGGCCACTTGCAGCCACTCTCTTTTAAAAGGTGAAGTTTATCATTTGAAGGGATTTAGGTGACTTCCTTGGGACTCTGAGGACTCCTGTTGGGTGGTTGCACTGTTCATGCCAACATCTTCCTCTCAGATGCTGCTTTCTGTGATGTACTTCAGGCTGCAGTTCAAGAATGGCTGGCACTCATCACTGGGTTTTAGGACATCTGCTCAATATTATAAAGCCAGAGTCATCCAATCTTGCAGAACATGGAGCACTAACTCTGTACAGTTACCCCACGACACGCTCACAATTTTCAGCAGGCCAAGCTGAAGGAGGCCAAGCTCTATTTCTCAGAGCAAGATGGGCACCCAGAGGAGGGAAATCTAAAGGGCAATTTCTTCCCTCACACTCATTTTGGAAGCATTCCTAGTCCCTCACTACTGTAGGCTGTACTCTGTACTTAAGAGACCCTTATTAAATCAAAGAACTATTTAAAATCTACATACTGGCAAGTCCACATTCCCATAGAATGTCATCTGGCAACAGTGACTTAAATATCAGCTCTGTATTTATTTGCTTTCCTCCTTCACAAACAAGAAAAGTAAAAAGGACAAGAAAAAGCCATGTTTTTAATGACAAGAATGGAATTAACAGAGTAAAGCCCAAGAGCTCTGATGCACCAGCATTCATCACAACACCGAAACGCCAATTTTTTTGAAGCAGCAGAATATTACAATGAGGACAACGGAAAGAGATCTTTTCATTGTGACTTGAGTTCTTTTATATACACACCTGCTGCTAGAGGTGCAGAATCCTACTGGATACAAAATAAAACAGGTTCCAAAGGGGGATGTGCAAAAACGAGCTTTGCTAGGCATTTTGGGTGCTAGATTTCTTCTGCCAACTAGGTCTAATTAATTATGTGTCATTACTATTTCTTTCCATGTGAAATACACAAGGAAACTGGCTTTACCACAGCCGCTTATAGATAAGACCTCATTCATTCTCCCATTCCCCAGGACAGAGCCTGACACAAGGAAGCTCTGGACACAAAGTGTCTTTTACCAGCTGGAATAGGAGGTGTCCCAGAGGAGACACTGTATCACCCTCATCAGTTCAGAAAAGAAAACACTGTTTTTGAAAAGCCTCCCCTCTGCTACGCCAATCCCTCAAACCCAAAAAGCTCTTATCAACTTCCAGACTAGTCTTCCTCCTCCTGGAAGTCAGTCTTCCCATGGTGCAAGCTTCACCATCATCACCCCAATCCCCCCCAATGAGAAGCCCATGTGTAACTGGGCAGCCCCAGCCTGCCAGCCTCAATACTCAGATTCAAGGACTGCAACAGTAAAATTCCCAATCACAAAGCCTGCCAGGGGCCTCTCATCCTTTTGCCCAAAGATGAAGAAGACAGTGGAGCTTCCCTCTAGCTTTCTCCAGATATGCATTAAAGCATATTAAGGCAAAAGCACAGCTGACACCAGGAGCTAAGACACCCTAAATCAATTCAAAGGGGTGCAACAAGTAAATCTTAAGTTACTCTACAGGGACTTGCTCAGTATTTGATGGTTTTTGCTTCTTTCAACTACTGCAGTTCAGTAGACAGTCAGAGAGAGAAGCAACACAGCCCCCCTGTGCAGCTCCAAAGATGTGCAAATGCTTAAACTGAGCTGGTCAGAATGGGACACTCATTTCAAAAAAAATAAAAAAAAATAAAATTTACAGGACATTAACTTACATCAGATTAAAAATAGCAGGAATGTCAGCAGTAGGAGCTGTCATTTGCAATAGCTATCAAGACACAGGAAGTTATTTATTCTGTGGGTCACATAAAGCCCTCTTTACAAACAAGGATGAAACAAAAAAAAAAAAAAGGCATGTTTACTAAAGCCTGTTTTCCAATACTATCTGGCCAATTTTGTTTATGAAATTTTATAATAATCTGTAATTGATGTATTTTTGGGTTTACATCCACAGATCTGTTAAACTGCTGGCCACTGCAGGAAACACTGAAGCCCTTGCTGCTCGTGCTTAATTTTTTTGATTCTTTGCAATTTTGAAGATATTGTGTGGAATTGTCACACATTTTCATTTAGTTTTATAAAGAAATTCAAGTCTTGCCCTGGAAAGTCAGGTGTTTTCAAGTATTCTTTTTGTTGATTATTTGTGTAATCATAAATTACGCAGAGTATTTGGCAGGCCGCGCCTTTCTCTGTTAAAACTTTTGTTTACTTTTTTCACTTATTGTTTAGATCCTGGTCATAACATGCTCCAGGTTGTTTTGAACAGCAAAGAGGAAATAAGCAATATTTTAACTTATATCACACTGTAACAACATTAAATGCCTACACAGCAATATGCTGTCTATTCAGTATTTTCCACTTTCTTCCTGTCTGCTGTTGACTTACAAGAGCAAGATAATTCACAATTTTACAGTTTTGTAACCTGTAAAACACCAGCTCACAAGCATGCTCAGAACAAAACACAAAAAGGAGCAAGAAAGAGGACTTTAAAAAAAAAAAAAGTGGGGGCAGAATATAAAGTAAACATATTTGTTGAAGGCTGGTTTTGAAATCATAGAAAAGCCAACAAAGCTCTTCTGAAGTCAGCTCACATGCACCCAGGCATTGCAGGTGACACAGTTGGATGAGGCAGAGCCCCAGCAAGGCACTGTTTGCCTACATTCAACCCTGACACCACGGCAGAGAGTTAGGAAAGAGACTTTGAACTACGTGCCATCACTGCTGCTCAGCAGGATCACAGTCTGCAGTGGATGTGATTACTACACCCATCATGACCTCTAGAAAATGCCCTATGGATTAGAAAAAAAGAGAGGCATCATTCCAAACACCACACAACTCACACAAAACACTTCCCTGTGACAAAGCAGAAATTACAGAACTACATTTCAAAAATTTCTCAAGGATTTTTTTTTCTACAGATTTAAGTTGAACACTGTATTTCAAGCATTCACTTATCATGGACTGGGATTTCTATCTCTCCTCTGTTAGCCAAGTCTTAAGAATTTACCTAAGAAGAAGAGGGATATGAAGAAAAGAACATTTTTTCCAAGACTAGCTTTGTAAAAAATACTTTGAAACTCAGTTTTCATGCAAAGAGTGAAGGATCTGGACCTAGTACCTTTAAGATATCCACATACCAATTGCAATTTTAAGAAAGTTTAGTAGCTCTTAGACACTCCTTATAATAGAATTCTCAAGGCTTCAGAGAGGTTTAGGACCTACCCCTTTAAAACACATTCCTCAAACAATGGAAACTGGCAAAGCAGCCATGGGCCTAATCCTCCTTTTTCCTCCTCTGTCAATTATTCAAGGACCCCACATTCACCCATCCACTGCTGTCTGCTTCCTTCAATGCCAAGCATTTCTGGGGCATCTGATAAGGAAGTGCAGCGTTATCTTGCTCAAAGTTTTCATAACAACAGCAGCTATCCCACACACACATGTATATATTCAACACATTTGACTGATTTTCCAAGGAGAGCAGTAGCTGAGTAATTTTTACAAGAAAAAAATACAAATCTCTGTGTTCCACAGCTCTTTTAAAAAATGAAGTAATATTCTAAACTTGAAAGATTGGGGGTTCTCCCAATTCTCACTTATTTCTGTCTATTTTTGTGTTAGGTTTTTAAACATGAAAACATTCAAGACTATGTCTAATCAACCAAAATATTAAGATACATATTCACCTCTAAGGAGAATTGAAGAGAAGCCTATGATTTGTATAAATCTCCTGGCTGCAGTGATTTCTGTGCAGTGTAGTTGGCTAATAAAACACCACAGAAACCTATTTAAAGCAGATTTAAAGGCCTTTTCACCTTAAGAAAGAACTTGCCAGAGAGCAGCAGTGGCAAGGCACTTGCTTCCTGGCACAGCTAAAGGCACACCACAACTTTTACATCAGCTTGCTTGACTCCTCTACACTGCCACAGAGGCTACCCACATCTCAAATAGCCCTAACCACATGGATTTCTAATTTTTTTAAACAAGTTTATTGATAAACTCACATCCTTTCTATTGTAGCTGTTCTCAGCTTGTAGCCTACATACTCCTTGGGGCTCCAAAATACTTCTAAAATCCCTCACAAGGCAGGCAGGGGTGGTAGTGGCAGTCAAATGTCCTCTTGTCTGTTTGCACTGGGCTTTTCTGTAATCCTGGCTTAAACACACGTGCACCACAGGAAGAAAACAGACAATTTTAAGTTGCTGACTCTAGAAAAAGAGCAAGAACCATCTAAGATTAAACCTGGCCCCCAGACTTTGTCAAAAGGCTGACTTAAAGGATAAGGCCAAAGAAGATTAACTCAAGTACGATGTCAAAGTACACTCAAACAGCAACAGCTTTTTGACAAACACTGAGGGGTTGTAAAAATCAGAACATTTAAGAGGAGGATTCATAACCCTGCAGTCTGTGCCTGAAGGAAAGCTCTCCCAGTCCAGGTTCTGGCACCTGGTAAACTCCAGCAAATAGTTGTGGTTGTAATGATGCAGCACAACTCACTGAGCCCATAACCAGAATGCAGACAAGCCAGATAACTTCAGAGTAAAAAAAAACCTCCACACACTGTCCATTGGAGAAGGTGACATTGCCATTCTTCCACGTACTATGGGACCAGCCAGTTTTCCTTTCACCTGACAGCAGTCAGGGAGAGATGCAGTTGCAAAGAAGTGCACAGTTCATCCATCAGCAATGTTAGCAAGGTAGAGGGAAAGAGATGCTTTGGCTGCCTCCTCTCACTCCTGCTATGAGGGGCAAAAGGGCTTCTAGAATTACTTCTATGAAAAACCTATCAGTTCCTCATACTGAGGGACCAAACAACAAGGTCACAGGTCAAGAAGCTCTACCTGTTTGTGGTTGTCTTCCCAAGAGAGTGAAAAGATATGATGAAAATAATCCTCACTAACACTGTCAACAGTGAAGACCATGGCTTTAAAGACCATGGCTTGTATTGTGCAGCAGTTTCACCACAGCTACTTGACAAGCCACAATAGATACCAATCATTCTTGGTGGGAAGGAGTATTGACTGCCAAAGCAGGAAAAGCTTCCCTGAGCACTCTGGGTTGTGCAGCTCCTCTGAGGCAGTCATAGGCTTACAGGGTGGTAGGAGGACCTACCCTGGTAGGGGGTCTGCCACTCAAGTTAAGCTGTTTCTGCTTCAGATGAAATTAAGAACTTGCAACCTCAGCAGCAGCTTTAAATTAGGAAAGCTGCAGCTTCAAGCAGATGACCAGAGAGTACCCCATGAGAGCTTCAGCTGAACACACACCAATTACCAAACATCACCCACTAAGAAACTCAGCCAATGCAAGGACACTTTCCCCATACAGAAGATACTGCTCCACACCTCAGGGGCCATCCCCTGAATCTGCACACTACTGGACTCAAGCCCATCACTGACCAAAATTTTCCTCCTCTTTCTTCTCCTGCCCACACCAAAGTTACCTTATTTCTACTGGAATGATGACATTCCCAACATGAAGACTGAACACTGGCACCTCCCTCAGTGAAAGAGCAAATCTCCCCACACCAAAAAGCTACCAGTAAACAGGTTTCAATGATTCAATATACAGACAAAACTTACCCGACTCAAGTCAACAGAAACTCAACGTTTCTCTATGTTCAGCACACATTTTTTCTATTGATGCCATTAAAATACTAAAATTAACACTGCTAGTTAGAAAAGGCTCCAGGGAGGCCTCACTGCAGCCTTTCTGTACTGAAAGGGAGCTTTTAAAAAAGGTGGAGAGTGACATTTTACATAAGCAGATAGTGGTAAAACAAGGGGGAACAGTTTTAAACTACGAGGAGAGATTCAGATTAGATGTTAGGAAGAAATTCTTTACCCAGAGGGTGGTAAGGCTATAGAACAGGCTGCTCAGGAAAATTGTGGATGCCCATCCCTGAAGTGTTCAAGGCCAGATTGCATGATGCCCTGGGCAACCTGATCTAGTGAGAAGCATCCCTGCTGATGGCAGGAGTGGTTGGAACTACAGGACCATTAAGGTCCCTGCCAACCCTTCTATGATTCTATGATAGCTCTTTCATATGAAGATCTGCTCTGCTTTGGTACAATTTTTCCTTTGCCTGCATTATGTTTAAATCTTGTTGTTTCCTTTTTTTTTTTTTTGCCCCCTGAAGATTAGTTTACTATCCATTCCACAAGCCCCAAGGTAAGAGAAAAGGCAGTAAAAGAGTACCTGTTTGGATTAAAGACCATAATGACAATAGGAAGTCACACACACAGAGGAGGCTGACACCCTCACTGGTGTTTTGGTTTCCCTCCCAGATGAAGCTCTCTATGATGAGCTGAGACACAAAAACCTGTGAGACAAGGTAAGCTGCCCTCCCTTATCTACAGCACCATTAGAAACAGGCATTCCCACAAGCCTGGTGCCTGCTTGAGGGTGGAAAGCTGGAAGGAGAAGAGGAGGGAGACAAAGAGGTGCCTGGCACCTTTGTTGCAGGTTTGGAAAACACTGCTTTCTGTGGGGCAGAGAAGGAAGCAAACAGCAAGCGCCGTCCCTCAGCCATGGCAGCACGCACGCACATGCACACGCATTTCCTGCGGCTCCACGAAAACAATGAAGTGTGGGGAGCCTGGCTCTCATATGAAGCACACACCAGCTATATATAAAATAAGGAAAGCAGCTGCTTCAAAAGCTCAGTCACGCTTTTATCAACAGGGCTTTAATTAGTACCCATCTGCTTCCTGTTTTATACTACAGAGCTGACTTTCACCTGTTTCACCAAAACACCCCCTCCCCCAAATGGAAGTGTGCACACACCCGAACACACACGAAAAGTTCACAAACACCTTCCACTTAAGTAATTAACATCTGAAATCCTTGTTCTGGGTGTGTGGGCTATATAATTGTGCTTTTTAAAAAAAAAAAAAAATTAGACTTTGCTGGAGCTATCAGATTTCACAGCCAACACCTTTAAATCACACACCTTATATGTTTCACCATTTATTTTAACTCATTGGCACTTGGGGACCCAAAGAACACTGGAGCCTTGTTGTACTGGCACTGCACTACAGAGAGGCTGCCCAGAGGGCTCGCAGTGGAAGTGTGGGCTTTTCCTGAGGTCCGTCACACACATGAAAGGATTTAAATAAACAATGGCAAGGCTGATAGTTTTAATCCATTCTTAACTCACCCCATTGTTTGAAGAGAAGAAACAACACGTAGAAGAAAAATATTACTGAGGGAGGAAATAGCTTCACCTTTGAATTTCCTGACATTTTTCCTCCCACGCTTTTCCCCTTCACACATCAATTATTTATTTATTTTGCAGGAAGAAGACAAGTGAAAGTTAAGTACACCAGCAGAGCTACGTGCTGTCAGACCTGCCCACCTCTCCTGCACAAAGGAGCCACAAGCACTTGAAAGCTCGCCAGGAGCAAAGTATCCAGAGAGCAAAACAAGAGGAAGCAAAGCACTAGGAGAATGAATTTCTTGCCAGTGACTGAGCCAGGAGCACCACTTGCCTGCTCCTAGGCACAGCTATAGGAATGGGAAGAGGGGCAAGCACCAAAAGGAGCTGTATTTATAAGGTCTCCATGTAAATTTTTCAGGTATGCAAAGCCCTCTCAAACTCAAAGTTGCTCATCACAGAGAAGAGCTTTTCTTAGCACACCTTTAGCATTAACCGCCACCTACAATGCTTATTTTGCCAAAGTAAACCCGGCAACCACACGACTCATGCTCCAGTTTTGGAGTGGGAGGAGATTATTCTCTCTTTACAGTTAGAAACCTCATCTGCAACAGCTTCCCCAGAAGCACAAAGCTGACCTAACTCAATTAGAGTTTTCTTCTATAGCGTCTTGGAGCTGCTTCCTGAGTTTTTTGACCTGTCTGTCTGCAGGGTTCATGAGATTCACCAAAGATGGAAAAGGAAGAAAAAAAGTCATTTCAGTAAACAGAATTACAGCAGTTTTTGTAACTTTGACATAGTTATTCGTGGTGGTAGCAAGAGCAACCAGCCTACAACATCCTCCTGTGCCCCCTGTGTCATAACCCAAGGGGAGATCACAGTACTGGCAACACCAGAAGGGGCAACACTAACACCGAACACTTGATTGTAAGACTCAGTATTCATGGGAGCCTACAAAGAAGATGGGGAGAGATAATTTACAAGGTTTCATAGTGACAGGACAAAGGGGAACAGCTTCAAAGTGACTGGAACTAGGTTTAGGAAGAAATTCTTTATTGTCCGAGTGGTGTGGCACTGGCACAGGTTTCTCAAAGAAGTTGTGGATGCCTCATCCCTGGCAGTGTTCAAGGCCAGGCTGGAAGGTGCTCTGAGCAACCTGGTCTTGTGGAACGTGCCCCTGACCATGTCTGGAGAATGGGATCTTTATGGTCCCTGCCATTTGTTATTGACACAGCACACCAAAGTACCATCTATCTCTGTATACATGAAAAGACTTGTGCAGCATCAAACAAATCTGATAAAGAATAAGAATTGGGATTCAAAAGTAAAGATTAAACTTCATTTTTAAATCTCCAACTTTTAATAGTTCTCAGCAACCCTTCTGCTACCTCACTGTCTAGCAAAAGCAGAATTTTGTACAGACACTAAGGGAATGTGCTCTGTTGCTAGAGGGAAAAATCCAAACGAAAACACACAGGTGTCCAAGCACAATTAATACTCTGAGCATGTGAAACAGGTGAGAAGAGATGGAGCAAAATGAGCAGCAAATGTGGAAACTCGAAATACTGCTCAGAAGACTAAAGGTGGCTCATTTCTAACTCAATTGCTTCAAGGACAGAAAAAATAGATGCACTAATCTCTTGGGTTGTGTTTTGTTTTGTTGTTTAATTTATAGACTTTATTAATTGATAAACCTGAATAATCTTTTTGTTTTCTTTAAAAAAGGAAAAAGATTCTAAACCTTGTGTTTTCACCTAGAAGATTGCACCACCACTTAGATATTTTTCAATGGTATCTCAAGCAACATATTACAAAACTTCATCCAGGACTGAAACAACAGATTGTCTCAAGAGCAAATGACAAAATATTTGTACCAGAAATTCTGGCAACGTTGCATGCAGATGGGTTTCTGAAAAATGGGGTTCCAAGAATAAGTCACCCATGGTTCCAAAAATAAGAGTTAAATTCAAACAAAAAACTCGATGTTCACTTTGCAGGGTACTGCAGGCCCTCTCCAGGGTCCCACCCTTCCAACACACAAGACACTTGCTAACCACAAGCCTCTGAAGTCTGAGCTTCAGCTAAACACATGAAGCTGGGGAAATGTAACCAAGGTCAACGTCCTGGATGCATAACCCAGAAACTACACACTATGGGGTGGTGGTCAGCCACCCCACTGTCAACAGACTTTGACCTGAGTATCAGGGCAGCCCCGAAATCCATGGCCACCATCTGTAAAAAGTCTGAGCTGCAGCAGGAGGGAGATCATCCTATCATGCAGGGCCAGAAACATCTCTGCCTGCAGCTGGAATGTGGGCATGCTGGTCAGGTCTCTCAGCCTGCCAAGGCACAGCTCAGGCTGACCCTCCCCAGGCGCTGGGGCAGCCCATGTGTGCAGGCACAGAGACACGTCACGCTTCAGCGGGGGGCACCGGAGCATGGCCACACCACAGCAGCAGAAACAGATGTCTGACACTGCTCTCATAAACAGGGATGGAGAAACCTAAAACCTGCATGTTACTGCTCCACCTCGCCTTTCGTAAGGGGAATCAAAACCAAAATTCATTGGATGGTAGTGACCTTTTCTAAGTGGTTCCTGGGTTTTGGGACATACTGCTTCCACACTAATTTTTTGGTTTTGATAAACTTACTCAGCCAGACAACCACGTTCACCATATTTTTTTTGTTGTTTTTATGGTCAATACATACTGACCTGACAGGGAATCCCAGGATATTCTGCACTGAGAGGAAGAAAACAGATCCTTGATTTAAAAAATGAATTTAGTCAATGTATTTCAGATCTGTGCAATCTAGGCCCTTCAACAAACTTTCCACCATAGCTTGTCTTCCTTAGCAATGGCCAACTTCATACAGATAAACACTGTTCATAAAGGCTATGCAAAACTAGTGGTGTTTGGCAGGAGAGAGGCACACATTAACAGTTCTAGCCTAAGACAAAAAAGCTAAAATAATTTTTTTGAAATTCGGCACCCATCCGAGACCAAACTTTTCCGTTAAGATGACTAAACAACTGGTTCAAAGTGATTTGCATAAAAGACTAAAAAAACGTAATAGGGATATGGGGGAAGGAGAAGTGAAACAAGAATGGGATAATGACATTTCATGATAACAGAGAATATTACAGTCTGGTGCACATAAGAAAACAGTGTCCTTCCTTTCCTTTCTTCCCCTCCATTTTTGTCTCTCTATATAAAATTAACAAAACTCTTTTTTTTCAGCATAAAAATCAGGGCTTAAGCTTAAAGCTCCATCATACACAATAATCCAAAGGAATATGATAAGGAGAATAGAAAACAAACTCAGAACCTCATAATATCAGCAGATACAGTACACATACATATTTTTAGTTGTAATAATTACAAAGCCACACACTGAAGTTTGTTCATTCTTTGACATAGCACAAACTTCCAACTTACAATTTTGAGTTTTCCAGAAAAATCAAAGTCGTTGGTGTTACCAGTGCAGCCATGTACAGTATACACAATTCTCAACATACAATTAGTTCAAATGGCAACTACATTAAAACTTACTTTCTGAACCCCAAAAAGCAAACAAATCATCAAGCTGATGACTTTAGAAATTCAAACACTTTCCAGCATTTAACTGGTTCTCCATCATATTCGTCTTACTTCAACCAAATACGTTTACTTGTGTTGGACATGCCATTTTTATTGCCTCAACACATTTAAGAATTTTTTAAGCCACAGTGCAAACATATCTTGAAAAAAGACACACACAAGAAGGCTTGAATTAATGCTCATCCAATACATAATTGTTTTGAACAGGTCAAATCATGGGGCATCTGGGCATTGCAATACAAATAAAAAACTAATGAGAACAAATAGAGCTCTTAGAAATTCCAGCTTTTTAAAAATACTAAGTATACTAAAACTAGAATTTCAGAGCCATCAATGTGACAGTAATCTCAGTGATGAAATACTACTAATGCTCAATTCAGTTATTCCATAATGGAGAGTACCCCTTAAAAAAGGGCTCAGATATTCAAAGCCAACATTTAACTGTCGCTGTGTCCCTATGACTGCTAATGTATCCCAAAGTTTAATTTACTGCTAGTAAAACTCCTAAGCACAGCTGTGATGAGACAACTTTCTGCATCCAATTATAAAGTTAATTTTATTTTTAAATGGATTCATTTAACTTCAGTGTAATTTACTTCTGTACTATCTCAATCGTGGCAAGAACATGCTTCTGCTTTAGGCCACAGACAGATGTCACATTACAAGAATGAAAAATAATTCTCTGTATTAATGCATCAAGACCTCTCACTTTTTTTTTTTGTATTAGTGATGTTACTTATATAACACCTCTCAAAAGGGGGGAAAAGCATGTTCTAGAAAATTTATAACAGCAGTCACTGTACTCACAGCCACCTAATTTTGCCAGCTGGTGGCTGCTTTGTATCACAAACACAACCACAGACAGGACAGGGTAACACCAGTAGTGCCCAGATTAGGCTGGTCATTTCACCAAAGCCAACAGGACCACACCAAACCACCAACAGCTACATCACTTCTCCCCGCCTCCAACCCAACCACTGGCAGCTTCTTACCACCACAAGCACAAGTATGATTTGGGCAGTGTATTGCCCAAAAACCAGGGATGGAGTACACTGGAGTAGAGATACAAGGAGTTAAGCCAAAATTCCCAGTAACCAAACTTTTCCAGTTTTACTTTCTGTGGCCTTCATCTGGTTGATCTTTCCTGACAACCCTGCCTAAACTGATGCCGAGCAGCTTTGCAAAAAAACAAACCACCCCACAACTGTTACCCCCACAGGCAAACCAAGCCCAGGCTATTTAAGAGTTCAGACCTCTTCATCTAACAAAGCTCAGCTTACAAGACTACTAAGGATTTTTCTGTTGTGTCCTTTCATGTTTTCACTTAAGTGCTTAAACCTGACTGCATTCTTTGGATCACAGGGCTCCCTGTACAAGGGATCTGTCCATCCCTACATAACAAATCAGATCTCAACATCATAGATCCACCATATTTTTCTTGTGTTGTGGATTATCCTGTCAACCCAGGGACTGCATCCCATTCTAGAAGGCCTTCTGCAGAGGCCAGCAGCCTCTCAGTCAATGTGATATAGCAGAATACAGGAACAGACAACCAGTGATATGGTAGCAATATGACATTGAATCAGTGAGGGAACATCCATCTGCAAGGGAGTAGCTTTAGCACACAAGCAGCCAAGCCTTTCAACAAAGCCTTTAGAACATTAAAAAGAGCTGAAACAGGTTTTTAAATGAGGAAAATGAAGCAGTTTTGTAGAAGGTTTCTCTCCAACAGGAGACCACTGAAATAGGTTTTGTACAGGTGCATCAAGTAGACAATAGAAAGAGATACTGGAGGCACACTAGAGTGAACACTAGCGTGAATATCACAGGGGTGAGTAAAAGTGGAAGGATAAACAACAGTGGCTTTAATGAGGCCCTGAAAGTGAATATGAGCCATTCAGATCAGATGTGACAGACAGGGGAGGGTGGAGGAGGTGGTTAGGAAGGATGCGGCATGGCCCAGTTAGGGATATGGGGTGTTAACTCTGCAACCACACTGTGAATGGATACAAGCATGGTGCTTTTCTCATAGTTAGAGGCAGAGTTCAAACATAAACAGTTCTTACTTCTTACTACTTACTTGAGAAGTTCTTACTTCTCAACAGTGATCTCCAATTTGTTTGAAATGTGCTTCATATCCTTTAGCAAAATCGAAAGCTGTCATCTGCTTTCGTAACAGCACCTCAACCAGGTCTTTGGCACAATCTCCACTCTCCCCTATGGGATCACCCTATGTTTTAAGGAAAGAAACACTCCTACTGCCATCATGGTCTAAGTAGTGCCAAATGTTGCTCAGAGAGGCTGCGGAGCCTGCACACTTGGAGATATTCAGAACGCAGCTGGATCTCGTCCTGAGCACAGCCTCAGCAGATCCCGCTGTGGGCAAGGGCCTGAACCATCTCCCAGAGGTACCCTCCTGCCTCCATCACCCTTTAATTCTGTGGTGTCTCTCTTAGCCTGTCTCCACTGCTGGTCATCTTATACAGCCTGGAGGCCCTACACTGCCACAGGAGGGATGGCCATTTATCCTGTCTTAAACATCACTTTGACCCACACTGCCTTTCTGCTCTTTTCACAACTTGACCCACAGCAATTCCAAAGGAATTGCACCCTCTGTATTTTATGAAAAGCAGAAAATGTTTTCAAATATTAAATGGAAGATTACCAGGTAGCCTAATGTTCCCAAACTACCTTGGGCACTGACTCATCACTGTTGGAGCTTTCCAAAACCATGCCACTGCTGCTCTAACATACTCTATCCCCCCCTTGAAACAGAACTAGCACAGCACAACTTTGGTTTACACTGCTCTGGAGCACGTTTTGGTGAGACAGTGGAATTTCCCTGTAGAATATAGCATAGAAATAATGACTTCACTCTAGAGAACAGTATGGATTGAAGAACAGATGGGTTAAGGAGATATTACTGTTTCTCTGCATTGGAAAATAAAGTTCAGACGCAGTCGCTGCAAGCTGTATTTCAGCCACTGTATGTTTAAATCACCCTTAACAGGCCCAGAGCATACATCTGAAGAGCACTGCTCAAAACAGCAACAAGCCTCTCCTCACTCCCTCTGTGCCCCTAGGGACATCCATCAGCCATAAGGCTACTCTGAAAGGTTCTGTGGTGTCCAACTCTCCCAGCTTCAACCTGCAAAGATGGTGTTGAGAGGCATCTAGAGGCTGGGTGACAATGTTCCTGGTACTCCGGAGCTGCAGGACAGCTTTATGGCTCTCATTCTGGCAAAAAAAAAGACTGCAGAGAAAGGAATATACAGCTCAAAAAGATAATTAAGTCACTGGCAAAGCAACTGGTGCTTTGAGTAAGGGAAGGTCATCTAAAACTGTATCAAAGATTGCAAGTATTAATATTCTTGATGGTTATACTTTTAAACTTTTATTGGCCTGTGAAATTTTCTCGAAGAAATTACACAGGCGGAACAAACACAATTATTACAAAGTAATATCCATCAATAAAGACAGCTAAGCAGTTTCCTTGAAATTAATTTGCATTAAGCATTCCGAATTCCATTTATTTTTCTGAAGAAAATGTTCAGTATAAATTCTAATTCATTTTCAGCTCATTACCTCCTGATGCATTCAAATACCATCGACAAAGACAAGAAAGAAAAAGTATCATCTCCTTCTTCTCTCATTTATCATTATGGAAGTTTGGTACAAAGTCTGTCCTTACAGAAAAGAAAAAAGGGAGAGGGAAAGAAAAAAGGAAGGGGAATCAAATGCCACAAGCTGTCGCAGTCCCCCAGAAGGTAATATAATTCTTAATGAAAAGAATGCAAATAGCTGTCGTAGTAGACAGCTTTTGCAACAGACTAAATTATTAATTTATTTTTAAAACAAGAGTATAGGAGAGGAAAAAAATTCAGCAGCAAAATGCATCTATGTATCTTTTTTGATAAACCACTGTGCAGTATTGCTACAGATTTCTGAAAGAAAATTCCAAGCATGTACACAAAAATCAGACTATTTTGATTTTTTGCCAAACAGGCTACCTTCCAAGAATAAAAGTGTGGGAAAAAATGCTAGTACAGTGACAGAACAACATCCTTACTTCTCACTCTTAAAAAGAGACAATCTGAAGATAAAATGAAAAGGTTGACAACTACTTCATGGATCTTAGGCTCAAGTATTCCAAGAACTAAGGTGCGATAAGTGGTGTCATCTGGAGAAAGGGGATGAAAAGATGAAAAAGAGTGCCTAAAAAAGCACCAGGATCTTTCTGTGTGTTTATCAGTGGCAAATACTAGAGGTAGTCAAACTTATTGGTAAAGGCATTTTTCTGTTAATTACTAAGAGAGAAAAAGTACTGATAAACTTTAAACCACTGTTTCATTGCCAAGCATGTTTTTTTCTCGTGGGGAGGGCCTGATAAATTTACTTCTCCCATATTGATTTTTTCCCCACGGTCAATGCAGAGACATCTTTAATACGCAAACTATGTAGGTTCCACCAACCTACACTAAACCTTTTTAAGTGTAATCAAATTAACGTGGTCTCAAGCATATCAAGTCCATAAATTTTGAATCTGCTATAAAGCAAGAGGCACTTAATGCAAGTTTCTGTTTGTAAGGAACCGGGCAGTACTCGAGGGTGTAAACACGGCCACCTGTCTCTCTCTGGAGCCTTCACGTCCCGCGCGAGAGCCAGTGTGAACATTTGTTCGCCTAAAATGCTCGGCATATGGCTGAACTGACAATTTAATAATATCTTGATAAGGATGCTGCCAGATTTTTGGCGGGAGATAAGCATGTTTTATCGTTAAATATTTGTACTGCAGTAGCACCCAGAGACCTTGAGCAGAAAGGGCCTCATTGTGCCAGGAGCAGAGGGTAACCGAGTCAGTGACCCACAGAGCTGACAACCCAGGACAATCAGGCTAAAAAAAAAAAAAGAAAAAAAGACTGAGCAGTCTATGTACTATATGTACTACATTGGAAACAAGTCTTCCTCCCAATTCACCTACACCTATCTGTTCAGGCTTCTCCTACAAGTTATAATTGGTCCTTCTCAAATTGGGAGGATGAACTCTGCAGCAACTTCCCACCATGCTGAGAAACCACAGTGACATTCATGGGGGAGAAGACTTGTTTATCTCTGAAAACCAGGATTTTGAGGCAAAATCCAAGTGTGCATTAGTTTTCTGGGCATAACAGCTAAAGGTTTCATTAACAGCACCGCACATTGAAGTTTGCTCCCCACACAGTTTCCTTTGAAGAGCTGCATGTAAACATTGCTTTCCCCTTGCAGACCATTCCATCTGCCAAATTTATAGTTTACTCTTACCCGTGATCCAGCAAAAATCCCTCTTCCTACCCAGGATTCCATGAATGCTTTTTTTGTTGATTTCAGAATATCTCCTATCCTTAACAACCAAGTGAAAAGTGAATAGAGGAAACGGATTATGCACAAAATCTGGTGTTGGGTATGGTATCTTCACTCCATTCACTCTGCTAATGCCGAGATAGTTACATAGACATTACCAGAAGTTGCTTCCCCAGGGTGCACATTAAACCTAGTGGCAACTCCATAAAAACAGAAAACAATCCCCTGTATGCCACAGCTGTCTAAATCTTATCCTTCAACCAGTATTTCCTACTCAGTTACTTCCTATAATAAATGGGCTTTATTAAACCATGTGCTGGGAGAATCAAAATAACTATGACCCGTGGTACAGAGAAAATGAGAGAAACAGAAGTTTCTATTTAAAAAGAAACTGTATATATAGACACTAAGCAGTAAGACTACAACAATGGAAGACCTCATTACAAGCAGAAATGTCTCACATCTGATTCACCTTAATCTTTGGACAATGGCACAACACATTTGCTTCAGCTTTAAAACCACCTCACGAAAATAACTGCTGTAGAAATAGGATTTGAGCACATAGAACAGCATCTGCCTTTGCAGCAGCACCATTATTTGTGTTTTGGCCATTTTACATGGCACTGGTTATTTAAACATAGACACACCATACACAAAATAGCAACAGAAATGCTACTTTTTAAATATGTAATTTTATAGGTAGGTATAATACGTATGTATTTCCTTATATATGTTTGTATATTTATAACTCTTACATGTTAAGATGAGGAAACCCTCATGTTAATGTAATGTAAGATGAGGCAGTCTTAAGTTGCACAACAGCTGGTAACACCTCCTTTTCCATAGCTCCACTCCCAAAGAAATAAGCAGAAGCAGGCTCACATAACTTACTTTCATCCAAGGCTCATACCAACACACAAATTCTTGAATATTTTTGCCTGGCATGTGTTTTGAATTGCTTTTTGTGTATCACATTTGCCTTGACTTCATATTTAACCAGAGGTTTAACTTAAATAACCCCTAGTATTTTAATGTGTCTTTGCAAGCCCCATTCACAGCTGACAGTGAACTCTGTCCTTACTGCTATTTGCAGACATGTCTGCACATGCAAGGTAGGCTCACTCTGCCTTATTTCTAGTACTTGTGGCAGTATGCAAAAGAGATTATTTCCAAGAAGGCTTGCAATGATTTTAGTGAAAGTCGTTCTAAAAGACCAGAGAGCCTTACTGCATTTTTTAGTGTAGTCAATGAGATTCTCATTTTTATTTAATAACTTTTTTGTTTCTGCCTCTTAGCAAGAAATATAACCGAAAACTTCAAGAGCAGCAAGTACCTTCTTGATGATGATTCTCAGCTTGCAAAATTTAACAAGTATTTTATGCACAAAAATAACAATAATACTACATCATATTTTAGGAGCCCAATATGACAGCAGTAGCATTATTTCTTATCAATTTAACATGACAAATTTAAAAAATGAAAATGTAGGATTTATGAAGATATATGCACAGCTTCAAAATTCAGTCTTCCAGTTATCCATCTACTTTAAGTTAAAGGTACATTGCTTGAATGGGATGGATGTATGCCTTCATTTTGAACTTTAATTAGAATAGATCCCAGGCAGAGAAAAGACTGGAGCAGAAGGATCTTAGGCCTTATTCCCAAAAGACCACTTCTATATTCTGAAATTCACTTTTAAAACATCATTTGACTGCAGTTGGGTAATGAAAAGAGCCTGCAGGCAGTGCTAAGGATATTCATATTAATTTGTCTTAATCCTGACATTAGACCTGACAGGTCAAATATTCCTTGTTCTTGCCAGCTACATCTCATGGATCCCCTGCCATGGGGTACTCCTTGCCCCCCAGTACATTCTCCTTCTCAGAGGGTAAGGATACACAGCTTTCCCTGGACAGACAGCAATACTAAGGGGGGAGAAATCCTTTTACAACTGCAGCTCCTCCCCACTCCTTCCTCCCTGCCTTCACTATCATTGTGCTGTAAAACAAACTGGAAGGGAGATGTCGGGATAACAATCACAGGAAGAGGGTTTGTGACAGCCTGGCTGCAGAGTTACAGTGCCCCGAGATGGGAGGGCAAAGGTTCATGCAGGAAACGATGCCGAGACCAGAACCCTACCCCGCTGGCAACAGGCCTCTCAGGGCTACAGAGTTTGGGAGCAGGAAATGTATTTTGCTTGTTACCATTTTAAAGAGCCACTGTACAGTACAGGCTGCAGGATGTTTGCATTTACAAAAGATCTCAAGGATTTGCACTTAGGGAAGCCTATTGTGCACTGCAGCACAGCTTGCAGCATGCTCTGCAACACTGGAGCACCGCACAAGGAATTGTAGCATCTCTCTCACTAGAGCTGAGAAAAATTTCAGCACCTCCTCCCAGAGAAGAAGGACTTCTCTGGATCCCAAGATGCCTTCCAACAGTGGCAACAAGTTAGCCCATTATAGAAAAGCATCTGCCAAACCAAAACATAGGCTTGTGGCTTCCAAGGGACTCGGGTGCATTTGAGAGCTGGTGCAGCTTCCAACACCACTAAACACTGGCTGCAACAGAAATCACGCACTAAGAAACTAACAAGTGTCTTTGAAAAATAAGTATGTTTATTTTAGATGATTCAGAGTACTGTGTGCTCTAAGTTAAAAAACTCCCTGTGAAAGGATTTCAGATTACACTAAACCAAGTTATACTCCCTTCTTTCTAGCGACTCCCCCCTCACCTTCTGCTGGAGGAGAAACAACAACATCACATGCTGCGCTGCAGGTCTGTGACAGGATAGATGTTCGTAAACACTCGGTGGTCATGTGTCTATCCTGCTTTCCGTGTTTGTAACTTCATGCCATTTGTTTATATGTTTTGGATTTCCAATATAAACATAAGTTTAAGATCCCTAAAAGCTGCCCAATTCTAGTAATAGCAGATTTTCTAATTTGTTTACCTAGATATATATACACTGAATAAAAAATACAACTTTCACTGGTGTTTCTCTACCCCATTTCAGTCAAAATTCCCATTTGGCCATTCACAGCAGAAACACTGGGCTTTGGCTGTGCATATTCTCATACAGCTTCCCTTATATTTCACAGCCCCACTAGTGTGTTACTGCACCCAGTGACTCCAAGGCTGTTTTTTGAACTCAGCCTCCCCACATAAATGCCTCTTTTAGAAGCTCTAGCCTGGCACCAATTTCATGCTGATGCATGTGATAGAGGCCAAAGTCTCAAAGCTATAAAACCCGGCAAGTTCAATCACCCACGGGAGCATGAGGCACAGCATTCTGCCCACACACTGCTGTGGAAAAAAGCATACCCAGACGTCCTGATCCGATTAGCAATTCTGGCACCAAATCCTCACCCAGACAAAATACGTGTGACTGATACTTGCCTAGGACCAGCTCAAGGTTTCTCAACGGCGTAGGCAAAACTGAATCTGGTGGCATTACCAGGTTTGCAAGTGGGAAGCTGAGAACAGCCCCAAAAAGGTGTTTCCCACTCCCTGCAGCATGACCTCCATCCATCCATCCATCCATCTACCTCATACACACCCACTGCAGCACACCCATTCTCTATCTTCTCAAACCCAGACTCAATTAATTAGCTCCATCCAAGCCTCATTCCTTCTACAAAAGTTGTTAATCCTCCACCTTGTTGTGCTGCAATCCTTAATCATGGTCAGGCAAATTTCAGGCTGCTGCAAGAGGGAAGAAACCAGGCAGGGGGTTTCTTCGCCTTGGGGAAAGGAGGCAATGGAATGGGGCAAAAGGACACAGACCAAGGGCCAGGCTTTCCTCTTCCACCACAATCCTACAAGGCTAGAGCGATGCTGCTGAAGAGGGCTTCCCTCCCACAAAAATGTGGGCTGCTCCTCCCAGTGCAGCAGAGAGCCATGTGAAGGGGAAGTTGAATAAACCATCTGGGCACCACATCAGTCCTCACAGCCTCGGGTCCAACCAGCACTGGCAGCCATCACTCTGCCAGCTTCACACACTCCATAACATTCCTCAACACCCTCACATGACATGCACAAGGGCTGGATTTCAAGGATGCAGGGAGGTGTCTTTGCCCCAGCTCTGCAGAAACCATCACTAGAAGGTCCATTCCCCATGGGTGTAAAGAAAAAGCCACTAGTTACCATGCAGAACATCTTTCTGGGAGCAGCTGTTTTGTAACAGAGGGAAGATAAAAGGAATATTGTAAAAAGAAAGAATAAATTTTAAAATTTAAAAAATAAAAGGGATGAGACCCAGCTGTACAAAGCAAATGGAGAGCAAGAAAAATTGTGTGTGCCAGTAATGCATTTTAAAATAAAAGATTGTTTCTATCTCTCAGAAAGGAAGAAGACTCAAAACCATACCTGAATACTTCCAACAATGCAACAGCTTAAAACTTCTTTGCTGCCTTTTCTGATTTTCCATGGTTATTACCTTGGGACACAGGGGATTCCTGGCCAGATACTTAGTGGTAGGATCACAAAAGAAGCAATGGCTCAAAGAAATGAGATGAGCAGAGACCCAAAGGCAGTAAGGATCACACCACAGTTTCTGACATGCTATGGAATGGGTTTTCTCTGCACTGTGAGCTTACTATAATTTTTTAAATGAAATAATATGCTTCCTAGAATGACCCTTGCTATTAAATATTTGGGATAACTACCACAAATAAGTTCTAGCAGAATATTTCTCATGGAGGTTTTTTAGTGTCTATATATGTAGAGCAAATTTAGAAGTCATCCAATTATAACTTGCTCTTTAAGGAAAAAAATCGAATTTTTACTAGTGCACGTTCTCAAATTTTTCTCAGAAATTGAGAATAAAATACAGACATATATCCAGCTGGACTGGACAAAAATTCTTACCATAAAGCAAATGACAAGGGAAGCACACATACTTGAGCTTAATACAAATCCAGCTTGATAAATTGATGGAAATACGGGGTTAGTAGAATTTAATTCATTCTTAGCCTTAAACCAGTCTTTGATAATAAGTGTGAAGCTAATAATACTAAATAACTGTAGTAGAAAGATGCTTGGCATGCGTGGAGTTAATCACCTGTACATTCCTGGTTTATGATTACAAAGATGGCCATTATCCAGCATTATGCATCTAAGGGGACATGTAACCACTATATGTTTCTTTACTAACCTCGATGTAAGTACCTAGAATTTAGTCCTTCAACTCTCATTTTTATTTCATCACTTTTTCTCCTGTGTGCAGTTACATCTTTTCTGTTTCATAAATAATTATTTGTCTGAGTCTTTTTAAGTTTAAAGAAAAATATGAAGCAGAAATCCCTCTCAGCTGGAGATCTGGCTTGCCTAGCAAAATGCTCATGTTAACCAACACCTAAGACACTGCCACCACGAGACCAAGTAAAAACAGCAGAGAAAATACATAGAACTTGGACAACACAAAAATCTCACTTTAAAAAGCCACCCTGTAACTCCCAAGGAACAGCTATTTATACCTTCTCTGTTAATAGACATACAATGGTAATTTCTACTTTAAATTATCAGGCAGCTCTTCCTCCTTACACAGTGACATGGCCCCAGTGAAAGCACCAACTGACTACAATCCTACCTCCATACCTGCGACCCATCTCTCCACAGGAGCCCCAAGGCCATTCATGTGTTAAGCCCATTCTGGGAGAAGCTCTCTGGTTCTGCAAACAACAGAGTCAAAACCTGGGCCTTCCAGTTTTCCTTTGAACACAAGTTCAGGCTAGATTGAAAAGAAAAACAAAACCAAAACAAAACCCAGTTGTTAAAAGAACATGGCCTATACAATAAATAAGAGATTCATAATATAAATTTACCCTTGGACTTACATTGTCTTTCAACTTCTGTAATTTTCACAACATCTTTACCTACTGTTACTTTTCAGATTAGATATGACTGTATTTTAGCCTAGAATCTTGTACTTCCTTTGCATCTTGGAAGGTCTGTGCAAACCCATAAGAGCTGGCAAGCCTACAGAAAACCAGGTACAATTTTGAATACTTGGATGATTTAAGGAGAACTATACTGGTTGAATACTTTAGTTTTTTCTAAATGCAAATATGCTAAGATTTATGAAGATGCAGTTGAACATACAGACAGCAAGTTATGAAGCCTGGCATTACCATTTACTTATTAAGAAAACTGCATGTTCACCATCAGATTTTTTTCCCAGATTGTCTATGCCTTCAGCCATCATACATTCTCTACACATCCTGGAGCTTCAGCACAGCTAGTGAAATTCCTGGGCTCCTACAATGAACTGCTTGTAAGCCAAATTTTGCCATTTCCAAAGAGCCTGAAGCCACGAGACTCTCTCTACTAAGTTTTAAACCGTGTGCTTTCTTACATCCTGATTATGACAACGCATTAAGTAAAACACACTCCCTACAGGTGATCTTTGAAAACAGAAGCAAAATTTGTTATGCAAACAGTTCTTAGAAGCAGTTTTGTGATCCCTTGCTCAAATCACTCTGCACAGCTAAGTGGGCAACCTGCACTGCTAAAGAAACCAATTATTCTGACTCTCATCAAGTATCAGATTTTGAACAGATGCAATATTGCAAGACAGAAATGCCACAGCATTGGTGTACTTTCTAAGCAATCAGGAAGGGAAGAGACAAAACAATAAAATATGTGTTGAATAGAGAAGCAGGCTTCAGGAAGACAAGGATGAGTACTCCCCTGAGCAAGAAGAGGGTAGGTATATGAATCTAAAGGGCAGTTTAAGAGTGGATCATGCAAAGCCTAACTTCTTTGGGAGAATAAATGGAAAAAAAATAAAATAGCTCTTATATGTAAAGGAACAGTCATGGAATCTTGATATAGTATTTGTACTTAAACATGTACTCAGTATCTGACAACAAAGATTAAACATACAAAACATTAACTCAACTGCAAACCTCAGCATAAGCCTAACACTGAGGTTAACTTCTCCATCTTCCTCATAAAAAAGCAATTCAACTCTTATGCATCCACAGAAAATCAAGAGGCAAAGATCTTCAGCTTCTGCCTGCAGTTTGTCTCTTGCAAGTAACTTTTGCACGTCTTAAACGTGGAAGAGCACACCTGAATCACACTCCATTTGTCACCCTCTGATAAAAATCAGGTCAACACAAGGGTCTATCAGCGACGCAGCTCAGGGAATATTCAGCCAGATTTCAGGTTAAACCAAACCGCCAGCATAAACCAACTTACAGAAAAGCCAGTAACCTGCACTCTCAGGAGCACAAGACCTCAGGTCTCTGCTGGAGCTGCAATACTCACCAGCAAGCAGGACTGGTCTCTCTCACTGAGTAAGCTGGCCTTTCTCCCAGCATGGGGAGATGAGGCTGTCTGAACACCAATGCCCAGAGGGCAGGGCACTGGCTACACTCTTATTTTTGAGGACTGTCAAAGCAGACATGATTTTCTGACCTAGCTTCCTACTTCTCTGATTTACTCCCTCCATCTGTGGGTTTGAGCAGACTAGGGACATCCAGCCACAGGTTGGATCCTCTGTTGCTTATCAAAGAGCAAGGGACCATTGTGCTTAAATAACTACATGGAAGGAGTCTTAGCTCATCCACTAAAGAGGATCTCAATATTCCCTTGCAAGTCATCTTTCAACACCTAGATATCTCTCATGGCCCCGAATTTCATAGATGCCTTCATTTATCAGTAAATGCAATAAATGGGCTCTTACTGGAAAAGTATAGTACAAGATGATGTCACACATCATAGTAAAAGGAGCATTTTAGGAGTTGACTTGGCCAATCAAACCCAAGTTCTGGGTTTTTTTATTCCCAGGACATACACAAGCATCAAAGATGACGGAATAGATGTTTTTACCAATGCAAAGAATGAAAGCCAGGACTTACCATCCAGAAATGGACCCAAGCACTTCTCAGGCTATGCACAAGTGCAAGGTTAAAGCCACTCACCCAATGGCAAAATACAGTCACCTCCAAGGTGCCACAAAGCAGCGACTTCGCTTCAACACCACAGGATTGTTTACAAGACGGGAAATGAAGCTCAACTTCTCCAGCTGAAGCTGTAGAGGAATTCAAGGCAGCCAGAAAGTAATTATTCAGCTGGAGTTTGGCCAGGACACTGGAGTTAGCACTGCTGTTTTCAAAGACTGTGTCAGGGGACTGTGCAGTGACCACCAGCACTGTCTATTGTCATCAACGCTGCTTCCCACAGAACCCAGGTTCTCCTTGGAAAGCTCCCATTTCTGGATTGAGCAAGCCCAGCCCTAGTCAGTTTGGGAACAACGTAGCACAAGGAGGAAGGGTGAGAAGTATAACTATTAGCGTCACTTTCAAGAGCAGTAAATTTTACATGGATTAAAGGGATGAAATCTTTATATATAGCAAAAAGGATAATTATAATGAAGGCATCTGTCTAGCTGGCACCACCTACAGCAAGACCTGCAAGCAGTAATTGTACAATAACAACGTGATGTTTAGTGTGAGGTTTAGGACATTCTGCCAGAAAACCTAAAGTATCCAGGTTGTAAAACAGTGTAATAAGTAGGTAATCCCCAGCCTGGCGTCCAAGTTACTGCCCTAACCTGTTCCTTATGATTATAAAATGTCTCGGGTGTCAGCAGGTTCACTGTGAGTCAGAGCTGAAATAATAAATGGCTTATTCTCCATCCTGATGGAGGAAATACATCACGGCTCATTGTGGCTCACTTACTGAGGCTTTTTTTTTTTCAAACAGGAAAATGTAAAAATAACCAACTCATTCTGCCTTATTGCACTTATTTTTGATTAACAAGGCCCTTATTACAATCAAATTAGAAAAGAGAAAACAGCATGTTTTCAATATGGCCTGCAAAAACAATACCTTAGGAAAAAATACTGAAGAAAAATACTGCACAAACAGCTGAAGAACACAAAATTTGACAAATAGTCTCTTTGCCAAAGTGATTCCAACACTCAGCTCCTGTAAACAACAGGTTGCCTGAGCTGAGGTAAAGGTCTAGGCTGTAACCTTGAGGCACTTCTGCTCCCAAAAAGCTATCTTTAGTCAGGTCCCCATGTTCACAACACGATGACAACTCAAGTGGTGTGTTTGCACACTCAGGACCTCGAGCTGTGAACTCCAGAAGAAAGGTGCCATCTCTCGCTTTGCACATTGTTGGCAAGCAAACAGTGCCCTACTTCTGTCAGGTCTGCCCCAACACTACACATAAACCACACAAAATGTCCCCCTTGAAAGGTCTTAAGAGACCCATGAAATGCCAGCAACTCAAAAAAACCTCATCCTTTACTTAGCACAGAAATATAAAACAGCAGGAGTATTGTAAGCAAGGTACAATCAATCCTTTACACATTTTGCAAACTGAATGAATAGTAACAAGTGGAAGAAAGTAAGCATTATTTTATGACTTAGACAAAAAGTAGATAATTATGATTATTATTTCAAGCTCAAATTTGGAGCACATGTATTTTTATACACATACAGAGTGGCCTACATATAGAGAATACTTAAAACAACAGAATAATATATAAAAACTAGAACAATACAGAAAAATCTATAAGCAAATTATTAAATTTTTAAGTAACACCCATTCTCAAAAAAGAAATTAAAGTACGTATATTAGTAGAAAATACAAATAGAGAGCATTTTCAGAAATTATTAAAGAAAAAAATGGGAGTGAATACCACAAAGGCAGCCCTAATTGTTTTCAGAAAAGTATCTGTCCAAAAGGATTGCAAGTTCTAGGACTCTACATGTTTGAAAGACACAATAATTGACATTAGACTTACAAAGAATATAAAACTCTTTGAATTAAAATAACATGCACTAAGAAAATAAAATTTCTCCAATATTTTATTGTAGGGGAAAAAATCCTCACATTTTTCTGTATGCTATGTAGAGTAACAAAATAATTTAGACTGGAGTAGGAAAAAAAATGTTAATTCCCAGAGTACTATTGCTAATAAACTGGTAATCAATAACTAAGTTATTTATGACCAATATTATACCAAAAAATGCAGCTTAAAGTATAAAATAATGTTAGAGTGGCATTTCCTGACTTAAAGTTTTTTAAATGTACAGTTTAAATGTACAAATGAACTATTTCCATTTCTTGCAAATCCTTTCTGCAGCTTCTTATGCATGCTCTGGTAACTCGATTTTATGATGACCTTTAAAACACCAACATCCTGTGGATAGCAGTGGCCAGGACTCAGAGCTACAACTGCAGCAGGGCTGGCATTTTCATCCTGTGCACGTTTTGCCACACCAGAGTTTGCCTGTGAGACACTGCAGTGCCGCTTTCCACCCCATGCTGTTTTCGAGCTGAAAACCCCGAATAATTTGAGTTCTGTTCTGGTGCTATCCATCAGCCCTAATTCTTGGCAGCTACTTGAAAGGGCTAATGATCTTGCAATGGAGTCATGGGACTTTGACTCATGGTCCCAGCTTCAGCTCCAGGTTCCACCACCAGCCCCCACACTGCTCCAGCCCGTGCTCCTCCTCAGCTGCCCCACCACCACCAGTGAGGACACCAGAACCCCGCTCCCCCTGGGCTTGTCTCTAGGCTTCACGTTCCAGGTTGTCCCCCTTGCACCCTCTCCTCTCCACTGCCCTCAACAGAAACGCCTGCCAAAGTAAGTGAAAATACTGGCATGGGAAAGTTGGATACACTGAAGCTATGCAAGCACAACAAACCATGTCATGCTTTCCTGCAGATTAACCCACACCATCACCCCCCCACACACACCACATACCCCACAGCTTCCTATGGGGATAACCTTAATCCCACAATCTGCACCCCTCTCCAACTTTGCTATTTTTATTCCTTTATCTTTAGCAGTTCCCAAATACCACAAGCCCCCAGTGAAAGGCCTCCAAACTCCACAGCATCCTTCAGCTCCTCCTAAACAACATTCCCTGGAGCATCCACCAGGTCCCTAAAAGAGCTTGGACTGGCCAGCAAGCTGCTACCCACTAGGAAGAAAACAAACAATCCCAAACCTGATTACTTAACCCTTGAATGAAAGGTTTTTTTAAGGATGTTTTTTGACATCTATAATAATGAGTATTCCAGTGATGAGCACAGAAGCTGGATTCATTACTGCCTTGTGACTCATTAAGGGCTTTTTCTAAACTGAGCAAAGTTTCCATATTTTTTGGGCCACATCTCACATCAGAGCTACACGTCAAGGAAGTGTTACAAATCAAAACAATTTTGATGACAACACTACAAAGAAGAACAAAACACTCAGCATTTGGAATGGCAAGAAATTGGGATTTATAAATACCCCCCAGATACATTTAGAATTTTTAATCCCTTTCACACTTTGGACTTCAACCCTTAAAAATGCTGGAAGAACGGTTCATTTTCAGCTTCTGGACTTTTTTTTTTTTTTTTAATCATCTCCATTTTGGCTTGTGATGTGAACAGATCTGTTCAGTGACATTACACAGCGCTGCTTCTGAAAGCAAAAGTCTGCTCTTTTCTATCCTACACCAGTAAGAGAAAAAAAAATTCCTCCTTCTGACCCAAAGATCACAGAAAATAATATATTTCACTAAAGACAATATTTGCAGAGAGTTGTCACACCTTGTACTGAACAACAAAGTTGGACAAAGCACACAAGCTTTGAATTACACAAGCTTTTCCTTTAACTCTTTTTATTAATTTTCTGAATGGGTATATTTATTTCCTTAAATACAACTCATAGCACTTGATCTTCCTTATTAATTGCAGCTTCTTTTTGACACTCATTTAATTCTGTATCTTTTTCTTCTATTCTCACCTGCATTTACAATGTTAATGAAGAGTTCATGCTTCCAGGTAAAGATTGTTTTTTTGAACTGATAGGAAATCCTATCAGGTCTTATGGTTGCAGTTTTTCTCCATAACAAACCCTTCCATTACGTTGCAGATTACATACCTTTAAGATATTCCTTTTCTTTGTGACACATATTGTCTTCTCTTTAGAAAGTAAAACTTTCCTAACTAAGCCTCAATGACACAAAGTAGGATTTTACAGAGAAAAAAAAACAGAAAAACACAACAACTCACAGCACTCATGATTTAACTCACATTTCAAAGCCTTTCTCATTTCCTCTCTTGCCTTTTCTTACAAACACCACAACCAAAACACATTTGTTGGCTTTGATTTTCAAAACTCTACTGCTCTCAAAGCCAAGAAAATTTCTCTGCAACCCGCTGAGGTTACCAGCATGTTACAGCTTTTGTTCCTATATAAAGACCATCCAGCCCTTGCAGACTTTCTAGAAAGCACATAACTCACAGTACAGATATGCCCTGGGAGGAGGCAAGCCCAAGACTGATGGATGTCATGGCCATCTCTGGCTCAAAGAACGTATCTCATCATATGCAACAGGGACACATCACACTGCTGTGTACCCCTGGTCTTGCTTTCAAAAGGAAAAAGGGTGACAATGCTCTCAGACTGCATATGCATGGAAGTTATGCTATTTATCTGAAAAAAAAACAAACAACCAAACAACCAAAAAAAAAAAAAAAAAAAAAAACCCAAAAAAAAAACACCACCCCTGCTGTGTGTAAATTGTATGGTATTGTAAATTGTATCTCCTAAATACTGAGGAGACGAGAGTTAAGACTTCCCAGTGCTGGCAAGCAGAGAATTAGGTGTGGGTTAAACCCCATGTATGGCTGTCACCTTTCTACCTCCTTGAAGGACTGTTACTATCACAAGCAAAACCTGTGATTTCTCTACAGACTAGAAGATACTTGCTTTTTTTACTCCTTCTTACAGAACCTATTTTCCAGTCCTTTAGTGGCCACTGTGGTCTGGGCAAGAAGATATTCAGATCTTGGTTTCCAAATCAGTTTGCCAAACTATAACCTAATACAGAAAAAAAATCCCAGAGGTTCCTAAACTCTCAGTGTCTGGACAACGTGGCAAATTGGGCCAGTTCCCTGTGCAGTCAAAATGCAAAATCTTCACATGAGGAGGAAACTACATGGTCCAAGATTACCATCATAGTTCCATGCACTTGGAGCTGCAGACCTGAATTTGATGAGGCTATTTTGTCAACACTCGAAGCTGTCCCTTGGCCTCTTCCCTAAACTAATGGTGTCTTATAATTTGAGTCTAAAAAGACCTCTATGGAAGGTCACAAGGGCTGCCTCCTTTCTCAGGAATTACTGTGCCTGATGAAGTTCCTCCTTGTGAACATTTAGAACAGGAACCTATTCCCCTCCACCAACTACCAATCCCACACAGATCAGCTTTCTAAGCTGACTAAAAGCAGACTACATAACCCTCTTCACATCCCTTCTACCGCTACCCAAGGGCCTTCCCTGCAACACCAACAGATACTTCGAATCACAGAAGTCAACAAATGGATAGGAATCACTAGGCTTGAATAAAAGTTCTTTTGAGGTAGGAAGGAACCTGCAGGAAACCTCACACATTGTTCAGAAGAGGACTGTGCTGTCCACACCAGCTAATTGGCATGGGAAGCTTGGCTGCTGCAGAGGAACCTCGGAACCTTACTGGACTCTCCCACAACTGACTCGCATCAGCAGTTACACACATGACCTTTAGGTTACCAGTACAAGATGAAGTCAAACCTTAAACAGTAAGCAAGATCTATTTTTCTTATTGGTGTTGCCTATGTGAACATTAACATATGATTTACATAGCAGAGAAAAACAGATGTTAATGAGGAAAGGGAATATTCAGTATTCTTTGCTACTCTGTTTCTATTCCTCAAGTAATAAAATTTAGTGTAAGCGGTACTCAAGCAAATCAGCAGCATTAACAATAAACCTGGTCAGAGGTTTCTGATTTCTGACTATAAAAGCATTCCAGCCTCTGGGGTTTTTCCTTAAATTTGGAAGGAGTTTTAGTATTTCAGTATAATTCAGTCCATGTTAAAGACATTTCTAGGAAAAGACACATATCCTACAGCAAAGCCCATTTAACAGTCACTTACCAGCAACAAACTTAAATCCTTTATTGGCAATTTCAACTTCTGCTCTGCATGATTCATTTATCCTTGGGATAGGCCTGAGCAAGGGATTCCCCCAGCAAAAGACAAACCCATCAAATTATTTCAAGTCAGTCACTTTATGCCATTCAGCCCCAATAGCAAAATCACTTGTAATAGCAGATCTCCCAACATTTGAGGAAAAAATATTTTCACAGGCTAAACCCTGGCTTAATCGGAGCCAACAGACAAAGCTCCTACAGCCAGAAACACATAAATGTTACCACTGTCTCATTCTCACTCCTAACCCTTCACACTGCGCTGGGAAGTGGCTTCTATACATATACATTATACATAAAGGTCTTTTCCAGCCTGATCAATTCTGTATTTCCATGACACGCTCCCTCATTTCAGACATGCACTAGACAGAACACGGAATTACCCTGGTGCACAAGGCAGCACTGCTACATTGCATCCCAGTGGCTGGCATGCACAGGACAGATTTTTGCAAGATGCTGAAAGATCCCAGCACTAAGCAAAAAACCTGAAAATGCTTGAGGCTCTCCACCCCTCTTTCTGGAGAAGTTGTATGCCATGCATCCACCATGTGCTGGTACTTTTACACATCATGCCTAGATAAAGACACCTAACCTGGTAAGCAATTTTTGGTGTCAGTTATTCGTCACCTCTGTCCCAGCATGGATGATAACTTGAGAATTAAGAGGTTTGGTGCACTTTCACTCCAGCCTGGTTACTAAAGAACAGGCTGCAGCACCAGTTTATCTGCTGGGCACCTGCCTGGCACAGCACGGCAGCTAGCTGGTAATGGAAACTACAGGAAATACCAGCTCTTGTCCCAGGAGCAGACAGGAAACTTGGGTGAAAGATAAGCAATGATACCAGTAACTATCCAGGTTTTTCTTTTCCTCTGCTTCTACCAACCTCTCTAAATTCCAACAGCTTTCATCCCTCTCACTTAGGAGAGCTATTCAGGCTTCCACCTCCCCTGGTGCCCCTTCTCTACACCTGCCAATGACATTCTTGCTCTCATCATCTTTGAAAATGGAAATATTTCTTCTCAACCATACAGTTTTTGATGTTGACAACTTTGATTCCACACAGGAAGAACCTCCCGCGCACCTGAAAGTTTGCCAGCCTTTTTCCCTTGGCATCTTTGGCTCTAAGAAAAGGCACTGCCTCCTTTAAGAGCATCATGATGCCACCACCACCACTGCTATTCCCTGTGTTCTCACATCCAACACAGTCATCACATGCTTCTGTTCATACATCCCATAATACAAAGCTGCTATTTATCAATAAATGCCTTGAGGTGCAGAGCAAAGCCCAAGCTAATAAAAATCTGCTGGGATTATCTGCTGGTGTTTCACATCAGCAACAACGGTGGCCATGGAAAACTGAAGGGGAATTAAGGACGAGGCAGAAAGAGTTAGGGGGCCAAAGAAAGGAGATGCTGCAGGTATTTGAACAGTTGGGGATTAAAGATAGAAGAAAGGCAACAGAGGTAGAAGCCCAACTTTTTTTCTTTTTCTTTTCCTTTTTTTATTTTAAACTTGAATCCAAGGCATTAAAGAATGACTTAAATATACATGGGCAAAAAATACAACAAACAGTTATATTTTTCTCAATAAATAACTAACCATTGGAACCCATGCCTGCAGGATAACTGCTGGAAAAATGACTTGCAGTGATTAAAAAAGGATTAAATGGGTTTTATAAGCAACAGTATCTGTTGTTAAACATGCTAAAATAAAATTACAAGAGTTAATAATCTGTTTGCTTCAGGGCATAAACTAATCCTCATCTAAGGGTAGCAGAGATCTGTTTGCATGTCAGCTTGATATCTGGTGCAACAACTCCTCTCCATTGGCAAGCAGTCCTTGCTTTTGATTCTTGGCATTTAAAAATTGTCTTTCTTGCCTGAAAAAGAGAGCATGCTATTGCTCAAGCCTTCAACTGACCTCACATAATTAAGTGGAGTTTACCAGACGTATCATTCCCTTGAGGAGCGGGGGTGAAATGCTTGAAAAGGGAAGAAAACAGTTTAATTGCTCCACATTTCAATATTATGCTCTCAGTTTCTTTAAATACAGTTGTCAAGGCACTAATACCAAGCACATGAGCTGAAACTGTTGGAAAAAACCTAAATACATGAACAAAGCACACAACCTATTCATACTTTTCAGTGCAAATGGTTTATCAGCCAAATCATACGAGAAAATAAGATCTTTGGGACAGCCAGCAAGGGAAGACTTTTAATATATTCTAACAGAAGAATTTGCTCTGCCTGGTAAGTTAAGCATTATCTAATATTACAGCCTGGTTCTCAAAGATGGAATAAATTTGACATACAAACTCCTCAAGATTATAACCCCAGCCCTCTCCAAACCCAAACCCATGAACCTTACTAACAGATTGGCTAGTCTCCCAAATAATTGCTTCTGGACAAAACACAACATGGAATGTGACACATCCAGTGTGGTTATGAACTTTAAGTTTCAAGTTTGCACATTCTCACAGGTAGGATGGCTACATGCTGGGGACACTCCTCCCCTGGCTCAGGATAGCTCCTAGATGAACAAATCTTGAACATGAGCCACACAGAACTCACTCCACAAGTGACCTTTCCTTCCAAACTCCCAGGCTAAACCCCCCAGTTCTACTGCTCTACAAATTTTTTTATTACGATCTTTAATTTTTTTAAGGGGTGCAAATTCTACCTGGTCCAGTTTGGCAACCCAAATGCTCAACATTTGAAGAGTGTTTTCAGAAAAGGACTTTGAAATGGTTCACATTAGGTCACTAACAATTCAGATCATGCCAGAGTCCTTCTGCAAAGTTTGGCAGTGACCACCCAACAGATCAGTATCAATGCTGGAGCCCTATACTAAACTCATAGCCAAAGCAAGAAACATAAAATGCCTGGTAGGAAAAAAAAAAAAAAGCCCAACACACAAATGAAAAAAATCCAAACAAATAATAATGATGAAAAGAAACAAAACAAGAAAAAAAAACTCTGAAACTTAAATTAGTTTTACAGAGAATACAAACATACTGTTTCAAACCATTGTATGTATATATTCCCTTTCCTCCCCTATTGCTGAAACAGCAAAGCATGCATGGCAGATGGCATGATTCATCTGAAAATTACTCTAGCAGCACTCTATTAGCCTCTAAGGAGTAAACTAGGATAAAAATATTCTGAATGTTAACTAAAAGTAGGCAGTTGTCATGAGGAGTCGTCAGGTCAGTCTACTTGCTTAGTTTGCAGAATTTTCCTCTCAATCAGCAACAAGCACTACACATGAAGATAACATCACTTACTTTTTTTACCTACCTAGAATTACTGCAAAGGGAAGCAACTGGGGCACAAAATGGTTTCTTTTCCCACACCTAAGTAAAAATATACCAGCCACAGTCAGGCCAAGAGCGACAGGACATCATATTAACAATGGCCTCAGCCATTTCGGGTGAGATGGGAGTGATTCAGTTTCTACAGACTGCACATCTTACCCAGAAGAACAACTTTCCACATGCCCAGTAGCTGAATGCAAATTTGCTCAGTGGAAAACACTGAAGAAGGGACCTCAGGAAGTCTGTCCTTGCCCCAAGGTATCAGTAATTATGCCCGCCAGCACACATGGCACACAGAGTAACTTGCCAGGGAAGTGACAAAATTAATGCTTGCATCACATTCAGTGTTAGGGAAGCCTTACCAGGCAGCCTGACTCAAATATGCAGTAAAAGCACCATGCCATGAGTCCCCTGCTTCATGCAAAAGCAGTGCTGCATGTCTTCTTCCAGAGAAATTAAAAAGTATAGGAAGCAAGGAATTGGGCTTCCAGATGCAAGGAATGCTGAGCACTCACTCACTCACTCAATGACCTATTGGACTAGCAGAGGGTGCTTCCAACTGAAATGTCATCACTCATTTGAAAATAAGAAACAAAACACATTCTTAGGTGGTTCAGATTATGCTGACAGTAAAAAACTCACTACAATGCGGGCCACTGCCCCAGGACTGAGCAGTCTAATTGCCTGGGCTCTGAGCCCCAAGCTAAAAAACTCCTTCCCATATAAACAGTCTCCAAGAACTGATTTATTTTTCTGCTCCATCAACAATAGTCCTCAGTCAACAGTAGCTGAGCATTTGGTGTGCTTTAATATGCAGGTTAACCAGGTGCAGCCAGTAATGCAGTTGCCTTCATCTTTGGGGAGAAGGTGGTGAAACTGTGCTTAACGTCATCTCTTCAAAAAGGCGTTTTCTACATATGTATACGCTACCACGTCAGCCTCGTTGCATAACCAGGTTGTGCAATCGTTGCAAATTCATTTTCGTCTTCTGTTCCAGAGCTCCAGAAGTGGGAAGGAGGGATCGCTGTCAAGGGAAAATGTAGATTTTGCAGGAGTGATCTCCCTGGCCACAGGAGGATGGTCTGAAGAGAGGCTGAAGGCAGTGGGGAGGGCACCAGGACTCCATCTCTAATGCCTCTACTGCTCACCCAGAGCAGACGTTTGGAACAGAGTTTTAGTTAGAAACCTCAAAGCAAAGAATGACTTCATAGCATCAGGGGATGACTAGTGTTGGCTTGGGCTGCAAGCAGAGAAGATTATGGTTTCTCTTTTTAATGCTTATGACTATGTCATTGCCACAGAACTGTAAAGAAGAAATAGGCAAGAGTGCAGTATCAGGTTTTCATAGACTGTACAAACTGGATTATTTAAGAGTGACTCAAGTTCCTAACAAGCATGGAGAAGTCTGCATTATGATAGCATCTCTTCATTTTTCCCAAAATCAATTGCAACAGGCTGTTTAAAATACTGCTTTAAACTCCCATCTTCGTTTGTACTTCAAGGCAGCATTTAGTGGATTTACTACATGTGTGCATAATGAGGACACAAAACACAAACAGTACCAGGGACCAGACCTTAGATCAGCATTAAAATCCCACCAGCCAGAATACACACTCACACAATGTCAGGAGAGATGCTCTTGCCACAAATGTAAACCCTCAGCCATAAAGAAACCTGACAATCTATGGCATCAAAAACCCGACACCATAGTTTTACTCACAGGCTGCACATATTCATGAAGGTAAAAGGAGAAAAACGCAATAAAATTAATCCCCCAATTTAAGCCAAAAGAGAAAGCTCCTGGTTCGTCCCTCTCCATCCGTCTCTGAGGTTTCCAAGCATTTAAAACTGAACTGAACTGCCTTCCAGCTCTGCCTTAATATCATCCCAATGATGGCAGGACCAGGATACCATAAAAACTATGAAAAATTAAAGCTGCTCCAAGTTAAACATTCAGCCACACTCTGGGTTTTCACATAAGAAAAAAAAAAAAAAGTGAGGGTTTTTTTTTTTGTAGATCTTCCTCCACTATTTCTAGATATTAATCAAAATCTAAATATATCTAGCTAGATAGAAGTGTTTAGAGCATTTTTATTTATTTTTAATTTATGTAATACCATTTGATCAAATCACACATAAGGCTGCACCCTCATCCTGAATTTCAAATAGCATCTGGTTTGAGCTGCAGACCCATCAGCTCATCTCAAAGAAGCAGGGGTGAAGCAGGACAAACATAGCAGCAACTGCAAGTATGTAAGCCTGACCTGGCTCTGGCAACTTAACCTTCCTTAACGCCACATCATTTTAAAAAGTTAATAGTAGTAATAACCAATCTAAAAAAATTATTTGTAGTAATAATGAATCTAATCAATAAACATTATTTACCTTGAAACAACATTTCATAGAATCATTAAAATGGTTTGGGTTGGAAGGGACCTTAAGAATAATCACGTTCCAACACCACCACCACAGGCAGGGATGCCTTCCATTAGACCAGGTTGTTCAAAGTCTCTGGCCTCAAACACTTCCAGGGATGAGGCACCCACAACCTCTCTTGGCAAACTGTGCCAGTGCCTCATCATCCTCGCAATAAAAAATTTTTTCCCAATATCTGATCTAAATGTACTCTCTTTCAGTTTAAATCTTCCAAGTTAGCACAAGCATTGCTTTCCTCACCTGAACCTCCAGAGACATTGAAAGATTTTACTGAGGAGCAAAGGCAGCAGCATGGTACCCTCTGGACAGGCCAAGGGATGTACCTTAACTCATCTAAGTAGTGAGAAATCTATTCAGTGAGTCACTACAAACTCCTCTGGTAACTGCACTTTCCCAGGCACAGACAACAGCAGCACATATAAGCTCTCTTGCCTCAGAGCACCACCAGCATGGCTTCAGAAAACCAAGTTTTCTGGGAGAAGGGGTTGGGGGCAAATAATTACATTTAATATGAAGGTTCAGATTTGAAGAGCATATTTTTGGAAAGATAAATCAACACATTTAACAGTGAGCAGGAGCACAGAGCACGTAATCCTTTCACATCCTGACAGGGTAGAACTGCGGAGGCCTGCTATGAAGCATGTCTGAATAACAGCATCTTCATTTTTTGAATATCTAATTAGGAGTTTCTATATATTGCAAAGCATCGCTATAAGATATAATTTAGTTGGCAAACACTAAAGATCTCAGTCTGTAAGTATGCTTTTGGCAACCAAAATTCAAATCTGGATATATATCCAAGATATGTATGGCACAGGTACCTTTTTTTTTTTTTAATTCTAACAATTGCAATTAAATTAGCAGATTAACTTATATCAGTTCTAAGCAAATGCAAACTACAAGCAAATGAGTCTACACCACCACCACCACAGTATATTTTTGGATTGTTAGTATCCTTACTCCCATTAGCGACTTCACATATATTTAACACATATTAAAGGGCAGTAAAAATCTGAGAAGGCTATGGATGCCAGAACTTAGCACCAACTTAAAACTCACATATGCCAAAAAAACATTTGCAACTGTGCTAATTCCCACTGTGGGAACTGAAAGGCAGATTCATATAACACAATGGGCAACAAATCCATTCCTTTAATTTCAGTCGCCAAATTTTAATTAATTTCCATCCAGGCAAACACCAAGCATTTCTGCTGATCTTGCAGGATGTAAGCTCATTTGCACAATAAATGTGGTTTAACAAGTCACCACATTTATAGCAAGTTGCTTCAGTCTTATCTAACTGCACAGTTTGAAAAGTCAGTGATGGGTAAGTGAAACCCCACCCACATCACAGTTTCTGGAGTTAAGCACAAGAAAACTGAAGAAGTTGCTACCTTGCCATTGCAAGTGAGATAGCCAACACCAAATTGACAGTTTTGAGAGTCCACATTCTGAATTATGTGTAAGCCTCTTATTCAGGAAGGGGAAAAAAAGCATCACTTCACACTTTTGAGTTTCCTGTACAAAAATTAATGGCTATATTCCAATGCTCCAGAACTCCCCTTCTCAAAAAAAGAAAAGAAAAAAAAAAAAAAAAAAAAAAGACCCTTCCCTGCTGAACAAATTTGACCAGGTCACATATAAACAAATCCTGTCTGCTGGGAGGCATGAAGCACTGCAGCACTAAAGCAGAGACCATCAGCAGGGGTGGTTCTGCCACCAGAATGGCCAAGTGGGGCTGCCCAGGAGCCACTGCCCATCCACACAGGGCCAGCTCCAGCATGGAAAATTAGAACCAGCTCCACACGACCAGGAGTGGTGTAGAGCTCTCCCAGGTACAGCACTTTTGCTCATATGTCACCCTCCTCCTCTGCAGCATCAACAGTGGAGTGAGAGCGGCGCCAATACCGCTTGGCTATGGAGTGGCAGCTCAGCCTCAGCATCATCTGCCTCATGCACTGTCAGCTTTCCACAAAGGCTGCTCACACCTGTAACTCCTGCATGCATACACACCACTCATTTCAGTAAGAAAAGGTTTTCTGATTTCTGCGAGTGATGAAAATTTCATTCTGGTAGCAACTAAATTAAAGGAGGGGCATTTCTAACATTTTGTAAGAGAGACAACAACGTGCAAGAAGCAGAGCCCAGCCCAGTTCATCATTTCCCATCCTAGTGCACAAGCAGCATGGAGGCCTGGCACTAAGTAGCCTCTGAGAAAGAGATACCAAAAAAAAAAAAATTAAGATGCTAATAAAATAAGAGTTCTTACATTACAGAGCACAGGTAGAAGATATCACTTAGTCAACAAATATTATGGTTAAGGGCACCTCTGCTTACAAGCACTTTTGTCATAATCAGTCCATATTTAAATCTGAATATGTACTATTTCAGAGACCATGTCCCCAGTACATTCTCTCAAGTCTACCTGTACCACGCCCCAGAACCTACACCCTGTGGACCTACATAGCCTTGACAAAAGCTAAGAAGGAGTCCCACACTGCACACACCAGCAAAGCACTTGGAGGAACATGGGCTACTTAGAAATGCAATCCTCATCCCTGGCATGCTGTCCCTGAAGCAGCAACAGGACTGAACACACTTCCAGATGCATTCCCAAAAACTAGGTTTCTAAGACTAGAACAAGAGAAGATGTGTACCTTTAAATTTAATTAACCCTAGAATACGACATATTTTCCAACAGAACTATAAAATTATTGACACTGTGCAGTGATGCAAGATGCCTTTAACAACTCAGTGAGTCGTCTGGAAAACTGAGTGCTGCCCTCCACTTCTCCAGCAATTCCTAATCTCCGTCTGATGCAGCAGCTGTAAGAGTCCTAGGAGGTTTTGAGTGACTACATTTTTAAAGCTAGAGACACTTCTGGTCCCATCTACCACAAACCAAAACATTGCTAGGCCTTTACCATTCACTACAGAAGTGCTTCAAAACTTAACACATAGGCCTCTTTAGGTATCACTTTAAGCAATTTAGTAAAGACCAGTGTCCACTATCGAAATCAAGAACAAGCATGAGGCTTAATGAAGCTCTCAGAAGATAATAACCAACCCAGTAAAAGCATCTTAGTTCTTTTTATTCCTTTTCCATTAGGAATGGAGACCTAACAAGAAACCTCATGCTGCTGCATTGCTCTAAGACATCTGCATATCACAAACGACAGTGCAGGAGTGATGCACCTTTGTTTGATCAACACACATGATTAATGTTTACTAAGTAGATTTAAAAATAATACTTAAATGTGACTAGCACTTATCTTCACAGATCAATTCAATTCATGCTGAAGCTCTCTGTGGAGCAGCAGAAATGCTGTTCTTCAAAATGTGTCCTTTTCCAATGCACTTAATTTCTGAAGTACAACCTATCATCACCTATCAGAACAGTGTTTCCCCAATATTTAAAATCCATTTCAGCTACCAGACTGACAAATAAAATGCTACAAAATTCATTAAAATATTAGTATGCACTACCATATGCTTAACTATAACTATCTGCAGCGCCAGCATCAGTGAATTTGAAGTTCTCACAAGGGTTGACAATGGAGTAAATACATCCATCTTTTACATATTTCTAAAAGACAAAAACAATAAACTATATTTCAGGTTATCCTGTCTGTGTCTTAGTTTATTATTTATTACTCAAAGTTTTAAAATAATTTCCATCAGAAATCCTTGTTTCATATATGAACTTCTTCCCAAAACAGAACGGGCTGAGGGTTGATTTTCTGTAGCCACAGCCCTACAACATTTCACAAATCTGTGGCTGCAAAATATATCTGCATTTTTATTTCAGAAGCCAAGCACATATTTTACAAAATGATTCACCAGTTGAGTAAACAGAGACGCATGTATTTAGGCAGCATCATGCTTTGGAAACCGAAAAGATATGAGCAGACATCTCAAGACTACACAATTTCTGGTGCTTTACTGAAAAACCCAAACCACAAAAAGTATTGCATATTTTATTGTATTAAAAAGAAAGAAGGAAAAAGAGAAAAAGAAAACAACCTCACATGCCTCACCTAAACATCTTTATCTCCTTGCACCACACTGCTTCCCCTTTCCATCACAGGCAGCAAAGTCTCCAGTTCCCCAAACAATCAACTTCACTGACTACTTGTAAAACCATGTGATACAAAAATAATGATAATAAGGAAGCAGCTGAGCGTGCCTAAAAAATACAGTGGCAGAGAGCAGTCACCTTGTCTTTGTATTCAAGTTCTTTAAAGTCAGGCACTTCAGGAAAATTTAGTTCATTATGTCAGTGTACAAAGCAACTCACACATTTCATTTTGGCGTTTAATCTTACCTATAATCATACAAGTAACTGAACAGATACTACAGCAAATAGAAAACGGGCAAAGAAAATTAAGAGAAAATGAAAACATTATTCAAGGCCTTGATGGGAAGCTCCAAAGCACTGATTCAGACACAGGTGAGGAGAGCATCTCACACCTGCAAAGATTAAGCTGAACTTTTACACTTGAAACTAAGCAAAATGCAAGCTGGTGACCCAGAGTCAACACTGGCTGCTACATGAGGCATTTTGGTGGCAGTGAGCAGGTATGCAAGACACCAAATGGTTTTCTCATAAGAGGGTGGGTTAAGGCCAGATGTCATGGCAGACTCAACTGCAGCTGCCAGCTCTTGAGGCTATTTGCCACATGTGAAAAGGTATGACTGTACAGCATTGACCTTGACAGAACCCACAAACAGAAAGCCACACCTCTACCTGCATATGCATATGTGTGCTGTATAAATGTATAATACAACCCATGATGCTGGGAGGGCCACAAATCACCTGGGGAGGCATCTCAAGGGACAGAGGTGAATGCCCACAGGTATGTAAACCAGTACTGAGGGAATACACAAGTTGAGTTAAAGGCAATCTTCAATTGTGATTTTTCCCTAAAACAAAAAAAAAAAAAAATAATAAAACCCTCACAAAGGTCCCTTCCAATCCAGACTACTCCAGTACTCTGTTACTCTGTGTACTCATTTCAATTTAAATAAATCATCTAAATTTTCACAATTTAAACTGTTTGCTGATCTGGATTCAAAAAGCTTGAAAAAATCAGTGAAAATTATTCTTGATTTTTCAGCCTTTCTAATATTTTTTACTACCTGTGATTTTCAAACCAAATACAACAGAACCAGAACAACCCAGAATTTATTTTGCATGGAGGCCAATTCACAACAAAACACTGCTGAGCACAGAGAGCTCCTATGATAAAGCCACCGAAAGCACCTGTCCCATGCCTGTTTTGTCCTCAGGCATTCAGGCTTACAACCATTCATCCCTCTGCAGCTAGATATCTATTCACATTCCTTCAGCATGGCAGCAAATGAATTTAGGTGAACAAGCTTCCTTGGGACTAGAAGTCAAGGAGGTATATGTGCCCATGGGACCTTAACACTCGCCACTAAGAAAAATCAACAATACATCCACCTCCAGATGAGTGACACCAAAACTCCATGTTTCCCCTTCAAAAAAGTTACAAGGTTTCATTTGAACCCATTTTCAAAAACAGACTGAAAGGATGAGACCCTTCAAAGAAGCTTAACTGTGACAGTTCCCTTACAATAAATCTCAACACTTGCCATAAAGTAAAGACATCATGAAATATGCACATCACTGAGATGTTTTATATTTTATATATGATGATTAGCCAAAAAAACTATCATATTTGTGTCAAAAAAATAGTTATCTACAGCTGCAGTGGAGTCTTTGTTTTAAGCCTTGTGTCTCCCGCTATCACAGGTAAGGCAAAATGTTGCTTTTACTTGACTATATACTAGGAGAAAAGCCTCATTCTTCCATGCCACTTTCACAACAATTTCTTTGTTATCTCTGCAGCAGATCTTGCTCTTGCTTTGGCTTTCTCTGAGCAACACAGGTCACTATCAGCACCAATTCACAACCAACAATGCAGCAGGTCTGGCAGAGCACATCCCAAGTGCTTCATTCAAGGCAGCCACCCCATGGGGGGTCATGGGGACTTTGCTCCCTAAGAGTTCAATGGAAAATTTGTTAATAAAGCAGAGTTTGTGACAAGAAAAACTGAAATAAACTACTGTGTGTGTACGTATAACTGAGAACAATTGACCTAATAAATAATTTTATGTTACTTATAATTTTATGTTAATACTTTTGGCTTATACCCTTATTTTAAAAGCCATTTTTATTTTAATACTTTTATTCAGAAGAGCTTGGATGCTGTTTCGAGGTAACGTTGATACCTCTGAACTTTCTCCAGTGAAAAATGAAAAAGAAGCTTGACATCATGGATTAAATCAGGGCAGTGCATATTCACAAACATTAGAGCAATCAGCCCTCAACTTCTGCCTGAGAAATACCACCTTGCCACTATGCAGAAAGTGCACATTCTTTTTCAGTTCTTGTGTGTTCCATACATTTTGTGAAGAATTTGAAAGATGCCGTATTGCACTTGTAATCACGCAAACCCCAACAAGACAAAGTGTCTCTAAGTTTTACTTTAAGGGGAAAAAAAAAAACAACAAACCACCCCTCGTTTCCCAGCCTGCGTCAGCAGTGCACAGTGTGCTCCCAGCCCTAAGTCAGTGCCAGGCTCTGAGGCGAACCCGCGCTCCCTCTGTCAGCAGAAAAGTCACTCACTAATCTGTGCTCATCTCTGCGGGCCCTGGGCTGACTCAGGCTTCGCTCCCAGCCCCAAGTCTGCACCTACAGCGGGAAAACCAACGGCTCCCAAACGGGGAAAAATTAAAAGCAACCCTCACTCAAGCCGAGCCGTGGGGAATTGGTGCTAAACAAGGCAAAGGGGCTGCACGCCTCAGGTACAGCATTGACACCCCGTGGCTGCTCGTAACTACACTTGAAAGTGTCTTTAAGAAACTCTGCACTTCCTCTGCTCAAGCGGTAAAAGCTGCAACTTTGAGAGCAGCCAGGCAGTTGTGCAGCCAAAGGGACGGGGGCAACCCGTGTCCCATGCAGAACAGGGACTGTTTAATTATGGAAGTGTATTTCCCCACAGCAGCAGTGGCAGGGGACGTACTGCACTCTACCAGAGGGGACTGCAGCCAAAAAACACACCAGTGGCAGCTCTCCCTGTCACAGCAGAGCTATGTGGGCATGGGATGTGCTCAGTCTGTTAGAGACTTCTCCCTGGCTGAAGCACCACGGGACGAGCAGCAACAAAATAGGAAGTGCTGATTAAAAGTTACACAGTTATCAGTGTTTCTTACTTGCTCGCCTGAGCTTGGGAGCTGTTTGATTTTATTTTGGTTTGTTTGGCTTTTAGTTCTCTTCTACTCATTCTGAAAAGGCGCTTAAAGGAGACTAAAATACCACTGGGGGGGGGAAAAAAGCAGTATATTCAAGTGACAAGTTACCTTATTTAAAAGCTGTCAGCTATCAATCACTCCACTCCTATTAAAGTTTTTCATGACAGGTGTCTTCAGACAATTATCCTTTACATTTTTTTAGTCAAATACATCAACAGAAACTAACAAACTACTTTCAAAAGCCCTAGAAGCTTTCAGCTAGAAATGAGTTACAGGATGATTCCTTAGCAGGATGTTGCTTACCTCTAAAAAAACAGAAATTTACAGAAAGGTGATGAAACGAACATTCCTAGCAATTAAAAATACATAAATGCAAGATTTGGGTTGACACTTAAAAAAAAAAAAAAAAAAAAAAAAAAAAAAAAAAAAAAAAGGACGGATAATACAAATACTAAAAAGCGAAGCAAAGAGTTTGACTGGCCCTAACTGGAGCTGAGTCCCAAACACATCGGATGGCGCTGATGCCGCGCTGGGTGCGCGCACCTCATGGACTTATTGCCATCGTTTAATCCCTCACAGGGCAGAGGAGGCTCTCCCTGTACTCAGACGGCACAGGCTCGTTCTGACGATGCTCTCAGGCAGCAGTGTCACAGGAGATCCCACCGAGGGGCTCCAGGGGACAGGAGATCCCCCCGCGGGGCTCCGGCCGGCCCGGGCTGGGCACAAACCCCTGGCCAACAGGTGGGTCCCCCCGGGATGCGCTGCTGGAGAGAGCGGAGGAGGAGGGAGTTCTGTCCCACCACGGAACGCGAGAAACACGCTCCCGCGACTCGAGTTTAGCAAAGCCATCGGGTCAAACACTGCGGCTTACTCATTAAACACGCGGTATTTCTGCAAGCCTTGTTCTGCCTCCGCTCTTTCCCCATCCCCGTCTGCCTTGTCCGACGGCAGAGCCCTGCGGCTCCGGACCGCCCCCGTTCCGTTGGGGGCCGAGCAGGAGCTCCCGGGGCAGCCCGGCACAGGGCACTGCCCGGGGAGCAGGGGCGGTCCTGCCGGCTCGGCCCGGGACGGCGCCGTGACACCGAGTGAACTTTTGCTTTCGGCGGGGCAGGGCAGGGCTGGAGGACGCGGAGAGCCGGGGGAGGGGGCGCCCCGGCGGCGGGAAGGGCAGAAGGCTTTTCTCCCTTAGGAGTTCTCCCTTCGGAAAGGTGAGGAAAAGTAGAAATGTGAGGCTAAAGCGAAAGCGCGGAGCCGGAGCAGTGCGGGCATCCCGCAGGGGGGAGGGCGCCGTGCCCGGCCCCCCCAGCGCCTCGGCTCTGCCCGGGACCCCCCTCGGACCCGCCCCTCACCTTCCAGCCGGCCGAGCTGTTGCTGTCGCCCTTATCCTTGAAGTACGGGACGCTCTTGACCATCCACTCGTAGATCTGGGAGAGGGTGAGCCGCTTCTCGGGGGAGCTCTCGATGGCCTTGGTGATGAGGTCGGCGTAGGACAGGTTGCCCCAGGCGTTGCGGCGGGACGAGCTGCTCTTGCGGGGCTGGCCGGGCACGGGCCCCGGGGACAGCCCGGCCACGGGCGGCGGCACGGGCGGCACGGGCGGCGGCCCCGGCGGGTGGAGGCGGCAGCCGGCCTCGGGCGCCGGGAAGTCCCCGCAGCGGCAGGCGGCGGCCTCCGGGGGGGCGGCGGCGGGGGGCAGCGACGCGAAGTCCTCGCTCTCCTCCAGCAGGCTGAGGTTGCCGATGAAGTCGGCGCTCAGCGGCCCCGAGGCGGCGGCCCCGGCCGCGGCTCCGGCCGCTCCATCGGGCTGCCCCCCGCACGACGGCGCCGGGCTGGAAGTGGCCGAGCTGGGGGTGCTGAACTCCGGCCGCGGCAGGGGCCAGGTGCAGGAGCGGGGCCGCGGCAGCGGCTCGAAGTCGGGGTCGATGTCCACCAGCTGCGGCGCCTCGGCCATGGCGGGGCCGGGGCGGGAGCGCGGCGGGAGCGGAGCGGGGCGGCTCGGGCTGGGCTCAGCGCCCCATGCGCGCTCCGGGCGCGGATCGGCGCGGCCCCGACGGCGCCACCGCCAACTCTCCCGGCCCCCTCGCCCGAGAGCTCCGGCCTGACCTCCCGGCCCCGCCGCCCTAAACCCTGCCCGGCTCCGGGATCCCTGCGCTCCGCGACAACTGCACAGCAGCGACCCGGCCGCCCGGCGCGCACCGACTGCAGCGACCGCCCCGCGCGGGCCCGCCTCCTCCTCCTCCTCCTCCTCCCTCTCCTCCTCCTCCTCCTCCCGGGGCGGAGGGACGGCCCGGGCCGCGCCAATGGCAGCGCCGCGCCGCCGCCGCCTCCCGCCGGGGCCGCTCGGGCAGGAGGTGCCGGTGCCCCCCGCGCCGCCCCGGAGTGGGTTTTGTTTCCCGGCGGCGCAGCGGGGAGAGCAGCGGCGGGCGGTGCCCCCCGGGCCGGGGATGCCCCAGGGCACGGCAGGGAGGTGGCCCCAGAAAATGCCCCCGCCAGGGTTTCTGTCTCAGTAGAAACCCCCCTCCCCTGGGGTCCCGCCGCCAGGGATGAGCGGAGACCCGGGAGCATCCCTCGGCTGCAGCGGGGGGCTCTCCCCGTTCCCACCCGCATCCCGGTGCGCTGGCTCCCTATGGAGCGCTGGCAGCCCCCCTGTCACCGGGGCTGTGACAGCTGCCCTGCCTCGCTCCCCCTCTCCCTCCCTCCCTCCTTCCCTGGCCGGCTCCTCGCCAAAAAGTGTCCGCGCCTCCCAAAGTGATAAATCTCCTCCCCTTCGGCCGAGCGTGTTTTCATACTGGTGTTTTATTCCGTGAGCAGGCACAGAGCACGGGATAATTTCATCCTAAATCGACTCTTGAACGTACTTCGTAGTTTTCCCGGCAAACCCCAGGGCTACTCAATTCATTAAGGTTTGTGTTCTTCCCTTTCAATGAGGCAGCAGGCACAGGACACAGCGCCTCTGCCTCCCCTGCCCATCCACATAATACAAAGATAAATATATGCATATGTTCGACTTTACACACAAGTGTAATTCTATTTAAACTCAAAAGGAAGACATTTGCTTAAACTGGGGAAATAATCCCAAGGATGAGACACGACTCAACACCTTGTTCAATCTGGCAAACCCTACATTTTAGAAAATCTGTTTTGTTTTCAGTAGGAGGAGTGCTTTTAAAAAAACATACTTCAGACATGGCTTCGTAAGTCACAGAATTCACAGGCAGCCATGGCATTTTGACATTGCCTGTCAAAGAACCACCGGAGCTGGGTAACTGTCAAAGCTGAGCCAGAAAACCTGTTACCCTTCCCTCCTCTCTGCATCAAGGCAGAAAGTGTTAATGTTATTTAAATGCAGTTCATTGTTCCTATAAAAATATTTTCTGAAAATGAGTAACAATAATGAAGGGGAGAGAAGACAAGACTGGATTTAGGCCACGGTATGTAATTTAGCGTCAGATCATACTTCTAGATACTCATACTGTCTATTATGAAAACACTTTTTAAGATACGTGATGACACCTAACTATACAGTTTGTGCAAACTATGCATAAGTGCATAGTAACTGATCACATTTTAAAGCACTGTTTTTGTGATGTTTATTTACCAAATGCCAAAGGTGATTATACCTTATTATAGGTTGGCTGCTCATCAGATTTCAGAGTTACTTTGCCTTTAAGTCATATCTATGTTTTGTAAATCCTTTAAAGGATTCAACCCACAAATTTATACTGTTTAGCCCACGGATTTTAGAAAACACCTTTTTTCGGGGTGGGTTTTTTTTTTTCAGTTTAAGAAAAAAAACCGAAAAGAAAAGAAAGCACAGTAGTCCCAGTTCAGCCTAATAACTTTCATGCCACGTCTCAGCTTGGAACAGCTTTATGTGGCAGTGTTACACAACTCGGCTGCAGTAGTTGCCCTGCACTAAGGGAGAGCACCCTGCCTTGGAGAAGCAGAGGTTATATAATGGTGAGAAGCAGCCAGGGACGCGCAGCAAATGGATGTGTTTAAATGGGAGCCAAAACAAAAGAAGAGCTTGAGAACACAGAAACATTTTCTTTTTCTTTCCTTGGTGTCTGGGAAAAAAAAAAAAAAAAAAAGGGTCTAAGAGCCAGACTGGCATCCATCCTGCTAAAGGAAGTGGATTTATTACCCAGGCTTTCTTCTAAGGAGTTTTTTTTTAAATCTTGCAGTCCTTGCAAGTCCTATTTTGTCCAAAGTAGAGATGCTATTCCCAGAACTCTACTGGTATATGCAGATGTTGGAAAAAAAACTAGCTTTCCTTTCTCAGATGCCAACTGTGAAAACTGGGAAGAAAGCTACTGTTGGGGGATTTTAGGAAGCCCTGGTGCATTTGTAGTTCAGCCCAGGTCATTCTGCAGGATAGAGATTGTATTCCCCTTTCTTGGCCCTACATGACATTGCTGTCACTCCCTTCATCTTCTTGGCAGAGCTCTGCCACCTTTGTGCCCCATGTCACTGATGTTCTTGCAGCTCAAAAGTTAGCTATGAATACAGAGAGTGCAGACTGCAGTTTGCAATGAGATGTGAGGGACATGGAGGTGGAGAAGATAAACCCAGAACTTTCCAAATGCTGCATTTGCTCAGCAAGTGGGGCCCCATGACTCACAATGCAACAGGCAGAGCTGAGCTGCAGAGATTTTGGCTATTGCATGCCAACATCTGGGACCAGGTCTGCTGAGAGTTGGAGGAGGGATGAAGGCCCTGTGCACAGACAATGCTGTGCACTTTCCTGGAATGAGTAATCCTGGTAGTTTGCTCTGACTTTGGCAGAACCACCCAGGTGAGCAAGTTCTTCTGTAGGGCCCCAGTCCACAGGTATGTGATCTGCCGTATTTTCTTTTTAGAATTTCTTTTCCCCATCAAGAATTTGGGGATTGAATCAACAGATTTTAGAGTCAAAGCAACACAGGCCATCCACAATAAAAGTGTCTAACCCTGTCTGTACTGCTCTCCTAGTGCACTCCAACGCTGCTGACCACCCTTAGGCAATGCTATATGAACAAACCCACCCATTCAGCTGCTGAGGGGAGCTCCCTGCTCCTAAAACAGCTTAGCACAGTGATGGCTCAGTACAAGAAATTTTACTGCTTCTACAAATGACAGCATTAGGTTTATCTCGTCTCCCACAATGCTGAAATGCTGATGGATGCACCACAATTCATTTTCTACTCCCACCCTCCTCCTCCTACACTCCACCTTTTCATTTCTCTACTCCTACTCCTGCTCCCATTTTCTACTCCTCTACAATATATCTCCTATCAACCTTAGCATCAACTTGTATTTTTTTTTCAAATTTAAGACCAGAAGATTGCCTTTTATCGTCACTGAAATAAAGCACAGCCTTCTATTCGTATTCTGGGTTCGAAGCAGCCAAAATAAAGGATCTGTGCTGTCTTTTTACTACTGTCTGTATATTTCACGTTCTGAGGTTTTGATCAAATTCAGCAGGAGATTACATGAAGTTGAAAGCATTCATACTCTATGTACAGCGCTTTTTTTTCTACACATATGTGCATAGGGAGAGAGTAGAAATGATTTTACAGCATAAAAAGCAACAACGAAATACTGACTTGTGTCTGGTATCCTCAGAGCTGGGAGAAATCCTATTTCCTGAGGAAGTATGAGGTAGTTCAGCACCCCCAATTTCCTCCCTCGAACCTCAGAGAGGACATGATTTCCAGTGCATATTTCTGAGCAGCCTAAGCTACCGGAAGGCTGACATGGCACCTCAGTCCCCCTCCAGCCCAGGGTAGCCCCACACAGAAGGGTTTGGACATGTCCTGCCTGAACAAGGCATTTACACTGCCCTGCCAAGGGACTTCAAAGGGTCTGGTGCTCTCTCAACCCATCTGAGGCTTCTTACGGAGCCACTGGAGAAAGGCAGTCCCTCTTGCAGGGCATTTTAGAGCAGGAGCTTCACTGCTGTGCGTTACCTCCTGGGGCTGCGCATCTTTCCCCACCGACCGCACAAACCACAGATGGAATTTAAAGATCTGCTGATCCCTCACCACAACTTGCTGAGACCGTTCCCTTTCCACCTGCCCTTTGCCCCCTGCCTCAAAAAGCAGCATCCACAGGCAGGTCAGGGTCTGCCTGGCCCAGGGAGAGGTGGATGTCACATTTAGGGTCACTACGTGGTCAGTGGAGAGAAATATGTTCTTCCCATGGCTGATTCACCACCCCAGATAGTGGAGCTGATTGGACATGGAAGTGCCAGGCTCTTACTCCAGGTGGTTCACAGTCACTTTCAGCCAGCTGACTTTAGGCCAGGAAATCCCACTCATCCCACTTGATAGTGCATGGAAAATGCACAATCTCTGACCCCTCTGCCATTGCATCAACAATGAGAAAAAGGCTGTGCACACAAAGGCTTACAGGCTAACAGAGTGCTGCAGAGAGGTGGCAAAACAATGGCAAAATGGCTTGTCCTGCTTTGCAGGGGGGAAAGCTACCCACTGTGAATTTACATGATGTGCAGAGGATCTCACAGAGGATGCATAGGCAGGGACCAACTTTGGCCCAGGTCCTTAAAATAAAAAAAATCATGTCACCACAGAGTTGTCAGGGTACTTGCTGGTGAGGGGCTTGAAGTCATCTTGGTTTAGGTTCATCTCCTACACACAGGGAAAAATCCTGAACGATCCCATAGAAGCAGTAAGGCCCTTCTGGATTTACATCCATATGGCTGGAACTGGGACCATGTCCTGGCTGCACTGGTTGCCCACCTCACTGGACATATTTCAGAGTTGAGAACTGACAGACCTTTGCACAATGTGGTGCAACTCCAGCCTCCAGACAGCCTTCAGGCAGCCCACCCCTTCTTTTCAGAGGAGATGGGGCACTGTGGTTGGAGATGGCAGAGCTGCCCAAACAGCCAAATGCCTCTCCCTTCATCTCCCCACAGACTGCTGCAGGGAGCTGGGCTGCTGTGACTGGGGTTCACTCAACTGTGGCCCTATCCTCCTTCTTCTCCTCACTCTCCTTCCTCTCCTTCTCCTCTTCCTCTTCTTCCCCACCAGCAATTGACAGTGAGTCTTCAAACCAGACAGGGACAACCCGCAGCCAACTCCTTCCTCCTCCCCCAGTTTCTCTGTAGCAGCTCTGATGGCAAAGAGTGGCCAGAGGGCTTGCCAGGCACTGCTGCCAGGAGGAAGGGTGAAAAGCACTTGTCAAGTGGGACAAAAGTGGAGTTGTTCTTCCCAGGCTGGGAGATGGAGCTGCTGGGTGTTGGGCTACCAAAATCTTGGTGCAGACTTAAAGGCCGCTGACGTTGGACCGCCCTGGCTTAAAAGAAGTGCCGCAATAAATATTTAGTTACAGATTTTTTTTTTTTAGTATTAAAAAACATTTTTTCCTAAAAATAGATAGCAAAAATATTTACTATGTGGTTTTGAACAGTTTCCTTTGGTGTTGTTCATACCTCATTTGTTCTCAATATCTGCAAAAATGTAAACAATAAAGATTTGAGGGCAAGGTTTCATGGAACCACTTTTAAGTGGCAATTTTATAAGGAATCAGAATTTAATTTTAAATTCTTTCATGCCAGTGCTTATGCCAGAAGTACTTGCATGCTTTTCCAATCAAAGAAAAGAAATAATAAAACAACTTTACTGGTTGGTACAATTAATGCAGCTCAAATTCTTACTAAGCATGATTCTTAATATTTGGACAAAAGCATATTTGCTGAATGAGCTCAAATGAGGCATAAGTTACTGGGAACCAGGGTCTGCTGTCACAGTTTGTAAACAGAAGCTCAGCAGCAGAAAATATTTCACACAAGCTCTTCTCTCAACTCACAATCAAGGCTCAAGACCCCCCGTTTAAACATATATCTTCTGTCACCTACATACACACACCCATAAGTGAAAGACTGAAGTGCAGCATGACCAAGGAATGATCCTGACCAGGATCAATACAATAAATACCAAAGGTAGTGTCTGCATAGCGGTATCTGCTCCTAATGTGTCATGTGCAATCACTGGCTGTGATGTAAAAACAGAAGGCAAGAGTTTATCAGGTTTCAGATTCAGCTGAATCACCCGGCCCACCCCTATGCAAAGGCCAATGTGCCCGTAAGTAAACACAGTTCAAGTGCTCTGTGTGTTTTCCAGGGTGTTGAGTTTCTGTTTTGTCATAAATATGATCTATTACAATATTCTCCAACATTCTACTGTCAATGTTTCACAATTTTCAGGTGCATTTCTCATTCCTTGTTTTCCTCTATATATTGCTGAAGGAAAGACTGACTGGCTCCACATGATAGCTTTTGTATATTAAATAATTTTTTGTGTTTGAGCAACAAACTAAGAACAGGATGCTTGACAGTTATGATATAATTCAGTGGTTTCTTTTCAGCTCATAGGAAGGAAAATTCATGGCATGGTACAATGCAATGCTTGACAACTGTTTCATCTTCTTTTCCTTTGTTTCCCTGGAAAACTGATAGCTACCTGTTATCAACAAGAAAAATAATTCACAGGCAGCATCAGCATGAAGGCATAATAAAGGCTTACTTTTAAAATCAAATATTTTTCCATTGTTGAATTCATGCTTGAAAAGCGTATTTACTTATGGATATAACTGTATTTGCATACAAAGAGGTGATTATGTATATGCTACACAAATACATATGCATGATAACATTATATGCATTTTATGCTAGATTTATATAGATGCAAACTTGCCTAGACAATAACAGTAAGACAGTATTTTGACACTTATGCATATGTTCCTACGCTGCTGGTGACAAGCACACCACAGAAGGCAAATCTGGGGCAGGACACTCAGTGGGTAAGGTCTGTAGTGAGCAAATCCTGCCCATAAGGTAAATACCCACAGCCCATGGACAGCAACCCCAGGCAGCTTCACTCTTCCACTACCCCATAAAATGGGTATAAAAAATGTCTACCCATTGCACCCCTGATGGTTAACTATGTGGTTTGAGATCTGGTGCTGCAAACACAACCCTTGCTTGTGCCTGGCCTGTGAGGGAGAAGAATATCCTGATGAAACCGAAACCAGCGCGGTCCCAGCGGCAGGTTCAGCCTAGAGGCAGAGGCACACCACGCACCGGCCTGCAAACAGATAAGGAGAGCAACCAGGAGTTTCAATTTTACAACTACATCTGCCAAGCCCCAAAGAGTGAACCTCAACCACGACCAGACAAGCTCCTGCCACAAGATCATTAATGGGAAGGCAAATGCTGGGCAGCAGTTCGGTGGCTTCTCTTTTTATCCCTAAAGGAGACGGGGATCTCCAGTGAGATTTAGGAAGGGGATTGAGACAGAGAAAGGCGTGGGGTGCAAAGGAGAAAATGGTGGGGCTATTCAGATCCATCTACCCACACATTACAGAAATGCTGCTCCAGCTGCAAAGAACTCTGCAGTGGCTCCCTGAGAACCACCCAGTTTCACTCTTCACTCTCATTGTGGCTATGAACCTTGCTGGCTGATGAAGCATCTTGCAACAAAAAATCCATCCAAAACCTAAAAAAAAAAAAAAAAAAAAAAAAAGACATAAGCGAACAAAAAATGAATCTAATACAGAAACTGGACTCTCTAGTATCACTTTGCTGGAGTGGGGATCTCTTCACTGAGGCATTCACAAGGGATATGCTTTCCCCTCCAATGGGTACCAGAGCCACTGGAAAATGGGAAATATAATGAAGGGAAAGAGTGAGAACAGAGGAAAAAAGGGAAGAAGGAAAGGGTGGGGGGAAGATAAGAAAATCACAAAAATAAGTCACAATGAGGGAAAAATTATCAAAAAATAAAAGAAAAAAAATAGAAAGGAGGAAAATGAGCATGGAACAAGGAGAGAAATGTCCATTGTACAAAGAAAGATGATGTGTATCAGAGCACCACAAATTGAAACTTTTGCAAAACAAAAAACCCACAAAAATACTTAAAAGACACTGAAGGGCTGTCATTCCAGAGCTCCAAGGGACAATAGGCAACCTCCTCAGGTGTCCAGGGCAGGTCTGCATGGGTGTCCCCCAGAGGGCTCACCCCGGCCACTTTCATGTCCCCAACACACTGTGCATTGTGGTCCAGTGGGCAAATGGAACCAGAGCTTTTGCCCTTGGTGCAGTCAGAAGTAATTTTGCTTTTCCAAAGTCTACACTGCAGTGAAGTTGACATGGTTGAAAGTGTGCTAGGAAGCTGGTCTTGCCTTGTTTTCTGCCATGCAAGAGTCAGTCAGCATTTCCGTTCTGTTTAATTCTGGGGCATGGCTGCCATCACCCTGCAGCACTCATAAGTCTGGAGTGAGCACCCCCAGGCTATGATTCCCTGTGGTGTCCCAGAAAAGTCAGGCAGTGCTGCAAGAAGAGGCAAGATCTGGAGTTGACAAAGGAGTCCTTGCACAGAGATGCTCCATCCTGGGCATAAGGCACAGCTCATCAACTTGAAGGGGCTCAGGGACTGACAGCTCTTGATGAAGTGTTGTATCAGGCAGCCAGCTGCTCCCTCCTTGACCCACCTGAATAAATGCCAAGGCAACCTCAACAATTCTTGCAAGCTATCTACCCAGAAGGACCCAGCAGAGATGGCCACTGAATATGGACACACACTTGAAGAAGAACTCAAGAGTCAAAATAAAATAAACAAGGGATGAAACTGAATGTTAAAGAATTCCTTAACATCTGTGGGTTTGTTAAAAACTTGAGCCTTTCATAGTTCTGTTGTACAACTGAACTTTTACATTACAGGAAACTGAGTGCAGCAAAGCAGGACTCCTTTTTTACTTCCCAGACTTGTCAGATGTGTTTTGCTTTCAGCTGATATCTTCATATATATATATATATATATATATGTATATATGTATGTATATATTCAAGTAAAACTTTTTTCATTTTTTCTACTTGCACACCTCATCTTACTCTCTGTAAAATATCTGTGGTGCAGTCACTTTGCAAGCGAACAAGAAGGACACTTTGCTCACAAGCCTCAAAAAGCATTACCCTCTCTACACATCAAACTTCCTGCAAAATCAGACTTCTATAATGAAAAACAAGAAATGCAATTCTAGATGCTGAAAGTGTTTAGGCTTTAACAGAGCCAGCCAGAGCTGCCTTCTCTGTTGTTCCTGAGCAAGACTTTCCAGCCACTCGTGATGTCAGGAGGCGCCATTCAGACAAATAACTGCAACCCACATCTCTGTGGATTTTCCTCAGCCTCCATAAAAAGACACTTTCTTTGCTGCTCCATCATGTGAATCTAATGAGTGGGGGTTTTTTGACACTGGAACTAAATCAGGAGTGCAAACACAGGCACCAGTCTGACTGTGTCTAGACCCTTCCTCCCCAAGCCCTGTTAGCAGAGGGGCACCCAGGTCACAAAGCAGATGTCCAGCCTACTCCAGAGAAACACCCAAAATCCTGCCCAGCAGTGTGTAACTCATTCAAAGTCAGTTCCCCAAACCAGCAGGATTCCAAGCCTCAGCATTCTGAAAAGCACAGAGGAAAGGAAAGGACTTACCTTCTCCAGAGCCCCAAAGCTGTGGAGAAGAAAGCTGCAGAAGCAGAAGCTCAAGGCTGGGAGATGACTTGGATTGTCACCAACAGTCTCCAGGCTTTTCATCCTGACGGATGAACAATAACTGTGTTTTACACCTCTTCTATTATGGTACATCATCCAGACCTCTCCAGGGCACCAATTTCAACCAGTGCTGAACAGCTGGCAGCTTGAAGAGGTGGAGAAAGAGTGAAGGTGGTTTTCTGTCATCTTGTAGAGGTCTCTGTGAAGGGTGGCAAGGACAAAAAAGGAAGACAAGAAGGAGAGAGGACAATGGCAAAGTAGCCCAAAACAATGTCATCATGTTCCTAAAAAGCTACCAAAATCAGGAGCAGGGGGACTGTAAAACTCACCACTGAGTACACTGAATTTCTCTGTAGCTGACTGGTTATCAGTCAGTCGTAGTTTGAAGACAGTGATGAACAAATATTTCTGACTCACCAAAATCAGTCTTTGTTTTATTTGCTTTACTGACAGGTCTTCAGGAATGTGTCCTGGTCCTCCTGCAGTTTTGCAGCATTACAGATTTGCATTATAACCTTTCATTTCAACTCTTGTTTCTCCAAGGACAGGACAGTATTCTGTGGCCCAACATAGTCCAGAAGAAAGCTTCTGCAAAAGGAGTCTGCAGATCATTTTCATCCACTCTTTATCTTCAGCTTGATCCAGCTACACGTGAGAAAGGACACTCAGTGGTTGCTGGTGGTGTGAAATCAGCAACCAGAGTAGCTCAGAGTAGTTCAGTGGCCAGATGGGTGGTTTGCAAAGCATGAGCTGGGGATCACCGGCACATTGGTTACACAACTCCTCATCCCACACACCACTGTTACACCATGGGTAGTACTCCTCCTCCATGATCAAGATTTTCTTACAGTGGTCAGGAAAAAAAATCTATTTGAGCAACATCTGTGAAGTCATGCAAGCGGGTCTACAGAAACACCTACACCACTAGATCCTTTCTTTGATATTTTAATCCAGCTCGTGTGCCAATGTCAGATGAAATCAGCGCATCTCCTCCTCGGCTGGGTTATGGCCTAGCTGGCAGATTGTTGTTTGTGCAGCAGTGCCTGAGCCAGCCAACGAGAGCTGCAGCTGAGCGAGGAAGTGGGTAAGTGCCATGGAGGTAAACACAAGGTCAAGAAAATGGCTAGAGACAGAGTGTAAAGTGCTAAGCAGAGCAGTGACAGGCATCCAGAAGGGATTTTTCACAAGCATGCTGGCATGCTGTGCTGCACAGCTTGCTCTGCTCTGTAGGTTTCAAGCAAAAGCAGACTGTGACAAATATTTTGAGAGTGCTTTGCGGGAATCGAAGCTGCGAGATGTTGAATCTGCACTGGCAGAGCCAAGCAAAAAGTGGTGAGTGAACTTTTTCCTACACAGATTGCACCACAGAATAAGTTCCCTGATTTGCAGAGACATTTTACACTTCTTGTCATAGGCAGCCCTGCTGTGAGAAACTTTCTGGAAACCTCTTCTGCACCACCATGGTGGCATATCTCATTTGAATCAACTGGGGTGAAAAATAGGTCAAAAATTTTGAATATGATTTCATATTTTTGACACACAAGAGCTGTTGAATGCTCACTCTGGGCATCCTCTTGCAGCAGACGAGGAGAGCAGCCTGGCAGCTGCTACGCTCAGCACGGTAGCGGTGCCGTGTTGTTCCCTTGTGGATGATTCACAAGGGCTTGGTAGGGGAAGCAGGCAATTCGTGACAGGAATTTCTTCTAATGCAGTGTGTTTAGCTAAAAACCAAAAGAGCAACCCAGGCCATTGGAAACAATTCAGATGTATGATTTTCCTTTTGAGAAGACAACAGCTTTTGCTAGCCGTATCACTGCGGGCACAGCGAGAACGTGGGAGAGAAACCCTGTTTCTCAGTATAGTGCATGTGGCTTACATAAAACCTTTCCTCAGCTAAGTTGGAGGGAAAATGGAGGTAACTAATGTTTTATGGCATTAAAATGGCCCTCTGCTGCCTTCTAACAATATCTCCAGGCAAAGGGGAAAGTACCTGCAATCTTCCCAGTCATAAGGTGGAAGAACGACTTTCAAGTCGTTTTTCTGCTGTACAAGGCTTCTGGGAAGATGGGTGTTTAAGAAGCTGTGTGTGGCTTTATTTAGCAGTGGGTAAGACTCACCTGCCATGACTCAAGCATCTAAAACTTGAGTTTTAGTCCTTGCCAATCACCTTTACCTCCATTTGTAGTTGAGGAAGAAAAACAGGCAGAGAAAATTCATTTATCCAAAGCCTGGCCTGAGAGACATGAGAGCTAAATGGTCTTCTGTTTTGACTTCACAGAATCATGGAATTGTCTGGGCTGATCATGACATTAGATGTCATCTAGTTCCAACCCCCCCTGCTGTGGGCAGGGACACCTTCCACTAGACCAGATTGCTCTAAATCCCATCCAACCTGGTCTTGAACACACTTCCAGGGATGGAGCATTCACAGCTTCTCTGGACAACCTGTTTCAGTGCCTCACCACCTTCACAGTGACAAATTTCTTCCTAATACCCAATCCAGATCTACCCCCTTTCATTTCATTGCCTCTTCCCCTACCACTCCATGCCCTTGTTCAGTGTCCCTTTCTAGCTCTCCTGTAGCCCCCTTCAGGTACTGGAAGGTCTCCCTGAAGTCTTCTCTTCTCCAGGCTGAACAGCCCTCACTCCCAGCCTGTCTTCTTAGGAGAGATGCCTCTGCTCTAATCACCTTCATAGCCTGCCTCTGGACTCACTCCAACAGATCCGCATCCTACCTTGTCTCAGGAACCGGGGATTCCAGGGTGTTGAAGAGCCTTGGGAATGTGAGAGGACTTTTTGTCTTTACATGAAAGTAGGAAGAACTACTTTAAGGAAATGTGAGCAGAAAGGGGATACAAACTGAGTCCAGAGAGACACCAGCAAGAAGCATCAAGGATGAACTTAGAGACAACAGCATGGAAGTCTGTCAAAGGCATGGAAAGACACACATAATATCAGTGTTTGACTCTCCAAAGATCTGTTCTGCTTTACAGAAACAAAACATTTTCACAAGAGTCTTTAGACCAGGACTTCTAGTACTTACTGAGAAGCAGAGCATGTACAACCTGCACAGTAAGATAAATACACAGGAGCAGGAGAGATTTTTCAGAAGACAGCTATGTCCAGTGCCACAAACATCACCTTGACTAGGAATGGGACCCTTCACCATTAGAAGTGAGACACTTATTTGGAAAGTGATGTTTCACCGAGAGGCAGCATGAAAGGACTTGAAGAACAGACCTACTTTTGCTGAACACAGTATCTCATTCCAGCAGTGAGTTATTTGGTAGAAAGGCAGAATATAGCCTTGAACATGCAAACCATGGAAATGGTCACAGGAACATAGGAGCAGTGCTAGGGTCACACACCAGGTTTCTCCCAGGGAAGGGATATGCTGGGACAAGGGCTTGTGAAGGTAAGAACAAACCTGAAGGCTCTCAGGCAGCCATCCAGGTAACCTGAGATGAAAGCCAGGGATGAGCATCCTCTGCAAATTAATAAGTGCCAACTGAGGGTAAAAATGGGGGAATACTTACAAAAACTATGGGAAAAAATGAAACAGAAGACTCCCTGTGATACCCCATGAGCTGTAACTCTGGCACATGCATAACCTTGTGCACATTTGTAGGGATGGACTGTAGGCTCCAGAAACATTAAGCACGTTAAGTGCTTGTGGAGGCAGTCCCAATTGCTTTAGGGTAGTATTAAATCCAAGCAGACCTACTAGGGAGCCATCCCAGGGACTTAAAATAGGAGGAAGAGGAACAGCCTTGGTGGCCAGCTGACCCTTTTGCCCTGTTAAAATCTTCTGTCTTGAATCAGCTGCAGCTCGTATTGGCCTGTCAGCCCAAGTATCCTGATACCATGAGAAATCACCATTAAAAAAGAGGACAGAAATACAGGGGATTTTTTTTTTTTTCTCCCCTCACTACTTTCTTCCTTTTCAAATGTTTGCTTAGCTATTGTTCTATAGAAGACACAACAACAGTCCAGATCATCACTGCCTCCTTCACTAGCAAGGAGTGATTTCAGGTGACTTTTGGCCAGAGCCAGAGGGATGGTCTTGTAATGCCTGGAGCCACTGGCTGTGTGGAGGAGCAGGGTGAGCCCACCCACAGTGCTGGCCCACAGTAGAGCAATCCTCCCACACAGGGACTCAGGAGGAAGCTAAAGCCACTCTTCATTAAAGCACACCTCCCTAATTCCTGTCACAAAGGAGCAATTGCATCAAGAAGTGCCTCTTTGCTTTGCAGCAACACCCTTTGGGGAGATATGGTGCACCGGATCTGGGTCACCTCCCCTGGCCTGTGAGGTACATCCCTGCTGTGCTGGGATACAGGAACATCCTAAAGCAACAGCTGTTGGCACCTCTTCAGAGTCTCTTTCAGCGGCTGCAAACCCCACCCGAGCTGGTGGTGCTCTCAGCACAGGAGACAGTGTGTGTATGCCCTTTATTGCAGCACAGGAGCTGGAGATGACTTCAAAAGGGCATCTGGCAGCTCCCGTGGTGAGCAGCTCTCCTTACAATAGGCATTATCCTCATCATCATCTGTGCCACATGGGGAGAGCCCACAAAGCTGTGGTGCTACCGGGGTGTTCAGGGCGAGATAATCTCCCCTCCAAACAGGAAAGAGGCACATAAAGTGGGTGTAGGTGGGGGAGGATTCCAGAACACGACAAACAGGTATTCACTACTCAGCAATTACATCTTCTCTCCTCAGCGCCGTGCTGATGTCCGTGGGCACATCTTCTGCCTCCCACCCAGAGCAGGTGGGAGATATATCACATCTGTCTCCCAGAGTGCATGGACAGGTGGCTGATGGGGCATCTGGGACTTCATTTTTTTCTCTTTTGGTGGGTTGTGATGAGGGTAAAATATAGGGACATTATAAAAGGCTTCTCTTGTGCAGGCCAAGTCACACCAGTGCAGTGGGCATGGAAGATGTCCTGTTCTGGCTTTGAAGTGCTCCATTTCTCTTATACCCCACCAACTACACCAGCCTTTCTGGGCTACTGAGGAGACAGATTAAGGATTACATTTTAGGGGCCTTCCTCAAGTGCTGTCAGCAACCTACTCAGGGACTTCCTCACCCTCTGCTCCCAGACAGTGATGGTGACAGTGGGCTTTTGGCACAGCCACATCTTGTCACCCCCCTCTGCAGTCTCGGGATTGTCATCTCCACCCTCTAGCTGGGAAGCATCCTCTGGGATATGATTCCTTGTTTTCTCCCAACAAGGAGAGCAAATGGCCTCTGCAAATGATGCATTTGAGTGCCACAGAGTTATGGCCCTTATAATCAGCATGAAGCAAACATTGAGTCAAGGAATAAGGAAAATATTGTGGACTAGAAAAAAGAATTATCCTTTGTGAGTATTTTCAGGGGAGGTTATTGAAAGACTGAAAAAACATAGTCCAAGGGACTTCTTAAACTTCAAAATATTTCTGTAATGTATGTAAAAAAACATTAAACTGGAGCTCCCTATTCACATTTGGGCTGTAGCTCCTTGACGTGTGCAGCAACCATAGCCCCAGCAGTTAAGCACAGGAAGTGAAGAAGAATACCACAGACATTTTTCTTGTGAAAAGTTAACTAGTCTGCATTTTACCTGAGTAAGGGTGTGACCAATCTATAGGGGCTAAAATCTTTTTAGGGTGTAAAAATTTACAGCGTTCCTTCTTTCTCTGAAATAAAGGTCTTCAGTCCTCCTGTGAAAATATCATCCAAGATGGAAAAGTCATTTGTCAGGACATTGGTTCAAGGGAAAACCTTGCAACGTGCTGGGTGAGAGGGGGATGAGGCACAGCATTGGGCTGCTACCGGGAACTGCAGTGCCATTTGCATGCAATTTCACATCCATTAACGCAACTTCGGGAGAGATTCCAGAGCTTTAATCACTCCGATTGATTGTGATTAGTAGTGATTTGTTGCGGTGATTTGCACTGTATTTCCTTATAATCCAGTTTAAGTATAAATCTGCCTTGCCACTTTCTGGATAATTCAGATAGCCCGTAAGAATTGTTCCTGTGGGAGTAAAAGCCTGGATATTGTAACACCAATTTCCATCATGAGATGCTTTTTAAATAAATCAAAACAATTGTTTTCACTCATGTCTTTGCACTGAACTGGCAAATATATCTTGCCCAGCTGCTGCAAACTCTGAACCCATTTTTTAGAAAGCCTACTGTGACAATAAAATTGATACATAAGCTTTAAAGGAATGAGTGTCGACCAGCTTGTCATACCACAACATTCATAACACCTTCAGGGAGCAGAAGAAACAGTTAAAAGGAAAGTTAGCTGACTCATTTCGTGAGTAGCTGGTGTTACTCGTAGCAGCTTGGAAGTTAACAGATAAAAATGTTATCACAGCCAGCAGCAATATAGTCCTAACGACAGCAGACAGCCTGATGCATGAAATAAGTCAAATTAACTGTCTTAAACATGGGTGCAACTTGGATTTGGCATTAATATTCCAGTAGTATGCTGGAGACCGATTGACTGCTGTAGTATGCTTTAGAAGAAAAGTCTTGCATTTCCACGTCTTCTGCTGGATAATAATTTTATTTAAAGACATACAGAGACTTTCAAGTGCTGCTCCTTTCAGGTAACTAGGCCAAATTTTTTATTCAGTCACATCAGTATAACTTCAGTTTACGGTAACTCCATTGACTTCATTAGAACAATTAAGCACCGCAACACTTTACTTAGTCATGCTGTGGACTCTCCATCACTGGAAACCATTAAGTCACAAACTTTTGGCTTGTTTACTTAATTTTTTTTTCTGAAAGAAGGAAAAAGGGGAAAAAATGCTCTAGTTGACATTAATAAGCCACCCAGCTTGCACTACACATATATCAGATTAGAGAGTTATGTTGCCTCCCTTTGACTTCATGATGTATGAATCATGGGTGTTGCTCACCTGGGAGATTCAGGAGCTCTAGGGTGTCATGGGATGGCACAGATAGCCTTACTCCCCTGCAAGCACCTTGGTGCAACACAGCTATCTCTGTGTTGGACCATTTTGATGGGAAGGGACATACATTCATCCCAGAGACGAACCCTTGTCAGGGACCTTTGAACTGACCTAGCTCTGGATGTCCTGGATTCAAATCTTTATCTCCATTGCTGTGAAAAGCCAGAGCATGCACCCACAGCTCATTTGTCACGACCAAAAACTCAGCATGCGAGTGTCTTCCTGTAAGTGTCTCAGCAATTAACCACCTACGTCACCTGGATTATCAGAGACCACGAGTTATTTGTTGATTTGTTGGTTTTGGCTTCTGTGCAGTAAAAATCATGTGTCACTGTCTGTGGAGGTGAGCAGGTCTAGAAAATGGTTCAGGAAAGGGTAATATATTTCCATAGCCCAATTAAAAATCAGGGACTGCTGCTAAAAAGGCTGTCTGAGGGAAGCCACAGAAACTACTCAAATTAGTAGCTGCTTTATCTGACCTAATTATAAGAGTGAAAGCAAGGAGAGGTGGGTTAACAGCTACATTTAATTTTTTATTGTATTTGCTTGACAGCCACCACAGTCATTTACTCCTGGGCAGGGTCATGCTGCCAGGGCAGAGGAGTGTGTTCATCCCACACCACAGTTATACCAGACCACAGCAAAGTAAAGAGATAACACACTAAATAGGGCAGGTTTTGAACCCACAGCCTGAGGTGAACACTTGTGGAAGGCCCCAAGACCCTCAACTTCTTCTTTTTAACTATAGAGAGAACAAAACAAGCAGGGGAGACTTTCCACAGGATTATAATTTCTTCTCATTTTATGCCTGATTCTGCATCCTTTCACAGCAGTAAAAACTCTTCCCAGCTTGGGTACATGGTGGTGACAACCTCAGGCCATGGACAGGACATAGGTGTGGTTCTCTTTCAGTCCCCCTGACCATTCCCACACACTGCAGAGACAAGCCATGGCTATAACCCTGGAGCTGCTGCCACAAGTGATCCTTTCCAGGACCAGCATGGTGCCCTGGAAGGAAGGGCTGATTTTCCTTCTGCAAAAGACTCTCACCCCACACCAGGCGTCACACAAAAACAGGCAGGGGCTGCATTCCCTCTGCCAGCTTCTCCCTTGCCGAGCTGCCTGCCCCCTCTGCCCACCACGCTGGCACATGCCCCTGGTGCTTTTTGCCAAGAAATTGTTTTAATGTTTGGGTTTTTGTTTGCCAAGCTTTAGCACAGGCTCACCTCCATATTTCTGTGCTGCTCCACCCTTTCTAGTCTTTTTAAATGCCATGCTCAACTCTCGCTTGTGTGAGGTATGTAGGAGTGCTCACCAAAGTGAGAACAGCAAAACCATGAAAAAAATAAAACAAACAAAAAATAAACCCACAAGAATTTCGCTCTTTTTTACCAGTTTAACACCATCTTCTTTCCTGAGCAATGGCTGGAGTGACCTTTTCTGCCTGGGAAGAACTGGGACAAGTAAAAAAAAATAATAATTAAATGTTATAAATAACGTCCAGCAACACCCCTGACACAACCACAGGTGGGACAGATTTTTCTCTGGGTCGCCTTCCCAGTTTGCCCTGTACTGTTACTGTATGACTCAGGAAAAGCTTTCTCTGCAAGCAGGGGTGCCACACTGCAGACTGCCCACCCAGTGTGCCCATTTCAGCTTACAGCAGACTCCAGTGTGGTAACTGAGGGAGATCTCTGTGCCCCAAACCTCTCCTTTCTCCCCTTCCACATTCTCTTTTCTCCTCCTCCTTTCAGCTACAAGGCAGTGGAAGGTAAAGACAGCTTCTCTTTCCCATCATGTCCAGGAGAGGAGGGATCAAGGTTTTTCCTTCCTCATTTCCACCTGGTGAGAGGAGGGAGAAGATCTGATTTACTGGTCTCAGTGCTTTTTTCTTGGCTGGGTGAGAGGGAAAACTGCAGCATTCACCCCTCAGCTCTAGTTGCTGGCCAGAGATGATGCTGATGGGTCTCAAGGCACTGGGTATCCTGGAGAAGAGCAGGGATGTGCCCCTTGGCCTCCTGACCGGGTAATAGCTCCAGGTTTGGCCTCTTTGGCCACGCCCAAGTCTGCTGCTCCTGCTTTGGCAACAGAAGGAAATGTGGGGATGGCTCCAAGAGGGATAAATAATCCCCCTCCTGCACTGCAGTATGGTGGAAATACTTCAGTGGTGATGATTAAATAGGTGAAACCTGTCTGCTTCCTACCTTGGTTTCTGATTAAACGCCCATTTGGAGGATGTGCTGCAGAAAAAGAGACAAAGAACAAGTTATTGCCAACGTCCATGGAGAATTGGGAATGAGCCTTGCATGGCCTCATTCAAACTCTAAATAATACTGCTGTCAAGACAGAAACCCGTTTCTTTTAAAATTATTGGAAATTTGGGGCACAAGGAGCTGCAGGAACTTCAACCCTGAGCCTGTGAGAGTGGAGCTGGGCATATTCAGGGATGAGGGGGCTGTGGGCCAAGCACCCCAACCAAGCCCACCTCCCTGGATATCTGATGCCAAACTGAAATGAGCCCCTTCAAAAGCCTGATCCCTCCCCTCTTATCCATCACTTTTCCGTGTTGAAAATGACCCACTGTGCAACACAGCACAGGCCAAGGCTTTGGAAAGCCATTCCCAGCCCCTTGGTTCATAAGCAAAATGTCAGAGTTGGGTGTTTGAGTTACAGTTTTGGACAGTCCTATTATCATCATGTTGCAGAAAAACTGCCTGGGGTGTCGGTTAGGTTCACATCAAACCCACAGATTTCACGGTACACACGTACCCAGGCACTCAGTGCAGCCTGGGAGGAGGCACATCCCCTCCAACATCTCTCCTCGTCAGATGCACAGCCACAGTCTCCTCCAGTGGGGACCAGCCTGCAGGGCGGCCCCAGCCTGACTTTCCAAAGAAGAGTACTGGCCTTGTCTTGCATGGGAATTGGTGCTGGAATCAGTAACATCAACAGCACAGCTCCTGTGGCAGCCAGCACACAGGGTCAGGCTCTGTGGCTCCTGTGAGGGAGGTATAATCAGCAGCCCTGCACTCTGGGCAAAGCAGAAGAGGCACAGCAGGAACCTAGGGGAACAGCCAAGCTTGTTTCACCAAACTCTAAAAATTATTACGCAGGGGAAGGAGATTCAGCTTCCTTTTTTACATTTGCAAACACCCATCAGATTAGGATCCTTTCTCTGTAGAGGAGGAGAATAGAAGCTGAGAAACTTAACAGTGGCTTTTAAAGTACCTGCAGAAGGCACTTACCAAGGAGCAGGACATGTTCCAGGCCTGGAAGAGAGGGAAGAGGACAGTTGACCACTGCAGAGCATCAGGAAGTCCCTCTCTCCCTGCTGTATCCTGGCAGGACCCGTGGAAGCCCCAGCAGCCACGGGGGTGCCTTGAGTGGCTTTAGGCAGCCTCCATCCCTCTCTGCCACTCTGTGAGTCCCATGGGCTGCAGTAACAGAGGAGCCAGTTTGACTGCAGCTCTGAATTCAGGCAAGCAACCTCTCACATGCCTGGCAGCTGCTCCTGATTTTGAATCCATCGGAAACTCGGATTTACACCCTCATGACACCGGCACAATCCCTGTCTGGATATCGCAGCTCACTATCGCTGCCAATCTGTTATAGCACTGCCACACTGAGGCCTGGATATCTTGTGACTGTCCTAAAACAACCTTTCTCAAAAAATAGAAATATTAAGTTGCTTTCAGGAGAGAGAGGGGGGAAAAGCAACTTCAAATAATTTCATTAGAACAATGTTTCCCAGGGTATTAAGCTCTGTGATAACAGGGCCTTTTGAGCAGATCACACTGATAGCAACACTTAAGAAATGTTCATTTTCAACTTAAAATTAGGCTAAAATTGAAAAATACCTTATATTTTATTTTCCACCTTTTCCTTGTTTTCCCATTTTTCTTCTTATAACTTGTGGGTTTTTAAATCCAGCTTTATAAAATAATTTTGCACCTGCTGCTACCATATGTAATATATATATAATGGAATAAGCCCTGGCCTAAGAGACTGGGAGGTTTTTAGAAGCAGCTGTTGGTGTGTGTCTCCAGTTCCATTCTTCCCACTGGAAAGCACTAAACAAATATCTCCTCACCAGATGGGCTTAGGGTGAGTTCAGAGCAAAGCCTTGAGAGGTTTAAAATGGCAACTTGCTTGAGCAATTCCCTTGATTTCAGGGGGTAATCACCGACCTGAGGAATAAGATCACAGCTCAGCCCTTAAATCTCAGTGACTGTTTTATTCACACCTTTTCCCTTATCCAATGTGACTGCTGTGGTGCTGAGCAACAGGATCCATTCTATTTTAAAAATTATCTCAGAAGATAAGATTATCCCATCTTTGAAAACTGCCCAGCTTTGCAGAGCATCCTGGGCAGCCCAGCAGCCCATCCCAGCCAGGAGCAAGCAGTGGCCAGAGTCCAGCCCTTGAGCAGGCAAAATTCCTTAGCCATTAAGAAAATAAGAATAATTCTCCAGTGAGGCCAAGGGTCAAGTGGGTGCTGTAGCATAGAGGGCAAGAAATCACAAGTGCCTCTTTGGGAATCCCCTGATCCCAGAATGACATCTCAGCTGTCCCCAGGGTGAGCTGAGAGGACACACCAAGGAAGGGGAGAGTTGTATCCCCATCCCTACCTGATCTGCACAATGCAAACGCCATGAGTGGCATCCCCTCAGATTTAGGTGGGCGAAAGCTTTCCCGCACAGAAGATGAGGCACTGCTGTCCCCACCACCTGGCTCCGAGGCGCTCTGCTCTCCCTCTCTGCCTCCCCACTTCCCCAATGAAATCTGAAACGCGGCTATTTCTGCCACCGCTGACAAACCCCGTCACCTCTGGCTCCCTCCCTGGCGGGTGACAGGGCGCAGCGCCGGGACCGCAATGAATCACCCAGCGCCCGGCGGCTCCCGCGCCTCCCACGCCGGGACACCGCAGCCCCAGCTGCAGGGAGAGGCGGGGGGGCTCATCGCATTTGGCTTTTATTGGGAAAATGGGGATAAAATGCCAGGCACTGCAAGGGAGGAGGGAGAAGGGAGGAGAGAGGAGAGCTGGCTGGCTCTCAGACACCCCTGGGACCGCTGTGCCGAAGAGGTAAAAGGTCAAGGGGAACTCCCTTGGGCTGGATGCTGTGTCCCAGTCTTTGCAGGATCACAGGTCACTGGACACTGCAAGTCCGCTTTTCGTATGGAAAGAAACCGAGTGAGTTTTGGATAGCACACAGCCAGCAGTTACACTTCTCCAGCACATGACTTGATCAACCATCCTCACACCCTTCCTGCCACCCAGGATGGCCCTTCTAGGTTTTTTTTCAGGCTTCCATCTCTTCTTTGAGTAAAATACAGAGCACTTTGTTGCACGAGTGCTCCTGCAGCTTGTCGCCAAGGGAATAAGGGCACCCCGATCTGAGCAAAGCATTGCCAGTTTCATCCAAGAGCTCTGCTCCCATTTCAGGGTGACACTCACTCTCCTCCCTCGAGGGAGCCAGCGCTCGCCACTTCCATCTTCCACAGGCAACACGTTCCAGAGCACAATCAAACCTATTGCGCAGCTTTAGAACAGTTTTTGCTTTAATCTACTGAAGGGAACAGCACGAGGATTTTTATATCTAATCCAATAAATCTACACTGACATCTTGTGGAGATCCTGAGACCAAAATGCCACAGCCAGTGGGGAGGGTGGGATTTACACCCTTGCCTGTCCCTGTCCTGCTGGACATCAGCACAAAGGCAGCTGGACTTTCCAAAGCAACTGCAGCTGTGCCTGCAGTGAAAACCAGATCCTGCAGCCTAAGAAGTCATTGTTCTCAGTCCACAAACATAATTTGAAGTGATCCTCACAAGCCCAACTAAACCAAGACTATTTACTCTTAAATCCTCACTGAAAGCAATTCTGTGGCCATTCTTACATAACTGCTGCTTCAGGCTTCTCAAAGCACAAGCTTCTGATGAGGACTTACTTTCATGCTGAAATTCTATTATCTCTGTAAGTGCTGAAAAAAAAATGGACCTAAGTAGCACCCAAGGACTCCTTTAATGCTCCTCTTCATCAAAAATATATGGGTTAAGCAAAAACTGCCTGCAGTGTGTGAACCTGTGCAAGATTTTCCTCCATATTCACCCCATTCATTTTAGCCCCTCTTGCCAAGTCCAAAGGGTTAAATTAAGCTACTGCCTACTTTCTTCCAATGCTTGGATAAGTGTTCAAGGAATACAAGCCTCCTGTTAGGCACAGCCCACAGTAATGCTGCTAGCAAGGGTTAACACCAAGAGCTGGAATCCCAGCACAGACAATCTCACAATCCAAGCATACAATTGTTCCTCCAGCTTTTTCTTACTACCATCTAGGGAGCAAATGCTCCATCCCCTCCAAGATGGCCAGAGACCGTCTGGAATTGCTGGGGTAGCACCAGACAAGTGGAAAATGGAGACTATTTGGTCACAACAGAAAGTGGAGGAAAAGACTTCTTCACAGTGTACCATCCAGGCTGGAGAAGCCATGACCACCGTTCACAATGCTAACAACAGCCACCAGTGTCTCCAGCAATGAACCCCTTAAGCCTTTGCCTGCAACTTCCCAGTAACTCAGCCATCTCCACTCAACAAGAAATCCTCCTTCTGCTATGCACCCATTGTAGTCGCCTCAGGGGAAGAACTCTCACCCCAAAATTGCACATGGACAATGTTCCCCACAATTATACCTCTGGGCCAGTCTGCTCCATCTTCTTGCTCTTCTCAGGGCAGTATCAACCCCAGCCCCCTGTCGAAGCCAGACAACTTTCCAGGGAGGCATGGCATTAGCAGCACATTACAAGACTTCATTCATAAAGACAGAAATGGAAGAGTGCAGAATGTAACAAATGCTACTTTACCTGGGACAGATGCTAATGCTGAGCACATTAAGTTATCATATAGTACCACCTAACCAGTTACAAGAGGGGGAAAACCAACCACCTTAAGCCCAAATGACTTCAGAGTGGGAATCACTAGCTGCAGCACTGGCTCCACTCTGAACAGCAGACAGCTTTTATCCTTTGTGATTCAAAAGAAATGGGGGCATTTTCATGCTTGAAAGTGACTAATCTGTAAGCAATGCTTGAAAATATAGCAAAGGCCACTACCCAGCAGATTTTTTGGGGATTCCCAAAACTCCCCACAAATAAGTCCTGCCACTTGGGCTCTCATAATTTGCTTTGAGCAGTCCCAGAAGCATCCATACATATGTGCAGCTAGGTCTGATTATTCAAATCCTGTTGCCTAGTATTAACTCTCAAATCTATATTTAAGCACCTAAGTAGGAATTACTACAGCTTTCCAAAGATCCTAAGCATCAAGAGCTCTTGTTAAGAGCTTACCCAAATACTGACCTCCTAATGAATCTGTTTAAACGATAACATTCACCTCGTTCCCACTGCGGTGAAATTCAGTACTTTCATGCACTCCTGAACCTCTTTCAGCAAGAGCCGAGCTTGTGAGTGTCCTGTCTTTCATATCAAAACACAGACTACAGGCAAATACACAAGAGGAGCTATTTCTAAAATCCTGCACTGACTTCAAAGTCCTCGTACCTTGTTTTAGAACAGGCTTGAAAACAGCAGGACTCAGGCTGTGCGCTACAGTTTGGTAAAAATTTGGGAAGAACGGTATTTTTAAAGCAAAACATTTCTGGGCATTGAACCAAAAATTAAAACTATCATAGTACCAAATGGAGATATTTTGATATAATTCTCACTCTCCCCACTCCAAAGCCAGGAAGCCTCTAAAAATTTCTGCAAAACTTGAATCTTGCTGTTCTTACAGTCAGAAAGTCAAAAAGTTGCTTTTCCTTTGCATAGCCTGAGCTTTTCCCTTTGCCAGAAGGGCAAACTCACACCCTGAAGATGAACAGAACATAGCAACAATATTCCAACTCATGGAAAAAGGCCAACTCTTCATTTTTCATTCTCTTTCGTGTATCTCTCACTTTAAACATCAATTTGCATACAAAGCCCGTGTTTTACCCTCAATCTATAACGAATTCTATATTCATCCTCCTTCCTGCTTGAGTTACAAGGAAATGTGAGAAACAGACAGGAGTGTATTTATAGGGCTAATAGTTGCTAACGTGGTTGGGGAGAACAAGGAAGAACACAATATGCAGGGCTGGAAATGCTCTGTAAATTTAAGCAGCAAGATGGGTCATTCAGAATCCTGAATTATGAGTGAGCAGTTCTGGATGAAAATTTAGCAAAAGATAACTGAAGTAAAATACATTGCAATAGTTCAATAGATAAGAAGGACCATACACATTTCATTGGAATAAAGGATTATCTAGAAAATAGGAAGCTGCTTCAGCAGCATCACAGGACTAGATAGAAAATGGCAGTGAACATCACAATCTGTAGGCAACAACTCTCCTTGTCAGGAATGTCCAGTCCTCTTTCTAGCCCTGCAGATGCAGGAGATAAGGTCTCAGCTCCAAGCCATCAAAAAACTACTCACTCTAGTGAAACAGCATTTTATGGATTATTTAACACTCACACCTTTTTTTAAGCAATACTGATGGGAAGTTAGTCAAAAGCTTCAGAATGGATGTATGGATGGCAGGAGAGACTTTAGAATCATAGAATGGCTTGGGTTGGAGGAGACCTTAGAGATTATCTAGTTCCATCCAATGCCTCTTCCATGGGCAGGGACATCTTTCACCAGAACAGGCTGCTCCAAACCCCACCCAGTCTAGGCCTTGAACACTTCCAGGGATGGGGCATCCACAGCCTCTCTGGGAAACCTGTGCCAGAGCCTCACCACTCTCAAGGCAAAGAATTTCTTCCTAACATCTAATGTCAACCATCCCTCCTACAGTTTAAAGCCATTGTTGGTGGTACCAGTCCCAACAGCAAACCTTAGGGAACATCACTCCCCTTGTAATTTTCTGTAACTCACCAGTGTTATGCTGTGCACGTATCTCAGGAATATAACAGCCTTTCACTGAGCACATGAACCAAAAAGCATACCATTCAAATCACTTTGTCATTACCAAAAACTTTAAAATGAACCAATAAATATAATTAGTGAAGGGGGGGAAGGATTAATACCATCTGAATACCAGTGTGGTTCATGAATTAGCAAAATGAAAGCATTGCAAGTTTTCCAGAACAGGAAAGACAATCCGACCTGTCAAGATACAGTCTAACTGTGAAGGGTAGGAAACGGAATTAGACTCAGGATTTTGTATTGTCGACAGACTAGTTTCAAATTTAAAAGACAGTAGTTCCAATAAACTAAACTTTAAATGCTCATTCTACAAAAGCAATACTCTTCAGTTCCTTCTTTTGCTGTCAAAAGTATCTACACACACACAGACACAGGTGTAAGAAAAGATGACCTTTCAGTTTATTGTTTCAAATACAACTTTCAGGCCACGTGATCACTATGCACTGACAGAATTTCCATCCACAAGAAATCATCCCCCTTGACAACAATTCTTCATTTCAAGGGTAAATACTTTCCCAAATCTCAGATCTCTTGAAGAAGTTCCTTCTTTTCCTCAAAATAATTCTGAAACCACTCAATATGTTCAACCTTCTGCTTGACACTGAGGTATGGGTTTTTTGAAAGCCCACAGATGACTAGTTCCATGAAGTGGCGGATAGGTCCTTCCTTGGGAAAGCTTTCAAGGTGTTTGTCCAGAAAAATATGTTCATGAAATTCAGCATCATCCTCCATCCCTAACAGAAAGACAAAGCAAAAAAAGACAAAGTTGTTATCATAGTATAATGGCAAGTTTAACAAAGTAAAAAATAATATAGTTTGAAAATAATCTTAAATTAGTAAAATTAATGGCTCTGCTCACATTTCTAAGAATATGTAATATTTAAATCTACTTTCTGGCTTGAAATCTTGATAAAAGCCTGATGCTGGGGTGCAAGTAGGAGGAATAATTATAACCATAAATCAATCTTCTTGTTGAAATTCAGTTTGTTCAAACCTTGAAAATTTTGATTCATCATTGGTACCACCTTTTAGATTGCAGGCACTTTCTTCATAAATTTTTAAAGAGAACACTGCCTAAATTCTGCAGAGGATTAAAGAATACAAACTAGTCTTGCACAAAAAAGGCAACCTCATAAAGTATCAAGTGCTGAACAGCAAACAAACAGGTGTCCATTCCAAGTCATGCTTTTAACATCCTACTGCTATCAAATGGGCACAGAAATTTGTTTTTCTGACATTTTCTGAATCTGTGAGTGCATGACGATGTAAAAGTATTATGTATCTCACCAGCTGCTTTTAAATCACGGCCATCACCAAAGATGATGTATTCAAAAGCTTCCAAAGGACATAGGACAAGGGATTATTGGAGATAGGGTAAACTTTTGTTCCTTGTGCTGTGGGTGTTTTTGCTGTTGTTCATACTATGATGGCAGAGATAAAGACTCAGAACACAAATTCCTACAAACAGAAAAAAGGCTACTTTTGCCATTCCTGATTCTAGAGGAGAAAAAAAAAAAAGGCAATCTGGAGTTTGTAATGAAAGATTTTTCTTCAGTTAGATATACATAAAAATTTTTATTTGATCCCGATTTGCTTGCACCCTTACATAAAATCTGTTATTAGAGAAAAAAATTGCACCACTTCGAGATGACAAAAATGAGAAGCTTATACCATACACGAGTATGGTATAAATGTTTTTCTAAGCTAGCTAGTTATGTTTTTCTATATTATTTGATAAAATTAAATTAGGAGTACTAAAACTGAGGTAATTAAGCCATATAAGTTCTAGGCTTCCCTCTTAGGTAGAGCTTTTACAGTTTCAGAAGAAATGATGCACATCTCTGGGATGGAGAAGTCACTCAAACTGTGTTTGTTAAGTTTGCATTTTTTCCTGCTTTGAACTTAAGCTACTGCAGTATCTGAAGGAGCTGAGAAATACCTATATTTTTCCTAGAAATCAGTGAGTGCATCAACCACAGTTGCACACCACATTTATCCCACTGTTCTTGAAAAAAGGAAGCACATTTCCTTTTTCAGATGCACCCTCCTTGCTCCTTTATGTTGCAAGTTCAAATAAAATAAAAAAAAAACAGGTAATGTCAGCTTCAGAAAATGTGGGTTCTTGGAAAACTATGTCCACGGACAGAAGCAGTGGTGATCCTTTCACTATGCCACCCATGCTGGCTTTCCCACACCAAGAGGAGGTAGTATCTTACTGTACCTGGATGCTACTGGTTGATTTTTCCAATTAACAACCTTTCCAGACTTCCATACTTTTGGTGGTCTCAAAAATCCAAGAGAACTAAACTAAACAAATTCACTATTGAAAGAATCCAAATAATGCTGATAGTAAAATTTGGCCTTCTGGATGCTCTTCTTCTGGGGACAGATACAGGGTATCTGGAGAGATTGTGTCTAATAAATAATTTCACCAATTTTCATCTTTAACCCAAAATAAGCAATTTAGAGTCTCACAAAGATGCAGGTCAGAAAGAAGTATTACATTACGTATTCTCCTCTCTTGTTTGTCAAAGACTACACGGTTTGGGGATGAAGTGTTAAGGCCAAATATTTCAGTTAGACCACGTATTTCAGTCCTCAAAAAAGTAAAGTGTGCATCACAGAAAAGACGACCACAACTGTCCAAAGCATCACAGGCTGAAGCCTCTGGTGGGAACAGATGAGATGAGATGACTCCTCTCACTCCCAGCAAGTCCTGACTCCTGCTGCAAGCCTGTCCCTCATCCACTCTTGCATAGTTCTCAAGAAATGTAATTTGAAAGCACATGCATGGCAGAAGGCTAAAGTAGAGAATCAAAACAACAAGACACCTACTCTCATATTCTATTTCCAACCCCCCACATGCTACAAAACAGAAAGTCTAGGAAATTTCTCCAGCTAAAACACTGATCCTTCCAAGACATGACCACCCTTGTCTTAAATATGTCAATCCAAACACAGATGTTCATCCCTTATAACGAGTGTTGATGACATGCTATAAAGATGACTGAGTATTCAGATGTAGTGAAAAAATGTGCCTGTCCATGGCAGAGGGTTTGGACTAAATGATCTTTAAAGGTCCCTTTCAACACAAAGTATTCTGTCCTTTTAGGATTTTTAGAATTACATCAATTGTGCTCTTCAGTAGGTCCCTAGAACAGACCCAGATTTGGTAAAGAAACCCCAACACAATGGTTGTGTAACTCTGCAAGATGATCCTTGGCAAGATGATCCAATACTTCTCTGCTGGGAACAGCAGCCCAGCTAACCAGCAACTAGAACAGGGCTTGGTGAACTTTTGCCTGCAGAAGCCATCAGAGGCACCTGAGAAATAAATTTTCTTAGACCTTCCTATCACTTGTGCAGTAACAATCTCTGGCCCCCCAAAAGCATTTGCTCCTTGGAATGAGGTGCCTAAGGCAAATTTGCAACTATAATCTGCTCTGTCCTTTTTAGCTTTTTAAGTCATTATGGCATAAATACACAGAAATAATAAATGAGGCACAAATAAATGTCTTTCCCAACTTTTTGCCATGGCAATCATGAAGCAGCATTAAAGCTACCTAGAATCAGGAGAGGCAAGCAGAAAGAAGGAGTGAGAACAGTGTTATGCAAGCTATTCTAATGGTTTGCTAAACTGGTAAAAATTAATCAGAGGCTGGAGAGATGGAGAGGAAAAAAAAGGTAATTTTCTGCCTAACAGTGACTTCAACTGCATTGGACAAGGGAAAGGGCATGCAGGTAAGAGCAAACAACAGGGCAGTAAGGTGTGTGGGGGGAGGACTGCTGCTGGCCACTGTAGCAAGCCAGTATGTCTAGCCACATCTTCAGATGTTCTCACCAAAATCATTTCAAAAATCATGACCTCGCCCTGGTGCCACAAAGCACAGCACAGTGCCTTGGTGAAGCACTCTAACGAGAACACCAGAGATGCTCTGGAGCCAAGAAAAAGAGTTATAAGAGGTTGTCTCTCTTTTTTTTGTATTTGGTTTAAAACTTTAAAGGCTTTCATAATGCTAGAAGTTGAGTATATGTGCTTCCTCAACAGAAAATTTAATTGCACTTACATTTTTAAAGCCACATGTTTTTGGCATAGAAAAATAATCACACATTTCTGGATACAGAACAAGCTGAAGTAATCTCCTCTTATTGAGGGAAATTGCTGTTATAAAACTGCAAAATTAACAGCAGAAAGGGGCATCGTTCTTTTGCAGAAAAACTGAACTCACAGCATGTTGATATATTTGGAGTGAGGTTCTCCAGCTTTTAACTGTGCTTTGAGACACCTGAGGTGACCAACAGCCTGTGGCTGGCAGTGTGATAGGACGGAACTTATTGACTTGGTATTTCAACCTGAGAGGTGACAGGTTTTGGAAGGCTCCACTGGAATTTTCCACATGACTAGTCTTTGTGGACAAATCAATAAAGATTCTTGTTGTAACTATATGTAAAGACTCTTTGTCCGCTGCCCGCCCCATCCCAGACAGCGCGGTTCCAGCCGCACGGCTGCAACAGGGAAACCATGGCCCGCCAAAGACACTTTGTCAACTGACGGCCCCAGACAGCAGGGTTCCAGCCACATTACAACAACACAAAAACCATTGGCCACCGTGGTTTTGAGCTTGCAAAAACATGACTAGGGTATACTTGGATTTTTACATGATGGAACAGATCAATTCTGGGAGCAGTGATTAAATTCTGTGAAGAAACTGCCAAATAAGATGAGAATAAACATTAAGAAACAATGAAGCACATTATTCAATTTGCAACTCAGTACAAGACAGATTTTCAAAGACTCCCAGCTTCAGATACTAACCTGTTTTGCTCTCAGTGACTGAATCATTACACAGCAGTTCTGTTTGATGTCTTTAAAGTCTTTTAAAAAAACCCAAAACCCACAGCTAAGCTCTCCCTGAAGTTATGAAGTCCCCTTTCCTATACTGCATACTTTGTGTAGTAGCTCTTCACTTCCTTAACATTCACTCTCTCTGCTGGCATAACTTCACACGGAGCTTTTTTTTTTTTTTTTATGGTAATAAAAGAAAATCCTGTGCACAAAGATGCCTAATTAACATAGATGCCCAGGGTGCGTGAATATTGTGACTGTTTATTCTTATGAAACAGACAGAACAAAGGGAGCAAACAACTGTTTAACACTTGGCCTGCCCAGATACAGAACTGGCAGATAGCTGGTTGGAATCTGGTGAGACACTTGGTCCAAAAGCCACACCAAAGAACAGAATCAGCATTATAAAACATGCACAGCAACTTCTAAGATTCCTCAGTTTCTGCTAGGAGCTTAATTTAAAGAAGTTGCAGAGTAAAAGGTATTATGTAAGAGACTTGAACAGCCTTTTGGTGTTAAACACATCATGGGGAGAGAGAGGGAGTCCTCTCCTTCTGGCAGCAGCCAGTCCTCAGATCAGCCAAACCACCCGTAAGACTTTACCTGAAGAGTGCCAGAATGAGTTCACCTGAAGCATCTCTGATCTGGGACAGTTGGGAAGTTATATTTGTTTACTATCAAAAGCATGACTCACAGCTGAAACACGATGTTAAAACAGTCAAAGGTCAAACATGCTCTAATTTTCAGAAAAGATAAAGTGAGACAGAAAATAAAAGCTCACTGTGCACATACCAACTTCATTGTCAATTGGGAACTCCCACAGTATTCCTTCTTTTGTCCACTGGATCATCTCCTCAAAACCATTTCGGGGAGGCTGTGCAGTTACTGCTGCAACTTCCTTTGCAAACTCCAGATCCCAAATTGTTGGTGAAGATACTAAAAAAGAAATTTTGTAAAGATCTGTCAGCAACCAAAGACTTCTCACTAGCTAAGACAAAGTCCTTTAACCTCAATCTTTACAGAGACTAATACTTTCAGCTGTGCACATTTTTCTACCTTAGATACAGCATCACCTTCCTCAAATGAGAATTCTCTGTTGACATGAAAGTTCATTAAGTTCTCAAATGTCTGATGAAAAGCTATTCGGAATTCCTAGGAGAATATTTATTTTTATGTCTTTCACATAAAGCAGCAATTTAATTTTTCCATAATCTTTCTTCAGTTTTGTCTTTCAAAATATGTGGATACAACAAATTCTGAACTTGACTGGTGCACTGTGCTAAAGGAACCTTACTTCTACAGGAGTTTTTAGGTTCTTCACAACTACGTTCTCCTTCAGGGAAACAACTCAAATCTACAAGGGATGGCAATTCCTTCCCCAGTGCTCTCAAGTGTCCCAGTTTTGGTCTCTTGGGCTGAGAAACCATGATTTCTGACTCTTTCCACAAAGCTAAACAGTTCCTTTAGGGATGTATCTTTCCTGATGCTTTTTTTTTTTTTTCTTTTTTAAAATCAAAGTGCGCTCATATTGCAGCAGATACTGTTCTTAAGGAGTTCCTGTCCCTCCACCCAGGAGAACTGGTCACGAGCCCAGACTGAACCGCTTCGCTGAACTGAAGGGAACAAGTTGTTACCACAGGACAGGGAGGGACCTCTGGGAGTGCCCTGGGCTGCTGTCGAATGCTGGCCTAAGCTGCATTCCCCTTTGTTTTCCTGCCTCCCTCTGCTATCAATTCATCCTAAGAACACAGATCTTCATCTGAATTCAAATGTTACAGTCCACTTGGAGTGGATCATAGCCAATAACCTATTATTCTACTACTCCTGAGTATAAGTTCTTGAGACCAAGATATAATTTTGTCTTTGGCTCAGTGGCTTACAACTCAACTGAATTAAAAAAAAAGAATAATTTCCTCCTGCCTTCTTTAAGGCAAGACACAATGAAAGGGCAAACAGTATTTCTACATACAGAAGAGTGTTTTCGGGGTTTTTTTTTTTGGGTTAAATCAGAAAATAATTATTCAAATTATTCCTTTAGAGGAAATTTCCAGAACTATATTACCAGGGTGACTACTTTGATTTGAGGGCTGGAGGCAGGAATAAAATACAGCTATAAGACAACATGAGAAACCATACCAGAATGAAATTATTGTCCACATCATAAAGAAACTAATAAATCCTCTAATAGAGGAAAGCAGAACCTCATTTGTCAAGCTTGCAGTAGAGCTGATAAAGATTATAATTTCCCTTCATGAAACAGAAAATAATACTGACATTTTACATTAACAGTTATGGAAGAGTATTTCCAGGATGGCAATTGCCTTCCCAGTTAACATTCAAGTTTTCAAAGTCAATACTCAATTCTTAAAACAAAACTTGCTTTTCTGTTACATATAAACAAAATTTAACCCATTATCTCCTTTAATATGAACCAAGACACTGAAAACCAGTGAATCAAGGTATCAAGTATCACACTGGTATTTCCCGAGATTAACGCCCAAAAAATGGTTTGTCATCAGGCTTAGTCAGTAAGGCAAGTGATCAGCTTCCTGGTCTAGAATATGCTCTAGATTTCCTCAAGGCTACCTGGAATCAAACAAGGAAATACCACACAAAAAGCTGAAAGAAGCTAATTTCTTAACATCTAATTACAAATACAATGAAGTCCACTTGCTCTCTTGAACAATTTGTACACATTCCAATTTTGTGTTTAAAAACAAAAGTGCATCTCAGCTTTTACCTGGGGTGACTGCTATAAGCCCTTGTGTCTGCGTTCTGTTCATGCAAAAAAGAAATCCTATATTCTCACCATTTTACCTGAGTAAATCTGATTCAACTCAAAATCCATTCTCTTGAACACTGCTTTTGTTAAGACAGCTATAAACAAACACTACATCATTCATTATGGTTTTTACACATAAAATGGACTGATTTTAAGCACATTGGCAGTCTTAAAAACAACAACAAACCGAATCCCATTCTAATCAACAACTTTCATAGAGGTGGCTGTATTCAGAAAGTTCACAGCTGCTTGAAAATATGCAAATGGCGCTATTTGACATTTTACTAAAAAAATTAAGTAATCAAATCGATATCTCCCTGCAGTTTCAAGTGTAAAAAAAAAAGAAAAAAAAAACTACTCAGCTAGAATCTGGCAAAAACTTACAGTTCTACTTTTGAAACAGAAACAAATACTCATAATTTTATAAGATTTTAGAGAGGAGTACTATTTCTTCTGCTGCTGCTAGCTTTACATAAAGTTCTAAGTCACTACACTGGGATAAAGTCTGTCTTTGAAAAGGGCCTCACAATAGCTGAGGGAAAACAGCATATTAAAGATCAATGCTAACAATGCAGTCTCACTGTTTACAAAGAAAAGTGAGGGGCAGAGTTCTTTACATGACTTGGCCACATTCTCTTGGCCAAACCCAGCCTGTACTAAAGCCAAGTCTTAATGAGTGACAGGGATCCCTGTTAGGCAGCATTAAGACTGTTCCCACAGAGCTGTGCCATTCAGTGACTATGAAGGTGGGTCACACCTGTTTTGACTTTAGTTTTGGTATCCTTCATCTCACATGAGTTTTGGCATGTATATTTAGTGGATAAGGAATTGGTTGAGTGGTCACATCCAGATGGTCCAGGGCTCATGGACCATTTCAAGGCTCTGTCCAGACTATGCATTCAATGGTCAAGAGCTCAATGTCTGGACAGAGATCAGTGACAAAGCAGAGCTGCTCAGGAATCCATTTTAGACCAATATTGTTCAGCGTCTTCATCAACACCACAGACAGCGGGGCTGAGTGCACCCTCAGCACATTTGCAGGTGACACCAAGCTGAGTGGTGCAATGACACATGTGAAGGTCAGGATGCCATCCAGAGGGACCTGGACAAACTCAAGGAAGTGGCCTCATGGGAACCTCACGAGGTTCAACAAGGCCAAGTGCAAGGTGCTGCACCTGGCTTGGGGCAACCTCCAGTATCTACACAGGCTGGGGGATGAATGGACAGAAGGATTCAGGGATACTGGTGGATAAAAAGCTGGACATGAGCCAGCAATGTGCATTCACAGCCCAGAAAGCCAACTAGAATCATAAAATGAAGCTTGACCTACAGGCTGAGAGAGGAGATTCTTTCCTTCTGCCCTCATGAGACCCCACCTGGAATGCTGCAAACAGCTCTGGGGTCCTCAGCACAGGAGGGACATGGACCTCTTGGAGCATGTCCAGAGGAAGGCCATGAAGATGATAAGAGGGAGCATCGCCCCTAAGAGAGAGCTGGGGTTGTTCCTCGTGGAGAACAGAAGGCTCCAGGCTGACTTTATTCAATCTTTACAACACTTAAGGAGAGCTTGTAAGAAAGATGAAGACAGAATTTTTTGTAAGGCCCACTGCAAGAGGACAAGTGGTTTCAAAACAGAAGAGGGCAGATTCAGACTAGACAAAAGGAATAATTTTTTTTCAAATGAGGGTAGCAACATACTGGAACAGGTTGCCCAGAGGAGTGGTAGATGCCCCATCTCTGTAAACATTCAAGGTCAGGTTGGGTGGGGCTCTGAGCAACCTGATGATCTAGTGGAAGAGGTAGCTGTTCACTGTAGGGGGAGGTTGGAACCAGATTACCTCTAAAGATCCCTTCCAACCCAAACTTTCTATGATTCTAAATATATATGAAGAACTTCACAATAGGTGACGAAAGGTGTTGTTTGTCAGCTGCCAAGGGGATCTTTCCAGGTCCATCTGGAACACCAGCCAAGTAGTCTTGGGTTCCTACTACCCTGCTTATGCTTAGCCACCAGCAGAGCATGCTTATTTCCTTGGGCTCACAGCCTCACGTTTCCTTGCAACTTGACCAAATAAGCTGGAGCCAACACACCCATCCTCCAGACTGGCTTTACACTCACAGCAATAAGACTGACCTTTGTCACCAAAAGGCAGTTATACCCTTCACGTTCACTAACAGAGTGCCCTGATTAGCACAGAAAACATTTCATTACACTACAAGGAAGGTTCACTCAGTAAAAATCAGAGCTACATCAAAGCAGTCATTTCTTTTATCAGGCTGAATGCAGAAAGTGAGCAGGTCATGTCTCCTCACAAAAACAAATCTCTTGATATTCTAAAAATGCAGAACTTAGCCTCACTGCATTTTTCATTACTGAATTTCCACTAACCTGTTTTCAGTGCGTGCTCTGGTTCTGTAGAAGCCTTAGTGAATATATTAAGCCTCTTTCCTACTTTGAGACTTCTATAAACAAAAAAAGAAAACCGATATTTAGTATTTCACAACACCTTACAACATTGCCAGATAACAAATTAAAAAGCACAAAATATTTTCATGAACTAACAGATCTCTGGAGACAAAAAAAAAAAAAATAAAATAGTGACTCTCACTAAATCTTCAGGCTTCTAATCAGAGTGTTTATGGCTTAACTATTTGTCTGCAACAGAGCTTCTCAAAACATTTCCATGTGAAAGAATGAGCATAAATCAAGCACTATATTTGCAGTCAATTTTAAATGGAATATTTAGGAATCTGAACAAAGGTAAACAGTATCAAACCACAGTACTTAAGTGATTTTACAAAGTTGCGACTATCTGAAGACTTGGATTTTTTTCCCTGTAAAAAAAAATATTGCACAACTCAGGAATAGAAAAGGCAACAGCTAAATCAAATAATTCCTGCTTTATGACATAAATAGCCCTTTTGGATGATTACACAGCCATCTTCTCTGCCATACGGCAAAGAGTCAGAGTATATCCATATAATATATTTTCAATAGCATCACTCTGATACTCACTCTCCTGAATATAAGAATATTTCACTCTGACCATCTATTTTCAATCACATTTATTATTACTGTAAGCTTATACTACAAAAAACAACAACAAAAAAAAAAAATTCCAAGAGTTCAACAAGTAATCAAATTCTTATAAATAAAACAAAAAAAAAAAAAAAAAACCAATGTCTTTAGAATCAACTATGTTTTTAATCATATTATCTTCCAGGTTTCCACTGAAATTGTAACAGTTCCTTCATTTTGTTATTACATATCCACTGTTACCCAATCAAGATTTACCCTTTCTGACCTCAAGATTCTACCCTTCTGGATTTACTGGAGATTTCTAATGGCCTCAACTACTTCTGCAAACCTGCTCTTGTCATATTACTTTTCAGTGATGAAACTACCCTGGATCTATTTCAGCACAGAACAATCTAGTTACAGAGCCTTAAAAGAATGTTGATTCAGGATTATATTTTCCTATCTGTGTGTAACTCCCAATGACATTGGCCAAAGATACATGCATGTCTTGGAGGACCATTTATTTTAAAACTACAAGTTTGAATTACTATAAAGCAACATCATTCATTTCATTGCAATGTACTAACTAATGACTTAAATCTATGCATTCTTCTTAACCCATTCTTTCCCTACTATCAGTTGATAAGCAAATCATTAGATTTTTCAGGTATGCAGGGGAGACTTAGGCCTGAAACCGGAGACAGTTTACTCATTACGTGGATTTTAAAATCTATTTTAACGTGCTGTTTCTAAAGTTCTATACCAAGCACAGTTTTACCACACACAGAATACTGTACACCTACTCACCCATGAATTCATGCTTTTCTTTTTCTTTGTTACCCAAATTCTGTCTTCACCATGATCTATCTAAACACAAATGATTCCCTCAACTTTCAGGCCCTACCTCCCAAAAACAGGGATTAATTTGCAAAGTAAACTAATTACAAGAGAAGTTAATCTTACTAAAAACTGCTAAAGAATTCATTCATTGAGAAGGAATGCAACCATGAGCTGTCATGGGAAAATCCAAAGACTATAGGCAAGAAAAGCACAGCTTACAGGAGTAAACCAAAAATGTAACAGCATTCCTTAATTCACTAAAAATAGAGTGGCCACATAATACAGCAGCAAAATAAACTTAAGGAATACCCTGAAATCACATGTAAATTATAAAGTTAATTTCACAGACAATTATAACATCACAGATAATAAAGAAATTGATTACAGAATGAGGTGATAATAAACAAACAAACAAACTTTAATATCTCTTTGAAATCCCAACAGAATGGATGAAACTTTTCTAAACACAGAATATTATCAAGTCTTGTAGAGGAGGAAAGCAAGTTTTCAAAACCTCCATTTCCAAAGAAGTTAAGAAAGTGACATAAAATTATATTATGCAGAAGTGAAAATAATTTAAACTAGTTAAAACAAGCACAATTACATTTCAGCACCAAGTATGTTTAATTATCCAAAATGCAATATTAAAAAATGCACATTATTGTTAGCTGGTCGCCATTTATGACCTTGTTCTCACAATTTATTTCAATACTAACAGTACTTTTCTTGAAAAATATTTAAATAATTGCTTTAAGCTCTGAAGTACTACAATATTAATATGTACAAGTAAATTTAAAATATTATCCACTAGTAACTGCATGCTCCTTGTATTGGAAGTGAACACAGCAAAAATACCTTCTGGAGTCCATAGACTGAGCCGATGATCTTTCACGCCTTATTCTTTGACCATCCTCATCCAACTGCAAGGAAATGCGCCCGGATATCCTCACACCCCTCTGGGCTGGGGACTGCCTCTTAATTGTCATTTCTGAAATAACGTTGCTGAAATGAAAAACATGAAACATAAAAACTCAACAGATTGACAAAGCAAGGAAGCTTGTCATATGTATTAACTAGAAACTATTCTCAATTGGTTTCATAAGCTTCTATGAGACAGAATTATGCATTCCTCAGAAAATACACCCGTCTTTAACCCACCAAACATTCAAGGCTGTTGTTTTAAACCATTTGTTACATTCTGCATATGAAAAGTGCTACTTCAGCCTATAAAATCTACAATTAATGCTTTAAATTACTTAGTTTTCAACTAAAAAAAGCCATATATCTGTACACCAATATTCACAGATTGACTAGGCATATTTTGCTTAAGCAACTGGGCAATTTCTCTGGATATAAGGAGTAGGTTGAAATAGGGAGGTAAAAATCACCATTTTTTTGGACAGGAACCAACAGTGCCTAAGGACAAAGCTGTGCTGCTGCAGACCAAAAGGAAGTTTGCCTTCACACATCAGCTGACATGGGCCAATCATGCCACCCTAATAAGTAGGTCACCTTTCCTGATCCACTGCAATCTGTTGCATTGCATAATCATATTACAGCATTAACAGACCACATCTTCCTTCATCGTTCTGAAGTGAAAATCATACATGAAGAGCAAATGCTCTGATCTCCTCCAGCACCGTGAGCAGCTCATTCTGATCACAAAGGGCAAATCACAGCCCCTTTCTGGCCCTGCCCCTGAGCTCCCTTCACTGGCAACTCCAGTGGCTGGGAAAGGCCAGGCTGCGAACTCTTCCTCACAGCCTCCTCTCCACCCAACCACTTCCAGTCACACACAGTCATCCCAAATTGCAGAGTTCAAGTTTTAAGACATAAATATGGTCTCAAAAAATAAAAAATAGGCCAAGTCACAAATATTGCATTATCCATTTTATGAAAATCTGAATGAAATTCAAACTATGCCTTTGGCAGCTTAAGTCAAAAGAGATTTTAACTGACAAGAAAGAAATACTTCTGGAAAATTGTAAAAGCTAATTGCCACAGAAACACAGCATGATTTCTCTTCAGTCTTAGATGTGGTTTCAAATGGCAGAACAAGAATAGCACAGCTCTTCCAGTACCTACTCTGAAATAAAGGCATCTGAAAACAAGTTTGAAATAATTCAATTTTAAATAAAAAGCAATCTCAGATTAGCTGCATATCTCACATTAGAAATTACTCTGTGAAGTGGCTACCGGCATTAGTGAGCTGGTGCTGAGCCAGAGGCTTGACACACTTATGAGGGTCAAAGGGACATAATTCCTAAGGTCAGCCACACATAGCCCAGCCCAACAGCTTGACTCAGCTGTGACCTAAAAGACTGGTATGATCCCGTGCTTCAGGGGACTTAGGATTGCTCAGAGAAGCTCCCTTCCCTGACTTACTTGCGGTTTTGCTCTGTAGATGTGGAAAGACTACATTACTGAGCTATCAGAGCACACAGTCAGTGGTATCAGTGCCTTGCTAGGAAATCCTAATGTCACCCCACCATTGGTATATGAACATTTCTGGCAGCAACATTCATCACTCCATCAAGAAAAGTGCACCTGTACTAACAAAAGTAGAACTACAAAGACTTTTTTAACGCCTTTTGAAACAAAACAAAACAAAAAAATTGGTTTAAAAAGTCACACTCCAACCTCAGTGTACCCACAGTAGTTAGATATTATATATTACCTCATGTTCCAACACAACATTAAAAACCAAAGTTACTACATACACCTTCAGAGATAGGAAGTGGTAGGACTTTTGTAACAACCACAGACTCTCTCTTTACTGATTATCAGCCAATAATTATAGTATTTAAAACAGAGACCCAAGGAGCTTTGGATTTATTCCTGCCAAAGCTCTGAATTACTTTTCCTGTTCACCCAAAACAGGAGCTGAAATCGTAGGGCAGCAGATTTCATTCTGGTGCAGTGCTGTTGTGATTTCCATTGAGTGAGACTTCAGCTCGCACTGAGGAAAATAAATTCCTGTATCGTTATTATTTTCCCCTCCCAGTGAATGCCCTGTCTCTGTGCTTTCTACATGGTGATGAGATGACTGCATGCAACAGTGACCTCTGGAGGTCTTGCCAAAATCCTGGTAAAAATAAATTGTACAGATCTGGACAATATATAACTCACAATATATTATAAATCAATTGGCAGTATTCAGTTTTTTGTAGTTCAGCACTATGGGGCCCTACTGCTTGTGAAAGTATCTTGCTTTTAAATATTGTAAATAACTGAGGAATACATATTGGCTTTTAAAATGTGTCAGTACATTGAAAGCAAAACCTTTACAGAAAAAAAAAAAGAAAGTTAAATTGCATGTATTCTCTTACTGCCAAATAAAACTCAACATAAAATAATCATGCACGAACAAAAGTGATTGCTTTCTAATATATTAAAAACATCTTCATGCATTGTGTGGATTGAGGTATCATGGAGCATAAATCACACAAAATCAAATCTGACCACTGCTGGGCTTTGTAAAATCAACATTTTTAAACACTAGTCAGAAATCTGAAAGTACTGCATTTATCTCAAAGAACTAAGAGGTCAGTACTAACTCTAAAAGGCTAGTATAACCGAGTTATTTGTCATGAAACTAAGCATAAATTGTTGGTTCTTCTTAAAAATTCACCCATTGATAAAGAGTTTCTGTTACCTAACTCTTAAGGAAGAAAACTAAAACTTTTCAGCAAATGGCGGCAGGAGGAGGAGTGTATTTGCTGGGAGAAACAAGCTAGGTCACAAAGCTGCCTCAGGGAATAGAACTTGCCAACTCAGAGCACAGCAAGCCAGCCATGACATTCTAAAAAGGCTGGTTCTGGTTGAAGAAAATACATTTTTCTAACGATACTGCTTCATCCACAAGCACATTGTAAAATATTGTAACATCACATCTTAACCCACCAATCAAAAATATAGAGGCACCATATAGCTGCAGGTTTTAAATTTCTGAACAACTTAAACTTCTTTCAGGAGAATAAAAACATTTCTGCTTTGACAACGACTTCCTTAGTCACCGTCTTTCTTCCACTGTAGCCAGAGCTGGGTCAGTGCTTGAGGGAAAGTGCCACAGGCAATGAGAGAGAGCCTGTGATGGCAACAGGCAGAGAAACCACATCTAAACAAGAGCACCCAGCAAAGAAGGGACACTGGCACATTCCAGGTTGGGCACTGCATGTGTAGGCACACTCAGTATCTCTGTGGTCCTCCAACATCTTGGGTACCCAAGGAGGTTTGAATTACAACTAATGTGGTCACCCACAGCCCACACCACTATTAACACATCCATGTACTCTGCTCTTCTAAAGAGCCCAGTGACAGAGAGGGAACAAGCTCCCTGGTAATTAACAGTTTAATGAACATATGCTCTATATAAACAGTCCTTACATCTGAAGAAAAGATATTTTGCTTAACTTTGCTATTCACGGAGCATTGTACACCCCAGTCTGTGCAATCATCTAACTCAACCTGTTTGCAAGCATCTGTCTCTTTCTGAAAATAAATTTCCACTCAGGCAGACAACAGCCACAGACACCACTAGCTATGTTTGCAGAACACTGATAATCATTCCAACAGATCCTTTACTGATACCTACAAGTAGAAATACATGTAATCTAAAAGTGATAATAGATGGGTCAAGCTTAGGTTCTCGGCTGGGACAAATCATTTTCACAGAATAAAACTAAGATAAGCAGCCTGCAGTTCGCACTGCAAACAGGCATAAAGAAAGATTTCACACCCATATTTTGGTAAAGATCCATTTTTCTGTTTGGTTCAGCATTTCACCTGGATTTAATGCCTTATTTTCTGAGTAGTTATTTGAATCCTAGCTGAAAAAAAAAATAGAAAAAAAATTTGTCTTTAACCATCATCCAAAAGAGCTGTATGAACAACTGTTTGAGTTTCCAAACAAATGTTTCTCATCTGTTTGAAAGCCACACTGGAAACAGAGTTAAGCCAAGAGATGAGTTTCATGCGTTGACTGGAAAGTTTTGAAAGGAAGGGTGGGGCTATAAACAGAGCTGCTCTAGTTCAGTTCTGCAGAGCTGTCATGAAAATTCACCAGTCCAGACAGAACGTCTGAAATGTCTACAAATCCATCCATTGTGTGAGAATTTTGGAAGCTTGTGGCAAAAAAAACCCCTCCAAACTGAAAGAAAGAGCTGTTATTTTGCTAGCTTGTCCAAGAAAGCAATGATCCTGGGCATGAAAGCCATTCTGTTTCTGCAAAACCACTTTAGAAAGATGATGGCAAAATTTAGAGAGTTTGGTATAACCAGATCAATAATGTTACTAATATTCATTAATCCTAAGGATAAACTGTCCAAAGGTATCTTTTAATGCCACCTTTCCAACACAGAAGGCAGTCACCTTCAGGATGACATTGAAAATCAGAATTTCTAACATAATTGAGAAAAATAATCAGTACACAGACCGTATGTTAATAGTTCTCCCCTTCTTCTGTTTATCTGTGGTTTCTTCATGTTTTCTTAGTTGTGCAAGGAGCTCTGATTCTGTCTGCTTCTTGTCGCGTGGAAGGGAAGATGCAACTGCAGAAGCAGCCTTCACCAGTTCTGGATTTAAAGGCTTGCCTCTGTAAACAGACACACAACAGATACAGAAACAAACAAAAAAAATTAATATATTTAAATAGTCATTTCTGTACTGCCATTTTATATCTTAATAACTCAGAAGCTAGTCAGGTATTTTCCCAAATGGGGGTGGCCAGTGGGACAGGCGGGTTTGCCCTATACAGCCCTAATTATCAAATGCTGAAGGACCCTGACAAGCCCTCGTTCCCCAGCCTGGGGAAATGGCAGCCCCTTGGACATCCAGCTTGGACACCACTGGCAGCACAGGCCTGTGGGTGATAAATAGCATGTAACACACTGTGGACAGGAGCAGCTACAAAGGCTTGGCAATCATGATGCCATTCTTAATTTTTTTTTCTTTTTCCTCAGTTTCGCTCTATTTTATCTGAACAGTATTTCCCCTCTCCTATTAAAATGTGGTGCTAATTAAAATTAGCACCACAGACAGGTGCTAATGCTACCTTTCCACAATCTCTGTAGAAATGCCTTTCCACAATACCTATAGAAAAAGGCAGCATATGGTTGACAGCATACAGCACCTTTTGCCCAGATTCTCCCCTGTGATTTACTCCAGTCTACAACTGTGCACCACAGTCCCTTACAGGATTCTTTTCCACTGCTAGAAATGGTTTATTTTGTCCTAAATTATGAAAAAGAAAGTTGAAGTAAGGATAAAACAGGCTAAAAAAAGTTTGCTTTTACTTTACCGTTCTGTAATTCCCTGAGGCACAGAACCTTCACTGTCTGGGCCTTCCAGCTTGTTCATGGCTTGCTTCTTGTTCTCACTGGCTTTTAATTGTTGGAGTTTCTTCCTGTAGCTCACTTCCACTTTCATACCACCAATAACATCTAACAGCTTCTGCTTTGGTGTTTCTGCTCCATCCTCCTGCCTCTTTGCTGCCCCTTCAGGTGAGCTGTCTTTGGAAGCAGCAGATTTATCCTTCTCTTTGGAAAGCACACTACTGGTGCTGAAGAGCTCCTGTTTGCTGGATGACATACAAAGCCAGGAAACAGAAGTTAAAAACAGAGTTCAAGGCTGAATTTTGAAACCTACCAAAACCCCCAAAACAACAGTTACAACTGCCCAGGCCCAACTGAGTGCAGCCTGAGCATGTTTAGTACATGTCAAACATGTACCTTTTAACTTTTGAGAAGGGCTGGGACACCATTTCAAACTCTTGATTAATCATGGTTTCTTCATCACAAATACAAAGTAAACAACTTTACACACCATTTATTTGTGGAGAAAGTAATACAAGAACTTAGAACTTTTAAAGTACTTCTGCATTAGGTAGCAGAGAGAGTTTGAATTTACTGGTACCTGATACTGAAATTCATTGGTACTATAGAAAACCACTGAAACTCTTAATATGAGTCAATAAAGAGATTGCTCCCAGCCATCTGAAAGAAGACTGTACACACACACACACACACACACACACACACACTTAACTTCACATGTTTTCACACTTGTGGCACCACAATGGATCACATTCCCCTACTCTGGAACATGGACTCTGCTGCAAGTTAACCCAGTAACAAACAGGGAAGCTCTGTGGGTTACAGCTCCTCTGCTTAGTGCAGCACATCACTGCAAAGAAGCTGAAACTAACACAGTGCAGCTGAGGATGTGATGCCAGGGACGGTAAGGAGCTGCTCAGGAGATTCTGCAGCACAGGCACAGCTGCATTTTCTAGGATAACTACTGTAAAATTCAAAGAGCTGTTCTCTATAACATTCTAAAATGCAGTGTTTACACCTTTATGTTCACACCTATTTACTTTAAATCACCCTCAAGTTATAGAAATAAAAAAAATAAATATTTGATTTAAAAAAAAAAAGCAACCAAAAAACAACAACAACAAAAAAAAACAACTTCAATAGATCTTAAAACACTTCCACAAATCTCAAGGAATTGTGTCATACCTCTCCTGCTCACACACATCTCTCCTCGGCTAAAAAAAGGAAACTCTGCCAGTTTCAGCAGGCACTGCATCACACTTTGGTCACTCTGCACTTGATAAATTGTCAGCATTAAACCCTAAATTTCAATGCTAAGAAGCAACAGGAAAATTTAAGGAAAGCTTCAGAACCTCATTACTGGGAAGATGGTAGGAGCCTGGCTGTTTTACACTGCACTGTTCTCCACAGATCCCTGACAATTAATTCAGGCTGCATGCTCCTTAAAACCACATAACCACGCAGAAATCACAGAATCATAGAATGTTAAAGGGTTGGAAGGGACCTTAAAGATCACCTGGCTCTAACATTCCCTGCCATAGGCAAGGAAACCTCCCACTAGACTGGGCCACTCAAGGCCTTGAACACTGCCAGGGCTGAGACACCTCACAACCTTCAAACAAACGCATTTCTTTGTAATATCAAGCCTAAATTTCCCTTTTCCGTTCATACCCCTTACTCCTGATGTCATTTGTACCCATATTCCTGACGAAGAGTCTCTCTCCAGCTTCCCTGTGAGCCCCCTACAGAAGCTGGAAGGTTGCTATGAGGTCTCCATACAACCTTCTCTTCTCCAGGCTGAACAGCTCCAGCCTTCTCAGCCCGATCTTTGCCTACAATATCAGAAAAGCAAGGCTGAAAGCCCCAAGCACTTAAAGCCGGCAGCACACTGCAGTTTGATCCCTGTATTCCATCTAGTTTGCCTTCTGCTGGGGAGCCTGGCCCCGGAGAGCAAACACAGCTCCAAAGAGCCCGAGCTGTTTGCACACCACAGCATCGGTGCTCCTTCAAACATACCGAGGAGATTTGAAATAAAAAAATAACTCAGGCACAACTGAGCTGTCATTAAGCTAGCTTAAAATCTTTTAGCAAAAACGAAAAAGAGCTCCCAAACACTGCTCTTAGTGCCTCCTTTGGGCAGGTACACCAGTGCCCAACAGGCCGCGCCGCTCCGCTGACAGAGGGTGCAAAAATACGGTCCGGTCACACATGGGCATCATTCACACCGCCCCAGGATGGGAAGGACGGCAAGGAAAGCAATACGAGAAACACAGCCCACGCCACTCCCCTCTACCCGACTCCATTCCCCTCTGCCCTCCGGTGTCACCGCCGCCCAGCCCCGCTAGGCCGGGTGAGCCCCGTCCCCCTGAAGGCCGCGCCTCGGCTCACGGTAATGCCGGGCCGGCGCCGGCCCCGTCGGCCAGGTGAGGGTGCAGGGGAGGCCGGTACCTGCGGGCATTGCTGCGGGCCGTGCCGAGCAGCCACCGCGCCGCCAGGCCGCCGCCGCCCCGCACGCCGCCCCACATCGCGGCCCGCGCTCCCCGGCGCCGCCGGCCGGCAACACGGGCCGCGCACGGGGGTTCCGCGCAGCACCGTTCCGCCCGGCCCCGCCCGCAGCCGCCCCCGGGCAAGGCCACCCCGGACGGGGCGGGCCCGGGGAAAGACACCCCGGACGGGGCGGGCCCTGGAAGCTTGGCTGCTCGGCGCCAGGAGTTGGGGTGTTGGGAGAGCACTGCCGGCAGGTCGAGGGAATTGATCCTGCTCTGCTCAGCCCTCCTGAGGCCACATCCGGAGTGCTGTGTCCTCTGTGCAACAGAGACATCAGGTTAAGGTTCACATCTTTCTGCAATGTGCTTCAAAATTGTCCCCAAGCCTTCACTTTATTAGTGCAATCTACCGTGGAAAGGCCAGCGCTGTCCCATCTCTTGCAGTTGCTGCAAGACATCAGAACACAAGCCATCCTCACCTGGGCAAGGCCTCACCTGCAGCAGCGTCTCACCTTTCCCTGCTCCACCCTCCTCTGCCAACAGCCTCAACAGCGTCCACCACAAGGTGCTGGGGGAGTTCTGATGTGTCTGCACCTCTGGCTGATATTCTGGGACAATACTTGCCATTCGTGTTCCCGGACAATGAGGATTTCCATATGAGTTAGGAAATGCAAACTGCCCCACAGGGAACAAATGGTTTGCCTGTGGTTGGCTGGAGACGGTGCAGGGCCCAAGAGACAGCCTTGGACTGCCGGTACCCTGCAGAATGAACAGACACACATCCTATAAGGGAACCTTTCCTCTCCCACATCAGGAAAGTTTCCATGGCACCACCCTGTCAGCTTTCCGTCTCCCAGAGGTTACACATCCCTCCACTGCCAAAATACTCTATTGAAGAGGAGTTGTGCCACTCTGCCACACAGTGGGCCATCGGTCCCAAAGCCAATGTCACATACCCCAAGCCAGACCCCTGGAATGCCAGAAAGCACTTCCACATTCCTGCAAAGCTCTCACGAGTTAAGATGAGAGCACACACGTCCCATTTTTGTCACGCCTAAATCCTCTGAGGGAAAGCTTGAGGTTAAACTCCAAACAAATCAATACCTCATCTTAGGAGAGTCTCTCAGGAGTTATGGCAGCTCTTCCACGGTCTCCCTACACACAGCAAGTGTTGTAACTTCAGGGTATGCAATTCCTACATGAATTCTCCTTTGAAACACACGAAACAGGACAAAAGTGCCTTGGCTGAGCCGCCGCGGGTGCAGCAGCACAAAAGGCCACGCGGTGGCGCTGTGGCAGTGCCGCATCCCAGGGCCATGAAAACTCCCCAACAATGTTTCCAGTGCGGCCGCCGTCCCCATCTTTTCTACAGGGACCAGATTGTTACAAATGCAACGGCAAAAATCGGATTAATAAAGAAACAATTTATTAGAAAAACAATCCAAATCACCGATAAAGAGAGAAACCACAAATAGGACGTGCAGCGCAGCGCTGGGTGGACAGGGGTCCGCACCCTAAGGTACAGATTTCCCAAATCCACCCGGAGCGGATCGCAGCCCGGGGTTTTATAGGGGTTTTCGTGTCCCGAGGCGAAACAGGTGTGGGGAATAGTCCAGCAAATAGTCCAAATCCATCTTTGGATGGGTTTCCCAGATTTGCCGAACTTTGCAAATTGTATTCCGGATGGGCCCCGCTGGTCCATGATTATTCCGATGCGTAGTCTCCGGCAAAGGATTCCTCTTTGTTCAAGGAGGAATTTCTCCATCTGGGTACGATGCCAATCCTTATTTTGGTCGGCCAGTGTCTTTGTCCATCCTGATGGCTCCTGTCCTGTTCTTTGTCTCAGGCTGGGAAGCGGCAGCTGACTGGCTCGAGAGGAATTTTTTAAAACAGACTATACCTTTTCACATTTTTATATTAACACCAATCTAACATATATTTCTATATTTTTCATCACAAATTTTTACCCCAATGTCACACTTATCACAAGATTAAGAGCGGATCAGGCCTGGTGGAAGGCCCAAGGAACGTGGCTGTCTATGACGGAGCACCCTTCGTGCTCATGGCCTTATGTTTCAGCTGGCAAACTGATTATGGCAGGCAGCATGTGGTTTAATGGCATCTTAATGGCAACCTTCGCTGCATTAGGAGTTTACATGGCTTTCACCAACTGGATCTTCCAACAGTGCTGCAGTCCTGCTAAACAAGAAGTCAGCATAGGGGTCAAAATTCTTTGCAATGAAACAGCAATGTCTAAGTATTGCTGGTTGTTTGGGATGCACAATTAACTCAAAATCACTAATTACAATAGACTCAGCAATTTTTTTTTTTTACATTAAAGAAATTACAATTCAATTTCTAACACTATTTATAACCTAGGCTGTTCTTCCCTAACAATTGCCACACCTGGAGTACTGCGTCCAGCTCTGGGGTCATGAGCACAGGAAGGGCATTGACCTGTTGGAGCAAGTCCAGAGGAGGAACACTGAGTTGATTAAAGGGCTGGAGCATCTCCCCTACAAGGAAAAGCTGAGGGAATTGGGACTGTTCAGCCTGGAAAAGGGAAGGCTTCAGGGTAACCAAAAATGCAGCCTTTCAGTACCTGAAGGGAGCCAACAAGAAAACTGGAGAGTGGCTTCAAACTGAGAGTAGGTTTAGATTTGTTGTTAGAAAGAAACTCGTCGCTGTGGGGGTGGTGAGGCACTGAAAAAGGTTACCAGAGAAGCTGTGGATGCCCCATCCCTGGAAGTGTTCAAGGGTGGGTTGGATGAAACTGAGCAACTCAGTCTAGTGAAAGGTGTCCCTGCCCATGGCAGAGGGTTCAGAACTAGGTGGTCTTTAAGCTGCCTTCCAACCAATATGTTACATAAACATATAAGAAAGTAACACCTGAACTCTGCAATTAATTAAAAGTGATGGGGGAAAAAAAAGAGATACATTTACGTTTACAATTTTGTGATAAAAATAGGGTAAAAATTCGTGTATAAAATAATAATTCAATGTATAATGAAACAAAGCTAAAGTAAAATTGTAAAATCCAATAGAAGGGTAACCGTTCTCTCTCAGTCTGCTAATCTCAGTTGAAAAGACAGGACGAAGGTCATCAACTTAGACAAAAGACACTGGCCAACCCTGATAAGAATCACTTCCTCACCAAGGCAAGGAGAAATTCCTTCCTGACAACGATGCCAATTTCACCAACCTTCTGGTGCCACAAGCGGAATGAAATCAACATAAGACGGACTTTTGGAATTGACATAAGAAAGGAGCCTTCCCGGAATGAGACAACTAGACTTAATGAGGTCCGGGAGGGCCATCGAAAAGAAATCCGGACTATTCAACCCACCTTGGACACCTGGACTGCCTAAGGGCAGAAAATTCCTATAAAACGGTGGACTGAGAGCTGCACTGGCGTGGACTAGGGCGTCTGGTACATCGGTGCAGACCTCTATCCACCCAGCGCGCGCTGACAATTTCCTATTATTGTGGTTTTTCTCTTTTTCAGGTGCTCGATATTCTGTTATTAATAAATTGTCATTTATTAACCTGAAATTTGCCTTTGCATTTATAACAATTTTGTGTATGATGTTTTTTCCTTGGTTTGAGCTGTGAAAGTAGGAGCCATCGGTTTTATTTGGTGGAAAACACAATGCATCTAAGACGAAATATGTAGGTCTGCATGTCTCAACCCACACAAACACACGTGCAGCTCAACAGGGATTACAGGGCATACAGTGCTTCCCAGAAACACTGCCTGGCCTGGCAGAGTATCTCAAATATGACTGATCACTGATTAGGGCTGCTCTTCATTTACCTTGCCACAGACTGTACAGAGAGCAGTCCTCCTACTGCTTTCAACCAGACATTCCTCCTGATGAGCCTTTTATTGCAAGCACTTCAGGTAACTGCAAATCAAAAGGAGAAAAAAAAAAAGAGAAAAAAAAAAAAAAAAAAAAAAAAAAAAAAAAAAAAAAAAAAAAAGTGTTGTGTAGTTTCAGCTGAGAAAAGCAGTGTTAGTCCTCCATAGTGGTTTACGTCACTGTGTGCCACCCTAAAGTCCCGAAAAGCCAGGACCACGACAGTGACCGCCTAGGAGAGTGTCTCGGGCCTTAGGGCAGTTCCTCTGTATACACCAACTTGCCATTTCAGCGTACACAATTTCTAAACAAATCCTTTAAAACAAAAAACCACCCCAACAACAAAAATCACCCAACTAGAAAAAAATCACCCATCTTAAAAAAAAAAAAAAAAAAAAAAAAAAAAAAAAAAAAAAAAAAAACCCACAAAAAAAAAAACCACCACGATTTTATTTTTTAAGTGGTTTTCATTAATAAATTCGGTTGCAACCAGCCCAGCCCCAGCTTAAGCCGAGCCCGGCCCCGGCCCCCCCCGCCCGCCGGGCCCGCGCCTTTCCCGGGGCCGCGCCGCCTCCATCGCCGCCTATTCGGGGCAGAGGCGGCGGCGGGGCCGCTCGGGCGGGCGGCGGCGGCTCCGGTGAGCGGGGGCTCCGGGCGGGGGCTCCGAGCGGGGGCTCCGGGCTGGGGGGGCGGTGGCGGAGGGTTCCCGCGGCCCCGGGGAAGGCGCACAGGCCCGGGATGCGCGGCGGGCGCGGCCCCGGCGATGCGCGGCCCCGCGGGAGCTGCACCGGGCCGGGGTCGGGCGGGCAGGGCACCGCGGGGCCCCGCCGAACGCAGGCCGGGGCTTCCTGCTCGGAACGGGCGGGTGTTGGCGGGACGGGAGCAGCGATCCCTCCTCCCGGAGGAAGGCTGAGCTGGCGGCGCGGCCGGAGCGGGGTGCGCGCCCCCGGGGCCAGCACGTGTGACAGACACCCCGGCGGGAGCCCGCCTGCCCTGACCTTGGGGAGCCGAGCCACGGCCTGCCCACCCGGCTACCGCCACGAACAGCGCTGCCTTCCCAGGCCATCTCGGCCTTTGGAGAGTGCACCGGCAGAGAGAAACATCTGGGGCTGAAATAACATCTGCTCGCAGAGGACTGAGCATTACACTAAGTAATGCTTCTATATTTCCAGGTTTGAGGTTTGGATTTGCTTCGGAAGTCACAGAACAGTTGCTGCCTCGTGCTACCTCCATGCAACTTTTAATACAATAGTTTTATTACAATTACTGTTGTAATAAAAAAGGTATGTACTGATATAATACTAATTTAGTTTTGATTAAGACTTAAGTCTTCTGAAAGTGGCATTGTGCTGATATGGATCAGACAACTGAACTTCCTTGTCTCTTAAAAGGTCGATATTTTTATAGGCATATACTTTGTTCCTTCTGCTGCCAGGTTTTCTGCGGGTGATCTGGCATGTGCTCCCTTTGGGGACTGGCACAAGTGGATAAGCACTCAGCGCGATGAAAGCAGTGTACATTTTACTGAACACAGGCAATTGTTGCTCTCTAGTAATTCCTTTCATTCAAAGTCTGTCTCAATGATTTGTTTTCTTCTCCCCTAAATGCGGAGCAAAACTCGGAGTGCAGTGTGAACACTAATGAGATACATAGGACAACAAAGCGTAATTTGGCCTCAGAGCCTCTGCTTTGAAGTAACACCTCGTGTGCTGTGCTGTCAGTAACAAAACAGTTCAAATCTGTGTGAAATTACATGTGTTAGTGCCATTTATTGCAAGAGCAATGTTTTATTTTGTTTTGAACTCGTTTAGATTTGTGTAACAGATTGGATGGGTAAAATCATTGAGTGACAGTATTTGGCCTACTGGTGTATATTTTTAATGTTCAAGAATAATATATCTGTTTAGAGACAGGCTTTCTTAAAGCTTTGGTTGTATTCAAGTGTCTATGTCTCTTGTACAAGAGATGTGGTTTATACAATTTGTCTTTTTACAATTCTTTCAACATAGCCTACTGGGAATTATGTTTCCCATTCATATTATGCCAAAATATATTTTGGGAGGTAACAGGCTTCAAAAGAAGCATTACAGTAGGTAGAGGAGTGAAAATTGTTCTGTTTACTGATGTACTGTACTTGAAGATATGCTTAAAAGCCAGCGAGGCACTAATTCACATGTGTATTTGTGTGGGTTTTAAGACTCATGCAGCTTTTTGACAGCACTGCCAGAGAAGCGTTTCGCTCAGCAGCACGGTTCTGAAACAGTGGGAGCTCTCTGGCTGAGTTATTTTACCCCAGATAAATAAGCTTGGTTTAACTGCTTTCCAAGTGGAAGTATCTTGCTGCAAACTTGAGAACTGAATTAATTTGAATGTTTTATTTCCAAGTGTCACATTTGTATTTCTGCTTTCCAGCTGCCTTCCTGAGAAACGAGGTGTAACTCTTATTTATAATATGCTGGTGTGGGGGGGGACTTGCACTAGGAACATGACAGCCAGACACAATTCAAGATGTTCATGTTCATTCCCTTTCTACTCCTCTTCTGAAAGCCATCCAATGTACCTGCATCAACATGAATAGAGTTTTTTTAGCTGCTCTTCACCACAAGGAGAGCAGATTTGGTTTTGCTTTATAGGTGAGGAGCTGAGACAAGCATGAAATACTCCAGCCTCTGACGCCTGAGGGAAGACTATGCCTCTATAACCAACATAAAAGTAACTCTCAGCACTGTTTTCTGGATGTACTCTTTTGCTTTCATTTGAGAGATCCAGGGAGGTAAGAAGCTCTAAAGCCCAAGTAAGCTGAAGCTAGGCAGTGAAACTCCAGGAGACCTGCCCAATGCAGCAAAATCAGTCAAAATATAGATATGCTAAGTCTCATTCCTGAGCACAACCATTTTCTGTCCCTAAATGGAAACATGGATCTGAAAGCATTTCTGTAATGTTTTCACCTGTCAAGTTATTGTAAATTGTGTGTGTTTCATCTTTCTCTTCCCTCAGGAGACAAGTTATTTTAATATCTACCAGGAAACGGGAGACTTTGCTCTGAAATAACTGATAAACAAGTGTGAAGCATGAGGATCAACTCTGCTGTTCAGGCTGCTATTGACCTCACAGCAGGTGCTGCAGGTAATTCTTCATTGCACAAAACTTCTGAGACAGTTTTAATGCCTTTGACAAATATAAAAGCAGTTTCCAGTTGCTATAAAAAGCCTCACCTTCAGTGTTTTAAGGGTATGAGGAGAAGCAGTGACCTCAGCCAGTGTTGTAACTAGATCACTGTTGCTCCTCCCTGGTGAAACCCCTGCCACACAGTGAAGAAGACATAACACCTCACTTGGACTAATCATTTTCTATAAGGAGGTTTAAGTTCTGCTTACATGAGTTTAAAATTCAGTCAGAGTATCAGTAGAGTTTGCAAGGAAGTCAATGTGAGTGATTGAGGTGCTGCTTTTGTCACAGGAACCGTCCCTAACTGAAAGGGACAACATCCTGGTGCAAATCTCCAAAACCTGTGAAGCTCAGTAGTAGAACTGATGATGAATTTGCGTAACTGACTTCCGCTTCAGTCTAGTCTGTGCTGTAGAATTTTGCTGGACCAGTTGTTTGGAAGTGGTTGCACTGTCTCACTGATATTGCCATGTTGTTAATGTCCGTGGCTCAGGGATGCAGTTTTGAACTCTGCCAGGGAAAAGGGGTCTTTTTGACACTTCTGAGCTGACAGTGGTTATATGGAAAAGGTGGAAGATTTGTCTAATTTACTTTTGTAACTAGTTAGACAATTTTACTAATCTTTTTTCTTTCCCATACAGTAAATATTACAGTCAGTTCTTTTATGACAGCGTTAATGCTGTGAATATGACAGTATTAATGGTGTTAAGTGCATTCAATGGTAGTTATTTGAGGTCATTTATCAGAGTGGAGATTAACAGTGCAGTGAGAAAGCAAGGGCTAACAGCACAAATCCGGTGTGGCAGTCTCTGCACTCTTTAGAAAATGTAATTAAGTAAGCAAACAGTTTGCTCCTCCAGAAAATGCATAACCTGGTTTTACCTTCCTCTCCAGATACTGTCTTGACTACGTGATAAGTAATGACACATTGAGGCAAGCAAATCCTGGACAAGAATAAATAAGTCATTTGACTGTCTGTGGTCACAGTCCCTTGCCTAGGATCTATCTTAGCAGCCTCTCATCCCTTCTTTGATTCAGTAGGACTCTTTTCCTCACCACTGCTATGTTATTATTAGGACCACACTTGTCTGAATATTGAAACAGATTTGACTTTTTGTCTTTCTGGTTTAATTTTGTAGTTGGGTTGGGTTTTTTATGACCTTTTACTGCTAGCTGGAAGAATTATTTTTTTCTTACTATTTTAGATAATAACTAGGACTCTTGGTCTTTATATTGAGGTTTACAAAGTTCATTGCTGCAATTTACTAGGCTTTTTGAGCCAGCTCTAGTAACAGCCTTTTTGGAACAGCCATTCTGTCAACTCCCAATTTTTCAGCTTTACATTCCTGGTTTCCTTGGACATCTTCCAACAGCCATTATTTTATAACAAGAACCTAGCATTTGTTCTGTAGATTAATATCTACCTGAATTCCCTGCAAATAACACTGGCTGAGCCTTTCCAGCTCTGCTTTGCATTTGAAGCTTACATGGGTGCTACTGGTCTGAGCCAGCTACTTTTCTCCTTGGTTATCCTTCCAGAGCAGGAAACTCTTCATGCTTCCTTGCATGATTTGCTCTGAAGCTTTTAATGATCCATCTGGTGGGGTTTCATGTCAGCTAGATCCTGAGCTTCAAAGGCCTGAAGTACCTCTTTGCAGAGAAGCAAGAATGTTATACAAATGTGTTTGCAAAGAGTAAAATGGATTGCAAATAACACTAGTTAAACAAGCGCTTACTCTTCTCCCCACTTAAAAGGCAAATAACTAATCTTAATTGGATGCATAAATTTGTTTCCATATCAGTTACTTTGCTATCTGCATTTATAGATAATTTAAGGTATGTGCATGTCAGTTGTGCTTTGGTTAAAGATCAGCTTCTGTTTTAGTACAGTTCTCTCCTGCTAAAAAACAAAACCATGAACCCTATATAAGGTACGCCTATCATGTGCTGTCAGGTATCTGCTTCTAAGAGATTGCTATTGCTCTACACTGTTTCTTACTGAAAAAGTGTAACATCAGCTCTTCCTGCAGACCACAGAATTGAGTTAGATCTTGCAGAAAAACACTGCACTGTGAGCAAAATGGTTATTGATGACATTGATGGAAATATCACACAAGTTTTCAGGGTATTGACCTTGCAGTTCAGTTTGGAAAAGATAACATGTTGAGAAACTTTGTCCTTTTGCCCTTTTTCAGCTTATACTTGACACTTTTTTCCAGTCTCTGGAAAGAAATGTGCTTAAGAATCATCTGGAGTTTTGAAGTAAAGAGTTTGAATCTTTGGCTATCAATTTATTATGTATGATCAGTTTAGCACTCTCAGCAGTGTTCCTCTTGTCCTGGAGGAATCACTTGATTACTAATCTTTCAGAGTTGGGATTTGTTTTTATTATTGGACCGTAAAATCAGAGATGCCTTCTGAACCCTTGCATTAATGGGCAAAGGAAAATGTTATTTAACTCATTGACACAAGTGATTTGATTGCAGAACAATATCTCTAATTCAGTACAAGTTTATAAAAGTGAGCTGATTCATTAAGATGCATGCTTTTCATGAGATAAAGAAATGTTTAATGAGAATCGTGATGTTACTGCTCCTTTGCCTGATTTTTTTTCTCAATGTAACTAAATTCACCAGTGACAATTGATGCCATTGTGCTAAAATCAGTGCACTTGTCTTTTCCTACAGGGAATTAATTAATCTTTGTTTGCTGTGTGATTTTCCTAATACTGGTGCTCCAGCATAAGTGTTGCAGTTGTGATAACCTTCAGGCACTCTGTTAACTTGTACTGCTTGCCTAGGTGGGACAGCCTGTGTGGCGACTGGCCAGCCCTTTGACACTGCAAAGGTGAAGATGCAGACGTTCCCCAGCATGTACAAAGGACTTGTTGACTGTTTTGTCCAAACCTATAAGCAAGTGGGATTACGAGGCTTCTACAAGGGAACCACACCAGCACTTGTAGCCAACATTGCAGAGAACTCCGTTCTGTTCATGTGCTATGGATTTTGCCAACAAATTGTGAGAAGAATCGTTGGAGTAGACAGGAAAACAAAGCTCAGGTTAGTAAGAAATATCTGGTTTGTATTTTAAAATAAGTATGTAAAATTTCATGCAATTGCTATTTGCCAATACTGTACTGTCAGGTGCAAGTGTGTCCTCTGATGGGGTACAGTGTAGTAAATTTTGGAATACAGGCCTTAGGGTGACAATATAGTATCTAATATAACTGAGTGTTCTACTAACCAGTCACTGCAGCTGGCTGGTTTAGATGATCACAGCCTAACTGGAGTATTCAAGACCAGGAACATTTTTTACCAATAGGATTGAGCATTTCAACACCTGAAAGTTAGTATCCCTTAATATCTAAGTTGTTCTGATTTTGCAGGAGAGGTAGTGGCTCTTCTTACAAGGAGGCATACTAAGGGGGAAGGGCACTTTTCTAATATTGTCTTGCTTTTAAAAATTTCTTTGTTTAAGGTTCAAAAGACAAAACATTAAAGAATTTAAGTTTACTTGACAGATTGTCCCTTGGTGTTGTTTCCTTATTCTCTTCATCTGAATCATTGTGGGGGCACCTTATGAGGTACATGTGAGACAGAATTGCATTGGCATGGTCTTCAGCAGGGCTCTGATGAGAACAGGTGGTCTGTCCAGGACATCCCCACCTATTGCTACTGTGCTGTTACAACTTCAAAAAAGGACAAACTATAAAACATTTTTCAGTTAAAGGAATACATGTCACTGATGCATAAGTCACAAAGAAAAGAAATGGAGAGAGAAATGCTAAATGCTGTTTATCTTTTAACATATGCTTAGTTCAGCCAACAGATTTCATTTCATGCTGAAGTCTAAAGTGAGACAACAAAATGGAAAGAGAAGTCCTAAATTCTGTTTGCTGCTCTGCAGGCAGTTACTGATTTCTTCCACTTTGAAAGTTCTCATTACAGCCATATCTGAATGTCACAAGCTTTGCTTCATGTCACAACTTGAGTTTTGTGATGCTTCAAGGTGAAACGTTGTAGCTTTAATCTCTGATATTACAGATGTATCAAACTGCTGGGCACAAGGCAAGCATCTCCCTTGGATGTAAAGAATTTCTGTGCTGCAGTGAGATCAGTCTCAGCTGTGCTGACTCCCCAGGTTCTGAAATAGAAGCTCTGCTTCTATGCTATTATGCAGCTCCTGTCCAAAACACCAGTGTCTGTAGGAGCTTGTTTAAAATGCATCATAAAGCAGTGTTGCCCTGGGGTACCAGCCTTTTGAGTCCTGGCAGTTTAGCAACCCAGAATCTGTGGTGTGTGTAACATCACCACAAAATAAGCCCCAGTTTTGGAACACTGAGTCACTGCAGATGACAGTGCTGTCTTGTTTGGTGATGTGGTTTATGTTTGTGCTGTCTCTGATTCACATGGTTGCATTCATAGCAGAACATCCATACAAAGATTACAGTGATCCATTGTGCCTGCTTTCAGTTTTCTAGCATCTTCCACTGAAAGCCTTTATTGATACTGGTAAGGTGAATTTGAAAATACTGACATTTATCTATATGAGGTGATTATTGCTCCTATTCTCTTTGAGGAAGTAATTAGTAACCTAAAGTTGCCCAGTAAAACAACTCCATGGAAATCTTCACAAATGCTATCAAATCTTCCCTTCCTGGCTTTTATTCTGCTGTAGTCACTGAAGTATAGCAAAAAGAATAGAAGTTGCACTAGATCTCTTTGGTGTCAAAAGGGTGTCTTTCAGTTGTATAAGAAAATGGGATGAGCTGTGTTCTTCCTCCCTCTGTTTCAAGTAACTGCCCTTTGCCTTTGAGAATCTTTCTCCCAAGACTGTCAGTTTTTCATGATGCTATTTAGGGTACAGGTCCAGGAAGCTGATTGCTGGTGTGGTGGCTCCACTGCACTAAAGGTCAGTGCCCAAATACCTTCTGCAGTTTCTTTTTTGCAGTGATCTACAGAATGCTGCTGCAGGCTCCTTTGCCTCTGCTTTTGCCACCCTTGTCCTCTGTCCCACAGAGCTGGTGAAGTGCCGGCTACAGGCCATGCATGAAATGCAGTTGTCAGGGAAGGTAATCCAGGGACACAAGTAAGTATACACCCTGCTCAGTATCTCTGAAACACTTTCTTGTGTATTATTTCTTCAAATCCTGTAGTGGCTCAGTGTCACATTCATAGTGCACTGCTAACCAGAGAAGAATTGTGGTTGGGAGGGTCAGAGCCTGCAGACTTTGTGGGTTATAGTAAAGCTGGATGCCAGTGAAGGGCTCCCAGCAGAATCTTGCTCCAAGTCTTACATGAATTCAATTGTTTGCACAATAAGTCTCACAATTAATTGTTGCTGCAGTTGCCTATTGTTCTGTAACCTCTCATTATCTGGCTCATAAGTATCACTAACTGGATCAATCTCTCTCAGTACAGTTTGGTCAGTAGTGAAGGGTGTTATCCAGAAGGACGGTCCCCTTGGATTTTATCGTGGCTGGTCAAGCACTTTGCTACGGGAAGTCCCAGGCTATTTCTTCTTCTTTGGGGGGTATGAACTGAGCCGCACATTCTTTGCCTCTGGGAGATCAAAAGATGAATTAGGTATGGTGCATTTTTTCACAGGTGGGTTTCAGCATGCTGTCATGGGGGACATAAAGGGGGGCATATCTTCCCTGAAGATATACTAATGATGTTGTAAAGTACATGTAAAATGAAGGAAATGAGGAATACTGAATATGGAGGGCTGCATCTTGTGTATACATACTAATAAATCATTGAAGTGACCATTTTCCAATGAAGCAGGTTGTATAATAAATAGAGAATTAATACGGTGAGCTAACACTACAAAACTGCTGAAATATCTGACCCCACAGTGTAACACAACTCTGAACTATTCATTTCAGCTGCTATTCAGAGTAATTTTGAAGCATTTAGCTGCATTCTCCTGAACAGTGTATTCAAGTATATGCTGAACTGTATGCTGACCATTAGATGTAGTTACAATAATCATAAGAGAACACTGAGACTGAAAATTAGAAACAAACAAAAAAAAAACATTCTAATGCCAGAATAATGATTACCTGTCTCCTGTTAAAAGACTGAACCAGTAATACTTTGTCTTGCCTGGAGTCAGGATTTCAGCTGCACTGATTTTGGACTTGTAACAGAACATTTACAAACATCTGATCTGAAATACCTGAAAATCAGGGTACATAATAAAAGAAATGACTGATCACAAAATAACTCTACTGTAGCAAATAAATCTCTGTATATGTCATTAGTAACATTATATGATGTTACTCTAAACCATTTCACAACCCTGGAAAGCGATTACAAGTGTTAAAAAAGTGAAGTTAGTTAATACAGTCAAAATTGAATTCCAGCTTCTAGTTTTTTAGCACAGCCAATAATCTAAGAGACACTCTTTATAATCTTTGAGTTTCTAGTTAAGACTTGCAATTTACCAGTGGCTTGAAATTAACTTAAAGGTTAGTGAGAGAACAGAAAGTGGTCTTTTGTCATAAGCAGGTTCCTCTGTTCCCTTTGAATCCCGTAGATGAAATAATGTTGTATTTGTGTTGGTAAATATTGTGGTGTATAAAAGCATATTTCTTAACTTTTAGGTCCCATTCCTTTGTTACTAAGTGGAGGTTTTGGAGGCAGCTGTCTGTGGATTGCTGTGTATCCTGTGGACTGTGTCAAATCTAGAATTCAGGTTCTTTCAATGGCTGGAAAACAGGCAGGATTTATGGGAACATTTGCAACTGTTGTGAGAACTGAAGGTGAGTATGCAAGCAGATCAACTGAATCTATAGGGCAGCAGACTGAAATCTCTACCCTCCAGTACCAAAAATCATTTAAGAAACCTAGTCCAGTGATAATGTGTTGGAGACAGACAATAACTGTTTCTAGCAAACAAATATCTACTTCATGTAGTGTGGAAAGCTTGGGATCTAGAAACTGAGACCTGCTTCATCTTCCCTGCCTCTCAGTTCAGGAGATGATTCACTTAAACCTAACAGAAGCTTACTATGCATTAAAAGCAGATAAAGAAATGGGCTCTATTACCTGTGACCAAACCTTTACATGAAAACTGAAGGAACTCAGTAAGTTCCATGCAGAAGTTTTCTTCACCTCTAGAAGTTAGTATATGGTGGAGAATTGATTTATCAAACAGCCCTATCCAGCCTGGCAATTTGAGGCATCTACCTCAGCATCTCCTCTCTGGAAAAAGCCCATGTCAGGCACTTTGGAAGAGGGTCTAAGAATAGACATGGCAGCAGTTAGGAATGCTGGTCCCATTGCTAGGTAAGATACTCATCACAACTGGAGTCTGACTTGGGGCACAGCTCTAACACATTCCTGCTGCCCTCTTGCCAGCTGTGGTACAGCCACTGTCAAGTTATCTCACCTTGTCATACCTGAAATAAGCATCTAGCATAAGCCCTTAAATGGCTAAACTGTTGCAATGTTAGATACTCTTGTATCAATATCCACTACCACTGCAAACAGTAGCTACAGCCGAGTTCAGCTCTCTGTGTTCACCTTCCTCTAAGCAGAAGCATTGCTTCAGTATCCTTCACAGGTAAAAGCATAGTGGTTGATACAGACAGCCACTTTAATAAATTGCTAACTGGCTCTGGTTTCATTTCCAGGCGTGCTTGCCTTGTATTCTGGACTAACACCAACCATGATCCGTGCATTTGTGGCCAACGGGGCACTGTTCCTTGCCTATGAGTACAGCCGGAAACTTATGATGAAACAAATTGATTCTTACTGAAACCATCTAGCAGATGAAGAACAAGGGATTGTTTAAGGGTCATTTAAATAAATGATGAAAACCACATAGATCACATGATGGTCTGAGCAGAACCAAATCAGTGACCTAATTTTAGGAAGTCAACTCGTTTAAGATTTGTAATCTTTTAAAATCAGGTGATTTTATGGAGGTGTGTACACGTTGCTTGAATTGCACAAGCAGAACTATTCTCCCTCTTAAAGATTCTGCACTAGGTACACTGCATGTCATAAATGTCTTTCCTGACCTGTAATGGTGCTAAAAATATTTACATTGACTTGTGGGGTTTAATGTAACATGCAAGAGTAGGTTGTAATATGTCTACAGCAAAGCACTGGTTTTAAAACTGTGCTGCAGTTGTGACCTTTTGTGCTGATGTCTGACCCAAAATAATGTCAGTTCTTGTCTAATCTGAGTATAGATAACTTGGACATACCCCTGACCTAGGGAGATCTTTCCTTCTCCAGCTATACCCCTGTCCTCCTCCAACTCTGCTGCTCTGTGACTGGCTAAAGTTATGGCAGAGGGTCTCTGACTTACATACTCTGTCCTAATGAATTGGGCTTACAGAAGTAGGAAACATTCACCCTCTAGCTTATAGGAGACTTAGAGCCCAAGATATGCCTGCATTTTTGATAGAAGAAGCACAGTAGCAACATGAAGGAGGTGATGCTGCATTGTATTGTTTTCTAAATCCTTTCAGGAAGTGCTAAGCACCACTTAACATAAGAGACACTGCTGGAAATAGCTGCTGCCTCTGAGCAGAGAACTGTAACTTTGTGCAGGCTCAGTGTAGCTCACCTTGGCTTGAATGAGGGCACATGCTGGAAGGACAAGGAACTGGAGAGGAACAGAAAGTGAGAACTGAGTTGTTAACTGACACCATGGTCTCTGACATAGCAATCTTACTGGGGCTGGAGTCTTGCCACTTGCTGTGCCTCTTCAGCTGAGTGGAAAAAGTTCATATGACTGGATGGCTTGTATCACCTTCAGGCCTGGAGGGCATGGTCTGCTTGGTCATGCTACTTGATTAAACCGGCAGTTAGTATTACCCAAAACAATGCACTTTCCAGATGCCACTTTTGTTCTAGAAATAGAATGTTCCTTATACAAGCATGCTCTGCTTTGTAAGAAGCAGCTACTCCCTTATCCTGGAATATGTCATACAAGTCTTAGAACAGAACAAACTTGTCCTGGTGTTGTACAGAGGTGCTGCCTGGGTGCTCGAAGTGCAGCCCACCAGTGTGGGGCCCACAGACAGAGCCCTTTAACTTGCTGAGATAATCACAGTTACATTGAGAGTAGCAGCTTGTCACAACAACCACAGCAGTCAGAGCTGGAACAACCTAGTTTTGCATGTTACAGCTTCCCTTTTAGATCCCAGATACAGGAACACGCTTTAGGCATAGATGAAATCACCTCAATACCTGCTGCCTCTTGCAGTGGAGCCAGGGTGCACTTAAATTGGCTCATTCCTTGCATTGTTGCAGCCTCTTTCATAGAGGGTGGTTGCTGCAGTTCCACAAAATTGTTTTGTTCCTCCAGCGTCCAAGTGCAGAAAGAATAATTCATCTCCCTTTCATACACCATGAGAAAAGGCAGTTCAAGCAGGACACGGCGGAAGAATCTTCAGCGTCCAATAGCACCAATACACCTTGACTGACTGGTACACTAGGGGCAGCACTGCTGTGCATTGCCAGTACTTTAAAAGGAATTTTTACCAAATGTTTAAATGATTCAGGTAGGAAGATAAGGCTTTAAGAGTTGTTAGACTTCACCTTCTTTTCAAAATTGTCTAGCTAAGAGAAATAGTATATTTGCACATGTTTCTAATAGTTATGAAAAGGTGAGGACAGACTCCACCTCAGTGGAATACTTCAATCTATTTCTTAGATTTGTCTTTGCTTTCATTTTTTAAAGCTCATGGTTGCAGTTTTTAATACAAAAATTGAAGCTTCAAGAGAAGCAGGGTATTTAAAACAACCTACAGCAAAAAGCTGGTGGCATTTTTGAGAGTTTACCTTGTGAAGTTGATGTAAGCAGTAATTTTTCCATTCAGAGCTGCTTAAGCTGTACACGTGTATCAGTTGTTCAGCTAAAAACTTTGTAATGTTGGTATAGGAATTCACAGAAATAAAGTTTCATTTGATTAACTGAGTACCTGATGATTGTTTACGCCAATTAGCAAGCTCATCTAGCTGAGAAACAAAAAGGTTGAATTCAGCATCCCCTCCTCTCTGGAATTAAAGAAAAAGATTTTATATAATCAATAAACATATAAAGCCCTCAAAACTGAGGGAAAAGGGGAAGCTAGAGTAAGGTGCTGTGAAACAGCTGCTGATTTTACATCTGTGGAAAATGAAACCCATAGTTCAGCACTTGGCCTGTTGCTTTGTTGGTACCATAGTCAGTTCTAGTATTAGGGTTCACCTCAAATTCCAAGCTTCTAGATTACCATGATATAGGCTGTAAGGTTTTCTGTCAGAAGAATGCCAGGAGTCCAGCATAGGCCACCTAAATTCCACATATATAAGGGATGAATGTCAACTACCCTATGAAGGTTAGTGCAATAGGGAGGCAGGGGCTATTGTTTCTTTCTAAGAAACCCCTTTCTAAGCAGCAGTGCCTGGATCTCCCAAGAGAAACAAAGTATCTCCCTTGTACAGCTATTTTGTTCTTCATTCCTGCTAACACATTAGTTTTTACTTAACTGCATGTGCTTCAGCTAGAAAAATCTGACTTGCTGTTACAGCCTCTGCTGCTGTTATCTGAGGAATCTGGCTTACTCCCTAAGCAGGAAGATGGGTCGCCTTAGGTGCCCTGTCAACTATACAAAAGGGCATCCTAGGATAGAGATATCCAATTGCCTGAGCTAAGCCAAAATTAATTTGGGCATCAGCCACTTGTAGCTGCAATAAAAGGGCATCCTTTTTTAGCCCCACGCCACATTCACGTGGACACTGAGGTGAATACACAGCAATAGCAGAAGTTGAGCCCACACATGGTGTCTTTCATAGTACATAACTACCTCCAAGTAAGGACAGGGAAGGTATATGACCTCTCTGCTTATTTCATTGACTGGATAGCTATGTTACTTCCACTTTTTGGTTCCCAACACACACAAAAAAAAGACTAATGAAGCAGCAGAACCAAGAAGCTAACACAGCACATTTCACACAAATGAAGGCACAGTCTATAAGAAAAGCTGCACTACTGAGAATAGTTGGAAGTAAAATAAGCATCCTGGAAGTTTGTGCATTACATGTCTTAGTACAACTCAAGAGGAAACAGTAAGCATTTGCATTAATTGCTCAAATGAGCAGGTGCACAGATCAAACCCCTCATATGCAGGTATTAAGGCAGCCACACTAGCTGATCCTAGGCAGCTGGAAGACTCAAGAGCTGATGAGAGCCAGACTTAAGCCTTAGGGCAAGTGGCCATTGCAGCCCTTTGTGGGGATGTTCAGCAGTAGAAAACCAGCTCCAACCTGCACAGGCAGCTCCCAGGCCAGGTGTTGCTCAAAGCTCTACATCACTGATTACAGATGAAGAGCTGTTCAATACCAAGGCTTCTGCTCAAGAAGCAACAGTCCAACAGAGGGAGATTAATATTTCTCCCTCAAAATTCCCATATTCTATTGATCTGTGGAAAATCCCAGTGTTGAGGGAGTCATGTCAGGTTTTCCCAATCTCATGCAGACTGCTGGTCTTCATCCACCACTGTGTTAATGCTCATGCTTAAAGACATGAAATTGTCTTAGATTGCTCAAACAGGAATTAGCAGTATGCAGAGATATCTAAGCTCCAAGGATCCAACAGCCCATGATATGACAGTAAACTGACATTAAGTAACTCTTCAGAGTATTTTTGCCCTGCACAACAGAACTTCATGTACCTTTATTTGAGAAGTTGTATCTACACAGAAATACATTAAGTACATCCAAATGGCACTGCTTCACTTTATACTGAAACAGCAAGACATTCTCCAGGAAAGAGATGAATTTTACATGTTTCCCTTCTTTGAGATTTCCCTTATGGATCAATAAAGTTCACCTCCACAGCAAATGTCTCACTATAAACTTTCCATGTTTTAGACTTGTGAGGGTTATCCAGCTCATTCCTGGGAAGGTAGAGTCTGAAAGACAAAATTCAGTAGCATATCTTACAGCCTAAGACATGCTTTTCCTTTCAGCCAGCTGAAAGATCTTCTGGCTCAGCCCTAGAACATTAAATACAGCCCAAGACCTTGCATTTAAACAGACATCAGCCATGCCCACAGTGTTTTGCATCTTATATAGTCTCAGAAACAAAGTCAACCAGATGGGTTTGTGGGTTGGCTCCCCATCACCCTCCCAGAGCCCCGCAGTGCAAGACAGAGAGAAATTAATATTGCATTCAGCTCAAGGCCTTCTAATATGATGCAAGTGCCAAGAATTTAATAACCAACCTTCCTAAAGGCAAGGATTTGATTCAGTACTCAACCTCATCAGGTATGTTCTCCAATTTTCATGTTTACCAAATTCATATCTAGTTATCACTTTAAAAGCACTTGCACATCAGCCATGTCTGAGTTAGAGATACAGAGAAAGAAGTATTGCCTTAACAGCTGTTTCACCTCTGATCCCACCCAGTCCACTTCAAGTTGACCAGAAGGTCTGGGCAGAAAGGGAGAAAAGGTAGCCTAGTGGGGCATCCTCTATAGTTCTGGAGGAAACAAAGCACTTCAGCAAAACCCTCAAGATGGCAATGTTGCAGGGCCATCTGACAGCTGGCATACATTTCTCCTGCCACTGGCTTGGTCTAATTAGTCTGCACCGAGGCTGCAGGTGCATTGCTGGGTGAGCATATTAAGTTAACTGTTACAAACAAACAGACTCATGGCTACCTCTCTACCTCTACCTGGCTCTAACAGGATCAGTTAAGTAAAAACTGTTTTCTTTCTATTCCAGTCATGGAGAACACAGTAATTATATCTCATACGCCAAGTTCACTGTTCCTCTACCTAAATCTGTCAAGCAAGGCAGACCAAACATAAGGCTCTCTTGTCTCTGCATTTCTACATCACTCCCAAAGCAAGGTAGACAAGTCCAATTTTCACCAGCTGGAGCTTCTGCAGGAGTTCCAGCAAGCAAGTTCTCAGCAAGCAAAATCACAGTAATTTCTAACTTTATCAAAAGCATGAGAAGCCATAAGAGGGCCTTTGATGAGGATCCCAACCATCAGTACCTCTAAATGTGGTCTTAATGTCTGCCTGCTAAGCAACTCAGTTCCTGTTTCTCAGGCAGCCATACTGTAGAGGATGGCAGATTTGAATAGTTAGTATTACATTTTTTAATTCAAATTCATTAACAATGGTTAGGAAGACCAAGGAAATAATCCAATCGTTTAAGTTAAGATAGAAAGCTCCCATATGTTTAAAATATTTGTCACAGTGCAAGCAACTGCATGCTCACAAGTTACAAGTTGAGGATCAAAGGCCAGTACCCACATGGAAGTTAGCTGGATGATCAGGCCTGTTGTCTTATCTCAGCTTTTAACACTATGTTTATGATCTTTCAGCTCTATGCAGACACCAGAAGTTAGGATCTGAAGGCATTCATTATGATCACTTACCTGTTATTTTCAATAAAGGAAGTGTTGAACCAGAAAAAGAATGGGCAGTCATCATAACCTTTTGGGAGAGCCTAAACAAAAACACCTTGTTTAAGGACTGTGTTACACAACAGAACTTTTGTTTGTAGAGAAGGGTACCCACTTTTATTCACTAATTTGGTTTACAAAGCTACAGTGCCAGAATCAGTACACTTGAAGAGCCCCATACCATACACAGATCACTATCTTCTCTGCAATTATTTCAGTACCAAGTCACTCAATACAATCAGGTGAGACCCCCATGGTTAGGAGCAGCAGGTACCCAACTAAAATGCCTTGGTTGTACTGCTATTTGAACAGCCAGGTGATTCCCTTTCTTGCCCAGGCTGATGTCATACCACCTGCTTCATCCCTCACTGCACAGTGAGACACAGCAGGAGTCACTGGGGAGGAACAGATTCTGCCCCATGCTGTCCAGCCAGGCAGGACCCAGTGCAGTTTGCACTGCAGCCTCCCCATACCCAACTGAAGGTCTTCACACTGGTATACTTACAGAATTGCATTCAAATCTGACTTTCACATCTCCACTTAGAACAGGGCAGTCTTCCAAGCCAATGACTACAGAGCCACTTTCAGAATCAAAGAAGAGCTGGATAACAGAAGAATTTGTTTTATGAAAGTTTCTGCAGCAAGACAAGGGACCAGTTCATGACAAGACCTAACTCCTCACTGATGGGACACAAATACAACAGCAGTGCTACAATAACAGACAACAGTTTAAGCTGCTCAGGACAGAGTGAACTATTTGCATTTAAGTGACTCCCAGGGAAATCTTCCTCTATCTTACCACTCCATTTCCTAGGATTTAGCAACATTTAGCTTTTTCATCCTCTTGGAATTTACATTACCCATTTAGTTAGACTATGTAGAAATTGAATATTGGACATAAAAAACTAACACAACCTAAAAATCAGCTTTTGGCTTCTGTGACTCAACTCATGTGTCTTCATAGTACTCACCTTGCAGTTTTTTTGATTGGCACATACACATTGTAGTACAATTCGCTTCCTTGTTATTATCTGCACTTTCATATCAGTTCCATTGCCTTTTCCAATTCCTAGGAACAAAGTGTTGCATTATACCAGAAGCACAGACATTAGCTAGAAACATAAGTAGTCAGGAAAACCAAGTGCAATCCCATTCAAAAGTGCTTTCTTTCTAGAATGCCTTGCTCAAGACTCTAAAGAACTCAAATGCTAAAGGTAAGCCAGGATTCAGTAGCTGAAAACTGCATTTTGAAGTTCCCTGCACTAGGGGAACAGGCTAATATAAAATCTAGTTACATTTACTGAACAGTAACAGCAGTTTGAACTCCCCTGGAGCAAGGAGTGATGAACTTGCAGCCTTTGATCAAGTTTATCAGTACACATGTACTGTAACAGGCATGTATTTAAAGCTCAGAAACATTAGTGGATCTGGTTCCACGTGGGGAGTTGGTCTCACTTAAAAAGTGATTCGCCTTCCAAAAAAGAGCAGGTTGTATGTGAGCCATCATTTGGTTAGACATCTAGAAAGTGACACAACACAGAGCAACTGATTACAAAATACTCTTCATTGTGTCCTGTGTCATTTAAATTCTCAAATCCAGTAAGTCTACATTCCTATAATGGGCTTAGCCAGAGAGACAGTTATCAGCCGCCTGTAATAGGAAACCATTACCAGATAGAGAAATGCCCAAATACAAGAGTTCTTACCATGTATACTGTGGATTTTGAGGTTTTTTATTTTGAGTTGTCTCTCTGGTGGGAGTTTCAAGTTATACTTGTTTTTCAGGATCTCATAATACCCAACATACCTACTCTGTAATGCAAAAAACCCAGACACATTATGCAGTTTCTGTACCTAACACAGATTAATTCTAGGCAGAAGTAGGATTTAAATAGATCTTTTACTCCAAGTTTTTAGCTCTTCAAAGTCCAAAGATAAGAAGAAAGAATTGTTCTCCTTCCCCTTCCCACCTGAAACAATCTTCTAGACAAATTCAACATCAACATTTTAAATCAGCATTTAAATTTCATGTTTTAGGAGGAATTCTGTACTTTTTAGTTCGGCAAGAAGTGAGGGGCTTTTATATTGTAGCCTTAAGAGGCTGAATGTTTAAACATACAAGTATTTTCATTTTACTGAAGGACAGCTATACTTCTACTTCATACCAGCAATTTTAAGTACCTGTCACCAGATTCACCTCTTAACTCTGTGCCACACAGAACAGTAAATCAAGATGTGCAAAACCGTGGTGTGAAGCAAAAACTTTGTAGTATTTCTCAGTGAATGTAGTCTGCAGAAGATGCATTTCTCCACCCAAGCCAAATCAGCACCATGGCCCCATGCCAGGCTAGGCTGCAGGCTTCTGTACATCCTTGTTAAACAGCCCAATTGCCTTACAGTATCATGCTCCTGTGAGGATGCCCAGACATGTGGAATCTGCATCTGTGCAGATATTCTAGACCTGACCAGACACATCTGTTCAGGTCACCCTGCTTGAACAGTGGGGTTGGACTGAAAGCTCTCCCAAACTCAAGAATTCTGTTGTTATCCTAGATACTATACTTCAGATCTGACATTATTATGCAGAGAAAGGTATAAGGGGAAGGAGGAAGATGCAGGGCAACCCTGTCAGCTGTTCATCTTCCAACTCTCACAGAAAGAATACAGAAGTTCAGGAGTTAAGCAAGTAATAGGAACCTATATCTCTGAAACAAGGCAGAAGAGGTGGGGTAGCAGAAACACTCACAAGGTTAGTAATAATTTGACTACTGCTCCTGAATCTGCTCGAGCTTACCTGTGAGGGAGTTTCAACTCCTTGAAACTTGGTACTTGTGCTTCTATCAGTTCTTCTCTCCCCAAAGTAGTCCAAACTTTCCTACACAGGATGATAATTTCAAGGGTTAAGCTATCCATCCCATCACCATTCCCCTTCTTGAGAAATGGATAGTAAACTAGAACATTTTGAATACTAAGCAAATCAAAAAAATACACAGCAGTTTTTACCTTGGCACTCTCAAACTGGTCACTGTCTATAAGCCAGGTACAGACCATTGTTCCAGTCCTGCCTGTATTAGATACACAATACAAGTTGAATTACAGCATTTCAAAGGTGTTTGGGATTGTTTTCATGAAGGTGAAGTCATCTGTTATCTCATCTATTTCAGGAGTTATAAGTGACAGTCAAGTATTTCTGATAAGAATGAGTTAAAGACAAGATACTACAGTTTGTCAGCTTGTTCCTTGTCCCCACATTTTCATTACTAGAGACACTTAGGCAGCTGGTCAGTATTTGCATACTCCATCCAGCAGAAAGTAGAGTCAAGAACTCTACCAAATGAGGCTATAAACTGAAACTTCCCACTGCTGTAAGCGTCAAGAGTCATTTCTCTGCGCAAACTGTTTTCCCTGCAACCCTACCACAAAGCCATCATGTCTGCTAGCATGAAGATGCCTATATAGTTTCAGTTTTTAATTTAAAATCTCAGAGGTCAAGTCACCCTCCCTACACTTGTTCTTCAAGCTGGTTTTGACCTGCAGGTAGTTTCAACATTCAGTTTTGCAAAACCTTTTAAGACAGAGCTCCACCTGGGGGCAACTATTTAATGTTAAGTAACCACCTACTTTAAGCCAAGTATTTGCAGTAGTATCAGCAGGCAGCTAAAGATGTGGCAGATATTTACAGGGAAGTTTGGCTTACTTGCAGTTATTTATGCATTTCAACAGCTCCCACACCACTGTTGGTTCAGATAGCACCTGCCAGTTAGCTTGTATTTTTGATAGCTTTCACTATTCTTGTTTCCGTAAGACTTCATTGTACTCTATCACCTAATATCATGTGCATCTTGATTTAAGCAGTACCTGGAACATTCTAGAGGGGTAAAGTTAAGGAGCAGATCATCTTGAGTGGTATCACACAACAAATACAGCACAACCAGGAATCAGGCCCAGCCAACATGTATTTATGAAGGGCAGGTCTGGCTTGATCAACATGAACTTTTTCTGTGAGATGGTCACCCACTTAATGGATGAGGGAAAAGCTGTGGATGTTGTCTACTTGGGCTTTAGTAAAGCCTTTGACACCAATTCCCACAGCTTTCTTCTGGAGAAACTGGCTGCTTGTGGCTTGGACAGGTGCACTCTTCACTGGGTAAAAACCTGCCTGGATGGTCAGGCCCAGAGAATCGTGATGAATGGAGTTACTTTCAGCTGGCAGCTGGTCACCAGTGCTGATCCCAGGGCACAGAATTGAGGCCAGTTCTGTTTAATGTCTTTACCAGCAATCTGGACGAGGGGGTTGAGTGCATCCTCAGTTAGTTTGAATAGAACACCAAGTTGAGTGGGAGTGTTGATCTGCTGGAGGGCAGGAAGGCTTTGCAGATGGATCTGGACAGGCTGGATCGATGGGCCAAGGCCAAAGGTGTGAGGTTCAGTAAAGCGAAGGGCTGGAACCTGCACGTGGGTCTCAACAACCCCACAGAGTCCTATAGGCTCAGGGAAAACTGGCTGAAAAGCAGCCTACTGGAATAAGACTTGAGCATTCTGGTTGATAGCAGTTGAACATGAGTCAGAGTGTGCCCAGGTGGCCAGGAAGGCCAATGGCATCCTGGCCTGTATCAGCAATATTCTGGCCAGCAGGACCAAGGCAGTGATTGTCTCTCTCTGCTTGTTACTGGAGAGGCTGCACCTTGAATCCTGCATTACGTTTTGGGCCCCTCACTGCAAGAAAGACATTGAGATGCTAGAGTGTGTCCAGAGAAGGGCAACAGAGCTGGAGAAGGGTCTAGAGCACAAGTTTTCAAGGAGCAGCTGAGAGTATTTAGCCTAGAGAAAAGGAGGCTCAGAGGAGACCTTCTTGCTATAAAGGTCATAGTGAGGTGGGGTTGGTCTCTTCCATCAAATAAAAAGCAGTAAGAAGAAAGAAAATGGCCTCATGTTGCCCCAGGGAAGATTTAGATTGGACATTAAGAAAAATTTCTTCCCTAACACAGTTATCAAGCACTGGAACAGGCTGCCCTGGCAAGCAGCTGAATCACCATTCCTGGAGGTGTGCAGATGTGGCACTGAGAGGCATAGTTTAGTGTGGATCTGGTAGTACTGGAGTATCAGCTGGACTTGATCTTAAAGGTCTTTTTCCAACCTAAACAATGGATAGTTTGAGCTATATTACAATGCAAAATATTCAGAATGGGTGACTGGCTACCAGAAGCCAAAGCAGCAGCCTAACACTTTTAATAGTAGCAGTTTCGGTAGCCCCCCTATCCCCACTCTCTCCTGAGGGACTGCTGTCCCAGCTGCAAGAAAGTTATTAAAGAACACTTTAAGAGACATAATGACAGTTTAGACTGAGAACCAATTTAAACAACCCCATTTTTAGGTAGTCTAATACTAAACACAGAGTCCTATGCTCATGCTAGTCATCACAGTATATGCAGTATTTGTCAAGTTACACCGTAAACCCATCCCGTAGTATGGTTTGAGGTCACACTTTAATCAAAGACGCTACAATAACAAAGAAGTGTGATTTGTAGCATACACAGATTGCACATGAGAAATCCTACCTTTGCCTCCTTTACAGTGAATTGCTATGATGTTTTTCTCATCTTGACTCATCCATTCACGGACACTGGTAGTGAATTTCAGCATGTCCCTAAACAAGAGGAAAGTTAGTGGATGAAGGCAAATGCCTACACAGAACTATTATAATGTATGTACTTCTTGACAACACTCACTGTAGCGCTGGGACATTGTGGTCATCAATGAAGATCCTTTCCACCCTGTAGTGAAAGTACTTGGGGTCATAGCCTTTTTCACCTACAGGAAAAGATCTGAAGTTATACCAGGAAGGGAAAAGGAAGTAACAAAGTGGTTTGTAACACACAACACCTGGTCTGAACATGTATTAATGTCTAAAATACAGCAGTGTTAACAGACAGATAAAAATGAAAAAAAACAGAGGTAACTTGACTAAAGCCACACATGCTTAGCTTCTGATTTCATACTTTTCACTTATACATTAAATTTCATCTCAAATATAGTCAGCAGGTAAACATACTTACTGCAGAGATTGTAGACTTTATAGTGGTCTGGATGTTTGGTGTCCAAAAATCTTGCAACTTCCTAAGCAATAATGAGTTCAGACTAGTTAGTGCTCTAATTTATTATTTCCACTGCCATCCCAACCCCCCACCTCCAGGTGGGATCAACAACTGCATTCATGAACAGCCCTTGGAAAGCAGGCCTTTCCAACCTGACAGCTCAGGTTCTCATCCGGAATAAAAGTACTACTGCAACTATCTTCCTGGCCCTATATACGTTTCTATAATATCCAAAAGCAGAGCTCTGAAAAGGACATTATATATACAGACCTTTAAAACAACTTTATTTATGTGAATAGATCTTATCACCATTATTAGCCTGGGACAGAAACACCTTGATTCTCTAAAACATTCCCAAAGAACAGGGGCATCAAAGCACTGGTGTGTCCACCCCATGAGATACAAATCACTAGGTTTAGCTGAGACACTACAACATAAGCAGTGCAGCACAGTGGAAATCATCAGTCATTCCAACCAGCAAAGGCAGCAGAACTAGGACTGACATGATCTAGGCCACATGTAAATTAGTGGGAACTTATAAAAGAAACAGGTTTCAGAAACAAAGCATTTGGTAGGTAAGATTTTTTACCTTTATGGGATTCCTGTAGAAAGACTGCTTCCCAGAAGATGGAAATGACATTGCAATAATTCGATCTGTTGAGAAGACAGCAATCACAAGTAACAGCAGGAAGTCCCCCTGCACATAAGAACTACATGACTGAGAAACATCCTTATGAAATGTCTTATTCTTACCCTAATTATAAGAACAATCTACCAATTTCTACATTTAGCATGGCTAGAGCAAGACAAATCAGCCACCATCAAATGTCAGTCTCCACAGAATCAGAAGCAAAAGTAAATAGTTTTAAGTAAATAGTTTCCCAACACTGGTTCCCCAGGCCTCAGATAAATTTCTAACATTACATTCAGCATGTAAAACCCTCCCAGAAGGCTAATTCTGGAGAATAGTGTCAGTCAGAAACCCGTATTTCAAAATCCCACAGAAAAGGAGTTGGCCTGGTTTGACTTCATACTTAAATTTCATGAGTCTAAAGCATTGTCTGTATTTCATGACAAGCTCTTATTAACTGAAAAACAAGTCTTCACAGGACATAACATGCTGCAAAGTGACATTTGTTTCCACAAACCAGTAATATAAGTGAGATCCAGATCAAAGCCATCTTTCATATAACGTCTTTTGTTCTCAGAGACCTGACCAAAAAAAAAGTAAGAGTTAATCTTCCACAAGAATGCCAACAATCACCAAGTGTTAACTGATACTAGGAAAATTCAACCATCTAGACTCTCCAGTTAAGCTTGAGTAGCAGAGCCTCATTTCATTACAACATTATCCAAGAGCAAATGCCTTGTATTAATTTCTAGGCAGAAGGTCTGTATAGAATTTTTTACCCTTAAATATCAACATTTATTCTAGTGAAAAGAACACTGCAGATTCTATGAATACTGCAGCATGAATCTGTCATTGTTATTTAAGTGTTTGGAGACTGAGGGAGAAATGAATAAAGCTAAGAGTACTATAACCAAGACTGCTTAGTCCTAAACAAGAGGACATACTTGAAGCTTAAAGTACCACTGGAATGCCCCTGATGAACATAAGAGGCCTTCACAGTGGATAGGGCTTCAACAGCTAGATTGCTTTGTTTATACCCAAAATAAAGCATCAGACACATTAAACTCCCACCTTCCCTCATGTGAGGGAAAATGGTATGTACCTCACAAGCTAGAAATTGTCAGTTGAGACACACAGGGTGCTGCAATCACTTTGATATGCTGGCCTTCCAGGTCAAGTTGCTGCTTATTTGAGCAAAGCCAAGAATGACGAGGCCTTACTGGAGGTGGAGGCAAAGCTCCAGAGCCCTGTCAGGGACATCAAGCAGATGTGCTGCTTGGGCAATACTATCAATTGCAGACCAGTAGGCCATGGTCAGTCCTGCTACTCACTACTGATGCTGCCTGAAGAAAGAGATGAAAACAGTAGTAGTAGTCTAGATATGTTAAGAGGCCAACTTACCATTCTCCTGGTCACCATTTCAAGTTGCTGCTTTTGCGAAGCCAGACGAAATATCCTTATCAAGATGACAATTCTCAGAACTCGGAAGAAAATAACCATTCTAGATGACAGATTCACCATGAAAGAAAATGGACACAAATAAACTTACAGGCAAAGACTAAAGCTGCTTAAAAGCTGTGTCAAGGAAAGTTTAAAACTTTGTTTCATACGTTGAACTAGGACATCTCAGGCTGATTTTGGAACAAATACAATATCATGGGTGTATTGTTAAGGCTTTTTTTTGAGTACATGTTCTCAACAGCTAACAGAACTAGGAAATCCCCTGCTTGCTCAAACAGACCTCCAAAGGCACATCTGGCTAGAAAACAAATTCCATTAACATTACCCACGTTATTATCACCAAGTTTTTGTTCCTTGAAGCTTATTCTCTATTATACATTCAAGTGTACGTAGCCACCTGAAAAATAACTGAAAAGAAGCTAGACAGGCTAAGTACATCATGACTTGATTAAGAAACCTAAAAACAGATCAGTATATATCCTATGTTTAATCATTCAGTAACCTGAACACTTGGTTTGGTTTGAGGAACTTTGAACTATTGTTGAACTTTGAAGCAGGAAAGAAGCTTAGGTGAGTGATTCTATCAAAACAACTGAACAGGAGCAGCTGTTTTCCCACACTCACAGGGACAAGGGCAAACTAATATTCAATTCATTCCTTAAAGAGATGAGTGAGCATATATTTTAAGCAGCACACACACATTCTAGGTTTTGATACATTTGTGTAAAAATGCTGGTGAATACCAACAGTAAAGGAGACAAAACTCCAGTAGAACAGTCCACTCCCCACTGATATTGAGCTTAAAGTCAGCAAGGTAAGGTTGTCCTGGATACCTGGAAGAAAGTTTCATTTTTTCCCTGAGCTCCTTCTAAATTCAGAATCATCCTCCTGTTTTCAAAACAGAATTTCCTTGGAGGTAGCAGAAAATGAGATGAACCAAAACTGAGGTGAAAACTCCATAACCCCTCCCCCCAAAACTCTGAGAAGCAGCTCTTCAAGATAAAAGCTGTTTGCATTCTGCCCTTAAGGGAATCAGCCTGTTAAGCATTAGCTCCCAGACTGATATCCAGCTCTCATTCCTCAAAGTCCTTTTATAGGTCAGACTGCAAGGAAACAGTTAACTCATCCCTACACACACCCAGCTACATCAGATTAGAAAGAGAAACCATACTCCTCCATCAGGGCATGTTACCTCTATTGTCTGTCATTGAAATTTCACTTGTCACATAAAGCTTTCATCCACATAAAAGCTGCTCAAATTCTAATTATTCTGAGATGTATCAAATGCTTTAAGATTACTGCTTGCTTCTTGAGGAAGGACTCAGGAAAGAAAAGCAATAAGCCCCAATAAGGCCACTGGGAATTGGATTTTGTGGACACTACTGCTGTTTTAGATGGGAAGACCACTATCTCAAGATTTGGGATTTGGTGAAATCTGAGGTATCATCTACCGTAGGTAGCAATATTTTGGTTAAAACACAATTTTAGAGCCTTCAACAAGAGATGCCTTACAGAGGGCCTCAAAAATTGAATGAGTAAGATGATAGGCACCAGTCAAGTGTCTTCTGGGAGCAGCAGTGTGAAGTCCTCTTTATGTGACCCAAAAACCTATTCTAGATTCCCATCAACTTCAGCAAATCAGAATGCAAAGAACTTGCACACACAGATCTGCAGCCAAATGGGTCAGTGTAGGACCAGGCCTACTACTGGCATAGCCTAGTAAAGATAAGAGTGCAGATTACCCTGTCACACTGCTCTTTCAACCTCCTTTTATCTGGGAGTTGCTATAAGATAAAAGCTGCTTTAGAAAAATGCGGGCATAGAAATGGGAAGTAATAATTAAAAATCCCAATGAATGTTTAAGACAACCTAGGAGGAAACTAGGCTACAAAAGCTATTCCTTTGACAGTTTTATTTCTTGATACCCAAGTTTAGCAAGTACTTTAAAAGAAAATAAGTACTTACAGATACTTGTCCAACTCTGCATTCTTTAATAACTAAACTTTTTGTTTTCTTCTGGAATAATGCTCCCCTCTTATGTCCATTAGTCAGCTGAATTTGGGGCATGGGGTGACTTTTTCTTTTCTTTTTTTTTTTTTTTTTTTAAGAGCTCGACTTTTCCCTGGCTGATGCAAGAAAGTTTCTCTAAGTCAAACCAAGTGCAGATAAACTAATCTTAAAGTTGTAGTTCTGTCTCCATCAGGAATGGATTCATCTCATAGGTTACCATTTTATCAAGATACAGAAATCAGAAGGAAACAGGACTTAAAGCAGTTTATGCACATAAACGGCATCTTTCCTCTCCCCAGAGCATGGCTGAAAAATCCAGCATATATTACCATGAGGCTTTTGGGAAAGCAAAGCAAAGGAAACAAGACAGTTCGGAAATTCTTTCTATTGCAAGATCCTTTAGACGGAAATTCTCTTTTTGTTGTCTGTTCCATTTGCTATGATAATCCAACTCTTCTTTCTGACCTTCCTCAGACTCTCCACTCTATTAGGGCTACTGCACACCTTTCCCCAAAGAGTGCTTGAGTCAGAGCATTTGATGGCCACACTTTTAGTTACCTCTGGTAACTAGTATACTCAGATCCCTTCTGCCTTTGAGGCAGGGACAGCCTACAGCACAACCACAGACCAAAGCTGTGTGTCTATCCTTCATTGGTCTGTACCATGACATTATCACAGTCACATTTGTGATCTCATATGCACACACCTGGCTTAGAGGTGCCCAAGAAAATTCTTAGAATATTATCAAGAAAAGAGCTCACACTTACCAGCTGCCATACCACTCTTACCTTGGTATCTCCTTTGCTGCATCAACATCTACGAAGGAGTATGTCAAATTAATTAACAGGGTGCCCACTACTATACATGCATCCAAAATATTCAGTTTGGACTGGAAGTAGTTCCTGAAGCTGAAACCAAGGAGAGTTTGGAGAGTTTTAGACAGATGCCAATATAGGTAGCAAAGACTGAAATATATCTTCAGGAAGAGAACCATCTATACAAAGCTACTGCTGGAGACAAGCTCTCCTGCAGTTGTTCTTAACACTAAGCACTGAAGCCTCACTAAGAAAACAATCTTACCCCTAATTTACACACAAGTTATGGCAAAGCTGATCTAGTTTCCAAGTGCTCACTTATACTGAAAACACATACAGGTTGTTGTATAGAAGGGTAACCACCAACATACACAGCCAAGAAAAGACACATTATCTATGATCAGAAAAAATAGCCTACAGGACGCTATGTTCATAGTTCAAGCTTGAAGTTTTGCTTCCTTCCTAGCTTGAGGACTTGCCATATGGACTTCATTTTTGCCCATGTCTTACCCTTCAACAAACACCCTCAGGAGAACATCGATGAGAAAGAAGAGTGCTATTGCCAGGGAAATACGTTCAGGAATCTCTGTACCCTTCCTTCTCTCACTGATAGCCAGATCCAGAATCACAACTATAATGTCCACAATGATAAGTACAACTCCAAATACTCTGCAAAGAAAAATACATGTAAGTTTGAGAGACAGGAATGAACACTTATCAACTGAACAGCACAAACCCTGATTTCCAAGCTGTTCCAGCAACAGTGTGTTCTCTTACATAGATTGAAGCCTGCTTAATTAGAAGCTGAAGGTTTCCAATTTTTAAGTGATATGCACAGAGACCATCATCTATCTATGTGGAACCATACATTTACCTCAGACACAGCTGTAGTTATTAATTTATGATTTCACAGCTACCCAAAAGCCTGAATGCTTTAAGGCATACAAGTACCATTGCTGCTTTCACCTTACTCAGCTTCCCTCCCTCTCATAACTTAACACAGACCCTCAAAAATAACTGTCTTTAATGGTTTGCCTTGTTCCAGCACCTAGACTACACACAACTGTTTGTTCAAAGACTGCCAGCCAAGAATAAGCCATTAAAGAGGTTTTATCCAAGCCAATGACACTTGCAGTTCTGACTCTCAGCTCTTCTTGGAGAATGCAGTCATATCTTTTTAAGTCTTATTTTTCAATTCTAATACTTTTCTCAAGTTGCCTTTCCTGGGAGTGACAAGGGATTCAGTACTTTCAGACAAAGCAAGCTGAAGTTACCGATGTTTAAGGAACTCTCCAAGTTCTTACATGAGAAATGAGGACTATTTTTACCATTCCCACATCATTACGAGCTAAGATTTTACCTGAATCCAAATGACATCACAAACGGGGCAATTTTTCTCCTAGTTGCACTGCAAGAGAAGAGAACTGACATCAAGACAAGTGACATTTTGCTGCAGGTACCAGCCACAAGGGCACTGTTATATTCTTTTGTTCACATTCCTTTGGTTTTAGTATTTTGTATAGTAGTGATTTCTCTAAGATGAGATTACTGAGTAGCATTCATGAAGTACATAGGTTAAGAGAGTACTTCAAAACAGTGCTTTGATCACTTGTTAGAGAAAGTATTTATCAGCTTCCAGGCCCTAGAAATACAGCAGTATGTACTTATCCATAACATTTTTTCATGTAACAATTCCAGTGATGCTTGAACTCTGGCTTAGTAAGCTATAAGCAGTGAGTTTGTATAACAGCTATTGGCCAAGAGGAAGATTGGAAGATCAACATCGCTTAATATATTTTGTTCCATATATTAGCTTATTGTATCAGACCATTTTTTCCCAGGCCTGAAAAGAATTGCACTTGTTGACAGCTCCTGTGCCTTTGGAATAGAGGAATATAAATCCCACTTCTACCTTAAAAAGGAAACACCAGTTTGGCTTTCAGATTGAAAATCCAAATATCTTTTAAGAAAAAGTGTTTCTGAAGCCAAGTTCTTCCAGTTGTGAGAATTATCTTCAGTCCTGGCAGGGCCACAGCTCTTGTTTCCAAATACAGTACCTTTTGTTGCCTCCTTGGTGTGCTTTAAGCCCTTTGGTTTAGAACAAAGCTTTTATGTAACTCTCTTTTTGGCTGGAAGCCTCTTTAGATTACACCAAGAACTAAGGCAGAAATTCTTGGTATAGAACCTGCAAACCTCAAGTGCTGACAGTTTGAAAAACAGACTGCCAGTCTGTTAAGTAATCCCAAGATAACCTAACTACTGTATGCATCAACACTAAGTGTCGTCTTAGACACTTAGAATAAAACACCTTTTTTTAAGCATTATCAGCCCCAGTGATCCTGTCCAAAATATTTGTTTCCTCTAGGACAACTTAAGCATTGCATTTCACTTGGTGCACTTCAATAATCCAGTTTAAGACAAGGCTAGATACCTCTGAAGTGCTGAAGCAGCATCTTGTTGGGGTTACTGAATTAACCCACACTTTTCATTATTAGTTTCTTACTCTAAACTAAGGTACAAAGTCTAACCAGCAAACAGTTGCATTCTTAAGCTGGAAGGACATATGCGGGTTGTAGTACTTACTTTTCCTATAGAAGTCAAGGATGTAATACCATGTCTTGTCCTGCAGGCAGCTTAACATATAGGTTTTCCTGCTATTTATGAATGCCAAATATCTAAGGAAACTGCAATAGTGACACTAATGGTTTGCTGGTCTATGTCTGTCCAGCCAATCCTACAACTGTAGTGGGGATACCAAGACTTCAGCTTGCACAGTCTATGCACAGTCTTCGGACACTCCAGACCGAAATATATACACACACCACTCCAATTTGGCCTGCCAGCACCTTAAATCAGCTGAAGGAAACATGACACATTTGATTACATAATTAGCTTAGAGCTTTTGTGAAATACATTTGTAAATTCTGACTTCTGAAATCTAGAAAAACATGCTGTCACATAAAGTAACTGAAACAAAAGGCTTAAGCTTACTGTTCTTGAGCTGCAGGACTTGCCACTGACTTGACTAAGTTTGCTGTAAGAGTAACATGAGGTAAACACTTTCAGGAAATAACTGTCTCAAGAACAGAGTTACCTACTAGCAAGTTCAGACAATTTAATCTTGATGAGTGCCATGATGCTTATTGTCATGCCCAGACACTCATTCACCTCACTTGCTCAGCAACACTTGTTCTTCTGTGCTCTCACAAATTCATACTTTTGGGAAAATTTAAGCAATATGGTCTGGACTAACTGTTCTCCACAACATGATGGACTTGTGTTCTTGGGTTGGGTTTTTATCTCTAGAGGGACAAAGACATACTGGAAGAAATGTCAATATCAAGCATTTTACTAGGCTTATCTCTACTTCAACAAGCCCCCTGCCTTCTTTATTTTCGCTCATTAGATCCCACTTCTGGGGGTAAGCAAAGAAATTTAGTATATCATTAGCTTACTTGGTACAGGTGTCTGGTCCATTACCCTCATCACGACCATTATCAATCTTTACTGTGGCCTCTTCAGCTGTTGGAGAGCTGGCAAGGAAATAATACAAGTCACACACTGATAGAGATGTCAGCGCTGTATATTGCTATGCTTTGTTGTTCCAAAAAAAAAGAATTAACTGTCAAGTGAGCAACAGCCTGAGCCAGAGCACAGGCCCAGTACCAGGGGAAGAAAGACTTCCCCCATGTTCTGTTGGCATAGCTTGGCTTGTGCTGATCTACTTTCTATTAGCAGCCCATTTCTCAAAAATGTTCCCTTTCCCCCCCTCAAAGGAGACAGATGTGTTCAGCAGTAGGATAAAGGGCTTTGAAGGAGGGGATCCACAAGTCCACTAAGGACTCAGCAATCCAGGCTCTAGAAGTACCAGAAATATGGATATGCAAAATGGCTTCAGAGAGTCCAAGTGACATTAATGCTGTTACAGTGACCTTCTTGTACAGAGAATTAATGTTTTCACCAGGAAGAGCCACAGCATAGAGATGTTTTTGTGCAGAGCAGGATACCAGAACGGAAACTGGAAGACCAGAGCAGCAGCTGACCTAGTGCTAGAACAGCAGTTTTTTGGGGTAGTGGCTGCTTGCCATAACTTCCTTAAAAGGGTCTCTTCAGATCAAGTTTTTGGGGTTTTTTTGAAGGCCACATGACAATTTCAGAGAAAAAGTGTAGCATCAAAATCCAGGAGTCTTTACTTCAGTCTGCTCCACAGAAATACTGTGATGCATAATAGCACAGCCACGGTGTTTGCTGAGGCTCTGCTTATGGTCTCCCTGCTTTGTGGGCAGGAACGGCTACATACACATATTCAATATTGATGTTTCCATGCTGTTCTGAGGCAGCCTAGCAGGTTTGAAGCATTAGTGTAATAATTCTGAGGATTTAAATATTCCTTATCCTCTGTAATAGACTCATGCACTGCTTCTGCAGTCTGGCCTAACCACCTTTTAAGCAAGAAGTTTAATGATGCTTCTCCTACAGTTTCAGCAACCAGTACTGATGCTTCACCAACTGCAATCAGTATCAGGCTCAGTAGAAGAATTATTCTGATGCAACAATCTTAGCATTCAAGCCTTATTTCCCAACTCCAGTGTTTCCAGTGAAACCATTGTCCTCATTTTGTTCCTAGAGCTGAAGCAAAGCTCTAGTGATGGATAGGAATTCAGATTTGCTTCCCAGCTATTCTTACAGAATATTCACTCGGGTGAAGTACACTTACTGAACAGCAGAAATGCTTCACTTATTAAAGCCTGCTACTACTGCAGCAATTTTGCTGCAGGTCACTTGCTTATACTTGCAGACACAAGAAGTGCACCAAATGCCACCTTCTTATCCTCTTCTGTGATTAAAATATACCACAATAAGAATGAGAAACAGAAGTGCTTTCAGTTAGGAAGACAATCTTCAATACAAAGATAAAACAAAAGTCAAGCCCAAGTACACTGTTTCCATAGTGCTCCCACACAAAAATTCAGTTCTGATAATGCTTTTCTCAGAGGGAGTTTGTTTTGCTGATCATTCTACATCTACTTGTTGTCCAAGGCAGAATAAGCTCTCAGCCACAAGCTGCTACAATTAGGCTTTCACTACAGGGGTGGAAGAGAATAAAAGGAAGACATATTAGAAGAAATAGTTTCCTTCACGCACACATTCCATACAGAGCATAAGCTTTTCTGACTGCTCATAGCTAAAGGCAACTTCAGACTCAAGACTTCTAAAGCAAGCAGAGAAAGAGCATCTTGCAAGAGACCTTGACACTCTGGATGCTAAAAAAGAGCACACTTTAATACCATGGGCTTATTATACCAGGGATAGAGACCTGGTACTCATTAATCACTTACTAACTACTTACAAGAAGTGAATCAAAACAAAGATATCCCTTCTCTCAGACAGCAGCACTAATGGGAGAGGGGAGATAAGAAGATTGTACGCTGTATAAACTTCAGACACTCCATCATTAGTCCCTCTGTTATATTTGAAGCACTAAGAACCTAAAGACCTAAAGATCACACACCAGATATTCAATCCCAAACCCCCTCCCTGGCACAGGTCACTTCACTCACCCCGATGATTCTCTCGGCTGGGTGGCTTGTTCGTACCTCACCGCTGTCATTTTGCCTGTTGTTGCCCTGCCGGCCTGAAGAGAAGCACACCGAGTTAAAGTGAGACAGCACAAGAAACAGCGAACAGCAGCACCCTACAGTAGCCTCACTCCTAATGTCCCAGCAGCCAGGCTTCTGCTTCATTTCCAACTATTTCCCCCTCTGCTTGACAAAGCTCAGTCTTCCCACTATAACACTGCTGAGAGCCAAGGCGCTCAGCACGCTGATGAAAGGTTTTTGACCACACCAAACACGCCGCAGAGATAACAGCATCTTTACCTCAGGATGGAGCATTTGGGGGGAAATGTGCCTTCCAGCCCTGAAGCACGGAGGAGCCCCGGCCGGCAGAGGGGCGGGCAGAGCCGCGGGCAGCACCTGGGCCGGGAGCGGCTCCGGGAGGCGCCTCCGGGCACGGAGCAGCTTCCCGGGCGGGAGGGCCGCGCTTGGAGCCGCATCCGCCGGCGCTGACCCCCCGGGCCCTCCCCCGCCTCCCCTCCGGGCTCAAAGTCGAGCCGGACACGGCCCGCGGACTCAGCGGAAAGTTGTGTTAAACTTCCTGAGGGCCCTATCCCGGCGCTCCTTCCTTCCCTCCCTCCCTCCCGCCGCCGGCCCCCCTCACCCGCCGAGCCCAGGCCGGGGCGCGGAGCACGGACCCGCCTCAGCCTCCCCGGGCCGCGGGTCCATGTCCCGCACCTGGGCCGGGCCGGGCCGGGCGGGCCCATCCGCTGCCCTGGGCACGGCCCCGCCGCCCCCGCACACACCGCGGGCTCCCAGCCCCGGGGGGGGGTCCCTGGGCGATACCGGGGTGGGTCGGAGTGTCGGTCTGCTGCGGGCTCGGCAGGCCCTAGGGCCGAGACCCAACAGCATGAGGGTCAACGAGGCCAAATTCCAGGTCCTGCCCTTGGGTCACAACCACCACACGCAGCGCCAAGGCTGGGGCAGAGCGGCTGGAAAGCTGCCCGGCAGAAAACAGCCCGGGCGGGCTGGTCCATAGCGGCTGTACTGGGCAGGGGAGCCGCGGCCCAGGTGGGCCAGAAGGGCAGTGGCACCCCGGGCTAGAGCAGCGATAGTGCGGCCAGCAGGACAGGGAGTTCAGCTCCAGTGAGGCCACACCTCCACTAATGGGTCCAGTTCTGGGCCCCTTAATTCTGGAAGGACAGCGAGGTGCTGGAGTGTGTCCAGAGAAGGCAACAGGGGTGGTGATGGGCCTGGAGCACAAATCCTACAAGGATCCTACAGCTGCAGTTAAGTGCACCTGGGGTTGTTTAGCCTGAAGAGGTGGGGCTCAGGGGGAGACATCACTCTCTACAATTGCCTGAAAGAAGGGTAGAGCCAGGTGGGACTGCCTCGTCTACCAAGTAAATAGTGACAGGACAAGAAGATATAGTCTGAAGCTGGGAGGTTTAGATTGGACCTTCAGAAGAATTTCTTCACAGAAGTGAAGCACTGATTTAGAAGAATTAAAGACTTTAGTTAAAATAAATATCGCTGAGGTAAGGGAGCTAAAACTTCCCTTTTTGTTAACAGAAGCCAGACTGAAGGAACTGATAAATCATGGAAGGAACTGACAAATCATGGAAGCTGTCAAACTAGGCTTTTGCATCCTGAATAATCAATAGACCCCATGAATACAATACAATCATAAATCAAACAGTCCTGGAAAACAGGATTCAGCTGTCAAAGGTTAAAAAGTCAAAGAGAGGAAGACCCATCTTACTTCATCATTTTGAGACCCCACCCCATAAAAAAGACCACCGACCCATTTCAAAGAACAAACTATGCATGGTTAATGGCTTTTTGGGCTAATTACCATACGGAGCGGGGAATGGGATGTACCAGAGTTATGAATATGCATTTGTGTTTTGAGTATTCAATACTCCTGTACATAAAAGACCCTGTGATGATCTGTAAATTGAGGTGTGTATTTGGGAACGATCCCGCACGCTGCCCGGCGTCGTAATAAACATACACTTTCTAACTTTAAACTGTTAGAGAGTCTTTGCCCGTCATAGTTGGATATTGGTATTAGATCAATATCCGTAATTTTTAAATAATTCATTAGGAGTAATTAGACATTGGAACAGAGTGCCCAGGGAGCTGGTGGATTCACCGCCCCTGGAGGTGTTCAAGGAAAGACTGGACATGGCATCTTAGTGCCATTGTCTAATTGACGTGGGGAAGTTCAGACATAGATTGGGCTGGATGATTTCTGAAGTATTTTCCAACCTAATTGATTCTTTAGTTCTGTGTGGAGCCACACTGTCCCCAGCTACCAGACCCCAGCCAGCCCCACCATCTGCTTCCAAGTCACAGCCTCTCAGTTTTAGTAAACTTTTCTGCTGCTGTGGTTTGATGCCTCTCAATGCCTGTCCCGTGGCATGGCAGCTTTCAGGGGCTGCACTCCATCCAGGGCCGGTGCAGGTCAGGCAGGAGCTGCAGGCCAGCCAGGCCCCCACAGCCTGTGGCAGCTTTTGCCATCATCCAGGACAGAGCATCGCAGGGAGCACTTGGGTTTTCACACGGCATCGAGCACTTAGATTTTCGCAGAGTCGGAGCCTCCGGAGTGTGATGTGTTACCCTGTCTGTGCTCACGCCTGCCTCGTTACCAACCAGCAGTGAGGAGCGGTCAGTCCCTGGGCACCCCACGGTACAACAGTGTTGCTGCAGCTGCTGAGGCCGGAGTTGCAGGACGATTTTTCTGCAGGACGGTCGACACCAGAGGGAGCCCAAAGCGAGCTTTTAGCAGCTGCTCCCAGGGCTGCTGGGGCTTGGCAGGGGAAGGATACGGTAACCGATGGCAGGAGCCTTTCCGGGATGTTCCCTGTCCAAAGGAAATAAAATTCTTAAGGTGAATGCTGAGAATAGGGAGCACTTCTGAGCACTAGACTAAAGAGAAATTTTTCCCTTCAAATATGTATATACATATGTAAATACAATATGTGCATACATAAATATCTAGTAGAGACCGTAGTAGCAAGAAACAGAAACATAGAATCATAGAATATCCAGAGATGGAAGGATCTACAGTACTCATCGAAGTCTAGCTCCTATCTCATTCCTGACACTTCAAGAATCCTGAGAGTGTTGTCCACACATTTCTTGAGCTCTGTCAGGCTGGTGCTGTGACCCCTTCCCTGGGGAGCCTGTTCCAGTGCCCAGCCACCTTCTGGGTGAAGAACTATTTTCCAACATCCAGCCTAGACCTTCTCAGACACCTTCAGATCATTCCCTCAGATCCTATCACTGGGCATCACAGACATCAGTGCCTGCCTCTCCCCCTCATGAGGAACCTGCAGGCAGCATTGTGGTCTCCCCTCAGTCTCCTCCAGGCTGAACAGACCAAGTGACCTCAGCCACTCCTGATATGGCTTCCCCTCAAGGCCCTTCACCATCGTCGTTGCCCTGCTTTAAACACTCTCTAAGAGCTCAATGTCTTGTTTATATTGTGGCACCCAAAACTGCAAACAGGACTCGAGGTGAGGCTGCCCCAGCTCAGAGCAGAGCAGGACAATCCCCTCCCTTGCCTGGCTGGCAATGCTGTGCCTGGTGCACCCCAGGACAGGGTTGGCCCTCCTGGCTGCCAGGGCACTGCTGCCTCATGTTCAGCTTGCCATGGACCAGGACCCATCCCCTGTACAGACTCTGACAACTTGTTAAACTTCATGAGGCTGGTGCAAAGTATATTTGGTACATTCAGATAATTATTCTCAGTATTTGAGAAGCAGCTAAACAAGGATGGAAACTAAGTCTGATGATGAGAAGAAACATTCAATTAAATTTCTCTTAGTTGTAAAAAAAAAAATCACATGTGCAGTGTAGGAAAAGGAAACAAAAGGAACTTGTAATTAAGAGAACAAAGAGCATATAGTTAGAAAGAAAAGACTATTCAGTCAAGGCAGGAAAGATGTAACAAAGTTTTTAAATTGTAACAAGTAGCAGGTGCACAGTAGTTTGTAGAAAAAGAACTATTATATAAGTGTTTATCTTTGAGAGAAAAGTCTGATATTGCTATTAGGCAATTGATCACAAATATTATTGGTTAGCAAGCTTATTAATAATTATACTATTGGCTATCCAGGCTCATGCTTTTCTAACCCAATGGTGAAAATATTAGAAAGGCTATGTACACTTTTCATAAATGTCTCTGGTTATACCGTGACTGGAGACCGTGTTTCTTTCATGTACTTGCAGTGAAGGTTACTTAGAACAGACTTGATCCCGTGGACCGGGTGGGGATCCTGTGAATTACTCTCTGCAGGAGTTCACACCTGTGGAGCACCTCTCTGGTGGAAGTGGCAGGGGGAGGCCCACATCACAGAAAAGTGCAGAAATAAAAAAATCCAGTTTCCCCTGCCCTGGGCTCTGGAACCACCAAGATGTGGAGGCGACTGAGGTATTGGATTTCTCACAGAACAACCTGTAAAAACCAGCCAAAGGAGGTAGGGGGGCTTCCAGTTTGGCATCCAGGCTGAATTGCAGAGCTGGCCAGCTTAAGGTTGCAGGTGCACTTTAAAAGGAAGAACAGCTCTTCCCAGTTTTCATCAAATAGATAGATGCTCCGTTGCCAGTGATACTGATTGTTGTGACTGCTTCTTTCATTGTTGCTAATCTTACAGCATTGGTGATGCTGTAGAATATTTGCCAGCTCTCATGCATCATCATGAGTTTCCTGGTGGTTGATCTATTAAGACCCTAACTTCTGGACTGAAATAAAACCACCAACTTTTTACTAATAAAATTAAATTTCTATCTCTCAGCTGGTAGAGAAAAGTATAGGAACAAGATCCAAGGTTCGTAAAGCCGAAAGTAAAAAAGAAGCATTAAAAGTGTTCTGGTTTTTTTAAATTCAAGACTTGTAAATACTTTTCATTGTATTTTGCTGGTTGAGTCATGATACTGATATTTAATAACCCTTAAGAATCCAGTTCTGATCCTTGACAATTTTTCATCAGTGTAAAACAGCTGAATTGTCAAAAAAATGCAAAAAAGATTTCAATATTTTGTAAATAATCCAGTTACATACTGGCTAAAGAGCAGGATTAAGTATGCATTTCTCAGAGGGGTGATGACATACTTTGCATTCCAAAAATAACAGAGAAGGTGGAAAACAGAATCTCTTAACTTGACAGATTTTAAATTTGCTAGGTATTGCTCTTCTATATCTTTTAAGATTCTTTTAAGACAGACAAGAAAAATAATTACATTTTTATTAAGTCTTGAGATAGCAGAAATATGAAAATAAGTGGATAAAAAAATGAAAATTCTCTGCCAATATTAAAAACAGGTAAATCAGATGACCTGATGGTCACAGTTTGTCAGCTTGGCTCTGCTCCCTGAGAAATGAGAGCAGATTAGAAAGAAGGTTTCAACTAATAAAATATTAAAGAAGCTTAATAGTAGAAGCAATAATAATAATATTAGTAGTAATTGTAAATCAACATGTGATTACAGAAAATAATTTTGTCAAATACATTTCTAAAACAAGATTGCAAGTTTTACTGCTAAAATAAAAGTATTTTGTTGCTTCTGTAAGCAACTGACTGGCTAGAAAATAACTTTGATTTAAAAAGGTTCTATCAATCCATTTCACATTGATGTAAGTGCAGCACACTAGTCTTAAAATAACTAAAAGAGAATCTATCCTTAAGCAATTCTTTTCCTGAGAGATTCTGCAGGGATTGGGTGTTGTCTTACACTGTTTAATGTTGTGTTGTTTTGTTTTAAACCATGGCCTGGATAAAATCCTGAGGGATGAAGTTTGCAGCTGACATGGAGGTTGTAGCTGTGGTCAGATAGAATAAGAACTGCCTGGCACTGAGAAAATTGTAACTTGCATCCACAGTCAGGCTCAGAACACAAGACCTCAGGATGATATTTGGTACCTGAAGGACCATGTGTTAAAAACTTTCTAGGTCTACTTACAGTCCCTCTAACTCCCAGCAAGGCACCTGCCACCTGCATGGCCTGTGTGTGCACATGTCAAAAAGCTGGCAGGCATTTCTGGACTAACTTCTAAGGTGTTGTGAATCACAGTCATCCTGGCTGCACCGGCTAACACCATGCAGGTCAGATTGGGAGCATCAGTGGCAGAGGAAGTCAGATAACACTTAAAAGTCCTGGAACAACAGCAGGGATTAGCCAGTGACAGATGGTTGTGGTATGTAGCTCTGTGACAAAAGGAGTGAGATCCTTGGATCAACAAGCAGAAAAAATTTTGGAAATATTGCCTGAGCTCTTTATATGGCTCTTAATGTGAGTGACTTAATCACAGGCAGAGAGGGCTGGATCTGGAAAAAGGACAAGGTGCCCCAGAAGGGGTGTAAGCAGACTTACACCATCAACATTTAGGTCTAGGAAGGTACTTGTTCAGCAATTGCCTAACCTTTGAGGCAGTTACATTGATTTAGTGCCTCTCTGTTTTGCTGCAGAGATTCCTTCAGAACTTGCAGTTCTGATTCCGTCCTGATCACATATCTCTGCTGCTTGTCCCTGCCTATGGCAGATCAGGCTCCCAAATCTAGGCAGAGTATTGCAGTTCCTGGAGCCCCCTCAACATGCCCAGTGAGACCACCTCCACCACACCCTGTCATACACCACCCACAGCTCTTCTCAGCTCTATGTACTTGTTCTACATTAAACTGCCCTGAATGAAATCTCTCCAGGAGCAGAACTTTTTCCTGCCCTTCCTCTCTGTGCCAGCCAAGAGCCCTGCTCACGAGTGTGATGTGCCTGTGCCATGTTCCTGAGCTCTGCCTCGGAACAGCTCCAAGCAGCCCCTTGATCCATGACCCTGCTGGGTTTCCTGCACACACACCCACAGCCAAAGCAGATAATGGAGGTTTAGATTCCCAGCCAGGAGCAAGCATACAGCTTCTGTGTGTGGACCTAGCCTTTAGCAGGGAAAAAGGCATTTGGCAGCAGAGGGCTCTTCCCCTTCTCAGAGAAAGGCATAATGAAATTAAAAGGCTGCAGGATGAGACTTGGAAGATTCAGACTCGAGGAAAAAAAAACAAAAAAACAAAACAAACCAAAACAAACAAAACAAACAAACAAACAAAAAAAAACAACAAACAATGCCAGTTATTAAAAAGTGGAAGAACATGCTAAGGTTTGTGGCTGGTTCTTCTGCACTAAATATTTTACAACAAAATGTCTTTTTCTCAAAGAGATGTTCCAGTTCAAATGGGAGTGAATTAGGTTGGGGAAGTTCTCTGACCTGAAGTAGGTAGAAGATCATGGAATCCATATACTCCCTCTGGTCTTGTGATTAATTCCCTTTGGTACAGCTGTATCTGACACAGGATTGCTGGGACCTGTGCTTGCCCTCAGGAACTTACAAACTAATTACATTTGTTGTGTCAACCCATTAGATACTCCTAGGCTGCATGCAGACTCATTAGTTAAACTGAATTATGTATTTGCTCTTTGAACATTATCAAAATATTCAGATCTAGCATGTTTCATGGTCTGCCACCATTGCTGCTTCTTTGTACACAGATTTCTGTGGTTATTCCTTGCCTGCCAACCACAGACTTTTCATGCGCAAATGCCGGTTTCGGTTATTTCGTAGGTTGAAACTATGGTGGCTGATGTCATCCTGGTCTTTTAAATTTATCTTACTTTTGATGAAACCCTTTATTATTAGATTAAAAAAACAATAAATACTTGTTTCAGATCTCATATATTAACTTTGTTTTAAAAGACCTGGCAGCCCAGATTCCTGCAGACATGTACACTAGCCCAAACATCAAGGGCCTGCAGGCCCCTGGTAGGTACCTCCACACCTGCAGTGCCTGCAAAGGAGCCTGGTCTGCAGCCTCTCCCAGTGAGCAGGGTATTCATGGAAGGTGGGATGTGATAGGAAAGTATAAAAATAATGCAAATGCATAGAGTGCCTGGATTCACTGCAAGTGATCTGGTTTTGAGCTGGGTCCAGACTATCCTAGTATTTTCCTACTACAGGTAGGTAGTCAGACTCTTGCTGTGAAATCCTCAGGTCTCTCTACCTGCTTTGGAGTCTGAAGCAGACTCATTTCTTGCCTTTCCCCTTTAAGAACAATCAATCAACAAGAAACTGATCTTAGAAGAGTTTTGAGATGTCACTACTGTCTTCCAGCTGCAGTGATGCTCCTTTGGGCTCTGAAGGTGTTAATATCCATCAAGTGCCATGTTCCTGTCTTCATCCCAAGCCATTTTCCCCCCATAACTGTAGGAATATCAAGAGCTACCCCAGAGCAATGCTCTTCAGTTACATTTATCCACCAGTTTGCATGTGCTGGTATTGCATTTAATGTGTGAATAATAGTTTTTTGTGACTACTATTCAGCACCTACATACTCTTGGTGGAAGGAAGGTGGAGGACAGCAGGGTAAGAAGGTTTTAGTTAATGAGACTATTATTTTTTGCTGACAAGATCACTGAATATCTTAAGAAAATGGAATCTAATCTCCTTCCAAGTAACTAAAAGGGAATTTGCATTCCAGAATATTTGTGAAGCATATGTATTCCAGGAAAAAGACAACCCGGCATTTATTGTCACATTGCCTAGGGATTTCAACATCTGTGAGGAAACACTGGTGATCACACAGTGTCCTCATTCTTTATGATGACTTGATTATTTTAGCTCTGAGCCAGTGGAGCAGTACCTGAAGACATTCTCCTGCTAGACCCATTTCATGTGAACTCAACCTCATGGCAACCTCTTTCTTGTGCTTCAGATATTCCTAAAGCTCTCTTTAGCCTGGGAAAATAAATTAATCATGAAACAGGTCTGCAAGAACCATGTTCCAGCTGAGTGGGATTTTCACATGCAGATGTTGCTGAGGTGAACGTTGGCGGAGGCCCAGAGGCAGCATGAGAGTGCTCCAGATGTCTTGGCTCTGAGAGATGTTTTGGCAGCCACTGAACAAGGGTTGGAGATTGAGTCCTGTTCCTGCAAAGCTGCAGTGACAAAGCACACATGTGAGTTTGACTGGCACTGCAGTTTCGCTGCTCCCTTCTGCCCTGGGACCAGCAGAACTTAATGCTGTGATGCTCCATAATCATACAGCCCTGCAGAGAGCTGCAGGCATTGACTGTGCTACTCACACCACAACTCCAACACTGACACCACAGCCTCGGCCCTGTCTCTGATCCCACCTGGCATCAGGAGATGCTCACAGGCCAGTGAGATTTTTGGTGACCTAGACAAGAGCATAAATTGTTGCACAGCATCTTGAGCACTGTCTGGATGGGTCCAGCTGAGAAAGACTTGCTGCTGTAAGTGAAAGGTCCAGGGGATGATATACAGCCTCCCTGTGCTGCAGTGCATGGTACCTGAGCACCCTTTTGCCAGCTGCAGTTCCTGGGGCAGAAAAAAGGCCAAGTACCCACTAGGGAGAAGAGGAAACATGTCACATACTTAATTTCATAGCTGTCAAAACCAGTCTTAAACTGGGGCTAGAAAACAAGTGAGAAGAAAAGCACTGCTTACATAATCCTTTGGCAGTGAAAGAATCAGGGTTCTTGCGGGAGAAGAGGAATGCAGTTTTTAAGGAATAAACAGCATCGCTGTAGTTGGTAGTAGCTGGACAGTCCTGCTTTCCTGAAGAGTAGCATAGACATTTACCATGGGTTTATGTGCCTTGTTTTTGTACCCATGGTCTCTCCTCTGATCAACACTTTGTAAAATGGAACATTCCTGCTGTTAAAAAAAAAATAAATCTGTAATTCCTTGGCCATAATGCAAAAGGAGTCACCCATCTGTTTGGTTTTGTGTTTTTTTTCTCTTTTCCACAAATGTCCTTATTTGTGTTAACTAGAAAATCTAATCATCCAGCTCACAGGAGAGTTACACAACCCTCCTGAGATTTCAGTCTAACAGCAAATCTTGCTTAATACCCCCACATTCGTTCTTGCTTCAGATTTGCAGTTTCTTTGGCATTACAGCTGTGCTCTTATAAAACAGATTAAACAGCAAAAGGAATGCTGAATGGGAAAGCTGTGTTATTTCCACCTTGCAGGACTTACTGAAATGACCCTGGCTGTGTTAAAACACATGAGCCAAAACTCCCACATGGGAGTATTAGTCTGAGTGATTCACATAAACACTCAAAGAAGTCAGTCTTGGTTGGTCTTCCTAGTCAAGGTAGGTAATAGTACACAAGCAGCAGAGCCCCTCTCCCCTCTCCTTTAGAGAGCACTGTTGATAGAAACCTCCTGTTGTTTATTGTCACTGGGAAGCAGCAAGAGGAGTACTGGGCAACAACAGAAAACTTGGGGTTTAGGTAACTCCTTCATACATGGAATTGCTAGTACCTTTTCTGTGAAACTCCCTAGTGCTGTGAAACATTCTTCTTCTGTGCCCTTGATGTGGGTCATCTGGAGAGGAAAATCTCATCAACCTCTTGAAATACAGTCAGATTTATGATCACTTTCTTTTGCAGTTGACTTGTAAGGGAGATAATCTTTCCAGGAGGAGGTCTGAAGAAAGGCAAGTTACAGGTAGGTGCGTTTCATGTGTCTTGGTAAAGGTGTGGATGGAGCTGCTTTTTTTCTCTCTGCTCTGCACTGTCTGTTTCCCAGGAGCTGTCACTCATCCCACCCTTCCTGGTAGCTTTTTGCCAACACCCATGGGCACCACATGGGGTTTGACTGTGACCTCAGAACCACTGCTGCAGCCACTGGCACCACTGTGGGGTGGTGTGAACAGCACCAGTGGTCCTGGGCTCACAGGGTTCCCCTGCTGCAATATTGAATCCTTCTCTCTAGGAGCTGAAAAATTGCCACAGACTGGGGCACCTACCTGCATGTCATCTTTTATGGGCAACTCCTGTGGAGATCTTCCCTCAACTTGCTTTGAGCCCTGCCTGCCCATCTTGGCAGAGGGCTCCTCTGTTGCAGCAGCTTTGGTGGTTTGGAAGCAGTCTAGCATCAACTGCTGTGGGGATGTGATAGAGCCATAGATGAAGCAAAGCACATCACTCAGTACAGAGCTGGGGAGCCAAGTTTCTGCAGCACTTCCAGATGTGAAGCAGGGGAGTTGTGTTTAGCCTGTTTTTCAGATTTTTTTCTTTCTTATTTTGTTTTTTTAAAGCACCATCCAAGCACACTACGAACAATTTGTACTGTTCACTCACGTTCAGCTGCATGTTCCCAGTGGCAGTCACTTAGCATATTTTCTAGCTAAGATTCTCCAATCAAAACCACATCTGTGTCTTAGGGCAGATTAGCAGTAGAAATCTTTTCCCCTGAAATCCAAGGAAAAATTATCCTATGTCCACTCTGTCACACATGTGACTTGGCCTCCAAGGTGATCCCATCCTCACAGACCACTCCAAGGACTGAGGAGGGGCAATGTCTCTTAACCAGGAGGCAAATTCCTCTTAATTCCACTTTGAGAAGTTTGGACTGAATAAACCCTGTGGGATTTTGATGAAAAGTCCTCAAGGAGACAATTGCTGAGCGACTTCCTGTCTGTGTGGATACCTGGGAGGAGATACAGAAGCTGCTGGAAAGTCACACAGAGTATTTATTTCTGCAGGGAATCAGGAGCAGGCCTGAGCTTTTATCCCTGTCAGCATACTGCACTTCTTTAGCTTCTCCTTAATATACATCTTACCCTGATTTTGTCCTGCCTGGAGTTTCAAGCAACCTCCTTAACAAATCCTGCAGCATCTCCTGGGGAATTAAACGTAACTGTGAGGGGGCGATTAAGTTGTGAGAGGAACTAAAAAGCTTCCATTACAGCCTGTCAATCCCTTTTTTCAGGTGATAAGAAATGAGTGTGATGATGCATTGCTTGCTGCTGCTCCTTCTCCTGGTCAGCTTTGGTTCACCTGCACCCAGGTTCTCGGTGTGTATCTTTTAGCTATGTCTGTACACTCTCTCCCTGGTTCACCATTCCCAGTCATGCAGAGATGGATACTCCCCCACAAGAGGGATGAAGACTTGCAAGAGCACAGCAAAAAGGCATCTGCCTGCAGCTAAAGGAATGCTGTCCTGATAATACAGGATTTTCATAGCATTAAGGGCTGTGCAGCTGTCTGGGAGACTGAACTGACATTACTAAGAATTCAAAACAACAACAAAAACAACAAAAATCTCTTTTTTGAAAAGTGTTTTGTTATAGACAAAATATCAACTCTTTTTCAGTTTTACACAAAGCTAATTCTGGAACCTTGCTGGTTTCGCCCATCTACAGTTGCAAGTGCCAACTTTTCCCTCTCTTATCAACCTGAGCACTTTCATAGTTTGCAAACCTTCCCCTTGAGTTCATCAAGTAGGGGTCAGGACAAATTATTTTTGTCCAAAGTAAATTTTTGTGCATCTGATCATATTCTGACATGCTCTGATCAATGCCAAGGTCATTGCAGAAACCCCTTTTCCACTGGATTCCATCCAACAACTCACGCTGTGCAAGATTTGGACACCTTAGGAAGAGATCACCATGAAAATCATGCTGATCCACATAGGCAGTGTGACATGCTAGGATCAAGAGGAGGCAGATTCTCCTTTCTCTGTGTCTCTCCTTACCACCAACTGAAGTGTGTGTGAGGGGGAATGTTTTATTTTCTCCACAGGACAAAGATATCTGCCTCCTGGACAACAATAAATTAAGACAAAGGTTAAAACATCTTCAAGACTCGCTTTACTTATATGACTTGCAGCTGAAGGACATACTGGGGAACACTTACCACAGAACGAGAAGTGAACTGTTCTCAGGCAACAGGAGCGTGCAGCATGAGACACTGTTACCCACAACCAGTGGAAATTTGATAGTGTACGACCAAGGTACAGTTTGCAGTAGTGTGCCACAATGTTTATTTCTCCCTGCAGTGTCCCATGTGTCATATTTTATTTCTGCTAAAAGTTTTCTTTTTTTTTTTTTTTAAAGTGGATTGTGATTTAAAATACAGATACATTGGAAGGAGAAGAGCTGACTGGTTGGCCTGATGCTGTAAGATATCCCTCAGGGCCAGAGTAACTTATCCCAGCTGTAGTCAGCTGTTACCCAGGCACAAAATGGACATCTTCATCTGGGCTTCTTACCTGCAGAGAGGAACAGTCACCTCTCATGGTTTCCATCAGATTTAAATCAGGCATCTGCTTTAGGAAGAGATAGGTCCTGCTCTCAAAGAGCCCATATTCCCTGAGTGACTTAGGGGAGCCCAGAGTGCCTGCAGGCATTGAGACTTGTTTGGATGAGCCAGGTCTACCTCCCTGTTCCTCAGCTCCCCCATTATTTCTGTGGCACAGGAACAGGCATGCATACTTTGTTCCTTAGTGTTACTTTGAGAACATGGTCATAAGATTTTAGCCTTTGGGCATTATATTGAAAGTGGGAAGCACTGAGATCCAGAAAGGCTCTCTCCTGATCCAGCCCTGGTAGAGCTGGACACAGGAGCTTAGCTTATTATTTTAGAAATATTGTTCTGATCTTATCAGAAGTATAGCTGAGGGGACCTTACCTTCCACATGGAAATTAGCTTCCCTGCAAATGATCTTGCTGACAGATAAAGTTTCAGTCCCAAGCTTTCATGATACAGCCTCAGGCTAAGCTGCAGCTGTCCTGCATCTCCCCAAGGATTTGGGCATTATTCCCTCAGAGGGCATGGCTGGAAAGGCTCTCAGGCCTTAAAGCTCTTTGCCAGGCTGGCAGCTTGCAAACCAGCATAGCTACTACATTGCTGCACCATTTCCTTTGACCTTACAGAGCTATGCACAGGCTGGCCAAGTGTCCTTGTCCCCTACAGCCTCTCAGTGACATCTTCTCTTGGTGGCACATAGCCCTTGGCTTTGCCCCCAGCCCCTTTAACAAGCTGATGCCCTTGTGCCCAGATTGCTCTGCAGTGTTTAACCGGAAAAGCACCACCAGTGGCTACTACCGGATCAGGCCCAGGGCGGACCGAGAGCCTTTCCTGGCGTTCTGTGACATGTCCGATGGCGGGGGCTGGACTGTCCTCCAGCGGCGGAGTAACGGCAAGGAGAATTTCAACAGGTGGGCCACTGTTCTTCCATCAACAGGACTCTGCCAGCTCCTACCCCTGTCCGGCTGCCGGGAAAAACCCCACCCTTGAGAAGCAGGATATGCAAGACTGTATATTAGTGATGATAATGTAGGATTAGGACAATCTGGTGAGACCTATTGGCAACAGGGGGCCATTTTCAAAATGGATCTGTAACTTCTTTTCCGTGGGTTCTCTGCATTTGAATGCATATTTTATCATTGTTGAAGACTGTCAAAGGCTCCAAATTGGCAGGTATCTGCTACCAGTGCACAGACTGAGACCTGTTGAACAGATCTGTTCTCATATCAGGAATTATGTTCAGCATGTTGTAACATTTTCTAAATAATAATTCATAATTCTAAAAGATGCCAAACCAGATTGTCCTTTTCCTATGCAAAATCCCAGAGAGATGACTTTCACACTAAAATTTACAGGAGGAGAGATGCTCTGGTAGCATAATTAAGAAGAAATGTCCCATGAACATTAATTCACTATCACAGCATGCACAATTTCAGGGCATATCTAATGCCTCCTAAAGTCTATGCAGTGCATTGCAAAGCTACCTCAACTGACTCTTAAGCCATCTTGCCCAGAGAGTGGTGGCTATCCGGCCATGGTAATTCAGGTGAAATAAAAACATCCTGAAAAGGAGCACTGACTAGTATGTAGGTCAGGCAGAATGAATATCCATAATAACAATGTGAGAGAGAGAATAAACACGGGGTTACTAAAACTGGAAATGATGATGCTCAAGGAAGTATATGAGAATATCAAAGGTAGTACATAGATCATATGAACTATGACTTGCTGAAAAACAATATCAGGTGTTTTGCTGTAAACCAATGTGACAGCTGCTGCTTTCCTTTTCCATTTAACTGGAAACATCAGTCTGTGAGCACTGCATCTGCACTTTGAAGGTTTGATCCCCATTTATGTGTGTGCACAGTTTTAGCAGGGGAAAAAAGTAAGCTGTGAGTTGTATTTCCTTCTAGATGAGTTGGATAATTTAGGAAACAGTATCTAGGGATGCAGGTGAAGTTTTACTTGTTACCATGCTGAAGTGTCTAAACTACCTAATCCTCTCTCATGATGAAATTGATATTTGTATCTTTCTGCAGGAAATGGGATGATTACAAATTGGGATTTGGGAAATTCCAGGGCAAGAATGATGAATACTGGCTGGGCAATGAGCACATCCATGACCTGCTTGCCAGAGGTCCAAGTATTTTTTCTCCATAGATTTCTTTCCAATTTGCATTATGTAGTTCATCTAACATGACACAATTTTATATTTAGGAGAGAACTCATTAAAGATTGACCTGATGGACTGGCATGGGGAAAGACGTTATGCAATCTATGAAAATTTTCAGCTTGCAAGTGAGGAGGTAAGAAATGGAGAGAGCAGTGATTTGCTTGCTTTGGTCTGTGAGGGTGGGGCAGCTGCATACGCAGCATCAGACCAGTATCAAGGTTGTATCTACAGCTCTGCAAAACTTTCCTGCTCTGATTTCCTGGGCCTCCTAGTTTGTCTGGCTGACAAACAGCCCTGAGATCAGTGACATAAACCTGGGACTTTTTCCTTACAACTGAGTGCCCAGGTCAGCGAGTGACAGGATCATGTGTTTGTGCCCTCTTGCTAACTTTGCTCCCGAACAAAGGGCAGTTCCCTGCCACAGGGTACAGGGATTCCCACATACATTTGCCTCTGGCCTCATGATTAAGAGTCTTCTGTGAGTGAGAGGACCCTTAGGGTCTGGACATCTGCAACTAAATGGAACCCTGTTCTGCTTCCTAAGACAGTGTTTCAAGCTGTCACATAAAAGGCAAGTGCTGGAGCAAATCCTCTCAACTTTGTTTTAAAATAAAACAGAGAGTTCTAATCAAAGCTTTGAAAGAGCAGTTGTAAGTTCCTATCTTGAAGAGAGGTACCTGCAGCACTACACCTACTGCAACAGACACAGAAAGCCCAGAGACAGACACATCCAGAATTTTCATGTTGTGCTTTCTAGCTGTAGACAGTGTCCAGCTCCATACAGGTGCTGTTCTTTGCAGACTTGCCTTCCTGAACACCAAATGTAAGTAGCCTAAATACCTAAGGATACTGCATGGACCAGCCCTAGTTCCAACTCCATCCCTGCTCCAGAAATGTGCACATTATGCTCAGTTTGCAATTAGAGGTTTCTTATAAGAAGTTTGAACAGTTTCATTTTAATACCTCACTGCCATTTTTCATAAAGAAATGAGGACAATGATGACAGGAGAAAGCCCACAACACAAAAATGATAATCCACTTAATATCAAATATCTCTATTAGCTGTGCACAATGGAATTATTATTTTAAGTATTCCTACCAGGACAAGACTATAGAAATCAGATAGCTTCTAGTCCTTGGAAGAGCAAAATGACTAAACATTTCTTCTAGCTGAAGAACTGATCTGTTTATGAAGGCAATTACTTGACACTTGGCAGTTTTCTGCTAAGTTGTTCTTGATCAGCTAGAAAGAGCTTTCCATCTTGCTGTAAAGTGTATTAAATGGTTGTGGAACGACAATAAACCTGAAGCCCTTTGTAGCAGCAGCAGTAATTACCAATCTCTTCTGAAAGTTTAAATCCTGCATTGATCTACATTAGGATCATTAAAGCATGGAGACAAAAGTCACCCTTGACTTCAACAGTCATACCTTTGACAATGGATGAAATGTCTAGAGTTAATTTGACCTCAAAAAATGGGAGGAAAGGCAGAAAGAATGGATGTCAAATAAATGTTTCACATATTCTTGCAGGACAATTACAGGTTATGGTTTGGTACCTATTCTGGTAATGCTGGCGACGCTCTGTCTGGTGGTAGCAGTTTTGAAGATCAGTGGTCAGCCTCTCACAGAGGGATGCAGTTCACCACATCTGATAAGGATCATGACCAATTCCTGACAGGCAATTGTGCATCAGAGAACAAGGGTGGCTGGTGGTTTAACAGGTATGGAAAAGAGCTGATTCCTCTCGGATGCACAGGGTGTGGGTGGCTGTACTGCTGAGAGGATTTGCCTGCCTTACAGCAGCTGGAGCTTGCTCTGTGCACTTGTAACCTTGCACAGCCAAACCTCAAATGTTCACACCTACAGATCCTCAAAGAAAAACAATTTACTTCTTCTATTATAGCAAAGCAGGTAAATTGAATTCACTTAATACAATGGGTCACAACAAATGCACAAGGGACAATGACCTGGAAGGAAAAGAGCCCAGTTAAAATTCCTGAAAGTGCTTTGTGTTATACTCCAGTGAAGAAAACAACTGTAGCCATGGTAAGGTGAAATGTCAATAAAGGACATTTCCCTAGAGTGGAACATGTCTAAGGGCAGAGTTACCCCGTAACAGTTATGATGGTATATTTGCTGTTTGAGCATATGCCACACTTCAATGGATAAGGACTCATGTTTAACAGCCCTGGAAACAGGGATATAACACTCTCAAATTTTCTCTGCTTTAGTGCAGGATGAGCCTCTTAGACCAGATTCTCATCACATGCCAATTGAAATTGGTGGACCTACAAACATGTATATCAATATAAGATTTACCTCGATGAAAAGACATCTGCATTTTTAGGTGTCAATGTGGAGCTGCCTACACTTGAGCTAGAGTGTACCAAATGGCACTACACCCTTTGTTCAGGCCTGTAGTTCTAATGTCCGTAGTTAATACACCTGGAGGAGTCAACAGGCTAAATTATCTGACCAGTGTATGACCAGCATGACCCACATATTCCTCTGTGTTCCACTAAATGCATTAACCATTTAGTCCATCGTGCCCTGATATATCTAAATACAGGTTGTGTGAGAAGGGTACTTCACTGCAATGATGCAATATCTTCTCATGCTGAATATGCTAAACCTTTTTGTCTTTCCTGCATTGTTCCAAGGTGCCATGCTGTAAACCTCAATGGGCGATACTACAAAAAAGGGAAGTACAGTGGACCCCATGATGATGGCTTAGTTTGGTCTACATGGCATGGGACGTGGTACTCACTGAAATATTCAGCCATGAAAATAAGGGCTCCGTTCTTTGTCGACAGCGAGAGTGGAGATGGAGAGAACAGTCAGAGCAGGTGAAACCTGCTGCTTTGGAAAGAGAGAAAGCACAGGCTGAAAAGAATGGTGTAAGCTGATAGCCAGTGCTCTGCTGCTGCCAATCGCCAAACCTGCACTTGATAGCTGGAGTTGCACCTGCTTCTGCTAGCTGAAGCTAACAGCACAAGTTGTTTGAGCACAGCCAGGCAACAATTTAAGAAAAAACATATGTATCTCAGTCACAGGATAACCAGAGGTTTCTTTTTCAGCAGTTTTCAAGACTTTGTTGGAGAATGTTTATTGAAAGTTCTCTGGACTTCGAAGGATTAAGCATGTCCTTTAATCAATCTATACTTTTCAAGGTCTAAACTTTTCTCATCTTGATTTTAACCACCAGTTTTCAGTTATGAGAACATCAGGATGGAAAGAACAAGGGGCTGGGAAATTGGACTTCATCTGGTGTGCCTTTGTTAGTGCTTTGTCCTGAATCAGGAGAATGTTTTTAAGCAACTTTCCCTATGGTTCTAATTGCCACACTTCAGTTGCAAAGTTCTCCTGGAGTGTGTGAAATCAAACTTGTGGATGGACATGCTCCAGTTGCTAATGTGCATCCAGACTAAAGCTGCTTCAAAGTAAACAGCCACAAAAGGGACAGTATGGGTTCCATTCCAATAGCTTCCCTCTGCAGATCCACTGCTAGAGTACAACACAAAACATTAAAGCAAAGACAGTCCTGCCAATTTAAACCCCAGATTTAAACCCCAGATTGAAATTAGGCAGATTTTACTAAAATTAGGGTGACTGCAGATATTCCTAGAAGTTCCTAAAATCCAATCACGATTCATTTGTACATTTTCCTGTAATTTACCAAGATGACTTTACATTAGTGAATGGGAATCAGAAAGTGGTTGAACCACAAAGGACACTGCTTTCATTGTCTCACTGGAGTGAAATGAAAGAGTTACACAAATGACTGAAAGAAATGGAATACTGAAAATTTATTTTCTACAGCTATTAATAACAACAGTTAAAAATTAACAGTGGTGTCAGCTTGATGCAAATCATTTAACTACCATGCTGTAGAATAAACCTCTTTCCTTTTTTTCTGATTTATGATAACTTCTTAAACTGGTATTTCTTTTTCCATTTACTTGCTTTTTTATCATACCTATTGTAATTTGTATATATATCGATAAAGAGTGAAATAAAACCATCTGAGTAGGACTTAATAATTTTTATCTAGTTTTCAACAATAGGAACGGGAACAGAAATCTGGATCAAAATCTTGGAAAGCTCATAATATGAGAAATGTATTCTTTCAGTGTTAGCGTTTTTTCACTTTTCACTTCCTGGGTAATTGAAAGGGTCTGCAAGGTAAGTTTAATTTTCATGGCTCAAGCTGTCCTGGAGACAATGCAGAGGCATGAGGTGAAGGTTCAGTTTAAAACTTGGTTTGGTTCCTCTGCTTCCTAGACATCCCAGTGACTGCAAACATGAACAACCCAGTGTAATGGGCAGCACTCCAGGGAGCTGCACTCCTAAAGCCCTTGGCCAGACTGCTCCCCTGCCCTCTTCTCAAGCATGCTCATGAAATTTGCACCTACATGTCTGAAATGAGATTACCTTTGTAAAGAAAGGCATGCAAAAAGGCAGCACTTATTCTTTTCTGTCCGAAAGGGAGATCACTACTTCCATATTTTGATACAGTAAAATCTTAGTGCAAGGTTGTAACTGCATGTTGGGACATAAGGAATGACTTTGCACACATTATAACTATGTGGCCACTGATGCAGCACTGAGGGCAGAAAGGATAATTTTTGACTAGGTGGAAGACACAGAAATGTGAGTGAAATAAATTCATGCCTTCTGGCAGGTGATGATCAATCCCATTCTTCACTAGAGAGCTAAGAGAGCTAAGGAAGTAGGGTAAAGACTCTGGAAACTACAGACTTAGGGGACAGCATTTGTGGTCTGGCAGTTCATTAAGCAGCTGGCAACTCATCTGATAATGGAATATCAAGCTGGAAATGAAATCAGCAGGGCCTAATCAGACAACCAGCACCCAGTCCAGTTCCTCAGTAAGTGAGCAATGAGCAAAGTAGAGTCCAGACTATGGGGCCTGTTTCCCTGTGTGTCAGTATGGAGGAGCAGGCATTGCAGCTGGACTGCCCTCAGCCAGCATCAATATTATGGTGCTTTTTCCTGTCTCTGAGAGAGAAAGGGGGGCCAAAGTGTGACAAGCTGGCAGGGCAGGGTTCCGCCCTGCTCTCTTTGATATAAAATGTACCCAAGTACATTTAATGCATAAGACAGCCCAACACTGGGACAACTTTGCAGAAAGCAGCATCTCATTTAGAACAACGTTTCCCCTTCTCTGCCCTCCTGTGGCAAAGGAAATCCCCTCTGAGATGCAAGGGTCACAGTGCTTTGTGCAGGAGCCTGCAAATCCCACAGCAAACCCCAGGAAGCACTTCAGAACCACCTTTAATCTTAGTAAACAGGGTAGAATGCCACTAGCTGAGTACTTACTGGATGTGAGGACTACCACCAAGCTCAAATCACTCCCACTGAAGGCTAGGGGAATGCTTGCTGAATGTTGCTGCACTCCACATTTGATCTCCCGTTTCTCCAGCTTCTCTCTCCCACGCTGAGAGTCTCAACAAAGCTTAAACAGCTACTGTAAACCTGCAGCTCCAATGATGATGGATCGCTGCTTTAGGTCAAAGTACTTCAGACCACAAACCTTACCTTAGTACAGACAGGGCAAGTAACCTGAACAGCAATTGCTTCAGAGGTCTCATTTCCAGCTCATTTAAGTCAATTTAAAGACTCATTAAATTTAATTGCCTTTGGATAACTCTTCAAGTGTGAACATGTTCTTAAGCGCTTTAAACAGCTTTTCAAGGTGACAGTTTATAGGAACACATCACTGGCACCAACACCACACTGGGCCAAGGGCTGAACATTGACATCTTGGCACGGCTCCCAGGAAAGAGGGAGCTCATGTCACCCTGTGAATCGGATCCCTCACTCCAGGAGCAGCTGCAAAATGTTACTCATCAAAAAGGCCATTCAAACAGCCAGATTTAACTCTGGTGGCCAAAGGCTGAGGCTTGCTCCTCCTATGTTGTCACAGCAGGTAACACCGCGTGCCTGTCAGGCCACCTGTGCCAGCTTTGGACACTGCAGTGGGGTGCCATCGGAACTGGCAGCTAACACACAGAGATGCTGTTCTTCCTTTAAAATTGCTGTTGGCCTGTGGGGGAACCGGGGGAGGAAGAAGTGTGGGATTGGGAAATCTCTCTGCTCAGAAAGCCAGTTTTGAGAAAGATAGCAGCCTACTTCCTGAGACTGGAGCACATGCTAATTTTGCTTTCACACCCACAAGGCAGGTTAAAGGGCATGTAGGGTTGGGCTCCTTAGGGGAGAGTTGATTTAAGACTAATAGTCCACTGCCTAAACCCTTCTTCTCTTAGACCAACCTCCATGGGCAGCATCTCCTCTTTTCTTGTTTTTGCCCACTAGCATTCCCCTGGCCTTTGCAAAGTCCCCAGAGAGGCAGTTTTCCTTACAAAGGGCAAGAAAAGTCTTAAGTCATTCACAAAGGCCTGAGCTCTGCTTCTGCTGTTAATTGAGGTTCCAACCCAATTCTGAATACTTACAGCAGAATCCAATGGCAAATTTGTGATGTCTGGTTTTAAAACACAACAAAAAAGGCCATCATGGCTTCTGTAGTTCACTGCTACTGCTCTCTACAATTCCCCGAAAGGAGGCTGTAGCCAGGTGGGGTTGGTTGGCCCCTTCTCCCAGGTAACAAGTGACAGGACCAGAGGAAATGGCCTCAAGTTGTGCCAGGAGAGATTTAGATTTGATATAAGGGAAAAACTCTTCACTGAAAGAGTGGTCAGACATCCCAGGGAAAGTGGTGGAATCACTGTCCCTGGGAGTGTTCAAAAGGTGTGTGGATGTGGCAGTTAAGGAATATGGTTTAGAGGTGAACACAGTGGTGTGATTTCAGAGGTCTTTCCCAACATAAATGATTCTATAAGATTCTCTGTGAATCACCAGATATTGTCAAGTCATTTTAATTTTTGTTCCTAAAACAGGTATTAATCAAATAATCTTGCTGTTTGCTGGTTTTGTTCATAATTTATTTTGAGCTTGCCATAGTAGTATTATTGTCAATATATTTACATTTAAAATTTTAATAAAGGAAAGGATGACCATGGAAAGGATGCATAATTCAACAGTTCTCTCACTGCTTTTTACAGGTAACATGCTGCGATAACATTTCTGTGAGGACTAAAATCTGATCATCTGTTTTCTTTGCCTTCCCTGTAGCATGCCTTCTGTACTAATTTCCTGCAAATATTTGTACATTGTTCTCTTGATATAAATATTAACAGTAAGAAAATACCAAAGTGAATGACGAAAATGCCTTCTCAATTTTAAATTCACTCAAGTATTCAGCATCAGTTGTTTGCACTTTCATGCAACCAGCTAAAAACCCCCCACCATATGAGTTATTTGAGCAACAATGACGAATCAACCCAGTTCACTGATGACTATCAGAAAAAATTATGAAAACTGCCCACAGCTTGAGCTTTGTGCTTTCTATGGGAAATGATTTACGAATCGGGGCAGATGGCTGAGGGTGTTGGACAGTGGATGCATCAGTATCTCAGTCTACCAGGACACAGCCCACAAGGTGGGAAATGTCAGTGGCACTCATGCACAAAACATGACTGCTTTACACAATAAAATCGATTGGCTATTCCTGCGCCACACCTAAACTAACACGTTCTTTCCCAGGGTACTTTGTGTGTCTTCTGCACACATACATAAAAATAATTATATGAAAGCATTTTTCAGTAATTAGAAAGGAATATGTTCCCACAAGCCAGACCTGGGGCATTATTCTCTCCTGCTATGTGTGAAAGTAACATGATTCCTGCTCTTTCTTCCACCAGAAGCCAACTGATCCCGCAGATCCTCTCCCACGCACACCACTCCTGCAGGGCCATAATGAGTCACTCAGATCACCAGCTTCTCGATGCTCAGAGTACTCGTTTCATCTTCTTCATTTGAGCCAAAATACCCAGGGAGGTCGATCATCTGCTGCTCTGCCTCTGTTAAGCCAAAAGTAGAATTGTCATAAAAGGCGAACTCAGGGTCCAAGGGGAAGCTCTGGCATTTATCCCTTCGATACTGGGCAGGGCTGACACTTAGGCCTCTCTGGGAATTATCTTTGCCATTTAAGCCTGTTTCTTTCCGCCACACACCTTTGGGATTAGGTGAAGGGCCCCTCTTACTTCGGCTGGGCTCAGGCTTCTCAGCTGCCTTCTCCTGACCAGCAGGCTGGCGGTCCATGATCGGGTCCAGCTTCCTCACCGGGGGACCTGCCCTGTGGTGGGGCTTTGTGCCATGGCCCTGTAGTTCACTCCCCAGCACAGTGCTGTGGGGCTGATCCAGCTTTTCACAGCCTGGATTAGTGTTTCTTGATTTTGGCCGTGTCCTCTCCTCCAGACCCTGGTCCCATGTCCTGGTCCTGGAGCTGTAGAGAGGAGTCTGTCGGGGTGTGAGAGTGGACATGCTTCTCTCTCTGAAAGGCCTGGCCTTTTTAGTTTCATGGAAACTGGCTGTTCTTCTGAACTGCGAGTTTCTGTGACAGCCCCTCTCAGGCAAGTCCACCCTGTTATCCTGGTGCTTGAAATGACCTCTTCTTACCAAGGTTTGGGTAGGGCTCATTGCAGGATTAGCCTGTGAGAATGGAAAATCCAGCCTAGGGTGAGAGCCTTCTCCCAGGAACTTGGGCTGACTGGTTGGCTGGTCCAGAAATGGAGATTTGATCCGAAATTTGTTTCCCCCTGCCTCCTCTTGGTTCTCCCCACTCATGGGAAGCATCGTGGTGGCACCAAGAACCGTGTCTGTGAGAGGGTTCTGAGAGACATGGTACACCTTAGTGGTCTCTGTCAGGCCTTTCTTCTTCATCTCTTTCAGCTGCTGCTGTGCCAGGCGGTAGCTGAAAATTGGAGGGATTATTTTTTGGGCATTTGGCTGAAAGTTTTCACTTCCAGAGACATCATCTTCTTGGGCAAATTGGAGGCTTCGCCTGTAGGTTAGGGGAATGTTAACAGGGGCATCCCCTCCTTCAGCAAAGCTGTCCCGTTGCTTGTTGCCTTGGCAAATGTTCTCCTCGTCTGAGTTTTTCCGGAAGCCAGGGGAATGGACGGAGTTCCGTCGGACAGCAGTGCTGCATTTCTGAGCTCTGCAGAGCTTCCTCCAGAGGGTGATAAGAACAGTGGCAAAGATGATGAACAAGCACAGTGAGATACCTGTGATGGTAACTATATTATTTGCTTTCTGGTCCTCTCCTGGCTGAACAGAAGGTGGGGTGGGAGGCTGGACAGCTGTAAGAAAGAGCACACACCTCTGTCAGAGTTGCACTGGAGGCAGTATTTCAGTATTTGAGGATGGATACTTCACTACCAAGGAAAGTAAGCCATTAATACAGTACAGGAAGTTGTCTGCCATTAAAATTTGCTCATTGGAGATGACTTACTACATGATGCCTTCAAACTGGCACAAACATCAATTTACTTTAAACCAAGGCTCCCACAGACCTTTTAAATGTAATTACTATTTTTTCCTGCTCTGCCATTTCCATAAAGTATTCCTAAATATCTGTAAAAAGGAGGAATTCTGTTTGCCTTTCTTTATGAAATACATTTATATTCCCTGTTGAAAAGTGACATAAAGGGGGCAAAAATAATTCAACCCAGGCTAGTACTTCAGGTATCACTTGAAAACTATTTTAAGGAGAGCTTAAGTGGGTGTGAGAATTGAAATGAGTTTGAAGAGAAAGGCAGCGTCAGGAGAGGCAATGTAACTTCTAAGCAGTCGTCTCAGGATGCTTCTACCACTATCTGGTGCCATAGTCCCAGAGGACAAAACCTTCCCATGCCACAGAAAACTTTCAACCAAAAGTTCCATTGCTCTTTCTCCAGCATTCTACTATTGACACCCTTCTATTGTGGACTGGAGATGGGACTTGAGAAAGGGAAGAATATTCTGCAAACCTTTCTTCACTAAGAGGATAATTAGCCACTGGGACAGGCACCATAGGGAAGTCATCATGGCCAGAATTCACAGACTGTCTGAACGATGCTCTCAGTCTTACGGTTTAGCTTTAGTAGTCCTGGGGGTCAAGGAGTTGGACTCAATGATCCTTATGGGCCACTTCCAATTTGAGATATTCTATGATTCTAACCTGTAATGCGACAATCTCAGAGCTGTCCAGAGCACTGTTTAAACCTGTCACTTGCCCATTCCACCATATTACAGATGGCTGAACCAATGACAAATTGGGCAATCTTGAGCAGAATACAGCATGGTTGAAAGTGGATTAATTGGTCCAGTAGCTAATTTTAGTATCTGTTAGCACTGCCCAAATTCTTCTCATCAGACATCAGCTCCATAAAGCCATGAAGATTTTTCTGGAGGACAGGACTGGTTAGCTGCAGTTGGCAAGAGCTGGCCATGAAATTTTAAGCTCAGATGAAACCACCAAACAACCCTACCCTAGTCTCTAGTTTTATCCAGAACCCAAAGCCTTCCATCAGACTGATAGACAGCCAGCTGTAAGACTTGGCAGGTGCTCCTGCCTGCGCCACAGTGACTTGCCATGAATAGGAAATGTGACTGCAGAATAACAAGAACTGGACACCATGTACTTCCCATAATTCAGGAGAACACACACTCAACAGCAAGCTGGTAGTGCAGCTGTTAGGTGGGCAGGATGCACAAATGCACTGATTAACATAGGCCAGAATGTCTCGGGCTGCTACAGAACAGACATGCAGGGTGCTGGGCTGGGAAGGAGATCCACTTCCCTACTTCAGGGTTACCTAACAATCCCAAGTCCTCTAAAACTTGCATTCACCCCAATGCTCCTGTGTCAGAGCCTGGAGCACTGCTGTTCTGGACACCTGAGTAGGGAGTGAACAAGTTGACCTCAGGGAAGCAGCATTTGCTCTGTTCAGCACCATTGCAGCAGAGAATTCATTCATTTCTCATCCTCCTCTTAGTCATGTTTGCTTATGGATATCTTCCAAATACTCCATTCTCTATCTGTAATGCACGCTGCGCTGCATTGTTTGGGGTACAGAGCTAACAGCAAGGAACTGCAAGCTTCCAAACAGGACTAGGTCCCTATGGTTTGCTCCTCCCTGCACCTCATTGGCCCCTGCACCGCGTGCTGGCCTTGCTCATTCAGCCATTTGCTCCATCTGCTGGACTGTAGAGTTACGCTGGAAACAAAACCTGTCTGCTTCTAAAAGCTGCAGGCAGCCGGAGTGGGAAGGGTGAGAGTGACACTCCCAGCTTGAGATCAGGCAGTGGATGAACACTGTAAAGTCACAGTGTCAAATCACCTCTTGAGCAAACTGAGATTCAATGGGATGAAATCAAGTATGTGATTCTGTAAAGGAAGCTGCCCCATGTGGGAGCAGGAGGATTAGAAACCATGTGCAAGACAGAAGCGAGGTATTTCCTCCAGATGATCCCACAGCAATGGGTGCAGATGCAGGCTTCCTTTGCCTCTGTGCTCTCTATGTATTAACACACTTTATCAGCCCAGAGATTTCACTGGAATCTGGGGATTGTCCAGACCTACTGAGTCCAACCAGACTGCCACAGGTGTGTGCAGAGTGCATGCACAGGATGGCTGGAAACCATCATATACCTTTTACAGCTGCACACCTGCACGGGAGGACTGATCCCTCTCAGAAGCACCAGCAGACTGTCACCTCCATGCAAGCAAAGCAAGGTCCACACACAAATCGTGTTTCCAGCACATGCTCTAGAGGGAACCCCTCCAGTGAGCTCCCTGCACCAGGACTGCTCTCTGAGCTTGAGGTGGGGAGTGAAACTGGCTCGCAAGGAGCCAAACCAAATTATATACTTACAGACATACCTCTCCAGCAGATAGACAGGAGGCATGGGATAGCACATCTCAACAGCAGCTTTGGAAAAACACTATCAACTCCACGGCATTTTGGTGGTGGAATTATTGCCCACAGCAGCCTCAGAGTCTGGCATAGAGAAGACAACTAGAGCAGAGCTGGTTTAAGCTGGGGGCCCAAAGCATCTGAGTTGTTCCTCTCTGCTTTCACTCACTGCTTTACTAAATAAGCAAACCTACATGGCCAGCATTTTCAAGTCATTAAAAATATTAGACCTGTTAAAACATTCCCTGTTTTAAAACAGTGCTTAACAGTGCTTAACATTCCCAATGTTTAAACAGTGCTTCATGAACACTGACAACATGCAATATCTGGCTTGATGGAATATAGTTAGTAGTTTCCGTTCACCCAAACTATTGTTAAATATAACCCCTTTCCTGCAGTGTTCCACAACACATTTCAGTCCTGCCTGTAAACTTCTGTGGCCTTCATCCTCTGACACCTTGAAGCTGGTTCAAGTCAACACTTCCATTAAAAACATAATCCTCCCCTCTTCCTGCTCCAGCTGCACATTTCTCCCCCTGCTGTCCTTTCCTTTTCAGTGGCACAAGCACCACAGTGGCCATGTGCTAAACAACTCCCCACATCCCCAAACTGTCCATTCTTTAGCTGCCTCCATTCCAGTTCTACACACTCCACTTTTGCACGCAGAAAGAAGTTCCTGCAAGCAGCCAAAGCAAGGAATAAGGCACTGGTCACTTTGTAATAGCTTAAAATATCTGTTAAATTATAGTCTGAGATCCTAGGAGCCTGCACAGTTCCTGGGCATCTTTCCTTCCCTAATTCACCTGTGGCACCTGTGGGACACAAAGATACTGGAGCTTGCAGATCATCTTTCTGGTCTCTGTGGTCCCTTGGCATCAACATGCTCCTTTTCAGCAGGGAGTTTGCAAGAAGCAAAAGTTTTGCAGAGACTGACCACCAGCACCCTGCTAAAAGAGGGCACTTCTCATGCCCCTCAATGGTGGCTGTCAGCATCCAACTATGGTGCTGGCACAGCCTCATCCAGCCTCACTGGGGCTGTGTGGCTGCTGTAATCCACCTATCATCTTACAGAAGGCTCAGATCTCTTGCATCTGCACCTACTTGCCAGCAGTGGCCAGTTGTTACCAATAGGTAAGGGTTTATAAAGGCTTTATAAAGCCTTACCTATCAGTAACAGCCAGCCTGCCCTGTCACAGGACAGCAGCAGTGGCAGCTGGAGCAGGGGGAGACCTGGCAGTGCCACCTCAAAAAACTCACAGAATGGCAACCTCACACCACAGGTCTCAGCTGGAACCAGCACCCTTTTTAAACCGACTTTAACTGTTTAATAGGTTTCCACTGGAGTCTTTGACTTTCACTACTGAACATGTTTTGATAGCCCCAAGATCTTTCTTTCAGAACTTCTCCACTCCCTGACCATCCTGAAGATTTTAAACTGCTTCCATTGCACCCATGGCATTCAGAAATATTATACCTTGGAGCCCTATCTCCAGTGTCCCACAGTCAAATGCACAGAGGCTCCTGCCCTACTCCATCAACCCCAGGAATGTGACAGTCCCCCCAAATGAGTATGACTGAAAGAGAGATGGGATGTTTTCATTTTACACTTTGCTTTTGCCAGGGCGGTCACACCACCCAGGGAAGAGGACAGCAGAGCTACCTACAGGCACACTCCTCCAGCGAGCACAGGGAAGTCTCCCTCGGCGATCCAGCGCAGCCGGGTTTGGCTGGAGAGGAGGTGAGGCACTCTCGGAAGCGCTCCCGGATTCCATCCCCACAGGTGACACTGCACGGGCTCCAGGGCTGCCACCGGCTCCACGTTTCTACAAATACACAAGCTCACAGCAATGAGGAACATGTCTGCCTCTTTACCTTTAAAGGCACAGCCATTTGTCCTCTTTTTGAGAAAAATAGCAATAAATAACCAAACAATGCAAACAGCAAGATCAAAAAAGCAAGTGGCATCCAGGGATGAGCCAAAGCTTCCACTTGTTTTCCTTTTCTCACCCCAGTGTCAGCCTGCAACACAGTGGCTAGTTCCAGGTTCTGCCTGGAACAACAACAAAAGGAAATGAATCCACAGATCTTTGAAGTGGGGCGGTAATTTATATATTAATCCAATTCCTGCCTGACAAACAGTGCTTTTACAGCAGGATAACTTGATTGACTGAAGTACAGTTACTGCTGATTTGGATGACTGTGACAGGATGATAAGCCTACAAGGCCTAATGAAATGGCAACATTGGTTTACTCTTTATTTTCTTCTCAGCACACAAGTGTGTTATTGAATTATTCATCTGATAGCTTACAGGTCCCTATTGTTTTATTGCTTATGTTTAGACAATTAACCCACAATGAAATTTTGCATGTTCATTTATTTATTTTAAGTGGAGGCAGACTCAGGTTCTAACGGTACATTATAATTTTTTAACGTGTAATAAAATCTCCCTTTTCTTAGACAACATCCTCATCCTATGATCTCCACATTAGAGCTTTACAGCAGTGGGAACCCAGAGAGAGAAAATAGAACCATTCCTGCCCCTATCTGACAGCTGTGACACCGAGGCAGGGCCACAACTTTAAATTCCAAACTAATGCATGAGTTCAGGTACAATCTTAAAAGATCCCCTGGGGATGCTCCTATGGGTCAGATGACTCTGACAGAAAGAAGAAGAACAGACTACTTAACTCCATTTCACTGCTCGTAGATAAAGTAGAAAAACCCCTAAATGATTTTTTTTAAAAAGTAGACCAGGGTAAAGTTTGCTCTTTTAGATAACTTATGGTGTTGATACTGCCAACACAAGCCATGATTTTTAGTTTTTTTACTGCTGCTAGCATGCCCTGAGCCCTTAACCAAGTTATGATGTCGAAGCACTAGAGTGTTGCATGACTGAAAATAGCTTTATGATTTCATGTTTTATTGGTTGCTGTATTGTTCCTAGTGTGTTATTATTTTAAAATGTCTCTAAAAAGAATAAATACAGCTGTGTTTCAATAAAGATGAAATTGTAACTGCTTTGGGCTCTGTCCTACACAGTTTTGTGAGCATGTCAGCATTAATGTGAGCACTCTAAGAGGACCAGTGGCTGCCCTCCCAGTGCAGGTCCTCACCTGCACTGCAGGATGGGGCCTCAGAGTTTGAGCTTACACTTGTGTGCTGCCAGTCACGGCTGCAGAGCGTGTGTGGGCACACACTCACACACATCTGTGTGCCTGCATGTCCCAGGACATCTGCCTGGCCTAATGCAGAGGAGAGATGGGCATGGCAAGACACCCTGATGCTGCTGTGGTTCCAAGCCCATACAACATCAAGTGACCACCCCAGCTGTTTGTCACCATCTCCACCTCAATACTGCAACATCCAGGATCCCAGGCTGTATTTCACTTCATGTTCTTCATGGACCTCTCTGCCTTCACCCCTCTGTCTCTGGAGCTGGTGAAGAGCCCAAAGGCAGGCTGAGCTTTCAGACTCCTCCTTCACTTTGCAGCCATGTCAATTCCTAGTGAAGTGCAAAATGGAGCAATTGTATGGTGTCAAGGGAAAAGAGAATCAGAGGATGCCAAGAAGCAGGTAACTGAGGCAGTTTGTTGGGATAAGGAGCCCCACAAAGGTACAGACCATGGACAGTTTGCAAAACCACATCAGTTAGCAAGCAAAGATATTACTGAGAGCAGGAAGAAAAAATGTTCATAATCAATAGTCAGTCAAGGGCTCATTGATACCTTCTGAAAAAGACTTCATGATGTCACAGTATCATATATATCATAGTATGTCACAACAGTTTTCTTCATATCAGGTTCATGAAGAACTTTAGCAGTGATCCTCACCACTGGCAGAGGGACTAGTTGAAGGAGCTGCCTCCTTGTAGACCTAGAGACTCTTTGTGTGAGCAGCTTGGTGAGTTCCTGTCATAATTTCCAGTGCGTGAGCTAACTTGTTTCCCTCTCTCCACATTTCCTGCTCATTTAAACTTCTGTTAATTAAAGTCAGAAGCAGAGCCAGACTCAGAAAGGTTCTGGTTGCCTCCAGTGCTAACACTGGTGATAGTGGAGAGTGCTCAACAGTCTCCACATTGATGTCTGTGGGTTTCAACACACAAAAACATTTATGACGAGTAATTTTCCAACACTGACATCAAACCTAAGATGTGCCCATTGCTCCAGGACACTTTTCACTGACTTGGACTTTGGATAAAGATATAGAGTTCCTTAGCAAAAACGCTTGGCATCCATAGCTTTGGGGCTAAGAAATGTGCCTTAAACAGCAGGAGAGCAAGAAATGTTCCAGCTCCCATGAAAGATGGGAGATTTAAACTCCTGCATCTTGCTCTGCAATCCTCTGCAGTTACCAGAATGTAAAAGAAAATGAAGCACAGTTTATTCTCCCCCAAGGAAATGAAATGATTAACCTTCATTTAAGACAAACAGATTGAAAGTGCCAGGGGAAAAACCAGAAGGTATGCACTGCAAACTAGCTCTAATAAGCGTGAGGTTTCTTCACACACAATTGAGGAATCAATTATCAACGTGAAGACATCTAACTGATGAGTTATTTTGAAATAGCTGACAGTTGGCAGATCTGCCAACATGAAAGATAAATGCAATTAACTGTGTTAATTATTGCTCTGCATAAATTTCTCCCCTCAGATTTCCATGTTCACAAGATTTTGTGCATGCATTGCTGTCCATCAGCACAGACAGCAAGGGACACCCAGCATCATCCTTCCAGCCTGACACACATGACAGTCCTGAACACTTCAGCCAGGCTAGTGGTGTGGGACAAAATCATGAATTACTGACATATTCATGTAAATATCTATGCTAGCCTAGGGGATTGCAGGATATTTTTGGAAGCTGAGATCAGTTTTTAGGTCCTGAGAATGTATTTACACACATTGTATCAGTGTTTAGAAAAGACCTTGGCAAACAACCTCTCACCCTTCCATGGAAATGAAGCCTGGGTGCACTGAAATGGTGGCATGTTCCAATAGGTTACTAATTTGGACAATGAAAGGACAAGGATCCCTTTGAAGAAAGAAATCCTAGACTCTGGGAAAATTAGAGTCTTTTCCCCACAAACAGGCATTGTTAAGAAATGGGGAGGCACAGCCTAAAAATAATTCTTTTCCAGAAGCTGAGTCTGTGAGTGACTCTGTAAAACCTCATCTATTCCTAATGTGTCAAGATGAAGCATTTACTGACACAGGAAAAGTGGATGGGGTACAAACCAGCCCTGGCATACCCAGATCCCCTGCATATCCCTGTTTCTAAACAAACACCCAACCCAGGTACAGATTCAGGCAACAGAGGTAATTGGTTCCCAGACTTTCCTACCAACAAGCAGATCTGATTCACAGAATCCTATTCAGGAAGCAAAAAATTGACAGAAATTGTACATCCTTGCCTGACCTCTAGATGCTCCATTTACTCCTCTCCTCCCTTACTGACCACTTTTCTCTTCAGAAGGTCTTCCCATACCTTCCTCTTTCCCTTTTCAGGCAACAGCTGTTTTTCTTATGGCCTGCCAACATCCCAATAGCTTTTTTTTGACAGCTAGCAAAAGTCAGATGAACAAAATTCATTTGTGCTGTAGGCAACTGCAAGTGACTTCACTGTAAGTCACACTAAAATTGAAATTGGTCTCCGGAGTGTAACTAAGAACTGGAAGAGAAAGTTAATTAACACCAGAAAAAAAAAAAAAAAAAAGAAAGAAAAAAAAAAAACCCAAAACAAAACAAAACAAAACAAAACAAAACAAAACAAAACAAAACAAAAAAAAACACAAAAAAACACAAAACAACAACAACAACAACAACAACAACAACAACAACAACAACAACAAAAAAAAAAAAAAAAAAAAAAAAAAAAAAAAAAAAAAAAACACCAAAAAAAACCCAACCAACACAAAAACCCACCTTTTTGGTTTTTTCTATGCTTTGACATTACTGATTAATATTATCAGTCTTGACCTGAATGTTTCAAGCAGGATACAGGTTAGAACATGGTTAGAACCTTCTAAAGACAGCAGAAGTCTCACTGCTGGGAACACTTAAATCCCAGATGAACAAAGCATAGGATTAAGTACAGAAAAGAATGAGCCTGCAATGCATCTGCTGCTGGATAAGATGATCCAACAGAGTTTCCTACCTCAGACATCCCAATAATCCAGTCAAATGCTGGGGAAAAAATGAGCTGCACATTCCCCTGTGAAACAGTGAAGAGACCATCAAGATGAATGAAGTGACTCACATCTCACTGTTAAATTTTTTCACAGATTCTCCAGTTAGGGTCTACAGAAAACTGCACAAGTGCTGTCTCACAATTAATGGATGTCTTCCCCACCTTGAATAGATATATTCACAGTCTTGGATAGCATAAGTTTTTTGTGACACTTATCTGAAGCTGATGGCCTGGGCTCGAAGAGCTGCTGACCTGGCCCACTCAGGGCCACCGGGAGCTTTCTCCTTCCTACTCCAAGCACGAGTCAGATTCCTGTTCCAAAAGGCTGTACTAAACTTGGCCTGAATGAGGAGTAAAGAGCAGGATCAACAAAGCATCAGGAATATAACTCATGTCTGATTTATGGAAAATATATGTGGCAAAATCAAATTTTATCTCATCATCTGTGGTTTGGATGAAGATCATTTTAATGATTTAGGAACTTTGACCTTTTACAACACAATATCTCTGCTTCATAACAATAGAGCATATGCTAAATGAAGTAAGAACTGGCTGAGTGACAGATTGGATATGCAACTGTCAACAGAAAACCATCACCGAGTGAGAATGCATTTGGAGAGATTCCAAAGGGATTAGTATAAGGCTCAGTGGTTCCCTAGTTGACATGAAAACAAATATAAACCATTACTGAGAAAATATGTTGCTCCTGTAATGACATAAGCAGATAGTGCAGTTATATGGAACAACATTGGGTACTTGGTAAGTTAGGATAATTAAAGGAAAATAGATCCTAAATCAGCAAAGTGAAAAATGTAGGAAGAAGGAAGGAAAATTGTACCTGCAGGATGGTAGACTCCCTACTGAAATAGCTCAGGAGGAGTTTATAGGGCAAAAGCTGAGGAAAATTGCATAACACAATCAGTGGAATGAAAGCAGAGGCAGGGACAGGGAGAGTGCTACTGATCAAGCAGCATCAGTGAGATGGATGACTGAATGCGGCACACAAAGCTGGTACCCTGGTTGCCAAATAAACACGAGTGTTTAAAATAACAAAAAGAGAACCAAACAGAATCAGTGAATTAATCAAATCCTGAAGAAAATTAGTTCCAATTAAAGACTCAATCTTTTCAGTTTATTAAAAAGAACTCTGAGAAATTCTGGTAGAATTGAGATGACCTGGATGTGCAAATGTCTTTGTGAAGCAAAGACAGTAGATAGGAAACAGCTATCTACTGCTGCTATCAGCAGCATTCAAAGGATGAAGCTAGATTAGCTTTAGTTATGAAGCACACAAAGATTCCCTTTTCAAAAGAACAAATAAATCAGAGCATAGTATTGAGAGAAATTACCAGAAAAGTCTGTTTTGTGGTGTCTTCAGCAGAAGACTGGATAACTCTCTGGAGGGTAAGTGGCAGTCAGATGCAAAGACTAGCTGTGGGGCTCAGCACCAGGGTAACTGAATGAAAAATGATGGCCCACACTGCACAGGAGCCCAAACTAGAGATTTATCACATCTCCTTGCCTTAAACTTCAGGAAGTCCTGAAGCATGCTGTACACAATCAGCTATCAGGGTCTGCTGTAAGCAGGGCACCTCACAGTGCCCTGCAGCAGCGTGGAAGGGCTCAGGAGAATTACTTCCAAAGGAGTCAGGAGGCTGATGGCCAGCACAGGCAGTGCAGGTTCGCTCTGTCTGTCGTGGCTTCAGGCTGATGTGCCCCTCCCAGAACACCCCGCTCCTTTCAAACGCTGCCTGCAGGCTTTGAAGTCTCACAGATACAGGCACAAAGTCAGACGTGCTGCAGTCTAATTAATTTCAGGTTGACATTTTATTTACGATTACATGGTGTGGCTTCGCTTTCATCAGCTTTGTAGATGTGATACTCTTAACTTGGCAGCTATTGACCTACCTCTGCTCTTCAAGAGGCATAGCCTGATTCTTTTGAATGTGGTTGTAAGGATGGGGCTACTGAGGAGCCCAGGGAAAGAGAACAGACTGCAGGGAACCATTGCTTAATGTAGATCTCATCAATTAAAACAGTTAAATATTGGGCACAGAATCATATCTATATCATATGCTAGTGATTTATCTGTCAGGGTAATTATCTAGATCATATCAGTGTAACATACCACCCAGGTATAGATGACAAACTAAAATTCTGTCTTCCTTTTTCCTTGAGAATTACCTCCATTCAGAAAATAATATGCTTTCATTTTTAGGTAGACTTTCTTATGCCAAAGGAAGAGAGGGAGTGCCAATAGAGAATGCAGATGGGAAGTTAAGATGAAGAGAACTACGCACTGGGTTTGGAATGTGTTGAAAATAGAGGCCATTTTTAGTACAGAGAGTTAATTAAATAGCTAACAGTTTTAGAATTTGTGAAATAGCACAAAGTAAGACCACATGATGCTAGGAACCTCATTAAGGTAGGCTGTGTCTGGGACTGTGTGCTCTGGAGCATGTCTTACACTTCTGGTCTCCTCATGATCCCTCTCAGATACCTGTCCATGAAGCACAACAGCCATTTTTTGGCTAGAGTTCCTGCAGTTTATTTTCAGTGGAATCGAGGCTAGGAGGTGAGGAAAATTATGCACATCTTAAACCCTTCAATCCAAACTCTTTGAAGTGTGCAGTTGGAAAAGACTAATTCCTTACCTATAGACACAAGCCTGCTTCAAACAAGAATATTTACCTTCCAGGGTGTAGCAATGCAACCTAACCCAACCCAATCCCAATTCCCTCGTGCACATACGGCCCATCCCTCTTTGTGGCTGCCTTCCACAAATGAGTGATGAGAAGGGTATTTGGCTCATCTGCTTCCTCTGCCATGCAACTGTGGTTTGTAGACTGTCAAACCATGGACTGCCACTTCTAATGCTATAGCTGCATAACATATACATGGTTTTGGCTGCTGCCAACCAGCACTCTCTCAAGACCATGACTGATCATGGTCCAAAGCATTATATGGACCACCAACTGTTCCCAGTTGGCAGATTGCACTATTCTAATCTTTCCTATAAGGAAAGGTTTGGTTATATGAATATGGCCCATGATCTGCCAAAAAGCCTCATGGGTCAGAAAATGCACCCAAGTCTGTTCTAAGCAGCAGACACATTTCTTGAAACGTTGCTTAGAAAATCCACCAGCTGTCCGAGTGACACTGCCGTGCCTTTCACTGTAGCCAAATCCTGACTCATCTCACCAGAGTCAGGGCATCTAACAGGTAGGGCTCTAAACTTCTATTCCAAATGGGTACAGAAAAAGACACTTGTGTGAGGATTCAGCCCCTGTATGTTCAACACCCATGAATCACCCTTGCAAGATGCCTCTCAACCAAAAATATACAACTATACAACTATTTAATGTTGGGCCCTGGCCTTTAGACACTCGGATGCAGGTAAGACTAAATCTACCTTCAGAGTCTCCAGTGGGCCAGATCTACTGCAGTAGCTTCTTACCTCACTGAGAAGGACAAGTTTCATTTTTCACCCCAACTACATAGGAACATGATTCAAAATGCCCTAAGCGGTTTTAGTTAGTAGCAACATTAACTTAGTGCAGCCTTAAGCTAGCACAGTGGCACTTGTTATCAAATGTCCAAATGTGTTGTGTATTTCTCTACATAAAAGTCTATCTTGGTCCTACCTGCGTATGACATTACAACTATTTTGTCTGGTGCAACAAACCCAAAATCATTACCCACATTGCCTGGGAAGAGTGCTGATTTTGGCTAAAAGAGGAAAAACATCAGTACAAACCCATATTCCTTTGAATCAGCATACACTCCTTAACTCTTGCTGGAAAATAGCTTCGGTTTGAGAAATTGAGGAGGTCAAAGCAGTATTTGTTCTTCCCCACATCAAACAAGGAGCAGTTAAATTCTGTCCTGTTGTCTCCTGGGTGAAGGATGTTTTCATACAGCCAAGTTGTTCTTTGACTTGAATGCTTGAGAGCCTCTTTATAAACAACAATTTTCCCACTGATAGAAGTGCACGGTGGAGAGATTACGAAGACCTGAACCAAAGTTTTGCATGTGTCTTCTGCTACCACAACCAGTCTGTATCCAAATTTGTGGAGGAGATCTACAGGTCCTATGGAGGCAATGATGGAATGTGTTTCTAACGATTTCAGTAACACAGTGATGTATATTTCTTCACTAACGGGTGGGCAATCAAACTCTACCCACTGGGACCTAGACAGGGGAATTTCTTTGCTAGTTCTAATGCCCAGAGTCTCATCAGAGCTTACTCTTCTGAATTCGTAAAGGGTGCTGGTGAATATCACATCCAATGAAATCACAGTCTTGTTCATGGCACATAACTGCTCATTTGTAAAAAGTCCAACCTGAAGGGAGCTCCCAAGCACCTCTGAACTCCTGTTCAGATCAATGTGAAATACAGGCCATTCTACACGGAGGGTGGACATGCTGCTTCTGCTCCACTGGGCAGCACTGCTGTTGTCACTGGGAGAAACCATTCTGAACAAGAAATCACCAGCACTCTTGAAATGGAAACACTCAAATACCACCGTCCCCTGGGACTGATTTGCTGGAAGCTGTTTTCTTCCAATTATCTCACTGGTGCTGGCATCCAGTAAAAGGATGGACACATGCTCTGCTGTCACATTACCACCACTGTAGTACTGATATTCCACAGACACTGTGTCATTGCTGAAGGCTACATGATCTGGGTGCTCCAAAAGGAGGTTCTCCACTTCACCAAGAACTGAAAGGAAAAGTTCCACAACAGTATTAAGAAACAGACAAGTGATCATTCCTAGGGAAGAAAACAAATATTTTAAAAATGGATATTAAAAGGGGTTCTCAATCTTTTTCAAGTGAACCAGATCACAAAAAAAGAAAAGGTCCTAGCAATAGAAGTTAGAGCTCAACAGCTCTGTTCCATGCAGGGATGTGATTTGGAGCAGCTCAAAGTCCACTGCAGTAATGCATATAGAAAGGTAAAAACAAGTATTTTAAAGCAAACCACAGACCACCCAAAGGATTAACAGAAAATTTAATTTATCAGAATAGATTCTCAAACTTTTCAACTTCTTTCACTTACAGATTTTTAAACTCCACAGAGGCCAGCTGTTTTTCAGCTTCAGCCGTAATTTAGCAAAAAAAGGACAGTGGTTTCTTATACAGACAGATGAAAAATGTCCCCCAAGTTAAACAGAATAGGAAGTCTGCATGATGCTTTTTGAAGCCTTTTCTCTTGCTCTGTCTTATGAATCTTTCATTTTGTTCATTTGCATCGCAGACACTTGAGTGAAAGGGCTGAAAATAACAGTGATGGTGACTGCAGCACTTTTCCTGTCTCAGATGTGGTGCAACATGTCTAAATGACATCATTTCATTATAAATGGCGCAGTCTTTTCAAATTCACTTCTTGCATGACCATGTTTGTGCAAGTTACCAAATTATCCTGAGACATGCTGTAACTAGTGATGATATCTAAAGCAATAAATTGGGAAGATCACATTTCCGTTCTTAGCTCAGCTACCTTCTCTGTGTTGCTTGAACCGTAAGGATTTCAGACACGGAAAGATCATCTGAAAAAATGGGAACTACATACATCTACTATTCCAGATACAGAATGTGCTGTGAGACATCTTTATTTAATTAATTGTCTGGGGAAAGGCTTCTGAGTCTTAGATGGAAGGTGCCATGGAAGTGTAAAACTCCAGTTAAAGCAATCCTTTCATAAGTAGTATCAACTAACAATACTTTGACTTGTTAAATCTGTTACACATGTCTTAAGATTACCTCAAAGAAAGCTTTGCTGGAAAAACACTGCAACTGCCAAGGCAAGCACTCAGCAGTCAGGAGTAGCAGGACTCATCTCACATAATATTAGACGCCTACTACACTAAGCTTCAATTTGAGTTAGTCACCTTGGATTCACTTTCTTCTCAGCAGGAAAAATTTTCAGGAAGAAATTCATCTGACTGGGTACAGACATTTACATCTGGGCGGGGTGCAGTGTGCACTAGAAAAAAAAGAGCCTATTACTTGCCACCAGCTATAACATGTCCTTAAAATAACCAGCTCCAACCACATACATAAAGTCCAAGTAAAGGTGGCACACACAGCCTTACACATATAAATCATACATATACTTTTACATGTATGTACTGTAACTCAAGCCTTTCATTTGCATTTCCACAAGACACTGCTTCATTTGGCAGATGGATGGTGCTCATTACCAGAGTGTTCTTTTGTTCTCATTCTTCTGTTGGTGGTCCTATGTATTATTGACTGCACACCATCCAAAATCTATCCTGATAACACAGAATTATTCATTTCCCCCATGGACTCTTCTATTGTGCTCTTCTGTATTAGTGCATTAGAAATATTAATGACTTTATCCTTCTAAAATCCCTGAAAAATGAGAGGAGGTCACTATTCCTGTTTAGTGTGTTAAGAACCAAGGCACAGGCACAAAGGTAAAAAAGGTCAAGTATCAACTAATTGTGGTGCCATGTGAAAGCCAGAACCTGATTTTAAATACAATGGTCCTTCAGACATCCAAAGCGGGATCCTCTTTGCCGTGGCTGTGGTGAGCACATGGCATCACAGCAAACCTGATCTCAACTTGGACACCCAGAGAGTTAGAGACAAATCCTAAACACGTGTGAAAAATGTCTCTCTGAACTGTCCAGCAACACATGCTCCTTGCTCTTCATGTTTTGGCTCTGTCACGTGTACCTGCCCATATTTTACAGTCCTGTTTCTACCACCATCTGCTTTCACTATCTCTTGGGTATTAGCCTAAATCCATTATTGTTACCACAGTTCTTCAAACTCCTCCCCTCATCTCTTTATCTTATAGCTCTTTCATCTTCTGCTGTTCCTTGGGTCTGCAATTAACTCCAGCACATTCTCACCTTCCTTGCTCAGTGCTAGCATTCCATCAGGGAGCACAAGACAATTGACTCCTGTCTCCAGTAATGTTGGGGAATTCTTGCCCTGTGCTGGAACATGCAGAGTGTTGTACAGGGCTGGCAAGAGGAGCCAGTGGGAGTTGAGGTACATTTGACCCTTTAGAGAATCTCATCACTAAGTCATCTGCAAGGATTTGGTCTGAACCAGATCTAGGCAACTCTTTATAAGGACAGCAGAAAGCATGTCCCAGGCCACTGTGAGCACTCTAACAAAGATGAAGTTCCCCACAGCTGTGTTAGAGTTTCCCAGTGAAATGGCTGTGAGTTGCCAGGGTTTTGTTTCTTTGATAGTGGGCAAAATGATGCATTTCTCTACATGGGAATCAGCTAGATTCAATGTAGCTGAAACATTAAAGGAAATCAGACCATGGCAAAAACCCAGCATGAAAAATTTCAATTTTAAGCTTTAAACTTACAACAAAAACATTCAAGCGATAGCTGTGAAAAGTACTGATGTTTGTACCTACTGCTTTATTGTCCTTCCTCTCTTTTACAACTATCTTGACCCTCTTGCACTGTTTTTTATTTGGAATGGCTGAGATGAGGAGCAACACCACTCTGTATGTTGGGAGGAAGGACAGGAGGGAGGGCAGGGCTCTGCTGTGGAGCAGTCCATCAACCCTAAGTGCAGATCACTCAGGAAGTGAAGAAAGTGAGCATTACTGGAGGATGCTGTTACAGCACTGCAGAGCTCTGGCTGGTGTACCCCAGTTCACAGCATCCTTTCCCTCAGTCTGGTAAATAAGAACTTTGCACTTTTGGCCAGGCCACATAGCAGTTATTCACAATGCTCTGAAAGACACCAGTCAGAAGGAGGAAGCTTCCACTGCAAGCTCCTTCAGCTGCCCTCCAGCCTACTACTACATGCCCATGACTTTGCCACGTGCCAAAGCTTGGCCCCAGTCATTTGAACAGCCAGTCAGGGACATCTTTCAATGCATTTGTATAATTTTTGTTGTCATTACAATGGTCTCCCATTGAAAGAAGTCTGGCTGTGGTACCAATAACCTGCCAGAAGAGTCTTTGTAAGAATTTACACTTTAAATATTAAAAGAAAAGTCCTTGTTTTCACTGAAGAGCAAGAAGAAATACTTGAGGGTGCTATTCAGATAGTTATTTAAGTGTTTTTAAGCCAGCTTGGGTTGTGCTGTTGGCTTGTCAGCCACCAGTAACACAGAGCTAAGTAGAACAAAAACATCCGTAAAACTGATAAGAAATGAGGATACAGTTTAGTTGGATGTTAGTGCTTTTTATAGCACTTCAGTAATTTTCCAGAGCATACTGGATCACTTAAAAAATAGTCTTAAAAAACAGAGAACTATGTAAGTGAAATTGTTATCTAAAATCAATGTACATAGTAATATTCAAATATATGTATATGCAGAACTGTTTGAAAGCAATTTTCTGAATTATGGGCTGCCCTTTCATTGGAAATAAGGTGAAAGTTGATGCACCTAAAGTTTGCGGCAGAGATTTAGCTCATTAACTGCACCTTGTAATTACTTGCTATGCCACGCCCTATAAAGTTCATGAATAATAGCTTTTACCCCTGAGTCAACCAGTTGTGAACATCCACAGGACTGGCTCACCAAGAACCTGTGGATATTTCAATCATTCATCTCACATCTTGGCTTCAGTGAATTTAATACTTACCCATCACTGTGTTACTCACTCAGTGCAGTGTTTCTACCTGGGCTGGTTAGCTGTCTTATTAAAAGAAGAAATGGTGCTAAAAGCCATAGACAAGAGTCTTTACTTCTACTAGAAGCAAGTTCATCTAAAAGACAGCAATTCTAGGTTCTCTACATTTTTTAGGGATCCCTTGCTCTGCAGCAGAGATGGAGGATGCACAGAGGAATGAGCAGCATACTTACTATTCAGTCATTACTTAAAATCAGATTTTTCTCACTTATGCAAGGACAGCAAACTGCATACATTTTTCTCTGTTTCTCTCTTTTGTAAGAGATCTTCAGCTGTTTGATGCAAGAACTACCTGCTACAGCTCATTCCATAAGTGGGGATTAACCATTTCTTTTCCCATGTTTTCCACATTGTACTTATTTCTGCAGTGCACAGCTTAATCCTTCAGCATGGTTTAACAATGTACTGCAGCTGTCAAAACAAAGCTGGCTTTTAAACTAGGAATGAAATTTCCTGAAATATATGAATTGCTTAGGAATTAAGAGTCCCATTTTCAGAATTTCTAATTCACTCTGCAATAAGAAAGTAATTTGCAAACCTACTCCCTTCTTAGTACATTCTTGGAAAGGATAAGTCACCATACATATGATGCCCCTCAGCTTGTAGACATCTTGCAGGTTTCTGACTTGAACTTAGGATGCCTAACTTCCCTCCTTAGCAGCTGATGGTGAGAAGGAGGTGCTTTTTTCATTCTACACATCTCAGTTGCAGATAGGTAAGAGCTGTTTTCAATATGTATGGACTTGTGCATGGACTACTTGAACAAGACTGATTGTCTCTACCTGCCTAATTTTATGTGACTAAGATTGAATGAGTATGAACATCATCCTTTGGCTTCTTATACAATCAGAGGAAAGAACACCTCTGTTGTACTCAGAAGTTCTCTGGGGGGCAGCTTAGATCCATCAGATGGGGGCTCACTCAGCCACAGGAGGTTGGCTGTACTGTACATGCTTACATACAAGCCAACCACCCAGGTTCCTTTCCTAGTAATGTTTTGTGCACGTTTCCACCCATCCTACTATGGATACCTAAACTAGGCCTATCTTCCACAATGTTTATTAAATATTATAAAATACAAGTCTTACAAGAGAGCAGTGTTCCAGTTACTGCTTCTAGCACAGACAGTTCCTTGATGCTCATGGAAATTTGTTAATTTATCTCATTCATCTCTCTGAGCAAATTTATACCAGGAAAGGGTCCTGACACTGATCTAAAGGGGTACCTTATGCAAGCTGCATTTCCCACCTAACTATTGCATAAGATCTAGACTAAATTCTGTGCCTATCAGTGGTGGCTTCTGTAGCATTTCATTTCCACAGACCACCTGGAAACATCACCATTCAAAACCACCTTGTGAACGCACATGACAGTTTTCCCTTGACAGCTCTAATACTCACCATAGTCACAGAGCACTACTAACAATAGATTTGAAAAATCTTTCAACATCTGTTTCATTCTGACCAGTGAGATCCTGGGTCCTTTTACTCCTCATGTCCTTTTTCAGCTCTAAAGTGCCAGCACGTTTTCCAAGAACACCTAAAAGTTAAAAAATTACAGCTGTGTCAACTTTGCTTCATAAAATACAAGACATATCATTAATATGTAAAAACAAAATAAAAAAATAAAGACATAGCATTAATAAGTCTAAAAATTAATAAACTAATAATTAACATTTCTCTCATTTACTTAACAATTACTAATACTGTATCAAATGCATCTGAATAAGCACAGCTACAACTCACTGTACAATAATTTTCCATCTTGAAATACAGCTACTGGAGCCAGAACAACAAAGACAGATAACAACAAATTTATCTTTGCACTGCAGGAACTGCTGCTGTGGATACCTTACATTATGACCAAGGCTCACAATAGCAAAATAATGAGTATTTTATACAAAATATAACTCTGAGCTCAGCACATACCAATACTGGAGATTTATTGCTGGTACACAATTCATATAACTTGTCAACAGCATTCAAGTATGAAAGCAGCTCAGCAGCAAACTACTTTTTTGGTCATCGAACTCCTCTGTTATTCAGGTCTAGTAATACACTTAGTGATCTTACTAGATTTACAAAAGATCTGTAAGTGCCTTTTATGTCATTCTGACTGATCAGATGGAGAAGGTGCTAACTTCCACTTTTTCCTCTGTAATTTTTTAAGTTTACATTTGCTACAGCCTTTGCTAAGCCAATAGAAAGAGACTTCTTTTGGCAAGTTTCCCAGTTTTATGTCCATGTGATTTAAACTAGTCTTTATGAGTCTCGTAACAATTAGATAAAATAGGATGGAAGCACAATGATAGCAGCAAAACCAAACAGTTTCCTTCAGAAACATAAGTAGGAGGGAACCTAAAAAGAAATTATACTTAGAGACCGTTTCAAAATATAAGAATTATTCTCCCAAGTTTCACAGGAGCACCTCTAGGTCAGTGTCACTGTGCTTACCCTCCCACAAACACACAAGAAAGATCTTGATCCATTAAGTTTACAACCTAATTTTATGAGAGAAATCTGGCACTGGAGCAGGCAGAAGTTAGGAATGAGCAAAACTGTAGAGGATAATGGTAAAACATAGGAACCAGGTATGGCAAAAATCATGTATGTCTTTAGGAATCACAAATAAGATATTTCGACAATTACACTGCTTGGCTTGCTGAACTAAGAGGCAGCAGATGTGTTACTTGAAAGCCTTTTGAACTGCTCTCTGTGCCAAGTGGCTGGAGAGAATAATTTCTAAGAAGAGACTAACAGCACAGCCTTGCTCAGTAAAAGCCCATTACAATAATAGCTGCACATATCTGAAAGGAATAATCATCATCTGGCCCAGGAACTTGACAGGGCTCCAGAAAGCATTAGATAGGGACAGCGATACCGCCACCACCCTCAATTTGACTTGATACGCTGTAAATTACAGGAAGACAAACCTTGTGCCTCAGGAGAGGCTGAGGGAGGGCGGCGGGGAGCCAGCCCCCTCCAGGGACAGCCGCTCCCCAACTCCCCCGGCCGCCGGCAGCATCACAGCAGGAACATCATGCCTTGCCTGGACCGTTATTGATCACCAATCAGCTAATCGAAACAAAGAATCAAAGTCGTCCAAAGAAGAAAAATCAAGCTTCATTTAAAAAAAAGATAATTGCGATAGATGTGTTGGCCTCTAGCGTTAACTGCTCAAAGAAAACAGAAGATATGTGGCAGTGCTGTAAACTGCCCTGAAATAAAGTGGGGGGAAATTGATTAGTGTGCCACTACCGTGATTGTGCTGGATGACTTTAATGGGTCCTTTCCACTCCTAGCTTTCCTAGCTGCAGATTCTTCAAATGGCTTTTACAAATACTTCTTTCAGAAAGTCATACACTGATAGATGAAATTCAAATAATCCTAATTTCAGTCTAATGAGCGACACACTGCACAGAGGAAATGAAGTTATGGAAGGGAGAATAAATGTTCAGGAAAAAAGAAAAAAGCCTGTGTAGGAGAGCACTCTCAAAGAAGTTGCCTTACATCTTAATTTGCACATCAGCCCAACCGAGGAAAAACCAGCGTGGTTCATGAGACAGGGCGCCAGCGGGAGGCACAGGGACCAGACCTGACTTCTGTTCCTATTCCTGCCACTGCCAGACATAATGTCAGCAAGCTGCAGCACTAATCTGCTCCCCTCCTTTCCACCCCATTTTTCACGCTCTGTATTTATAGTAAAGACTTTTCAGGACAGAGACTCTTTCTAACCAAGCTTGTGGATGGAGCCCAGCGCCAGAGCCCTTGGGTGTTTCGGTAACACCAATCATTTGTCACACCAAAACCTCCTTCCCACTCACCCTTCCTTCTGCATTATCTTGGCTCGCTTGGGAAAAGATTGCGGCGTGCAGTGCGGGTAACACCCAGGCTGGAACTGGAGTATTTGAAACTGTACCAAAACTAACTTCCAATTAGTGAGATCAGGTACCTCTGGAAGCCTAGCCCGGGGCTACTTCACCCTCTGCACGCTCTGCAGCGACTGGATTGCAGCAGGAGCGCTCCCACCTCACATACATACAGCTACTTCAGGCTACCGGCTGCAGTACACCCCTACCTTTGAAGAAAGCTCCAATTAAAGTGCCCAATGAAGCCTCCCTGAGCTTTTGCACCTTTGATAGCTGATTCCAATAGCACCTCTAAATGCAAGGATTGTCAACCCATTTCTGGTGTAGTTGTGCCCCTGTACTTCTCTCTTTCAGCATAGGTTTGTTCCTTTCCCCTCCTTTACTTTTCCTTCCTTTTGCCTCATCTCAGTTTTGGTCAGGCCTTACACTGACCTCTAAGCTCAGTTCACAATTTCCCCCTCTCCTCTCTGTCTTCTCTTAAGCCAATTTCTTTCTAGATTTCTTCTCATTTTCAGCTCTTCTTCTAAATTCTCCATATATTTTCCCCCTGCTCAAATATTTTTCCTCTTTTCACACTCATATAAAATTTTGCTTTTAGAAGCAGACCATTTAAATGGTTTCTACCCTATTCAGATCTTCTACCTCAAGTTCATTAACTTAATGAGATGAAAAATGATGGAAAGGAGAAGGCTATCAGACTTCAAATAATTGGCTTTTTTAATTTATTGCTCTCGTGGACAACCATGAACTGAGGCTCTATTGTGCGAAATGCAGCAGAAGCACAGCAACATAAAAAGATGCTTTCTTCTTCCAAGAGACAGTGTAATGAGCTGATTGGAAGTGGAAGACTTCTTTTCCAAAGGGAATTTGAAATGACAGATGAGGAGGGCATAAGCCATAAAGCGCTTTGGAAGCGAAGACCAAGAGGCTTGTGTGCAACACAAATGACACGGGAAAACTTCGAGTCCCCGCTCTGCAGCAGATTTCCTGTGCTATCTTGGTCACATCTCTTCGTTTTCCTGTAGCATAGCTCTCCTCTGGAGATGGTATCTCACTATCTGGTATGGGGGCTACAAGAATAAATCCTCATCAGCTGCAAGGTTTGCAGGCACCACAGTGTCACGAACCATGGAAGAGCCGGATATGAAATTTGAAATCGTACTTACAATATTTTCTGCAAATAAGTAACGGAATAGGCTGTAATACTGCCTAGAAAAATCACATATATTAATCTATTTTTAAAAAGTCCCTATTTCCCTACATCACTAAAACCATGAAGTATATTGGGATCATTTTGGTTTTACAAAAAAACCCTGAAATAAACCAAACCAACAAAAAACTCCAGGCCAACTGGATTTATGACTCCTAGTATTTTTGCAGCAGTATCCAAGGCTGCAGCACAGACACGACATTTCAGACACCAGCCACCTTTTCTGAGAGCTGTCACCTGCTGATTTAGCAGTTATCACCTTCACCAACTGCAACAGCACAGCATTCAGTGCCTACTCTCCCTTCATTTGGGAGATGAGAGGTAAATAAGCCTTGTAGTTAAGAAAGGGAAATAATCAGACACTCCATGACCAAGCGTGGAGTTTAATGAGAACACAAATCTATAACAGTCAAAACCTCTGTGCTCTGGACCCTCATTCACACAAAGGAAGTGGCACTGATGGATCCCATATTTTGCCTACTCACAAGTGCCCTCAGTCCTCTTCTTCTTTGCAAATCCCCACCAAGAGCTGAGCCCTGCCCTGCCCTAGCTCCCATCCTCCTTCAGTAACAGGCCTGTTCTTGCTCATCTCGCCCCAGCACAGCCCTGCTCTCTCCTTGTCCTGCCAACCCCACAGCTGCAGGTGAAGGTGGCCCCAGCCATAGCACAGAACCCCCCCTGAATTAGGGCACATGTGAAAGCAAGGGGGGAGAAGGGCTTGGGGAAGGAGTGAGTGTGTGGGGGGGTGGTTTGGTGTCAGGCTGAGGAGTGATCCTTTGGGAAACAATCTGCCCCTGCCCCAAGCATTGCCCCAGGCAGCAGCACCTACCCCAGGCACTCTTGACAGACCCAGCAACCAGCCAGGGTCTGGATATTTATTGGAATTAGGGAGAAAAAAAAAAAATCCATTATAGCTGTACACTAGTAAACATTTTTCAGTTGTATTTGCAACCCCAAATCTGCACAGTTCTGGCTATGTATGACAGGCTGATGGCAAAATAGGCTGCAGACAGAAAAGCCTGAAAGTCCCTAAATCCTCCCTACATTTCACAAGCAGCACTAACAGCAAAAATAAATGTGTATCTGCAGCATTTCCTCAGATTTAAGGATTTCTTCATATTTTATCTGTATGTTGGAAAAGAGATTAATTATTTTCAACCATCGTACGCTTATTGCAATGGGATTAGGCAGCAATTGAAGTGTTACCACCTGCTGGGAATTTCAGAACCACCCATATAATCGCTCCACTTTGAAAGTAAAGAGAGAACACCTCAAACATGCATCACATTTTATCAAAATCTAATCACTGCTGACCAGCCAGAGTGGTCAGGGCCAAAAACATGCCACTTCTTGGAAGATACTGAGTTTAGCCAGGAAAGTGTCTATGTGATGTCTGCCACAGCAGGGGGCTGGAGCTGACATCCTCAAAGGCATCTTTCATTCTTATTTACACATCTGACAATTTCATATTGTTATCAGGTAATGACTTTATTGAAATTATACATCTAAATTCACTAGGCTGAAACCGACAGCACCAGATCCTCTGTGTGCAAGAAAAAACCCAATAATTAGCTGGTAAAGTCTATTTCATTAATATTTGGGATCAGATCTCACAAAATCCTGGGATTTCTCAGCTCCTTTTGATATTAACATAGCAATTCAAGAGCAAGCTGGCCAGCAAAATCTGTCCTTCTAAACCGAAGGGCTGATAATAGACAGAGTATGGGGATTATATTTACTTTGGAAAATGTACAGTGAATATACATTTTTTTATGCATAAAGAGATTTGGGAAGGTGTTTGAGCAATAATAAATAAAGAATGCAAAGAATTAAATACATTAGATGAGAGCTGACGGCATAAGGGAAGGAATGCAGTCATCCATTCCTTCTTCCCCCTTCAGAGTTTCAAAAAAAAAATAAAAATTTTTTATATATATATATATATATGTATACTGTCCACTGTTCCTGGGATTCCCCTTTTGGTGGAGTTTATAATGAAAATCACCGTATGGAGAACATACATGGCACAGCTGATACAATCAGAAGTTTGTTAGAGAAGCAGGTCTAAGACACCATGAAGTATCAGTATTAAAAAGAGAACTGGTAACCTTTCTCCTATGCTTTACCCTGAGTTCGCCGTGTGCTCACACGGTTTCGACTGGTCTAGCGGCTGATATAAGGCAGAAATCCCCAAACACACAAAAAGCACTATAATCGTTCCTACCTATCGCGGAGCCGGGTGAGGAGCCCGGGCAGTCGCTCCGGCCCTGGGAGAGCCCCGGGGCTCCCCCGCTGCCTCCGGGACAGAGCCACCCCAGGGCACACCAGGGCAGGGGCAAGCCCGGGACCTGCCGGCACACGGGTGTTTTAAACCCCTCCAGGACCGCGCGTCGCGGCCATCCCGGCGCGATCCCGGCGCGATCCCGCCGCTCGCTCCGACCGACGGCTCTGCCCGCCCGGCCCCGAGCCCGGGGCAGCCCCATCCCCGCCCCATCCCCGCCCCATCCCTCGGCACCCGGGACCCGCCCGGCCCCGGCACCGCCGGCTCGGCTCCCCCGTGCCCGCCCCGCGCTCACCTCCAGCACGGCGGCGGGTCGGGACAGAGCGCGGCTGCCCGGGGAGGAGACGCCGCCGGCGCTTCCCGGGGCGGGCAGGGGCTCTCGGTGCCCGGCGGCGGCAGGAGGGCTCGATGGCGGCTGCGGGCGGCTGTCAGCGGGCGCGGGGTGCGGCGGGGCCGAGCGAGGGCAGCCCGGCCCCTGGCGGCGCGGCGCTCCCGGCCCTGCCCAGCCCAGCCCTGCCCTGCCCGGCCCCGCCGCGCCGCCCTCAACACGCCCGCCCTGGGGGGAGCCCCGACCCCTGTGGGGCTGCCCCGGTGAGGGATCCCCGCACGGTGCCCGCGGTTTGTGTGGCAGCCGTGAGAGCGAGCAGCGCTTGGTCTGTTCAGCCTGGAGACTGAGGGGAGGCTCATGGCAGTCTGCAGCTGCTCACGGTGGGATGCAGAGGGGCAGACACTGGTCTCTTCTGTCTGATAGGACCCCTGGGGAGGGGCTGAGGTTGTGTCAGGGTGGGATGTCAGGAAAAAGTTCTTCGTCCAGAGTGTGTTTGGGCGCTGGAACAGCTCCCCAGGGCAGTGGTTAAAGCACCAGCCTGAGCGAGTGCAAGAAGCGTTTGGACAGTGCCCTCAGGCACATGGTGTGACCCCTGGGGATGGCCCTGTGCAGGGCCAGGAGTGGGACTCAGTGATCCTTGTAAGTCTCCTCCAACTCAGCACTCCCTAAGTTCACTCCCCTCCCGCCGGGCGCTGGTGAGGGCAGCCTGCCCGGGCAGGGGCTGGCACGTCGGGCCAGGCTGGATGATGACTTAGGAAGAGAGCGGCGGGCGGGCAGGAGGCAGGAATGGAGACAGAGCAGCAAACAGCCAAGAGCAGCACCAGCTCCCTGATGTGCCCGCCTGCAGCTGAAGGTCACATGTATTTGTCATGTCATGTCCAGTGCTCTTGGATAATGTTCAGGGGCTATTGTTACATGATAAAACTGTACTCGTGCAGAGACTTCTTTAAGGAAAGCCCTTTCAAACTGTTTTAATGCAACAGACTATTTTATCTCAATCAGTTGTTAAATTTATTTGCATGGCATGAAGACTGTGATTTAATTGCAAACTGATGGATACTGACATGCCCATGATAGGAAGGGATTTTAAGGAGCATTTATATCAGTGTTACATGTAATGAATTTTCCTGTTTTCCCTTATTCATTAATGGTAAGTGTGGGCATGACATAAAGGCCCAAGAGGAAGGATTCATCAGCTTTTGGTGTTCATAATTAAAAACAGACTGAAAGGTCTCTCCTAGTTTACTTGTATCATCTGTATGACTGAGAAAATACAATTTGGGTAAAACACAACATGGGTATCTCTGCCCCAAGTGGGTGTTGAGACCAAACAGCTGCTTAGGGTTGTTGCCCACTGCTGTTGCTGGACTGTGATCAACCTGCTGCTAAACCCCTTTTCTGTATGCTAGCTGGGGTCTGTGGTGGTTAATGCTTCACAGGCACACTGCCATCTGGAGTACTGACAAAGCCTTTGGGAGAGCAATATAAACCCTTGCTAGGGAACTCAGACTGTATTCTGGACAGCAAAAAGAGAATTTTTGTGTGTAATAAAGATTTTATGAGCTGTTTTTAAACATTTTCTTTTGAAAATTCTAAAATAGTCTAAATACTCAAATTCTAAATATTCTCCTTATTTGTTTTAATTTAAGTGTGTACAATTAGGGTTTTTTAACTGGCCTATCTTTTATTTTAGGTAGGATTTTGTTTGATGTTTTGGAGGATAGAGACAAGTGTGTATTCAGTCTAATAAGTGAAGGATGCTGCACTTTTTCCCCAGACACTTGCAACTACATGACCTGTAACAGGTCTTGTGGTGAGATTGAGCTTCCTTTGAATGCTGAGGAGCTTCCTGTGTCCATGTCTGGTCCTGGTGTGTGTGACTCTGGCAGCGAGAGCTCAGCTTCAGGCAGTGCCACTGTAGAGGTGCTAAGTGCAGAGGTGTGCAGTCTTGCCAGGAGCATCTTTCCCATTGATCATGGGAGGTACCAGCTGGCACAAGTGAATGCACTGTGGCACTGGGTCTGGTTTGAATGAAACAGGAAATAAATCACACATGGTAATAAAGAAAACAATTCTGTAAGTAGATTCCAGATGATGGAAAAGCTCACAGAAGAAAAAGAGTGAGGTGAATGAAACGTCTGCTCAAGTCCAAGACTGAAACTCCAGTCTCACTTGCTGCCTGTATTTAACATCTGAAAAATCTTACATTGGTGAATCTATTGCCAGGCTTTTTTCCACCATGAGCACAATCTTTTGTAGATCTAATCACTAGGAAAAAAAATTAATCTTTCCTCTGTTGTAATGCCGAGGAGAAAGTAAAGAAATCCATGCAGCAGGAAAGAGTCTGGAACACATGGCAAGATGTTTTACTTGTATCACAGTATTTTGCACTTATTATAGTGCCTTTGATCCAATGGCCTTGCAGTATTTTATGAGTTACAAGTGATCTTTGATCTTTTGTTTCCCTATGCTGATGAAAAAGGCTTTGCCTTATTTTTTTTTCTGCCAGCGTAAACTGATTTGCTGAGATTATGCTCAAACTGTAAAGTCAGAAACAAAGCCAAGACAGCAGCTCAGATCACTGCACTCCCCTTCAGTGCCTTCTTTCAGACCTGTATCGCCTTTGTGTCCACACTTCCAAAAGAGGACAGAGTCCAAAATGTGGTGATTAGAAATCACAAGTTGCCCCTGTGATTGTATGGTAGAAATTGTAAAGACCCCAGACAACAGGAGGATGAGCACAGGATAAATAGACAGGCTACTTTATTAAACCCTTTGAAGCACAGTGGATTATGTTTGCACATAATACACCTGCTGTGATGCTGAGGACTAAGATCTGTCTTTGTTAACATGCCATCTAAATTTCATCAGAACATATTTTTCATTAGACTACTTCAACGAGCTGGTCTCTGAGGCATCTGGTGAGCGCTGGATAAAATCCTTGCCATTAAAGTTGGTCTCCCTGGAGAGGGAGAAACTAATAACAGAAGGGACAGGAGAACAAGGGAGCAGACGAGTACCCATTTAGCCCCCAACCAAAACATTGAGATCTAAATTAAGTTGGACACTGAAGGATACAAAGAGAGAGTAACCTTTAATTGCTGATCTCTAGCACCAGCTGCCGGTGTGATAAGCGAGCGGGGAGCGCAGACGGATCCCACCTGCACACAGATCCCAGGTAGCTGCTGGGCTGAGGCAGCTCCTGTGGCTGAAATGTTGAAGACAGCCATGGCAGGAAGGTCAGACAGGAAAAAGCTTCATGGCCTGTAAAAATGGGACTACATGTTTTCCAGCTGCTGGCAGCTGTGCAGAAATCACTTGCACGTGTGGTGATGGGTGGTGCTGGAGGCTGTGGGCAGTTGTCTCTGCTTAGCCAGCCCAGAGCAGCCAACTTGACTGCAGCCAGGAGCTGAAACCGGTCTGCTTGATTTTGCCAAACCAGATTAAGGGCACTTGCATAAAGGGAACAATCACCAGATTGGCTGTGTTGGTGGTTTTCAGTGGGCATAAGGTGGTGTGCTGGTTTCTGGCTCTGTCTCCACTGCTGACACAGTTGAGCTGGGAAGAAAAGGTCTTTTTCTTATGTTGGCATAAAAACAAGATCATGTAGTAGCACATATTGTCCAGAGACCACCAGGTGTGAAAGCAGAATGGCTGGCTACTAAATTCTCTCTCTGCTCTGTGTAGCGGGGAGAGATGTGACATTGTGTGTGATTTCTATCTGTGCAAAACATGCTAAAAGCCTTCTCTTGCTGATATTTAATTGACCTCATGATTCCTAGGAGGAGCAGCAATAATAAGCAGGCAAGGAGAGAAATCTGTTTCCCTCATCCACACTGGCAATGGAGATTTAATTGTGAAACCCCCAAAACAGTGCTGGCTGGGATACAAGAGAGTCATCTGTTACAGAGAATCAAGGTAAGGGCCAAAACAGTAATATAAATATTTGGGGGTTTAGGAGGAAAATTTAAAAATATGCAAAAAGTGAGAAACTGAAACATGTCCTTTTGGAAATGATATCTCTTCATTGTTCAAGAAAATTTCTAAAAAAAAAAAGGAAAAAAAAGAAAAAAATAGGTTGCACTGTAGTCTTAGTTGAAGAACTGACAAGAATATGAATAATTTAATGACCAAAGGCTTAAAATAATTTAAATTTAATAAAAAAATAAATTTAATAAATTTAAATATGATATTCTTATTCAAATAAAATAAGAATCTAAATTAATAAAAAATATAAAAAATAAGTAGGAAAAAAGTGCTAAAATTGTCAAATAGTTTGAAATCAGAATCATAAAGCTGGTAAAGAATGTAAAAGAAGATGAGGTCTGCAGTCAGCAATGCTGAGTGATAAAGATTTGTATAATTTTAGTATAAATATGAAAAAAAAAATAGCTGCTATTCTACTGCTATGTGAAAAATTTGACTAATCAAGTGGAGTGCAAAAGAAACACTGATGTTCAATAAATATTTCTGTTCTGTTTTGGGGTGAAAAACAGACAATAAAGCCATGTTCCAGATTGGTAATAAAATACTTCCTGTACCCAATGCAAGCCTGAGAATGTAAAATAAGAGCAGCTCCAGTTAAATAACTTAAAATCAGCAGCTCTGGATAAACTTTAATCCAACAGTTTTTAATACTATTTTCCTAATCAGTTGTTCTGGAGATACTGTGGAGATTTCAGACCAGATGAATTATCATGTGTGGGTTTTCACTGATTTGGTTGCTTTGTAAAGAGAGAACAGCTCTGATTTCAGAAACAGGAATGGAAAAGCTAATAATAAGAGAGAGTAGCATCACCAATACCACTTGACAGAAGTTGGTGGAAAATATATTTTAGATAAATTTACAAGTTTGGTGAGCAAAGGAGGTAATGCTATAAAGTAGTAATACTTAACATTTAATAGAATATTTGGATTGGTAAGACCTGATATATCCTGAAGGATGCTTGTGTAGAATTAGCACATTATGCTTTAAAAGGATTAGGTGTTCACCAATCGAATTCAAAATGTCCTTTTAATGTGTAATTTTCATGCAGGATGTATTAGTCTAAAGATTTAAACATAGATTAGGCTTTAGCAATTTAAAAAAAAAAATTAGAGACCTAAAAGAGTCTCTGCAGATGTAACATCACCAGTGCACAAGTTTTCAGGTAACACACAGACTGGGAGAATGTTCAGTGATAGTGACTTCTCTTTAGAATTTACCAGTCTCAGATTAAGCAGGGCTTTAGCCAACAATACCTGTTTTAATATAGCTCCCATAAAATGACACCTCTAGGAACACAGACTATGGAACTTGTAGGATGCATGGCTCCCTCCTGGGGAGTCGTTACTTTACAAAGATCTGGAGATCAGACTGAGTTGTTCGCTAATCTTGAGTTCCCACTGTCACATCCATGAATCTGTTTTGCTGCCCACAGGTTTGGAGTAGAGAATGATGTCACCTTACTTTGACAAGTCTGAGGTATGTGCATGGGGAGTGAACTGAGCAGGAGCACAGGTTCAAGCACGTGTTTGATAGTGCAGGAATGCCCTCTGTGGGCATAGCTGGGGGTATAAAAACGGGGGCAACAAAGTACCTCGCAATTAACACTTTTACTGTAGTTTTTCTTGGCCCAGTGCTGGTGTTCACAATTTGTGGGGGTTATTAGGTAACTATGGAAAGCCTTTGGAAGAGTAGGAAAAAAGAACAACAAGGTGGGCAAAAATGATCAATATTTAACAAACCGTTATATTCCAGGAGACTGGGCATGACTGGAACTCATGCTTCATAAAGCACTTATTGAATATTAAGTCTAGTGGCTAGAAGACAAAGCTAAAAACATTCTGATTGTGTATACCAAAATCATTTTTCCAACAGGTAACAGTCACTGGAATAATCTGCCAAGTGCTGCAGTAGGGTTTCCCAGAAGATGCAATCAATCTCTTGTTGTTCCTAAAGACTAGTCTACCTCAAACACAAATTAAATAAGGGAAGTCCTACAGTTTCTGTTACCCAAGAGGTCAAGCAAGATGATAATTAGTCTCTTCTGGCCTTGTAACTTATAAATAGATTAGAGTTCTAGTGGAAAAAAAGAATTATCCTAATCTTGGACTTTCCCAAAACACTGTGGATTAAACAGTAAGAATGCAGAAAGATCAGAAACAGTCACTTTGCAACAGTTGTGCCTAGTTCGATATTTGCACTGAAAAGACTACTTTGATTCTCACTCCAGAATGTGTTTTAAGCTCTCCTTTCTCCCTGCCAGAGCTCAGCCATACCCAATACACCCATTTCCAGAGTTGCTATCTAGTCAACATTTGATAATCACAACAAAGCCTGGGTTTGAAGTCAGTGAGAGTTTTGCTGTTCTCATCTAATGGGTGGATCAGACCAGATCTTTGCAATTTAAGGACACACCTCAAATTCTCCGTCCAATGCTAAGTGAAACTTGGGGGAATTATGCCACACACACACAACTGCTGAGCCTGGCTGAAACAACAGATGTTTCTCATATACTCTGTCGAATACTGTTATATTTAGGCAACATTTAGAAAGAATTCTATCTACATGATGTGAGTCACTAAACAGTCACAGTAAACTGCCATACTGGCAACAGACACAGTGTATTCTATGCAATTGTGCTCGCTTTTTTTGTTCTTTGTAAACAGAGAGTGCTTCACACAGAAGCATTGTATCCTCCTGCAATTTTTTTTTTAACTCTGGTCTTTTCATTTCTGGGAGTGTTCTGCATGTATGAAGCAAGTTATACAGGAGCACTGATTTGACCTTTGCTTGAAAAATACAGTGAAACAGCATTTAGATGGTATCAGTCCCCACCTTAACAACTTCCTGAGATAATACTGATGATAATACAAGTACATAAAATACTTGGAATTGCATTCCAATGCAAGAAGTCTAGTCTGAGCCTTGTGGTCAGAGCAGGACTAGATTCACATCGACTACTCCATCAGTACCAGCCCTTTTTACCTTGAACTCGCTGTCCATCTCTGCTGTGAGCATGGCAGAGCAGGGTTTAATGTCCTCTTTCATCAGCAGAAAACCCCAAGTCACAGCATTCAGAGTCCAGTGGGAAAGCAGGAGACCCCAGACCCTACCTGGTCTTTGGTGTGGAGCAGGGATATGAAGCAGTGCAGTTTCTGTCAGGCCTGCCTCTCCATGAGCATGTGCTAACTAGCAGCTGTGAGGTTTTCTGAAACTTAAGATGTCTCAGTCACTCCTAAAATTACTGTTTTGATGTGTGTGGGTTTGTTTGTTTGTTGGTTTGAATAATACCTTAATTCTAAACCACAAAGAAAAATTACTCAAGCCTGCTGGACAGCACAACTCTCTGGGAGGTGTCTGGGAGGACAGACACTTGGACTTCTGCTCCAATGAAAGTGTTTAAATAGATATTTAAAATACAGACAGATGTTGCCCAAGAGACATGTCTAGAATATTCTCTCAGCATGAATACTTGTAGCTCATTCTTGGGAGAACAGAATGATAGTTGAAGTCTTCCCAGCAGGTGACTTGGAACCATAGGGTCTTGCATTTCACATGAATGCCTGAAGGGCTGAGGTTAGGATGAAATGGAAACTGCTAGAATAGGAGAAGGAATGTAATTGTCAGATTTGTCAATCGATCTCAAGAGAAAATACATTGATGAGGGAGTTCCTCCCAGAGAAAACAGTTTTCTTATCAAATCCACAAATAATTTTGAACTGCCTTTTCAGGATATATTTTTAAAGAACTGTCCAGTTGCAAATGAGTGGCTCCCACACTTCAGGAAGCAGGAACCTCTACTATTGGCAACAGGCTCCTACTGTCTTCCACTACTGTACTCATGAATTCAGGGACAATACTTGCACTAATTTTAGAAGCACAGCAGGCTCTTTGGACAAACTATAAAAGTCCTGTTAGAAGAACTGAGCATCAAAGAGTTTAGCTAATCAATATGCACCCACTAATGATTATGAAAGATACATTTCTGAGGACTTCCAAATGCACATTCACATATACTTTTCAGAAAAAAAAAATTTGCACTTCAGAAATATGGTCCAAATTAGATCCATGTTTCCATAGGCTGAACATAATTTTCCTGAAAACAAAGGCAAATGAGAAACGGAAAAGATGTACAGATTCCTGAGGAGTGTTTTCCTGTCTGAGGTATAAAAAGGCCCATGTTTTCAAACAAAAAACATAATCATCATTTAAGACTGCTCCATGAAAAGACAGGCACTATTTGTGTAGGCAGCCCTGGCAAAATGATGTTGGTCATATATCGTGATACAAAGATCCTAGGAATATTCAAAACAGAAAAGGTTCATATATGCACCTTCTGTATTACAGTAGTAAGATCTCATGAAAGCACTGCTTGTGTAGACACCTAGAGTTTGACTGTTCTGCCTGGGATGGGTCACAGGCTACTCAGCAACAGAAGCAAGACCTTCTAATGACATTTAATTCTGCCTTTTAAATCAAAACTGTATCATGCCCTTTTAGGTACAAAGTGAGACAGCAAAAATATGACGTGCTTTAAAAACCTGCCCCATGGAACCACAAGATTTTAATGTGTAAAGAAGATAAAGCATTTAAAACATTTAGAAGGAAAAAAGAACTCAACAGAACCATCTATTTAAGAAAACGTTTTAATTTTTCTTACTTTCTAGTAGCCATTTTCTCATGTATCTGTTTAAATTCTAAACCAGCAATACAATTTACCCTATAGACTTTTTGCCTGGAAGAAGAACAAAGTCAAGGAAAAATCTTGGAAAAGAAAAGCTTGAGAAGGTACCATTATTCTTAATAGGCTGTATTATTATTGCTTAATTAAGATAATGAAACACTCGGGGTTGGAGGAACAGAGGCTGGCAGTTTACACTTGGCATTTCCTCTCATTTTGTTCTTCTTTCACACGATGTGTCCCCTTGTGGGGAGAGGTTCAGGCCCATAAACCACAGGCCTTCCACAACAGGTTTTTATTGGGCAAAAGAGACACTTGTCACAAAACAGCTTTTTGCTTCCAAATTTCTCACTTTTCAGTCCCTCCTTAGACGTGTGGTGTTTGGTGTACTTTGCATGGATCTCTCCTGTGGGTTGTGGGGAGGATGAAGGAAAGCAGCAAGCTGTAAGGCTCCTGAAGAGATGACATCAGGTGATTAACACAGTAGTAATAGTGTGGAACTGGTTCCTTCAGCTGTGTCAAAGACTTAAGTTTTAGCACCCTCATGGAGCAGACAAAAACTGCTTTAAAGAAAGCACTGCATGAAAGTTTGCTTGCGACAAGAGTAAGAGGACACAATCCCCTGGATATAAAGGACATCCTACAAGCCACAGCCATGATCACTGTAGGAATCTCTGCACTACACTATTGGCAGGGTCTTAACTCATGTCTTAACTCATGCTATGGTAACACTGAAATAGCTCTGAAAATATCTTCAGGCTCACATTAAAAGCCTTTCTTTCCTTTCTTGTAACGTTGATCTGGCCATCACAACCACAATGCAGTTACCTGTAGGCTGTCCTTGCCCATACCTTGAATTAACTTTATTTATTAAAAATAGTTACTTCAAAATGCCAAAAATTCAGGTAATGTGGATCATAAACGTCCACTTAACTGTTATTATCATGACAGATCTTCAAGTAGTGTAGCAACTCCACTGGAGTTATGAAAACCGAGGCTATTATATTGCATTCAGTGTGAACACAGGGTGAGGAATACCAAACAATGATACCTTGTGATTATTAAACACAGGGTGATAGTCTTCTTTCTCCTTTCAATACAGAATGCATATTAATTTTCACATATGAGAGGTAAGCAAATGAATTGTTTCCCCAAAACAGGTAATAGGCTGATGAAACAAACAAATGATCATTTGTTAGAAGTACAAGATAAAATACAAGCACATTAAAGCACAGAATCTGGTAAAGTGACAGGAGGCTGCTCCACTCTGCTACAGAGAGGACAGAGAAAGGGCACCCAAAGTGCAACATAAATGGACAGGAAGGAAGATGGCAAGGAAAGAGAAGGGAGGAAGTCAGTGCTAAGAATGCTTCTATCTGAGATATTAGCATGAGATATGACAAAATAAACATGATAATTTCTAGATTCGCATGACATTAAATAATCTCTCTTTCTTTCTGTCTCAAATTCCAGAACCCCAAGATCCTCCCTTAGAAAACTGTTCATCACTTCTGGGAGGAGGGGCTATTCTACACCAGTTTTTTCCTTATACCTCAGTTGCTTATCACTGTGGATACATCTGTCTGCTTTGTTGCTCCAGACATACACAAACATTGGAGTATGCAGTAACCCTGCTCTGGGTGCTGACCCTCACGGCACCCTACAGCAATATTCTCTCCACTTTTACTGGCGTGTAACTTTTTCTTGAAATGAGAAACTACACAGCAGATCAAATAAAACTTGAAAAATGAGTGAGTTGTCTTGAGACAATAGACATGCTTCTGACTTTGTGATTTCTATTTCCTTTCAGTTCCATCCATGTAAGAGGATTGAGCACTTGAAATACCTGAGAACTGTAAAAGCATTGCAATGTTCATGTCTGTTGCAATTGACTAACAAAATAAAAATTTTAAAGTCAGCTCTTGGAAGGATTCTCTCCTCTGCTCTCTTGTTCAACTATTATATAACAAATTGTACACAAATGGTATTAGCTTTGTGTCAGAAATAAATTTGGGTAGAATCTTAAGCCTTCCACTGAATCATCTCTGCAAAGATGGCCCATCTTTTCAGCAAGAAGCAGCCTAGAGAAAGAAAAAGAAGATGTCCTATATTACTTGAGGACAACATGATAACTAAAGTATTAAACACAACAATTATCACTTACCTTTCTTTGGCTAAGAGAACAGACATCCCCACCAGCTTAGCAAACTCATCAGCTGTGAGAGAACCCTTTTCAGATACCTATAAGAAACCAAATACACAAATAAACAAACTATAGCATTAAAAGAACAATTAAAAGAAGTTTACTCAGCTACTGAATCAAGTCTAGCCTTGAGAAGAAATAAACTGGTAGCAAATGCCTTGAGAAGAAAATTAGTTTGGTTGTTTTTTTTAAAGTACAACTAATTATGAGTATTTCCCCTTAAAAACATCTCTTCTGTGTCATGGGAAAATTGCCATATATAAAAAAGGAAGAGAGAAAAGAGTTAAATCTGTAAAAAAAACATATGGTATCCTTTCCTTTGGATTTTTTTTAAAGATGCCTTGGGACCAAATGAACTGAAAAATTAGAACAGCTCAGAGGGCAGAATACAGTCTCCATCAGTGTTTACACAGCAGAACTATTCTAAGTGATTCTGCAAACACTGAAGCCTAAATGAGGAAATAAAAGACCTGTTCAGGGCAGCTCATCAATATAGAAATGTAAGTCATCCCAGGTGGAAGAGAATTTGAGTTTTATGGCATTTAAAATACACCCAGTGCCTACAGAAAAATCTCCAAGCCTTTGTACTTCACATGACATTATGGCACATTAGAGGAATAACTGAAAGCCACCATCACATTCAGCTGTGAATGTCAAAAGACAAGTTCACCCTTGGGACTCAAACCTTTGGCCCTTTTGTCTCAACTATGTTACTTAATAAAATAAAACCTTCTCACACACGTTGGACACGTGGATGTTTAAAATACTAGTAAATACTACATATGAAGTGTAGACTTATTGCATTGAATTTTCCAGATAAACATGTTTTATTCTCTAAAAATTAATATTTTTTCCATTTCTCCATTGCTTTAGATTCAAGCAAAATCGTAAATCCGGATGTAGTTGCCATTTCCTGCTTCCCACATAACTGGGTGGGGAGGGGTCTATTCTGCATCATTCTCAGCAGTAGTCCTTTTATAGAAACTCAGATTAAATTAGTCCTAACATGAGATTTTCAGAAGCTAAGAGATCAAATCTGAGTAATGGATGTCAGCTACACAATCAGTGATTAATTATCTTTCCTTCCCAGACCACTACACTCATCAAGGGTGACTTTGGATTCCTTTGATGTCCATGTCATTTCCTGTCTTCACCAGCCATTCAAGCCACATTTCTCTCCTGCCTGAAACCTTATGGCTTCCTTTCACTTCTCAGACCTTAAAGTATAATGTGCAGTAAAATTAAAGTATGGGGTGCTGTTGGCCACAAGTCTGATGTCATCTTCCCTTTCCCACACAAGCTAGTCTTCCTCAGTTGAAGTCTCTCCCTTCCATTCTTCTGTGGAGCCAGAGTCTCATATTATGAAAATATCAGAAAAAAGGCACCTTGGTAATAAATCCGCCATCTGCTACTTTTTGCAGTTGACCTCCTTTGTCATCAAGAAAGGTTTTTCCTTTCTTTTCAAAGACATAAACACTCTTTCTGAAGACATAATATTCATTAGAAACCAAAAATAATCAGAAAAAAAAAGCCCTAAAATGGTCTTGGTATTTTTTCTGTACATTTAAGAAAATAAACTGAAAATATTAACATATACTGAAAGACTTAAGCATTTCAGTTGTTGATTTAGAATGGAATCTTTGAAATTACATTTATCTAAAAATCTTTCTGATGAGCAAAAGCTATATGGTGACAACCATGCAAAACACACTGAGCAGTCTACCCTGTGTCAAGTGAGCTCTACTTTTTCTCCACTGCCCCCTCTTTGACTTTGACATTTAACTTTGGATACACTGGATCAGCCTTTTCTCAAATGTATGGAAATCAAAAGATTACATTCCACTCAGAAAGACATGGGAAAATGTAACAAATAATGGGATAGCAGGACTGTAAAGTGTCCAGGGGCAGCAAGACCACAAAGGTTTATGATGCTGGGCAATTCATACGATCTTTTTCCCTGCTGAAGCTGGTGTAATTCTGTACACACTAGTCTCCAACTAAGTGCTCTTCACAGCAGCAAACTTTGTGTACATATAATGTACTGTTCTGTGAAATAAACCCAAACCCAACAACCACCTGTATCAACATTTAAGAGCTGTTTCCACTGCCTTCTAGCACATCACATACAGTGTCTGAAGTCCAGTTCTGTTAAATTAGGTGCTCAATACATGCCATGAATTTCAGCTTACTGTGCAAAAGATTTGGAGGAAGGCTGAAGGTTAATGAAGTTTGAAGAGAGATAGAAAAGTGATTTATTCCTTCAAGAGAAAGTAATGACTAAGATTATTGCCTGCACAGAACTTTGAAGATGAGAAGTGCTATTTAAATATTTCTCTTAGAAGATATGAAGTGAAATGCTTTGTATTTTGAAACCTCAAGAGGAAATCCCATACCTCAAGTTTTTTACCAAATGTGTTTAAATTTCCCTAGCACGGTCAGAACACTGAAGGAAATGAAGTACACTTACTGTCTCTAAAGCAGCAGCAACCATTTCCTCTTCATTATGAGACTGGAGTTCAATCACCATCACACCACTATCAAATATCCGAAGCCTAAAATCAAAAAAGAGAGGCAAAGTAACTAAAAACTTTGTGCACATCACTTATGGTCACGTTTCTAATGTATCCACACCTATAACCACATTACAAAAGGGGAAAAAAAATCCCCCTAACCCAAACAAGCTCTCTAATATTAACTTAAGCATAACATCATATTCAAAATCTGAAAAGACAAAAGAGCAGGGCATATGTCTGGCCTTGGTTAAACCCTTTTCCAGTCTGAAAAAATTTTAAGTGAAAAACATAATGATTTCCTAGCTGAAAACTAATGTTTTAATGTAAAGTGGATGTTAGTGCTTATGGCAGCAAACAATGACTTTGTTAAAAATACTCATGAGAACCACAAAAAAAAAAAAATCTACTTCAAGTAAAATATTAAATCATCATGATCTGACCTGTGAGTGCCATGCTTTATAAATGAATCTGTAAAGCTCTTACCTTAGTGGCAATTTCAGTGATTCCAGCATTTTACAAGCATTTACTAAATCTTCTGGTGACAGCAACTATTAAAATAGTAAAATATTTATTCACAGTTTGCATTTCACGTGTATAGTATAACATCAAAACAAACAAAGTTTTAGTTGCTATAAAATCCACCAGCCTACACTTATTGTTAATTCTTTCTCCTTTCTATTGTGCAGTTTATTTTTTGGCTTCTATGCTCCTTTCTGTTCCCTTACTATGTGTTCTATAATAATCCTTCTTGCCTTTTTTACAGAAAGAATTGCTGTATTTTGTTTAAAAAAATTCCCAGAACATTCATCATTCTTTAGTAGTCTCTGACCTTTAAGTTTTCTTTCCAGATAGGTATGGATTTTCCCTTTTACATGGTATCATAAAAAGCAGCATACATTACTACAACTTGTAAAAGATACCTAAGTACTATAAGGAAGAATGAGAAAGGTAATTTTAATAAATCTCCAATTTTGATAAAGAGCTGATCACATTGTGTTGTAGACAAGTAGAATGACCAGTTGGTAGGGGACATTTTTACCCTTCTTAATTTCCTCATGACTCAAGTGCTGTTCTAACATACTGACCCCAAGCAGTGTCTCACCTCTAGCCCTCGAGCACGGTTCACCAGGCAGTAAACTTCCGTGAGAGACATGATCCCTCCTCGCTCCTGTGTTAGTGAGCACAAGACTGGTGAGGGAAACAGCATTAATCCAGCAAAAACAGCATCTCTGCTTGCAGGTGGATGATTAAGCAGGTGGAACAGAGGGGCTAAATGATGGGCCCTAATGGGAAGAACTAAAGATGTATTTTCACTAATCCTTTTAAAATGAGAAACAGTGACACTACACCCAAGGATTGTGAATTGCTTCCATTTTAAAGCAGAGAATAAATCACAGGAACAAAGAATTTCAACATATTCAATCTATCAATCAATTTACCATTTTTACTTTTCAGACAAACTCAATTTTCCATTCTGATCACAGTAGGTAGCACATACCTTTCACAAAAATACTGTAGCATATATGCTTTTTAGTAGGAGCATAGCCTTATAAATTGCAACATGAAATTAAACTTTTTGGTGAGAAACCTGTAATCTGTAATAGTTTAAGATAAATTAGAACAAGAGATATTACTAAGGGCTGGTAATCTACTTAATAATTCTATCCTATATTTGCAAAATTTGTAAATATTAAGCAGTTTTAAAAGACTCATTACTTATATTTTCTGTCAGTGCCATTTCACTCTTTCTTTAAAAAAAAGGATATTCTGCAGCAAAGGATGAATACAGGGCTGTTCAAATAGAAGAAAGACCACTTAACAGTTTTCTAAATCTCATCAACATTTTGCAAATTGCAAGTTGATGTCACTAGTCCAAAGAAAAATTCATACTTATATTTAAACTTTTTTATTCAAAGAGACAATATATAGTCCACCCATAAATACTGAATAGGAGGCTGTGGTGCTAAATCAGCTTTAAAAAGAGGCAGAGTACTACAGCCAAAACACACTTAGATCAAAATACAGCAACACATGGAAAATGCTGGTGCTTTACCTCTAAGGGTGTCTGCAGGATTCCAGCCAGTTGCTTTGCCAGCTGCATGTGGTACTCTGTACCAGATCCATATGTTTCCCTCGTAACTGGGTTAGCTATACCCATACTCAGTAGATAGGACTTGAACCTAATGGTCTGAACAAGCAAACAAACAAATAAATTTAGAAGTACATCAGCTAATGAGTGACTCCGGTTTGTAAAAATCTTTGATTTTATTACTATAACACAGTTTTAGTGAACAAATCCTTCAGTTTTCTACCAATAAAGTCAATTACTAGGCAAAGAGAAGGCAAGACTTAGTACCATTCATTTTTGACCAGCAGAGGTAACAAAAATAGAAAAATTTATAAAAAAGCAGTAAAATCACTGCTTTTAAAAAGGGTTAAAATAAAAAATAACACTAAGCAAATAAACTCTACACCAAATATAAGAGACTAAACACAACAAACCAACCAGCAAGGGGTTTTTATTAATATTACTTTATTAAACAGATAACCTTTTACTTTTCATATCAACATTTTTGTAGAATTTAAAACCAAAATTAATTTACCTCATCTTCAGTGATGTCACCTTGTTTTTCTTTAATCTTGTTAGCTATTGACTTGGATAATTCCACCATTTCCTTAGCCTATCAAGAAACACAAACAGATAAGTCAATTTCCAGTTCAAGGGAGAAAAGCTTGCTTAAAACTGAGAAAACAAGCATAAACTACTTGGCCAAGTGACACATGCCATCCATCCATACCTTCTCCATTAGCTTGCTAAGGTCCTCAAAAGCCTGAAATGAAAAGCAGACAATGCAGATCAGTATAATTACAGCATTCAGTTTTATGGACACAGGGAGATGCCTTTGTCCACCTACCCAAGCTATTTGTAAGAGCTGCTACCCCTTTAGATGAGTATGTTACAGTATGAGATACCATACCTAATTTGTTGATACAACTGTTTTACAGCATGTTTTGTAATTAAAATAAAAAAGAATGAAGAAGAGAATCAAACAATCACATACTTTTCCAGTATATGAACAGAATTTCAGTATGATTTATGATGTCCATGTGATAGGAAGGGACAATGAGATACTGAGTCCCAGAAAAGATTAAACTGTCCAAGGTTATTATGCTCTCTGTAAGGTGGGGGAAGGTTTCTGGGTGGTGATGGTAGCTTTTATTCCAACACTTAACTCTCACTCAAGGGTCACCCCTCTCAAATACAACAACTCTACAACAAGCCACAAAAGGTTTTTAGGCTTAAATAAATCATACTTTAAAAACAGCTGAAGGTATACTGTAATCTCAAACTTTTAGTAATGATAAACTGGCATTGAAAAATTCAGGTAAGAAGAACAAAGAGAGCTAATATCTCCATTAATGAAACTATATTAAAAAGCAACTCTCTTTTCTCCCACCCTCATCAACACACATTCATTCAGCCTCCTCACTTCTCTCAAATACATGACAACATGTCCAGGTGGTCAAACTCTTTAAACAACCTTTTTTGAACAACTGGTGTGAGAAAAATTCCTGAACCTTTTCATCTAAAGTTTGCCTGACAGCAGCACCCAAGCCCTCCAACCACAAGTAAAGAAGGTTCAGTTACATGTTAAATGGCCAGAGACACATCCTGCCTACAGCTTCTAGTCACTGCCTTTATGTCACTGCTGGCTTACTCTGACTAATCCCCCACTATAAAGACAGTGTTTTTGCAGGAAAACCCCACTTTTCTCATCTACATTTAGGTGCCTCATGTAGAAGTTTATTGGCCAGAGATTCAACATGCAAAGAACAAAAGGAGATGTCTCTATAAAGGGACAGGGTTTGCTTTTCACCTCCTGATAGTGCCAGTGTTTCTCCACTGACTAGACGAGTTTAGCCTCCTAACAGTTGGTACCTGAGTTAGTTATCCAAAATTAAGTGGTCCACAGGCAGGAAAGAAATAGCACTGTGTAAGACTGTTATACCACTGTATAACACTAATTTACCATTAAGAAAACAAAAGCTTCTCTTTGGAATACTTCTTCTTTCTCCCTAATCTGCCAAACTGAATAATATACAATAGAGTTCCCAATCTCTAGTGTAAATCAAAGTCTTGCTATTCTACTTGTATATGATATCAATAACAAGTTTTCTGAAAGGGCTTTTCCCAGCTTATTTCTAATCTCTATACCTGCATGAAAACAACATTCATCAAAAGAACCCCTGATTTAGCTAAATAAACAGTATGCTGTGTCTAACTCCTCCTCTGCCTGACTCACCCAGGGCAGGCCTGGAAACAAAGGGGAATGTGCACACACCTAACAGGAACTTCCTCAGATAAACAAAAGGCTAAAGAACTGGATTCTTATCAGCACTGAACAGCAGATGCAGGAAGCCTTTTCCTGGAAGCCAGGGCACCATTTTTTAAATTAAGTCATTTATAACATTTAAAGCTGGAGGAAGGCAGGATTTTACAAGTCATGGTTTTCCTCTGCTCATACAACATGTATAAATGGATTTCTTTTACTCTCTGACAAAGCTACTAAAGGAAAAAATAAGCAGACAATGCCTTTTGAACTATATACACATGCACATGGTAACCACAATATCTTTTGAACTACACACAAAACTTCATTCATTACATTCCTCACAGACAGAAACCAAAAAAGTTTAATGCTCCCAGTATCTGAAAGAGCACGTGGCCTGCAAAGGTACTTTAATTTTTATAACTATTAGAGCAGGGGATGCTTTTTTCTCGTGGCACACTGAATCTCATAAAGCTTTGCCACAAGAACAAACCTGCTGCATGTAGTTGATGAGTATTTTTGTATCGATCTCTACTACCAAGACAGACTATTTTTGAGGGTATTGCTCTCAGGTATACATGAAGAAATTAAATGCCTCCGCTGTCCATCAGTACTGATATCTGGAATTCAACTATTGTGCTGGTTCTATGGAAAAGGATGGTCTCCATCTAGCCCAGGTATTTTACAAAATACAACATCTTGTTGATGCTTGGACTGCAAATCATTTTACTGTATTTATAAGCCTAAATGTAACATCTAAAAACCTGACTAAGAGGAAAATCTAGCTTCATCGCAGTTATGTGTAGTCACTTGGATCCGCATATTCTGCTTAATCTATACTCAATTTTCAATTAAAACTAAAATTAGTTTAATAAATACACACTGTTAGTTTCAAAGAACAATCTTCTTGACAGGAATTGTTTAAATGAAGTACCTTTACATATTGACAAGCCAGTTAAACAAAATAAATGACTGTAAACTGTACACTCTTAATCATTTCAGACTTCTCAACAAAAACAATAAATAGTCTCAGCTGTCACTAAAAGAAAGTGTGAATGAATGTAAATAATAGTTCAGCCAGATGGTTGACCTTGAAACTTCAAAAGTACCTACCTCGGAAATGTTTTTGTCAGTCTCTTTCCTTTTTTCTTCTAATTTCCTTTCAATACCTACAATTCCTACGGCCCTTATTCTTCCTGCCTGGAGAAAAAAAAAAAAAAAAAAAAAAAAAAAGAAACAAGGAAAGAGTCAAAATAAGAAATGCTAACTTTTCTCATTTGCCTCACTGTGAAAATTAGAGGACTGGAAATACTCCCCCAAAGAGCAGATATCATTCATACAATATTTTAGGCATAGAATATTTCTTGACAGTAATTTTTAAGCCACTTTAAAAAAAACCAAAAAAACAAGAAATGTGAACCATGTATGAATTTCCTGTACTAGACAAATAATGATATTGATAATATATTTAAGCTAGTACTATGGTTTAATATCCAGACTGAGTATTCCAGCTCATCCCAATTCTAGCCTCTCAAGTCCACGTGAACATCCATACTAGAGTTGTGGAAATCCCTGAGTGTATTACTTCAAGAAATCCAGCCTGAAGAAACAGAAACATAGAAACACAATGCTGAGTACAGTCTAATTTACATTCTTAAGAGGTATTAGAATGCAGGCGATGGTGAAACTTTTACCAGATGCCAAATGTATTCTAGAAAGGCTGGTACCTGAGTGGCAGCAGTGTCAGGCCTCTCATCTCTGACTGCAAAGCTTTGCATAGGTATTAAGTGAATGAGTTAAAATATTAAATCATCATAATCTGACCTGTGACTATGACTTAAGTAGAGGTAAGGTATTTTGATTGGATTTTTCATGCATTACTCCAAATGCAGCTATGCTTATAGGTACTACATTTACCAAGCGAGATGTACAGGATTTCATGTTGAACAATCTTTAAATCATCCTATTTCACTCATACAATACTATAATTTACATATCTGGCACATTAATATATAGAAACAACGCCTACATGTTTATCAGAGTTTATGACCTAGAAGTACAAAGGCAGATAAAGGTTATCTAACATATGACATTCTCCCTAACAACTGTCCATTTAAAATACACATTTAAATCAAACATATCGGTTTCAGAGTTATATAGAAGTCACACGTTATATATTTGACTTCCAGCCACAAAAAAATAAACCAGGAGTCACAATTAAGACAAAAAAATTTCCAGCATCAAAGTATATACAAATAAATATTGTACTTGCACAATTATGTGTGTGTGTGTGTGTCTAACTAAAGCAAACAAAGAAAAAGGAGCTCATTATCTAAGCATACTCAAGAAAGAGAGGCTGCTGTGTTCAATCAGGTGAAAAATGCAAAGGAAAAACTAATTTATGCCAGTGAAAAAACAGGCAAACTAAAGCTGAATTCCTGCACATCCCCATGATGCTGGCTTGAGTCACAGGCTGGATGTGATATATGGGGGTGGCAAGAAGTGGCAGGTAAGAGATTACACACAGATCCTGCTCAGAAGCTCTGCACATACCTGGGAATCCTTGTTAACTTGCATGGCCTGACCAGTGGGCATGCTCTCCCATCTCCTTTGTGTGATCTCCTCTGACAACCGTCTGTAGAACTGCAAACATTAAAGAGTGACAACAGATGTTTGTGAACTGTGCAGAGCACCTCTGGGTATTTTAACCATCTTGGTGATGAAATAAACTTCACACAGCATGGAGACAAAACATGATAACACCTACATAACCACAGTAGAGAACTCATTATATGGAAATTCTTAATCTTCAGTCTTCAAAAGTATGCACATTAGAAGAGAAGCCATGTAGTCACTAAGTACTTCTATTATAAAATATTTCTTCAGATATTCAAAATCTCCCAAACCATGTTAAATGTCGAGGTATACTCAAAGCCATATTTTTAAATGAAGGAAAGCTGAGCAATCCAATTGCTATTGATCTGTTAATTCAACAATATAAAAACAACCAGACAGATCAATTACAATGATTTGTTTATTGCTAATACCAGAAGGTGACATTAGTTAACACTAAGTGTATCCTACTGACCAATATCCAGAAAGAAAATCTATTCCACCCTTTTAGTTGTGCAGGTTCACAGGAAAGCATTCTGAAGTCATATAGAAAGACTGGGATCTTCCACTGTGAAATTTCTTTACAGAGTACAATTTCTTTGTTTTTTAGGATAAGCTTTCTTTTCGGGATGTATTACATTTTTCTTAGACTGCTCAAAGCCTTTGAGATTTGGTGTAGGCTAAAAAAAATTATACAGTGTAAAAGGAACAAAAGTTCTGGGGCAACAAAAGGTGTTCAGCAATAAAATTAGAGAGATAATTAGGAATAAGTTGTATGATTCCTGTTCAACAGAGGGTTAGATACAAAGAAACATCTTTTACTCTGTTAAACATTTAACAGGTTTCAGAGCTGTCGTTTTGGAAAATCCTGTGCTCAATTTAGTAGATTGGAAAATGAAGTATAAAATTACACTAAACCCTCTAAAATAGGAGAAGCCTAGTAATACCTCTTGACATTTTTGGAACTCTATTTGCAGTATTTAATGAAAGTATAGAACATGGGAGGCTCATAGTGTTTGTCTCCCAAAAGGATGTATTGAAAAAGCTCCACCTCAAAAGTAAACATGGAAGGATCATGGGAAATTATCACTAACACAGCAGGAGGAGAAAAGCATGTCCAAAGACCTGACTGTGCTTGGCACCCATGGTACAAGACTTACCTCAATCTGCCCATGTTCCTTGAAAGAAAGCTTGATGTAGGAATATTTGCTGCTTTGGAATGGACCAGGCTCTTTGTTTGAAGAAGCAGGGTGAAGATGAACTACTATTTTGGCACTAAGGAAAAGGTAAAGGAAAGAGAAAATATTTCTGTAATATCTAAATAAACTATTTCAGCATCAAAGTTAACCGTTTTATCAAAATCTCTATTAACTATCTCACATAAGAGCTAAAGATCATCAAATAATGCTTTATGCATCAACATTTAAATATTTTGATGAAGCAGATCTTGCATAAAAACTACAACAGCCTCTAAAGCAAAAACATTTTACAAATTTAAAATATACCTACCATCGATTCTTAAGAAATGAACATAACAGATTTCAAAATTTCAAGCAATAATTTCCAGAAAACCTCTTAGTTAGGATAAAACCTGATTGCCAAGTTGTCATTTAATTTGGCAGTAGTTATAGGAGGTCAAAAACCAAAATATGCTATCTTTGACACAGGAAAACAAGAGGTCTAAATACTATCCCACCTTTATATGTCACTTGTGGAAATTGTGTGAACTTATCCAAAATCAACATTCAAAGCCAACATGCATGAAAATAACAGTCTAAAAGGACACCTACTACCAAAACAAACCTTGGGAGAGCATGATTTTAGGAAAATTTACAGGCTGCTATCACAACATGACTGCAGGTCCTCCATTCCCATCTCATTTTACTGATAATCTTTGCATTGGTCTTTACTTACTTCTTCAGCATTAGTGAATGAACTGATTTCTTCTGAATACCTCTGGCATATTACCATACCAATCTGACTGTAGGCTGCAAGCAGATATTAATTGTGTATCTATTTTTCCAGCCAATTTTTTTCCTCTCTTTAGAAACTTAAAATCATAGAATCATTTACGTTGGCAAAGACCTCTAAAATCACCAGTAGTGATTCCGTGACAGTTACTTAACAAATCACATCAGTCATGACTCTCTTACACATTTGACCTCAATGGTCCTTGTGACTGCCAGTATGGAAAATTAAGATTGCAAAAGGAATCTACCATGAATCCATCTTTAATATTGGGTACCTCACATAACATGCATGTGAAAGGACACATCTGAAAAAGACAATGAGGATGGCCATACCTCTTCCCTATCCCAGCTGCTTGCTCTTCAATAAATACAATCTGAGACAGAGGCACAGCAATGCAGCACTCCTGGAACAAACACAGGTGAATTAAACCATATCCTGTCTATTCACTCTCTAAAACCAAGTGTTCTCTTTTCCCACTTCACAACCAGTATGGATGTCTACAGGTGCTGCCTGAAGCCCTCTATATGAAATATGATGGTAACAACAGAAACAGTGTATTACAGTGGAATACATGTAGAAAAATAACACAAAATTTAATATGAGTTCTAGTTAATTAAAAAACCTCAACAAAGTTAAGTGTCAATGAGTCAACTTTAAAAACCTCAAGCTAGATTCATAGAAGGGACTATGATATTTAACAAATCATTAAAACTTAGGTCAAAATTTAAACACTAAAATTTCCACACTACTGCACCTTATCTCTGTAGGTGCACAATACTAACAGATTCTTGACATTTTTGGCACTGATGTTACTTAGGGAGCTACAAAAATATCCAAAGCCACCACTCCTTTTAAATGCTGAATATCTAAAATCTTCACTATTGTCTGAATGCAATAGGAATTTTTCCATCCATCCTATAGTGAAGGACTTAATCCAGCAGTTAATGCATCTCACCACAATTTATTGGACTGTGCATTAAACAAAACAGAGCAAGAAACGAGGCTGGATCCACCTGTTTGAAACTAACCTATCCCAGGCTAAACTCCTTCTACATGCCTTTGAGACAGAAATTGTGATGGGAATGATTTAAAACATTTAATAAGGTGCCTGGTCTTGTTTTGGTGAACATCCTCTGAGGAACATCATCTCCCACACAACACCTTGGTGACCGACATGGTCACACAATGCAGGAAACAGGTTGCATTCCCTCTCTGAACTTCTCTCTTCCACCTACCACTGCCCAGCATCAGTTTACAACAGACACTGTTACAGGGCCCCTTGATCCCTACTACCAAAATTGTTCCTCTTGGTGTGGAGTAACTAAATACCCATTAAATTTCAGAGCAGGGAAGTATACATGCAGGAACTCCAACGAATAAATAAATTTCTTATTGGGAAAAAACCTGAGCTGTACTTCCTTTTCTAAAAACTCTTCATGCTAGTTATCTAGGCTCTTCCATGACTCTAGTTGCTAAGGCCATAACAAACAGTTAAATGTTTGTAAAACAGCCACAAAGTTCTTTAAAATAGAGGAAATATGATACTTCTGTTAGAAAAAAAGTTTTGAAAATGACAAAAAGAGTTCAACTATAAATAGTACATGCACTGTCAAAGTGACTGATTAGTTTAGTTCCAAGATAGAAAGTTATGAACTTATTTAAAGTACAAGGACTTAGATTCATCCCTTCCTGATGAGAAGCTACAGAAAGGGATACAAAACCAGAAATGTGTTAAATATGTTGTGTGTTTATTTGAATTTTATCTTTTAATGCCTCATGCTCACATTATGCATGATTTTATAATTTAAAATTTTGCACAAATCTAGCTATGTAACAAACTTTACAGAATTCCTTTTTTTTTTTTTTTTAAACACTGTTCAACTGCAGATGGCATGTAAAAACAGCAGCTATAGGACTCAGCTGTCTGTTTCTGTAAGAAGGTTTACTATGCTAACCTAATGACATGTGCCCCACTAATTATTATTCATTGCTGACACAATAAGAAGGAGATTCTTCCTACAAATTCATTCTAGGTAAGCTAGCTAAGGTTTTTAACTCTGATGTTAAACCACAGCTGAGCTTAGACAACAACCCCCCAACACAACAAAAGGCACCATGCTCCCCATGTTTCAGTCCTGAGAGCTTGAAAATGAATCAGCTTTATTTACCCCACAAACAAAAGTCAATTACACCTCCCAGTCAGAACTGGGTAATTTCTGCCCATCTCCAGGCCACATTTCTGCCCCTTCTGTTAATCAAGCCTGAGCTTTTCAGAATCTCTGCAGAGTTAAATTAGCTAAAATAAAATTATTTTTCTTCTTCTCCAAGGTTTTCCTCTGCTGATCTAACAAATTCATTGACCTTGGAAGAGTACAAGAAATCACATGGCCCAGGAGCAGAGGGAGAAATTGGGGAAAAGATACAAATGTAATCTTTTTGTTGCAGAGAATGGAGATATGTTCAGTTCTAAGACTTGCTGAAGCCACAAAGCCCCATCTTACTCCAAGCATGGAAAAAGTCCAAGTGAGAAGATTAGACACAGTGGTTGTTGCAGCACATGCTCAGCTCTCAAAAAGAGATGCTGATGAAGAAATGAAAGTGATTAACACAGAGTTTAGTACATTATCTCATGTGATAATGTGATGACTGTGCAAAAAAGCCCCATGTTAATTTATACAGAACAGCTCATGGTCTGGACAACCAAACTTGTGTAACAATAACTCTACAATGGGTAACAGCTCTTTCAATATTTTGAAAGAATTTGTGTTAAAAATAGGTTTACTGTTCCTGCAAACAATCCCTCAAGAAAAAAATCATGCTGCTCTGCCAAATTAGGAACATCCTTGGTGACAATACCTTCAGAATGCTCTTAGTGGCTCCCTGCTTTGACAAGGATGTGATATTTGCTAAGGATCAGCCCTTGAGTGCAAGAGATGCCTCACCTGCCCTTGCACAAAAGCCCAGTGAAATACAATTTGCTTTTGAAAAGTTGTCAGCTAAACGTGCTCTGTCTAAACTTTGGCTTTCAGGGTTAGAAATCTCAATTACTGTGTCCAAAACAAGCATAATCCAACCTAGTCTGAGGAAGACTTCTCCTTCAACTGCATCTGTAGAGTGGTGCCCATTGTCACAGTCTCTGCTTAGAGCTTTATGTGTTTGTGGTCTCTTTCTCCCACTTCCAGCCTGCATTCCCAGGCTGTGCTTGATGACACCAAGCATTCAGCAGCTTTACTACAGTTACCACATGTAGTTCTGGCAGTGCCACTTGCCCTGTGCCCAGCTGTCCACAGCAGCACAGTGAATGTTCTGGCTGATTGAAGGTATGGTTCATGGCAGCTGGGAGGGCAAGATGAGTGCAAAACAACACTGCCACCAAACACATCCTATTACCAAACCATGGTCTGGGACTATATGGTGGGAGCAGAATGTATGGAGGAAAACTTGCACTTGAAATCAACAGGGAGGAAAACACTTTCCTCAACAAGGAGTAAGGGAGAGAACTTCACATTATGATTTGCCTGACATATTCAATTTCAGTTTCAAAATCTATGTTTTTTAGGCTCTTTTCTCCTTTATTTCTGTGCAGTAGAAACAAAAAATTTATAGGATACATTCCTATCCCTTCTCATCTCTGCATGATTATTTTATTAATGCAGGACTAGGTGAAAGAACACTACATAAATATTCTTTCTGCTGAGAGCCAAAAAGTGGACTGTACTTGTACAACAAAACACACACAAAGGCAGGAATAATCCCCTCTCCGTTTGCAATCTTTTCATTGCAAGCTACTTGTTGTTTATTAATTGAATGACATACAGGAGACAGAAGTGGGACTTACATGATTCTTCTGATCCCTCCAGATCAGTCTGTGGGTGCTCAGCAGTAAAACTCCACTACCGAATTTCAGCTGGACAGGAAAAATAAAACAGATCAACAACAAATTGAACCAGTAAGTTACATAAATACTGGTCCTGGAACATTACACCTTACCACAACACAGCAATCAGATTTAATAAGCCAGTATTTTGAGAACACTCCCTTTTTTCCAGAAAACAAAATACATGAAGTTTAGGAAACAATGGAGAAAAATAGTATAAAATGATTAGATGGATAAACACAAACTTCCTTTTTGAAGTGTATAAACTTTCCCCCCGGAAATCCTGAGGGATCCTCCCTCCATATCCTCTGCAAGATACACAGAATTTATGAAATGTATTTTAAAGAGGGCTATTGGCTTTGGAACATTTACTGTTTGCTGACAAAGAAGGCAGAAGTTATGCAAAAAAAGCAAAGCAACCTAATAAAAAGATGCTGCACACAGTCTGAAATCTTCCATCCTATCACACAGGAGTATTGCTTCTATCTGTGTTGCTGCTGAAGGGTTTTTACTTATCAGACAGCAGACAGTCCTGGAAAATCTGCATTAGCAAATTTCTTCCTCCTTGTAAAACTGGAGGCACGTTTTTACAGCTTTTTGTGAGGACATGCAATTACTATTGTAGAAAAATGGAGAGATCGAGAGTCAGTCTGGCAGTGAAGTGAAGCAATAAGCAGGATGGGTCAGAAAAGAGTAGAGGGTGTGACAGCCCCCAGGATGACTCAAGGGTGAATTGCGCATCGTGCCCTGTAGCACACCAAAGCCAGGGCTCAGCCCGCTACAGGAGCGACAGCCCGAGCAGTGGGCAGCGCCCTGTGACAGTGACACTGCCTACACACACCCTGCGGGGGTCCCAACCCTCACCCCATGTCACACACACTGTCCACGGCCTTCCTCACAGAATCAATAAAGCTGAAAAGCCCTCTGAGATCATGGGGTCCAACCTGTGACCCGACATCCCCGTGTCAGCCAGACCACGGCCTTGAGTGCCATGTCCAGTCTTTCCCTAAACAGCTCCAGGGACGGTAACGCCACCGCCTCCCAGGGCAGCCCATTCCCACACCTAATCACCCCTTCTGCCAAGAAATTCTTCTGAGCGGCCAACCTAAACCTGCCCTAGGACAGCTTAAGGCTACTCCCTCTTTTCCTGTCACTTGTTGCACCCTCCTTTCAAGCAGCTGCAATAAGGTGCCCCCAGAGCCTGCTCTTATCCAGGCTAAACAACCCTAACCCCTCAGCTGCTCTCCCTAAGGCTTGTGCTCCAGACCCTTCCCCAGCTCCGCTGCCCTTCCCTGGATCCGCTCCAGCCCCTCAATGTCCATCCTGAGCTGAGGGGCCCGGAACTGAACACAGGATTTGAGGTGTGGCCTCAGCAATGCTGGGCACAGGGGGACAATCCCTGCCCTGCTCCTGCTGGCCACACTATTGCCGATACAGGCCAGGGTGCCACTGGCCTTCTCGGCCACCTGGGCACACTGCTACCTCACATTCAGCCGCTGTCGGCCAGCACAGCCCTCGGAGCTGCAACTCCGCCCTCATCTCCTCTCAGAGACAAACCCCGCCAGACCCCGGCGCAGAACGTCCTCCCACAGCCCCGATCGATGCTCCGCCTGCAGCCCAAGCCCTTCACGGCCTTTGTGTCGCGTCCCTCGCCCGACACCGCCCGCACTCACAGCCCTGCCACCCCCCCTTGCCTGGGGCCCACGGCCGCGTCCTTTACCCTCCTCCCCCGCCCCGGCCGCGTCGCCAGGCCCCGCGCGGGGCGGCTCCAGCTCCCGTCACCTTCTCCTCCCCGTCGCTGAGGCGCACGCCGCGCTGCTGGACCACCAGCGTCTCTCCCAGCTCCAGCAAGCCGGTGGTCCAGGAGAACCTGTCCATGGCCGCCCTTCCCCTCCCGCACCGGGCCGCGGCCGCTGGGCGTGTGGGGGCCGTGCGCGGCTGCCCGGCGCCCTCTGCCGGCGGTCCGGGGAGCGGCCGCCATCTTCTCCCCGGGGGCGCGGCGGGAGGGCAGCGCCGCCCGCCATTGGCCAGTTCAAGCCCCGCGGCCGGGCCAATCGGGGCGGCGCCGGGCCGTTCAAACGCTCCTTGCGCGGCGGACATGGCGGCGCGCGCGGCTCCGCAGCTCCCGGCCAGCCGCAGGTCCGAGCCGGCGTTCCGCGGTAAGGCCGGGACACGGGCCGGGGACACCGGGCGGGGACAGGGACACGGAACCACGGGTGCTGCAGGGTGCCGAGGGGCAGAGCCGCTCCCCACCGTGGGTCGCTTGCCCGCGCAGGGCTGAGCGTTAGCGGCCGCCGTTGCAGCCCCGCGCGGGGCCGGTGCCGGTGCCAGAGAGGAGCCGGTCGGGCCCACCGGAGCCAGAGGGGAGGGCAGGGTAGGCGCTCCAGGCCAGGTCGGAGGCCGGGCAGGTCTTGGTAGCAGCGCTCGCTGTCGTGGCCTTAGAGCCTGAGACCGTGCTTAGAGCGTACGAGACTTCACAGTCCTTTGGCAGGGCTGGGGCCGGCACGGACCCCACCCCACCCTGTCCCCGGCCCCAGGTAGGGCTCCTGGGCTGGAAGCCTTCCCTCGTGACAGGCGGGATGCCCTGACGCCAAGAGCATCCTCCTGAAAGCAGCAAGTGCGGCGCCGGCCTAGTAGACCTACGCTCCTGTGGTTATTTACTTTCTGGCCGATTCGGCTCCTGCGAGCTAAAGCGAGGGAGTCGCTCTGGTGGGGCTCTGCTGTTTGTGCGAGGGGCGGGCGGTGAGAGCCGGGTTTGAAGCAGAAGGTGCTGGGCAGCGGCTCTTGGCAGGGACACCGCTGCTGTACCAGCTGTGGTGGCTCCTCCAGCAGCAGGGGATGGGCACTGCCTTCTGTACGCTTTGTCCAGAGAAGGGCGAGGAGATGGGGAAGGGTCTGGAGCACAGGCCCTGTGGGGAGCGGCTGGGGGTGTTAGCCTGGAGAAGAGGATGGGGGGAGACCTTATCACTCTCTACAAGTCTCTGAAAAGAGGGTGGAGCCACGTAGGGACCGGCCTCTTCTCCCATGTGATGTGTGACAGGAGGATGCGGTCTCAAGCTGTGCCAGGGGAGGTTTAGGCTGGACATCAGGAGGGATTTCTTGACAGGAGTGATTCGGCGCGGGAATGGACTGCCCAGGCAGATGGTGCAGTCACCATCCCTGGAGGGACAGTGACAGCTGTTCTTAAGGCCTTTTCAGGACCACTTCATGCTGGTATTAACACTCCCAGTAGTCTTAACATTTGCACAGGTGTCTGAGTGACAGTGGAAGAGAAGCAAATGATTTTATAGATGGTCAGCTGGATTCGTGTGCATGGTGCTTTTCATTTGTGCTATACTTGCTACTGCCACAAGTGAAAAGTGTGCTTGCTGACCAACAGTAACTATGTGAAATACTGGACAGAAGATAACAGCAAGCCTGATTTCTTCATGTCACAAAACTGTGTTTCTTTTAGCTTAATATAGCCAACCCTCCATTTTGTGTAGCTGTGAAGTTACATTCGATCATTCCTTGAAGACTGCCTTTCTCAAGAAATGTGAGAATGTGTAAGGCATTGAGATGTGAAAACGAAAGATTTCTTGAACCATAGTGTCTATATTTTTTGTAATGTCTTAATGCTTTTCTAACTGCATTTCTTTCTTGATGAAGAAATTTTAGCATTTATACTTTAGCTGAAAACATAACAAGTCTGTCTTTCTTAAAATCTGCTAGAACAAAGACGACAGAAAGTTGAAGAATATCTATCAAGAAAGAAGACTCTTTCTGCTGTGCCCATTCAAGAAGACCAGAGGTCGATCAGGTAGCATTTCTGCTATGGCTTACATTTGCTTATTTTCATATTCACTAATGTTCCTTCATTTTCATCGCAGCTGGCTTCCTTAGGATCCTCTGATGCAAAGATACTGCTTGCTAAATAGAATGTTCATTTTCAGTCACATGCAGTACTGCCACATCTCTTGCATAACACATCACAAAGCACCTGAGGAACAGTTTGGATTTGTAACTTTTAACTGAGATGTTTTTCTTCTGAGTTGTCAATACATTTTCACAGTTGCTAGGAGACACTACTGGTCTTAGTGGTTTTGTAATTTTCTGGGTAGTCTGGTGCCAGGCAGAAGGTTTTGGAACCTGTTAGTGTGGCAGGGATTACATGTCCTTGTTCAGACTTGCCTCAGATGGTCTGGGATCTCATGATTGCAGTACCTGAGCTTCAGCTTCTTGTGCTACTCCCTCTTTCCCCTCAACTGCAGCATTTAGAAACTTGACCTTTTGTAGCAGATGCATCAGACCAGACAAATTGGTCCTCATTCTTAAACATGAGAAATTACACCATCAGTAAATTTCAATCTGTTAGACAGCTCTTTATGGTGTAAGAAGGGATGTTTTGCAGCCTGGGTTCTGATCAGTGGTTGCTTAACCATTTGTTCTTGCTACAGGAATAGTGCAAACAAAACAGAAATGCTTCAGTATGAGTACATTCTGCAGACTGCCAACTGAAACATGTGAGCATCCCCTAAAAATACATTCTTTTGTTGCATGATGTAAGATGTCTTTTTTTTTTTTTTTAAGCAGTAGCAGAACTAGGAGAGCAACTACCAGTAAACTGCAAGACAAGTTACAGCTCCCAACATCTCCCAAGCCAGAAATGGTAAGTTTTTGACTGATGCTTAAATACCGATGGCATTCTGTTTCTATGGCTACAGCATTCACTTAAATCTATGTTGTATGACTTTCAGAGCATGAGAAGTTTGCAGGTGCATAGTTGTGCTTTGTTAAAACTTTATTTAGTCACTGCTTATTATATGATTTTTGGAAAGCTGTCATTACAGTAGGAAATGGATCATATTAATATGAATCATATTAATGTTCAGTTTGTACCTAACAGGAGAGAAAGTTAAAGAGGATACCATTATTGCTGAAATAATGCTTAAATGTTCACAATATTTCTCAAGAATCTCAGAGGGGGTTTTGATACATTTTGAGTCTTTGGGGAAGTTATTTAAAATCTGAGTAAGGTCTTCTATCACAGTAAAAAAGTTTACTGTTACTTTAAAGAAAGCCAAACCATTAACAAAACAAACTGTTGAGTGTGTATGTTTTTTCAGTGATGTAGTGGCAAAACTAATGTAATCAGAAGTAGATGCCAATACCTAATCAGAGTTTAAGGGAATGTGTTCCCTGTATCATTTCATGTTACTTTCCTAGAAATAAAGTGCAAATGGTTGTGTTGCTTAGAAATAGCAAAATAAGAGATTCTTCACGAGACCTGTTCTCATGGAAAAGTGAGGAAAAAATAGACATAAGACCTGTGTTTATGCTAGACAGTTTATAGACTTAGGGTTTCAGAATATTTGAGATGTGGAGTTATTTGAGGAGAAAAGCAGAAATCTTAAAACTGAATTTTGAGGAGAAAAATTGCAAAAGTGAGAACAAGTGTTGTTTTAGAAATTTCCTGAAGGGACATATATTTTTCTGTATAAATGTCTTGTGTGATTTGAGTTGAGTTAAGCTATGTAGTTTCCTGAAAAAACAGCCCTCATGTTCAAACTCTAGTTATGCAGGCTTTGTCAAATCTAACTACTAAGCATCAATGACACACTAGGAAATTAGTTTTCTTTCAGGTCAAGGGCATCTTCCCTAAAGTCTGCTCCTGCAGATTTCCATGTGTTGTTCACATGGGTTTTTTCTGCCTTTGGATATTTCACTCTTCCAAAAGCTGCTGCTTGGACAATGCTGAATTAGTTGCTGTAGAGCAACTTGTTTGGAGGAAGAGACTAGATTCCATTTTTCATGAGGAGTTGTGCTGAGAACATATGGCTGAGAATTTCAGTGATTTAACTATTCTCAACTTGCAGCATCCTACATCTCAATAATAAGAAAAATTCTCTTCTGGTGACATCTCCTTGTGTCCTAATTACTACTTGCTACCTTGTGTTAGTAGACTATTCACACTAAGTGGAGGAATAGTGCTGCCATTAAGTGATGAGTTATGCAAACAGATACTGCTCTTCACTATATACAGCCTAAAGCAAGTTTCTACTTTATAGCTCTTCTAAGGAGGTAATTTGGGCAGTTTGAAGCCAGCAGTTGCTTTAGAAGTTTTATTTCTTACTTCCAAGGCAGAATTTTAACTTGGGTTGTTTTTAATGTGAATTCTGCAGTAATAGTTGACAAGTAATCAACTCAATATTTAGACATTACTTCTGTAGGCACCTTTAAACTGGCATTTACTGCTAAGCACTTTAGTCCTATAAATCCTCTTTGGAAACAAGTAACATGCAGCATGAATATACTTCTAACATTTCCATGAATTGGTTTTTGATTTCAGGAAAATAAAGAGAATGCTGATAAAATCAATCAATCAATTGTAAACTCAGAAACAAATGTTACTTTAAACTCTTCTGTAATCCCACTGACAAGTTACATATCGGAGACAAACTGTAATCTTGAAAATCAAGCTCCAAATAATAAACTCATTGATATAAAACCTCAGCATGTATCACTTAGCAAGGCCATCTTGGAATTAAAAAGAATTAAAGAGAGGCATTTGACAGCAGAAAAACAAGATGCAAGTATCATCGTACCAAAGAAACAAGCTCTTGGCAGATACCGTGGCAAAGTTATCCAATCCAAGATAAATTCTTTCTGGAAAGCAGTAAAAACAGAGGGAGAAAAGAGTTCTTTGCCAGACAAGAAGACTTTTCCTTCTGCCACCAAACAAGCAGCAAATTCTTTGTCTACGAAAAGCTGCCCAGTTTTGAAGACCGTCAAAGTCGCAAACAACCCTAAGTCTGTAAAATCAAATAGTGTCCCATCATTTCACAGCAAACTATCTGACAAAGCTGCTACTAACTCACAGTCTGGTCTGAAGAAACAGCTGACATTTGCTGTGGCACCAAAGAAAGTAACAGTCCCAAAAGTGGTTGGTGGCAGGGGACCACAGCCACTGAAGGCTGCTTCTGGCAATCCTGATCGCAAAGTGCGGGGTGTCAAGAAATGTGCAGATTTTAGTGAAGATGCAAGGCCAGAAGCTCCAACAAAATCAACTTCTCATACTCCTGGTACAAAATCTGGACAGAATTCTAAAATGGATGGCAACAGAAAATCTATTCTGCCGAAAGAGTCAGCAGAAGAAAGACGGTAACTAAATTACTGTTGTAGCCTACTCTTGGAAGTTTTTCAGGCCTTTTCCCCAAGAATATCTAGTTTGATCTATTTGTTGCTATATAGACTCTGAAAAACAGAGAACTAAGTGTTTGGACTTGATGCCCAAGAACAGCAGACTAAAACTTTAGGCTTAAACTGAGAAATCAGGATTCAATTGCAGGAGCTCTCCAGGCTTACAACTTTTTCCATGCAGTTAAAAAATAGATGTTGGTGGAGCTGGTTTTTTTTTTTTAGTCTAAGTTTTGTGACAGCCTTAAGGATGACAGATAATCCTGTAAATTAATTTCACCTGCATGTCACAATTTTTAAAAAAATGACTGAGGAAGGCTGTGTATAGGCAGGAGCATCTTTACAGACTGCAGGAGAGAACTTGTCAATGATGTTTTTCAGTTTGGTGAGTGCAGCATAGACAATGGGTGGGAATATGATTCACAGTCTAAAAGTTACTTAATATTCCTCATGTAGAGCTCCTTAAAGTAAGTCACATTTACTAAAAATTGATGGTCTAGGGGGTAGGGTTGAAATGAAACATTAAAACTGAATTACACTTCACATCAGTTTCAGATTTTATAAATTGTGTGATAGGGTTGTTTTGGGCTGTTCTCCATACTTTGTCTTAGGATATTAGTTTCTGGTTTTCTAGTTTGAAGTGGGATGGGGGGAAAAGATGACACAGATGAATAATTCAGAAGCATTTTTTACTTCCTTTTGAAAATAAGGGTCTGTAACATAAGTCTCTTGTTACAGCTGGAAGGGAAGTGATTAAAATATTTCAACCTTGTGGATACCTAAAGCAGACACTAATATGTGTAGTAGTGAATTTTCTATGCAGATCTAAAAGGCAGCTTTATTCCTCTTTGGATTAAAGGAAGAAGACTTAGACTATGTGGAAAGTGTATCTTGGCCTGACTTACCCTAATTAGTGTCAATGTAAAAAAAATAAAACATCTGTCACTTCAGCTAATAATATTCCTGACTGCAGAGCTCGCCTGGATGAATGGAGGGCATCTAGAGGAAAAGTGATGAGACGACCTCCTATACATGCACTCCTGGGACCCCAGTCTAAAGGTGAAGAACGAGAAGTCTCTGCTGCTGATACAGAAAAGGTCAACAAGACTCTGAGTGAATGCCTGCAGTTAACAGAACAGGTATTTGGACCCCACCTACTGAGTTCTGGTCATATAGGTCCTGACAATAAAATCCTCTGGGCACGTTAGACCCATGAGAGTGAAATACAAGAGATTAATTGTTCCCTCAGTTAAGCAATATCATAGCTTTTGCCAACAGCTGAAGAAATTAACCTTTGCTAACTCACTGAGCTACTAAGTATAGGCAATGATGCTAATAATAGTAATTGAGCTATATTGTAATGAGAGTAGCTAGAAGGAATTAACCTAATACAAGTTTGCATTTCCAGAAACTTGTCTGTACTTCTGAAAAAGTCTGTTTCAAGTAATTCTGAAAATGCCTGTACATGTTACTTACCCCTTCTACTTCCATTACTGTATAAATAATTCTAATTTTGAAGAATAGGTGAAGTAACAATTCTGCCAAAGGAAAAAACCCTTGCTTTCTGCTTCAAAAGCAGCAAACTGCAGCATTTCAATGTATCAAATGCATTTAAACCTCTACTTTGGCGTTGACTTTAGGGACATCAAGGTGATGAAGTACGTGCCATGTTGGAAGATCTGACACAGAGCATTCCTGGGGTTAAAAAGCTTGCAAAATATTGGATCTGCTGTATGCGTCTTGAACCTATGGACCATCTTGGAAAGCTTATTGCTGTCTATGAGGAGGCCATTTTGGCAGGAGCAATGGTAAGCAACTTTTCTTAAAATTTGACATTAACAATTAGAAAGGCATGAAAGTATGGCATGTAAAACACACCTGCTTCTGATTTTATTAAATACCTTTATTAGTAGGAGGAGAGGCACATGACCTACCATGACCATAAAATAATGGATTTGGTTTGCTTTGTAATCACTGTAGGTACTACTTTGAGGAAGAAAGGTTTAGGATCATCAAATTGCCATATGATGTTCTGCCTAGAAGGAATTGAGGACTGAGATTTCTAGTACCCCTAGAAACCCAAAATAGAACTTAATTTTACCCTTATTGATGCACTTCATTTCTGTGCTTTAATATCAGCAAGATTTCAGGGCATCAAATACATCTTTAGCACACCAAATACTGAAAATACAGGATTCACTCGTATTCTGACTTGGGTCTGAACAGCATTAAACAAAGGATTTGTAATATGAACATCATGTGGCCTACCTCACTTTCTCTGTAACTATTTTACCAATCAAATAAGCTGAGATGATAATTAATTTTGGAATTGTTTTTCTAAAACAGTACAACTTTTTTTTTCAGCCCAGAGAGGAATTGCGACACACGCTAATAGATAGAATCAAAAATACTGAAGGTCTTTTGAACTCTGACAATGGTAAGTCTGAGTACTCTGTTCTAGTTATGTTTGACTTGACAGGTAACACAAACTGTTTAAGCTATCTATGACAATATTAAATTTTAATTAATGGAAAATTTTCCATGATCATTTTATACTCAATTGTCTTTGCAAACAATCTTGGCTAAACAAATACTTTTCAATAGTGGGCATGTTAAAATGATTGGAGATGCTCTTGTATTCAAACTTATTTAAACTTTATCAAAGCTGTGTTGTCCAGCTATTTCAGCCTGATAATCAAAGAGTAAATAACAATACTCTTGTGAGCTAAAAATCAGTGCCTGTGAAACAAACTCCTTCACTACCAGAAGCCTGGTTTTGTTATTGGCATAGTGTCAATTAAAGGCTGTAGATATTCTAATGTTGGAAGTAAAGTAGCCATAAATATTTCCCTTTAATGTAACATAACCTGACAAATATCTGAACACAGAAACTGGCTGAAATACTTCTTGAGAGCTGCTGCACTTGAAAAGGAAGAGAACGACTTCTCAGGATGTGCACTTAGCCTGAGCTTTCAGGTTGCAGGTTCTCAAAGGTGGACAAAATTATAAGCCACATAAATTGTTGTGGCTCAGACTTCAAAGCATACTTAACTTTCATTCTCATCTAAAACTCTTAAGATTTCAGATATCTCTCTAAAAACATTCTCTTTAGTTGTAACTAATTGCAGGTGTACTTTTTTCAATGTTTCATTTTTAGGGGGAACTGCGATAGCTCATTTAAATGAGGTAATGGAAGCCAGCAAGGAACCAAATTCATCTGTAGAGGCAGTTCAGGAAACCCTTACAGATATCTGCCCTGATAATGACCAAAAAGAAGAGAGTGAAAATAAGAAGGCAGAGACAAGCAGCGAAGTTCTCAAAAAAGAAGAAATTGATTTAGACTTAAAACCAAGAGGAGAGATCTTGCCAAAAAAGAATAAAAAGCACAAGGCTAAAGAACGGGCAAAAAAGAAAGGAAAATGTGAAAAAGAAAAGAATGAGGATGCAATAAAAAATACAGCCCAAGCAATTAATTCTCCTGAGAAGGAGAATGACACATCTTATTCAATGAGATATAACCCTCCTACCACACCATATTCAGAAAGGTAAGATTAATTCAGGTAACCATGGAGAGTCTCTGGTGTCTGGAGTAAGTTTTTGTGCCCTGCTAAAACAGAGAGGCATTATATTTATGAATATAAAAATTTCTCAAGAACCACATTTTTAGGATTGCTTCCTCTCCCCTCAGAAAGAAGTATTTTTAAGTAAGCTTCGCTATTTACTCAAACTGTTTTACTCTTTGAATAGCTCACTACAGAGTAACCAGACTTCCGTGGCAGAGACCTAAATTCCAGATTTAGGATTCTCTTCCACCGACAACATGGCAGTAGCAGTTCTACACTGAGCTAGGTAAAGAGAAAGATGTCTCTATCCCCTCCCATTTTCAAATGTAGATCAGGTTGTACATAATATAACACAGAATTAGTGAACAAGATGTAACTGGCCTAACAAAGATAATTTTAATTGTATCTTGAGGCAAAAACCAGGGTGGTAACCTCAGAACAAACCAACTAATACTTAAATTTTTTTTTGCCGTAAGTTTTCTTCTAAGACGTAGACTTAGGAAAGTTAGGCTCAGCTTTGGTATCTGATGGAGTTGGAGTCCTGGCAGCTGTCCACTGTCCCTTGCAGCAGGAAGAAAAGTTTCCCCTGGAGAAATCAGAAAGATTCTTTCTTTGGGAACTTTTCAGGAGGTTTTCTGGGATGAAATATTTTGCCCAAGAAAAGTTTTACATCTGGTTTTAACTGAAGGAATGGGAAGGGACCTGTTTCTTTCCTTTGCCTATGGGAATGGGAAAGAGTTGAACAGGAATCATGACTTGCTGGTTGCTGCAGAAGTAACTTGTATGATGAAGTGCCTATGTTTAGTGGGTTTTGTTTGTTTCTTTTCCTAAGTGTGAAGATGCATCCTGAGGCAAATGACTGCAGTGCTAAAGATCTGAAAATTATGACTCCTTTGCGATATTCTCAACGCATTCGGGAGAAGATGTGCAAGCTGCCTGATGCTATAAAAGAGCAAGATCCATGTGTCTCTTCACTTGAGCAGCTGGGAGACTTGGAATCAAAAGCCACTGTGTTGATCCACAAACAGAGCAATGCCCTCCTAGAAACAAGTGCTGAAATAGAAGAGTAAAAGTAGTGCTACTGCTACAGGGAGGGTTAAAAGATTTGATACTTTTTAGGGAGAGTTGAAAGGTACTTGTTTTATGCAGCTTTGAGAAAGGTGCTGTCTAAAATTTTGGTGGACTGCCTGAGTCACTAAATAAACTTTTAAAGTTTTACCTTTTCAAAATGGTAACAAAATCTGTCCTGGTTTAAGTACTAGACTAAGCACTGTTGTCTTTATGTTGACTATATATGACAAGGTATAATGCTTCATGTTAGTAGTTGATAGTAGTATATTGCTAATGCTGACTGTTTTCTTGTTGCAATTCCTATGGATTCCTTAGAAACACATAGTCTTTTAGTTTAAGAAAATGAAGTAATGTAAGTATTCCAGTAATGCAAGATTTAGCTTTGAAAACTGAAGCCAGCTAATAAGGTTATGTGCTGAATTTAAACTGCTGTATCTAGTTTTAAGTCTGCTTCAACAAAACAGTTTAATCTCTTTATGTACTGAGATTTGTTCATTATCAAGTAACCCTAGATGAGGTCTGATACACTACTTACTCTGTGACAGTTTTTATGTTGGTTTGTATTAGTCTGTACTATGATATACTCATTAAACTCATCAATTTAGTTGTGTTTGTTTTTATTTAAAGGCTAAAGCTGTTTAGTCCGTTGTTGAAGGGAGGGAGCTGTCACAGCAGAACACTGCTGTATTCCCCGCGTTTCCGTGTGCGGGCGCAGGGCGGGCCCTCCATAGGGCCGGGCCGGGGGGCGGGCGGTGCCCCGGGCTCGGCGCCTGCGCCCTCCGCCCCCGTCCTGCCCCGGCCGGGCGGTGCTTTGTGCCAGGGCCTTGGAGCGGGTCCAGGCCCGGCCCGCTCAGGTGAGTCCCCGGCGGGGCTTGGGGGCCTTGGGGCGGGCTGGGGCTGCTCCTCTGCAGCCTAAAGGAGCCGGAGGAAGCAAAGAGCTCATCAACCCCTTAGAAGGCCGTGTGTGTGCGCAGAGGATGTTTGAATTGTGGATAACCAGCTTAAAAGCACCAAGGTCTTGAAAAAAGGTGCTGGATGAGAGATCCCTCAGGAGATGTGTTTTCATAGTAGGCAGTGGGATCGTGTGTGAGTGGCAGCAGCTGTTGGAGCTCTCAGGGCTGGGGACTACTCAGTATTGGTGGAGAGGACACAATATCACAATCTCTGCAGGCTGGACATCAGGAAGATTTTCTTCACAGAAGTGATTAGACTTTGGTATGGGCTGCCCAGGAGGTGGGAGAGTCCCATCCCTGGAGGAGTTTAACTGGATGTGGCACTCACTCAGTGCCCTGGTGTAGTTGACATGGTGTTGGGCCATAGGCTGGGCTTAATGATCTCAGAGGTCTTTTCCAGCCTTATTCATTCTGTGATGCTGTGATACAGTCTGAATGTAGTGATAGGACAACTGGGAACACTTCAAACGTACACAGGGGAAGATTTACACTTTAGACATTAGGAAGCACTTACTTACTGACAGGATTATTGAACATTGGAACAGAATTCTTAGAGAGGTGGTCAATGTCCTAAACCTGTTAGTTTTCAAGGAACATTATCATGATGGCATTGTCACACTGATTTAACTTTTGGTCAGCCCTGCAGTGGTCAGGCAGTTGCACTTGGTGACCATTGTAGGTCCCTTGCAACTAAAATATTACATTCTATATCTTCCACTTCTTGCAGTCTTTGCACAGTAACTTTTACCGGTTTGATCCTGCTTATGCTGTTTTAGGTCAGAATTGTCACTGGAAGCTTTAAGCTTCTTGTTTCTATTGTTATGCCTGTGAGTTTTCTTTGGTGTTGTAAAACCACTTTCAGGAGTGCAGGTAACAAAAAGAAAATTCAAGGTTGTAAGTCTATAGCTGACAATTTTGAAGATATTTAGCATTTTAAATTTAAAAAATGCAGAAATAGCACTATAATGTTTCAAGTTGTACTTCCAGGAGGTCTCACCTTCAAAAAAATCAAGATAGCAGTGCGGGGAAGTGTGTCATGGTAATGCTGGACGGTTAGGTACCCACATTTATCACCTCTTCTTATTTTGTTTGGGTCTTTTCTCATGCAGGTTATATTAAGAGAAAATTTTAAAAAGCATTGAGGTTATGACAAAATCTAGAAGATAATCCTGTGAATGAAGAATAGTGTTGGAACTGGATATATAAAGAATGGAAGGATACAACGTGTTGAAGGTACTAGGAGAGGGATCCTTTGGCAGGGCTATCCTAGTTCATCATAGAATCAGTGACCAGAAGTATGTAATGAAGGAAATAAGACTTCCAATGGTAAGTATGACACAAACATCACCTCGCCCACCACTTAAAAAAATAAAATTAAAAAAATCTTTATTCTGGGTGTATTTCTGAAATGCTGAACACTTTTGATGAGTGTTTTGTGTATTATACAGGTGTGTGGTATGGCTACTGTATAAGTACATCTGGAGCTGATGTTAGTATTAGGTGAAGTGCACATGGTTAGATTTTGGGAAGTGTAGCAGGTATGCAGATGCTTAGAATGAAATCCCTGTTCCCCTTGATGCCCTTGGCTCGATTGCCATTGATTTCACTAAACTGAAAACTTCATCTTCAATGTCTAATGAGGAAATTAGTGTTGTATTACTGCTGGTAGTCAGATGTTTGGGTTACATTCTCTGCACTCAGCTAGGCTAAAAGTCACAAAATGGGAGGCACTGGCTTTCTGTGGCCAAAGCTCAGCTAAGACCTGGACACTTGGCTTTGTATTGAGTTCATGCAGACTCAGCTGTTTCAAAGTCAGTGTGTGCTGCTTTGTTATATAGTTCTGCACTTTTAAAATAGAAAAAGTCATGAATTGAAATACAAAAAGATTCTCTCAAATTAATAAAAAAACCCAGCAAAATACCAAATGCCCCAAAACCCCAAAGAAGTCTTCAGCTAGTAATAAATCATAGATTAAAAAGATGGGGCTTTTAAAGTTTCTAAATGACTTAAAATAACTGAAGAACAATGCTTAAAATATTTTTTCTTTGGAAAGTGAGACACTTCATGTGTATACATGAAAATTTGGTAGTGTGAAATTTATAGTAAGTGTATTTATATTTTCAGTCTTCATCTGGTGTAGAGAATTCTAGGAAGGAGGCTGTTCTTTTGGCTAAAATGAAACATCCAAATATTGTTGCCTTTAAAGAATCATTTGAAGGTAAGTATAAAATTTTAAATTCCTTTATTTGTTTGAAGCTACATACTCCTCAGGGACTGAGATTACTTTCTTTTTTTTTGTTTATGCTACTTATAAACAAAATACATGTTTATCGTAAGATAACACATAGCATGTAGTTGGAGCTTTCTAGTAAAAAGTACTACATATAGTAAAAAATCAAGACATATCTTGCTAATGAAAATACTAATTATTCTTAAATTACCAAAAATTTAGCTGATGGGCATCTGTATATAGTGATGGAATATTGTGATGATGGAGATCTAATGCAAAAGATTAAACACCAAGGAGGAAATTTGTTCCCTGAAGACACGGTAAGAAAAGACATTGTTTTGAACCAAGGGGGCAGGGAATCCTTTTCCATGTAAGCTGAAGCATGCTGCATAAACCAAATTAGAGCTATCCAAACAGCTTGATGAAACAAAGTAACTTATAGATAGAATTGAAGCATTACTTCTTTTATAGTTTCCAGTAGATCAAGACAAGAATTGGACTGAAAGGAATAAAAAAAGAAATTGCTACTTGTATCTGAAAATAGTTCAGGTAGTGAAAACCAGTCAGGTTTGTGTGCAATTGAGTAGGAATTTTACACAACCTTCAGGCAGAATTTAAAGCATAGTAAGAGTACTGCAAATGAAAAGTGAACAAACTACTCTGGTAAGATAAATAAAGCTAACCACGAGAATAAATGCCTGGTTTTTTATGTACCAATTAAATGTTTAAACCATTCAGTATGCGCTAAATCCTTTTACCAGAGAAGCTATAAAATTATTTAGGAGAAGGTTCAAATGGACATTGTAGTGAATAGAAGCTATTTCCTGCTGCAGTTAGGAGCCTTTGGTTAAATGAAAGGACCAGAAACCTGAACTAATTAAATATTTAGATTTTCTGCACCTTTAAGAGCTTTCTTTTATACTTAGAAAGGAATGCATTTTCTTTTAGAAACAGTATGTTATTTCCACATGAATTTTGGCTTTGTTTGTTACTTGCTAATTTACTGTTTAACTTTAGTTAACTTGTTTATAAAATGGCCATCCGCTAAAGTGCCAGGTAGCAATTCCCCAGCTTCATTATTGCTTTGTATTATTAGAGCTTTTTGGGCACAGGTAATAAACATTCCTTCTGCCATGTTAAAATATAGTCTGTCTTGAAGAACTCAGTCTTTCATGCTGGTTGGAGGCTGTTATGCTGGAGTTTTAACTCCCAAATGTTCTGAATACTTTTGCTCTCCTATTTTTTTTCTTAAATCTATTAGTAAAATATTAATTATATTGAGCATTGAGCTGTCATAACTCTCGGCTGCTCTTTTTCAGATCCTTCAGTGGTTTGTGCAGATGTGCCTGGCTGTGAAGCACATTCATGATAAACGTGTGCTGCACAGGGATATAAAATCCAAGGTGAACAGAGCAAGTTTTGTTGCCATTAATAAACTCTCCTGCATGCAAAAGTTAAACCCCCTTTTTCATAATTTCCCGTGACTGCTAAGTTCTGTGGTTTTTATTTAGCTTAAGAACATCATGTAATTGAAATTGTTGAGTGCATGAGATGATGTCACACTGTGGGTGTAAACATCATCTAAGTATAGCTGTATCCTTCATATCCACACTGCCTATAGCACCACTTGTTTATGACAGACTGCATATAATTTAAAAGAATTACAGAAGTATAAAAAAAGTGTATGGATTATGCAGTTATCCCTCACAATTTTTTCTTTTTCACTCTTCCCTGTCAGAAAGAGGGAAACTCAGAAGAAAGTGGGCCCTTGGTTTGAGTATAGCATAGAGATTAAGGCAATTCTAAATTCTTATCCTTCCTCTGTTACTGATGCTGGGGCTTTCAGCCCATAAAGCCTTTTTGTTTCAATTTTTTTTTTAGTAGAAGTATTAGGAGAGGCAAATGAAAGGAAACACAAAGATAAAATGTCAGAAGTGGTTATTGCTCTGTTTTCTGTATATCCAAACTGCAGAAATGATTTGTAGAAGAACATTTAAGTATGTTAATCTTTGCTCTTGAAATGCAGAATGTTTTCCTCACTCGAAGTGGAAAAATCAAATTGGGAGATTTTGGATCTGCACGCCTTCTTGCACAGTATGTGGACATCCCAACTGATCTCAGTGGTGTCAAGTTTTATTTTACCATCAAACAGTACAGAGTTCATAAACTATTAGTTTTCACCTGGCATTTCTTCTTTGTCTTTTCCTTAGTCCGATGTCATACGCTTGCACCTATGTGGGAACTCCTTATTACGTACCTCCAGAAATATGGGAAAGCCAGCCATACAACAACAAAAGGTACTCATGTTTTCAGTGGTCACAAATAATGCCTGACTGATGGATGGGTTTTTTATTGCTGTCTCAGTCTTTCTGGCTTATCCATATCTGTTTCGGAGAAGATACTGAGCTGAAGAATATTTACAAAGATGTAATTACTTTTTGTTTTAAGGTGATAGTGCATAAATTCCTCTTCACTTAGGTAGCTGAGAGCACAGTATCTGTAGTCCTAGAAGTCTGAAAACCAGTGTGCAGACCTCTGTTTGTTTGGGAGAGTAAATGCACACATACAGACATACATACTAAGTGTGTAGATGTGCACAAACACAGGTATGTGTTTGCATCTTTTTGCTGGTCTTTTTTTTTTTTTTTTTTTTTTTTTTTTTTTTTTTTTTTTTTGAGGGGGAGTGATTGTTTGGGTGATGGTTGATAGATTGTTTTTTAAGGTCTTCATGCCAGTCTTGATAACGTGGGTATAATGTCTGGTCCTTATACAAAAACTGTGATTGGTTTTCCAGGAGAGGTAAGAAACCTTCTATAGTTCAAGTTGTTTCCTGCTCTTCTTGCAATAAAGGCTTCAGTTGCTTCTTGTGCAAATGGCAGTACTCACTTTTGGTGGAAAATGATGGGATTTTTTTCTCAGTAGGAGAATTCTTTTTGGGAGGGCCAGAATTCCAGCTTTCAGAATAAGGATTTTGTGGCTGCCATTTGATGTTAAGGACCATAGAATACAAAGGCTTTCAAATGCAGAAGGATAAATATTGTTGTAGCAAATTACTTAAGAGACATCCTAGAAATAAAATGCCAGCTACAACTGTATGACAGTCATCTTTTTTTACATCAGGGTAGGATAAAATAAGCAAGAACATTTCCACAGGAGAGGTTAGACACATAATTGTATTGTCTTTTATGGTTACTTACATTTATTTTTAGCTTATTCAGCTCAGTTATGTACACAGATTAAATCTCACATTTTTAAACAAGATACTAAATTGTAATTTCTGGCTCAAAATTTTTCATCTCTCTCTATATCTACAGTGATATATGGTCTCTGGGGTGTATTCTGTATGAGCTGTGCACTCTAAAACACCCGGTAAGTACAGCTTTATGGCTCTCAGAAAAGTTCTGGAATTCCTTGAAACTTAATTAGCAGTTAGCTGTATTGTAGAGTTGACTGAAGTGCTTGCTGCTGCTTCCAAAAGAGGGGAGTATTGCTCCACCCTTCCCATGCCTCCTCCACTATATGCTTCTGTTTCAGCCATTCTTGGGACCTGCTGGACCCTTCTCTAGAAGACTCTATTTTCAAATTTGTTAGAAAGCAATTGTTTTTTAATTGGTTAATTTCCTCAGTATCAATGAGGTGATCTGGGTGTATTGAGTCCAGCAGCTGCCAGGCTGGTTGCAGATACCTGCAGCTGCAAGAGCATTGCATTTAATAGGATCAAGATAACCCCAGGACATAAGTGACAAAAACACTCAAAATCTTTGCTAATGAAAATAAATTGTGTGCAAGTACAGCAAAATGTAATAAGCAATAAGCATTTTTGTAGCCTGCATCACTGGTACACCTTTGCTTATTCTTCAAGTCAAACAAGTCACTGTCCAAGCACCATTCTCCTGTTGGAACAGTGGGGACCTTGATGAATGATTCTGTCCTTCTGTCATTCTGGGACACTGTCTTTTACAGTGTTGTTGTATGTTTCTTATGTGTTAACATCCTTTGGCTTCTCTATACAGACACATAGGTAAAATGAGAACCCTTATCAGGACATGTTTGTTTTGTAGAAAAATGAGATCCTAATTGAGTGTCATTTTGTCTTAGTTTTTTATAAGCAGCAGTTTCCTTCCATTGAGCTAATACTGTATCTTGAAATCAGAATATTCTGAGTTGGAAAGGATCCACAAGGATCATCAAAGTCCCAGCTCCTGACCCTGCAAAGGACAGAGTCAAGAATGACACATATGCCTGAGAGCATTGTTCACATCCTGTGTATCAACAAAAGGTTCTCCACTGCTCCAGGTGGTAGCTGTGCAAGAGTGTAGAAGCTTATACTGATGTGACTGAGTGATAAGGGAGCCTGTGCACAGGGATGTGTCTTCCTAAGTAGGTCTGTGGCAAATACTTGGCAGTGTCATAGCTATTGAGGCAGAGCTCAGAGCTGAGATTCCAAGGAGGGGAGTATTCTTCCCTTACTGACAGTGTTGAAAAGTTATATGTCTGGTTTGATGTAATGTATGTTCTTGTATCATCTATCAGAGGTGATACAGAAAGATGATGCTTCATGGGTGCTTGGCACCCTGCAGACAAACCGGTGGGGTATAATCCAAAGAAACTTCCTGCCTGGGAGCTAAAAGTTCTCAGGCATTAGATTTGCAAGAGGATTTTGTGCTTTTACAGGTTACTTTTGATGATTTTTTTTTTTAATCAATGTCTGCATATTTCCCAGCTTACTGTTTTTACTTTTGCAGTTTGAATCGAATCTCAAGTATGTGGATTGATAAATTTGATTTCTATAAAAATTAAATTTGAGCAATCATAAATTTATAGGAGTAACTCCTATCTGCTTTTCACCTGTAGAAGTTATCTTAAATCATGTCAGATACTTTTTACCTTATGCTTCAACTCTGTCTTTAATATTTATTTATTTTTAATGCAGTTTCAAGCCAATAGCTGGAAACATCTCATCCTTAAGATATGCAACGGGTCCTACGATCCACTTCCATCTCACTATTCCTATGAACTTCGTTACTTAATAAAACAGATGTTTAAGAGAAACCCCCAGAATCGTCCATCGGCCAGTACTATTCTTGCAAGAGGTTGCTTAACCAAACTTGTGAAAAATTGTTTGCCTTCTGAGGTATGGTATATTCTTTGTCTCTAGATTTAAGCAATACTATTTACATTTTAAGTACTAAATCCTTTTCATTTGTAATTTGTTAGTGTATAACTGTAAAATGTAGTGTTGTGTAGGTCCCACTCTAAAGGCCATACAGTTGTAGACTTTCCAGAACATTTGAGTTTTAAAAGCATTTCTTTTGAAAATTGAAGTTGGATATTGAGCTGATGCTGATAAAATTAGATATTGTTACCTGGCACAGTGCACTTGTATAGTGAGTCTATTTTTAACAAATAATATATGCAATAATTTGAACAAGTTTAAAATGATACAGTACTTCCATCTTTTCATACACATTTCAGATGGCAAATGAGTTTGAGCAGGTATTAAAGGAAACTAAGAAACATGAAGGCAATGCAGCAAGACAAAAGGGTAAGTCAGTAACATTTTTATTGATCTAAAGAATGACAAAATGAGTAGGAAATAAAAGATGTTAAATACAGCTATGAAACATAAGCATTTTATGTCCAAATCTACTTTTAATTGTTTCAAAATCTAATATTGTTGAACTTACATGGAAAAATGCTTGAAGAGTGTAAATCATATTCCGACATAAGTAGAGTGCAAAGCTGCAAGATACGTAAGTCTTAGGACTTGTGCTAGAAATAAGCTTTTCAGTTTTAGAATCAGCCAAACTTTTAACAGTGGCATGTATTTTAAATACGACAGTTTTTTTTTCTCAGAATATGGTGAAGCAAGATATGGTCATTATTTAATTTTTAGAGAGAAAATGTTGGACTATTTTCTTCTCCATAAATTTAGTTACACCACAATTAGTGCCCATTTGGAACGGGATAGTATCAGGACTCTTGAGAATGAGTTCTGTTGTAAGAAGTGTGAAGAAGCTGTCACATAATTGTCAGTGCTTGGTTCAGTGGCATTGCTGTCTTGCCTAAAGTGGAATACTACTTTACAAATGTTTGCTAAAGGTGTTAACTCTTGGATCTGTTTGTTGATGTGTCAGGTAGTGTCATGGCTGGTGGAAGTTCAAACAATAAGACCAAAAATAGAGTAAGTATTCAAATATAAATATAACGTTTGTATTTTAGTAATTTAGAATGTTCTGTATTATAGAAAAGTTCTGTATTATAGAAAATTATTCCTGTGCTAAACTGTAAATCATCCTATTAGTGTTCAAATTTTCCTGTGTGTTTCCCACCACACTTTTTGATTCTTTTCATGTTTAGTTTAGTTCCAAAGCGGGTTTTCTTACAACCCTGTCAAAATAAAACCCAAACAAAAAAACTTATCTTGTCTAATTTTTTTTTGTTTGTTTGTTTTGATACTGAAAAGATTATCCATTTTCTTTGCTTTTGGGACACATTTAGGACTGTCTGCTGTGGAAACAGTCTAGTCTGGACATAGTTCTCACCAGGTTTTAGGGCCCATATGAGATTTCAGGAGAGCAGAATTAAGGTGGCCAAGTTGTCCCCTATGGGTACATTACCATAGCTTAACTCAGCCATATTCAGTATGTTTTTAAAAAGCATGTTGCCCTGGGGCCTTTTTATTTTTTTTTCTTTCTTTCTTTCTTTTCATAGACCTGTCAGTCTGAGAACTTTAATATTTTGGTGCATCTTGTTTTCCCTGGGAATAATTTATATTGCTTGTGTTCTTAAATGTAAAAAAACCCCAAACAACAAATTACATCAAATAACTACATATGTGCTTAGCTTCAGAAACTGAGGTTGTCTGTCATGGGCACACAGTGGGAAATGCAGTGCAATAATAGGTAGTGTGCAATTGCAGTTGGCTTCACAATGTTAGTGGTTTAGTTTTCACATCTTCAAATCTTTAGGCCAGGTATTTTATAGCAAAACTGAAATAATTAATGCCATGTTAATATGACTGCTTTGTCTTTCTTGACGACAAGGATAATAATTAATAAAGTCTTTACTCTCTTAAAAAAGCAAAGGGAAGATGAAAGTAGCAAGCATAGCCACTTAGAAAGGAAAAATGCTGAGGGTTTGAGTGAAGGCACAAGGGAACAAAGGAAATCTTATCAAGAAGGTGAGTTTTACAGTTTTAAGGCTGATGCACTTCCTTCTGTGTACTGGTATCTACATGTCAGTGATACAGTAATTTAAATAGGTGGCTCAAACTAGTCTCAGGTAACTCAACTGTACCACTATCAGTTACTTCTGCAAGTACATTAATCCATACTGCTCATCTGAGATTGGGAAAAAAAATTCTCAAGGTAATAAAAAAAAGACTGTTTGAAAACATTTGGAATAGAGTAAACGTATGGGAAACACTTTCCACTTCATATTTGCACCCATAGAATCAAACATCACTGCTAGTTAAATGATTCTTAGTACTACTGTGCCTGTACAGAGCAGTCTGGACGTGGAATCAAGTTAGATGCTAGTTATCGTGGGGGTTTTTTTTGTTACAATTCCAATATCAGCTTCTGCTGTCCTCCTAGGAAGTACTGATCTGTCACACGGCCACAGGAGGCAATGGGAAAAGAGGATGTCCAATACTGTGCTGGATGTCCTGGAAAATGCATCCTTGCTTTCTTCTAGTTTTACACGTGAAGAGACTGAAAGTAAGGTTTAATTAAATGTGCTTTTAATTCCAGTAGTGTCTGTCATTCTTTACAGATTTTAAAAGAGAAAACTTTACATGGCATGTTTAAAATTATGTTAAAATAATTTAAAAATATTTCATTAATGAACACTCAAAAAGGTCACTGTTGAAGAGAATTTTTTTTCCGTTTTTGTGTGACAGGAGGATTGCAAAGAGTGATGAAACTGACAGATAACATTACTTAGCAACTGTAAAAAATTATAATCATCACTAAGAAATTTTCCTACAATCCTCGTTTAATACACCATTTGTGGAGGTAGCAGTGAGCAATTCATTTGGTGGAGAATGCAACCACCTGTCTTTCAAGGGCAGCATAGTATTGGGAGCATAAAATATCTACACCTCTGCTTTTGTTTTGATTTAACATACAGGTGACCGTGACAAGGATTATCAATGATGTACCTCAGATGTGAGGCAGAGACTTTTCTTTCTTTTGATTGAAAGCTTTTGATTAAAGCACTTAACATGAGGTTTCTTCTGGGAAAGGTTTCAATTTTAAAATGTCCTACACTGATGCAATTGTTAAAATTATTTAATGTGATTCTGGATATGTGTTCTAGGTAAATGTGAATAAATGCTGTGGAAATAATCAAGATATGAGTAGTCAGAAAATTCCCAAGCTGTGATAGAATGTTATATGATACTTATGCACAGGGCAAGGGAAGTGGACAGAGGAATGCGTGTGTTTAGCTGTTCTGCTATTAAAAGGCACAGAAAAAGCCTCAGGCTTCATTTTGTGAGACTTGCAGAGCCACCACATGAGTTTGCAGAGACTGCCTCCTCACACACCTCAGCCAGTTCCTGCAGGTTCCCTGGCCACAGGAGGTTCTGCTGTTTCCTCAGGTTGTTGGGAGGACAGTGGTGTGACGGAGGGAGTTGTCTAGACTCTTTTCTTTCTGTTTCTCATTTCTCTCTTGAATGTGATCTTGAATGTCATCCACACTGCTAATGCAATTTTATGTAAATAGCATTTATGGGTGATTTTATACTCAGGTGGTGGTGTTATAAACTACAGTGAAAATGGGCCACGGAAGCAGTGGAACAAAGAGCCCCCTCAGACGCTGCTGGACATGCTCAGCAATGCAGATGTCAGCTTAGCATTTAAAACATACACAATTTATAAACCAGGTAAATCCCCATTTTCTGGGCAAACATTTTTGCAAACAGGTTTATTAAGAAAAGCTTTATCTTTTTATTTTTTCATACAAAGATCTGTGTATACAGATCTTTCACTTGAGTTCATGTCACAACAGGCAACTTTTTGGGGTTTTTTAAGTTTACCAAATGAAATGCAGACTTATGAATTCCAAACTTGGCTTTTTTGAGTGGTTGTACATCTCCATGACAGCTCTTCACTTGCAGCTCAGCAGCTGAATGAGGTTGTGACAGAACACACATGCCTGCTACATTCTCCCTCCCACCGAGCTGTGTGGGGTGTGTGTTAGGGAGATGCAGGAAATGCACTGTAGCTCCATCAGGTAAATCCCCCCTCACTAAAACAGTGGTGCCCTGCTTTGAGGGCAGGATGGTCAGATGGCACAGCTGAAGACAGCTGTACTCTACAGATGTTCACAGCCACAGTCACAAATACTTGTTCTGCACTTCAGTTGCCTTACTAGGTTATCTTCCCATCTAAAATAGGTAACAACTTATCCTGGAATCTTCTACGAACTGGGGATGAATTAGACTATTTTGTATTTATATTCTTAATAGTTTTACTTTAAAAAATTAAAATATTTTGATGTATATAAAATTTTTCATTTTTGTATTTTCGAAGCTTCTGAGAACATATTAAAAGGCCCACTTTCTGATGAAAGCAAAGCATCTGATGAAGTAGATGGTGAACATGAAGCTGTTGTCATAGATTCTGAGAGACTTGAACCTAGATCTGATGAAGATGACACGTATGTCCAAATGATGTCCTTGCATTTATGTTTTCTTTGGTTCCTCAATGAGATTTTTCCATAACAACATTCCCCTGAAAAAGAAAATAGTATTTTCCTCAGCATGTAAATCCATCCCTCTCTTATATAATGAAATTGACATTTAGTAGCATTTGATACCTTAAAACTTATGAACAAAATTGCTGTGATTTTTGGACGTGCATATATTTTGGGGGTGGTTCTCAGATTCTCAGTTTGTGTCACTGTTTATTTTTGTGGGATCTAGAGATGACTACATAGGCCTATATTGCTGCAGTTAAGCTGCAGACTGTCAATTATCAACATATATGCAGTCTCTTAATATATTAATGTCTTTGCTTTTGATGAAACTTACTTTTGTAAATTCCATAGAGAAGATCTGTTGGTTCTTTAATCACAGTGGGGCAGGAAGTAAGACTCTTGTGCTGATATTTTTAACATAATTTATCCTAATTACAGAGTAATTTCCTTGGGGAAAAAAGCAATTAAAGATTTATAAAGTTGTATTTTGCTTTTCAAAATAACCTTTTTTGAAATCTAATTTTAGGGACTTTGAGGAAGATGACCTAGACTGGGTGTCAGAACTGAAAATGGCATTGAAACAGAGCGGCTGAAAATCTGAATTTACTTGTGATGAGTGCAGTTGGGTGTGCTGGATCCAAGCTGTTGTTAATAATTGGTTATTCATTAAATAATTTCAGTCAAAAAGATCTCAGTGAGTATGTTTTCTGTATCACAAAACCAAGGATGGAAAATGCACAATAAACTTGTTTAGAAAGAACACTTTCAGATAGCTAAACAAGTCCATGTATTAGATATATTCAGAGTTGGTAATAGCTTTGCAGAAATCTTCAGTCAAATTATAGCATTGTTCAGACTGTCCTCTTGTCGTATTCAAGGAGATGGTGCGGCACTCTGAGAAGGTGTAAAGGTGTTTTTCTTGAGTACATAATGAAATGCAGCATTGTGGTGTGTGGATATCAGGTGCCACCAAAGCCTCTCTGTCACTCCCCTCCTCAGCTGGGCAGGGGAGAGAAAACTGAATGAAAGGCTCATGTGTCAAGATAAGCGCAGGGAGAGATCACTCACCACTTACTGTCACAGGCAAAACAGACTTGACCTGAGGCAATGGATTTATTACCAACCAAATCAGAGCAGAGTAATGAAACATAAACCCAAATCTTGGAACACTTTTCTCCCACCCTCTCTTCTTCTGGACTCAGTTTCACTTCACTTGTCAGGCTGAGCCCATCAGCCATGGATTACAGATCAGAGAAGCAGAGAGAGGGGCATGGATGGGGACACGGTTGGGTGGGTCTGCTTGGAGCTGGCAGGCATTGGCTCTGTCAAACATGCAGGAAGCTTCTGGCAGATGCCACCCCTGTAGCTCCTGTCTGCTGCCAAAACCCTGCCACACAAACCCAATACATGTGTATGCATGACTGATGTTTGAAGGGCATATTATGGGAAATACGTAGCTGTGATAAATAGTTGAGGCTTTGTACTATCATTAATCCCCTGAAAATTCTTTTGAGACTGAGCTTTTGTCTCGATTCAATGAAAAGAGTTATATGCCACTGCAGGTGTGAAGGGAAGCAAATGTACTCATGAATAAGGACCAATTTTCTGACTTTGATCAGAGGGACACTTTTGCTGCAGAGAGTGCTATGGGCAATGTCAAATTCGGGCTCTGTTCTGGTTACTGGGCAATAAATAGACACTTTACAAGAAAAATGTGACAAGGGAGAGCACAAAAGTTCTTGGCAGAGTTCTCCTGGGGAAGCTGTCCCAGACTATGTCACTGTAATAAATAATATTAGGAATAATACACAAAGCTTTAGGAAATCTGTAGTTCTGGTGTGGAGCCCGTTCATACCTCACCTCCCCTACTGCACACAGGGCGGTCCGAGAGTTTTCTCCAAGGATCCAAGACCTTGGGGCAGCCGAGATTTCCTTTCGGGTCACCCCTGACCGTGCAAACCACAAGTCCGTGCCCGTGGGAGGGAGGGAGGGAGGGAGGGGCGCTTTGTGTCAGGGAAATAAGGCTCTGCCGCTCCCGAAGCGGCAAAAGGAGTGGCAAACGCCCCTCCTCGGGCGGGGCGCGGAGCGGAGCGGGGCCGGGTCCTCCCCTGGCCGGGTGGCTCCGGAGGCGGCGGAGCGTACGTAGGTACCGGGGCCGGGGCCGGCAGGACCCAACCGAACCGAGCCGGGCCGAGCGGGGCCGGGCAGAGCAGGGCAGGGAGGCCCCGGCCAGGACTTCCCGGCGGCGCGTCCCGTCCCGTCGCCATGGGGACGCGGGCGGCCGGAGCGCTCCATCCCCCGCGGTGTGTCCACCCGGCCTGGATGGCTCTCGGGTCACCCCCGGGACTCGGGGCAGGCCCCGCCGCTCTCCCCAGCACCTCTGTGCCCGGGGGGTGCCCTCCTGTCGCCTGTGGATGCGGCACAGGCCGAGCCCGGCGAGCGCTCCCCTGTGACTGCCGACAGGAGCCCCCCTGAGCCGACACCGACACCGCACACGGCCCAGGCCGCCCTGCTGGCCCTGCCTGTGCCCCTCGGAGCCTGCCAGCCGTGGAGCCTATTGCACAGCTCGTCTGGCGGGGAACGTCTGCTGTTGGAGCTAATCTCCCTTGCTAAAGCTCAGGACAACTAACGAGAGCAGTTTTGTAGTGTTTGCTCATATTCAGGGGTGCGGCTTTTCCTGTGGAGCTGCTGCAAGTACCCACTGACTTCAGTGCTCCTCACAGAGGATTCCAGATACCCCTAAGGCCTTATTTCACAGGCCATGGTCCTGTGGCTTTGCTGTTACATCACATTAGTATAAACCAAATCAATATGGAATAGATGATTTTTTTTTCCATTAAAAGATCCATTCCACACTATTGTTCCATTCAAGAAATAATGTCACATTTTACAAAATCATATCATAATCCTACACAGTACCCTCTGCTTCCTTCCCATGCATTAACTTTAGGGTGCACTATGCTTTTCTTTATGAGAGATTGATAAACTTGCTGCTTATTAAAAGTTAAGCTCTGCGGTAATCTGCATGCTTTCAGGACATGATATTTTTAGGAAGAATCAACAGCAGTAATGTTATAAAAAGTAATAAAAATGACAGTCTTAAAAGGTAGTGTCTATTTCAGTAGCACCAACTTGGATGTTAAAGCACTGACTATGTGCAGTACTAATTTGGGGAATTTTTATTTTAGCCACTGCTCTAAGACGAATACATCATGGATAAATATGAAGTCATTAAACAAATTGGAGAAGGATCTTTTGGCAAAATATTCTTGGCAAAAGCAAAAATGGATAATGAGCCGTGTGTTATCAAAGAGATCAATTTAACTAAGGTAAAACAAGAAAACCTGAATTATATTTACCAGATTCTGTTACTTGTATTTAGCTGGATATGAAATTAGGTTATATTTTATCTTCTTTGTAGTTCCATCTCAATTATATAGAGCTAAGCTTTCCAAAGACTGTATTCTTTGCTAATTTATTAGTTTAAAAGCATAGATGAAATACATATTTTGGTATTAAGTCTTTGCTTTTTACTGCATTTTTGTTCTTTTCAAAGCTTCTTTCTGCCTACAACGTGTGGCACTGCCTAATTCAAATTCTGTAATAGTTGATTCAACTACAATGAAAATATTGCCACTAAAATAACAAATCACAATTCTATGGTAAATTTCTCTAAGCTTTTTCATTTCCTTGTTTCCCACGTCCATATTTTCAGATGTGAGTAATTCACAATGGAGTATTTCCAATTCTCATTTATGTTTATGGCAGTTTGATTCATCTCATCTGATTTTAAATTTCCATTCTGCTGCTGTCAGCATTTGAGCTGCTTGGCCAGACACCTTTCAAGGAGAACAAGAGAATTATGTCTTTTTAGGAAGCTGTTGGTCACATATGTTTTAGATTTCTGATTTAGAATGAGCTCAACTGGGCCATGAAGCTTCTGTCTTCCTTCCCACTGACTGCAGAGGCAGTTTAGGGCACTTGCTCAGGTGCTGGCGGAATACCAGGGCTGTATCTGGTTCCATAAAGGCAATTAAAATCTTTGTGATTTCAATGCAGAGGTTTTAACAGTCAGTTTCAATGAGTGCCTATATGCATTTGACAGGTCTGTTGCTATTCTGGGCCACTCCAGTGAGTTTCTAATATAATAGAGAATTAGAGTAGAAGAATGAGTTCTAGAAAGAGCTGTATGTCTTCCAGATTCAAACCCAGAAAAGCTGACACATGAGTAATGACAGCTAAATGAAAAGATGGGTAGTTTCTCTCTTTGCTCGTGACAATAAACCCCATGCATTTCTAATCTTAGATTTTGATGTACAACTAGAAGAATGGCTGCTGCGAATATGTGAATCCCACTTGTTCAAAAATCAGAAACCAGAGACAGAAAATTGCTACTTTGAAGTCAAAAGATTTTTTTTTTATATGGTCGAGTGTGTTTTATTCAGTTACTGATTTTTGAATCTTTAAGGATTACTTTTCAAAAGTATTTCACAATAATGAGGGAAAGAAACTTTATAAATACAAGAGGACGTCATGAAGGATGGATAGTCAGAGAAATGAATTTTTAGGTATGGAAGTGTGATCATAATAAACTAAATAGAAGTTTTCCATTAATGTAACAGGGCAAAGAGTTTGCCTGAAATGTTGAAAGAACAAGTAACACCAGGAAAATGAAGGATTTTTTTACTGTGATTTTTTGACATCACCACTGTTATCATTACGGAGTCATCTACATCCATACTCTTCAAATTCTTAAGGAAATTCTTTAACTTTAGAGTTTAAATTCTTTAACTTAAGTTTAAAGATATGCATTTGCCTGTTAGTAAAATATCAAATTTGGGTTTGACTTCACTAATATTCCAATACACTTTCAAACATACACTGCAAATTTATTTTTAATGTTATATATACATCACACTTTATAATATTTCTACATCATCTTGGTAGACTGTATTTTTGTATTAGTGGGAATAGTTTGGTAATGATGTAAGTATTTTTGAAAAGGGTTAAATATACCATTGCTAACATTTAGTTTTTTTATTCTTTGTAGATGCCTGTGAAAGAAAAAGAAGCCTCTGAAAAGGAAGTTATTCTGCTGGCCAAGATGAAACATGCAAATATTGTAACCTTCTATGCTTCTTTGCAAGGTTTACTTTTAACCTTTCTGTTTTAATTGTGGTGAAAGGAGTGGAAGGCAGAAAAACCCCCTTGCTAGTGTTGACCAACCTTAGCCCTGTCCCTAATGCCTTACTTAAACATGGGAAAAGATCTCAACTCCTAGAAATGGATACAAGGCATCAAATTCAGGCATCACCTGTGTTTTCACATGTGTGAGTGGGTACTTGGCATGAATCCTAGATCCTGAGGTGTCCATACTGTACAAGCTTAGTTTTGATTTGTTATGGGAGTCCAGAGTTTAATGGGGATTTTCTAGGAGTTTCAATAGAAGAAAGCTTTTGAGTATAGCAAGGAATAGGCTGATCAAATAGGACAAAAGGATGACAAAATAGACAAGAAATAGAATGATCATTTCATCTGATCTAACCTCGGGATCCTCATATTTTGTTTATCCACATCATATTTGTGCTATCATTAATCCCCTGAAAATTCTTTGAGACTGAACTTTTGCCTTGACTCAAAGAGTTTTTTTATATACCACTGCATGTGTGAAAGGAAGCAAATGTCTTCATGAATAAGGACAAATTTTCTGACTTTCATAACCATCATAATATGGTTATGATACATACATCATATATACATGCACACATGTATACATACTTATGTATGCATATACATACACACAGACAAAACAGGCAAGCACAAAAAGAGGCCATTAAATAGAAATGCAATCTGTTAGTACACCTGAAAATGTCTTTCAGCATCTGGAATGTAAAAACAGTATTGGTATTTCATACTTTGATACAGCACTGTCCTTCCAGTGATCCAGTATCAATCCCATAATACTCTGCTAGCCCTTTTTCTTCAGATGTATTTTGAATTATCACTCAAGGATAAAGAATTCTTCAGGACTGTAAAAGAGAGAAGGAATTCTATTCAACAGGAAAGCTAATTCCCTGCATTTATTTTTCTTCTGACATCTGCCATAAGCATTGCCTTATATAATAAAAACTATAGTTGCAGCTTCTGTTCAAATTGTTCTCTGTGACCAGGACTGTTTTAGGGGACATGTAAATCAGATAATCTTCTAACCCCAGAGAGGTAAGAATAGGATGAATTTTTCAATCAGCCAGGCCTTGCTGTTCATTTTTGCTTTTTGGAATATTGTCTACTTTTAACCCTTTCCCTAAGCCTTACTCCATACTTAGTTATTGAGCAAAAAACACCTGAACTTTGAAGCATTCTGCTGAATTTCTTGTGAGAATGCCTGTCAGTGGGGTCTCTTAAGGGTTTCCTCATGTATTTAATATTGTGCTGAATCTTCATTTAAATGTATTTTCACATCTTATTTTTGCATCAGGTTTCACTAGAAGTATCCATTTTTTTTTCTCAGTTAGTCTTTGAAATGGAGGAGTAGGTAGAGGTTAACTGCTACCTTTTTAAAGAAGGACCGTAAAAATAAAAATAAGTTGTTGCTGTGTTAATGAATAATACAGGAATAAAGGCAAAATTATGCTTTTCCTTTCAGAAAAGAACAAGCTATATATTGTGATGGAATACTGTGATGGTGGAGATTTAATGAAGAGGATAAATATGCAGCATGGAGTGCTGTTTGATGAGGACCAGGTGAATGACATTTTCTTTAGAGAGAAGAACATATTATGTGAAACATGTGCTTTGAATTATTCAGTAATAACTGAACTTTTAAAGAAAAAATTGGTAATTTTAGTTGGAGTGTAGGAAGATTTTTTAGCCTTTAAGATCTGAAATCAATTCATTAGCAGTGTGATGATGACTTTTTAAATGCCCCCTTTGTCCTATTGTTCTTTGCATTGTAGATGTACTTTTTCTTTACATTAGTAATATACCCATTAAACTATAAAGCCCTTCTTTTAAATAGTGCTTTCCAATTTCAGGGAGGATGTATTATATACAAATTCCTAATTTCTTGGTGCTATTTGCATCATGGCATATCCTCCTTTATACTGAAATCCGTGGTAAATCTCTCATTCATTTCATTCTGGTCAGAACTTCTTTGATGCTATTTAAAGTGTTAAACCAGCACAGAGAAACAAGCCCAGATATCTGACTGCTTTTGGGCCATGTTTGTGTATTTTTTTTTTCTGTAAATAGGTGAGTATGATAAGTATTGCAATCCACAGAAGTAGAATTTCCCACTACTCCTTACTTATTCTTTTATATATTTTTACTAACTCAGCTTTCTGAAGGAAATTTTCTTTGTGTGGGAATCAGTGGACTGAACTCTGGGGTTATTTAGTCATAAATAAAATCTACTTTTGCAGTACAATGAAATTTTGCTTAGAAACCAAGTAGGTAGTATCCAACTAGTGGAAATATACTCAAAGGCATAAAATTGAAAAAAACCCCCAAACTTTTCTTTTTGCTTTTACTAGTAAAAAAGGAACTCCTTGGTGGAGAAGTCAGTTGAAAGTGAATTACTGGTTCAGTAATAATAAATTTTAAGATCCTATTGAGAGTCATACTAGAGGCAGAGAGATCATGAAAGAAAGCAAAGAGGGGACAAGCCCACAGATCATGAAAGCACAAAGGAGAGAACCAGCACACAAACTCCTTGACAATGACACCAAATGATACATATCCAAAGCAAGGCAAAAGAAATACAGACAGAAAAATGAATTATAGAAACTGAAGATATATCTGCTGATCAAAGAAATGAAAGCAAATTTTCCTGATTTACTTTAATAATAATAAAATACCTTTATATTTTCAAATGTGCTTCTGAGAAAGCCTCATTTGTGGCATCAGCCCTAATCAGGAAATCATCTATTTAATGTCAAGCATTGCTGAATAGAAGGTTATTACTTGAATCAAAGTCTCTCTTGTGCATGGATTTTCCTAAATAGAGAAATGTAGAAGCAGGTTGTAGTTTTGTTTCTAAATTTAGTCCGAAGGCCCTTATTTAAGAAAACATGCATATTGGAAGTTAAATATATGTTTGAAAGCTGTACTGGGCCAAGGATAAAGGACAAACCCTTGTGCTTATTTATTATGCAAGTTTCTTCATACCATGTTTCTTTCACCACGTGTCCTTCATCTTTTTTCTCTTTTTTTTTCCTTTTGTTTTTGGTTCCTGGATCACATTCTAGGTGGTATACAATAGTGGAAAATACTACAACACTACAGCGGGGTGGTATGACTACAAATACTACAGCTGGGTGGTATGACTTCCATCACTGAGGATTAAGAAGACACTTGCCAATTCTCTCTTAGTTATTTCCATTCCCTCACTTCTTAAAAAATGTCTATTATTATAACTCTCCTTTGGCATGATTTTTCAGTCCTTGTTCAAGTGCATGCCCTGGCACAGTTAGGGAAAACTTGATGGGGATAAATGAAGTAGGGTAGGTATCTATTTCTGTTTAGTTTAGTGATAGCTCTAATTGGAAAGGAAAAATCTAAGGCATTGACTTTAAAAATACCCTTTTTACTGCTTTACATTGTATATGTTCTATATATTTTAGATTTTCTTGTTGCCTTTATTTTATATATTTCAGCAAGATGCCCCATTAGAGTCACATAAATTCATAGGTATCTGTTCTCTGTAACTTTCATTGCAGATTCTCAGTTGGTTTGTGCAGATCTCCTTGGGCTTGAAGCATATTCATGACAAGAAGATTTTACACAGAGATGTAAAAGCACAGGTAATAAAACTGGTACTGGAGAGGGGGTTATTTTGTCCTGTGAAACATATGCTTAAGAAGTTCTGCATATATTTAATTATCACATACTATTTTTGGGTCTATTTGCAGAATGTTTTTCTTAGCAATAATGGAAAGGTAGCAAAGCTTGGAGACTTTGGCATAGCAAGACAGCTGAACAGGTAAGCACGGTTTTTAGTCAGTCTGTGACCTGCACTGAACAGGAATGTTTGTGGATGTCCAGAATGCAGCCTGAACAAGCAGTTTATGGCTTGTGCCACAAGAGGCACAAGAGGTCTGGGATACAAAGGCTCTGACGCTACATTTTCTCCTGTTATCCTAAAACATGCTATCCTGCATGGAACCACAGATGTATCTAGCCTAGTAACTGGATTTTTGCTAGGTATAGGACATAGAGTGGAGAAGCTACAGCCTTTGCCTATTCTCTGGAACTGACATAAGAGATTCTGGAGGCACAGTTGCTGCCCATTCAGCTATTGGTAATAACTTCTGTTAGCAAAAGTGAAGAGCATTTAAAACTAAAGAGAAAGTAAAGGAAGAGAGTTTGTACAGATGTTGTGTGTCCTCCAAGAGTGAGCCTATGTTAATTTTTTTTAAAGACACAGAATGATGACCTGGGCCTGAGAACATGTCATGGCTGGCCTTGCATCTGTATTGTTCTCCCAAAAAGAGAGGCCTTATCTTTAAGGACTTTGGGGACAAGGTTGGCCTATCCTGGGCAGTGGCCAGGTGTGGCCAAAACATGTCAGGGGGCATGATAACAACAGGAAAATGCTTAGATTTGATCTCTTTTTGTGCTTTGTTTATTATCTTTGACAGATCATCTCATCATGTAAACAAGTGATACCCAAAGTGCCTTCCTTTAGAAGTGTTCAGGGCATAGTTGCTGTAAGGGTTGCTTCTACACAGCAGAACAGTGCCTAGCAGAGAGAAAGTAAACCTCACAATTTGAATGTCCAAGTATAGACATTTTAAAAAGTATATAATAGGCTTATACAACAATATAATTGGAGCGTGACAATACATTTCCTCCTCTAATTAGTGAATTAAGTTTCTGTGGTGAGTTGACACTGTCTGGATGCCAGGTGTGCATAAAAGCTGTCTCACTACTCAGCTATACAGAAGAGAGAAAATACAATGCAAGGCTCATAGGCCAAGACAAGGACAGGGAATTCTTGTGCTTTCTGTTGAAGTGTAAACACTTTCCACTATTAAAATAGTGGGACACTTGACACACAACTGGGAAATGCTGTAGTTTTTCATGGGATGTTCCATTATTCAACTGTTTGGAGAGCAGAAGTAATGTCCCCCATAGGCTTTTAATCTGAGGCAGAGAAGTCTCTAGTTCAGTTATGTGTAAACTTTTTCAGTGTGTAAGCTTTTCTGTTCATTGTGTTTCCTTAGTACTACAGAGTTTGCCCATACCTGTGTAGGGACCCCCTATTACCTTTCACCTGAGATATGTGAAAATCGACCATACAACAACAAAACGTAAGTCTCTGTCTTTCCTTTCTGTGTGTGAGGATGTGCAGGTGTGAAAGAACTCGTTTTAGTAATATGGTTTAAATCAGTATTTGTGCAGAGCGTGGGAATTTCTCATGGTCACCCTTTGTGAAGTTTTGTGTTATTGTGTACAATAATTGGGTGCATCATTGTACACAACAACTACCTTATACAACTATACATAATGTCAGTTATATTTTGACTTACAATGTCGAAAATATAGCATTCAGGACTTTGCTATGATTAATCTACAGGCTTAATATAATTATATGTTTTGGATTTGTAAAATTACTTATACTTTAAACTTTAATACTTTTTGTTAGTAGTGGTGGGAAATGTAAACCAGTATTTTTCCCTTTGCTTATCTGCTTCTTCATCAATTACTAAATTTCTCTCATTTCCAAGATGTAATAATCAATGCATCTTTACAATTCCAAGTTTGTGAATTTTTGATGCACTCATTTACAATTTATAAAAATACACTAAAATGAAAGCTGCTAGTTTGGCTACTTTAGAAATTTCCAGTAGCCACTTGCAGGAAAGACAAATAGGTCTGAGGTTTACCACAAAATACCACATGAGAAGCACTGCAAAGCCAGGAGGTGAGTGGGCCTAGACTTCCTTCTCTGTATGAGGAATATGATCAACACCAAATGGTCTGAAACTCAGAGTAGCATCTCAGCTCTGAGGTGCTATTCAGACAAGTTTATTCCCTTATTGTCTCCTCATCTATTAAATCAGCTTTGTCCTTCATCCTGCTAGAAATATTTAAGCAGACTTCCTGTATCATGTGCCTTTTCCAATTATAATGATAAAACTTAATTAGATACCATAGAAACATTGGTTCCACAACTAAAAATAAATTTCTAGTTGTTCTTTTTAGTGCATCTTAAGAAAAAATAAAATTTGCACCAGTCTGTGACAGAATAATGGTAATAAATGTGGGAGCTGAGAAGAGGTAGTGATTACATGGATGAAAATATTATAGACTTTTCACTGAAACTTTAATTACTTCTTATTCACAGAGATATTTGGTCTCTTGGCTGTGTGCTTTATGAGCTGTGTGCACTAAAGCATCCTGTAAGTACTGTACAATCAACTCATTACCATATTATTAGAAAATATAATGGTCACTTTGCAAAGCCTGTAGTAATAATAGTATTTGCAGTCAGCTACAAGAGTTATTTTCATCTTATTTATTGGTATTAAAGAATTACTTTTAGTGGTTAACTTTTCATGTTATATCTGTTTTGTGTGTAATAAAATAAAAAGTATTATGTTGTATTCCTATAACTTACATGTATGCATGTGTGTGTACTTATTTTGAACATATATTTGCTCTTTAAAAACTACTAAATTTTTTCAAGACTGATGAACAGTGCAAAGAATTAAAGACAGGCTTCAAGGTTAGGCTTAGGTATATAATTTCACTAATTTCTGTTTGAAATTACCAGTCTATATTTACTAATGAACCTAAACCCCACATTTCCCCAGAAAGTGATTTGAATCCCTGGAAGAATTTTCCTAAAAGAAATATATGTTTGAAAGCACATTTATGTCAGAAAATAACTGAGATAGTGTCTTCAGGAAGTTGTATTGTCCTCAGCCTGGTCTGAGCCTCAAGTAATCCTCAGCCTGTGACTGTTACATGGAGAAGGGAACACAGCAGAAACTAATCTTGACAACAGGAAAAAGATCAGATTCCTGGGACCAGCAGATGTTGACTTTTTGCTGAGCTCAGATGTGGGAGAAGGTAGAGCAGCACTAATAGAGCAGTTGTGCTGAGCTGGGAGCAAGGGGGACACTGCTCAGGAAAACTGCTGATTTCACAAAGTGGCAAAACATGAAATATTACTTTGTATGAATATTAGGTGTTTTGTTCTGTATTCAGTGTGAGGGCAGTGACTCAAAGCAGATGTAGACAGGAAATGCAAGTGAAGCTAAGGTACATTCAATTCTACCACCTTCAAAAAAGCCACAAAAATAAAAGGGTGATTTTAGAAAGAACTTGATGAGAGAGGATTTGCCTAAGGCCCTAAAAACTATATTGATACTGGCCTCTTAAGAGATCTAGTGAACTGAAGGGACTGAATTATCTGACTGGTATCACTTGTTAAAAAATCAGGATTGTGTCTTCATTCTGGAGGGAGCATAGAATGCAGAGGCTGTAGGGTGAAGTGATGATTTGAAAGTGAACCCTGTGAAGACAATGTGTATGTTCAACAGGTCTCTTTGAACAGCTTTTGGCAAATCATATAATGTTTCCTTCTGGAAAGAGGGGCTTCTGTGTTACTGTCTGACAGCAGAGGGTGAACAAAACTCTTCCAGATACAGAAGTCATTACACCTTTTAGTTGTGCAGCTGAAACTAGGAGAAGCAACCAGAAAACACAGTCCAAGAGTGGTTATAATAATTTTCCACAGCAAACCGTGGTTAGCAAGGAAGGATTTGTGGAGGGATTCCACAGCACAGGGCTTCTCCCCCCTACTCTGCTCTGTGAGACCCCACCTGGAGTGCTGCATCCAGCTCCACAAAGGAAGGACATGGACCTATTGGAATGAGCCCAGAGGAGGGCCACAAAATGGTCAGAGGGCTGTAGCACCTCTCCTGCAAAGACAGGCTGAGGGAGCTGGGGCTGTTCAGTGTGGAGAAGAGAAGGGTTCAGGGAGACTTTGGGCAGTTTTCCTGTGCCTAAAGGAGGGCTGAAAGAGATGAAGAAGGATTTTTGACAAGGGTATGTAGTGATAGGACAAGGGAGAATGACTTTAAACTGAAAGATGGTAAATGTAGATATTAGGAAGAAGTTCTTTACTGTGAGGATGGTGAGGCACTGGCACAGGTTGCCCAGAGAAGCTCTGGGTGCCTCATCCCTGACGTGTTCACAGCCAGGTTGGATGGGGCTCTGAGCAACTTGGTCTAGTGGAAGGTATCCTTGCCCATGGCAGGGAGGTTTGAATGAGATGATCTTTGAGGTCCCTTCCAACACAAACCATTCTATGACTGTGTCAACAATTACCTATTTTCAAGTTTGAAAAGTCCATCATTCTGAACTAGAATTACTTACTGTCCTCTATTTATTGTTTTCCCTAATTAAGTTTCAAGGCAATAGTCTGCATGAACTAGTGCTGAAGATTTGCAGAGGACGTTTTCCACCAGTGTCTCCTAACTACTCCTATGATCTGAGGATATTAATTTCCCAGTTGTTTAAAATATCTCCGAGAGATCGACCATCCATCAATTCTATTCTAAGGAAGCCCTTCTTGCAGAAAATTATTCTCAGGTATCTGCCCCCCGAGGTGAGTGACTGTACTGCTGCCTGCTGAGAGAAAATAAGTATGAAAGTAGTATAAACAGTTCTATCAGAAACTGCTTTTTCTGATAGGTAGCACAGGAGGAAGTCAGACACACTGTGATACATAGAAAAAGACCTTCAGCTTCTCACTCTGCAGCCAAGCAGATACAAGGTAATGATGATAATAATATTATGTATCATTACTGGTACAGTAACATTTGTTACATATGATACAACTGTTGGCTGTAACTTTCTCCAGCAGTCTTTACTGCACATTTGGATGAAGGGTTTCACCCAAAACTAAAAGTAAATAGATAACTGCAACAGCAGAAACATTCACCCTGGCACTCCACTGCTGTCCTATTCAGGGAAAGACAACTTTAAAACTTTAAAACTTTTAAAAAAAAGGTCATTAGCTATGGTCATCTAGAGGAGCTGCCATAGGAGAGTGATGAAACATTAATCTTAGTTCTTTAGAAACCAGAATTTCCAAAAGTGAGACTTTGGTCTAGTTTATTCCTGTCACATGAAAAACATCCTTACTGTGTGAAAAAAGCAAAAATCTTGGCAAAACACGCTCCACAGTATTTTACAAAGCAATAGAAAAGTATTTTACAAAATCTTATAAATTTTACTCATTTGTGAGACAGTGAACTCTATTTTGATTTAGTACCTACTGATAGACCAGATTATGTATGCAGTTTCTAAGAAAACATGAATGAGACTAAATGTATGTCTGTGAGCTGTTGAATATCTGGTGTGTTTCTGGCAGTGTAACTTTGTTCTAATTCTGTATTCTTCATTATATCACGAGTCCTCAAATTTATCTTTGGAATATCAAAACAGTTCTGTGAAAATAACCTATGTAGTTACTGCACTTGGGACTCCTCTCCCCTACCCCACTCTCCTTTCAAAAATATTCATTAGAATTGTAGGAACCTTTGTTATTTTGAAAATGACTTTCAATGAGATTTATCTGCCCACACAACAATGCAATTTGGACAGAAACCTGAGCAACTAAATAACTTAGGCACTTAAAAAATATCTCTGGTCATTTAATCACAATTTTAATACATTTTATCTCCCAAACATGGTACTCTAACAGTCAATACTCATGAAAGATTTAAAACTCACTTAGAAACTACTTAACCCAAGAAAGGACACTGCTTTTCATTACTGCATCTAAGATATTTGCAAAATACTGATTGACCAAACTAGAATGGTCTGTACTTGTATTCTCCTACACGAGAAACTGATAAGGTAGATTTTTTATTTTTCAGCCTTTCTTTTCAAATTTCACAAGTCCTACAACATTGCCTGGCAATTTGTAGAGTATGGAGGACTATTATTAAGGGAGTGCCTGAGCAGAGGCACCTGGAGCCTGTGAATTCGACCTCCTGCTTTGTGTTCTCAGAACTGGCATGTAACCAGTGCTCTAGTTTATGAAGGTCTCCCTCTTATTCAGTGTGCTGTGCAAAACTAATCAATAAGATCTTCTTTACATGAATGTGACAGACCGTGTTTTCAGAGCATTCAAATTTCATTCTCAGAATGAAAAGCAGAATGCTTAGGAGGTGTGAGGTATGGTGATGGTGAAAGGATGTAAGGAATGTTTATTAACCCAGTCTGTCAATATTAAGTGTGGGCATCCTACTATGGTTTGCAACCACATGGTCATTAATCATGTAGACAGAATGCAAATTTTTAATCTCTTATTGTTAAAAAGCATACAAACTGCAGGAAACAAGAGTTCAGGAATCTGATCTCTTGCTCTTGCCCTTCTTGCTCTGGAATCTGGAATAGTGATGCCTTTCAAGAAACAAGAATTATTTCAAAGAAATGAATGGAAGCCTCCTTCAAGAGTGCAACAGCCTATTATTCAGGTACTGTGCATCCACATTCTCATATATATATACGCACACACACACACACACATATATATAATCTTCAGAAAGCAAATACCTGCAATTAAAAAATACACTTTAAAGGCTGAAGACATTAAGTTGTATATTTAGCTTAATGCCTATACTAAGACAGTAGAGACAGTTAAACTTGCCTGAATCCTCAGAAGATATGTTTTGAAAACCTAAATGGGAAATACTTAATCTAGGCTGCTTTGGCATGGTTCTTTGTAACAAAAGGATTCAGGCACACTTTGAATTTATGTTTGCACCAAGGCAAATAAGCTCCATGTTTGCATTTTTTGCTACAGAGGCAAATACACTGGTCCTGTTACTTCAGCCCTTCTGAGCCCTTCAGCTCATTCATGGGCAAAATCACCAGCACTCACTGCCATTGCCTTAGATACTTGGTACTGGCAGCCTTCTCCCAAATGCAAGCCTGGTTTTGCACAACCACTTTGTCTCTCATTTGTTTTCCACCCCCTCCTTTCCTCAGGCAGGGTATGAGCTGTGTGCTATGCCCAGCCTCTTTCTTACCATCACTGCACACATTTATGTTTATCTTTAAGAGCATGCGGTAGTACCTTGAATGCTGGTGAACATAAACACAGCACATTTAGGATCTGGGAGCCCCCAGATCTGCACACTGCAGTTACATGAGCTTAACTGCTGATAGGGAACATGGAATTCCCAGAACTGCATCCATCACGCAATCACTAACACTGAGTGTGAATAATACCAGGTCTATGTGGAACACAGAACTTTGTTTTCCTCACAGTTACATTTGTGCCAATGCAAATCTAGAGATGGATTAAGTTGGAAATGTAGTTTCCTTTCACTGTGCACTGCTATAATCAAGGGCAGAATTTTGTCCACAGTGTTTTGACCTACACTGGGTACATTTCCACATTCTTTCAACATCCAGATAAACAGTGTGCAGGGTTTCAGGGATACTTGTGTAGTGCCATACTTTGAAAGTGTTGCTTCATGATTCACAGAATCACAGAATGGCTGAGGTTAAAAAGGACTTCCAATCATCACCTTGTCCACACCCCTGCTCAGGCAGGGCCACCCAGTTGTCCAGGACTATGTCCAGTTGGCTGTTGAATATCTCCAAAGAAGGAGACTCTAAATCCTATTTGGGCAACGTGTGCCCCATCCTCAGGCAACCTCCCTCACAGTGAAAAAAATGTTTTGTGATGTTCAGAGGGGACGTTCTGTGTTTCAGTTTGTGCCCATTGCCTCTGGTTCTGTCAGTGGGTAGCAGTGGAAAGAGTATGGCTCCGTTCTCTATCCTCCCTTCAGGTAGCTATAATCATTGATAAGATCCCACCTTCAGGCTAAACAGTCTGAGTTCTTTTAGCCTTTTCTCATAGGAATAATGCTCCAGGCCTTTCATTGGACTTTTTCAAGCTTGTAACTGTCTCTTTTGTTCTGGAGAGCTCAGAATTAGACACAGTATATCTTGTGTGGCCTCACAAGTGATGAGCAGTGCAAAAAGATCACCTCCCTTGACCTGCTGGGAATACTTTTACTAATGCAGGCCAGGATGTCATTCACCTTTTCAGCAAGGGCACATTGTTGGCTCATGGTCAACTTGTTGTCCATCAGCCCCCCCCCCTTCTTCTCTGCCAAGCTGCTTCCCTGCTGGATGGCTCCCAGCATATACTGATGCAGAGTGTAGGACTTTGCACTTCCATTGCTGAACTCCATGAAGTTTCTGTCATCCCATTTCTCCAGCCCTTTGTGGTCCTTTTGGATGGCAGTACAACCCTCTGGTGTATCAGCCACTCCTCCCAGTTTGTGTTATCAGCAAACTTGCTGAGGGTACACTCTGCCCCCCTCTCCCCTGTGATCTAAATCATTAGTGAAGATGTTGAACTCTAGTTACTGGCCTTCAGTCATGCTTTACCCGGTGGTCACTATCCTCTGGGCCACTGTTCAAGCAATTTCACTGCCTGCTCATCCCACACTCAATTCATCAGCTTCTCAATGAGGATTTTATGGCAGACAGGGTCAGTAGCCTCCATGAACACTGTTGCCTGATAGGAAATACCCCTTGCTCTTCCCCTTGTCTGTCAAGCCAGTCATGTAATTGTAGAATGTTAGTGAGTTGGTCAAGCATGACCTCTTGGTGCCTGCTTCACTAGTGACAGTTCTCAGTCCTCTAGCATTTATTTAGATAGGCTAATTTGTTCTCCCTGCTGCTTGGGATTGCCATACTGCTGGATACCATACTGTAAAACCTACTCAACAGAGAAATGAGATAAACACTTTTTGAGGTTACTTCTTCCTTGGGAACTTTGCTGACTGTTGGAAACTTTCTTCTTATACAGATATGAATTTATATTCCAACATAAACAGGGTGTACCACAGGTACATGGGCCTATTTTCAGTGTATCTATGAAGGAAAATGGGGAGGAATATTTAATGTATTTATCATCTGTGAAAGTGATACTTTTTTGCATTTATGTTTATGTAAGAAAGTAAACAAAATTTAGCATTTTTCTCATGCACCATATAGTCTCCCACAATGGAAAGGTTTGTGGATATCTGACCACAGTTATATCATGCAGTGGTAGCTAGGTGATCATCTTCTCTTCATTGTTCCTATGAGAAATGGAAACGACAGTCTTGTCACAAAGGAGAAATACAGGGATGTTTCATCACGGTGAGGGCTTTGAGAAATGAAAGCTGAACTCCCACATGCACGTAATCAAAGAGACGTGAAATGAAGCAGCACAGTGCTCCCCTGAAAGCAGCCATCAATGCCTGTACTGTCCAAAACTGCATCCCAGGTTCCCCTTGCTATCACATGTCAAAATGAGGCTCTCCTAGAAATAATTCAGTGCTTTAGGCTCCAGAACAATGAGGTGACTCTAGGACAAGGACACTGCAGAGTACAAAGCCCCATGCTGACTCACTCACACAACAATGTGGGCTGCTGCTTAATGACAGGAGCTGATGGAGATGGGGAAAAAGAAAAGGCAACGGTGAGATCACATAAGCCCTGAGAAGTTTGGAAGTTTCTGGCTTATATTTGAAAGGATTCGGAAAACTTACACTAATTAATTGCACTATAGACAGTTATATTACCAGGCAACTCAGACTGGGGAGAAGTGCAGGAAGCTAATTCAAACTTGTGCTGATAAAAATGAGTAAAATACAGGTAAAATAACATCCTTTATTATATTTTCAGCCACAGACCTCCAGATTTAATATGGCAGAAAGGGCAGAAAGCATTAGAGTACGTGGCCATTATGGTCATTTTTATGAGAAGCTTGACAACTTGCAAAGGAAAACTAGTGCACATTATGACCTTTCCCATATCAGCCAAAAAGTTGAAGATTACTATAAACTAAAAGGACGAGTTGCACCTCCACCTCCACCACCCGACTGGTAAACATTTCACTCTATTTATGTCTGTCTTGTGCATTTGGAGCTATCAGTCTTCCTGAGTAAGTAATGCTGGGCATAGCTGATTTAGTGGAATGCCTTCTCTGCTTCGTCTTTGATAATTTTTCTTTTTTTTTTTTTACGAAGTTTGTTACACAACAACAGAGTTTCTGTTCCTGTTCATCCAGAAATTCCATCTGATATTTCATTGTCAAAATGTCTCCCAAATCTCAGCCCAATCTTTTACTGGGTAAAAAGTAAAACATAAGCTTTCTGTAGAATCTCTGATTATACCAAGGATAAACACTGTCTGTCTTTCATACTAGAATGAGAATAACACAGGGATCAGAAGCTCTGCACTGAAGGGAACAGAGTGAGAGGAAGGCCATGAAAGTGGGTTTTTTCCCATGCAGTGCTTATATTTCTGTTCCAGATATAAAGACCCTTTTCTCTAGCAGTTTGTTTTCTTCAAAGCCTTTCTGTTACAAAGTAGAAGAGGTACAACCTTAGGAGATTTCCTGTCCATTCTGTGACTGGCCATTTTAGGTGAGGATGAACACTGAAGATGTTGAGAAAGAAATTTTGAATACTTCCAAAGCTTTCCTTTAAAGTTGACAGAATCATTAATTTTCATTCAACAACAGTGTTTAGAATGTTTCAGTTACGGATGTTCAGATTTAGAACATCTTTCCTGACCTGAATTTCTGGTGCCTTATTTAAAGACAGAGTCAATTCAGTTTGGCTCCCTGTGGCACAAATGGATTCCTGAGACAGGAAATGAAATAAATGGGAAACAGGGAACTCACAAGTGACTGATGGCTATTTTATATCAAAAAGCAAAGGAAAAGTTTAGAAACTACACAAAGTTTGATTGATAAAATTAGGCACAGAGGAGAAAGACTATAAAAAGTTTGCTGAATATATAGCCTCCATTCTGACAATTTTCACTCATTTTGAGGACCAGGGAAATCAATTTTGATTTAATTATTCTTTCAATACCATTTATCAAATAGAAGTGGAAGGGTTTTGCTGCACTTTTCAAAAGGCTTAAGTAACTGAAGTGATAGGAAAGGGAATGCCTGGAAAGGATGTTTCCTTATTTTACTGTTGTGCCATATTTATGCATATTTTATCCATATTTATATATTCATGTAGAACAAAGAAACCTCTGTTTGTCATATGTGGTAGAACCTATAGAGAATGATTTGTGCAAAGGTAGCAGAGTCTGTGAAATAAAATGTAGTATATGTACATCGCTTTCTTCTCTCAGGACTGCAGAATTTCTTCAAAGGCGGTTTGAAGCCCAGCAGTACAAGATTAAAGTGGAAAAACAGATGGTAGGTAAATGCCAAACCACAGAATAAAATCTGTAAAAGAAGGAGAATGAAAATCCAAAGATGAATTGATGTCTTTTGAACAGCAAACTGTAACACTGTCAGATAGAAGGTTTTGCTCTTGCAAATTCCCTGATCTGCTCTGCAATGTTTATCCTGAGGTTTTATTTTCTCATACAAAACTACAACAATGTAAAATTCTACTGTGACTTTTTCCTCCAAAAATGCACACTTGTATTATTACTGCATTCTTTAGTGGAACAGGGAGAGTGAATTGAGTGAGCACTGAAGGAGAGGATTCTAAATGAAAACTCATTTGCTCTGGGATTCATTTGTATATCCCTAGGGACTGAGACCATCCTCTGCTGACCCATATCATGACCAAATACAGCAGCAGCAAACAAAGGAAGAGCATCTCAAAAACCATCAGCAAAACATGGCTAGAAAGAATGAAATGAAAGAACAGGTAAAAGAATCTCTTCCTTAATTGGCCAAAACTCTCTTATTATACTCCTTCCTGGCATAAGAATTCTTTTTCATCAGATTCTCTTTTCCATCATCAATTCTCTTCCATTCTTTCCCCATCTTTTAATAGAGAAACAATATACTTTCATAGTTTTGCTTTTGGGTAACAGAGAAAACAAACTGATACTTCTATCTTATGTGAACATATGTATTACATTTAATCTTTCTGCCTTTGGTTTATTAAAAACATAGTCTACCCTACTGTTCTTCAATAGGAGTATTTGAAACAATTGCAGAAAATTCGGGAAGAATACCACAGTGATATAAAAGAATTCAGATTTAGAGCAGGAGTACTCCAGGTAACAAAGCTCAAATATATGGGTACTCATACTTACTTTTTTATGCTAGAATACTCAATTAGGAATTGAAATGAACATTTTTTAAAAATTTTCCCTAGGAGAACCAGAAAATACAAGATAAAACCTATCTTGTGAGGCAAGGGAAAGCTGAGCACCAGTCTGAAAACAAAGATATATCTGGAACAGGAGAAGAATCACTTCAGGTACCAGTACCATCGCCATCAAAATAGATCTTTCTGAGCAAGTCCCACACTGTCTTTGATTCATTCTCTGGGACAAATCAGCCAGTATCAGTAGTATCCTCCTCAGTGATCCTGGATCTGACTTTTATTAAAATGAATTCACACTACTCGATGAAATAAAGTAGGTTATAGGCAGTCAGAGCCACATTAGGAAAGAATTTGGATTCCCAGTGATTTAGTGGGAAATGCATGATAGTGAAAAAGAAACATTAGATTTTGGGCCTGCCTGGTGTCACTTTGTTTCATGGGGTCTCCATCTTTTGGAGAAACTGCATAAAAGTAAAATCTGTAAATAGTTGTGGTTTTTCCTGAGGCTGAAAGCATGCTCTGATTTTCACAGATCACAAAAGAAGCTTTAAGCTATTATTTACTTTGCTTTTCTATGAAACGTTCTCACAGGATGCATAATAATATGAAAATAAGTAATTAAATATTTTTAGGTGTTCCCAGAAAAAAAGATATTGCAAAACAGGGCTATACTTTCTACAGGCATAGGTTTCCACTAAAAGTCTTGATTTTAGTTACTTCCAAAGTTTTCCAGAATGAAATGGGTCTGAGTCATCTTGCATGTGATCATAAAAAATAAAAGATGTATTATTTATATCTTGACACATTACTGTATCTTTCTAACATGGGTTTTTGAAAAATCAGAGGCTTGCACTTTATACAAGAATTTCTGTTTTTCTTTTTGCCAGATAAACCAGAATTTGCAATGAATGGAATATTCTTATAGATCTATGTAAAGGAAATTCATGACTATAATTGTTACTTAAAGAAGTCTCTTTCTTTATGTGATATACATATATTCATTTACAAAGAGTGTAATTAAAACTGATTTTTTTTCCTCTTCTTCCAGGATATGGAGGAAAACTTTAAGCAAGTCAGACTCCAGGATAGGCAAGACCAAACAATATTAGAAAAGAGACATAACACAAAAGTATCCATCCTTACTATAGTTTGTTTTTTTTTTTTTAATTTCTCATTATGTCTGTACATTTCAAGTTACTGTGTTACTATGGTAGGTCCAGAAATGAAGTTATTTGAGAGTCAGTTAAGAGTGCTGCTTATCTGTTTGTTAAAAGTTTTTATCAGAAGAAAATAAATTAGCTTTCCTGATCATTTGAGGGAGATTCCCAGCAGATATTCCCTAGTAATCAATTTCTACCTCCTCCTTCTCCTTATATCAAACTGCATTGGTAGTGCATAGGAACTCATGTTTATTCAAACTCTAAGTCAAGTCAGATTGCTAATTTTAAAATATTTTGTTATAAAATGTGATTCCCTATACTGCTTTTTAAATCACAGAAGGAGATGGGAATTGAATTAGAATTGCACATAAGATACCAGGAACGTTTCTGACCGTAAGATCACTGTGAAGTGGACTAGAAGTCTTGTGAAATATTGCATGGAAGCAGTACAGTATTCAGTTTTAGTTCTGGTTGACAACCAGCTGTAAGAACCAACCCTGTGTATTGCAATGATTTGAATTAAATGTTTATCAAAGACCCTTAAAATTAAAAGTGGATGCAGTAATTTAAAAATATTATTAAAGGAAAAGGATTATATTTAAGGAAATCTATTTTTGTCCAATGTGTTCAACTTTGATCTTCTTAAATAGAATAAAAATGTTGCTAAATAGAAGTTATTTTCAATAGAAGAAAAATTTTCAAAATTGTAGTTCCATATAATCAGTGTACTTTTAATTCAATGCTTTTATTTATTAAAACAAATTAATAACATGTGAATTTTCTTTAGGGAGGAGTAAGATTTGAAATTAATTTAGACGTATGTTTTCCTGAGGAAGACAGCATTCAAGAAGCAGAGGTATGTTTTAGTTCTATTCAAAGCATTTACATGAGAAATCTGAAAACACGACAGCTCCATAATCTAAGATTTGTTTCCATTACCATCATTCTCTGCCTGTGATATAATGAAGCTTCCTACTGAGGATTTGTTGTCATGTTCCATATGTCTGCCCTTCTACAAGAGGATAATTGCTTACAAGAAAATTGGGTGATACTTGGGTCAGTCTTTCACATGGAAAAATATGAAGGAGTGCAGATATTTAAGTTTCCTAAAATGGACTTGAGAGGAAGAACTTATCTCAAAACTGAGTTAGTCTGCAAATGCTAAATTTGATTTGTAGATTGTTTTAGTACATTTCTGTTTGTTTTCAGAAATGCAAATTTTATCACAAAGCAAGAACAACTACAGACAATATTATGTTTTCATTTAGTAAAATTATATTTGTAGCTTATCAACATGTCATAGCTACCTATTAAGATTTTTATTAGTATATTAGAATTTTAAAAAATAACACTAACAGCAACAAAAAAATATTTCTAGTATATATATTTTAATTTATAAAGCACTGTTTGTTATTCTGTTGTTTCACATCTCTGTGGAGCCCCATGCAGCCCTCTGATGCACAAATCATAATGTGGCTTCTGAGTCCTGCTGCTCCACTTTTTATTACACAATTTTCCTGTGCATACATGAGGTTGGTTGGCAAACACAGTAAAAAGAGAAGGGGTTAGCTATTGTACCGTATTTGTTTACTGTTTCCAGAGTAACTTACTGTTTTTTCAGGTACTAGATAAACTCAATGAGACTTTAACTTTTGTGGATGGTGAGAATCTTAAGGAGAAATTGGTGGACGTTTATGAAAATCATACAGACAGAGCTTTGGAAAAACTGTCTGACCAACCAACAGGTATTTATTGGGGAAATGCAATGCTGAGTATTAATCCTGAAAATTACATAAGAGTTAGGTAAATTCAGTAACTCCAGGCTATAGCAAGTTTATCTCATGAGCTTTCTTTATGGCACATAGTATTATAATCACATGGACATCTAATTTACAAAAAAATCCAAAGAACTTTGCCTCTTCTTTTTCTTCCCCTTAGAGTCCATACATGATATGAAAAAACCCAGAAAACATTGGCAACCTGGAGCCCCTCAGACACTGATGAATTTTTTAGCTGGTGCTGATGTCACATCTACATGTCCTACCATGGCTGGAAATGAACTTGGTGAGAAAGTTCTGGCTTTCAGTGAAGCACTGAAAATTTTGGCAGTGAGAATTTAAAATTCAGACTGAATTCATCCATACCTGAATGTTCACATGATCCAGCAGGCTTTTAATTGCAGGACTTTGTAACAGCAGAGGTTATTGTACATGTTAAGCCATAGAAAACAGTTGTCACTTTCCCCTCTAACCCTGCAGTCATGCTGTGTTGCTCCTACGTATCAAGGGTGCTGTGTTTTATGAATCACTCTGTGTTCTGGCTCAAAATGCCAATCTATTCAAATAATCATCACCACTTTCTCAGGCCTTGAGCTGATGGCACACAGGAACGAGGGCAGTGAGTACTGATGTCGTCCTGGGGTGTGGCAGAGTTCTGTTTTCCCTCTGCACACGGTGATGGTGCCATCACTGTCACAAGTGCCACCTCAGCCAGCTGTGGCTGTGATGATGTTCCACTTTAGAAGAGAAAAGGGGGACCTAGGCTTTTTACAGTACCACTGTTTATATTCCCAGGCAGACAAGTGTCTCCAGTGACTGGTTTCTGCAAACAAGGAGCTCTTCCAGAATTTTGCACCTGAGATAGACAGCAAATAACCTGAAAGGCTTGTATGGATAGTAAAGACAAAGCAGAATAATATTAAAACATCCCCTTTTATTCATTCTGCCTTAGATGAAAGACTAAAGAAAAGGGCACAAAAGAAACAGGAACTTTTTTTAAGCTCTTTCAAACCAAGAAGCCAACAAGTTTCAGAGCAAGGACTGCTCAGTGAAGCTGTACCTGCCTATTCCAGGTTTAATAAGAAGTTACTTAAGCATTAAAACCTGTGTTAAACGTTTTTAGTGATGAGTAGTCCTGACTATTTTTTCCCTATCCATCAAATGAAATACTTATAAAAAGGATCAGGAGTATTCCATAAAGAGAAAAAAAAAGATTCCAGAATTACACAAAAGGAAGAAATCAGTGTTGAGACTAGAAAGTCTGAGTCTGACAAAAGACAGTGCTGAGCTACAGTAATGTGTTAGTGACCTGAGAACCTTACTGTTCTTCAGCTCACCATGTTATTCTGCCTGAGGACATCCCAGAAAACAGGAAGCAGTGGAAACAGACACCACCGGAGACACTCCTGAGCATCTTAGCAAAAGCAGAGCTGTCTGATGATTCCTTTATCTGTTTTGAGGAAGACAAAGGTAGGATGTTTTTTCCTGTAAATTCTGCATGTTATTCTTTAGTGTAATATTTCTTCTACCCTTAGCAGAGGGTCTGTGATAAGAAACACTTCGAAGCAGTTGGCAACTTGGAAAAACAGGGACAGAACTTCTGCTCTGTCCCTGAAGCACTGAGAGGCCTCTTCCAGGACATTGCTGTTTTCAAAAGCAGGGGAAAGGGCAAGCCCTACTTACTGGCTATTACCTTCACATGTAATTCTTTCATTTGCTTGGGTAGACAGAGGAAAGCCACTACTGCCAGCAGGCTGGTAAGTACTACAAACCTGGAATTAGCCCCTGTAACTGTTGAGGTTGAAGAACCCTGTAAAAAACATTTGTTCAAATACATACATGGAACAGTGGTGGCTTTACAACAGGGTCCATGCTGATACAGCTGACACTGCAATTGATTCAAACTCACCTACACTGCAGCCCACTTTCCTAAGATAACAGACTGTTAAAAAAATTACATTTTCTTTGCATCAACAGAAGTGTGACATTTACGTTGTAACTTGAACAACAAAATACTTCAAGATTTTTTTATTTGCTATTCCTTTACACATACTTTTATAATTTCCGACTATACAACTGAAAGGAAGTTTCTCTTTCTTTACAGAAGGGGGATTAACTCTGTTGCCTCCAAAAGAAAACAAGGAAGATGATTCAGAAACATACTCTGCTGTTGCTGTTGATGAAGGTAGACTTGAGCCAAGATCAGATGATGAAGACACGTAAGTAAAGCACATCAGAAGAAAAATCCACACAACTGGACAATTTTTTAGGTTGCATTGCCTAAAGTTTCTCTGCGTTCTTAAAAATTCATAAATAAAGAAAACTTACTTGCTAATTTAACTTTTAGTTCTGGAATTCGTCACAGCCAATGCTGTCATTAAAATTTACAGCAGAAATATTAACATAGTCTTGCAGCTCTTTTGCCTTTTAAATAGAGGTAAACAATCTGACAGAGACAGAAGAAGCAGTTCACAATTAGGCATGTCATTTGTATATTATTTATAAAGTGTTTTAAAACCCCTAAGAGTCCTTGAATTGAGAGAGGTTTGTAATAAAATTATATTTATTTAACTAATATAATTCTCTGGTTTACTGTGCAGAAATTTTGAAGATTCTGAAGATGAACTCAGACATGAGCTGGAGGAATCTCTGGAAAAATTGTCAACTTCTCCAGCAGAGAGAACCATGGAGTCTCACATCTTGTCAATAAATAAAGGTCAAACAGATGAAGAAAATATGAGTTTACCTCACAAACTTGGAAAATCTGACGATGATTTAGAAAATAATCATGGGTAATTTGGTGTTGATGGACATAATGAAAAAGAATTAAAATTAATAGAAGGCTGTAATTTTGCTTTAAAGGAAAAATAAATCAGGGTACTTTTCAGATGTCTGAACATTGAAAAATCCTCATCCAGACTGAAGTGCTGTTTCATCTATTATTCTGAACAACCTGGACATACCTGACAAGTCTTGCTTGAGCAAGTTTCTGATTGTGGACTGTGTTTAACCATTTTTGTATCATGTAAGAGAGTCTCCTAGTTTGTATGTTTTATTTCCCTAGATAAATCAGCTCCTTGTTTTAAGAATCTCTTCCAGCTTTTCATAACCAATGTGTACTGCCAGTACAGCTTTGTAATCTACAGTTTCATTTACACAGTACTGACCCTATGTAGTAACAGCAACTGCTCAGGAGTTTTATATAGTAGCAGTAAAAGGGTTTATTAGCACCATGGGAATTGTGCATACCCCAGTTCCTAATAAAACACATAGGTTCTTCCAACTGTATTTTTTCACATAAAAAGTTTCATACAATCTTAAATAAAGGAAAAACTACAGTCTGTAATCTAATTTAGCAGTTTTTTCAAAGAATCATTTATGTTGGAAAAGATCATTGAGTCAAACTGTTAACCTAACACTGCCAAGTCCATGACTAAATGGTGTCCCTATGTGCCACTGTCTTTTAAATACCTCCAGGGATGGTGAGTCCACTCCTTCCCAGGGCGGTCTGTTCCAATGCTTGACAACTTTTTCTATGTCCATTTTTTTTCCTGATACCCAATATAAACCTCCTCTGCTGCAACTTGGGGCCATTTTCTCCAAACACTTGTTACCTGGAAGGAGAGACTGACCCCAACTAGGCTCCACCCTCCTTTCAGGCACTTGTAGAGGGTAATAATGACCCTCCTTGAGACTCCTTTTCTCCAGACTAAACATCCCCAGCACCCTCAGATGCTCCCCACAGGACTTGTGCTCCAGACCCTTCCCCAGCTCTGCTGCCCTTCTCTGGACATGCTCCAGCATCTCCACATCTTTCCTGAATTGAGGGACCCAAAACCCATCACCAGATTTGAGGTGCAGCCTCACAGTGCCAGATACACGCGTACTGTGGATTCTGGAAAAAAGAAAAATCTGGGTACAAAGACTACAAAACAAAAATGTTGACTTCAAAAAGCATGACTGCAGGTAGAGAGTCATGAAACACGTGAAGACCAAAAATATTCAATAAATAAAAGAACTTCTTGATGTAGTTCTGTTACTGAAGCACTATCATGGTTTGTGAATCCAGATGGTTTTTAAGTGCACTATACTCTTGTGTAGTTAACATAGAAGCATTTCTTTCCCAGGAAAAAAAAGTCTCTGTTACATAAAGCAGACAGCCTGGCAGAAAGAAAAACAACCTTTTTATTGAATGGAACCAAGGGATCATAGCTTAGATATATTTACACGTGCCACACAGTCAAATATAAAAAGTTAATTTTACTCATGTTCATTTTGACTTATATACACTTATTTAAATAAGGGCTCCACAGATAACAGGAATGTCTCTTCAAAATGTTGGTCAGAAAACCTGTGCACAGAGCGACGAGCGTTTTCTCTGATCTCCAGTCTTTTCTCAGGAGGCAAGGAAAAGATGTAAGCCATTGTCTCAGCATAACCATCTTCATCTTCTGCTAGGAAGCCTGTGACACGTCCTTCATGGGGTACCACGATGTCTAATTTGGGGCCACCAGAATTGTGAGCCAGGATAACTGTGCCAGCTGCCATACATTCAACTACTCCTGTAAGAGACAGAAAAAATGCTGATATGAGTGTGCACACCATGTGCTTTGACCCTCTGTAAAACACTGGATTGTTAAAACAACAGTAAATTTCACTACAGACTGCCATTCCAAATCAGCTGGAAAAAACAGCAAAAAAGGTCCCATAAGAAACATAAATTTAAATTTTTTAGTTCTAAGGACTGAAATAACAGTTTTTCTTAAACACATAAAACTGAAATTAGGTATCAGATATAACTGATTAATTTGTGGGTCTTGTAACATACCTGATTTGAAAGGTTTGCAAAGATACTGAGAAAAAAAACTTGACTACACACATTTCAATCAGAAAATATTCAGAAGTTCAGTATTTTGCAGATGAACAAATCTTTATAGCTTCTGACAACTCAGCAAGACCCTAGTAAAAACTCTTATCTCCACATCTCTATTTTTGATGGAAGAAATTTTAATGAAATGGGAATCAGTAAGCTTTCCCCAGCCAAAAGCTGTGGGATAGGAACAACACATAATGTACACAGCAACTTCCATTCTCCTCCATGGTTTCTGAACAGACCTCAGAAATGCTGATTTTTCTCATTTCTGATCTGACTGTTACCAATTTCCTCAGCTCAAACATTGCCTACTATAAAAAGTGCTCCAAAGTTTTGGAATATGTTTTTTACACATAAAAAGCCTGTTAGATATAGGTTAAGTCCTGCTCAAATTCAAAACCACAGTGTGATTATATCACTTTCAAAAAAAATTTTTTTTTGAAACTAAACTGTTTGGTGGGAGAAAAGGAAAAAAGAGAACACATAATTTCCAATATTTTGCTGTTGCTTCTGAGAGACACTTCAGTGTCAATTATTTTATACCAAGCTCCAACAGACTGTAAATTACTACACCTGATACTCACCTAACCTGCTTTCTAACAAAGTCTGAACAAGTTACCTGCAGTTTAGTCACACTATAACAGAGTATGGCATCCATCTGTTTGGCAACTAACTTACCTGATTTATAACAGATGGACAATCTGGCATTCTCTTTCAAATTCAGGACTAATCTAATCTGAAAAAACTGAGCCCCATACCTTAATTCTGGGTCCCAGCTCCTCTCTGGAATTCTGCTCCATGCTACACCCACCAATTTAAGAGCTTCATACATTTGCCTCAGCAGAGAGGCCTAATGCAATGAGATGACCAAAGGTACCTGGCAGCATCTACCATATACCTGGTGCTTATTATCTCACACCCCTGAAACAGCAGCTGGAGCCCCATGACATACACTGGAAATTTCAAATGGCATTTGAAGCAGGTGAAACACAATCAAAATCTCTAACATGGGTATCTACACATGAACTGTCTCTAAGCTCTCCTTGCAGTCAGTGGAGCCACCAGGGCACAATTTAAGGTGCTGAAAGAGAAGCACCTGCAGCCTCTTGAAGCTCTGGAAGGTTGGCAAACCTAACCCAAAGACAAGAGGGTGACCCATGACCTTGTAGGGCGGTAGCTGGAGGTCAGCAGGACATCCTGGGCAGCACTGATGGGACTAGCTCTGTGTTCAGGTGACCAGAGGATGCACAGAATTAACAGCCTATGACGACAGCACTTCAGCTTGCACTACAGTAGCATCTAGTGGTGCATCATCTGCGCCACATCTGCACTAGTGCTGTAGGCTTTATGGCAGCTGCACTGCCTCCAATGGGAACAGGAGCTGGACACCTGCTTGGCATGCAGACCTCTATGCTTAGACACCTAGGGACGAGCAGCTAAACACAGGAAATGCACTGACCGATCCCAAAGTGCTCATTCCACATGGTGTGCAGGCCGATGGTGGCCTCAGCCAGGTGTCTCTTCAGCTCCTCAAAGGGAATGTTAATCCTGAACACCACATCATCACTAACTCCCAGCTCTTCACACAGGCGTTTCAGCTTATTGACACGCTCCTCATCTTGCTGGTTACGACAGCCGCCGATTAAGATCAGCTTCAGTGATGGCTCCTGCCCCACTCTCTTCTCTTTCAGCAATTTAGCAAAGGCTCTGATTTGCAAAGGATGATCTTTTTCAGGCCTGAACTGGCTGACAGAAACAATGGAATATTCACTGGTGCTCTTTTCCACTTCCAGTGGAATATCCAGGAAAGTCTGAACATCACATGGCGGATACACAACACTAGTGCAAGCCCCGACTCTCCAGACGGAAAGGATGTGATTCAGTGTCCAAGAAGAATTCACCATAACCACATCACTGCAGGAACCAACCAACCCGTACAAGAAAGCGAAGAAGTAGTAGTAGACAAGTTTAAATTTGCTGAAGAGAGGACTGCTTGTAATGAAGGCAGCGTTGTTAAACCTGGTATCCTGATTCCTCACGACAGAGAGCATATCCGTGCTGATAGTGGGATAATGAACGTAGCATCCAACGCGACAACCCCCCAGGTATTTGAAGAGGGGAATTGTGAAGGCATAACCCATTGAGTCAATATAAATATCAGGAGCGCACTTCAGAAGAGCTTCCCAGCCAAGGAACACCGATCCTAAACTTTGTCCCAGCAAAGTGAAGTGAGGATAAAGAGAAGCTTCCACAAGGAAGCGTTTTTCTAGAAATACAAACTTCACAGGATGGATTAACTTGATATTGAATCTTCTGAAAGCGCCTTCTACTATTTCTTCTCCAGTGGCATCTCTATCACCAGTGTAAACAACACAAGTTACATTTCTGTACCTGTAAGAAGAAAAAAAAAAGAATTTCAAATATTCTTCTCTTCCCATTTTTCAGCAAGAAACTAAAATATAATCCACTTGAAAGTACTCAAGAATGTGAGAACAAATGTCTAGCCTGGAAATTATTTTAACTGAATTATACTTTTCCTTACACTTCCACAGTTTTTTTTTTTCTGATCTGCAGAGAAACATATGGCTGAGAACTTGGGGAATATTTTGAGTAAAATATAGAAGGAGCTCATTATTATTCTACAGACTTCAGAACACCTTGCTCTGCATTAGGAGATACCTATTTAGTGCACAGCATGAGCAAAATGCAAATGATGGCAAATCAGTGGATGTACCCATGTTAAATCCACTTTAGGTATTAATTTGTTTTGCCTCTTGCACCAAGAATAAAGTATAAAGATGATCAGTTATCTGCTGAGGAGTTATAACTATACAAAGTTCCATACCTGAAACTGAGGAGGAAGGAGAGGCTTTCTCAAAGAAAGAAAGGAAAAAAGTGAGAAGTGCCACAGCAGGAAATATCAAAATCTAAATGGATGAAGTAGAACGCAACCACATGAAACTCAGATGTAAAATAAAAGGGAGATTAATGACACCTACTTAAATATGTAAAATGCCAACATATGCATAAAGAATAGCAACAGCAGCCAAGAATAAAATAGTGTTTGATAAACACATATGCTTACTTTTTCTGGAGCGTTCTGATGGCACACCACAAGACTCTCTCCCCTCCACCTCCTGCATTGCAATAGGGGTGAAAAAAGCCCACCAGCAGTGGCCGCTTCCCATCTCTTCCTGCTGGCCTCAGCTGTTTCTTCCTCTGTATCCAGAGCCGTACTCCCCACAGCAGTACCACCAAGCAGATGCACAAAATTCCACTTAGAAATAATGCAGGGAGTAACAATGAGCACAGCAATCTGAAACAAGCCAGAAATTTTAAAATATGTAATTGCTTTAAAGGATTACTGTGTATGGCATTGAGTGAGAAAGACTTAAATGTAGAGCTACAGGGAGCTCGACCACTTCTTGAGTTCTTCTAACCTCAGAAATCATGAATGTGTATGACTGACAATTACAGATACGAAATTACTACTCTGCACTGTTTATCCGGAGATCTCTTTTTCCCCATGCTGTTACCTTGCAATCATTTATTATTGTTTATTCATGCCCTCTATGTTATCTGTCTCCACGGGCTCTACACACTTTGTAAAAATTGCATGCCCTTAGCAACCTGCCACACAACCTCACACAACCACATGCCCTTACACATTGCATGCCCTTACACAACCAGCATAGTGACTTCCAAATAGGTTTTTAAAGTGGTTTTTTTTCAGCCCAATCTCCTGTTAGGCTCGCTCTACAGCGAACTGCTTTGGTGCCAGCTTACTGGGGCCAGGCGTCTCCTATTCCAGCCGGCACTTCCCACTGTCCGGAGGCACGAACAGCTCCGGGGCAGCTCCGTGCAGTGTCTGTGTGCAGAGAGCCGCCTCCTCTGGTCCCTCAGTCCCTGTCAGGGTGTTCCCTTGGCTCTCCCTGGCAGCCCCGCTATCCCTCACAGGGACAGCGCTGGTTCCCCCCGCCGCGCCGCTGGCCCTTGGGACAAACAAACAGCGTTCACCCGGCCGCTCCCGTCCACCAAAGCACTTTCATCTTGGGCCGGGAGCGGCGGAAAAGCCCCTTAACCCAGGGGAGCCCGCGGCGGGGCCGGGCAGGCCCACCCGGGGCCCGAGGAGCGCGGCCTGGCACAGGCCGCCCTGCCCTGCCCTGCCCGGCCCCGCCCCCGCGCCCCGGTACCTGAGGAGCCCACACAGGCACAGCCCTCCCGACACCATCTTGGGCAGCGCCGCGTCGCCTTCCCGGCGGAAAGGGAGGTTCCCGGCCGGCGGGGCGGGGCCAGCCGGGCAGCGGCTCCCGCTGGCAGCGCCTCCGAGGGCTGGGAGCGGCGCCTCCGCCTCCTTCTTCGCCTCCTTCTCCGCCTCCTTCTTCGCCTCCTTCTCCGCCTCCTTCCCCGCCTCCTTCTTCGCCTCCTTCTCCGCCTCCTTCTTCGCCTCCTTCTCCGCCTCCTTCCCCGCCTCCTTCTCCGCCTCCTTCCCCGCCTCCTTCTTCGCCTCCTTCTCCGCCTCCTTCTCCGCCTTCTTCTCCGCCTTCCCCGCCTCCTGCTCGCCCTCCGCGCACGCAGCAAACGTGGGCCCTGCGGCCTGTGGGAGATGTGCAGTGCAGTGCTGAAGCATTGATTTAGAAGAATTAAAGACTTTAGTCAAAATAGATAGTGCTGAGATAATGTAGCTAGGACTTCCCTTTTTGTTAACAGAAGCCAGGCTGAAGGAACTGATAAATCATGGAAGGAACTGATAAATCAGGGAAGCTGTCAAACTAGGCTTTTGCATCCTGAATAATCAATAGACCCCATGAATACAATACAGTCATAAATCAAACAGTCCTGGAAAACAGGATTCAGCTGTCAAAGGTTAAAAAGTCAAAGAGAGGAAGACCCATCTTACTTCATCATTTTGGGACCCCACCCCATAAAAAAGACCACTGACCCATTTCAAAGAACAAACTCCCCATGCTTAATGGCTTTTTGGGCTAATTACCATACAGAGCGGGGAATGGGATGTACCAGAGTTATGAATATGCATTTGTGTTTTGGGTATTCAATACTCCTGTACATAAAAGACCCTGTGATCATCTGTGGATTGTGTGTGTGTATTTGGGAGCGATCCCGCACGCTGCCCGGCGTCATGATAAACATACACTTTCTAACTTTAAACTGTTAGAGAGTCTTTGTCCCTCATAGTTGGATATTGGTATTAGATCAATATCCATAGTTTTTTAATAAATCAGTGCAGTGGGTTGTTGGGAGCCCTGTGCTGGTGCCTAAAGCGTTTTTCCCAGAGAGTGGCCAACAGCACATCCCTGGCGCAGTTTAGTCAGACATAACACCTGCTGCTCCTTGAATGGCACCGCATCCTCCTCCAGTGACGGATTCCTTGGGCACAATGGGAGGGCGGGCGCTCGGAGGCGGAGGCCTCCCGCCAACACGGCATTTGTGCTGCATCCCACACTTGCCCAGGTTTTGCCATGTAATGCTGCATCCCACACTTGCCCAGGTTTTGCCATGTAATGCTGCATCCCACACTTCCCCAGGTTTTGCCTGTGTTCTGGTTGGCCAGGAGAGGATGTCCTCGATGAGCTCCATGTCCTCCTGGCTTGCAGCCCTGCTCTAATCTCTTGCTCGCCAGTGCTCCTCGTTATTGGGAGGGAGCTGCCAGCGGCTGTGTGCAGGATCATGATGTGAGGCCGAGGGCAGGGTGTGCAACAGGCTGCGCCTGGCACCGTCTCCAAAATGATCCCATGATCATGGGGACAGTTGCCACTGCGGTTATCTCTATCTAATGTACTTCTTGCCTGTTTTGTCTTGATTGGAGATTATGTGCACAGACCAAATGGTGCTGGTTTTTCAAAGTAGTACTAATGATGCGTCAGTCCACATCAAGACTTCATGTTCCTAAAATGTCATCCTTGGAACAAGGTAAGGAACTCACCCTGATCTCTGGGGTCCTGAGAAGTGTTGAGTGAAACTACCAGACTGCCTAGATCAAGAGAGACTTTGAGAAAACAATCCAAAACATTTTTGATCTTCAGTCACACTGCTACATGCTTCTTTCCCCCCCAACCCATTCTCCATTTTAAAACAATAAAATGCTATATGTGGGAAGTTTGATCCAGATAACTCGTTCTTCAGTCTCTTTCAGAGTTGAGGCTGTCCAAAATTTGAGGGAGTTTCAAACCTTGTTTCTTTAAACAAGACCTTTCCAGAAGCTGTGATCCTTCAGCCTCTTTGAGGTCAGCATGATCTAAGCCATGTTCTAGCCACCTGTGCATTTTGAGATCTTGCAGGTGTTACTTTAGGATGAAAGTCATCCTGTGTCTTCTTTCTGCATGAGAAGAGTGCAGGTTGGAAAAGGATGAATCATTAATTTATGTGGCCACTGTTATAATCAGAAGCAGAGAGACAAAGGCTCTGCTCTAGTGGGAATGACAAAAGTCCAGCTTAAATGATGGTTATTTGCTTCTGACTTGCCTGGTTTGAGTTTTCCATTTAGGAGGACTCACCCTGTGAGAGTGAAACTGGAAATGTGGAAACTCAGAAATTTATTGGTTATTTTATTTAACTATTTTGACTGTCCTAAGTAGGTTTTACCAGGATGTCTCTATGTAAGCAGGTAAATTGGAAGAGGTCTGTGGGAGGTCCAGCAAGTATGGCCTAACATTTCATTTCTGAACCAACAGCTCTCATAAGGAGGATGCAACAGGTATTGATTTCTCCCCCTTAATCTTTTTCCTCTTTCCTGACAGACCAATTACCTTAAAAACATGTGGAATGTTTACAGAATAGATCTCTGCTGGGTTTACCTCTCTGAACACAAAACACCTTTCTTTCTTCAACATTTGAAGATTAGTGTCTGAATTCAGAGGAAGAGGCAAGTTATTCTTGGGAATGGGAAGTCCAGACTATTATAGATGATGAAATTTATGTTTCTCCCCACCGACTTGGAAAGGAGTCCGTGATCACTCCCTTGGAAGGTATGAATCTTACACCAAGTCTTTAAGAAGCTGAAGGACCACAGGTCACAGCTTAATTAAGATGAGGCTTAAGTAATAATGGTGAAGAGTTCCTGGAAGGAAGAACACTAATTAATGAGGGAGACACCTACATACCTGGCTTTTGAGTTTCACTTGCTCTTTTAGGGAGAAATCTGCTTGATGGTGGGAGTGTAAAATAGTTTTCTCAGCTCTAATAATTTATAGTTCATGGAATCACAGAATGTCTGAGGTAAGGAGGAATTGTTTGGATGGGTGCAGCCAGAGTTGTGGTCAATGGCTCAATGTCTAAGTGCTGCACCTGGACTGGGGCAATCCCAGACATGAATACAGAGTAGAAGAACTCATTGAGAGAAGCCCTGCAGAGAAGGATTTAGGGGTTCTCATGGACAAGAAGCTGGAGAGGAGCTGGCAATTTGCAATTGCAGTGCAGAAGGCCAACAGCATCCTGGGCAGCATCAAAAACAGTGTGGCCAGCAGAGCAAGGGAGGGAATTCTGCTGCTCTAGTCCACTCTGGTGACACCCCACCTGGAGTGCTGCATCCAGCTCTGGGGTCTTCAACACAGAAAAGACAGGGTCCTGTTGGAACAAGTCCAGTGGAGGAACATGAAGATGGTCAGAGGGCTGTAATATCTCTCCAATGAAGACAGGCTAAGAAGTTGAGGCTCTTCAGGCTGAAGAAGAGAAGACTCCAGGGAGAACTCATTGGAGCCTCCCTGCACTTAAAGAGGGCTTGTGAAAAAGAGGGAGCGTGACTTACTGCATGGACAAATAGTGATAGGACAAGGGGAAACCTTTTCAAATTAAAAGAGGAAAGATTCAGATTACATGTTAGGAAGAAATTCTTTACTGTAAGGGTGCAACAGGCTACCCAGAGAAGTTCTGGATTTCTCGTCCCTGGAAGTGTTCAAGGCCAGGTCGGATGGGGCCCTGAGCAACCTGATCTAGTGGGTAGCATCCTTGACCACAGTAGAGGGGTTGGAATAAATGATCTTTAATGTCCCTTCCAACTCAAACCTTTCTATGATTCTGGGGCCTCTGGAGGCCATCTTCTCCAGCCCTCTGCCCAAAGTGAGTATCTAGAGCAGATTGTCCAGGACTGAGCCCAGATGAGTTTTGAATATCTCCAAGGATGGATACTGCACAGTGTCCCTGTGTAGCCTGTGACAGTGCTTGGTCACCCTCACAGTGAAGAAGTGTTTCCTAATGTTCAGAGGGAACTTTTCATGTTTCAGTTTGTGCCCATCGCCTCTGGTCCTGTCACTGGACCCCAGTGAAAAGAGCCTAACTCCTCTTTTCACCCTCCCTTCACATGCTGAAGGCTCTGTCAACCCTTGTCAAGGCTTGAACAATCCCAGTTCCCTCAGCCTTTCCTCCAGAAAAACTGTCCCACGCTCTTAATCAAAGTAGTTGTTTTATTTTTTTTCCTAGTCCCTCTAGTGGTAATTAAAAACAGATGTATTAATACTTTCAAAGTTCTTCTGTTAGCTTTTCATTAATCACAGAGTTTTCAGCTGCTGATGTGAGCAGTATGAAACCTGTGTTGCTGACAGACTTGCAGAACTGCAAAGCTTACCTTTAATGTGTGAACGTCCAGCAGAGGCTAATTAATTGAGTCATCGACACTTCACAACTTCCCCACCTTCATTCATATGTAGCAGAGGATATTGCATGCATTCATTTCAGGTACTGACAAGAACTTTAGCAGGAGCAGTGATGACCTCTCTGTGGTGTTCCCACTCCAGCAGTGAGAATGCTATTCAGAATCTTGTCTGCAGAAATTCCACAAGGCTGACATGCCAGCGAAAGTAAACGAGCCTTGTTATGAAGTCAGTTTTGTTTTCACGTTCCCGGAGATGTACCAAGTTTTTAATCTTTTGTTGCCTCTGTAAGCTTTTTTGGTCCTGTTTTAATTGCTTTCCTTAGGAAGCTCCTTATTCTAAAGAAAGCCCATGCAAACAGGCTTTTTGAAGAGTATTTAGAATAGCAGAATCCACTCACTGTGTGTTCTCCCCAAGCCTGCAAGGCATTTGAGACAGTTTTAAAGCATATTTTTGTAACTCTCATTCTTGCTGAGTAGTCCATGTATGAATAACTCAGTAAGATAAAACTGCTGGCAAGTTATTATAGAAAGAAACTGGATTAATATTGTGTAAGGATATTCATATGACAGTCATGTGGTCTGTTATACTTTCTTGTACAGTTAGTTACTTTCAGAAATATTCACTGTGTAGCACCAAGAATCTTGTTCAGGGCTGCTGTCTGAGCTACAAACATGTCTGGGACTGGTTTTAGTAGATGGAATCTCAAATCATTCATATACAGAGTAAGTTTTTTCACTTTTCTGTGTGTCTTGTGATAGGCTGTTGAACATTGCAGTACATTTGCTCTTCATTGCATAGTAACAGGAGCAGAAATAAAGTTGCACTGGTTCTATGCTAAATATTTGTGAAGCAAAACCCAAGTATTGGTAAGAAACTGTGGCATTGATATACCTAGGGAAAACCACTGTGGGTTGTTTTTACTGATATATTGTAATACTGAAGTTGCTAACTATAAGCAATTCTAGTAATTTCTTTTTCACTGTCATCCTTAATTCTGAGTTACATGTTCTGGGGCATAGATGTTCATGCCATATATCTGTGAGCAAAAGCTCTTCTTTTTTTTTTTTTTTTTTTTTTTTTTTTTTTTTTTTTTTTTTTGCAGAAGCAATGAAGAATTAAGCAGCTTGGATCTACAAATTATGTTTGCAGGAGAGCCCATAAAGCATGTTTATTTGTATCATCAGGCAATTTATATAATTTAGTATCACCAGGTTGAACTCATATTTTGGATTAACAGATTATTTTCACACAAATTGTCCCAGTTGGGTAAAGACCATGAAGGAAAACGAAACAGTTCCAGGAGGTTATGACAGTCTTTTAAACTCCCATGGAACCTAAACATCTGCCATTTTTAGGGTGGCTGAAGGAAACTTTTTCAAGCAACTTAGAGCAGTGGCAGAAATGAGATGGCACATGATGTACCCCTAATGAGCATCATTGAGCTTGCAAAAGAACATTGTCTTAAGTTGGTGCTTTTTCAGGTGGAAGTTTGGGATTCTTGAGGAGCTAGGGACCATTTTTGAAGGTCTGTGATAGCAGACCCAAGCCCTTTCTGCTTTTCAACCTGCATTCTGCAAATAGATAGTAATGTATCTGTGGCCACCTACACCTAATTAGAACATGAAGGGGATCATGAAAGACCACGTCTTTCACTATCATGTCTTAACATCTGCTCAGATCAACTATGGAAGTCCTCAGGGAGCTGTAAAACTTCACTGTGAATCTTTTACTGAGTGAGTTACTCCCTTTTCAAATTTTAAAAGGTTCACATAACTTGTTCACTGCACTGGCTTGTTCAATGTGCATTTTGCCACATGTGTTTGTACACATCTCTCTGCCTGTTTCAGAAAGCAAGGAAGAGTGCTATTTGGATGAAAATCCAAGTTGTTTGACATGGAGCCAGGACAAAGCAGGATTTGCATTCTGTGCTCGTGTTTGGCTCCTTGGCACTGATTAGGAAAGAGAAAGGAGCCAGAAACTGCCTGCAGAGCAGGACAGAAGGGAGTTCAAGGAGACTTTGGCTAGTCCAGGCATGAGAGTTGTGTACACTGTGCTTCATCACCTCCTCTGACTTATTTCTATTCCAAGGATGAAAAAAAGCTTGAAGATTTTCCCATGAAGTAGATTCAATCAAAGATTCTCTTTCAGGAGGTGAACCAGGGCTGCTTAAAACTAGTTCCCTGCTGCACTACCTTTTCTTTCAATAAGCAGAGATACCAAGAGGGAATGGTAGATGAATCATGCCTGAATTTCCATGGCTAATGTCTGTGCTTTCCAGGAATTGAGAGCAGTTAATAAATCTCAGATGGTTGCTCAGCAACTCCCAGGGTTGGTACCTTCTTTTATGCTGAGCTGCGGAATGCATTGGTTTTGGCTAAATATGTCCTTGGAAGAAACATTCTTTGCCTAGAGAACAGACTGACACGACCTCTGGAAATGAGAGTATTGCCCAGAGCTGAATAAACTCAGTTTTAGAGTTAGAAAGCTTTTTGTGTTTTCCTTTTCTCACAGCTTCAGGCTTCAAGGAACTCTTTCTTCAGGAGTCAGATGTCCCCAGTTCCGTCTGTGTCCTCATGCAACAAATGAATGCTGTTTTGACCATGAGTTTGAGTCGTGATGAGCCAGTGTGTGTGTCACAGGAAACAGCCTGAGGCAACATGTCTGCATTTGAAACCAGGATTTTAACTGTGTATTTCAGTTCAGATGTTAAATATTTCAGATAAAAATACTTATAAACAGAAAGAGCATTGCCATTTCCCTTAGGTGCTTTTCAAAGCAACTGTTTGTATGAAAGAGATTGCATAAAATTAGCAGTAGTATCGTGTGTTGCTAGTTTCATCCCTGACTGTTGCTTTAGTTCTGACATTTGCACCCGAATTCTTACCAAATTTGGTAAGAATCTGTAGGCTGCCAGTGTTGTGTTATTCAATAAGGAATTATTATTAGCTGTTCTAGCAGAAAAAACCAAACAAACATTAAAAAAAGAGACAGAACAAACAAACAAACAAACAAATAAATATTATTATTATTTTTGTTTATTTCTCTTCTTAGTTTCCATAGGACTCTGCTGTGAATCAGTATGTCCCTACCCAGGCAAGTTCTACTTACTTTCATGGTCACTTGAAGTATGTCTTTTCCACTGATGGAAACTGGCAGCTCTGTGCCTTTGGCTCTTGCCTGAGAGTTAACTGTAAGTTTATGTGAGATATTAGACTTGGACAGGGCACTGTTATATAGTTCTGAGCCCTGGATAGCAAATAATTGACTGGACTTTTGTAGAAATGCAAGTTAGCTCACATTCGTTATAGTTTTGATCTCTGACAACTGGAAACAGAAAAGCCTCTACTCCATGTTATCAGCAGAGGTTCCCCTCCTCGCTTCTTGCCTGCTGTGGCAGAGCAGGCCAGCCAGAGAGCTGGCACATCCTCTTCCCTCTCTAAATTGGGAAGAAAAATGCACCAAAGGGCAGCACTCTATTTGGGGGGAGCCCATCTTGCCCCTCGTGTCCCTTCAGTCCCACCATGAGCACGGTGATGCTGTGCTCAGAGGCGTGGGAGCAGTGCTGTGGTTTGTTTGCACGTGGAAGGAGAATAGCCTTGTCTTGGTAGCACGTGGCACAGTCCAAAAGGGCAAGAGGTGGAAGGCAGGTGAGAAGGGCTCTCATGCCAGCCTAGCAGGGCTGTACCTGAGCCCTGTGACACACGGTCACCTGGGAGATTGTGCTGTCTCCAAGAGTGAGACCACAGAGAGGGCTCTAACACCATCTTGCCTTTTTCTACCCAGGAACTGCAATCAGTCCACAGGGAAAGCTGGGGGAAAGGAAGTGAAAGAAACAAACAAAAAGTGGAAACCCTTCTTCCCAGACAGAGTTTTTCCTGGACTAGTGAGAAAGCAGACAGGACTTTGCTCAAGGCACTGAGCAAAGCTGGAGGAGCCCAAGTGCTGTGGTGAGGAGTGCAGCTTTCAAGCTTACTTAGGGATTTGGGAGTTTCTGGAAACTCCTCTCTGTGTGTATGTAGGTGGTCCCTGCCAATCTGAGATAGACAGAAATCATTGTTACGAGAAACTGAATTTGGTCTTGCCTTTACATATCTAGCGTGCCCTAACAAGGGTAGTATGTTTGTATTTTAGATGTGGTATCTGTAATGCAAACACAAGATACTGTTCTGTCTTTTTTTTCTTGAATCAGCAGCTGAGCAGTTGACTGGCCATAGAACCTGAAATACAAGCTTAAATCAGAGGTTTCAGTTTCTGGGGTGTGTGTGTGTGTGTGTTCATTTGTTTGCAATTTTGGGGGTGTTTTTTGGGGGGGGGTTTGGTTTGGGTTTTTTTGGTATACTTTACAAATATGATATGCTTTATGCTGTTTATGTAGTCCCAGGTGCATCATCCTATTAGTTTGCCTGCTACAGCACGGTGAATGGCTGTTTACTTGAGGGAAAAAAAAATAAAAATCAGTCCTCTCATTTACTTAAATCACAATTCAGAGACTTATCACTTTATATAATCAAAGTAAGTATAGATGTTTTTTAAATGCCACAACGAATACTGAGAAATCTTCATATTTTAAGTACAAGTAACACTAATTATTTCCTATTTCTAAATGTGGACAGCAAATATTAGTTCACAAGTAATAGCCCATTCTGTTTTCTCAAATTAGTCTTTTAAAATAGTTAGTTTTGTAATATTACTCATTCTTAAGTTGTATTTTAAATATTGTAGTTCAAATGGGTAAAATGCAGGTCCCTTTTCTCTGCATGGAATTCTAAAAAGCTTTTTTACAAAAATCGTGAGGAAAAAAAAACCAGCTTTGAGTGAGAGCAAATCATGGACAAGATCAAAAAATTAACTTGGAAACACAGAAGTAAAAATACTGGGTTTGTTGTGGCACTGCCTGACAAGTTCTGCCAGCCTTCTTAAACTGCTTGGTGCACAAGCAGTAGTGGAAATCTTGACTCAAATGAATTCATGCAGAATGCAATTGTTCTTTGCACCTAAACCTTGACCTAAAGGTGTGCCCTTTTGTGTGATAATAAGATCAGCCTCACGGTTTCCAGGTCTTGAAAACATATTTCTGCAGTATAAACAGATAACAGAAATTATCATATTGAAACCAACACTTCTAAAAGCAGACAAAGTACCAAGTCCACACAATTTGCAATCATACAAAAAGCTGTGGAATGAAAAAGATCAGTACTCGTTTTGGGGCCCTGTTACAAAAAAGGTACTTCGCTGAGTTTTGCTGGTTTTGAGCAAACAAACCTTTTTTAAATATTTGGAGAAGATTGAGCTGCTTCCTGAAAAACTGAAGCCAAAGTCTGAACTGATTTGATTTGAAATTAGGTCATTAACTCTTAAGCAATTTTAATCCTGGCAGGTAGGAATTTGTTTCCTTGTATTCCAGATTTCAGTAGTTTCCTTTTTCCTTAAAATGTAAGAAATAATGATTATGCTTCTTCATCTGTTAAAAGAAATATCTATACCATTTTTGCTATAGAAACACTTGTGTATCTGGTTGCTGCCAATTTTCTTACTACTGTGGCAAAAGAACTCTTTCTGATTTTGTGGCTCAAAACTACCTGCAAGTGTAGGTAAAGAGAGAGTTTTGTTGCTTCTTCAATAAAAATGAGGTATGGCCTTTTTTTGTGTGTTCAGTAAGAATTATGTCAGTTAAGAGAATAAATGACATAGTTCTGTACCATGAATATGACTGAGCTTCCACTGAACTTTCAGGTGCAATTGATTGATTCATGGGGGAAATGGGAGGCTTGAGTTGCTTACTACAACAGCAGAATGATTGTGGAGCAAGCACAGGGATTTGTTTGAAGAAAAAGTGGATGCCTTTACTAACTACTTTGCTTTTGGCTTAAAGAGAGCCCTGACAGAGGAGAAACAGGTGTTTCACATAAGGACTGAGTGTTTCCCAGGTTCACTCTCAAGCAGTGTTTAAACAATTTGTTGATACCTGTGAGTTGCCAGTACTGTTATTTGTGATATTATTACAAGTTTTGCAATACTTAACTTCTCCTGTCTTCGCCTTTTTTTTTAAACTAAATGCTCCATTTCCTGCAGTTGCATTGCATGTGTTAAAACCAAATACAATCTAACTCTGCTAAAATTGGAGAAGGGGAGAGGAATTGAAACATTTTAGCTGACTGCATCCTGAAGACAAATTAGGAATAACTCAAAATACTGTCAAATATGAAATGACTTGTGGTTTAGCCTCATATCATTGTTTGTATGCCTCATTGTATTTTGGTGATAATTGTAAGACTGTAGGATTGTATCTTGTGATGATTGTATGATTTTATTTTGGTGGTTTAAAATAATGTCTGAAGAGGAGAGCGGGAAAATTATTAAATTTCAAAAGCAGACTGGATTTTTAGGGTGATGTATTAATACCAATACATCCCTCTTTGCACTGACATGAAGTGCACATAACTGAACTGATTCCTCTTGTCTGTCTGATGGACTGTTGCCTTAAAAGTAAGGCTAACTTTTCTGTTGCATTAAGAGGAAGGAGATTTGGCACAAAATAATTGTTCCAGCTTGATCTCAGGTATCACAGGGACTTGGGACAGCTGAGTGATAGCCAGTTCAGCTCTAAGCATCAGGAATTCAGAGCCAATGTGGCACTGCAAGTTCAGGTGTGCATTGCGGATACAATGCACAAACAGTGCAATTCACTATAAGTCTGGTTGTGCCTAATGAGCTTTTGCAGCCAGATCAGAAGTCTGGTGGCATTCAATAACTCTCATAGCCAAATACAAGACAGTGTCATTTATTGAGCAACAGAAATGCAGACTGTTACTGGATTGCTGGTGATAAATATACCATCTGAGAAGCATGTGTGAATACACAAAATAGGAGTAATACAGCTGGTGACAAAGACATTAAATTGCCACATGGCTTTGTAGGGCTAAAAAATGATCATAAATACAAGATTGCTGTTTTAAATTTCCCAAAGAAACACTCAATATAGCTGAGTGTTTGAGTCCTACTTCTTAAGCATTCACAGAGTCTCCTTTAGCCTCTTGCCCCAATTAAAGTCTATCTGTATTGTTTTCTTTGAGGGGAAAAAAGCAAAAGTTAAAGTCATGCCATGTTTAAGTGTAGTTTGAGAGACTACAGTCATACATGTAAAGCATGTACAGGTTTTAGTCTGTTAGCATATGCAGAGGCAAGAAAAGTAATATGTATTTGAGTCAGTGAAGGAAAAGTCAGCTTTTGCTCACCATTTGGGTCATTCCTGTAGCTTAGTTCCTGTTGCTTACACTGTCTTAAACAGGGCATGACCTCCGTGCTGCTCCACCCTTTGTTTCATGCCTCCCTTAGAGTAATACTTGAAGCTCCTTCAGTGTTTCTGCTCCTAAGGTGTGCAGCACTTTGTTCCTGTTGAACTATAGCCAACGTGTGTGCTCCTTCTCACTGAATTTTGTTTATTATTATTTTTCCCTACACAGATTAAAGAAATATGACCCTCTAACCTCCCAGTCCCCATTTTGTTCCTTCAACTCAAACATCTCATCTTTCAAGCCATCGTTAAGACTATTTAAGATGCTTTCTTTGGTCAAGGAAGCAGAGGATTAGGTGCAGACCAGGATATCTTATAAAGCCAAGGAAAAATGCTTCTTGTAAACAAAATTCATAAAAGAACACATTGTTCATTTGTGTTTATCATGTAGTCTGATAATGCAGTAATATAAAGGGAAAAACCCATGTTGGATCAGCTTTGAGCCTTTAAATCAAAGGGATTTGATTATCTTGGACTGTCCTGTGTTTTCTGACATGAAAATGCAAACACCATTGCCAGACTCTTGCAGAAAGCTGTGAAGACAGCGGGCATGTTTTTTATTTGTGATCTGATTTTCATACTACCAAGCCAGAATGATTCCTCCTGGTGAAAATCCTAAGCTCTGCAAAATCCTGCCTTAAACTAGAGTGGTACTGTTATCAGATGAGAAGGGCAATACTGCCTTTCCTATTTCAGCCTTAAGTACAATGCTCACCCTCAGTCTGCAGGTGACACAATTAGCTTAGACTTTAAGGGGCAATTAATTGAGATAAAATGGAGAAAATAATTTGGAAGCCAGTAGCAGTCTGTTAGAGTGCAGCAGCAGCAGACAATCACAGATATTAATTCCAAGCATCTGCCTCACTTCCCTGGCAGATGTTCCCAGCCTTGAGGTGACAATATTGGATTCCTTCCTGAAGTGTCTCGGAACCTTAAGAGAGTTGAGCAGTGACTGAGGTGGGGCAGAGCCTCTGAGGTTTCAGTCTCATGTATTAATGTAAATAGGACTTAGCTTTAAAAGATTTTCAGTGGTTTCTGCTTGGTGACTGGTGCCTCTTCTCCAAGAGCTGCTCGAGACTGTCAGCTGCATAGGTTTCTTTTGCCACTGCTCTGCTCCAGCCCACAGCTAAACTAGGTACTTAAAGTGGTAAAATATGTCTTATGTCCCTTTTGTCTGAAGAACTATAGCAAGCCTTTTTTCCCCAGCTAAATCCTTCTTTTTAATGTGGATAAGTATCTTGTAAACTGAATGTGCTCAAAGCACAACTTCATGTGTTTCTTTTCCATCTCCAAATCAGTATTCAGGACTCTGCTGAAGGCAAAGGACTGTGGGGCACTAAGCAAGAATTTCTCTCCATTGCTATTAGAAACAAACAGATTTTTATCTTAGGGTTGCTCAGGATTTGGGGGGAAACCAGTGATTGAGGAGAATTGGAGAGAAGATACTTACTCAACATCTTCTTACTCTGTCAGTTTAACCTGAGCTTTGCTGGTGAACCTGAAATGAAGAAAAAAACCCCAAACCCTAAGTTGTTGTTACAGTCTTTTTCATCACAGCATATTTTTGAATATTCGTTACCTGCAGAAACAGTAGCGTTTGGGATATTTTTAATAGCAAGGATATTGTCAGAGATGACTGGATCAAATATATGCTTTATTGATGGCCAGAAACTGGAATTCCTGTTCCCTTAGAAAAGCAAGAATTTGAAATTGACATTATTTGGAATTAGAACACAGAGCTGAATTTCTGAATACATTTGATTTGGGACGAGAAGCCTGTTTTGTTTTAGAAGGATGAATAGTAGTTGTAAACTTTATATATGTATTTAGTATGTAGACTTAGCTTTGGTATTTAAACATGGTGTACTGACATTTTTCGCATAAGTCAAATTGTATAATTTTCAATTGCTAATTTCAAAACCAGTTTAAATCAGTAATTCCTGAATTATTTCACCTTTAGCACAATGTTCAGTAAAGTGTTCAAACTGAAGTCAGATGTGGCTCTAATTGATTTGATAAATGCAGAACAAACGCAGACACTTTAACCTTTGTAGTAATTCTCTTTAGAAGGGCCATTTCTCAAAATGCTTTCAAAATAACCCTTTAAAAAAGTTTAATGTTATCGCTGTCTTTTTGTATTAAGACAAAGGTAAAGAATAGTGCTCCAGCAGTATTTGGAGTTCTGCTTCTCTGGCAGAAAACCTCCTTTTTCCAAGAACTGAGGATCCATAATTGTGGGGAAGTTATGACAGAGAGACAAACTAGGAGGCTAATGTCCTGCATAGTGGCTTCCTGGACCACTCTCTACGTGACAGGGCTGTGAATGGTGTACCTCTGCCTTTGGAAGTAAGAAGATTCTGAATTTGTCCTGTCATTGGTTTTTAGTAAAGCTAGCTGATGGCAAAGAGACACATAGAAATTATCAATATTATACTAATTCTTTTATTAGGTGAAATGTCATTTATCCCTCAGGTTTTTGTGATGTGACAGAGATATGCTGAGGTTTTGACCCTGTGTGCTAACCTCTGCATAGGAGTAAATTTGTTACTTTTTCCAAGCCCAGAAGATTCTGATTAAATTTAAAACAAATATTTTAAGGCTTGCATGTGCAGTGAGTGGAAATTGCTAATGAATAAATTATAACATCTGTTATATTTTATAAATTTAATATGGCCCTGTTCAGCAGTGCCTTCAGAAGTGGACTGCACTACTGTGGACTTGGGGACAGGAGATCCCACTTTCTGCATTAGCATAGTGCTGTGAATTTGCTGTGGGGAATCCCAAAGAAATATATCCAGGCTTGGCTCAAGGCACTTCTAGTACCTGTCATGTGTTTGGCTGTCTAAATTAGATGTCCCTGTTGTTGCCCAGAGAATTTAAGGAGAATATATTTTATTTCTTGCTCTTCTGGCACTAATTGCTCATTTAATTTTGTTTGGTTCACTGGTTTTTAGTAAGGCTTGCTGATGCTAAAGAGGCATATTTTAGAAAGTGTAAATATTGTACTGACTCTTTTGTTTTCCCTCTTGAAACAAAGAATGAATGTTCTTGTGCCCTGAATGAGTGAAAGACCTTTGGTCTAGGAGCCTTATCTAATTAGGTAATTGTGGGCATGTTTTCAGTGTTAGAAGGGACTTCTTATCCAAGCAACCTCCGGTAATTTCATAGGAGGGGGAAATGGAAGAGCGTTTTCCCTGTGTAGAGGCTGTGTTTGTGCCCATGGCCACAAGGAGCTAGTGCCTGTCTGTGTGGGCTGGTTACAGGCTGGCTGCTGCACACAGGTCATGTTTGAGCAGCTTGTGAAAGGCAGCCTTGGCTGAGCCTGCTGCAACGCCGTGTGCAGAGATCAGCAGTGCCGAACGCAGTTGGGAAAGCACCAGGGATGCCAATTGGTGGGAAACATTTGAACTGGCAGAGAGAGCAGGTAGCTGAGTGCAGCAAGCAGCCTACATAAGGATCACAGGTTCCAGCTGGGATTTCGTGATGAATGCCTAATAAGCACATGGATTAGATGGGCTGAACTCTTTGAGCTGTTGTAAATGTAGCTGAAAGAAGCGTGGCTTGCAGGACAACAAATAACTGCTCTAGTAAAACTTTTGTTTGGCGTTGCAATATTTAAAGTCCAGAAAAATAATGGAGAGAAAACTGGACAATAAAATGAAAAGGGAACTGTCCTATGTAGCTACTTTAAACGACAGAAACATATCCCTGGTGTCTATTCGTAAGCAGCAGGCAGCTTGTGATGTGCCTGAACTACTGATTATTGCTGAAAAGTCCAAGACTGCATCTCCAGTAAAAGCAAGCAGTAACTTGCAGAAAGAAGAGAAACTTTTGCAGCGTTACTCCATGGGAATGACAGAAGTCAATACAGTTGAAAGACAGGTCAGTGAGCGCTGTTTTGTGTGTGTGTGTGTGTGTGTGTGTGTGTCTTGGGAGGGAAGTAGTGTTTCTCAACTAGTGAATTTAAAACAAAGCATGTTGGACATGAGTTGTATATTAAAGGAGGTTAAACCTTCTTTATCTAAATTGTCTCAATCCCCAGCATGGATGCCAGCCCCATAACAAGCAGTACAAATGCAAAGTCCTCTGGGGATCCTCTGAAAATAGTCTTTGAAACGAGATGTTAATGATGACTTATGCCATAGAAGCTAATGAGCATCGTTTCAGCTCCACCTCCAATAATATACAGCGTGGTGATTCTTAGGAAGGAAACATAATAGTATTTCTCCTTTTGAACTCCAATTGCTCCAGTAGTTTGACAGAAGCTCATACTAGTTTGGAATAACAGACATTGCAGAAACATTAAAAGGTCCTTATTGTAGGTGAGTAGTTTATTTATATCTACTAAGTGGGTGCTAGTGAAGTTCTTGATAAATAGATCTGTGCAACTTTTTCTAAATTCAGTTGTGTATATAACTGCGGTATTTTTGGAGACGTAGGAAGATCAATACTGATAGAAACATGGTGAGGTTTATTATTTTAAAAGAGTTTTGCTGATTAAAATGTATGTACACTGCAGTAATGTAGTTTGGATCAGTGAATATTGTGAATATTTAAGGAAAAGAAACTCTCAGAACAAAGCTCAGTTGGTTTGAGCATGGTACTAATAATGCCAAGGTTGTAGGTTTGATTCCTGAATGAGCCATTTGCTGAAGAATTGGACTTGATCCTTTCTAACTCAGAATGTTCTGTGATTCTGTGTTTTCATTTTCTTTGAAACTATGTATGCTTCAAATGGCTCAAATAGTGTCAGACAGGAATGAAATAACAGCCAGAAGAGACCAAATATACCTGAAGGCTTTTTCTGCCTCAGATTACTTCTTGAATTACAAATGTTTGCTAGAAAACAATCACGGTATAAATTACTTTGTTCTACCAAAGGATCTCTTCTCTGTATTCAGTTCACTCGGATATATGTTGCTTGTACTGGTGCTGTGAAGACCATCACAAAGAGGTTTGCTTTGTTTTAATTCTAAATTAGAAACATTTCATTTACAGCAAGCTTTTCCCCTTTCCCATTTCCCATAACAGGCCCATAACAGTTGAGGCCTGTTCAGGTCTCTGAGTTTTGTCGACTACAGTGTAGGTGTCATCTCAGTACGACTGGCTGCAACTGCCTAAATCTTTCCCTATCATCTGTACTGTTAGAGAAGTCTGATCCCAGATGGGGAATAGCAGTTCCTTGGCAGAAGCACCAGTATAATTAACTGAGTATTTTGGAAACAAAAGCCACATAAAGGCTGTTTTGTAGTAATAATCTCCTTGAATCTTGATATTCAGGTTTAGAAGGTGTTTTTTTTTCCCTTGTTTAAGACTCAGGAACTGTTTGAAAAATAACAAATTGTGTTGCAAGTTACTGAATATAGTAGCTACTGACATTTGTTAATCTTTGTTTGGGAGACGAAGGGAGAAAGAAAAACCGGTTATGATCTAATGCATTTAAACAATATTCTCTAATGAGAAGCACTGAAAAATGTTAAGGAAGATGAGGAATGAATTTCTGGCTACTCTGTGCGCCAGAGTGCTGCTGTTACAGGCACAAAATTGAAGACTTGTGACCTTTGATGTTTTTGTGGCTGCTCTGCCCTCATTTTGTTTTTCACTGTTTGCCTGTAATAAACTGGGGAACATCTGAAGTGTTTAATTATTAGTGTGTGGCTTTTCAGTTGTGTGCTGCTGCTGCCTGGATCCAAAACCATGAATCAGGCAGTTGTGAAAGAAGGAAGTAGGGAAGGTAAAACACAGATGAGATAATTCTTCAGCAGTTGTGTGCTCAAAGGTAAGAGGGCAATAACTGATTTCAGCCCACAGAGGTACAGGGAAAAGAGCAGCCCAAAACTTTGGGACATAGTGGATGAGAGGTTCAGTGACCTCCAGCATTTGTGGATGAGCAGGCACGGAGAGGCAGAGGAGGAGGTGCTGAGTGGGCCAGACCCCATCTCCTCCCCAGTTGATTGCCTGGCATCACTGAGGAGCCTGGTGCTTGAATTTTAGGATGTGAGAGCTGCCATCCCTGCAGGCCAGGCAAAGGCAGGAGAGCAGTGCCAGCCAAGTGGGGAGAGTCTTGCTGGATGAGCAGAGAGGAGAAGTGGTGTGCTGGATCTTGGTGTGGGTGATGCTCAGGGAGCAGTGGAGTGCACCTGTCACAACCTCAGCCTTGTGCTGCAGGGGCCAGGAGTGTTATACTGGCATTTTGGAGGTGGCTGCACCTCTTGGGAAGGGGAAAGGGGTAGAGGGATGGTTTTCCTGGTGACAGGCCACCCCACGAGATGACCATGAAACACAGCAATGGAGGCAGGATGGGGACTCAGCCAGGGGTGGCTGGGGTCTGGCTGTGAACCCAAGGAAGGCACAAACCTTGTTGAGTTCACAGCCATTTGATCCATTCTCAAGATATGGGTCACCATGTGTGGATATGTGAGGGTCTTACCCAGTGCTGTGGTTTCCTTGTCTTTGGGTTTTTTTCTGAGTTCATTTGTTTTCTCAGATTTATTATGTATCCCTTCACTGCTTGAACTCTCAGCCTTTGCATATTTGAATGGGAATATCCAAAAGAAGGACCATGTTTTGGAAGACCATGGGTCAGCAAGATGCTAAGCCTCTAAGGGCAGCCCTCAATGGTGGGGATTTGCCCCACCAGCCATACAGACCATGGGCAAGGACTACCTTTCCCAAATGGACCTGCCATGAACTCTGGATGCTATGATGCCAAAAGCTCTATGACAAACCAGGGCTCTCGAGCCTTGGTGCTTCCAATCCAGCAGCATCTCCCTGTCCTGCTCCACCTCCATGCTTTCACAGAAAGTTAGTTCACCCCCAGGGCATATTCCTGTTGGATGATTTTCCTGCTGGCTGGAGATAGTCAGAAAGGAGAGCATGGGCCTCTGCCAGCTGTTCCCAAGCCCTGCTTTGCCCCAGGACAAGGCATGAGTGCTACAGGTCCTGTCTGGGACATCAAGGGTTGTTCTTCATGCCTTGTTTCTTGCTTTGAAGTCCTCATAATGGGACTTGGGCTTGAGATGCCACACTCCTGCACAGTTGCTACTCATCTTGGATCTGGTTCAGACCTTCTCCTGTAGATGTGTTTTCCAACCAGTTATGGTGCTTTCTTTAAAGCTCTCTCCATCTACTAATGATTGTGTCAATGATTTCTCAAATTTCTTCAAAAATTTTTTTGCATTGTTCATATGAGCTTCATACCTTCTTTTTGTCACGAATCTTAACTTTTGGAGTAGAGACTTGCTCTGCTGCGTGCTTTCAGTTCCAACTTTTACATGCAGAAAAAAAGGAGGGAAAAAAAATTGTCATAATTTAATGTGTAATTATTTGCATATTCTTCACATAGATACTGTAAAATTATGCATGAGACTGGTAGAGCAAACAGACTTGGTATAAACCTGTCCTTAAAAGTGAGCCCTTCACCTTTGGTGTGAGAGACAAAAAAGTAACCACAGCCAGTTCTTTCACACATTCCTGTGGCAGCTCTAACTGATCTATAGCTGCACAAATAATTTGGCCATGACAGACAGATACTGGACCAGCCTATCTCCTCAGGGAATTGCAGTAAACCAGCCCCTGGACAACACAGATTGGCTGGATTCAAGCTCAGGGGGAGCCCAGCCAATCCCTTTGAAGCAAGGATGCACCCCCCCCCCATCACTGGCCAGTGAGCTGGGCAGGGCTGAGACCCTCACCCAATCGGGTGCCTAAGAGTGGGAAATTCAAAGCCCCTATAAAAGGAGAACCCCACAATAAAAGACGGTTATTGCTGCTTGAACTTTGGTGTGTGCATGTCGTGTTCTTGTCTCAACCAACAATCCCTTCTGGATGTAGGGTCAGATGCATTTCCATTATTTTGCTCATATTTCTCTCTGGGCTGAAAAAAGCAGAAGGGCCAATGCCTGAGACTCTCAAGCACCTTTTTGGGCATCTTTGATGGTGATTGTTTCTCTGATCCTCTTGCAGATAGTGTCTCTGAATTACTATACAGCCTCATGGATGCCATTTTATGTGTGGGTGATATCTGGTATCAGGAAACCCTTTCCTGAGACCCAGCGTGTGCCTGAGGAAAACTATGGACAGGTTTCTGTGTGCCTCATCTTTGTGTCCTTGCATGAATCTGCTGTTTTCTTCTTGTCCGGTGTAGAAACACCCTTCTTGTAAATACACACGAAGATGTATTTCTGCCTATTCTGTTTCTGGGGTCTTTTTGAAGCTGTTGAAAACAATACTACAGGCTTTGTAAATATTTTTTTTTATATCTATGCACATTTCATGGTTTTGGGGAGAGATTCTTCAATGTTATGGCACTTGTGGGTTTTGTGGGGGTTTTTTTGACTTTTTTTTTTTAAAGAGAAAGAAGCTTTTTAGTTTTCTTATATCCACATATCCTCTCTATTTTTTCCTTGTCATTTAAAAATTTGTGTGCAAGGATTTTTCTCCTACAGAGCATAAGCATCTAGTTTTGACAAGCAGCAAAAACCCCCCATTTTTACCAATTCTTCTGAATGTTGGGATAGCTTTTTATGCAAAACAAAAAGCAGTGGCCAGGTTTTGAAGTTTTCGTGGCTTACAATGCATTGAGATAGTGGAATCAGTCCGGCTTTTATGTTTTTCAAAAGACTGGATAATGAGCAATACCCTCTAATCTTTTTACAGGATTAATTTGAATTGCTTTTAAGTCACGGGGTACTGAGGAAAACAGACAGTTAGTGAGCATGAGGGTGGAGGGAACATGGTGAAGGACATAAGGCCTGGGATGGTTCCTGAGTTTCACCTGCAAGTGGTGGCCAGACAGGCAGTGAAACAGAAAGTGGAGGATGCTTGTCTCCTCCACTCATGGTCTGTTTCACCAAAGGATGCAGAAGGCAAAGCACCTTTGTCTTGTGAGCCAAAGTTAGGTGCACAGGGTGAGCTTCTGTAACTGACACAGATTCCACCAGCTGTTTTTGATAGGAGTAGGCCACTGCTAGCAGTGTCCTTGGGGGACTGGGGACAGGGAAGAAAGCATGATGGACAATATTCACATAACACTTCTTGTGGCAGAATTTGCAATAAATACGAGTTTGAGTTTAGGTCGTATTTAAGATGTAGTAGTTGGGAGACTGTTTTCAGATGGGCTTTTTTCCTATACACAAGGCCAGGTTATTACTTCAAATTGTGGGAAGGAGGACAGAAGAATGAGGGTGTGTTGATTGTCTTTGTGTGGTGCTTAAACAGGGCACCACCTTAGCAGGGAAATCTGATTAACTTGCTAATGCTTTGTTTTGAAAGGAGGTGCTTGTGGCACATTTCCATATACTTTGGGATTTCACTAACTTGTGGGAAGGGAAGTGCAAGGAGAGCAATGTCCTGGGTGCTGCCAGGCCAGGACAGGAGGAGGCAAAAGGGGATGCCAGGACTAAAATATTCCTCTGACTCTTTTTCCCCTGGTTTTCCTGGAGTGCAGCCATGAGGCCAAGCAGAAGGGGAGGGAGCAGGAGGGAGAGTTTGCTGTCAGGATAGTTGAGGGGCTGCACCACAATCTTGAAGAGTTGAATTTGCTCATTCCTCCTCCTGTTCTAACAAATACAGTGTAGGAAAGGCTGAAAGCAAATTTCTCATCTTAAAGTTTTGCTGTTTTGGTTGTGACCCCAGACCTCATTATTCCCAGACTGTCTAAGCGTGAAACAAAATCAAGTTAATGAATTTTGAATACTGCATCAAATGAACTGGATGCAGTCTAGTGTTACTAAGCAGCCTAAATGCTTCTCATCCATGCTGTGGTATTGAGAAGGGAGTTTTCTTGTGGTCATAGGAACAGGATCTGCAGTACTGAGCCTGATCCGGTGGGCCCTTCTCCAGGCTCTCCCTGCACTAATGTCCAGCATCAGGTGTTGTATTAAATGTCAAAGAGCTCAAGGCTTTCCAGGCAAGAGAATAGATTTATCCTAGTAGCTTTCATCTAGATCTTTAGTACTTAAAGTTGCCTTAAATCATGAACATGAATTTTCATGTTCTTTCCATGAAATCTGACAATATAGGACTTGTCCCTGCCCTTTCAATCTTTCTCATCATGTGGCTCCAGCAATTGTAGACAGTCTGTGCTCTCAACACTTGTTCTGTGAGAAGCATTGCCACTTTTTTATATATATATTTTTTTTAATATTTCATTTTCAATTGAATTGAGTGCATTCAGCTGTAGAGTTCCAGTATTGCAATATCGCCTGTGATCTAACTGAGAGATAGTTCACTTCTGGCTGGCCTATTTCAGTACTGGCCATCCTGAAAATCAGTGAATTACAATTATAGCACAATTTATAGTCTTAGGTGCCTCACAAGTAGGTAAATAAAATTAAACCATAGTGAAAATATCTTCTTAGAGTTCTGTGTCTTTCATGGTCTTTGTTAGAGATAGATTTCAAGTTAAAAGGATTATATATTAAATGCAGAGAGTCCAGGCCTTTGTGTGCATGTGTATAGCTCTTCAAATATCATGCAGCCGACCCTCCCTGCACCAATTTGTTTCAGGCTTCTGGAGAAGTCATGATTCTGTTTTCCTGGGCATTTTGGTTTTCTTTGGTTTGGTTTGAAGTCCTCCTGGGAAAATAGCAGGTTGGCCAAACTGGGCCAGTTTATGACCTTTTTGGAGAGTCACTCAGCACACTCTCTATTGTGACCCACTGTGGCAATGTCAGTGTGCTCTGAAGAGCAGCTCAGGCTGTGTGATGGAAGTGACCTGTGCCTGCAAAGAACTCAAATTTTAAATTACTTGGTTGGGGTAGGAATATTGAGTTGATTCTGCTTTTATATCCCTAGTTAGTATTTTCCAAATTGCTGCTCAAGACACTGTCAGAAGCCTAATTCATCATCATGGGCATAACTCACTGGTAACATATTCAAAGTGTAAAATGATGCTGTAAAGGATTTTGGCCATATAGACTAACTTGAGAGCACTTCTAGTATGTACTTGAGAGCATATGAAGACTGTTGTTTCTTTTACAAGACTGAAGATACATGCATTTATTTTTACTTTTCCACTTTCTCCTTAGGCTTTGTCCAATACTGATTCTCCTCCTGGTTGTGAGCTGAAGCCTACAATGAAACATAATTTTGCTTTTGACAACATGGGCTATGAGGAGAGCTCTGAAACCATGCCCCCTCCACCTTCCCAAGAGCAGACTGTGGTAGTCAACATTGTGGGAATGACTTGCCAATCATGTGTGCAGTCGATAGAAGGCCGAATTTCCAAGGTGAAGGGCATTTTGAGAATTAAAGTCTCCCTTGAACAGAACAATGCTGTTATCAAGTATCTGCAGTCGGAAATAAGCCCTGAACAGATTTGCCAGGAAATTCTGGATATGGGCTTTGATGCCAACATAGCAGAAGAGAAGTTGACAACAGGGACTGTAGATTTGCCAAGCTTGAAAGAAGCAGTAGTTAAGCTTCGTGTAGAAGGCATGACATGCCAGTCCTGTGTCGCCAACATTGAAGGAAAGATTAGGAAACTGCACGGTGTAGCAAAAATCAAGGTGTCACTTGATAACCAAGAAGCAATTATTGCTTATCATCCTTACATCATTCAGCCTGATGACCTCAAGGGACATATCAGTGACTTGGGGTATGAGTGTACCATTAAAAGTAAATCAGCCCCTTTGAAGCTGGGTGCCCTTGATCTCCAGCGCTTGCAGAATGCAAATCCCAGGGAAACACCTGCAAGTCTCGAGAGCGCTGGGCTGGATCCACTGGCCACCGAGATGGGTAGCACAGCAACAGTGACTCTACAGATAGAGGGCATGCACTGCAAGTCTTGTGTCAGAAACATCGAAGGAAATACATCAGATCTTCCTGGCATAAAAAGTATTAAAGTGTCTTTGGAGCATAAATGTGCTGTGGTACAGTATAGCCCAGATTTAATCACCCTGTCAGCTTTGCAGCAAGCTATTGAATCCCTTCCACCTGGAAACTTTAAAGTAAGTCTCCTTAATGATTCAGAAGCAAATAAAGCAGCATGTCCCTCAGGTGCTTTCACATACAATGTCGTCAGACAGGCACCACAAAGCACGGCACATGTGGCTGTTATTAAGATCGATGGCATGACCTGCAATTCTTGTGTACAGTCCATAGAAGGGGTTGTATCACAGAGGCAAGGAGTGCAGCATGTGGCAGTTTCTCTAGCTGGCAGTACTGGGACCATACACTATGATCCAGCTGTCACTAGTGGAGAAGAGTTAAGAGCTGCCATAGAAGACATGGGATTTGATGCCTCTGTGCTGACAGGTAACAGTATTTTTTCTTCTGTGGGTAGCCTGCCAAGGTGAGTCATGCAACGTCTGCATTGAGATTCCTTTCTGGAGAGAAACTGTTAAAGCATCACATTGGCATTGTCTCTTCTGAATGCATGGCCTGATCTGACCTCTCTTAGCAAGGGAGAGAGGCTTCAGCTGTAAAGCACCTTGTTTCAGCCCTTAATAACTGCAGCAGTGGGTGTAAGAGCTGAGTTACATTATGAAGTCAAAACGTCTGAGGTACAAAGCCTTTCAAATAGCTCATCCCATACCCCCCAAAATAGGTTTCCTCCTATGTCTACAGGCTGCTGTAAGTAGATCTATCTAACCAAATGTTTGCATTTATGTTTCAAAATACTAAAACCTACAAACTTAGTGAAGTATCTTTCATTTAAAACCACTTTTTACCTGGCTAAACCCTATTTTTAGTGTCTTTAGCCTTTGACTTTTATTTCTTGAGTATTTTTACCTGCCTTACTTCACTAAACCTTTCCTTTTACAAGTCAGCTGCAGCAGTGTATGCATTTTGTACATGTGCTCAATGTTTAAAAAGTTGTTTTGATGCACAGTCTCCTCTCTCGCAAATTTTGAATGTGGCAATTTTTACCTGCTTCAGCTAAACCTGTTTGCTTTGAAATACTGATGTAATTTACATGAAATTAAGTAGTTTAATCACAAAAAACCACATCCTGTTCACTTCTCTCATGGGTCCAATCCCTCTGAATCTGTGGTACTACTACAAATGAGGAGGGGCCTGTATGTGGTGTTTAACTATAATTTGTTTGGCTTGTAATTTGTTGGTAAGAGACCTTCCATTCCATCTGGAAAAGGAGGGAGTCCCCTGTGTTTAACTGTTTGGAAGCAACTCCTGCTCTTTTACACAAACCTCTGCCCAAGGGTTGTGAACACAGCTGGGGCTGTTGTGTGCCTGTTCAATATCTGGCAAAGAATAAAAATGTTTGCAAGAGGCCTGTTTGTGTTCAGGTCTCCAGGGTGCTTCCAATACTCATTTTGCAGTACTTGCAGTGTGAATACTGTGCCATAAAGAGAAACCTGTTGAGAAACGTATTGTTTTCCTTGTTTGAGATGAAGTGATATGAGTCCTGCATGGATGGCAACAATGACAGAATGGATATGACTGTTCTACATTCTCTGTGCTGGATAAGGACCCTCTAGATACCAATATATCTTTATCAAGTGGAGGTAGCTGACAGCTCTAGGCATTGAAATTGGAGGGAATAATTTGCCATCTGAATGTGGAAAGCTAGTTCTGTAGAGTTAGATGGTCATGCAAGTGGTACTGGTGAATATGTATTTTTATATGCATAGTAACAACCTGTATTATTTCCATATAGAGACCAAGGTTATTTTGTCACCTTCTAAACAGCTATGAGAGTTTGTGTGGTTGATAAATGTGGCTTGTTTGTACTTTTGCGTCATCCAGTCACACTGTCAATAGTTGAGTGTATTGTGCATTTATTCAAGATACCGCCACTGGAGAACACAGGCGCCAGCCTTATGCCAGCAAAGCTGCTGTGCAGCCTCGAGCTCCAGAGCCTCCTTGCCAAGGTGATCCCTCCGATGCTCTTCCAGACAGTCCTCACCCTGGTGGGTCAAACCAGCTCAGCGGAGCCACGGGAGAAAAGTGTGTTTTACAAATCACAGGCATGACCTGTGCATCGTGTGTGTCTACCATTGAAAGAAATTTGCAAAAGGAAGATGGTAATAAATTTAAGATTCCTATAATGAGTCTAATAGTAAGGGATGATGGGATGGAAAAGATATTCTATGAGATTAGTGGAAGAAGCTATCATACAACATCTGGAAGTTAAATAGACTTAATGCTCTTTCTTAGTGCTAACGTAACTATGTCACTGTTTAATTATCCTATTGCATTAGTGGACAAACATGATGAACATACTTGTAACAGCCTGTAAAGTGATAAAAAATTCAAATAAGTCTGAAGACAAGAACAAAGAAATGGTTGTCATTTAGTTTTCAAGGGTTGATTTACACAGCAATCCATCTCCTCCAGAGCTGTGAGAGCTCAGGCATGCTCGGGCATATTTGCACAAGCAGGTGCAAACAAATGTATGGCCCCACTGCCAGGGTAAGCTTAGGCACAGTGCTGTTTACTGGTCTAGAAGTCTGCAGGCTGGGGCTGCCTTTCCTCTAGCCATGTAGAAGATTAACACATGAGCCTTAGCAATGTCTGATTTCATTTGTGTCAGCATGCCTTTCGGAGGTTTTGTTTATTGATTACTCTCTCCCCAGTCTCCCAGTGGTGGTCTCGCTGTCTTGATTTAGAAATCAAAAAAAGCATTAGCTCTTCAAAACAATTTTTTTTTTGGCCTTGTGACCTTTATGTTTTGATTTTCAATTCTAAATGTAGATTTCTGTGGGCTTTTTATTTATTATAAAAATAAGGAGGGGTGGAGAACAGGAAAATAAAAAGCTCTAGCATTGTGCTGCGGGGCTCATCCCAAACTACGAGTCTAGGGTAGATCTTGCAGCAGTGGATGTAAAGATTGCTTCCAAACATCTTTTTTGTCTCATTAGATCAAAGCAAAACTCAGCTCCTTCCATGTGTAAATTTTGCAATTCTTCTCGTTGCTAAAGTGAAACTCAGTGTGGCTGAGTCTCTGTAAAAACTTAGCTGTTGTGACTAGGGAACAACACTAGAAGGAGGAAGAGAGAAATCATTAGGCTTATAATATCTCTGAGTTGTTACAGTCCTCACTGACAGTCACTTGTAGTATTTTATTTTTCTTTCCCTCAAAGGAGCTACATTATCTAATATTTTTGTTATTGCCACTGCAGGAATTGTTTCAGTGTTGGTAGCACTGATGGCAGGTAAAGCAGAAATAAAATACAAGCCAGAACTCATACAGCCTCTTGAAATAGCACAGCTGATCCAGAATTTGGGTTTTGAAGCTACCATCATGGAAAATAATGCAGAAACAGAAGGGCAAGTGGAGCTTCTTGTAAGTCATGTGTATTTGAAATTATATGTTTGTTTTGGAAAAGTCAGGTCTGGAAGACTCATTTTCTTGCAAATACCTTTGCTTGGGCAGTTGTGGCTTCAGCAGCTCAGTTCTGGCTGGTGACACTATTTTTCTTTCATAATTGCTGAAAAGACAAAATCAACTTGTCTTTAGAAAAACTTATCCAAAAGCACTGAAATAAAAAGCAATAGCTCTATGTACAGATTAGGCTTTTCTTAGCAAGCAGAAATGGAACAGAAGTTTTCCATTAAGGCACTTCAGTACAGACTCTGACTAAATGAGAACGTGTCAACAAATATGTATTGCTAATGGCTTTGCATAGAGGTCTAGGAACTTTGGGTAAAATCAGTAAAATTAGTAAATTGCTTATATGAAGGATGGATTCCTCAAATACTAATTTTTATTCTCTGACGGATACTTACTGCAAGACAGAGAACAACAGCCTGCTGCTGTGTTAATTGATCGTAAAGTGGTAACATGCCTTATTGAAACCACAGGAAAATCTAAGAGATGAAGTTACACATGCAGAGTTTGGCTTTGGCAATGTTAATATAGGTGTTGATAGAACCATATTAGTTATACTTTTACAGTTAATAGCATGTCTGAGTGCTACCATGCAAATAAATACCTGGCTGTGACTATATCTGCTGTCTGCACAATTTTGTAGTGAAAGTGGATAGTTATGTTTTTATCTTTGTATCATTCAAGACAGCTTTATAAAACCTTTATGCTGAGGCCTTGTCTCAAGTACACCTAGAAATACTGGGTGAATGTGGGGGATTTCTGACTACCCAAACATGTCTTTTCTTCAGATTACAGGGATGACTTGTGCTTCTTGTGTTCACAATATTGAATCCAAACTCATGAGAACAAATGGCATATTCTCTGCCTCCGTTGCACTTGCAACTAGCAAAGCTCACATCCAGTTCGACCCTGAAATTATTGGACCTCGAGATATTATAAAAATAATCAAGGTAGGTTTTGGAAACTTTTTATGTACGGACAACTACATGGTGAAATTTAGAAGGAAATAAAGCAGCTGATATTTGAGAGGTTTCACTGATTTTGTAGATGCCATAGTTATTGCCATGTTTTTGTGTTCTTCTGGTGAGCCTCCTGTTCTCCACAGGAATGCATAGGCTGTTACTCTAAAAATACACACTAAAAACTACAAAATGAACCTTTTTTATCTTTATCTGGTAAAAGTGTCATATATTCATTTCTTGGGATTCTGTGTGTAGAATCAGTCATTTAAGTGAAGTGTTGCTAATTCAGAAAAAAATACTTCTTTCTCTTGACAGTGACAAAGGCTGTAAAAAAAGTTTTGCCATAGCTCATGCCACAAGTATTACATATCTCTGTACACACTTGCATCTGTTCCCACATCTTTTTGGATGGAAACAACTTGTGATATAGCCTGATATTAAATGAAAAAATCCTGGTATACCAGTAACCACACAGATCATAAAATCTACTGGTATCACAGCCCAGATGTGGACAAAACTTTTTTTCTGTTTTTGTCCCACCAGAAGGGAAGAGATCATACTTTATGAAGTGCATGCAGTGAGTAGTCAGACAGCAGAGATTTTGCCTTCTGTGCTCTAGAGTATTTACTCAGAAAAGAGCTGCTAGACCACAGAACTTATGCAGCAGCAGTTATTAACGTGTTAACTAGTGGACTGTTCAGGCTGGCAGAGTAGTTCTTTAAAGCATACTTTGCCACAGAAGCATTTCATAATGCAGGTAGGAAGTGTAAGTGTGTTCTTGCAAGTGTGCTTTGTGTTTTTAGTGTTTGGGCAGGAAGCATGGTTCTACTGCAATAACTCACCCAAGTGTCACTCAGAGGTGGATTTTTGCTTGTATTTGTTTCTGGGATGCTTTGCCTCGCAGTTTGTTGTCCTACGGATTTGAACTAACTTTAGGTACTTTAATTTTCAACTTCAGGTGTATTTATTAAACTGTAGTGCTAGCGACTTGCTCACAAGGTTGCCTAGGTCCTAGTGGCTTGTGCATTTTAACTTCCTTTGTGGTATGTCCCATATCTCCTGATTATTCCAATGGAGGTGAAAGGGCATATATTTTCCTTTAAGAGGAGTGCAGTAGAATTCCACCTGTCAGTGGAAGCTCCCCATGCCTAAAAACTTGGACACTTACTGCATCTGTTCACTGTTCATGTACCAGAAGTCCTTTGCAGTCCAAATTTTGAGTACTGACTGAAATATCCTCTCATTTTGGCAGAATCAAAAAAAAAAAAAAAAAAAAAAGGGTTGGAACTTATTAGACATGGAACCAGTGTCCTTTTTTGACATTTCTTCTGAAAGTAGTGTAATTTAAATGTGTTGTAAGTAATATGGTTAGCTTCATCAAAACTAACTTATCTTTCCTTCCCTTTCAATAAAAAGGAAATTGGCTTTCATGCCTCTGTGGCTAAAAGAGCTCCAAATGCACATAACCTGGATCATAAAAAGGAAATACAGCAGTAAGTATTTCTTTTCTCTCTCACTAATGAACATGTCTAGATCATATCTTGTAACTCCACTCCCCCCAGCACTCTTCCCAGCTAATTAGATTATTCTTCTGTAAAGCATATTTAATTTTAGTAGTCACTATTCAGTTCAAGTATTTTTATTACTTTCATTAGTTTTGGTTTTTAACTGCCAGAAGTCTATACACTTAAACATGTTGCAGACACCGAAGCTGTTCCAAAATACTGGATCTTTGCAAATATCCCAAAGCTGTGTGTTAGTAGAGTGCTAATAACCCCAGCCCTGCACTGCCAGCATAGTTGGGCCTGAGTGGAGTGTAAAAAACCCATGGATTTACAGTTTTTCTTTTTCAGGTGGAGGAAATCTTTCTTGTACAGTCTAGCATTTGGTATCCCTGTTGTAGTCATAATGATTTATATGCAAATACACAATAGTGAAGACCATGGATCTATGGTGCTGGACCAGAACCTCATTCCTGGGTTATCTATTTTGAATCTTCTCTTCTTTATCCTGTGCACTTTTGTTCAGGTATGTCCATACTACTTCTAAGGGGTTTGCTTTCTCTTCATCTCCCATTTATGTACTCTGATGTGATGAAGACAGGCTAATGGGAAAATGTAGTAGATTAGGCCTGCCCTCTTGTCTGTATCACATATGCAGAACAAAGTGGCACTTTTCTGCAGGTTATCCATTCTGTATTTACCCATAGCTCTTACTCCTGCCACAGTCGCATCAGATAGTTTCCAAGCGAAGAAGGTAATATTAAAATAAAGAGATAACTGATCATCTGCAAACTAATTGGGTAGCTGTAGGCATATACTTGCATTTTCTATGCCTTGTTTCCTTTGCCTTGCTGAGGAAAAGGATGGTATTTGCTGGTTTTGAGAACAAGGAAGGGCAAATGAGAGGATATCAATGGAGTTAGTCTCCTAGTAGACCTGAAGTTGTATCAGTATCAAATTTGCTTGGGTCAGCAATGCCTTCCCTTAATGTACTACATGGTTTTAATTCTGCTATGGGCAGTATTATGTACTCTGTGGTTACTGATCTTAATATGAGTCTCTCCCTGCTTACACCAACAGTTCCTTGGTGGATGGTATTTTTATGTACAAGCTTACAAGTCACTGAGGCACAAGATGGCCAATATGGATGTGCTCATCGTACTGGCCACGACAATTGCTTATCTGTATTCCTGTGTGATCCTGATAGTAGCAATCATTGAAAAGGCAGAGAAAAGCCCTGTCACTTTCTTCGACACTCCTCCAATGTTGTTTGTGTTCATTTCACTTGGCAGATGGCTGGAACACATAGCCAAGGTAACTCATCTTCACACAAATATTGTGTATTTATGATATGAGTAGAATAAACTATTCAGAGAAATTTTGAATCAGCTGTTTCTGGTGTAGTCTATAATATGAAAGGTTGTTTAGAGTTCATTGTGTTAAGTATGTGTCAGGATTTCTGTATCTCAGTGTATCTTAAACATTAATTTCTGTTTCTTAGGGCAAGACCTCAGAAGCTCTTGCTAAGCTTATGTCTCTTCAAGCCACAGAAGCCACTGTGGTGACTCTTGGACCTGGCCACTCTATTGTCAGGTATGCATTTATGAATCAAAATCCCTTCAGCCTGCCTGGGTCACAGCCTGGGCTTGATCCAGCTAACCTGAAAGCTGATGGCATAAGTGACCTGTCTGCTCTACTTGTGTCTTTTGCAGAGAGGAGCAAGTACCTGTTGAACTGGTTCAAAGGGGTGATATTATAAAAGTTGTTCCTGGTGGAAAGTTCCCAGTCGATGGAAAGGTCATTGAAGGCAGTTCTATGGCAGATGAGTCTCTCATTACAGGTAACTTCCTTTATCTTGAAAGAAGTGAAATCTGGAGCACTTTATTACAAGAAAAGAGAGCAGACCCAACCCAAACACTGTGATCTGAATAGCCTCACACCTTAATGGATGCTGTGGCTGTGGCTTTGTGAGCTTGAACTCAAATCCTGCATCTGTGCACACCCTAAAAAACTGAAGGTTTTTCTCTCACTTTGGCCACTTACTAACCTACTGGTGGGATGGGTAGAGTCATAACAGTATTGTCATTATTCCAGCAATCTCGTTGGAGTTTTCCCTGGAATGTATTTGTAGAGATGGTATCTTCTCAGAAATAAGTTCTAAAGCATGATGTGGAAATATTGAGGAGATGCTGGAGTTTGTATGACAGGGCTGTCTCAATGAGCAAGGAGGGGGAAAAAAAGCCTCAAAATTTGATGTTTATTATTTACATAATCTGAAAATTTTATTTCATTTTGTAAATATAGTAAAAATTCAAAGTATTCTATAATTCTTATAAATAAAGTAAAAGATATAAAAAAATTACATTGGCATTGGATTACTTATTCTAGTTCTGTTTTTACTTTACTTGGGAACAGGGACACCTTTTAGCTTCAGAGAACAAGTTGTTATCATTACCAATAAAAACAGAGAAAATAAAGATGTTCTAGAGCTAGTATTCTTGCAGAGTTAGCAGGAGAACAGGAGGTTTTCCACAAAAAAATCCCTTTCTGGTCTTTGAAAACTGAGGATCCTGAAGATAAAGACAGATTTCTCAAACTCCCACTGCTAGGCAAGGTGTTAATGGAGAAATTCCTAGAAGTATCTTTTCCAACCAATTTACTCCTTGCCCTTTTGAGGGTGGGTACACTGAAAAGTTATGACCAAGGAAACAACATTTGCTTTGAAATTAATCCTATAAAAAGGTTTATAAAAGTATGACACTACTTATCCATGTTTTCAGCCAGAGATACACAGTATGTGATTTCTGTTCATTATTGCTTAGCATACTGATCTTGCTAACATAGAATGAGCTGTGTGCTAATAGATTATGCTGTTAGGGGTATTAGATTATTAATTCTTAGTTTTTCTTTCTAGGGGAACCTATGCCAGTCACTAAAAAGCCTGGGAGCACAGTGATTGCTGGTTCTATAAATACATATGGCTCACTTCTTGTTAATGCAACTCATGTTGGTAGTGATACCACTCTGGCACAGATTGTGAAATTGGTGGAAGAAGCTCAAATGTCAAAGGTAAAAATAATGGAGAAGAAAACCTTATTCACAGATTTTGGTTGAATATTAAAAATATTCTATTTTTGATACTTATACGGTTCAGCAAACTGTATTTTTCCAGAACTATTCTGTATTTTCATGAACTCTGCATATTTATGTGTTTTGACCATGAGTATGCAAATAACTGGGTTTATTTTTTATAGGCACCCATCCAGCAACTGGCAGATAAATTTAGTGGATACTTTGTTCCATTTATCATCACCATTTCAACTGTGACATTGATAGTATGGATCACAATTGGTTTTGTAAATTTTGATATTATTAAAAAATATTTTCCTGTAAGTAGTTTTATTATTATAACTGGATTTTTGTGTTAGGATGTCTTCCAATGTAATTAACATACTTTTCCTAGTTAGGGATTGATATTATAATTACCCTGAGAGGAGCTCAGTTGGTTAGATAAGAACACCAAGGTTGTGGGTTCAATCTTTGTATGGGCCTTTTACTTTAGGAGTTGGACTTGATGATCCTTGTGAGTCCCTTCCAACTCAGAATATTCTATAAATACTTCTGTAAAACATGGTATTTTCTCCACAAAGCAGATAATTACTCTATTTAAAATCTCACTGCAGGTATAAATATATCTTTGCTTTTACCCCTTAGTTCTGCATGGAGTTCTTACAAATGGAAATTGACAGCATTTCTGGCCTATTGCAAGAGGCTGAGCCATTCCTGTTATGTTTGAAATTTTTGTGAGCATTCCTGTTTCTGATGGCAGATAGTGCTTTTGGCTTGGGAAAGAAGCTGAGCTTCTGTTATCTTCAAGATGTGTATTTGCTCTGCTCAGCAACTGGGGGGATCTGCTTTAAAGGAAATTCTAACAAGTTATGTTGACATCTGGGAGACTCAGAGCAGAGACAAGCATTTTTTGTATGCTTAAACAGCAAAAAATCCAGAAAATACTGCAATAAACAATTAATAACACTGACCTTTCTTTAGCATTGCAGTAGCAATAATTGATTTATTTCCTGTACTGAAATTTTCCAGATAAATATGTTTTCTGAAATGATTGTGATTGATTGTACACCTATGTTATCTGCTGTCGGCAATCTTATGTATCTTTTTTTTTTTTCCCTTGTCTTCCTTCTTCTTGCAGAATCAGAGCAAAAACATTTCAAAAGCTGAAATAATACTGAGGTTTGCATTTCAAACCTCAATCACTGTGCTGAGCATTGCATGCCCTTGCTCTTTAGGCCTGGCTACCCCCACAGCTGTAATGGTGGGCACAGGAGTGGCTGCGCAGAATGGTATTCTCATCAAAGGTGGAAAACCCCTGGAAATGGCACATCAGGTTAATAGTTCATTCTGTACTTTTGTAGCTTACCCAGCTATGGCTACATGAAATATAATTCCCCAGGAAATCCTGCAGGTCCAAAGAAAGACTGTGGAAAGTTGTTCCTTTTTTTTCTTTAGTTGATTGCTGCTCGTTAAGGTTAAGACAAATCGGACCTTCTTCAAAGTAGTCACAGCAATGTGTTGAGCGCCAACATATCCTACGGTCTCATGACTGCTGCTAATGAGGTTGCTAATCCTCTTCATGGTTTCAGAGGTTTTTGATTTTGCACTTTGTTTACCTCTTCTGCAAAAGAGCCCAATAATCTACTGGGTTTTTTTTCCTTTCCTCTGAGACCTGTTGTGAAATGCATATTGTTCATGATCAGTAGTTTGCAATGTAGAATGCAAGGAAAAAAACCAATTATTTGATGTTGTTTTAGTGTATAGACAAGAAAGATAGAAGGGAGGCAGAAAAAAACCTTCAAAGACATAAAAATTATGCGAAGAGGAGGAAGAGGTTGAAGGAGAAAGCGATTTGACGTGTCCACAGCCGCTGAAAAGAAAATTAAGCAAAACCAGGCTGTGATAGGCTGTATTAGACATATGCCGAACATTTTAAGGGAGGAGGAGGGTAACAGCAAGTTAATCAGACTGATAATTCTTGTTCTTACTTAACCAGAAGTTTTTCAAAGACTCGGAGAAAAAATAAAAATATTTGCTAATTATTGCTAGGACTTTTTACCTTTTGGATCGAAGCAAGGCTGTAGTCAGGGCTTTGAAAATTAGATATCTGTTGGATTCTGCAAAGTTGGTGTTGGAATAGCTGGATATGGAAGAAGTGCCTACTTTGCTAAGTTTGTGGGGTTTGTGTTTCTCTCTGCTGTGTTTATTTTCAGGATTAGAATTGACTTTATCTTTGGGTTCCAGTATATGTGGGGCTGTGGTTTTGGTTCATTTCTGATTCCTCAAGACCCATTGGCCTGGCTGACAAGTGATGGCTGAGTTTGGTGAATAGCATGACATCAATTTTGCTTAGGTTGTTGTTTCTTGAACTTCTTGCACTCTACATCTTCTCTATCACCAAACCACTGCCTGAATCCTCTTTCCTCAGTATTATTGTTAATTGTTTAGAACTGCATTCAAAAAAGCCCTTTTTGCATCACATACCTTGTGGGAAAAGCGATTATGGTGCCATTACATGAATCTTGCATGTGAATGCATGTACTGTCCTTTGTGCATGCATCTCAGTCCTACAATTACACTGTTGTCTGAGATCCTGATATGGGCACAGGATGATCTTGTAGCTTTATGAGGAATGAATAAGAAAGGATAAGGAGACTTACTTTACAGATAGTTCAAGGTACCTACAGGAATCCCTGCTCCTGTGGATTTATTCTGTCTTTGTGTGGATATAGTCAACTGTTTATTAAAGTCTTGACTGTATTTATGTGCCATAAATATACAAGCATCCCTGTGTTTGCAGGGCTTAGGAAGTAACTGTGTTTTTTTCTTGCAGATCAAGACTGTGATGTTTGATAAAACTGGGACCATCACCTGTGGAGTTCCTAAAGTCATGAGGGTGCTTTTGATGGGAGACATAGCTGTGCTCCCCCTGAAGAAGGTACTGGCTGTTGTTGGTACAGCAGAAGCCAGCAGCGAGCATCCTTTAGGAATGGCTGTCACTAAATACTGCAAAGAGGTACTTGGCTTTCCTGTTTCATCCAGGGCCTGAAGGCATCTGTGAAAATGCAGCAATGTTGTATAAAATGATCAGGTCCCAGAGGAAAAGGCCTGCCTAAACAGTAACAGGCTGGAAAACCGGGAGATTGCATGGTTGTGCATCTCGGTCTGGATGTTACCGACAATGTATTCTAAGCTGTGCTTTTCTGGTAACAATGTGGAGTTCTGAAGGGAGATCTTGCTAAGTTTATCTTGAACAAATGAGAAAATAAAGAATATATGGAGGATGAATACTTAAAATAACCTCATGAAGCAAATGTGTGTGATAACATTTCATATTACCTGACTATAGTCACTTCTATTAGTCACTGCTCATTTGAATAAATTAGGCAAAAGGCTTTAAAGCTTGAATATTAAACTGTAATATTTGTGAGTTTCGCAAATGAATTAAAGATTACTCAAGTCTTTGCAAATTTTACATATCCTCAGAGGTCATTTATATATGTCATGTGTTCCTCAAGCTTCAGGAAGAAGTAAAACAAAAATCATAGTGAAAATAGGAAGCCTATGTAAATAAACAATTTATGTCTGCTAAGAAAAATTATTAATTGATTAAGGGAAAAATAATTTTTTTAAAATATCAAATTTGCTAGATCTTTCAGTGATAAAATTCAGAAGTAAAAGCATTACTTTGGAACAAAAAAGAGAATATAAGAAACAAACCAATTGCCTTTCTTGTATTTTACATTTTTTATTTAAAAATTGTTTTTGTACCCTGACAGTTCTATAGTTATCCCATGCAGCAGTTATTACTGGATCATAGCTTATATGAATTGTAATGCTATACTGTTGACTGATGTTCTTACCACCTGCCTTGCCATCCCTGTATTTTAAGATCACTGAAAAGTACATATAGTTCCAACTTCAAGAGACAACTTGTTTACAAACTAATATTTTCTCCATTATTTTTGTAACTCATAGAGTCCTGATAATCCCTTTATCTCATCTTGAAGTACTCACTGACTTCTCTCCCTAACTCAAGAGAAAAACCCAGTTTCCCTAACATCCAGACAGATCCCTCCAGGAATTAGATACAGTTTTTCCACTGTACTCCTATATGTATACAAAAGGTCTGATCCACCACAGCCAGTTGTCTGTGAGGTTAATTAGAAGTTGCATCTTTTATAAGATGAATGTCTTAATGTTGAAACATTTCTCTTTCATTCCTAGTCTTGGCTGAAGTCATGAACCACCAATCTAATTTTTTTAATCCTTGAACTACCAGAAAAAGCTGTTCCTTATGGCTTGCTGGTGCTAGGGCTGAGACCTGGTTGTGATCTGTTTGGCTACCCCTTTCTAGAAGTCTAAGCCACAGCACATCAGAGCATCCTTATTTTTAGTTCTGTGCTACTGATACTCCTGGCCAGTTTTCAGTTGGTCAGTCACTGTCAAGAGGAGGAATGAAGCCTCCTTTTTGGCAAGAGTTATCTAATATTTGTACCCCGCGTGGGCAGCATGGACTGATGATGGCCTCTGGTTACATCTTCAGGAGCTTGGCACTGAGAGCCTGGGATACTGCACTGACTTCCAGGCAGTCCCAGGCTGTGGTATCAGCTGCAAGGTTGGAGGAGTTGAGGCCATCCTTGGCACAGCTGAGGAAGGTCCCAATAACCTGAATGCTAACAGGAGTGGGGACAGCAGTGCTCCTCTGGGAGATAACGCAGTGATCATGCTTTTGAAATCACAAGGTAAGTGATTATCTGTGCCAGCTGCTACCAGACTATGTATAAGAGAAAGATGGATATGGGGCAGAAGAAGGCAAAGAACCGGAGGGACAAAAATGCGTCTTAACAAAAATTGAAGCTCTCTCCATAACTCTTGATCTCCCTCTGCAATTCAGAAACTTAAATGAGAATTAGGTACAGTGATGGGTACTTGAAAATTCCATACAATACACAGACAAAAAGGCCTACCCAGCAATGTTCCTTTTGGACAGAAGAATGGTGCAGCAGAGAGCAAAGTTTGCCATTTAGCATTATCTTCCCTTTTAGAGCAGTTACCTTTAACATATATTATCTTACTTCAACTTTTTATATCCTACATTTAAGTTCCATATTAACTTGGATCTTTTGTTTTCTGTTCATGTACCCCTCAAGGCACTTAATTAAAAACAAAAAAAACCCAAACCCAAACATATTCAGCAGATGTAAAACAAAGTGTGCTATATCTGAAAACTGATTTTAGTGTCTGATATTTTTGATTAGGCCAATGCATTCAGGATTATTTCAGGCTCTCTGGAAGCCGCTTTGCTATTTTGTAGTGTAGGAGAGAAAGAAAAGGTATTTAAAGCCTTTCTTAGGGAGCTCATCAGTTCTCTTCAGAAGGCTGTGATGCTCTTGACCTTTTTGAGACAGCTATTAGAAGAATTAAATAGAATGAGAACTTCAATCATCAGAACTGTGCCATTTGTGAGTGGTGCTAATGTAATATTTTCTCACCTGCTTATATGGTTCTTGTGAAGTTGGATTGAATTCTTAATGAGGTGCATTGTTTGTTAGAGGTACACTACTCTTTTCTTGTCAGAAAGAGCCTTTATATTTGAAAGTCATTAGCTGTGAGAACAAAGCAGGATGGCATTTACTGAATGTGTGTACTGTGCTAATTCAGTGAAACCATGCTGGCTGACAAAGGCAAACACGAGCACGTACTTCCATTAAGTCCTGATGCAGTTGTGTGTGTAAACAGGCACAGATTGAGACTTGAAACAGAAAAATTTTATGAGACTGTCTTCAGGCAGTGCCTCCACCTAACTTGTCTTCCTCAAACATCTCTGCTTGTGTACACTGCTTTTGAGATGCTAATTTTTCTTTTGTCTGTGCACAAAGGTCCATCAGCCTCTCAGAAATATTCGGTGTTGATCGGAAATCGTGAGTGGATGCGGCGCAATGGCTTGAATATTACAAATGATGTAAATGATGCAATGACAAACCATGAAATGAAAGGACAGACTGCCATACTAGTGGCTATAGATGGTAACTGTTCTTCCTTAGAGTGACTTAACAGAGTCAATCCTACTGCAGAACAGATGAAAACAATCTGAAGCAGTTGATCACTGGCTTAGTGTCAAGAAACTACTAATCTTTTAGTGCAGAACTGCTTGTGAACTGTGAAATATCAGGGTGTTCTTAAAAGAAGCTTGTACCACAGAACAGTGTTTATGAGGTTTTGCTGTGTAGTTTTTAATTTAAGAATTAATTTTTGAACCTCCTGTTGTCTAGGATCACGGTTCAAACAAGCAGTGCCAACACGGTGCCATGATTGCCACACCAATCCATAATTTACATCAGTGAAGGATCATGGACCAACCTATCACAGCACTGCTTTCAAAACATGCAGTGAATAAAAATGGCGATTCATTATATCAGTCAAGTATAATAGATTAGACTAAATGAGTTTTGCCAGTGGGGTTCTGTTCTGTGCCATGCAGAAAGAGATCCCAGACAATACCTTGATATGAGAAATGATTGCAATGGTGAGAGATTGCCAGTGCACCTGTGATCTTGAAATGAGGCCAGTGATTCATTTACTGAACAAATATTCTTGGTGCTCCTAGAGGGCAATTTTGAAAGGCATTTGCTTGTGAAGGAAGTGTGGATGCACCTTTGAGCCAATGTACTGGAAGGCAGATGCAAAATTTTTCAATTAAAGTAATTAATTCTAGTAGAGATCCAACCCTGAAAGACTAGGAGACATAAACCAGACTCTTTATGCTTCCTCTTGGAGGAGTGGCTTCAACATCTGACCTGGGCACAAATACCAACACTTTCTCTGACCCACTATCATATTTGTCAATACCATAAAACATAGAGGTCAGGCTTGTTTAAAAGCTACTCTCCTCCTCATCTTCCTGATCCCTAAATATCAAAGGTATTGTTTGATCTGAAACAGGCAAATGATAAGAAGAAGAGACCATAAGTGAGAAAGCTGCAGACATGAGTGTCAATATTGCTCAGAATGTGTTATTTCAGAAGCTACCACAGTGTGATGGAGGGGGAGCTCTGTTCCCTTGCTGCCACTTTGCCCCCCACAGCTCTCTCTGACCGAGGATGGTTTTATTTGTGCAGGTGTGTTGTGTGGAATGATCGCAATAGCAGACATTGTCAAGCAGGAGGCAGCCCTTGCTGTGCACACGCTGCAGAGCATGGGAATAGACGTGGTGCTCCTAACAGGGGACAACAGGAAAACTGCAAAAGCCATTGCTACTCAGGTATCTGCTTCTCTGTGTTTCAAAAAGCTACATGATAAGGTTCTAAAACTCCTGTTTGCCCCAGTGAATTTGAAGCAGGAGTTTCAGTTTCCCTGGAACTGTGGTTTCCCGGGATAAATTAAATGAAGACAATTTTTTCTTGAACTGGACTGAAAATCAGGTCAAGTCCTATGGCATAGTAGAGGCCAGTGGCTACATTAAGATCCCACTGACGACATACAGTCAGTGCTTCTGCATAGTAATGGAGTTTCTTGCAGTAATTGGTTGCTAAACTGAAGCCTCCAGTTTCCCTTCACTGAAAGGCAGACCTGTTTGGTTAGTGATGAAGGAAAGTTCCTTGAAGGTCCAGCCCTGGCCAGTTAGGGAATCCACAGTGTGGATTTGTGATTATCTTAAAGGCGTAATATCACAATAGGAATTATTTTTAAGAAGCATAGCAATCTAAAGGAGGCTTATATGAGATTTCTCCCATCTCAAACTATAAATGAAAAGCAGATTTTCACTCCACCTTGCTATTGTTTCCACCCTCTCAGTCTTCATTTCCCTCTTTCCCTTTGCATTGGTCTACTTTTAATCTTACCACGTGTCACTTTGCTTTCCTCAGGTATCCCACCACACAGCTGACTCAGCCAGCACTGTGGTGTGTGCACGTTCTTCTGTGCTGTGAGGTCTGTTTTGTTTCTCTGTGTGATTTAATCCTCCTCCTATTGGGTTTCACACTTTTACTTTTGTGTTCAGTTTTGTGAAGCGCTTTCCCACCCAACTTTCTTTGTCAAGGGAAAAAAGTCTTTCAGAAACAAGCTTGAATTTATGGTTCCAGGAACACAGATGAATTTTATAAACAAGCTTAGTTTGTGTCAGCCTACATTTTCCTTGAATTTTTGGAACGTACTTTCCAATGGAAAGAAATGGTAAGCAGTTTTAAAAGCGTTATAAAATGTTACTTTTTAAAAGGTTAAAAGAGAGCTTCTATCTTATGTGGTGAAAAGCTGCTACTGCCTCTTGAGGCAGCCAAATAAAGGGCATTATCCCATCACTATTTAATGCACTCATCTGTTTTTTGATTACAACACTAGAGCCATTGCTAGCAACTCCACATAAGTTATAATGTGGATGGGTAAAAGCATATAGCTAGCCATCTGCTTTATTTTTATAATCTCCCTGAGACCTGCACGTACTTGTCTCTGTGTTTCCCCTGCTGTAACTGCTTGATCATACATGTTTCATGTGTTGCATTATCTGCTTGAAGGCTCTGCAGAGGGATCTGGACAGGCTGGATTGATGGGCTGAGGCCAGTTTTGTGAGGTTCAAAAAGCTGAAGTGCCAGGTTCTGCACTTGAGCACTTGAGGCAGTGCTACAGCTGTAAAGCTGCTCAGCAGAAAAGGACCTGGGGGTGATGATCAACAGCAGCTGAACCTGAGCCAGAGCGTGCCCAGATGGCCAAGAAGGCCAGTGGCACCCTGGCCTATATCAGCAATAGTGTGGCCAGCAGGACCAAGGGAAGTGGTGGAGTCACCACCCCTGAAGGTATTTAAAAGACAAATCTTTATTGCTAGGGCAGTGGAGCTCCAGAAGCCATGCAGGACATGATGCTCAGGGCAGAGTATGGTTTGCCAGTATCTCTGCAGTAGGAGGGTGCTGTTATCAATCTTGTTCTTTTGCCAAAGGCATGTTGCTCTTCAGTTTTCTGTGTAGCTTGCAAGTGTTGCCTTCATCAGAATCAGTTTGGTTGATGGTCTTGTTTCACCTAGAACAGCAAATGGTTCTTCCTTCCAGCATGAAGCACATCACCAACAGGGTGTCTTTCTTTGTACATAGGTTGGGATCAAAAAAGTCTTTGCGGAGGTTCTTCCTTCTCACAAAGTTGCAAAGGTCCAGGAACTCCAAAGTGGAAAGAAGAAGGTTGCAATGGTTGGTGATGGAGTCAACGATTCCCCTGCACTGGCCAGGGCCGATGTTGGAATTGCAATTGGAACGGGCACCGATGTTGCCATTGAAGCTGCAGATGTTGTTCTTATCAGAGTGAGCACTACAGTTTTGGCCTGTCCTCTTTTATCACTGACACTCTTCATTTTGGTTTAGTTTTCTGAAGATTGCATGTGGAAAACTTTTGGTGCTCTTATGTCTTGCAGAATGATTTGCTGGATGTAGTTGCCAGTATTCACTTATCCAAGAGAACAGTTCGAAGAATACGAATAAATTTGATTCTTGCCTTAATTTATAATATGCTTGGAATACCCATAGCAGCAGGTATGTGACTGCCAGAGCTCAGCTTGTCAAAGACAGCAGTTGATATCTGTGGTGCCTCTTCTAGGATCGATTTCCCCGCTCAAGGAACCAAAGACAAGTTCCTAAATTATTTAAAACTTCGCAGAAGGAGGGCAAAATAAATACATTCTCTTTTTTCCATATTTCTTTTTCTCTTTACTTGCCTCTTAGGAATAAGTACTTGTAGATGAAATTAAAACTATGTTCTTACTTCATGTAGCAGTACTTGGGGATTAGTTTCTGTATACTCAAACCCAGTGCTAATCAGATGTACCATCCTACCCTAAAAAAGGGTGCTCCCTTTTTTATTTGCCCTGAATCACACATTTTCTCTCCTACTGCTTGTATTCTTTATCCCTCTGTCAGACATCTTCTCATGCTCTAAATTCCTCCTTGAAATTTACTTCAAATATTCCTAGTTTTGTTTATGAGTAACTTCTCCCTCTTTTCCCATATTATTGCCTTGTCTTTCTGTTGCCTTTGCTGTGTGTCATACGTGCAGAATATCTGGAAGGGACAAATAGTCTTGCCCTGTGGGTTCAGTCTTGTACCTATACTGGTGCAAAGGTCATGCCTTGCAATGGAAGTGACATGTTTAGTAATAAGTGAGTAAATACATATATTGATCTAGTTGTGTTTATAGAGGTCTCAGCAGGCTGTGTTGTAGAACTGCTGATCTGTTCTATGATATGCAGGGGTGGAAATGCATGTGCTGGGACGAGCAGCTCTGGCTCATGTCCGTGTGGTTTTTTGCTAGGTGCGTTCATGCCTTTTGGCCTCGTGCTTCAGCCTTGGATGGGATCAGCTGCAATGGCAGCTTCTTCTGTGTCTGTCCTGCTGTCTTCCCTGCAGCTGAAATGGCAAGTTGTCTTGTGTTTATCAGCTGGGAGCTGAGGCAGTACTGAAGCTGGGACTCACATGAGACACTACTTTGGGCTTTCTACACCTAAAAGTACCTGAAAGTCCATTAGCTTGGGGTTGTTCTGTCTAATCCTTGGCTCCAAAAGAGACAGGTGTCACTATTATGAACTTCCCTGGATTAAGACAGTATGCAGTATGCTCTAACTAGCAGCTAAAAGTGTGACTGGATGTCACCTGGGCCCATGTGGTGGAGATCTAGTTCAGTATCAAGTAAAGTAATGATCGGGAGGTTTTGCTGTGAATATCAAATGAACAGTTAGTTTGAAAGATGATTCTCCATAATGTAACAATAAATTTTTGGAAAAGTATTTGTACCTCTATGATTTTTATTTTTGTCTATTTAAATTAGCCAGAGAGAAATAGGGAAGCAGTGTATTTATTGTTTTGTACCTTGCTGCAGATAAGCTATCTTTTTTTATTCTTTTGGAAGCAAACCAATTTCTGATCTATAACAACATTTTTCAAGTTCTATTCATTTTAATACTAAATTTTTTGGGTGCCCTTTTTGGGGGTTGCAGTGGACCTGTTCTTAACAGCAGAGAAAGTAAACACCTTTCAAGAATACGACTTTTTTATGGTGTCTGAAATTGGTCCAAACCTTTACATTTTTTTACTGTAGCTGGGGTCTTCTGTATGTTACAGTACAGTTAATACAGGAAATCTGTTACTACATCTAATCCTGCAAATGCTCAATGAGATGACAATATAAATACAGGTAACATACATGAACGTCTGCTTGGAGAATCAGCCCTACCACTACAGGATTTTCATCCTAAAAGGTTTCACTGTATAGTTTCCAAAGGATGAGAAATTTTTATAAAGGGATTCCTTAATTCTCCATTTCTTTTGACCTTGTGCTGATTGTATTAAGTGTCACATACCATTTTGGGTAGATACAGAGAACACTCTAAAAAATATTGGGCTTCAGATTTATGGAAGCTGTATTACAGTATACACTTTAGGACAATAATCTTTCTTGAAGCTCCAGATCAGGTGAATAGAACTTCAGGTTCCAAAGAACACAATAGTGCATATATATATAAAGAAGACCACACTTACTTGCCATTGCTGCTATTTGACTTAGTATACATTGAATCAGAAAGTGATTTTTGTGTCATTGAGTCCATTCACCTGCAATTGTGTTCTATGAACCTTCTAATAATTTGGCAAGCTCGTAATTTTTATTAAAGAACCTCAATTTGAGAGTCCCTCTCTTTTACTATTGAAGTGTCTTAATGCATTGTGACATGTACTCTTAGCCATGTAACCCTGTGCCTAAAGTGCATGGAATCATAGAATCATCTGGGTTGGAAAAGACCTTTAAGATTGAGTCCAACCATTAACCTGGCACCACCAAGTCCGCCACTAATCCATCTTCCTAAATGCAACAGAAGAATGCTCAATCAGTGGTATGTAGTCTTGAATGACTGAAAACTCAGATCAGAAACATCTTGAGGGGTGTTCTGCATTTCTCCATCATCCTCCCTTATCCTTCTGGGCTTGTGTTGGATTGAAAGAATTGGCAGGGTCAAAATTCAAGTAGTAATAAAAATTATTATTTTTGTAACTGATTTTTGAGGCCATTACACTCTTGACAGCCCCTATTTTAAAATAATTGTGAGTTATTAGATAGGAAACTTAATTTAAACATATGTAATTCATCTGTAAATGTATTTTTTCCATATAAACACTTCCAATACATTTAGATTATCAGAAGTTTCTGATTTGTTCTAATGCCAGATGCTTCTACACATTGACTTCTTGTTAATATCTTTTCTCTTTCTCTTCTTAGTTACAAGAAGCCAGACACAGAAAGTTATGAAGCACAAGCTCAAGGCCGCATGAAGCCACTCACTCCTTCTCAAATCAGTGTTCACATTGGAATGGATGATAGGAGGAGAGATTCTTCCAAACCATCTCCTTGGGATCAGACTAGCCAAGTGTCCCTCTCTTCCTTGGCTTCAGACAGGCTGTCGAGACGCAATGGTTTCATTGAGGAGGGGGGCAAGTGGTCCTTGCTCATAAATGGAGCAGATGAAGAACAGTACATCTGAAGCACTAGACTCTGTGCAGGGGGAAATGTTCCTCCTCCCCAGTCAGGGGAGGGACTGACTTATTTCATCAACTGCTTCAGTGTTGTAAGTGAAGTATTCCTTCAGCTCATAAGACAATTGCAACACAGCTCAGTGTTGGGTTGTATGGATTATGGATTTTTTTCAAGTCACCAGTTATTTCTAGTTATGGAAATAATCTGTGGCACTATAATGAACTGGCTTGTTGGCACACAGCATTTAGTGAAATAATGTAAAATTGTAATTTTCAGAGTCTAAAAGAGTTTATCTGTGACTCTTTGCTAGGAACCAAATTTTATACTTTTCACTCTTTCAAACTTCATTACTTCAAGACCACATGAAGCAAAAGTATTTTCAGAACTGCCAAATATTAGTTTCTGTCTAAATGAATTTAGCAATGCCATAAGGAACTCCGTGGTCAGAAGCTGAATTTTTACACAGAATCCTAACTAGTCATGTCACTGTGAGAACTTTGTAGCTAGATTCATGGCATCTCCTGGGACCAAAAGTGCTTTGTTGTTCCACCTGCTATAGCTCCCTGTAAGGTCCTTTTCAAAGATTTTCACTTGCTTTGAGGTATTGCATCCTTTTGATGCACATTTCTACTGCTCTCTTTGATTTTCTCTTTTGCTCCATATCAGCCCTTTTCTCCTTTTTCTTCCACAAGAGACCTTCTATGAGTTATCATTATGTTTACAGAAATTCCTGTCTGGGACAAACTCCTTTAAGTCACCAGGAACTGTTCCATTCCTACTGAAGTCCACAGAGGCAGAACAGTTCCTGGTCCCAGTTATCCAAGATACTTTGCTGGACCCTGGGGAGCTCCTTAGAGTTGGGCAGTTGTCTGTCTCTTTCCTCTGACAGAGTGAAGAATTTATGCCAGTGTGAGCAAAGGTGTTGTTTATCTTGGTATGACTGGACAGAGCCAGCACTGGTGTGACTCCAGTGTAGCTGAACAGAGTGAGCTTATTGCATAACTTAACCCCAGCTTGCTTGTTGCTTGCAGGTTGCTTAAAATGCAGCTAAAGGTTTAAATTATAAAGGTGGAAAAATGGCCTTAAAGTGAACTTCTCTTTGCTATCATATGAATAAATGACAGGACCTGAACTAAGAAAAATTTTAATTTAAATTCATATTTATATTTTGCATTTGTTTTAGTTCCCCTCTTTACTTCAATGAGAAATCAAAGTGCTGGACAACCATTTTTTTGCTTTAACATTGTTACCAAAGCTTGCAGTAACTTCATCCCTGTGGATGTCAGATTCACCCCTTAACAGGTTTTAAAGTCAGGACAGTAGGAATCAACAGCTTTGGTGCACCGGATCCAGTCCCAGAGCACTCTGTTGTCCATCTGTGTGACTCTGAGCAGAGTTTTAAAGTCTAATTTAGAAACTGAAAGAAAAGGAAATACTTTGCTAAACAACATAAACTACTTCTTTTAATTGATTGAAATATAGAGCTGTTCCTAACATGGGTTCAAATCCTGCTTCTCTTAATGTAAAAATGAAAAACAAGTCAGAGAGGAAAAGAATTGGTCTCAAAGCATGAGATGGGTCTTCCTTTTTTCTCAGCACTGTCATAAATATAATTACAAATCAGTTTTAAAACTCTATATATGTAAAGATTACTTTCACAGGACACAGACTTTAAACATGCCATAGCTGCATGTTCCTGTGGGAAAGACGGTCTGAAGTTTTACTGTTCTGTGTTTTCTTAGCAGTCCTTACAGTAAAAATGTGGTTTGTTTTTTGTTTTTGTTTTGTTTTGTTTTGTTTTTTTTAATTAAACAAATAACTGTGTGTCCTTTTCCTTTTTTTATTGAGGGGTTCAGAATAAAAAGAAACAGAGATTGTTGGATTGCAGGGTACATGTGCACAAGGTTTTGTGACTGCTTTGTGATCTGTTTCAGGCAGGATATCTAGGAGAGAAAAAGAGACAGTATTGTTTCATATTGAGAAAGGTGAAGTTTCAAGCATGTTAAAGGATGGAAATAGGATTCAAAATCATCTTGGAAAATTGGAAGAACTGGGAAACTTAGCACACAGAACAGAGAGGAAGTAAAGGTCAACACAGTTGAAAAAGGTCAGGTAGTTGTGTGTCATTCATTTTGTGACCCATTCTAAAAACACAATGATGCTGCAAAGTGAAGAGAACAATAGAGAGATATAAAGACTGTGTCACCCATAAGACAAAATACCTCATTCTGTTCTGCTCTGGAGAGTTTTATATGTCATGCTTGTTAGGAAAAAACAGTTCAGAGAAGAGGAATGAGATTAAACAGAAATGTAGAAAACATGAGAACATACGTATAATGAGAATGAGAAATATAAGAAGATTGAAGGAGTTTGATTAGGTTTGCCTACAGAATGCCATAAGGAAATAGAAGTCTCAAGACACAAAGAGAACAATTTATTCCTTTCATCTTTTCAGTGTCTTTTATGTTCATGGTGACTAGAACAAGAAAATAATAGGCTCATTGAACCAAAGAATATTTAGATTAGTCACTAGTGAGGAGCTGTGTAACAGGAAAGATTGTGGAGCACTGGAAGATGTTCCAGATGGGGGCTCTTCAGATGCACTTGGCAATTAGGCCCATATTTGGTGGTAATGTTAGCCAGGGGTGAATCCTGGCTTGGGGAAGGCAGCTGCCCTTCACCAGCTCCTGATCTTCTCCCCAGATGGGCTTCCTCTTATTTCTGTGAAAGTAAGATAAACCAAAACATCATTGGAATAGACGACTGACCGCACTATTCTGCTCTTGAGAAATGCTGAAGGACCAGAAGAAAGATTGACTTATTTCATACTTGAAAAGAACTGGAAAAGGTTTGCTCATTATATTTGCATAATGTCTTAGGCTTTAAATGGCTGTGAAGCTTGCATAAATCATAGAATGGTTTGGAATTCATCTAGTCCAACTCCCCTGCCATGGGCAGGGACACCTTCCACTAGACTGGGTTGCTCAGAGCTCTGTCCAACCTGTCTTTGAACACTGCCAGGGATGAGGCACCCAGAGCTTCTCTGGGCAACCTGTGCCAGTGCCTCACCACCCTCACAGTAAAGAATTTCTTCCTAATATTTAATGTAAACCTACCCTGTCAGTTTAAAGGCATTACCCCTTGAATGTCACCCTTGTCAAAAGTCCCTCTCCAGCTCTCTTGTAGCCCCTTTAGGCACTGGAAGGTGCTCTAAGTTCTTCATGGGGCCTTCTTGTCTCCAGGCTGAACAGCCCTAACTCTCTCAGCCTGTCTTCATGGGAGAGGTTCTTCAGCCCTCTGAGCAGCTTTATGGTCCTCCTCTGTAGTTGTTCCAGCAGGTCCACATCCTTCTCATGTTGGGGGCCCCAGAGCTGGATGCAGCTCTCCAGGTGGGGTCTCAGAGTGGAGCAGAGGAGCTGCTCCTTTTCTCGCCCTGCTGGCCACACTGTGTTGGATGAAGCCCAGGATACGATTGGCTTCCTGAGCCTACAGCAAAAGAGCTGGAGGAAGGTGCCTGAGAGAATGGACCCATGGACTCCCTAAGCTTGGTGCCCAAGGTGCTCAGCAGTGTGCCACACTTGTCCTCTTTCCTAGGACTGAGTATTTTGATGGATTAGACAATATGGAGCAACTTTTCAAATCCTGGTTTTGATCTTAGGTGTCTGCTTTGTGCATGTTTTCCCAGCACAACTCAGTTGCTGCCTCTCTGATGGTAAGTATTGATATATCTAATGATTATCAGGGGACATCCAGTTATTTTGCTCTGGGAAAAATTTGTGAGTATTTTGTTGTAATTTTTTAATGAACACAGAAGACAGCTAATGAATCAGATCTTTGACTTTAATGTTATTTTTAGTCCAATACCTCAGGATTACTGTTGCCTGTTAAGTTTTTCAACTATTTTTCTTCTGTTATAGTTTTGCCATACAATTTTTGTGCCCTAAGTTCACAGGAAAGAAATTATTCCATTTAATTTCCTCCTCCTTTCCCCATTATTTTCAAGCAAATGAGCTGTCTGATTTCTATCTGATCTGATGACAACATTTCTCTGACTAAGTATTCGCTCAAGGATTGTATTTTTGCTAAATGCACTTTGTGTGAAGAAAAAGAATGAGTAGGTGGTGAAATTATACAATGGTGTGCAGGGATGTGAAATCCCAGATAACACTGAAATGTTGGATTTAATTTCCTACTAAGATGCCAACAGCAAGCGTGTTGGTTTTCAGTGGGAAATCGAGTCACAACAAAAGAAGCGGTGAAGCACAAAACATCCTGCTCAGACAGACATAAGCACAGGAGGAGACACATTAACTCCTCTCCTTGTCTCAAGTTAAAAGTACCAAGGCTTTGCAGGCAAGTACAGCCCACCCACAGGCTCTCTGTGCAATGATCTAATTTTCATGGCTGATTTACCTTCATTCTTAAAATTATGATTTCTGAAGTCTCCCCGGTCCTGCAAGTTAAGATGAAGGGAAGTGGCAGGGGAGGTGTGTCCCCAGGGAGGTTTGTGGTGGTCAGCGCTGAGCAGTTCTGTGCTCTGGTGGCATCGGGGTGAGGTTTGGCTCAGGGGGCTGTGCCACTCAGCAGCCAGCACCTCACCTCGTGGGGGACCACGAGATGTCACTGCAGGTCCAGTCCAAGCCACAGAAACCCCTAAATCTGCAAAGCATCTGAAGAGCCAGTACATTCATGCCGGCTACCATCAAGGGGAAAAATGTAAAGGAATAGTTTAAATCATGCCTAAAATTTTGGTCTGACAATATTATATAGCCCAGGAATAGATTTCAGGCTAGTGTGTGTTTGCCTTGAACTCTGAATTGGTGCTTTGTATTATTTGATGCCTAAGTAAATCCTGAATTGCACAAATGTGTCTGCTGAAATTGCTTTCTTTTTCCTTTCAGATTCAAGAAGAAAAGCTGCTCTGCAGGAAGTCAAAGCAAGGTCCCTGCGTCCTCAGGACAAACCTGTACCTTGGGGTGGGAGTTTAAACTCCCCAGGGAGCTGAGGGTGCAAGACAGCTTGTTTGGTGGGGTTCTGCTTTAAGTAGACCTTAGGGCAAGTCACAGCAACCCTTGGCTTTCCTACAGGGCACCACATCAGACTCTGCAACATTAGCCACTGTGGGCTGAGCCAGGTGTAACCCACGAGCAGGTTGCCAGCAGGTTACACTCCCACAGCACTCAGGTCCACCACTCCCAGCTCACTCAGGCAGCACTGGCAAAATGTTACTCACCAAGGTGAATCAGCCCTTGCTCTAAAGCCTGCCAATGTGTTCCAGCCATGCAGGGAAGGGTGTGCAGTGCCAGTCTCTGGGAGACTCTCCTGCATCCTCACACAAAGGGGCCTCACTTCCAAGGGTTAATTTTATTTTAAGATACCTCTGCATTGCAGTTGTGAATCTGAGCGGCTGGGAGCAACCTGCTGAACAGGAAAGGGCTCATTAAATATATACTGTCACTGATTTATGAGAGAGTGCAGAGACAATATAATTACAGTAATTATGTCAGAATCTTGCTGCAGAGTTGCCATTTGTGTTGGGAATTTTATCCTCTCGCTATGGCAGGAGGATTTAAAAACCCCATACATCTGCCAATATATTTGTGCCACAACTAACTTACTCAGAAGCATTTGTTTGATCACTCTCCGTACAGACCATGGAGCTTTTTAAGTGTATCATCATCTTAGGGAGGAAGAAGAGGTAGGCAAGGCTTTTGGATAGTGTGCTGCTTTCTTCATGCCCATGGAGGAGGCAAATTTGGGTGTAAAGAGGACCTGGCCAACACTACTTTGGCCAAGGCCATGTTACAATGGGGAAGTGTAAACCATTAGCTCGTAAGAAGCTGCTGGAAGGTGGTTTGGGTGGAAGATTCCTATACTCACCTGCCTCTGCTGGTGCAGGTACCCACAGGTAGGAAAGTTGGGTTGAGAAAGTCAGTGTGTGTAAGATGAGGTGTAAGCTCTTCTCTGGACATGCCCCAGTCCCTCAATGTCTTTCTTGTAGTGAGGGGCCCAGAACTGGACACAGGATTTGAGGTTTGGCCTCATCAGTGCCAAGTACAGGGTACAATCCCTGCCCTGGTCCTGCTGGCCCCACTATTGCTGATACAGGCCAGGATGCCATTGGCCACCTTGGCCACCTGGGCACACTCTGGCTCACATTCAGCTGCTGTTGACCAGCACCCCCAGGTCCTTTGCTGCTGGGCCACTTTCCAGTCACTCTTCCTCCAGCCTGTATCACTGCCTGGAGTTGTTGTGACCCAAGTGCAGGGTTGAGAGAAACTAGGACATGAATGTTGCTTTTATAGGGAGGGGGCACCTGGATTTTCAGGCCACCAGGGCACTTCACTGGAGGATCTCAGAGAGTGGAAAGCCTCAGTCATTCAGAGGGATGACAAGGTCTGACCAGCACCCACCACAGCCTACAGATGGAGACAGGAGCACCCCGAAACCTGCAAGTCCAAGGTAGGTTTCAGACAGCCCCTCTGCACTGGAAGAGATGTCAGATCAGGACTCCTTTCCCCAAGGAAACCATTAACCAGTTATTAATGGTTACACCAACAACTTTACAAGCTTAAATAGAGGGGAGGAAATGGGAATTTGGCAGAAAGTTCTCCCTTCTGAACACACTAAGCTGTAGGAAAAATAGGTTTGCTCTCAAGATGTCTTTAAGGTAATAAGAAAAGCAACTTTGCTTGGAAAGTTTGGTTCCAGGATCTTAGCCTAGAGGGGGCAGGGGATGGGGGGTGGGGAAACAAGGCTGAGCCCAAAGCAGCCTCACTATTTTCCTTCTTTGGAAAGGGTTGGATTCTATGGAAAACACACCACTGATTTGATAATACAGCCATTGCTGTTGTTAATGTTGTTAAATAACTCCCTGTTCAGTTATTAACTGTAAGCCCTAAGATAAAGTTGCTTCACAGCAATAAAACATCAAGCTTTCCACAATCAAAACTTCCACAAGGAAAGCTTTGATTCCATCTTACACAAAGCTGAGAAAAGTCACAGTGAAGTGACCTCAGTAGTGTCTGACCCCAGCAGAACAAGCAGCTCTCTCTCCATCACTATCTTGCTTTGTTCTCCTGATTGCCTGACTTGTTTGTAAAAAACCCTCAAAAGCCACCAATAAAATAAAAAATTGAATTTGAAAAAACTGACTTATAGCTTCGTAATAACAAATGAGCAAAAACATAACTTGCCAGCAGACAAGTTATTGGTCTCTGATTCAGACATATATGACTATTTTCCCAACATCTTCTTCACCCTCCCCATTCTCATCAGCTCTTCCGTCATTTTCAGCATCTTGTATGAGTAAGTCAGAGAAGAAATCTGTTGGAAACCCCTGTAACAAGAGATCTGAAAAGTAATGAAAGGAGCAGATTTAGGGTTCTGGCAAGGTGAGTGTATTTGTGCATCATATTTACCCCTCTATGCTGATGACAGCACTTCCTCTGCCTGCTCTCCGTCTGCTTACTTCTTTATCAATCAAATTACACGTTTAGGAATGGCAGCGGGTATGATGAGGATGACAGCACCTACACCAGCATTAACACACTCTCTGTTTCATTTACTGTGCTGCACACACACAGATCCGGTGCTGTAAACGGCCACAGAGTTTTTGCAATGCATACACTGGCTTCAGCAAAAAAAAGAACTTTTAACACACAAGAAACAAAAAAGCCAGAGAGAGAAATGGCTTTTAAAATTTTCTTTGGTCTGGTGAGTTGTTCAGACATATGCTGGAGCACAGAGCAAGCCACTAGACTCCAAAACTTTTGTCTACCACTCACCCTGCCATCTATTCCCCAGTAGCTCCTTGTGATCAAGCAGTTCTCCCAGCCTTAGTTTACTGCTGCTCTTGCAGGTGTTTGTAGTGTCAAGCTCATTACACTCTCTCATTTATTTATCCTGTGACCAGTCATGACAGCACAACTTATAGCCCTGCATGCCCCTGTACACTTACATCTCTTTTTCTACCTGGGCTTAAAAAATACTAGGCAGTCCCTCTTGCAGAGGTTTCTTTCCATTTTGCTTTTCTTTCCATCCTATTTTCCACACTAAACAAGTTATTTCAGACATTTTTCAAAAAAACACCCCATTTTTCATTCACTTTATTAATATTTTCAAGTTCTGTTTTGGACTTTGCCACTGTATAGAAGTCTTTAATCTTAGTATTAAAATAGTAGTGCAAGATTTAAGTGATAGATACTGTTTGCAGAATTAATGGAAAATTCAAGTGTAAAAAGTGACTGCAAAGGGCAGTATCTGTCTGGTTTTGTGAATAAAATGACACAGCTCTTAAATTGCTGGTAAAGCTTTTTTATTGCTTCAGGAATGGCCCAGCTCCCATCTCCCTCTGGCTTCATTAGCATTTGGCTGAATCCCATTTCCTTTTGAAAATAATTAATTGCAGAAAAGCTACCTTTTTTAGTGTTATTCAGCCCCAACTGTATTTACCACAAAAGCAATTACCAGAGATCTGGGAGATGGCTTTCCCAGTCAGAAGGACTGGTTTGACTACAGGAAAAGCCAGGAATCGGTATTTCCCATGGCCTCAGAAACCTGGGGAATGCATTTCAGCCACAAAAGCCCATGTGGATATTCTGTCTTTTTGCCCACATCAGATATGCTGTTCCCACTGTCCCTGGTCCTGTGCCAAGGATCACAGGGCACCATGTTGGGAATAGGCATTTCCTGTCACCATACAGGAATGCACTGCCTGTCCCTGCCTCCAGAAGCTGAGAACTGGAAAGAGGTCACCTTTTCTCCAGGTCACTTCATTGTGAAGAAAGTTTTGATGTGAAAGAGCAATGTGCTAAGAGCACACAGTGGTGGGAGCAATTAGGTTCACAGAGCCACAGAATTGCTGAGGTTGAGAGGGACCTCTGGATGTTGTCTGGGCCAACCTCCCATGCTCAAGCAGGGCCACCTAGACCAAATTGCCCAGGACCATTTCCAGACAGCTTTTGAAAACTGGCAATCTATGTCAGTGCTTGGTGATCCCCACAGGGGGGTCACAAAATTTCTGTGTTTCAGTTTGTGCCCATGGCTTCTGGTCCTCATACTGGGCACCAATGGAAAGAGCCTGGCTGTGTCCTCTTTGCACTCTCCCTTCAGATATTTATACACACTGATGGAGATCCTGCTGAACCTTCTCTTCTCCAGGCTGAACAGTCACAGCTCTCTGAGCATTTCCTCATAGGAGAGGTGCACCACAACCTTCATATTCATGGCTCTTTGTTGGGGTCTCTCTTGTACTGGGGAGTCCAGGACTGGTACCAGCACTCCAGAAGTGGCCTCACCAGACCTGAGAAGAGAGGTCTCTCTATTTGTTGGCAACATCTTTCCTAATGCAGCCCAGGACACTATTCACTTTCTTTGCCCTAAGTGCACACTGTTGGGTTATGATCAACTTGGTGTCCACCAGGACCCCCAGGTGCTTTTCTGCCAATGGATAGCCCTCAGCATGTATCTATGGACTGGTGCCTCAGATTGTTCTTATCCAAGTGTAGGACTTTGCACTTCTTGTTGAACTTTATGGCATATCTTCCAGCTCATTTCCCCAGCCTGCTCTGCTCTCTCTGGACACCAGCACAACCCTCTGGTGTATCAGCCACCTCTGCCTGTTTGTCATCAGCAAACTTGCTGCAGGTGCACTCTGCCCCATCACCCAGGTAAACCCTGTGCAGAGTCAGTTCAGTGACACAGACTTGGTGGTCTCAGGTCTTCCCAGCACACCCAGAGGACTCTCTTCTAGCAGAGAGACTGCTTCCTGAAATCTTGGTGATCCTGGAACTTAGCTGTGATTCTCCGGATATTTTGTCAAGCTCAGTTAATAATAATAATAATACAATGCTGTTTGCAGCTTAATAAGAGAGATCCTTTTCTCCAGTTCCTTGTAGGCTGCAGCTGATGCTTAAAAGCAACAAGAGGGTTATTTTGTCTCTAAGTGCTGTTTTCTCCTGGCTGTTTCTGCAGACTGTGAGGACAGCCATACCATGGATGATCTCTACCACTGATTGCAGTTGCAGTGCTGGACATTTAGAGTCCCTGATTACAACCACAGCAGAGTTGCTCAGTGAGTTAAACTGGCTGGGTACATTTTAATTAAAAACATTAATTGATAAATGAGGAGAACAGAATTACTGATGCCATCTAACACAAGAAATACTGGCACCAAATAGGTTGTTTAGAACATATAATAAACCAAATTATGAGAATTTATGGGTGTCAGTGTCTGTTTCTTCCATGTGAACACATAAATTTGGTTTGGTATTGCTGAGAGTGGGAATGCTTTTTCTCAGGCAGTAATAAACCCTAAGCTCCTACAAGACTAATAAAAGCTTGTCTAGCAGTGTAGCCATGAGAAACTGGGACTGCTGCATGCCCAGGCTGCCCAGGAAGGCTCTGGGGCAGCCACCAGCAGGCTGCTGCCAAGAGTTTCTTGTATTTCTTGTGTTTGCTGTCCTTGTGCAGCTGTGCTTCATGCCAGCCCTGGGACTGGTGTGGAAAGATCAGAAAGAGCCCTTTGGATCAGGGACACAGCAATGCACAACAGGCACATGAGGCTGCATGGATGTTCTCTTCTGCATCTTCTTTGCCCTGTATTTTTCTTTTTGTGAATATACCTTTGATGCCTAAAGAGACTACCTGGAACAGAGGCTGGACAGTGTTAAAAGAAGAAAGGCATTTATTAAAAGGTCTTGAAAGGATACACCTTGGGCAGTAAAAGAGCCCAGCCATGGCTCTACCCAAGATGGACCCAAATTGGACAACAGGTCATGAGTTTTCACACTTTTGTAAGTTTTGGTCCATTTACATATTGAATTTAATTGTCCAATTACAGCTTCAGGTTATGAAGTCCCATCCTCCCAGATTTCTCTCCTCAATTCATTGTTGTTTATACTTTTTAGGCCTGAAGCTGCAATGGTGCCTTTGGTTCTCAGGCTGGAAAAGCATTGTTTTAACTAAACTGTGACAAGAAATTGCTAACAATTTATATGAAATTCAGAGTTATATACCAGTCCAGTACAGAATCTGGCAAATATGAAAGCCAAAACTTAAGGCATCACCTAGGAGCTGGTTGCAGTGTTGGTGTCCCTTGAAGAAATTATCCTTTAGCATGGAAGGATTTTCACAGAAATGTGATCTAAAAATCATTCAGAATGTCTTTGATGGACTTGCAGGTACTAAAATACTTCTAGTCCCTTGGAAATGGCTGGATGACTGGCACTCAGCACAAAACCCTGCAGAAGGCCTTGGTTAAAGGGGAATTAAGGTTGCCTCTGGTTTAAATATTTAAACATTATATTTAGGGCCACGTACTCCAAACCTCTGAAGACTTGAAAAGGGCTAGCATTTAAGACTAATTTTCTGGAAATCAGGGAATGCTGACTACTGAAAACAGTGAATACTATTCATGAGGATGCAGCTAGTTTTTTTGATTCCTCCTGATTTTTGTAGTAGTGGAGACTAGTAGCTTCATCTGTGCCTCTCAGCACTTTGCAGACCTTTTCCATTTGTGTCTCTGCTCACCTCTTTTTCAGGCTGAGCTGTACAGGACCTGTCCCACAATTTCTGTTCCCTGGCTGGCTGGATTGACCACTCCTGCTCTGCCCACCCATGACTCCCCCTTTGCCCTGGCTGGAGCTTTCCCCCACTTCCTGGCTCCACTTTGCATCCTTGCAATGGGTGAGTTGAAAGGAGTCGACTGCTGCCCTCCAACTCTCCTGCGGCTCCTTTGGCCCCAGATCCCTGCAGGGCTCAGCTCAGGCCTTCCAGACTCTTGTGGAAAAATGACATTATTTCTTGAATAACTAAGCACTGATCTCATAGGAATGGTGAACCCAGTAAAATCTAATTTTCACAGGTTTTATTTTATAATGAAATATAGACAACTGGGTGCAATTATCATTGTCCTAAGGACAGTATGTCTTCAGGGAGCACAAGGGAGAAAAGCAGCCCCATCCTAAGTACATGTTACTGAAATCATCCTACATCCCCTGAGCAGCATGTGCCTGCTAGGGGGCATGACAAAATATTTCTAACTGCCATCACAAAGTCTTTAACATGGAAAGCAAAAGGAAATATCGTTTCTGTGCAGCCTCAAAATTGCTCTGGACCTGAAATAAGAACAGTCACCTGGCTTATTTTTTTCACACTGGTCATTATATCCATCTAGCTCAGGAAACCATCTTCATTCCTGCTGGAAAACATACAAAAAAAAAATCATCAAGGCACTTTGAAACGACTACAAACGCCTACAAGAGTCTAAAAATACACAGCGCTGACAATGTGCGCAGCAGCAGTTATTGTCTCCGTGCCTTAGGCTGCAAACTGATAATTTCACATGCCAGCTTTAAACTGAGGAGTCCAGTATCTGTACCCCAAATACAAATCATTTTAGCCATGAAACTTTACATGTATTTGTCACCGTTATTTGCTGTTCAATGGGAAACTGCCACATGATGAGAAAGGATTGTCATGGCCATAGCTGCCATCCACTTGGGTTTTCCTGGCCACGTCCTTTCTTTCCAGCCAGCCCCTCTGCCTTCTTTATTTTGGTGTATTTTCTCTATTTCCCAAAGTGGCTAGCTCTAGGTTATACCATAATCTGCTGCTTGCCTCCAGGTAGGCTGCCATGAACCAGGAAATCCCAAGTGGAGGAGGAAGGCTTGGGGCTGAGCAGGGCTGGGCTGCTCCAACACAGGATTCAATATGAGGGCTGAGATCTTGAAATGACAATTCAGATCACATGGAGGACAACCCAGAAGGAGGATAAATTCCTTGCATGCTCTGTAGGGCCAGTTAGGTGTGGGGACCTGAGACAGAGCACCACAAGCTGCTTCTTACCAGCCCCAAACACCCCCAGCCAAGGATTTACATGAACTCCATAGTCCTCGCCACAGCTGGAGCTGCAGGAGGTGAGGTCTTTACTCACTGAGGATCAAGAAAGCCATGTTCTGGAAAGCAGAGCTGTCTAGAGGACTCCCCAGGAAAGCCATGTACCATGACTTCAGAGAGTGCTGGAGTCAGCTGTCACCCTTGGACTGATAAAAGAAAACTTCAGGTGTTGAAAAACTGATTCAGTCTTGCGAAAAAGTTGTATTCTGAATCAGTGGTAGTAAGTAGGCTGTTTAAATGGAAAAGAAGGATATACCATAATTAATGGTGTAAACATGAGACTAAGGAGATGGAACATACTCACCTGTGATTTAACGTAACCTCACAATTGATAAAAATCTGCAACAGAGTCAGTCAAAAGTAAAACTCATCATATTTTTATCTGTCACAGAGATTTGTATGCCAGGAGCCATAAGGGACAGTGGTGTGGATTGGTATGTCCAGTCATTACCACACTTTTTGAAAGCTATTATCTGTGAGTGTCCTAAGTGCTGTTGGCAGGCTGGTGCCATGGATGAAGTGGAGATCTGCCACAAAATAATTTTTCAGCCTTAACCTCTCAGCCCCTCTTTGTGTTCTGTTCCTTAAAATGGCAACAGAGTCCTCTGCACTGCTCTCCTGAGAACAACAGGGTATGTGCACTGATGCGTGGCACCCTGTGAGATCTTGGAATGGAAAATACCATTTGCCATATCAGAATACAATGCCTGGGGACTGGGGGTAGTGGGGAAAATGGCAGTTTTAGGTTAATATTTGGACTCAGTAATGTTAGAGGTCTCTTCCAACCTCTAATTCTATATAAGTGTACTGTATGAGTACCATGTAAACAGAAAGCGCCCTGCTGCTGCTTTCCAGCAGGCTGGAGCAGGGCTGATGGTTCCCTGTGGGGGGATCTTTGCAGACTTTGCTGTTTATGCCTTCATTAGAAGGAAGATCAGTTAACATAAATTTCCTCTCCCCATCCTTGGAAAGGGTGGATATCTGCCCTGTTAATAAAAATCAGTTCCACTTCTAGCAGCCCTCAGTTGCATCTGCTCTCAGGGAAGTGCTGCTCCTGAGTGAGCCATGCAAAAGCTCAGGTCACAGATCATTTCTTCATCTCTCGATTTCACAGTACTCAAGCCTTTCCATCAGGCTGCTGCTTGGCTGGCTTTTTAAATTAAACATCACTGTTAATTGCATAGACACAAATCTGAGTGCCACAGAGAAGAAAATATTGTGTATCCTGGTACGATGTAAAGACAATGTAGGTCACTTCATACACACATTTGGTGCACAGGTATGAAGCAACTGGGGGATGTATAGCTCTTTCTTCAGTAGATTTGGTGTGTTTGGCTGCAGCTGGAAATTGCAATGGAGTATGAAGGGAGAGCTGGTTTTCTTGTTGTTAAGTCAGCAGAGAGCACATTCACAAAAGAGGCACTCGCTGTGCTCCCAGAGAGACTTTACCTTGGTCCACACTTCTTTATTCCCTCCTGCAGTACAACAGTCGAGCCACAAATCTTGAGGAACAGGAAAGAAAATCCATACATGAACTGAAAATTTACTGTCAGGTAGAGCAGGCAAATAACAGCTTTTCAACCCAATTTCCATTTAGGTGTTCTCAGGCTAGCTTAGCAGAGCTCGGGAGAGGTAACATTCACATGAAGATGAAGACTAATAACAGTAATTCCACTTGAAAAGCTCCCACGCCAGAACACTCAGAAAGCTGTACTGCAGGATAGCAAAATCATGATGCTGTAACTCATGTTAAAGATGTGGAAGGTGAGCAGTTATGTGGCCTTTCGCACAAAAAAAATTACCATTTCTGATTAATTTTTTCACACTGTTCTTGAGAAGTGTGGTGAGGCACAGGATGCTGATGAAGGTGGTGATGGCAGGGAAGGTGTGTTGTCACATGCTGAGGTTACCTGTTTTCACAGCCTTAAAGCTGAGTTTTGGTAAATCTGTGGCTGCACAGCTCCTGCTCTTAGTCATTAACACGCCACTTCTAATAGCAGGGGCAGTGCAGGGAGGTGGCAGCGTTTTGCCTGCACTGCACACACTGACTGGTTCCCAGCCCCTTTTTCTCTCTTGCTTTGTGTCTCTGTCTGTGTACACACAACAAGCACAAAGAAGAGGACAATTTGCACCCCATGAACACTGGTTGCTAGCTTGGTGGTTCTATGTCTTGTATTGCAAACCTGAACCAAGACACAACCTCTGCTTATCCATACAACTCCAGGTGGTTTTTTAATGGGTGCAACTCTGTTTGGGTTTTGGCTTTTTTGTTGTTTTTTCTTTCTTTGACAAAATCCCACATCAAGGGGAGATGTGCTTGTGCTCAAATTCACCACTTCCTCTGAGTGCTCCCCTTGTCTGCTTCTCATACCCCCTGTGAACTAGCAATAGCAGAATCCCAGTTTTAACTGTGAATATGGATTTATATGGGATTTCAGGTCCTCTGAAGGACTGCTTAGATTGGATCTAAGGGTCAGGAGGAAAACCCTCCCAAAAATCCTCAGGCATCAAGATTCTGCAATTCCCTATTTCTCTGTAGATCATGCTCTTAGTTCAATCATCAAATGAAATACTTTAAAAAGTAGAAAAGAGGAGAGAAACAGAGAGAGAAATGGAGAAATAGAAAGATTTGCAGCATTATAGAATTGTTTTTAAAATACAGTTTCCTTGTGGTTCTTCTCTTCTTTAACTCACACAAGATGTTAATTTCTGAAGGATTCAAGTGTGGTTATTTTTTCCTATCTGGTATTTTCAGTCACAGTATTCTATCTTTTCCTTTAATTTCCGTGGAAACTCTCTGCACTGACTTTTAACAATTCAGTCAGATTTACTGGAACAACAGCAGCAGAGTTTCTATATGTGGCTGGATGGGCTCGATACCTCCAATTTCCCATGATTCACAGGACTGCCTTACAGGGCTTTGACATTGCTCCTATGCAATGACTGACACATAGAGTTGATAATTACAGCTAAATATACACATACGTATACTGAATAAATTTAATTTTCTTCTGTCACACTTACCATTCTGGTTTGTGACACATCTAGATGTGTCAGTTGACTTAAATGACTTCTTGCCATTTTGCATGTTCTGTCTCTCCCACAGGTTAGCTCCACAGCTGCATCAGGAATGCTTTCTGATGACACTGCTGCATTTCAAAATTGTGCAGGTGAGCTCAGGAGCTATTTCTTTCTCCAATTCAAATATTTAAGCTGATTTGTCACTACTGACTCGATCTCTTTATTGCTTTTGGTGGGAGTTGTCATCCCTCTGTAAGACACCCTCTGTAAGGCTTTGGGATGTTCTGTGGTTTTAGAGTAATAAAGCTGCAGTCCATAATTCCACTTTTGTTGTGGCCTGGAGCAGAAAATATCCTGCTGTGAATTGCTTGAGCAGAACCTTTGAAACAAAGAACTACATTACATTAATGTAAGTAAAAACCTATAGGTAAAGTGATGGTTGTGAAACAAGTGCTGGGAATTAAATAAGAAAAACATCTTAGAGAAGTGTTTACAAGGAACACTACAGGTACAACTGCTTTTGAGGCGTGGGTTGGCTTGGCAGCTTCTTTAGATCCTTCCACTCTAGGTGAGTTCTTCCTTCAGTTGTCTTCAGTTCTTCAGACATCTACAGTTTTCTTCTGGTCCCTCCAGCCAACCTTTGCCAGACCAGCAGAATGTCACATCTTGACAGCCTCCCAGTGCATGTTGCAGAGGTGATAAATGTAATTGTGCCTTTTTTTTTTTTTTTTTAATATGAGAGTTATTTTATTTGTTCCTCTCATTACTTCATCACTCCAGAGAGCTAGCAGAGATTGCCTTCATGACTGAAATCCATCCTCAGTTCAGAGCTGCTGGACAGAGAGCAGATGCCCTCTAATTCCCACTTCAAATACCCAGCCCTGGAAAGCCTGTTGCATGCAGTCTCTCTCTCCAGCAATGCAACCCAAGCAAAAGCCACTCTGAAGCCACCAGGCGGATGGAAAATTTTGGAGGGAGTCTAAAACCATGTGGGTTTATGCTTTTCTCTGGCTGAACTTGTGGGTCCTCTGTGCTGCACTGTGTAATGCCTTAAACTTCACAGCAGCCAGAGAAGCTCCGCTCTGCAGTGACAGAAGTGACTAGCAGCTCTCCTAAGAGCATTTCATGTGCTTCAAGCTCTTTGCCAGAGAGAGCACACCTAATTTTAGTTTAAATGGATGTTAATTTGACACGTGCATTTGAATAACTGAGATAAATTCTTGGCTTTTTGACATTAAAATTTATTAAGTGACAAGTGCTCTTTGAATACTGTTATTTTCTGAAAGGTTCTTTTTCTCTGTAGCACCTAATAATAAAGCTCTAACACGTAAGAGTCTTGAATTTGTAGGAAGTTGCACTGAATGGTGTAATAGGTCATTTTCATCTCTGCCTTACATGGCAATAATAGAATAATAATAACCAAGGTTGCAAAACATTCCTACCCTAGCTGAATCAGATGGGTTTTTTTATGGACTGGTTATTCATTGAACAATAAATATGCATGGATTTGACAGGAAAGACATAGTGCATAATTTAACTTGAGCAAAATTAAACAGGACAGGCAGCCTTATCCTTTAGTAGATCACAAAGGACTGAACTTGAGTGACAGCCTTGAGTGACAGCTTAAGAATGCCTGACAGTCACAGAAGTATCAGATTCTTTAACAGCAATTGTAAAGGCTTCTTACATTGTGTCCTTGAGTCTATTCAGTGCTAAAACCCTGTATTAAAGGAGAACGAGCTACTAATGCTACTATTCCGGAGAAAAATTCAATACCTGGTACTTTTCACTGTTGCTTTTGTCCCCCATGTTCCTTCTGGATGTACAGACAAATAGAGACTTGTCTCTAGAACAGCCTGTACAGCTCAGCCTTTGAAAACATAAAACATCTGAGTTTGGTTTCTCAAGAAAAAATAAAAGCTGTGGTTGCTGTGCCAAAACTTGGCAGAAGTTTGGTTCTGGTTCTGTATTCACATCACATAAAATCACAGTGGTGGGGCAGTGGAACAGGTTGCCCAGAGGGGTGGTAGCTGCCCCAACTCTGGAAATATTCAAGGCCAGGTTGGGCAGGGATCTGCTCATTGCAGAGGGGTTGGACTAGGTGAACTTTAAAGGTTCCTTCCAGCCCAAGCTATTCTATGACTCTATGAAATATCACTAAATATTGACAACATGTTGTATTACAGTTGTCGAGGATTTCCTGTCAGAGGCTCCTGTATCTGCACTAGCAATATGAGCTCAGCAGATAAATAATAATCCCAGTCTTCTGCTCTTACACACACAAATATATACCAACTGATAAATTTGTTTCCCTCTTGCTGAGGGACTTGCTGCCAATTTTCCCTCCAGCTTGCATCTTTTCCCACACAGTGCTGATTTCTGTCATCCTTCCTGCTTCCTCCCTCCCCTCTGCCCATGGCAGCAAGGCTGATGCCACAACTTCTCTCAGACAGACACCTGATGAGGGAGGCTCACCTGAGAGGGTAAATGTTCCCATCATGCTCTCAAGAGCAATGGGAAATTAAATGTTCCACCAAACCTGGTGGAACAGCACAAGTTGCCTCATTAAGACTCAAGTGTTAACTGTGACCCTTAAATATTGGGGATCTGACTGCTACCATTTATCAGTGTCTTACTTAGTTGATATATACTGCACTGACTTAGGTGACCTGTTCTGAGCTCCAGATGACCTCAGCCATGAAGTTCCCACCTTCTTGTGGCTTTACCCACCCACAAATGTCCTGCTGACAGACAGGGAAACCAGAGGTGTACCCCATTCCTTAGGCTGAAGAACCTCAAAAGAATGAATAACCTGAAAACCAGAGTGCAATGGCTTTAAAGAAAATCACACTAAAGCCTTTTGTCTGATTTATACCAAGGATGACAGATGTTATTTCAGAGAACTGGTTGAAATTCATCACTACTTAAATAAAGTATCCACTTTAGTACGCATGGCCTTCCACAAGTTTCTGAGCCTAGCAGAAAAAAATCATGACTTTCCCTGTGGAGATATCATGTCTCAGGACCAAAGGCCTCCACCCAGGTCAACATTTTATAATCCTAAAGGCCATTTCACATTCCTGGAGGGCTTCCTTATCTTCTCCAGGAGAGTTGTTTTATCTGTCTACAGAGTTTCTTTTTCTTCCTATAGAATGCTGTCCTCATCCAGAAGGGCCCTGTCTTTCTCCCAAAGGAGCTGATCTTTCCAGAAATTCTTATCCTGGGATTTCTCTAAGTCATTTCCCACCATGATTCCAGGTGTTGCTGGTTTGGAGAGGGGGGGAGCAGCCTTTTGCACTGCACTGCTCCCCCCATCCCAGATCAGCAGGTTCCCATCTGAGGGACAGACACCTCTGCCCTTTTCTCTGTGATGCTCAAAGTACTCTTGTCCCTCTGACCCTTGGCAGTCTCCTGCTCCTTCACAGACTCCCCCAAAATATTTACAGCTTCTCAAATCACATGAGACTTGAACAACGAAAAGACCACAAAAATCTAATTTTCTGTTCACTATTCTACCTCATAATTCTACAGCTAGGATTCAAGGGGCTTAATTATTTATCCTGTTTCATTAGATGTATTATGACTCCTTGCACAGTGCCTCCAGCTCCACAGAGGGAGTAGGCTGCATTATAAATAAAAAACTGCTCTGGGCAGCAATTTCAGCCTGGTTTCTTTGCAAAAAATTACTTGCTCCTGAAAGCATGGCAGAGGAGCACCAACCCAAGGCAGGGAGAAACAAGAAATCATTTCTTCTTCCTTCCTGCCCTTTCAGGGTTCAGCTGGAAAATTTCTTAAGAAAACAAATTTGACTCTGACATGGAGGAAGAGATCCAGGCATCTAAACAGAAGCATCCAGTGACATTTTTAACACTGAACCCCTCTGCAGATGGTCTGTTAGAAGACAACACATAGGATATCTATGTCTTTTGGGAACTGCAGGTGGAAACTGAGGGAGATATCCCAACACATACTGGGCACAGGGCACCCAGGTGTATGAGTGAATCCTACCTTGGAGTCTGCCTCTAACTTGTGGGTAAAGTTTCCTTTGGATCAGAGAAAATCAGGAAATCATTTTGCTTTTATGAGGCTTCCATCACCTGAACACGCATGAAATGTTACAAATAAGACTTTAAGAGCCTTTTCTCAGATGGTACAGTAAAAATCTTGCCATTTGTTCTTTTACTTTGCTCCTGAGGCAGGCTTATAAAGATGTAGGGTAATTATAAAAGAGTACATTTTTCAATTAAAATGCCATTATTATCTCACAGAAAATTACGAAATTATATAATTTTGTTCCACAAGTCTGCAAACACTCTTTTGGTTGCTATCAAAATAATTTTCTGCAGACAAATCTGTGAGTGCAGAACTAATGGCTAACAAACCTGATGCTAGTTTAGATCCATTCTCTGACTAGAGAGAGGCCTTTTGTGAACAGATGTAAAATGCATTTGAAAAAAATTATGTCTTTACTTGTTAAGACTCTTATTATTCCTCTCTATTACCATCTCTTACCATCAAAAGAAATAAAGCCCCAAAGACCTGTGGTCCTAAATCTACCTGAAAGCTTGCTTTAGGAGAGTAGCCTGACTTTTAAATGCATTGGTTCCACTTAACTAATTGAGAAGAAGGAGTGGATTACAGTAGGTATTTTAATCTGGGTTTATGTTGGTAGTTTTTAAAATTTTGGTCATTTGAACACCTTTACTGTGAAAGTATGCAATATTTTCATTATGTACATTTTAAATACATTTAGTGCAACTCAGGCCCTGATCCTGCAGGATGTGAAAGAGGAACTTAACTGACAGAAGTTGTCTCTATTTCTCTGTTGAAAATCTTTTAAAATTTAGACAGGAGTGTCCAGTTTCTGTTTGAGTGTAGAACGTTTCACTGAGTCACAGTAACCTCTTTGTGAGACCTTGAGCCAGATTCACCCAGATTCTTTGGTGACAAAATCAACCATCCAGCCAGCAACTGAGGACAGGCAGGAAGAATGAGATGTTTCAAGAGGACTGTAGGAGAAACCAAGATTAAAACCCATCATGATTGCTAAGAGATAACCCTTGGAAATCTGTTCCAGCTTTTTCTGTTTCAAGGTTTTTTCAAATGTCTCAGTACTTCTTCTAGAAGCAACTTCTGTTAAAGTACTTCATTATCTGAACGTCAGAAAACAGCTTTTTACATAGGAATAGTTCAGACAGACACAATTCTGTTAATTAAGAAAGTCTTGCTCTCTGGGATACCCTCTCACTCTTCTTCCCAGGTGAGATATTTTCTTCTTTGTAAATGGTAATGGAAAGCATTTCCCTTCTCTCAGTTTGCTTCATCCTTTCCTCCAGGAGCTGTTTCTTTCTTCCAGAATGTTTTTGTTTTCCTGCTACAGCTCCCTGTTTGATGCTATAGCTGGAAAAGACTGGTGGTGAAAAGAATATTGTTTAGTCAAATACTTAATGAATTTTTAGCAAAACATTGTTTTTCTAGACAAGAGGTTTTGGTGGTGCAAGAGCAGCAAACAGCAGAATAAGCAACATCTATAGTGGTGATATGGCAAATGAAACCTCTGGGTGTAAATTTTTGACATTTGAGCGCCTGCCATAAATTTGTGAAGTTGCAGCAGCAGGATATATTACTTATTTCTCTTCTGTTTTTTTTTTCTTTATTCCTCAAAAAGTAAATTCTGTTACCAAAAAGGACAAAGAGGTTCTTTCAGTTTTCATCTCCTCATCCTTTGCCATTTCAACACAAATTTCCTGGTAATATATAGAGATGAATTTCACTCCAAAGTGAAAGCTTTCAGCATCACTGCTACCAGTAACATCCTTCCTGGGAAGGACTAGATGGATACAATCTTGATCTCTGGCACATCAGTTAAAAACTTCTAATCTTTTCCTTTCAAGGATAAGGAGTGGGAAGCTCTCAACACCTTATTTTGTAAGGAAAGCATAACTGGAACTTGGATATATGGATGGATTCTGTGTCCAGAGTGCTTCTAGGACACTTTTCACCTCTTGAATCCCACCACAGACCCCACTGGCTCTGTACAGACCAGCTCTCCACTGGCCTTAATGGCAGCTGGGACATCCCAACAGCAACGTTTGAGTGTCTTCAGTTTGGATCTGATTCCCAGCCAGGAGGCCAGTAGCAGGGGACACGAATGCATGTCATATGTAGGACATGAGATGCCACCTAAGGTGTGGCACTTCCACTACATACCAGTGGGCAGTGACCTCAAAGTGGCTGGTGACTGCTCCGCCTCCATGGTCCCTCATCCATCACTAAAACAGCAGTAGTCACTTTCTGACCAACATATGGAGCTGTCTTAAAGAGATTTCCTTACCTGTCCAAAGGCTTTAATTTCTGCCCATGTGGAGGTAAATCGTTTGAGGGAGCATCTGTGTTCTTGGAAAAGTTACTGTGCACAGGAAGGGCCATTTGTTGTTGCTGCAAGTGCTCAGGTATCTTTGGATTTGGGAAGTAGGTATTTTTAGAGAGAAAATGAAATGGCAGGAGTTACAGAATCCCAAAATATCTTCACTGACTTTAGGCAAAGCTCTGTATGTGCTATATATGCCATATGTTTTGTGGAAGGAACTTCAGGCATCTTCCAGTGGTGAATCAAGCCAAGTTTTGGTTACAACTCTATTTTTTTAAGACTCAGCTTTAGCAAAAAAAGACCTCTTGAATTCTCAGGTTCCATGTCCTTCTTTCACAGTTGCTCCAAACACATCATCATCTTACAAAAGCAGTAATATGATGCAGAGAGGCCCTTCCATGGCAGCCTCCTGACCCCTGCACACAACCCTCTCCACACTGTGTGGCCTCACAGCTCCAGAAATAATGAGAAATCATCTAAACACACCTACCCCAAACACATCAAGGCCAGCAAAAAAACCCCCAACAACCAAACAACAAAAACAAACAAAAAAACAAGCCCTAAAGTAAGACCTTCAGTTGGTTAATTTAATAAATTTAAATTTAGAGCAACTGTAGATGATCTGAAGTTTCAGACCCATTTATTCCAGATCAAATAAAGAGCTCTGATAGTCCTCTCAGCCTAACAAAAGACATTTTCTATAAGAAATGAGAAGTTGCCTCCTACCCTTGCTGCTCTGTTGGTTTAGAAAACAGATTCTATTTAATGGCCCATTTATACTCACTTGATCTAAGTATTTCATTATTATTATTATTTTGCATAAGCAATTTTTTATCCTTGGTATATTTACATAGATTAGGCTTATGCCCTTAGTTTTTCTCTTAGTAGACTAAAGTAGCTGAACACTGTAGACTGAGCTGAAAAAACAGATTTGCCATACCTCTCTTTTTTAAAATGATTTTTCATTTTCTTTCCAGAAATCACACATTCAGACAACTGCAACTGGAAGACTCCTCACTCCACACATGTCAATACTGCACTGAATCCATCCTAGCTCATTTGTGGTCACTCAGCTGTTCTGTGGTGTTCCTGTTTTTTCTCCTTATCATTCACCATAATTACTCTACAGCAAACACGGGGTTCTGTTTCATATGAAATAAGGTTACAAGTAGGGATTGTGCTCCTCCCTTTTGGAGCGTTAGAATTTTCAGTTGTGTTGAACAGATATGGTGTTAAATATAGTTCACTATCCTCCAGCTGAGGAGGACAAATGCACTGAAAGGTGGCAAAAGGCATATTTCATGAGTGAGAAAATGAAATTAAAAAAAACCCGCACAATGTTATCTTCTGTTGTCAATGGAACAGCACTTTTTATTATATCTGTATGCAATGGGAATATTAACTCTGATATGCAGAAGTGCAAATTAAACTGCTGATTTAGATTATCATATTTCAAGAACAGTAATTTCATAGGCTTTTTTTTTTCATTCCATGTAAAACCTCTGTGAGTTATAAGCCTTTTTTGTCAACTATATCTTACAAGTGAGAGGTTTATATTCCTGCTGTTATAGTAAAGGAAGCATTTTGCTGCTAGGAGAGTTTAGCATTTTATTCAGCTGTGGTAACTTTCCCTTATACTCTAGCACGAAGCACAATTAAGACAGAAATGTTCAGTAGTTTTATTGTGCCCTTGTGTGAGGAACTAATCTTTTTATCCCCCAATTCATTTTTCAGGGACACCCAAAGGGTTTGCAAACTCTACACATTTGTCTAGCACACTCTGTAGTGGCATAAGCAAAGAATACATGGACTTCAATAAGGGCTTTGGCTTTTATATTTTTAATAATTCCACTTTCTTTTACTGCAAGTTTCAAGAGTACTGGAATTTCCCAGTTAATATTCTGGGCTTGTGGGTAAATTTTGCCCACATTTATTTGGGCTATTTGTTATTTTGGTGGATAAGCAGGGGAACAGAGGACTGCAATTTTTAAAGAAATGTATTTAATATTTAAAGGAAAATTTTCTTTACACAGAAAAACACACAGGTTCACATCCTGAACTAGCAGTGGGAAACAATCTCTGATGAATGCCATTTAATAAAAATGATATTTTTTTTCTATAGGAAACCATCAAACATTCCTAAGGAAGTAATTCCATTAGTAACTTTTCAAGCACTGGAGTTTTGGTTCAGCCTGGCTTTCTAAGGACATACACCATGCGCATTTGTTGCCCTGGGTTCTGCTGTCTGGTTGTTCCCTCTAAAACCTTGCAAATCTATTTGCTATTTTTTATTGAATTTGGTAGAGTAATTGAAGACTCGGTGATACGAGTAAATGAGGTGAGGACATCTGGCTCATTGCCATGCCTCAGATGGACAATGGCTATGGACCCAGGGAACATCTATTGTTACTTTCCCAGGCTTATCCTCCAGCATCTGGGCCTGGAGGTTTGCAGGTATCCCAAGCCACAGCTGCTTCCTTGGTCTCTTGTAATCTTTCCTACAAAACCAAGGCAAATCTCATCCTATTCTGCTTATGTGACACCTATTTAAAGTAGAAAAAGAGACCCTCTGAATAACCTGACTGAGTGAAAGCTTCAGCACAAGCAGTTATCCCTTACTAGACTTTATTAAAGTTACTCTCCACGGAGGTTATCCAGCACACTTTGTCTTTTGTCTCTCTATTCCTCAGGCCTCAATTACATTGTGATAAATTATCCTGAGTAAAGGAAAGTGTGAAGCAGGCAGTCTGATATTTTCTCATTTTCTGCCTTACCTCTTGGGGCATTGCCAAGTAAACTGCCACAGAGACCAGCACATAAACATCCCTTCCCCAAGACAGTCTTGTGAGAAGAAGCCAAGGAACTGAAACATGCACAGCAGCAGGCTTCACCTGGCACTGTAATTTATAGTGACAGCCACACAAAACATTTTCTCAGTGATGCACATGAGAGGAAAGTGCCTGGTCTGATTTAGTGGGTGTCAGAAGTTGGAAGCATTTCACAACTTCTGCCCTACAGCAAGCTCTGCAGCTTCCAGACTATCCCAGGGGATGAAGATGGTCACCTGGTGGCTCTCAGAGCCCAGGGGACATGAGGCTGGGCACACAGTGACTCACTGCATCAACAGCACTTCTAGTCCCGGTATCTTCCTAAGGCTGCCTTAAATTTTTCCTTCAACAACACCAGAATCAAGCAATTTAATGGTACTACTAAATGTCACTGTCAACACTGGCTACACTTGCCACAGGAGCTCTTGGTCCCTGTTATTTTTTTCTATGATCTTCTTGTGATGATTGAATGTTATAATTTCTAGGATTCCCACAGGCGATCATTAAAATGCTGGCAACTTGGTATTGATGATTGGTTTCCACGGCACAAGCAGAGTATTTCTCAGCAGATAAGTACACTTTTTTTGCCTTGAACAATGAAAGAAATGTACACTGAATTTCTTTCCCACTGGCTGATTATATTTCAATACAGAAGGGTAATTTATACAAGAAAATATAACATTCGTGAATGCATCCAGCATTTACAAAACCATTCAGGCTCTTCCAATTTGAAAAGAAAAATTATGTAGGAGATGGGGGACTATTTCTATGTTGATTTTGACTTCTGAGTCCTCAAGTTAGGAAAAGGCCCTGTGGCAAAAGTGCTCACCCTATAGGGAGGGTGAAAATAAACTGAACATGAACACAAACTGAAAAGGAGACAGCATCTCTACTGGCCTTTTCCCTCTCCATGCTAACCAACGTGCAGGAAAATTCATGGTGAGGTGCGACCCCTTCCAAAAAGGCACCTGGTGAAAAAACCCCAAATGTGTATTATGTGGGCATATAGAAGTCTCTCCTGGTGTGAGAGGGGGCTGTGTTTGAGGAGAGCAGGCTCTGGCTTGTGCCTTCAGTGGCAGCACTGCAGAGTCCCTTTGCTCAGCTCAGCCAGGACTTAAGCAGTCACAAGGAGAGCAGCACACAGGCTGGAACACCATGGGTGAGGATGTGTGACCCTGTGGCATCACCTCAGCAGACATGGGCAACCCACACTTGCCTCAGAGCTTCGTGGAGGGTGAGGAAAAGCACCCCAAAAGCAGACAGTGATATTGGACATAACTGAAATCCTTGCTGATATCTAATGCCAGGCACTGGCCTGGGAATAACCACTGGGAAAACAGCTTTCTCTGCTGGGAGAAGAAGCTTTATTACACTGAAGGAAAGAAGAGCAAGGAGTATGGAAAGTCCAGCTGTCCAGTTTGGCCCCTTGGATGGTGTGTCTCAGTATCTTCCTGCTGTGCCTTAGGTGGAGAGCACCAGAGTCTTCCAGAAGTCTTTCTGCTCCCTTCATTGCCTGTACATAGTGCATGGCTTCCTTGTCTAAGTGCTCAAATAAACCCCTGCTTCACTGCAATGGATAAAGGCCACAGTCTCACCTTCTGCTTCACTGCCAAACTTCCTCCACCAAAATTTTCACTCTGCAAGGCTGTGGTGGTCAGGTAGTCACACCACCATGAGCTCAGGGCTTTTTCCAGCATATTGGACTTTGCTGCAGTGAAAAGGACAGAGTGTGTAAGAAGCAGCCTGTGGCTGTTTGTGCATGTGCTGGCCCAGCAGCATGCAAAGTTACCCATCAAACACCATCATGGTCTTTACCTCGGCTGACCCAGTGTGGACCTATTTTCTTAATGCAAAACGTGTAGCAGTGGGAGTTCTATTGGTGATGAACTGTGCAAACCTGGCAGCTGAAGGCAGAATTGTTCCTTCTGAGCTGGAGCAGGCACTTTGTCAGCTCCTTGCCAATGACTAATGCAGTAGGTAACCTTTTCTTTCTTACAGGGCCTTCCTGACCGGACTCAAAATACACATCAATCTTTATCAATGCTGTCACTCCTCCTGCAGAGGTGCTCTTCCTCAAACCCCACACTTTTTTTTGCGAAGAAACAAGGGCTTTCCAGCAGATTATCCATACCTATAACTCCACCTGAGAGGCCAGATGGTCGCCTGCTGATGGGAAGGCCACCTAGCAGGTAACCACCTAACAAATAGACCTCTGCCAGGGTGACACAAGACATAAACGAGCCAACAGCTAAGGTGACACATGTGCCAGTCTGCAAAGAGCTCTGTCATCTGCATTGATGGGGAAGGAGGGGAATTGCATGAAGAACGAACCAAGTACTTACCACTGATTCTGATTTCTGAATAAATAATTTTTTTCTCTCTGAAAGAAAAGCCTTAGCAAAAGAATTTTTTTTTAAATTTATTCCCCCCCCCCCGTACAGTCACAGTTGTGTGGGGTCCTTTGGTTCCCCCTGCTGTCACCCTGAAACTCCACAGGGTGGGCTGTGGCTCCAGCCAGCCGTGGGAGTGGGAAACTAATGAGGATGGGCTCCGCCGGCAAGAGCTCCCGCATCCCACAGCTCCCACGGTGCTGCCGTCGAGAGCCGTGAGAGCGGGAGGCCAGCAGGAATAAAAGCCACCAAGCCCCCCCTCCGTGCCTCACCGCCCCCAGGCAGAGTCCCAGGGAGCCGGGCAGAGCTCTGGGGTCCCACCGGAGAGGGCTCTTCCACTGAAGGCTGGATTTTGCTGTTCCTCTGCCCCATCTCGCACAGGTGCAGGTGAAGGGATTTGGCACCCGCAGCACTCAGGTAAGAGGGGTTTGCTGGGTGCTGGCATAAAAGCCAGTGTGGGGCTTTGTGCTTTGTTTGGAAACCGCATCTGGAAGAGGACTTTGCTCTGAATATTTCAGAGAAATGAAAAGAAATCGTTTCCTATAGCAGTCCTTAGAGAAGAGCCCTTGCTCCAGAGGGGTTTGCTGGCCCATGTAAATGTCCCCTGGCAGTCAGAAGCCATCAAGTGGGAACTGGGATCTCAGGAAGCCCCACCAATTCTGCCTGCTATGTCCACCAGCATAGAGTGGGGCACCTGCATCTGGGACAGAGAAAAGCGCAATTTTAAAAGTCTGAACAGCACAGTACAAAAGTTGGCATGGCTCTCGTTTGGACTAACACATGGTGGGGCCAGCCTGAAGTTGTCTTTTGGCTTTGCTGTAGGTCAGGCATGCACCAGTCAGTCAGTGCTCACCTTCTTTTGAACTCCTATTACCGAAATATTTAGGGTGAGAATAATGACCAGAAAAATAGTTTAAAGCTAAAACTAGCTGAAATAACAAAGGAAACAGGCTGGAGGGTCTCTGCTACACACACTTATCACTGCTGCTTGTAAGGGACAAGGAACTGAGTTACAAGAGGAGGCAGTAATGTGAGACACAGCATGTCTGTGCTGTGGGGAAACCTGGCTGCCGATCAGGGAGGGCACTCAGTGAGGAGTTTTGGACAGCCTGGAAGAGGCACAGGGCTGCTGTGACTCTAGGGTGGCTCAGTTGCAACCTGCAGCCCTGAAAAGCAGAGGCTCCAGCTTCTTGCAAGAAGTTCAGAGATCTGGCCCTTCTAACCCAAGGGCAGGTCCCTTTCCACAGGGGAAACAAACTCAGGGAAGGGCTGATGGAAGGAGGTCCAGAAGTTGGCTTTGGTCTTTAACTTTTTTCCTGACTGGGTTTTATGTTTTTCATACAATATTTCATATGTTTTCCCAACTCACTATCAAACTGGGAGCAGGCACAGTGGGGTAGGACACCTTCCTGCCCTTGTATGCCACCAGTCTTCGTGCTGTGCCAATTTCAGTGTCCTGCGAGTTTCAGTGACAACTTCCCTGTTTCAGCTGGGAAACAAAACAGTTCTGCAGCTGCCTGGCTGCTGAATTGTGTTTTAGCACCCTCACGCATTGGCACAAAAGAAAATAATCCATCCTCAACGCCTGCAGCAGCTTCTGCAGAATCACCAAAGGTGTGGGGGAAAGAGGCAACACTTTTTTATCTGACAAATACAGTGACTTCTCTGAGGGATTTTTCAGTCCTGGAAAAGTCCAAGCCAACGTCTGAGGAAGGACTGAAACCATTACCTGATAGTTCTGCGTGTTGTGTCCTTGTGTGAACACACTTTGTGCGCAGCCATCATGAAATTGCTTTCTTTATCTCACCTGTTGGAACTGCACACACAGAGCTCTGATTCACTTCTGGGCTCCGTCACTAGGTGGTGACATATTTCCACATACTGAGACCTCCTTCAGTTTTTTTTTTTTTCTTTCAGTGTAAAAGAGCAGTAAATAAAGCCAAAAGGTCCGTTTTACCCTCTGTTTATGGAAATACAGCATTCCCAGCCACGATATATTCTGCTTAAGATAATTTGATATTTAACAGATTGTAATATGGCATTGGATTGATAAATACTGTTTCTGTAAGAATTGCTGCTATAAAAGTAATTTTAGTCATAAACATTTACATAAAGACTAATATTCCTGATCTCTGCGTAATTTAGAACTCTGGCTCTGTCAGCAGCCATTGCCAGATGCAAAATGAATGCCTGTTTGTGCACCTTCTAGAAGCAAACATGCACTGAAATTCTTAAAGCTGATGTGTCATTTGGTTGGGAAAAGTACCAGTTTCCCTTCCTCCTTTCTGTTTTCCCTGAGCATGCAACAATGCTTATTTTTTTCTCTGAAATGCTCATCAGTTGCAGTCCATAGGCACAGTATGCTCTGCTGGAAAAGGTTTGGTGGCTGGTATGGGACACATGCACTCACCAGAGGTCAGGCACTCACATGAAATTACCATTCCACTCCATGGTTCAGTACTAGTGGAGAGGTCCTCTGAGATATGGAGATGAGAGCTGGAAAAGGAAAGCTAAATTCCGTGAGACATCTGATGAGATCAGGCACACTAGAAACCTGGATGTATATGTCGGTGACTGGCTGCTACCTGCAAGGGTTACTGACCTGGTGGGATGTCTGTGAATGCCTCAGTCCCTGACTCTTGCTTGGTCACTCATCCACAGGTAAAACCACACCTGCCTCTATTAACTGCCAGGAAACAGAATCTGGAATGCCACTGTGCAAGGAGCAAAACCCATCTCCTTCTCCAGGGCAGTAGAGGGTCCTGTCTGGGCTTGGAGACAGCCTCCTCTGCTCAGCCATGACTAGTAGGGCTTGGACAGACTTTGGAGGGGAGTATGGGCATGGATAAGTTGCTTGAACAAGTCTGTCTTTATCTTCAACACATGCCTGGAACTCCATGGTCCCTAGTAGGCTCTGGGCCAAGCTGGACACAGCACTGCACAAGTAAGCCCTAGGGTGGATTTCAACTTAGAACACAATTTCAAGCTTAAAATACTACTCTTTAATTATTAAGAAATTTAGAGGCTATTTCGAGGTAGGTGCAGGAATGCAGCTTCCCTTATCCTGGCCTCCTCCACACACACCTTCCTCTGTCACACAGCTGCTGGTGGTGGCAGACTTGTGGTGACCATGGCCAGGGGCTGAGGCTTGGGGTGTGTGTGTGGGTGTGTGTGTGAGCTTTCCACACTCCCATTGATGTGGGAAGCTATTTAACTGTCTGGTGCTGTCTGAGGCCAGACCTTGGATGCCTGGCTGCTTGCTCATCCCTCACCCCACCTTGTAAAAATTCTTCTTTATAAGGAGCTACCTTCTAATCCAGCTACTTTTCCGTCAAAGGCATGTTGTTCTGGGCTCCCCATGGTTTGCAGTTTTTATTCCATATTCTTCTTCAGAATCCTCCTTGACCTTAAAACACTTTTCATCCTCTTTCTTCCTTTTTTTCTTTAATTCATTTTTGCTCACTAGTTAATTTTTGCTGATGTTTGTATAGCAAACCCCACCTGTTTCCCTGGGTTTTCTCATAACAGTTAAATACTCTTTGTTCTGCCCAAAACCCAATCAAAGTGAAGACAAAACCTTCCATAGTTTTCAGGAAGATGGCATTAATACTTCTCCCCCAGCCTCCCAGTGACCACAGAGCTCAAGCATCATCACCAGCAGGCAAGCCTGGAGCTGCTGGAAGGCATACCTGCCTCTGGGCATGCCACGCTGCTGGCTGCTGGCTGGGTTTGTGTGTGCTTGGAGTTTTGGAGGGTAGTGAAAGCCTGCCAGCATGTGTGAGTACTCTGAGTCAAGATACTTAGTAAGGTAAAGACACTTCTCATAGCCATACTAATTTCTCTGTCTCCACAGGCACCCCAAAGGCTCACCACCATGGCTGCTGGCCTGGAGAAAGCCTGCCACCGGTGCATTTCTAAAATTGCCAGCAATGGTAAGGCAGTTCTGGTAGCAATTGCCTCACGTATTTAAGCAGCCCTGTTGCTAAGCCAGGTATATAAAGGAATCATGATGGTACCAAGTCCCACCTGAATCTTCCACTGAAGTTTCCTATCCTAGACAATTTTGGGTGCTTATGGAATGTGCAATAGTAACTCTACCCTAACAGCAGCTGCTTGTTGCAGCTTTTTCAGTAATTTAAAGTATAACAACCAGCACAAATTTTCAAACAAATACAAACACCACCATGTACCTAAATATGGGCTGCAACAAACAGCCTAAACAAAATAACGTGTTTGCCTCCTCTTTGAAGTGTTACCTTACATATTGTGCAGCAGAAGCATCCACAGGGAAAATCACCTTGTTAAGAGCAGCACAGCCAGCCTGGGAACAAGCTCTCTTAGGAGCAATTCCCACCAAGAAAATCTGCTGCCAGCCTGGGTGATGGCACAGGTGATGGCATATTCCGTCTGGGGACGGAATATGGTCAGGAATATCCCCCCTTCCACCCAGTGAGATTTTGGAGAAATTATTCTTCCTTCTGCTTGCCTGCTCCCTGGCACAAGGGCCACTGCAGGTATCCCCCATAAGCAGCCCCTTGCTGTGGGTGGGAAGCACCAGTTATCTGGACAGAGATTCTTTGCATGACAGCCTGGGCTTGCTCAGGCTTTAAAGCAACTGGTTCTTCCCACCCAGGGTGGAGGACACAGAGGGCTGTAATGAGCTGACAGCTGGTGGAACAGGCTCGTTCTTGCTCTCCGAGAAGCAACGCAGCAGAAAGTTGACCTGGGCTGAGGCTGTGCAAGCTGCATACAGGCACAGGAGAAATACACTTCAGAGGTGGGGTTTTGTAAGATCGGGGAAGCAGTGTCCTCAGTAGGAGGTTAAAATGCATGGGTTTTAAAGCAGCTTACTCCTGCTGACTGCATCTCCTTTTCACTCTGAGTTGCAAGTGCCTTTTGCTTTCACTTCTAGGCAGTAGCAATTTCTAATTCTCCTCAAATACAAGAAGCAGCAAACCCCTTGGCCACTCATCATAATTGATACTTTATCCACACTGATTGCTGCATTTGCCAGTCTAGGGTGTCACCACGAGGTCTTCTATATTCCTGATCTTTGTTTTGTTTGAAAGGCTCTCAAAGTTCAGAATGAACTTTTATTAATGATTAAACCCCTCAACTCCTTGCTGCCTTACAACCTGGCAAAGAAAATCAGGCCAAAGGGACAGAAAGCTCAATCCAGGCCTCCCTGCAGAAACCTGGCATAGGTAGGGAAGGAGAGGATATTTTCTGGCCCACTTTTTAATGCTCATCATTGCCCTAGGGAAAAGGAGGGCAGGGGAGTGATGGAAAAAAAGGGGTGCAGAGCATGTGGCACTCTCATTACACCCTAACAAGTGCCTGGGAGTGGAATTGAGACCCAACTGGTCCCTGTGGGATCCCTCACATCCTGCAGAAAGGACATGCAGTTGGGATCTGGACCCATTGGTGAATATCACAATTTAAAAAGTGGTATTTTCTCTGATTTTTGTTCCTAGTGTCTGCAAGCAAAATGTTACTATTCCCTGTTATTAAATTACCACTGGAGCTTCAATGATGACAGAGAAAATAATTAATCTTTCTGAATTTTTCTAATGATTGGGAATAGTTCTGATCTCACCTATGCTCTTCTACACCAGAAGCACTCTCTTGGGTACCTGAAAAGTTACCCATGAGAAAGGAACTCAGAAATACCATCCCAGAAAACTATCTTCAGCTTCTTATTATGCTTAAGTTCAAAATAAGTTCAGCTTTAGCTATGAATAAGCTAGTGCATCCAAAATTTATTTTCTATTCATTAAACTGCAAGCCCTCATGAAGTGCAGTGATGCTTAATTTCATTTTCCTCATCATTCTGTATATATTTTTCAAAGAGCTTTTCAGCAAAACCCTACATTTGTACTTTTGGTCTCCTGGTATTTAAATAACTCCCAAGAGCCAACCCACCTGCACCTGTGGGCAGCATCTTTTCATTCTTGGTGTAGCAATTTAAGGTCAGTCTTCAATTTACTGACCAAAAATAAAAAAGAGTAATCCACTACCCTGGGTCTATTGCAAAACAAACTAAATGGCTCTATATGTAATGCCTAAATATTGTTTTAAAATTACTTCTGGAAATTATTCACAGGGGTCCAAATCCAGAATTTAGACCATGGCAGAAGTGTAGTTCAGTATCCAGAGACATAATATAAAATTCAGGCTAGACACTCTGCAATATTGCTCAACCCCCAAAGCACCTACACCTAGATGATGCAATGCTGATATCTGTGTAGCAAAGTTCTATTTTGCAGTAATTCAACCTTGCCTAAGCAAAGAGTGATGGAACACAGCAAACAGCTGGTGGCCCTGAGCTGGGACTTGGTCAGTTTTCTCACATTTCCCCTGCCTCAAATGGTGGCTTTTCACTGGAACTAGAGGCCCCCATGGGAATGGCTGTTCCTTACCCTGAATCCTGCAGCTTCTGAGTATCCAGTTTGGTCAAGGGATTAAATCACACCAGGGATGGTATTCCTGTCATTCATCCCCAGAGGCCAGCCCATCAATATATCTCCTTGCTCTGACATTTAGCCTCATGAACAGAGGAGTCTTTGGTTTTGCTCAAGGATATCTCATGTCTCTACTCTTTGGATCACTCACAGGTCTGGTTTTGAGTGCTCAAACCTTGCTGTTATTTTCTCATTTGGTGGTGGCTGGGCAAGCTGAACAGATTTAATTCCTTTCCTTCATGTTACTTCATTCAAGTCTTTTCTGCATATCCCATCTGACATTTTCCTGTGACTTGAAAGCACGAAAGGACAGCCAGTATCCACAGCTATCAAAATCATAGGCAGACTCATCCCTGGCCTGTAAAACATACAACATTACTGGTGCTGGTTCCTTAGAAAGATCCATCAAGACTTTCTCTGCCACCACAATACCCTCATAGGCTGCATTCTTTCTTTTCTCCAAGTGCCTATCAGTACTGCAGGGGATACCTGCAGAAGGAATAAAACATGGATGAAAATACCTGCTCCCCATCTGCACTCCAGCCTGTTACACCACCCATGCTGCAGTGCAGCACACGGTGACACTGCTTGCTAAGCTACTGCACTACCATCTGTATCTGCCTCAGGGCAGCAGCAGGCATGGGGCCCTGCCAACTGAATTTGACCCAAATTTCTTAACACCCAGACTGCTGGGAATCAGGCCCCTTCAGAGCAGCATTCCCAAAGGGTGTCCAAAGGGCATACTGTGAATTTTCACACAGAGTTTTGCTCCTCAGCTTGTTTATCCTGGGATAACTGCAGAAATTGGAACCTGGTAGCATCTAATTAAAAAAAATATTCCTTTTTTACCCAGAACCTGACAGGCTACAGAACAAACAGCACTTGGGAGTGATGGTAATGTTATCAACACTTCATTTATTGCTGTATTTATTATCAGAGAGCTTGTCATTCTACTGAACAGCTTGCACTACAGCTGTATTAGCATACTTCTGAGGAGAGTAGGTAGAGATTTGTATCCATAAATTGCTTCTGAAAATGGTGTGAAGACTCTTACCTGAAAGGAAAGAACTTTTCTCTCTCTTCAAAATAAATAGGGACAGTCTGAGCTGATCTGAAACTTCCAAATTCTTGGAAGATTCATGGCAGCAAAATAAAGTCTGAGGAGCCCATAGGTGAGTTGGTGTCACCTCCAATACTGCCTCCAGATCCCAAGCAAATGCCAGAGGGTAACAGGCTGTGTGTCCTCAGGCCAGGCACAACAAGGGAGTGGCAGAGGACTGGGAGGAGAGCTGCAGTGCAGTGGCATGGCTGTGGAAGATGCAAAGGCTCAGGCATCAGACAGAAGAGAGACCATGACATCCAGCCAAAGTGTCAACGGTGCATTTACTTCTGTGGGGAAATCCTGGCATGAGGAATGCAGTCAAACAGAAGATTTATATCAGCTGACTGTCCTGCTGGGCAGGAGACACAAAACCTGCACCCACTGATCTAATTTTTGTGACCACAGATTTCAAGGAATGTGCAAGATATTCAGCCACCTGTTCTCTTCTTCCTCTGTAGTGATCCCAGACATGAGCTCTTCCCTTCATCTATCTCCCAGCATGTTAGGATCCCACAGCAGGAGTTCCCCAGTGCCCCAGCAGAGGCTGCCCTGCTGGTGCAGAGCAGTGAGTTCTCCTGCCTGATGCCCTGGCACCAGCTTCATGGAACAGATACTCTTCGAGGCATGCCTGGAAACACTTCCCTAGTTGTGTTGTATTTTTAGAGACTACCAGCCCTTTTTTGCTACCTATCCGAAGAATGGGGCCAGGGGCTTCTCTGACCAGCCTGTGAGGCGACAAAAAAATGCCACAAGCCCCACATGTGGACCCGCCTGCAGAGCAGCATCCTCTCTGCTGAGTTGTGCTACCCTGCGGCAAGTACCATTTTCTGGAGCAATTTGTCTTCGGACCAGAGCGGGGCAGCACAGCCCAGACAAACCCAGGCGGAGAATGCTGTATCCCAGCTGAGCAGCATTTCTGTGAAACCCCCACACGTTTAGGGAAAATCAGTCTTCAGTGCTGCTAGCGACACCGAGAGTGGCCGCAGAGCCCTGCCAGTTGTGTAGGCAATTGTTGAAGAGTCTCACTTTGTTAAACATGGATCTGGAAGCCTTCCCAGACTATGCATCTGCCCCTCCAATTCGAGACCTAAGAGGCTGTAGCTGAATGGGGAGATAATGAGTAAATACATTCCCAGCGACTGCTTTGGGAGCGGAACTAATGAACCATTATCTTTTTCTCTTGAGCTCTGAGTGGTCTCTACCTCCCATTTCTCCCCTCCAAAATCGGGCTGTTGGGTAGATGTCAGGCACAAGCAAACCCTGACACCTGTGTGCCAGATGTGCAGCCTCACATGCACATGAGCCCCCTGAGCCTTTTTTAGAGCTTATTGCAGCGTCCCTCCCCAGGGTCACAGTGCAGAACAGGCGCTGCACTATTTGCCTACAAATGATGCTGGAAGCCCAAGTCATTTACAATAACATTGCTTCTTAATATGAAAGAATAGTCTAGATAACAGCAAGAGGAGCAAGCACAAAATGTGACGTGGTGAAAAGGGAGTCTCTAGGCTGAGTTGTTCTAATGAGAGGCTGTCAGTGGTTGAAAGAGCTTAAGTCAAGTGTAGGACAATATTCAAGCAGAGGAAGAATTTCTGTACTGTGCAGCACTCAAGAGATGCGAGACTGAGCAAAAATGAGGGGGGGTGTGGAGGGGGAAGACTGGCCAGCAGGGAAAGGAGGAGGGGGCTGCACAAAGGAAGAGAAGTGCTTTCTTCAGCTCAAAATGCCCTCAGTCTCTCCCAGTTCATAGAGATCACAAACATGCTGCTTCTGAGCAAGATGTCTCTCAAGCGCTGAAGTGTAAGATCCTGGTTCTCTGTGGAGAAAACACAAGCAGTATGTGGGGGATGGTGTGTTCCCATGAAAAGTGTTGGCGAGTCAGAAAGCCTGGTGGATCTGCTCTGAATTTTGATGCTGCTCCTATGTCCTCTCTGTTTCTCCTTCTATACAACAGAGGCAGTGATGCTGCCCTTTTTCTCTAAGGTAGCCTGAGGGTGGTATTTGGGCAGTGCTGCAGAATTTCCCAGAGTGGCACTGTCCGCAGGGAGCTGGCAGTGTCCCTGCTCCTGCATGGCCAGGGGACACCATGCACCTTGCAGGGCACAGTTTACCCAGAGAAAGGACTGGTCTCAAGCCAACTCCAAATACTTGCTCCAAGATTTTTTTTTGCAAGCCTCCAAGGAGACATCCTTACTCCTTTTCTGATCTGTGCTCTTCTCAGCCCCTCTGCAATCCATGCCCACCTGCACTTTGGCACCCTTAGGCACCCACTTGCAGCCTGAGCCATTTCTGGAAGAGCTCTGCAGGGACACTTGCCACAGAATGTCCTCATTATATTTGACTCTCATTTGGCAGGGCAGAGTTTCACTTTAATGTTGCCAAGCATCCATGATTAGGCACAGAGGTGACAGCTCTTGTGAGACGGGCTGCTCACACTGTTCTTGACGCTAGTGTCCCTCACCTTCTGCGAAGGTAAGCATTCATCCTCTGCAGCACCTGGCTGTGCAGGAAAAATATCAGGGCTCCGATACACCAGCAACTCTCTAGGGAGTAAGTAAGCACCTCAGGTCCACTCACCTGCAGGGACAGTCTGTGCACACCCCTAAGAGCATCCTTCCACACAGCTTCAGCTGACCTGTTCCAATGACAAATCCCACTCCTTGCAGCATGGCTGCTGTCTTTGCACTCATGAGCTAAGCTAGGTCAAGGAGTTAGACCAGCCAGAAACCATTCACTTCTGTGATAAAGACAGTTTATTTAGCTATCAGTGAAAACTAAGTGAAATGGCATTACAGCTGCTATTTGCTTAGCAAACAGATACGGCTCATCAGTTGCCATGGATTAGCTGATGCAAAATTACTTGTTACTGCAAAGTCGCCTGGCAGTGCCTCTGAAAAGGATGCAGGATAAGGCAGCAATGGATGACTCCTTGCCCTTGCAATAAGACAAGCTGCAAGTAGTAGCTGCAGAAACAGTTTGTGTCTCTCAGTGCACCCTGGAAGTGATAAAACATGTGATGGTCCCATCATGGCAAATGCTGCACCACAGAAGTGATATTCCCACCCCATCAAGTGCGCTGCATTTCTTCCTACACAACTGTGTGGATACACAGCATCTGTAAAGAACTAGATGGAAATGCTGGCCTCTAAACTTGAACTAGCCCAAATAACACTGTCTTTCTTTTCTCCTTCACAGCATGCTTTATATTTGGGCTCCTTGCTTTCCTTGCCTTGCCACTGTCCATGACTTTTATAGGTAAGTTGACTGCTAAAGTAAATTGAAAATAGAAACTTCCTGGCACTGTGTGGCAGGTTAACACATCTGATGGAAGAAAGGAGCTGGAAAATTCAGAGTTCCCAACTGTTAAAGCTCTGTCTTGGCACTTCAGCTTCAGACAGAATCTCAGCCCACACTCCATACAGGGAGGAAGGAGTACTTGAATTCTAACCCTGCTTATCTTAAAAACCCCTCCAGTGTGTTTTACCTCAAAACCCAGCTTTGTCTGTGGGAGGAAGCTCAGAATCTGACACATGAGAAGATTCCATTACTCAGGATCCCTCTGTATTAACTACTCTGCAAAAAATGGTAGAAGCATAGTGCTGAAAGGGAAAAAGAGATGCTGTAGGCTGCTATTTCTCTACCTTTTTGGAAGTCAGACCTGGTTTTTGGCTGATCTGTCTTTGTATACCCCCTGGAAGGCTGGATTTGTGAGTAGCATTTCAAGATCAAATATTTAAGAAAGGAAAATCCTTTGAGCTGCATAATTTTATACATTTTTAAACTGCATAAGGCCCCTCTTTTCTTAAGCATCACCTTTGCCTTACCATTAACATAGATTTAAATTTTTTCTTTAACACTTCATTCCTCCCCTTGGGCCTTTCACATCCTCCATATGAGTTATGAACCCCACTTGAGAAACATCAGTAGAGACACCAATCTACCTCGGCTTTCAGACAGGCTCATATGCTCATGGCATCCCTGACAGATGTCTGACTTGCCCTTGCTCAAGGAAATTCCATGGCTTCCCAAGGAGGCTATTTCAACATTTTATTGCTCTCAAAGAAAAAATATTTTTCCCCATATCCTACCTAAATCCTCCCTATGGCAAATAAAACAGATTACAGCCTGTTCTGCCCACTGTGGTCACAAAAACATATTGGTCACTGTCCTACTCAAGAGATCCTTTGAACTGTTTGAAGGCTGCTATTATAACCCTGCTCCATCTTCTCTTTTGTTTTCCCAGAGGTCTTAAAAACCTAATTCTTTCATCCTGACCTCAGAGGTCACTGTTCCTGTAGCGCTTTTTTTTTTTTTTTTTTTTTTTTTTTTTTTTTTTTTTTTTTTTTTTTTTTTTTTTGCCTCCCTCCTTTGACCTCTGGCCAATGTAAGTATTTTTGCTTATAAAAAAGAGAAAGACATAACACATGCCTCCAGCTGAGACCTGAGGAATGAGCAGTACAGAGTAATTAGCTCCTCTGTTTAACGTGCGGGATTTCTGTAAACACACCTCAAAATGAAACATGGTCTCTCTGCACCAACCCATTTCCTCCAATTTAGTTTATGGCACACTGTAAGCCCAGATGATTTTTGGCAGTGCTGCTCCCCACCAGACATATCTCATTTTTTATTTACATTGACGTTTCCTCCCCTACACGCAGTGTTTGGCCCTATCAGGTTTCATCTTGTGGATTCCTTTTCCAGTGTATCCAGATCACTTTGAATTCAAAGTCCTCAAGAGCCCTTGTGTTTGAGGAGCTCTTCACCTTGTGCCTGGTTATTCATGAAAGCTGGTCCAAAGGAACTCTACATGCAGATGCTGAGGGCAAGCTACATACCAGCTAGACTCGGATTGTGTGCATCCACAGCCAGGCTGGGTGCCGCGTGTTGTCCTTGCAGGCTGTTAAGGCAACTGGATGTTGCTGACTGTGAAATTCCCACACCCTCTCTTAAGTGTCTGCCTTGAGATGAGGTGACTTTTAAGGCAGCTGGGACACCTGGCCCATTGGCATGGATATAGTTATCCAAACCCACATAATAAGTGTTCAGCTAAAGGTTGGTGCTATTCCTTTAATCTGGGGCTTTCAAAGTACCACTGACGATGGGCACTGACAATGGGACTATGGTGGGATTCCGATTAGGATGTCCTAATCAGGAATTAGGCAGTTCTAATGAGGGATTAGGGACCAATTAGGAAGTAGGGAAATGGACTGAACTGTTACATCTCAACACTTCTGCTCTTATACTTATCCATGACTTAAGATTGCTACTTATCCCTTAAGAAGATTCTAGCTTTAACTTCTCCCCAGGCTGAATATGCCTGAAGTGTGAAATAGGGATGGGAAGGTATAATACAAAATGTGGCATGGCTTCCATGCATATTGACATCCTGCCTTCTGGAAATGAATCCAGGTCTGGAATCTGACCACTTATAGATAGAATTTCCCAGGAATATTTCACAGTATCTTTAAGATCAGTGAGAAGTGGAAAGTCTATAGCAAAATATTAGCCTGGAGCTCTAGATATCTCCTGCATCAGATACAGAGCCCTTTTTTCCCCCACAATTTACTGACATTAAGAGATAATGTCACTGTAATACGGTGTTGTCAGAGGATATTGGTTTCCTGCAGCTCCATATCAGCAAAGGCATTTTTAGGAAAATGAAATGTCAAGGAAAATGCAGATATTTATTTTTCAAGCAAAACCCTATGATTTTCTGATAATATTCTGTTACCACGATCTCAGAAAAAAACTTGGTGATGTGCCTCCAGTTGTTTTGGCTCTTGGTTCCTACAGAGGAAAATGGTGAGATACAATACTTGTTAAAACTCAGAGATGAATTACAGGCAGCCCTGGTAATAATTACATGCTAACATTATATACTCTTAAAATTTGATAATGCTATAAATCACAGTATAATTCAAGATACATGAAAAGGACTCAGCATATTTTCCAAGCTTAAGACTTGTGACATCATTTAAATCATAAATTGTTTAGCAGCTTTTTTACTCTTACTGGCAGAGAAGATCCCTTTTTTCACTAAAAAGTCCAAACGAATTGAGATTTAATTTGTTTTTTAGTTTCCAGGACAGTGAAGGATTACTTTCAATAACCCATTCTTGCATGTCATCCAGAGAACCTTTATATACAGAATTCCCCAAGGATAGCTAAATCACATTTGAAAACTGATGACATGTTTTTTTAAATGAGCAGTGTAAATTTTCTCCTGCTCAAATTTAACCCAGTACTACTCCTCACACTTGTAACACCAAATAATTCTTCAAATCTCAAATGCTCCCGAGAATTGTGTGAAGCCTATTCTCAAACTCCATGCCTTTATGTGGGAACCAGTCTTGTGCTTCAGCAGTTGTTGTTTAACACATTCTTTCCTTGCATTTCGGTCCTTCAGTCAATTTTCTGCTTTGCTGATACGCTTTTTGATAAAATGGTGCCCAAAAGAAATTACTTTGTGAAAAATTCCCTGCAACACCTAGATCCAAGTGTAAGGTCCACAGTCAGAACTTGAACGAGGTCTGTGCTAAGTGATGACAGCCGCAGCCATCCACGAGGAGCACCTGAAAATGGCCTGGCATGTTGTGGTCTCTGCCCTCCCATTAGGAAAAAGTCATGGAGTGTGCACCAAACAGCAGATCAGCTTTGCTATACAGCAGCTCTCCTTTTCTATGGGTGTATTTCAGCCACTTTCAGCTGAGAAGAGTAAAGCAGCTAAAAAGAGGCCAATGCTGCATTGATTTTTATTTGTCCTGACCCCTCATCTCATGGATAATCATGAGTCACATGGACACTTGTTTGGTAAAAATCCTTTGTGGGCCATGCCAGAGCACTGCCCCAAATGGTGCCCTTAGAGAAGCTCATGCCCTGTTTGCTCACAAGTGCTTTTACCACTTGCTGGACACTGTATCCAGGATGACACTGCAGTGTTGTTCTGTGGTAGCCAAGAGGCAAAATGTGCAAGTACCTCTGCTTTCCCAAGCCTCCCATCTCTTTTTTTTTTTTTTTTTTTTCTCACTTTGGATGCTGTTCAGGCTTTGTCTGCTCTTGCAAAGGTCTTTGGTCCATTAATTTGTACTCCTGTGCTGGTCTATGTTGTGGTCAGGCTCAATTGCTTTTCACTCAGAACCACAGATTGCTCCAGCTTGCAGGGAGCAATGCAGTAGAAGCAGACCTCTGATCTCTCATTGTCCATATATCCCGTCTCCAGAAGTCAAGGAGAATGCATCTGTGCTTATGGGAAAGAAGATGCTTTCCTACTAGTTTTGGTGTTCCCAGATAAACCAAACACAGGCTGTGTGAGAACTGATTGGCACATTCACTGATTTCACTGTGACAAATACCAGTGCCCATCTGTCATCTGTAGGTCCCTATTTCCTATTCACACCTTGGTGTATATTTTTAAAGTTGCTACTGTATCACCTGCTTTGACCTATTCTTTTGCTGTCATATCTGTCTGCAGTATTCTCCCAAAACCTACAGAGTGCTGCTGTCTGTCACTCAAATCCTTCCCAAGACTGACTGATGCCATGTTATATATATATATATAAAGGATTCCACAATAGATTCGTCTGGGGAAGAGAATCGTAGCTGCATGAGAAAAAAAAAGAAAGGTGTTTTTTCTCCATTTTTTTCCCTCAAATTGAAATCTCAGTTAACATATTGGAAATAGAAATTGCCTAGGTTCCTAAATTGAAGTATATTCCCAGGGATCCCTGGCCAGCTGCTTTTGTGACAGGCTATTAGATGGCCAAGAACTCTGGAAACCTTGGCAGCAGCTTTCTCATGAACACGATGTAATTTGTGACAATTTCCTTGCTGCCCACCCCTGTAAATCTGGGAGTTGGAGAAGAACTCAGTGTTACATAGTGGCAAAATGGACAAAAATTTACAGCTTTGTAATAAGAATGAAAGGGGAGAGAGTCCAAATCCATCTAAGTGCAGCCTTTTTCATTTATAGAAAGGTTGGGAATAAATACTTAGTATAGAAGAGTCCATGGGACTCCATAGCCCTTACACACAGGAGATCACAGAACTGCAGAGCATGAAACACTGTCCTGTGACTAAAGTCAGACATGAAGCAAGGAACCACAATCCAGAACACTTGTATTATGCCATGCAAAGAGTGAAGGAAAGGTTCAGGACGGCAATGCTCTGGACCAGCTACAGCAATGGATTTGATGGGCAAATTGACAAGCTTAAGAGCATTACAGCCATAGAAAAGAAAAACTAAGAAAAAATGCCAAAAAAACCCCCCAAACAACAAAAAAACCCCACCAAACCAAAACTCACTGGTACTTCTTTCCTAATTCCTCATAGTAAGTGTAGTTCTGAAAATGGAGGCAAGACATCCCACCTGAGAGATGTTTAGCACTAAGGCCAGCACGTTCCTTTCAGTATCCTGCAACTAGGTAACCCTAATTATTCAAAGAAAAGTCAGAACATCTCCTTGAAAACTATTTATATAGCAAGAAGAAAACAGAAAATCCTTTCTACCCTGTGTAACTGATCAGTCAAAGCCCTGAAACTTGGGATTAATACCAATAAAATCACAGTGTACTGAACTGTTTAAAATTTCTGAAGATGCCATTGGGTAAGAGACTTGGGCGGGAGAGTCACCCCAGCTATCTACAGCTGGCTGTCTGGATTTCTTGTATAGCCATGCAGAGCCAGAAATGTTTTCAGGGATCAATTCACCTGACCCATTTCAAATGTCAATCTTAGGATAAATGAATTGAATTTTACAAGAGCCCATTTCTCCCTATTGACTACAGAGTGTAGAAAACTAGTTCACATATGGATGCCTGCATTGCAGACATCTATATTTGGACAGATGAGTTTCACTGCCACAGACCTGTATCACAGGCTTCAGTCTCTATTGCCAACAACATCCTCACACAGCCATACACTCTCTTCCAGAAAACTTACCCAGCTTTCCCTTTCTTGCAGCAGATTTGAGGGTTGCCAGGGTCCCCAGCACCATAACAACCAATTCTTTTATCCTCCTGCAACCCAAACGGCTTGGAAACTTGAGTTTCTACAGCTCCCAATCAGCTGCCTGGAAAGCAAAAATGGTTCCAGGTGCTCCCACGGGTATTGGCTCCCAAGCTTCCAGGCATCTGACTCAGGAACATGCCACACTCATAGGAACTAATGAGCAGGAAAATCCTGAGGAAGCTTATCAGAATTCTTTCTTTTCATAGTTTTGATTTTCAGTGAATTTTCCACTGCTGATGAAAATTTCCTGTCCAGCTTAGTCAATGGTTCATTTAACAAAGAGCTGTGGCTGAAGCTAATGACCTCTATATATGGCTCCAACTAGTAATGCCAGAAAACAGTAATGTCGGGTTTGCCTTTGTTCTCTCTCTTCCTTCTCCTGTCTTTGCTTGTTCATGGCCCTCACTCCTGTAGTGGGAGGTGTAAACCCTTTTTAATTCAGCCCCCATTTCAACAGACACAGGATACAAGTCTTGGGTGTAAGCACTACACTTCACTTACAGCATCTATAGTTTTCACTGTACAGCTTGTTGCAATATCTTGATTTATTAAAAAACTATGGACATTGATCTAATACCAATATCCAACTATGACGGACAAAGACTCTCTAACAGTTTAAAGTTAGAAAGTGTATGTTTATTACGACGCCGGGCAGCGTGCGGGATAGCTCCCAGAAACACACGCGCAATTTACAGATCATCACAGGGCCTTTTATCTACAGAAGTATTGAATACACAAACTACAAATGCATATTCATAGCTCTGATACCTCCCATTCCCCGCTTCGTATGGTAATTAGCCCAAAAAGCCACCAAGCATGCGTAGTTTGTTCTTTGAAATGGGTCGGTGGTCTTTTTAATGGGGTGGGGTCCCAAAATGATGAAGTAAGATTGTCTTCCTCAGCTCTGACTTTTTAACCTTTAGTGTTTGTGACAGCTAAATCCTGTTTTTCCCAGGACTGTTTGATTTATGATTGTATTGTATTCATGGGGTCTATTGATTATTCAGGATGCAGAAGCCCTAGTTTGACAGCTCCTCTGATTGATCGGTTCCTTCCAAGGATTATCAGTTCTTTCAGTCTGGCTTCTGTTAGCAAAAGGGAAGTCCTAGCTACATTATCTCAGCACTATCTATTTTGACTACAGTCTTTAATTCTTCTAAATCTATGCCTCAATCTGGTCACTTGAGATAACAAACATTCATTTTTGCCATTCAGGAATGAAGTTTTTGGAAGACTGCCCAGTTCAGCCACTGATTCCCTTATATCTGTTGGTGGGTGGAGTGATTGGCAGCTTAAAGGTAATGTGCCTTCTGTGTGTGAAAAATATTTTGTGTGACTCGACTTTGACTTGCTAGTTAAGACATAATAAGAGCTGTAGACAGACACATGCACCCAGTACTGGAGAGCTGCTGGGATTGGACTGTGCTTGTTCCAGCACCAAAAGCACCTGTCAGTCAAGTGAGCTGCTAATGAGCTCAACATTGTCCCACACACTGTGGTGTGACTCTCCTGCATCACAGCATCTGTGCTAGAATCTCTACTGAGGGAAATGACTACTTAACAGGATGTCTGTGGCTTTTTCCACAAGCAATCCTCCAAGAATGTCAAATCTTTCTCCATTATTTTCATATAGACAGGACAAAAAGTTAAGTTACTCTCCTTGCTTTGGGAATACTACAAAACCACTTGTGTTTGTACGTAGTCCTTCAAAAGTTCAATTTACTCCTACTCTGACCTGGCCAGAAGTATATGACTGCAGCAGAATCACTTCCTTCCAAAGTAAATATATCCCTGCAAGACAGCAGGGCTTATTAATCTAGATGCAGCATTTTCTAACCACAACTACCTGTCCTCTAGTGGACTGTGCTCACTTACGTCTTTGCTGAGCCATTGTCTGGCAGTTTGACAAGCAGAGACACCCTCATACCTGTGATAAACCTTGGTCACTATAAAGCTATAATTCTGCATTGACTCTAAAGGGTCCACCCTGTTCTGACAGTCCCTTTGCAGACAGTGTTAAGTGGCTGCTGGAGAGCACAAAGAGCCTTGCCACAACATTTCTAGCCTGTTTTCTTTGCCAGGACTGAAAGAAAAGGGAAAGAATACTCTGCAGGTCTCTGCATTCACTGCACTCTTTCACAGTGGTAACCCAACCAAACCACAGTACATCACTGGGATATGAATCATACCCTCCAAGGACCTTTGGTCAGTAAATAAGAAAACGGAAAAAACGAGAAAATTCTTAACCTTGTTAAAAGGAATTTGCTACGTTGTGACTTCTACTGGCAATGTTTAGTCATTCGATCACACCAGTGGACTTATCTGTATAATCAAAGATTAAGTTAATAATAGTTTAGGAGAGATTAGAGCAGAACTGAAAGGAAATTTTGAGGCTAGTGGATTGAAGCTTTCAAAAAAATATGTTGACCTGTTCTTAGCTATTTCTGGTTTAAAGTGCGTTTTTCTCACTATAAATAAGGTGGCAAATGGATCAGTTAATATTTATGCTGATGTCGAATAATGATTTGAATTTTACTTCAGTTGACAGCAGGACTGCTTATTTTGCAGTTTGGCAATGCATTTGGTCAGAACTTGATTAGCTTCACTCACGTGTCACCTCAGTGCCTGGTCTGCAGCCAAATTCAAGTCTCTTGCCTGTCTGAACTCTGCCCTCTGTTTTGTTCACTGGATTGCACTGACTTCATTGAGCAGTGCACTCACTTGAGCTCTGAAAGTTAAAAGGTCAGAGAATGGGTGCAGGATGAAGTCTGAACGAATGCTGTCCTGGGATGGACATCATCTAATGGCAAGTCATTCTAGCACAGATCTGTGCAGTCTGTAGGCTCCTCATCTATTTCTTTACCACCTCCAGTCTTTTTAAAAGCAATGGTAACTGTTCACTGAGGCAACTGAACCATTCCAGAGCACCCAGAGAGGCCTGTTGAATTCATGCCATGCTGCTCCATAAATGTATATTCAGCAGCTAGTAACAATGTGAGCAACTGCCAGCAATTTCTTCAATCACGCTTGGCAAGGCAATATCCATAAGAATTAAATGCACTTTCTGTGAACTACTTAGATGCAGCTGAGATTCATAAATCTACCTGGGAAGTTTCTCTGACTGCTTCAAACCCAATACTTATCTGCCATTTAATCCCATTCCCACTGCTGAGTTTCATAGGACCTGAGTGCTGAGCTGAAAGCTAAATGAACTGCAGCAGGCTTCAGGTCCAGCCACAGACACCCCCATGCAGAAACCCCAGAGCCACTGGCCAGGCAGTTTTATCCCTCTTGTGTTTCATGAGTCTGTGTAAAATAAATACTCCTCTGAGATGATGTTTTGAGCAAGCCTGTCACTCTCAGTGTTCAGCTGGATGTGAGACCTAAGTGGAAACACCACTTTTTTGCCTGTGTTGGTGCTGGGATTGTGTTTCTCAAAAACTGGTACTAACACCTGGGCTGGAAAACCAGTTGGTTTTGTGAACAAATATTTAATATTTCATCATTTGTATATAATCAAGCAGTTTTACAGGAAAGAGTAAGAATAAGAGAAAACTCTGGATTCTCTTGCTGAGCTTTTCCTATTGAAAATGGGGCACATGGAATAAAACCTGAACTAGCAAAATATAACCCCCAACAGGTTTTCCTCAGCCAGTGTTTGGGGGAAAGAAGAGGGGTAAAATGAGGGGTGCTCTTCTCTTTCATTTCAAGCAGAAAAATGAGCATAGATTATAACTCTGTGAAAAAGAACATGACTGAGACCTGCAGTGAATCTACCTGTGTTCTTTTTATTGCCAAGACTAAACGAGAAATCCAGGCATCACTGATTGAGTCCTGCTGCATTTCCTTGTATACCAGACCTTCCTAACCACCTGACATCATGGTTATCCACATATTTCTCTGCTAGTTTCAACTGAAGGCAGGAATGGGGCAATCTGAGAAAATGGCACTTAATTGAAGAAAATTTGACAACAGTACATTGCAAGTATCTTAAAGCAATTTCTTTGAGGTTTAAGTCATAGTCTATATGCTTCATAATTTGATAAAGCTGATTCAACTTCATAACCATGGAAAAATAGAGTTAGAAGAGACATATCTACCCACTACAAGGCAGGAACTACACTACTTAAGTAATTTAGCAGTTACTCTAATCTGTTCCTAAAAGTCTCCAGCGTGGGAGCTACTGCCATCTCCCTAGACAATCTGTTCTCATGTCTTTCCATCAACAATTATATTCCAATGTATGACCCCCCCCACTGCTGAGTAACCTCCAAGGAAAAAAATGCATTATTGTTCTGCAGTACCTGCCTCATTTGTGGCTCCTTAGCTTTCTTTTACTCTATTTTCCCACACCCAATTTATTTGACCCAAAGACTGGCAGTGGCCAGAAGGTGTTCAGACTCTCTGCAGCCACTTCACTTACTCCCTTTTCTCCCTCAATGCCTCCAGGTGACTCTCCTGCTGTACGACTCAACCAGGATGAGGCAGCTGCTTTCCAAGTCTGTTGTGATTGATGACGACGACGACGACGAGTATCCCTGGAGGCAGAATGCTCACAAGTACTACATCCATCTAACCCTCAGCCTTTTCCTCTTTCTCTGGTTCATTCTTGGGAACTACTGGGTATTTTCTGTGTATCTGCCAAATTTCATCCCGCCTTTTCATCAGCCTCAGGATTACTGTGACAAAACCCTGTACATTTTTGCTGTTGGTGTTCTCATTATTAGCCACACTATTCTGTTTCTCCTTATCTTCTGTAGCTGCTGCATATACTGTTTTTCCAGGCAAAGATTCTCTTCTGAGGAAGACTAAAGGCTACATAAATAAATCTCCAGATGTTCGGGAAAGCGTGTACAACAAAGAACAGGCAATAATTCACCCTTGTGTACATCTTTGTTGTACGATATATATGTGTGATAGCAGTCAACTTCAAGAGGAAATTATAAAATACAGTGCCATCTGGAAATAGCTATGCTGGAGCACAGCATAGTCTATGCAAAAATGCTGCTGCAGGTGCCAGGGTGTTCTCCTGCTAATTTCTACATCCCTTTTTAAACTCTGGATGTTTTATCAGGAGCGAGCTCTTGCAGATGGCAAACTCCTCTAAAACCAAGACCCCTTATGTTGTATATAGCACAGTAGATCTTTGCCTATAAAAGTAGCCATGTTGTCCTCTTCACTGGGATCTGAACATCTCCCCATAGTCTTGCTGAGGTTTGTTATTGTCCCTGCATTATAGATGAGGGAGCTGAGACAAAGGGTTGTATTCAGGCCACTTTGCATAGCACATGGACTCTGACAGTAACTGAGATGCTCACTAGAGAGCTATTCAGGCCACTGTCAGACTGGCCTGTAAGTAGCTGTGATAGCAATGAGCATGTATAAAAGGCAGCCTTAACATGGCCCTCAGGTCTCTTCCAAACTTGGACTACAGAGCATCTATATCAAACTTCGTGGCTAAACCAGACAGTATGAATACATCCATATATATCCAATACATCCAAACTGAGCCAAGGCTGCTTTGCAAGTCTTTGGCAGAACAAGGAACTGAGCTATTGAGTGTCAGATCGGTGCTTCAACCAGGGCTCAGCATTCCCCCGTCAGAGGATACACTTTTTCTACAGCAGTAATTCATCAGTACCACAATAACACAAAGATGACTGTCAAACCATTGTGATCAAGTTCATAGAAAAACTGATGATGTTACCTCAGCATTTTGAATACAAACCACATCAATAAGACATGGGTGGGGATGTGAGAATTTCAGGCAGATGTGTTCACTGCAGCAGTTCTCTGGTTGTGGTGTGAGTGTACATTTGATTTGTTAACCTTGGTGCTGTACATATGGAAATCTGTACTTAATGGACAGATGTAATGCAAACAGCTTTTTAGTCAGCAGCAGCAGCATTAAAAGCACCAGCATGCACAGAGACAATTTTTTTGTGACATGTAATGGAACAGCCCCAGAAGTGGTCCTGGAGGATTGTTTTTTCATGTGTTGACAAAAACAGTGTAAAAGTGCTCTTTCTGCTTTTGCTCTTATGCACTTTTGTAAATGTGGTCAAAATGGAGGGGCTGCCCTCCAGATGAGGGTGGCCCAAGGCACAGGAAAAAGATGTGTATTTGTGTATTTTGTCTGTTAAAACTCACACAGCTAAAATCTGTGCTTTAGAGAAACCCAAAAGAGTTATAAAATGTCTGGGAAAGGGTGAGATATATAAAAGAGCTCAAAAATATGCCACAGCTGAACAGGGTCTGCTCAACCATCCTTCTTGGGACTGAGGCTGAAAGCAGCGTAACATCTGTGGGAACCACCTGTCTTCAAACACGAACATTTATCTCACCAGCTATTTATCTCAGCAGCTATTGTAGAGATAAGTAAGGCTTTGGTTTACAGGGATTTCAATTCAAGCCCCAGATTTAAGAATTGTTTATTTCCAGAGAACTAATCTTAGAAAGAAGGTAGGATAAAGATGAAACAATCTGACATGAGGGCAGTGTCAGTGTAGCATTCCCCTGCTCTGCAGCATTCATTCAGGAGAGGTCACAGCCAGGCTGCCCCATTCAGAAATCCATGGAATAGAGTATTAGTGTTACTAATACTGCTGGCTGACTTAGGCCATGCACACGTATGCAGGGAAACGTGACCAATGGAAATCTTTTATTTTATTTGTGGGCCTCAGATTGGATCTGGGAGAAATCATTGCCTCTGTTTCCCAAAGAGCTGCTCCACCATATGCTCTCCACTGCCCCTCACTTTTCTGAAACGTAACTGCTGCCAATGGTGAAATACTAGAATTCCTCTTTCCCACTACAAACACCACAATGGCTCACCACTTGGGCTCCTGGATTTCAGGGTTCAGTTTTGAACTGACCTACAGGATTTCACCTTCATTGGAGAGCATCTTTTATTTGTTAAGAACCCAAAATGTTTGGGTTGCCTATCAGAAGGCACAACTCCATCCATCACTCAAATGTAACAAAGCAGCTGTTTATCATTACATGGCAACTTTACCCAGAAGCTTGGAACGGGCATAAAACTCAGTTGAAAACTGTATTCAGTTGATAATGCGAAAGATATTTAACAAGAAAGTAGCTCTACCCACAGGGCTCCAATACAAACTTCCCTGTTCTTGCAAAATACTCCTAGAATCATTCTTAATCACCAGGAATTAAGGGCTAATACTCTTGATTTAAGTCTGAATTGATTCCAGTGACCTCACAGCAAGTGATGATGTCCTCCTATCAGAGCAAATAAGAGGAGATTTTAGTTCAGCCCAAAGGAGAAGAGATGTAAGGTGACATTGCCCTGTGTTTGCTGTGTGCTTTTGTGAGCATGGTTACAGCAGCTCAGCAGATGTGCAATGATTTGCCAAACTTCAGCCACACAATAGTAAACCTGAGGCCTATGCCTAATTCACAGGAGGCTAAGATTGACTGATTCTCTACAGTCTGACACGGAAGATTAATGGGAGATATGAGAACCCAGTGCATCCATTGACATCTTGGGAAGGTGCTGCCAAGTCACTGTGTTAGTGTTCAGTACCTGGTTGGTACAAACACAAAATTAGAGAGGTGATATTAATGAGGCAAAAGACATTTGTGAAATATTTCAAAGTTATACAAAGTAAACAAAATACTTTGCTACAACCAAGAGTGAAAAATTCTGCATTGATAGTGTTTACCTTTACCTTGTGTACATCAATACATTATGGCACATAAAATGAGAACATCAACACCTCCAAAGCTGTTGGAGCCATCAATTCTGTGCCAAAAGGGATCTAAGCCATGCCTTCTGCACTTTCAGCAGACTGGAATCTTGCAGGACTGGAGCAGGGACACTTGGTCTGAGCATGTTATTAGACACATATGAATCACAGTGACTCTTCTGACCCACCAGCAGCTCCACAGTTTCTCTCAAGTTGCCTCAGTGGCTAAATGAAGCACTCAAACCTAAATGAAAGTATTTTAACTGAAGACACTTTATCTCACTTAGGGGGAAGCTATGAACATGTGCATGGGCCACTGCACCTTAACTTGCAAGCAGCATCATTTTGAACTGCCACAAACTAGTGGTGTCCCAGACAAATGCTGAATCCTTGGAGAAGTAGGCACGGCTCCTCAGCAAACAGCTGTGGGGGAATTAAGTCATTACAGCCCAAAGGTCAAGCAGATGAAAATACAGTCTACACCTTAAAATGTTTAATTTAAATTTTGCCACTAGATTAAAATTACAAATTGAAAATGTTCATTTTCTTCCCACAGTAATATAAATGTCTACTGAAAAACTGAACAAAATGCACCCTTAAGCTAATTATTATGCACTCAATGTTGACTACAATGCAGGAAACCAGCTCTGTTTCAGCTAAATCATCTCCCCTTCTTTAGGAGGAAAGGTCTATTTCCAGTATTTAGAGGAAAAAAATATACATTATTTCAGTGGATTAGATAGCCTGCTCACTGTTAGCTGTGAGTGCTACAGAAATCTAATAATATGAAGACCCAAAGCCAATTCTGTATGCACACACTGACTCTATACACATACATAAAAGTGCACTGTCAGGAGCCAGGAAATAAGTTACACTTATTACAGTTTATTGCCCACAGTATATTTGTCCTCCCACTACTCCACCTTCTTGAGCAATAGGCATAAGATTCCAAAGCTCTAGAGAGTAGCTTTCCACAGCTATTTTAGAAGCAGCAGACAGACAAGCAATCCTTCACTCCAAATGTTGAACACAGACAGCTCCTACCTGCTGGCCCAAAGAAGAGAGAAAAGAAGAGCATCAGACGTATCAGAGACCTCATCTTCTCAGGACTGGAAACCGTAACGCTGTGCTGTCAGAGAAGATGATTTCTCTCACAGAGAACTTGCTCTGAGCTTTATGAGGTCCCAAGACATCAGACTTTAAAACTACAAGGTAACTGTGCAGAAAAAAAAATAACCTAGAATAGCTTCTGCTTCTTTATGCCAAGAGTTGTTTCAAATGTCCCAGATCCTGAAATAGGAACAGTTGGTGTAAAAGATCCTAAATGCTTTTACTTTACAAGCAAAGGGCTACAAAGATTAAACTGATGATAACTCATATATATTATCCAACATTTTAAACTAGACCAGTTTCTGTAAGCTATCTTGAATCTTTTCTCAGATAATTAATCTTCTCCAAATTCTAGTTGATAGGGACTTTGCATCACAACGAGGAGCCTTGTATGTTCTACATATAACACAGACAGGATTGTTACATCAGGACTGCAGTTTTAAACTGTTGCTTGTTGGCATAGGTTTCTTCAGCTTTCTGTTCACTGCTGGAGTAGATGCAAGTCCCACAGGTATTAGCCACAGGAAGAAACAGAAAACGTTTTTAGAAAGTATAGTACTTGAGGGAAAATAAAAAAGGCTGGCAAATGCCATCTGATATTGCATGGTACAAGGAAACTGCTGAAAAGAACAATATTGCAAGGTTTCTGCACAAATTGTATGAAATTCTGAGAAATCATGTATATGTGTTGGTAACACTGAATTTCTACCAAATGTCCCATTTGAATAAAAATGAGTGTAAGTGCATAAGCCTATGTGACTGCAGTATAAAAATTAAAGTACTTTACATTTACCAGTCATGATAATTTTAATCAAGCCTGCTGCAATTTCACTGAGATGAATAGTTATATCAGAGACTGATTTCGCCCACAGATTTGAATCTCAGCCATACTGACTCTTCTGTATGATTAGTAATACTCAAGCAAAGGAAGAATCCATGATTCTTTATGATTCTTTTCCCCATGCTGCAGTAAGCAGCTCAAATGTGAGAGATGCAAACTATCGGCCTGCATATCAACATACAAGAAAGCTTTCTTTTTACCAGATCCTGTTGATGCCCAGGTAAGTTAGCTACCTGCATGTGGAAGGGAGCCTACAAAAAAGACAGAGAGGGACTTTTTACAAGAGTATATAGTGACAGGACAACGAGGAATGGCCTCAAACAGACAGGCTTAGGTTAGATAATAGGAAAAAAATGCTTGGTGTAAGAGTAGTGAAGCACTGGAACAGGTTGTCCAGAGAAGCTGTGAGTGTCCCATCTCTGCAAGTGTTTAAGGACAAATTGCATGGTATAACCTGGTCTAGTGAAATGTGTCTCTGCCCACACCAGGAGGGTTTGATATGTTATGGATTTGATTCTCTTTTGATTTGATACTACTTTTGAAAAAAAATTAGCCTTTTGGTGTAATATGAAATGACTACACAGGATGCAAACAGTGGAGAAAAAAATCCACCATTCACTCTTATTCACAAGCTGCTATAGACCACACCTTTTTATTATCACTGTTTACTTTTATATTGCTATTCTACTTCTGCATGGATTTTACAATAGTAATTCATAAAAAAGACTATTTATTTTCAGAATGTATCAGAAACAAAGAGTTGCTTCAGTATTTTTTCTGAGCTTGTTTTTTTAAAAAAACTTGTCCAACTTGTCCAGGTGAAATAAGACTTCAAGTAAACAGGTCTGATGCTTACTTGCATGGGAAGGTTTAGCTCCACAGCTTTGCATGGATAAATTTTACATATCTCTGCAGATTTTGTTACAACAGCACAGGAACTTGCTTGTAGACATAAAACTTCAGACTATTCCTCTGGCATTTGAACAAAACAGCAACCATGTAAGCAGGTGTATGTGCTCCTCTACTTGTAGATACCTCTTGGAGGATACATTCTACTAGATAACATTGGCAATTTGGTAACAACTGGGCTGGAATAAAATGCTAATAAGCAGTGAGATTTGCAGAAGAATAAAAAAAGTGTAGCAGGACTCACCTGAGTCAATAAGCCTGTAAGCACTCCTATCCAACAGCTGGTTGTAGGAACAGTAAGATCCAGTAGAAGAGCAGTAAGAAGAAAAACAGAGAGCTGAAGAAAATGTTATAGCAATAGAAAACTGCATTACTACCACAGCCTAGCAACCAACATGTATGCATTCAAGTATGTCTACTGTAAGGACATTAAAAATTTTTCAGTCATGGGGATCAGGAAATTATCTCTTACTGATTAAAAAAATATTCTCTAGGATGCATATCAACTGTAACATTTTGGTTTTATTATTTTTAAAATATCCTAAGTCTTCCTATTATTTATAAAACAATTATATACACTTCAGCTTGCATAAATTATTTGATATATAGGAGATAGACTAGGTTAGCAGCAGGTTTAACTGCTGCTCTCAGCCAATTCTTTCCACTTTGGGAGAACACTAAGCAGCCCCTCTCTTTGCCAGGACATGCCAAACCCTGGGAAGCCCTGCAGGCTCCCAAGACCAGGGCCCTCAGCAGTTGATAAAGCAAACCTACACATCTGATAAGGCACAGCATGAGAATCCTTTCACTGGCCCCTGCGTAATGAATGACAGATCTGATGACATACTGCCACATTTGTTCCTCAATAATAAAAGGCTATTTGTTCTGAGGAAAGCCTGACTCTTCACTGGAAACAACACTGCTGATGACAGCAGCTGGCAACTTGGCGATGACTTGAGTATACAACAAAGAAAACACCCTACTGTTCACAAAAATACAACACAGGTCAGGACTTCAACCCCTCCCTGCATTCAGGATGAGCAGCTTTTGCTTCTCTCACCCTGCTACTACTACAAGCACTTCAGACATGCCCCTGAGACCTCAGGAATTTTATGTTCCTCTTCAACCACTCACAAAACTCTCTGCTTCATCCAGACAACAGGACAAGTGTCAACTGCCTCTCCCCTGGCTGCTGACAGCTCTTGATTGCTATTACACTGACTGGGGCAGGGCAAGTTTCTAAAGCAGAGTTATCAAGTGTTCTATATCCAGAGCCGAGGCCAGCATGGTAAAAACAAGGTTGGGAGCAGCTCCCACAGCAGTGGCTTGCACACAGTTGCCACTTCCTTTGGAAACTTGGTCCCAATAATAGATGCTGAGCTTTCCTACAAACCTGGCCCTTAAAGCCCGTGCCTGTTCCCACTGCAATCAGTGGTGACTGAATCAGTTCTGATTGATTTAATGGGGACAGGCACAGAGACTTAATTAGAAAATTAGTAACTGCAAGGAAAGGAGAGAATGCACAACAGCCTGCCACATGTCTGGAAAGAAGCAAGCAAAGAAGCCAGTTGTCCCTAAGACCAAGATTTTAGCCTCTTACCAAAAAAAGGGAAAATAAGGGATAATAAAAGAGATTGGCAAAATGGGCCTTGAAGCTGTTTTAAACATCTTGTATAATATATAATTGCTTTTCAGCTCTTGAGTATTCTACTTTTAGATCTGTCCCCTGGGAAGAAAATATGAAACATGCTGAAATGCACAGCCCTTAACAGCAACCAGCATTTTCAACTTTCCTTTGTGCTGGAAGTAATTAAAACTTTGCTTAAAACTCCTTGCTATTTGTCAGGTACAAAGACAGATCAAGTCTAAGGTGTGTTTTTCATGTTAGTCCAGCTGAGTGCCAGAGAGGTATTTTTCACCAGCTCTTGTGTTTTAAGAAAATTGAGATTCTCAACTCATTACTCCATGAAAAATCCTAATGTCTAGAGGCTCACAGCCACAACACTCCAGAATTTTTATGTGCTTGGAGCATTACCTGCAGTCATGGTGGGTTTGCATAACAGGCTTGGGGGCTATTTGTGCACTGGTAAATGCACACAGCAGAATGCAGGACCACCAGTGCCAAGCCAAGCTGTACAGTATTAACCCTGGTGTACCCTCTTCTGCAGTGTTTGGGAACTTACTACTCTTTGAGCAAACCATTCCCCTGATGATATTTGAGCTTGTTTTGGACAGAAGTATCTGCTTAATACCTACTGTGACTTGAGCATCAACCATCATCTGCCTATGGGCAGTAAGAGGATCAGGACCTGGGAATATGCAATGGAGTATTTGATTGCATAGATATAGGGTAAGAATTAACTTGCATATATTTTATCAAGGATAAACACTGAATTGTGTTTATTAGCCTGGGTGAAGCCATTTTGTTCTGCCCTCAAATGAGGGAAATATTAGGAGCTCAAGAGACTCTGGCTCTCCCACTTTCAGCTATACATGACACAAATATACCAGTTGCTGGCTCTGATAGGGGTCTGACATGTAGGATGCCAATCCATGAGAAGAATTCTTTGTCTAAAAAAATCTGCCATGTTCAGAGCAGTGTCCTGTTGGAGTTAATGGCTGACTAGCAGTCAAGAAAGAAACCAGAAGCTATAACTTTTCGAATTTTCAAAGCTCCAGAATAGGTTCTAATTCAGCTAACAAGATATATCAACCTAGAATTCAGTATAGAAGGCCAGATATGGGGTCAAAACCTTTGAAGTGGGCAGAAATTTTGCCTGTGAGAATACTGAGATGCAGGCCCTTCATTAGCAGCACCCAGCTCCTTGGCAAAAGTACATCTTGCCTTTCTCCTGCACAACCCTTCATCACTGTGTTGGCTGGGTTAGCAGAGAGCACTTACATCATCTCTACAGCCTCCTGCCTCTGGAACAACAGTACAGAAGCAAAACACCACCGGAGATGAAATGAGGCAACAGAAACATCTAGTGGTGCTGGGACAGCCTGCAACAGCTCGCTTTTGATGTGAAGGTTGGACTTGATGATCTTGGAGGTCTTTCCCAGCCTCAATGACTGATTCTATGCAGCTGCTCAGACAGACAGAGTCCCATGACAGGTCATTTCTGGGTGCAAGCTTTGCCCCTCAGTACAGAAAAAGCAAGTGTTTCTAAAAAGAAATCTCACAGTTGAATGTGCTTAGGGGTTGGTGCACTCTGGTAAGGGCATAATTTCTGGGCATTTACAAAATTTCCTTAAAATGCCATTATTTAGAAGGGCACAGCTAGCATCACAGTTGGGGCATTGCAGTATTTATATAATATTCTCTGAGAAAAATGTGTATGTATCAGGATGACACTGGTAGCCAACATTACATTCAAATATCTTCTGTAATCTCATTATGAGTAATATGCTGTAATTGCCCATTACTGCTTAACTCCCAAAATATTATGAGTTGCTCTCATTCTCTGCCTGCCATAATCTCTTTCTGTGTCTGACTCATGGACAGCTTCTTCCAGACACACTCACATTGGTTAGCACCTCAGGGCTGCACCATCCAGCATCATGCTCATCCAAATGGTTCAGCCTGTGAGGAATTCCGTGTATCTGCATGCACCCCATTTACTTTAAGAGGGTGGCAGACTGCAGGGATGAACTTCCCCATTTGTGAGAACACAGGCTGAAACTACAAACAAAACATATCAGAGCCATCATCCCATTTTGCTTGTACTAAGCCATAATCACAGTTCTTAAGAAATAAATAGGGTAAGCACAGAAATGACAAGGGAATAAAGCACAATCTGTTATTACATTTTTTAATAACGTTTTAAGAACAGGCATTTTTAGATGTCGTGAAAAGGTAGCTACAACATGTAGCTGGATGGCCTCTGCATGGAAGAAAATATCACTGTGAAAATGTCTTTGCCCTCTAGGAACTGTTACTTCACACATAATGTACAGTACAAGCAGAGAGGGCTGAGTTCAAAAGTTGTAACTTCGTGGTGGGAAGTGCCTTTTGTGTGAGCCTTATACCCACACATTGTGCTGAGAAAGTGGAAGCCTTTAGTACAAGGCCTTTGCCAGAGCAAAGAGATTTAGAAAAAGAAGTAGCAGGCTATAATACAGAATCAAAAAAGAGAATATCCCCATTTCTCCACTATCTGTGCTATTGAAAGCAGACTTAAGCTCTTGAAAACTTAGATAGGGTTCCCAAAGGAGCTTCTTTGCATGTGACCCTGCATATCCCATAAAATACATTAATTTATCCAACTTGTATATGGAACTTTCTAAGCACATAGACCTTTTGTGTAATTAAAAGTATAATTATATCCATAATGACAACTTCCTTATGGCGGTCATGGGCTGTCCAGATGTGCAACTCCAAGTGCGTCTCTTGGGCTTCATAGGTCCAAAGAGCATAAAACTGAAAACAGTCCTAATTTCACTCCCCTTACTGCGACAGCCACTCGTGTACCCTTTCCTTACTGGAATGCTGATGTATTCATCAGTAGGTATGATTTATTAAAAAACTATGGATATTGACCTAATACCAATATCCAACTGTGACGGGCAAAGACTCTCTTAACGGTTTAAAGTTAGAAAGTGTATGTTTATTACGACGCCGGGCAGCGTGCGGGATGGCTCCCAAATACACACCTCAATTTACAGATGGTCACAGGGTCTTTTATGTACAGGAGTATTGAATACCCAAAACACAAATGCATATTCATAACTCTGGTACATCCCATTCCCCGTTCCGTATGGTAATTAGCCCAAAAAGCCATCAAGCATGGGGAGTTTGTTCTTTAAAATGGGTCGGTGGTCTTTTTTATAGGGTGGGTTCCCAAAATGATGAAGTAAGATGGGTCTTCCTCTCTTTGACTTTTTAACCTTTAGTGTTAGTGACAGCTGAATCCTGTTTTCCAGGACTGTTTGATTTATGATTGTATTGTCTATTGATTATTCAGGATGCAAAAGCCTAGTTTGACAGCTTCCCTGATTTATCAGTTCCTTCAGTCTGGCCTCTTTTAACAAAAAGCGAAGTCCTAGCTACATTATCTCAGCACTATCTATTTTGACTTAAAGTCTTTAATTCTTCTAAATCAATGCTTCAGGTATTTAATGGATTTGTTATGCAAAATATTACTTCATGTAGCAAACATCATTTTTAATGTTTTTCTGGGAGCATCCCAGGGCTGAGGTCCCGTGTCATTGCTCCCTGTTACCAAAACACAACACCCTGTTTGCAGTCCTGGTTTAGCTGCCAACAGCGCCCGCCCAGCTGGAGCCTGGGGAAACTCTCCATCCTTGGTCTGCCACCACCTTCGCCAGGCACAGCCACCTTTCGTGGCTAATGGAGAAGGGGAGAAAACAGACAGGATCAGAAGAACCAGCGCAGAACTCCTGCTGAGGAGTCACCACTGTCGCATTGCCGCCCTCGCTGCGCGGCCTCCCCATGGCCGGGCCGGGCCGGGCCGGGCCGCCCTCAGCCCTCAGCTATGGCGGCAGGGCCGGCCGGGCGGGCGGGAGCCTTATGTAAGGGCAGAGGCGGGGCCGGCACGGCTGCGGGGGCGGCGGCAGCAGAGGCGGCATGTCCTGGTACCGCAACACCGTGTGGTTCGTCAAGGGGCTGCGGGAGTACACCAGGTACGGGCGGCGGCCGCCCGGGGCCTGGGAGGCGGCGTGGGGCGGGCACAGCGCCGGGGCTGGGCTGGGGCGTTCCTGTCTGTCCGAGGGCGCTCCTGACCCGCGGCCAGGCCGTGTTTGTGTGGGGTTTTTATGGACGGCTGCCCGCCCCCGCCAGGCCGGCGAATTCCAGCCCCGAGGGTCGGGGTCAGGGCTGGCGGCTCAGGGCGGCCAAACGCCACCGCGGGTTGTCGCTTTCATTGCAAATCACCGGGACAGACCGCCCGGGGAAGTGATGCAGACACCATCCCTGGAAGTGGTGAAAAAAACACCTGAGTACGGCACTTGAGGACCTGGGGGAACGTGGTGGTGGTGGTGCTGGGTTGATGGTTGGATTTGATGATGTTAAAGCCTTCTTTCTAACCTTGCTGGTCCTATGATCCACTGCTGATCACATTGTCACTGGTGGCCTGTCCCAGGGGCACAGGGAGCAAACAGGGCAATTACAGGATGCTGAGCTGTGAAGGGAAAGTGCTCTTCAACCCACACTTGTATTTTGGAAGGGTTCTCTTCTAGTTTCTGACAGGTGTCTCTTGATTTGTTCAGAGGTGGTTACGAGTCTGCTTCCAAGCGCTTCAACCCAGCTGATGTGGAGGTGGATGTGGCTGGAAGATCCTTCCTGGTGACTGGAGCAAACAGTGGCATTGGCAAGGCCACGGCCAAGGAGATAGCGAGGAGAGGTGAGCAGGGCTGCCACAGAGCTCCCAGGGGGCTTACAGAGAGGATGGGAGGAAGCAGGTTTGGCCTTCCAGCACTTATACACAAACACAAATCTCTGGGATGCAGGGTCATTTCACAGGGCTCTTACTGTGGTTTGGAGGTTTAAGCACAATCAGTGCCGTGAAAACTGGGATAAGGAAACGAAATTAGCAGAGAGGATCTACAAATTGTTTTTCAAGTGTGTGTTTACCAAAACTATCCATGTTATAGTGGCATTTAAGGGTGTTGGTGATGGATCAGTATCTGATCTGAGACTAATTCAGTACAAGTAGCAGCCTGGCTGAATCTGAACTGAGGAATCTGCAGATGTATCATATGATGAAAGAAAACAATTGTCTTTATAAAAATGAGATGGGAGAGCATAGAAAAAAAAACCAGTGTGGCTGTTCTTGATCTTAATGATAATACCCTGGAGTTTGTGCCCTTTGACTGATTACATGTAATTATTTTTTTATGTTCTCTGTGCGCAAGGACATGGCATGAACTGGGCCTAGCTGCTGCTGAAGGATAAACCTAATCCTTACAATGTTGACAAAATAATTCCTGTTGTGCAAGAGTGACAGGAGTTCTGGCACGTAGAGTGAAAGGGAGGAGCTTGTGGCTCTTTTCTCTCTTTGTGTGCTTGGGTTTCGTAACTCTCTTATGAAGGAAAGTGGCGACTCAGTTAAATGAAACTAATTCAAAACTGTTAGCATCAAAGAGTCTTTGGGTTAAAGATCTACATCAGTGCCAGTATGTGACTGATTTCATGTTCCCACTACTGCTATTGTACATAATCACTTTATGTAAGTATTGCTTTGTCAGGTGACTGTTTTGCTCACAAATGGATATCTCTACCAGGTTCTGCAAGCTGGAAAGCTGGCTGGATCTATATGGGATTTGATCACCACGTTTAGCAGAACAACCTTGGGCTCAGATTGCATGTCTGATATGTTGTATTGGCATTGCTGTTCATGTGAAGTTAAAATGACTTCCTGGTCCCGTCCTCAAATACCTCATTTTGAAACTCAGTGTTAGCTGTTGGGGCTCAGGCTTCTAGTTGAATCTCTTCAAGTATGACAAGAAAATAAGGAATTCTGACTCAACAGAAGAATAATCAAGCTGTGTTGGCTTTACCTTCCAGCACTCGGATATTTCTAACTAATGATGATCTTACTGACAATTTCTGTAGTCTGAGTTCAGCTTTTCTCTGAATTAGTGTCTTACAGATAGTCGGATTTGGGCTTTCCTGTATGTCTTGTGAACTGCACTTCCAGCTTGATGCAGTTACTCCCAACTACTATTCCCATGTGATAAGTTCAAATAGTTTGAATCTTTACCAAAGAAAACACATTTAAATTCCTTTCCTGGTGTATTGTGCACCTTAACTTCCCCCTGTCCTGGTGCTCAGTGGACAAACCTCTCCTGTAGAAAGGTTTCATTATCAGACCGACACTGGGCTGTGCAGTGTGTGTCTGTATCATCCTGAGGTGGACTTGGTGTTCTGCATTTGGGTTCTGGGCACTGAAAGTGTGACCTGACACAGTTGTTGTTTCTGTTATGGATTAATTATGTTCCCATTAGGGATTAATTGCTTGAGCTTTCTAGAGGTGGACTGCTAGCAATCCCTAAAACACCTTTACAAACAGGCAAAAGTAAAGAGTATAGGTGTTCCTGTGACTGTAATTAACACAACTTGGAACAATCAGAAAGTATGAAACAACAACAAAAAAATTGCGTATCTGTACTTTAGTCTTGTGTTTGAAGGCTTTCTTTTATATGGCTAAGTGATGAGATTGTGTTAAGTGTCAGGTCTCTGAGAAGAGCATTGCCTTGTGTCTTCCTTTCACGGAAAACTTGGTTAGAGAAGACCTCTAGAGGTCACCTTGTCCAGCCTCTCACTTGAAGCAGGACTGTTGGCAACAGTAGTTCAAACCAGTCATTGCTGTCTCTCGCTGCTTGATACCCACAAGGATACAAATCATGCATCCTCTTGAGAAAGCCTGGTCTATTGAGAAGAAAACTACTGAAAATTATTTTTCTGATGAAAAATAATTCTGATGACCTGAGCCTCCCAAGCTGCAATTGATGCCACAGTCCTTGTAATATCTCCTGCTGCTGAGAATTCTGATATCTGGCACTTTTATTTCCTTTTCATAGAGCAATTCTAGTCACTTGTGTTGTTGGAGCCCTTAACTGAACTTCCTAAGGCATATATCAAAAAAACAATCTATGATACAGATGCCTTAGCTTCAATTTCCTGTTTAGTTCTGGTATTTCACGCACTAAACATGATGTGCAGACTTGACAGAAATGGTTTGAGCACAGTACTTAGAGTGCAGTGGCCTTTTCCGTACGTGTAGCCTTGCGTGATGACCCTGCCTGCCTTCACAGGAACCAGATCCAAGCCGAAATATTCCAGCTTTTTTCTTATATCCAGTATCTCACCTAATTAGAATGCTGATGTCTCCCCCAAATGCAGTGAGTAATTAATTATCAAATGCTTTTCTCGTCGCAATCCACCAGGTGGCACAGTTCATCTGGTTTGCCGAAATAAAGAACGGGCTGAAGTTGCCAAGGAGGAAATAGTGACAGAAACGGGCAATCAGGTGAGTTGATTTTTAGTCTTTTGTTTACTCTTAGAAAGGTTGTTAATAAAGACCCCAGAGGCCTTGAAATACTCTTCCAACATCTTGCTCTTGTGCTTTTAATAGTATTTTCATACAGACATGGAAACATCTAGCAGTTTATAATTCAAATGATTTGAGGTGATTAACTTCAAGCCATTTGAATCACCTAACTTCATTAGGTGATGTATTCTGTGATTAGTAACATCATCAGCAGCATGCTGTTTTATGTAATGTTTGTTGTTGATTTGCTTTTTGATGTCCTACTTACTATTCCTAACTATGTGGCTGAGGCTTTTAAAAGTTAATGCATTGCAACACTCTTGCAACAACATTTATGAGTCTGCAGCATTGGAGCTGAAGGTTTTATGTGTCTGAATAACATGCTCTTGATTTGCTAAGGTTGGCTGCTCAGTGAAGTCCTGTGTGTGGTCCTAATCCCATGCTCTACGTGCCTTTTCGTTTCCTTTTCTTGTAATGCCTCTTCCTTCCCTCTGTTACACATTCTTTTTGTTTCTGTACAGATCACTCTGTGGTACACCCCTGTATCTGTCGCTGTTGCTTTTGTTAATTGTTCACGAGGATGTGCTTACAGAGGAGTTCACTAGTCGTTATCTTTCTGTCATGGTGCCCAGGTTTTGTCTAGGATAGAGTTAATTTTCTTTCTAGCAGTTCCAGTGGTGCTGTCCTTTGGGCTTGTGACCAAACCAGTGTTGACAACCCACGTTTTAGTTATTGCTGAACAGTGCTCACACAGCATCAAAGCCTGTTCTCATTCTCACACTGCCCCACCAAGTGAGCAGTGCACAAGATGATGGGAGAGGTCACACTGGGACAGCTCAGCTGGCCAAAGGGACGCCCCAGACCATATGACATCTTGCTCAGCAATAGAAGCTGGGAGGAAGGAGTAAAAAGGGGTGTTCACAGATACGGTGTTTAGCTTTCCAAATCACTGTTGCATGGGATGAAGTTCTGCTTTCCTGGGGATCGCGAGATGCCTGCCTGACAATGGGAAGTAGTGAATTAATTCCTTGTTTTGCTTAGTTTGCACACTCAGTTTCTGCTTCACTTGTTAATGTCTTTATCTCAGCCATCAAGTTTTGCCTGTTTTGTTCTTGTGATTATCTCCCCATTCCCACTGGGAGTGGAGTGTGTGAGTATATAGGATTGTATGGGGCTGAACTACCTACCAGGGTTAACTTGGATAGAGACTTGTCTTCCTTTTAAATAATGACTTGTCTCTTGTACACAGTATTTTGATTCCAGTAATAGTTTTTAATGTGGATCAAAGATTCTGAAGACTTTTTTATGGTTAGAGATGTCATATTGACTAAATTTCTACTCTTTGATTTCATCTCCCTAGTGTGACACAACCAGCACTACTCTTCAGTTCTTTAATGGAGGTGAATTAGATCAGTCCTGATGTAGAAATAAATACTTTCCAGCTGTCTATAGCTGTCTAATCCCATGGCTGTAGTAAGGCTGGTGATTAACTGTGTTACCTCTTTCTCCAACTGCAGTCAGGCTGCCTGGGAAAAGAGGTGAGTTTGACCTCTGAAGGTTCCTTCCTGTTCTGCTTTCTGTCACCTGGTGAAAAAAAATTTTGAGACAAATAATATTCTTCCTCTAAAAGCAGCATAATTTCTGCATTCCCACTTTTTGGTAGGCTGCAGACCCGTAATTTCTGCAGTCATGAGAAAGTGTGAGGGCACTGCAGGACTCGTTTGTGACCCTGGGGACAGGGCACTTGGGCAGAGAGCAGCTCGCAGTGAAGTGTTGGATGAGCTGTACAAGAGGCCCTGTGGGACACGTGGCTGCACTGGGAAAAGCACTTTAATAAGGAGCCCACAAGAACATCCTTCTTTATAAGTGCTCATTCAGAAGCAAGGCAGAGAGATAATAAAATGCTTTATCTGCAACTTGACAAGCTGTATCCAGACTGAACTTGCTCTTCCCGATAATTTGGATGGAGATCCTGTTACAGTATACATTGAAGATTTTTTCCATCTTCCACAGTACATGCTGGAGTGCAGTGCTGAAATGGAGTTGTTTGGCAGTCACCTGCCCCTAGATCTGGGAACTGGAAAGTTCTCCTAATCTGTTAAAATAGATCAGTCACAGAGATTAGGTTTACTTTGAAAATGGCTTTGCTACCATTGAGGACTTTTATAGGGAACAGACCTGAACATCCCTTTCCTGAGTCAATGTGACAGTCCCCAGCAGATAAGTGTTGATTTAGATCTTTTTCAATCTCTGAAATCCCTTGTAATACTGAACATCTGCCCAAAAGACTTTACATCTTCTGTACCAGTAGATAATGGTATTAGTTTTAAAAGTATAAAGTTTTAAAGAATATTCAGCTTGAACCAGCAGAGCAGTGTCAAGTTTTTGGTCAGAAATGATTCACAAAATGGATATGGTTGGAAGGGACCACAGTGGGTCATCTGGTCCAATCTCCTTGATCAAGCAGGGTCGTCCTAGAGCACATTATTACAATGAGAAAATTCTGACCCAAACTCAGCTAAGGAGCTGAAATCAAATTGCTGGAGAGAAAGTCATGTGCTTTTTATCTTCAGGGAAGCAGAATTACAGGCAGGAAATAGTGCCATATCATTTCTTCAGCTTTTTCATTTTTCTCATTTGCTTGTATAATGAGTATTTAAAGGAACAACTTGGAAAGAGAGGAGGCCCTTTAATGATTATTTGTTTTGCAAGAGAACACATCCTCTGCATAATTATTTTAAAATCTTTTTCTGGCATACGTCACAAGACTATCTGTGGTGTGTCTTTGAGATGAAGTGCTATCTAGGAGGAGAGTAGGAGTTGATGTGCCTTTGTATGCTGGTAAATGCCACTGTGCTTGTACTATGGAGAATGCAAATCTGCAAAAAGCAGAAGAATTGTCTGTAGCAAACAGCAAAGGGTTTTTGATGTTTTGGAGGGAGGAATTACTTCTAGCTTTAGTGGTTTAGAAAATGATAATTTTGCTCTATGTCAAGCCTTTTTTTTTTTTTTTTTTTTTTCCCTCTTTCTATTGAGTCCACATTGCTGGCCATAGTATTGCAAAACAACATTGCAAGAGTGTTGTGACATTGACTGACAAGGGTTTAGCAGTTAATGCAGCAGCTACATGCAAGGGATGCAGAAGGCACCCAGTACTCTGAGACAGCTGGAGTGGGTGCAGTGATGCTCCTGAAAGCATGCTTTACCACCCTGGCTGGAGGAACTGTGCCTGGCACATGGGGCACTAGCCCAGACACAGCTCCAGAGGGATAATGTGGCAGATGTTGGGTTGCAGGGAGTGGCTGGTACTTTTCCCTGAGCCTGGGGCAGTGCATGATGGTGGCTTCATCAGTTGGGTTCTGCTGTCCTCAGGGTGCTGAGCTGCCAGGCGATGCAACAGCAGCAGATGAGCAGCTGCAGAACCATAGGGAATAGAAACAGGAGATTGACAGGGTCTCTACAGAGAGTAGAAGAGCATGGAAGGAGGGATGGCTGGAAGCTGCATTTGAATAAGTGGTGAATAGAGACTTCTCAGATGAGGAGGAATGGAAGCCTGTGAATGGTGGCAACAGAAGGCAGCTCCTTCTCTGCCTGCAGATGTGCATTTATAGGATAGGTATAGTGCCATGGTAACAGATGAGGAAGAGCAGGATCTGTCAGGGGAGGTGTTGGAGACAGATGATCCTGAATAGTTGTTGACAGTGGGAGGAAGTCGTGGGTGATGATGTCTGAAGGCTCCTTCCTGTGGGGGATGCAGGCAGCCGTCTGCAGTCTTGGCTTGATGACTTGAGAGGTTTGTCACTTGCTGGGGACTCAGATGTAAGTATTGCAGAGAGTCTTCTGAGGCTGATCTAGACCTTGGCCTAATGCCTCTTGTTGTGCAGCCACATGGCACCCTGACATTGTGTGGAGTGACATGGAGCTCATCAAGAGTGTTTACAGAGAGTCAAGGACATGGAAGCCCTAGTAGTGGTCTCCTAAATCCATAGAGTGAAAGGGAAGGGCTTGGGTAGGAGCATATATGTCCTACAGGTCAACACCTGAATGTTCAGCTGGTGTCATTTTGGCCTTAGCCTTTATGGCCTCTTTGGGCTTTCTCTGTTAAATGAGCTTTGCTGAGCAGCAATGACAAATTGGAGCACGAGTGTCTTTGCCAACAGGTTTGCTGAGCCTGGTGAGGAGGCTGTAAAGTGGTTTCATTGGTGTGTAGTGACCAAACTCAGAAGAGTTGTAGAGTCATGAGAACAGTGAGTCTGTGTCAGGGGGACAGCAAATTGGAGTGAGCTCTCACAGCTTTCATGAGAAAGCAGCATGTCTGGGAGCCCATTTCAGATGCCTGTTCATGAGTACACATAGCACTGGAGGCAGGAATCCATGCATGACTGCAGAGTTGTGATCTCACTGGGATTAGACAGAAATAGTTGGCATGACTGGAGTGCTAGAGTGGATGTATACCCCTGCTCGTTGTATGGGTTTTGGCTGCAGTAGGGTTAATTTTCTTCACAGTGTTGGTTTGGGTCTGTGTTTTGGATTTATGATGAACACAGGATTGATAATGCAAAAATGCTTTTGCAATTGCTGAACAGGGCTTACACAGAGCCAAGGCCTTTTCTACTTTTTTACTGCCTCACTGGAGAACAAGTTGGGGTTGCATGAGAGTTTGTGAGGAGACACAGCCAGGACAGGTTGACTAACGAAAGGGATATTTCAGACCATGGGACATCATGCTCAGTATATGAAGCTGGAAGAAAGAAGGAGGAAGGGAGGGGGGGGGTGTTTGGGGTGGTGGCTTTGGAGAGATGTGGTTTGAACTGGTAGATGAAAAGGTGGGTGGAAAACTGTCCAGAACATGTGGCTTTGAAAGTAACAATCAGTGGTACAGAGCTGATCTGTTAATGATTTTTAGTGGCATCCGCCATGAGTCACTACAGGGGCAAAACCTGATGGTATCTTTAAGAGCACAGGTGACAGAATGCAGTGCAGTCTTTGTCTAGCTGGCTGGAAAGCAGATGGCGGAAAGGGACCTGGGAGTGACAAGCTGTTGCTCTGTGAGCAGTGTCCTGGGGCAAGGGAGGCCAACCATACCCCAGGCTGTATGAGCATGAGTCTAGCCAGCAGGCTGAGTGAAGTGCATCTTCCTCTCTATTTAGCCTTTCCAAAGCCACAGCAGGAATCCTGTGCCTGGCTTTGGACTCCCCAGGATGAGGAAGTCATTAGTGTCCTGGAGTGAGTCCAGTGGAGGGGGACCAGGGAGATGGGATGTGTGATGTAGGAAGTGACTCTGAGAAGGCTGATTCTGCTCAGTGTTGAGAAGGCTGAGATGGGTCTTTCTGTATTCTACAGCCAAGTGATGGGAGTGTGTAGAGAAGGCACTCTCATGCTTGGAGGTCTGCAGTGGGAAGACAAGAGGCAGCTGACACAGATGGGAAAAGTGACAAAATTCTGAGTAGACAGTAGGAAAAATGTTTTCACCATGAGAGTGATCAAATGCTGGAGGCTCAGAGCAGGGGGCTCAGACTGGTGAATCTCCATCTTTGCCAAGCAGCCTCCAGAAGTCTCTTCCAACCTAGATTATTCTCTAATGCTGTGACCTTGAACATTTCCTTGGAAAGTTCAGCCAAAGAGAAAGCTGCTAAATTGTTTAAACTGAAATTTTGCAAGCTTTGCAATATTTTTCTAGTTCTCTGCTATGCCTGACTGTCTGTCACATGTATTTATCTAAGTAGGACTCTCTCTTAATAACTTTTAAAAATCTGTCTCAGAAGCAGCTGACTCAATGACTAAACATGTCTTAAGGACCAGAGTTAAATTTTGCAGTTGTGCATGTATTAATTGTGTTCTGGAGACAATATTTTTTTCATACTACTTAAATACCTTTTCAGGCCTTAACAGTGTTTCTCTTCACTTCCCCTATTGATTGTGACTTAGTTTCTTTTCCTTCAGAATATCTTCTTGCATATTGTGGATATATCTAATCCCAAAGAAATATGGAAGTTTGCTGAAAAATTCCAAAATGAACATAAATTAAATGTGTTGGTAAGTCCGTGTACTTTAATCATGTGTGTCTGTCTTGGGAGTGTGTAACCTATGAATTTGTCAGACAGGTCATGTAGATTTGACAGTTTGGCCCACAATTCTCTCCTTAATTTTTTCAAAAAAAATTTTTTTTTCAGGAGTCTCCATTCTCCGTTAACCCATATGTGCTACAAAAAAAGAGAAAAGCAGTAATTTTATAGCTGCGTCTTTGGAGACACCATACATTTTCTCTTTGACTTTCATTGCTAATAACATTGTCCCTCTTAAAGCTAGACCTTCTAAAAGATTAAACTTTTGCAAAAAGTCCAGACTAAAACAGAGCTAGAGAGAGAGGAAACAGCTAATCATGATTGGCAAGGGGCTCAGTGCAGTTCCCCCTTTATTTAGCAGTGAAAATTTGCTTGGGGGGCTGTACTACAGCTGAGGCACCTGGAGTAGCTCCTTTGGTGCTTACTAGATGAGGAACACCTGACTTAAAAAGTAGGAAATAACTTTTGAGGAATGGCAGTGAACATGTAGGAAGGTGTGTAGGGGCAGATCTTTTTATGAGGTGGGAAAGAAAAGTCCTTCTGGAAGGTAAGGCAGAGAAACAAATGTATCAGAGACTATGCTAGCTGCACACAGCTTGCAATCATGTTTTATTGAACAAATAAAAGCTACAGTGTGTAGCTTTGTTTTGCAGCATCAGAATACAGCAAATTAACATAGACTGCTCATATATATGGATTTCCTTGTAGATATTTGTGTAGATTTTGTTTACAGGAGTTGTTTTACAGATCAACAATGCGGGTTGTATGGTGAATACCAGAGAGTTAACTGAAGATGGACTTGAAAAAAACTTTGCAACAAACACTTTGGGTGAGTATTGAAGGTTTACTTCTGGAGCATACCTATTTTGCCTACAGAAATGTGTTTTTATAGCTGGATTTGTGAGGTGTGTGCCCCACCTGAAAGGGGCATTGTGTGTGAACTGTGTGGCAGTGGTGTAAGAGGGACAAATGATGGGAAGCAGGTCAAGAGGGAAAGTGGAGGTGTGGAAGGGCAGGCAAAATGGAAGGTTTCCCCACAGAAGTTGTGGAGAGAAGAGGTGAGCAAACAGCCAGAGAGAAGAGCTGTCTGACCTTGCTGATATCTGTAAGGATGAAAGCTGCACCTCTTGCAAAGAGACACGTGGTGCTTGCATCAGTCCAGCAGTCCTGACACTCTTCCCCCTCTGCCTCTGTACAGGGTAGGTGGATCTCTCAAGAGACTGTCTTTAATATATTCAAAAGTACCACATTAGGGAAAAACTGTGGTGCTTTGTTCCTGTGTTTTCCTCCTGTTCATCAGTATCTGGAATGAGGAGGGGGAGAGCCTAGTCTATAAAGATAAGGTATTTATAGAACTACTATATCCTGGAAACCATTGTTGGTTTTTATTCTTAGCCTTTTTCTTATGTTGGTTCCTAAAATGCTATTTATGTTTGAAAACTAAAATTTTAGGGCAAATGTCTTGTGCTTCAGTGTTACTGTGCACACAGCACATTTTTCTGCAAGTCTGAATACATTAAACTGACAGTTAAATGAAGTATAAAGGCACAGAATCATTTACTTCAGACTAATCTGCTAACATTCTTCTGTCCTTCATGGTCAAAAAATTTAAAAAGTTTTATTTTGCCAACAAATTTCTCCTGGTTGCACAAGTCCAAGAACTTCTACCTTGAGGGAACTATTCACCTTAAATTAGTTTTTATCCTCTTGTGGTCTTTCAGACAAAAACCCAGCAAAGTGCAAAAGTACAGTTCTTCCAGAGAGAAGCAGAGTGAAACAAACATAACAGTCCAAATACAAAAGCATGTTTTGGTTTAGTTTTAGACATTGAGGATATTAAGTGCTGAGGAACCGTACTAGTACATCACTTGAATTAAATTTATTGCACAAGTAGAAGCAGCAAATTCTGCTTTTCCAGCTGTAAATCAGCCTTACTAGAGTTATACAGCTGCACAAAGGAAGCTGAATTATGGTTGTAGCTAAGTAGGAAAATGCCTGTATTATCTTTTGTGGATGTTACTTATGGATCTCCTTTATTCATTCATATATCACTTGCTGCATGATTGTATAAGAAGTGTAAGGAGGTAAATCATCCTCTGTTGTCCAACTTCTTCAGAGTTCAGACAAGGACTGCTTAGCCTGCTTCTCTCTAGACAAAAGTAAGGATTAAAATTTGAATCTTTTTAGAGCAAGGTGGGACTTGGTTGAGCTGGAGGAAGCTGGCAGTGCAACAGGAAGCTTCTGTGCTTGCAGGCCAGACACACATGAAGGACCAAGGCTACAAACCACAGGGCTTTTTTCTTCAAAGTTAGGAATAGGGTAATAAATCATAACATCAGGAGAAAGACCTTCGGAGTAGATGCTGTGTTATTTCCCTAAGTACTAGGTGCCTTTGGGTGTGTTTTACTCGGGAGAAATTATTTCTGTTTCAGTAACTACCTGTGGTTATAGGTTCCCAGAGGAAAACCTGACTAAATGAGATATGGCTGGTATATAGGTTGGTGGTAAACTCAAATGTGAACTGTGTTCTGAAAGAACAAACTAAATTCCCCTCTCTGCCCCAGTAATGCTAAAGCTCCAAGGGTGATATGGGCTCAAGGACCTTGTTTGGAAAATGTGCAGTTGTCCCTCACTTGACTAACAAGATAGAATAATATCAATATCTTTTGCAGATCTTTACATGTAGGGTGCTCCTTCCATGTTTCTTTCACTTTTTTTTTCCTACCCTGGATCTCCGGTCTAGTAAAGGAGTGTGTAGGTTGTAACTATTTAAAAATGCAAGACTGAAATATAACATGCTTTAAATGCACAACACAGTTTTTGAATTCTGTATTTGATATCTGATTAACATTTCTATAAGCTGTAAAGTTGCTCATTTAGGTGTCTGAAATGCTATGGAACTTTTAAATCTAGTCTAGGAATGTTTTCCTCTTGACTGACCTGTTAGTCCATTTTTGAACGTAATGGATGTCAGTGTTCAGTTCTAATTGATGATCTGACTTGTGAAACATACTTTATATCCTGATCTTTTCTTGGACACACATGGGTCAAAAATGACTGCATAAGTCCTCCTGTATGAATGTGGGCAAAAATAACAGTGGTTAGAATAGAAAGTAAAATTCCCTTAATTTTTAAAAAACAGCTGCCTGGCTAATTGAGGATGGCAACTGAAACAAGAGGTGCATAGTCCTCTCTGGTGCTGTCAGAATATGCAAGTGGATGAAGTTCATGAAAATTTAAAATACAGGTTGATAGTTAAGACTTTATATGGTTTGTTTAATATTCAAGTTCCAATTGTAAATTGTTTTGAGCAGGTGGTGGCAGCTGCATCTGTGCTGCTGCCTGTGGCACCCTTACAATGAGTCTGAGAAACAAATTCTACATGGCTCATTGTGGTTCTGTTGTGGCTGTCAAATGAAACACCTTGCCTTTTTTGCCTGCTAGAGGCTCAAGAATTGTCTGATTGCTGGAGCTCAGTGAGTGTAGAGAGCAGAATGGAACACTTAGACTGTAATGTGGGAGCACTGGCCAGGCATGAGTCTCAAATAGCACTTTGCTGATTGAAACACACTTTCAAATAAACCAAATGGAGTGACTTGCTTGGGATAATGTGAGGAGATTTCCTGCAGACCTGCCAATCCTGATGAACAGATTTTTTTTCTCTGTCCTCTAGTTTGTGTGATGTTGCCCTTACATTTTTTCATGTGGGCTAACCATGTACTCTGGGTTGTACCCAGGAGCTGGGTAGCAACAAGCAGTCATTTCTTCTAATGAGTCTTGCAGTCTTTTGAATCAAAACTTGTTTTAAATTTTAATTTAATTTTACTTGTTTTAGTATAACTCTCAGCAAAGACTATTAAAGCTGGTGGCATTCGGTCACTTTGGAAAAAAACACTTCAGCATTGAAAAGCAAGTGGAGACAAAAGAAGCATGTTCTTATTGAAGCACTAGACATTTAGCTGAAACAACCCTTTTTCCTCTATTTTATTGCCTGCCTCACTTTGCCTTTACTCAACATATCTTCCTGCTTGACATGGAAAAATGGCATATATGTTACTTTTTTATTGCTACTTACCAGCCAAGGGGATGCTAAAGCACACTGAGAGATAAATGATGCTCCCAGTATGCATCTTTTCCTCAATCTAACGTGCTCTCATGATTTAATAATATATAGACATATACTTCCACTCTGTGTAAGAAGGGTTAGAGCCAGAGGAAGTAAGATGTTTATCTGTCATAGTAACACTATAGCCCATCTATGGCAAACTGCCTAACCTGGGTGGATGTTTGTCAGCATCTAACTGGTGTTTCACAGAAGCCAGTCCAGCCTGGTGTTCTGAATTACTTGGAAGTCAAACAACTTGAATATCACCTGTAAGTTCAATGCCTGATCTTTGGCAAGACAACCTCATATGTGAAAAAGAGGCTGTGGTTCCAATTTTCTTTCTTAAGAGCTTTGAGACTTACGGATCAGAGGTGGTATATGAAAGGATAAGGTTGAATATAATTGCACATGCACCAACTGTACTGAAGTCTGATTCTCAGGAGACAGAGGAACCCTTATTGAGATGAGCTTTCTCATTTGAGGGAAATGTAAACCTTTATTTTGTGTTTCATGTTCATTAACTCTTCCCATACACTCTCAGTTACTGCTAGTGCAGTGGAATTGGCCCTCAGAGACAGCACACTAAAATCTTCGTTCCTGATCTCTTACTCAGAAAAAGAGACTCAGGGATGTCTCTTATTCGGAACTACATAAACTGCGGGTTTGAAAAGATAATCAGTTCAATGAAGAATGTCACTTTGTTTGTTGGGTGGTTTGTTTCTGTGGTTTGTTTTTATGTGCTTAAGAAAAGCAAGTCAGTTTAACTGATTTCTGCCAGATGAATGAGCCATTGAAATCTGTACAATAAAAGTTTTTTGGTGGTGTTGGGGTTTTTTTTTTGTTTGTTTGTTTAGGGTTTTTTGTTCCCACTTTTTTCACAGTTGAAATGACACTGTTCCTAATAATAGTGCAGAGCTCACTGAATATGGTGCTGGCTGCCTGCCCTTATTCAAATATTAGCAGGGCAAAAACCTTACCAGCAGTGTACCACTAATTGCTAGATAGAACATGAAACAAAAAACCATTCTGGAATCTACCAAGACACTTGGGTCCACAATAATTGTATCCTCATTTAATTAAATGTTATAAGAAGGTAGTGGGTTCATAATGTTACTACTGCTGAAACTATAATTTTCTTCAAAATTGATTTATAAAGTACAGATTTTAGGGTCACACTAAATCTTAAAGCAAATCAGAGTATGTGTTTGTGTACTTATATTTTATGTGATGGCCTGTTAATTTTCAATCTGAAATATGTCAATTCTAAGGAGTTTTCTTCTGGTTCTGGCAGACTGATTTACACCACCACCAGTTTGGAAATCTGTGCAGTGTTTGTTTATATTTTCTGTTAGGGCTATCCTGTGTTTTCATTACTTTCATGTTTTAGTACAGTGTTGGAATGCTAGAAATTTAGATTTAAGATTTTAGTATATAGTAATACGTGTGAGGTTAAGATAGAGGATTTTAGGTGTTGTCTAAGTCCTTCTTCTTCACCTTCTTCTTCTTAATGGGTTTAGGTGGTTTTCTGTAACTGGTTGATAGAGTCCGCATTGCAGACATCAAGTTAGTTATTAGGTTTAAAATAAAAATAATTTAAGTGGCATTTCAAAATTGGGCAGGTTGTCCTTGAAAAGACCTAGTGAAGATAGAGAAGAACTCTTCTACCTCGTTTTTTTAGCTTACTAGTTGAGCTCACAGCTTGTGAGTCTGTAAAGACTGTAAATAGATAAAAATATAGTAAACAACCCACTGTAAACTCAAAATCTACATTTCCCATGTGTCTCTGTCCCAACGTTAGCAGAAGCAAAAAGAAACCAAAACTGTTACAGTACAGCAAGACTTGCAGTTTTCTGTGAGAAAGACCAGTGTCTAATACACTGGAGACTGCTCTCCCATGCACTAGGATAGCTTTCATTTTGTTCGTGTCATGAGACCCACAGTGGAATAACTGTTAAAAAACATGCAGAGCTACCTTTGCACAAGACCTAATAATAGTGTCTTCCATAAAGTCTCCTCAGCTTCTGCATCATGTAATGGGAAAGGTAGCATAACTTCATTTAGGAGTCTATGAGGCAGTCAGGCTGATTTTTTGTAGTTTTGAGGCTTTAAAAAAAAAACAACAACAACTTACTATGTGAATCAAATGTTTCTCTCCATAACAGTGCCTCATTTCCTACACATATGTCACTAACATTTCACTCTGTGATTGTGAAACCACTGAATTGGTGCTTATCCATGATGCAGAGAAGTTCACTGTATGGAGTCAAAAATTTGAGTTGTTAGAGCACAATATCAGATTACTCAACTAAATGGAGAAGATCTCAGAGCAGGTGGAGCAATTACCAGACAGACCACAAGGGAATGCCTGGTGATTCAGTATTTTTGGTGGGTTTTGTTTTTATATTTTTCAAGTAAACAAAAAACTTCAAGATTAATATGCATGAATAAAGTATATTTTCATGAAACGCCATGTTCATTACTTTTATTGGAATGACCATGTTTAATGCAAAGATTGGCAACCCACCCTGTCTACTTTACCATATGATAAAATTGGTTTATGGTGTGTAATGGTGTTGCTCTGGAGAAAAGATTTAATCACTCTGTATTATATGTGATTTCCTATTCTGGGAGATCAGATTCAAGGCATAAAGCCTACAGAAGTTTTTTTCAAAGAAAGCTAATGTTAAGAGACTGTTTATCGTGAAAATAAATTGTACATCTATCCCAGGAGCCTTTTTAACTAGAGAAAACATGGCCAGCCAGTACTGTGTCAAACCTCATTACACAGAACAGAGCTGTAGCTTGTCCAGTAGGTTCTGCAAGTCAACTCTTCACCTTGGCAGAGTTCAGTGAGGGCAGGATGAAATCCTTTATATGGGTGTGATAGACAGGGAGGGATCACCTTCTTCTGCATTCCTGCTGCTTCTGAGCAAACTCCCAAATTCATCTTGCTGGATTCTTTTGTGTCACAGCAAATACTTCTCATCAGAGGGAAATGTTGTATACCATTTATTTCACTGTTTTTTTCCCCCCTGTTATACCAGTGGGAGACAAGCTTTCAGGCCATGTGGACAATGTACCTTCCAGTGACAGGAAATGGTGATGCACAAATCTGGCTCTTGTCACACAGTGCTAAATGCAGGTAGTACCAGCTGTCTGTGCAGGAGATACCCAATAATTCCTGCTTTCAGTGCAAGGCACAGCACTGTTGAAGGTTGCTTTTCCTTTCATGTACTTTGGTGTTGAATCATTAAAAAAAAAAACAAAAACAAACCTGCTCAATCTGTACTGTACACAGTTTGAGCACAGTGATACTTAAGCATTAACCACATTTGATATACTTTACCTTTTTAAACTAAGCTCTGTGGGAAGAAGTTTCTCAGACAAAAGTTTAACAGGCAATTTTATTTTTTTTTGCATTAAGTAGATCTATTAAAATGCTCAATTGCTTGTTTTGGAAAGGCTGATTTCCAGTACATTGGTGTTAATAATCAAGGATTGGCACAAGGACATACAGTTTGGATGTTGCCTTGATTTCCTTATGTGGGGGCAGAGATGAATGTAGTTTCTTCTACCAAATCAATCTTGGTTTTCCTTGCAAAGGTATTTTTAACAGGATTTTTTTTTTTTTTAATAAGGGCAGTGGCAGGCAATGCCTTCATTTGCTGCTTCCCCTTTTACTCAACAATTAGTTTCTGTGTTAGTGCCTGCTGTGCTACAGCTGTGCTGGGCAAGTACCTGCCGTGAGATACAGGGCTGTGCCAGTGACCACACTGAGTGTTCTCCCAAGCTGTTTGAATGTCACCATCAAACTACGGGCCAGCTTTGGCACTGATAAAAATGGAGAGGTTTCAGCTGATGATATATTTTAACCAGCAATAAACCTTGTTAATGAAGTAGATCTGTTCTACTGTTTCCATTCTAAATTTCTTTTCCAGGCTGTTTTGCCTGGCAGACCAGCCCAGGCAAATAACAATGTATAATACTCAAGTATTTTTGTCAAAGGAATGAGGAGTTTGTGTTCAAACACTTAAAATGGTAGTAGTAGTCAGTGAAATATTCAGCAGGGGGAGAAATTAAATGCTGCAGCCTCAATGCCTGATGCATTGTGTTTGTGTGTTTTCAGATACTGTTGCTTACCAGAGAAAGCTGTGATCAAAACTGCTGTTTGCATGCTGTCTCAAAGCAAATGAGCAAGTGGTTTTGTGGGGCAAAAAGATGGAATGCTCTGGTTTTGTGGGATTTACTGAATTCTTAATAAACTTGAGGAACAGAGGAGATGTGGGCTTTGCAGTTAGTTTGTGGTTCTAAATAAGCACATAAACTTCTGACAAGCTGTAGTTGCTCTAAGCAGGATTTTTGGCATTGAACATTTCTCTTATTCAGCTGCAAAACAAAACAAAATTCGGTTGTTAATGAGGCGACATTAGTGCATTCATCTTTGCAGCTCTTTAGAATTAACACATCGACATGTAGTCCCTTAAAAGTGTAAATTAATCTGCAGGACAGTAAAATGGAGCATCCTCAGAGCTGGTGCATTGCAGCTCTGCCTTTAAGAGATGCAGCTTATTTAACCAAGACGTGATGTTACTTTTTTGAAGAATCCACAGCCAAACAACATTAAAACGCGGCTCTCAGCTTGTACTGAAGTGATTTTCTTTTGGATTTATTTTTTTTCCTCCCCCCCATGGCGGCAGCCTCCCCTGGCAGCCAGCGGGAGTTGTGTGGGTGATGTCATTGCTCAGTCTCCCCGCCGCTACCAGGGGACACGGCCGGGCTCTCGCTATTCGCTGGCACTGCCTGTGCTCACATCTTCTGCCGAAGACAGGCTGCATTAACTCATCTGCAGTGCATTTGCTTTGATTTTTTTAAAATCAGGGTTTTAAATATATTGTGTGTGTATGGACATACTTCTGATTCTATAGAGAAAGCGAAGGCTGTTGTGGCTGATAGGGGAACTGAACAGTTTGTTCACCAAGCATGTAACATGTTTGATTTTGGTACCGTATTTATAAACATGCTGTATTTTAACTCGGTGATCTCATTGCCTGTGTGGAAGAGAGGTTATAAAGACATGCTGAAGTCTTCAACACAGCCTCAGTAGCTCAGGGAAAAAAAAATGCATTTATCACTTATAGAATTGTTGAACTAGAGCCATTTGTAAAGACATGAGAGGGAAGTAGATGCAGAAACACTAGACTAAATGGGGCTAGGTTAATTTTTAATTTAATGTAATTTTTAAAAAATACATTTAAACAGAAAAAAATCTCTGAAAAGATAAAAAAAATCTGTGTTGCACTCAGTTGCGTGAAACATCACTAGGTGTGTCTGAATTAGATACACTTACAGTTGAACAGTGTTTGTAAAAACAAACTCTGCTGGTCATGGTAATGGAATATATTTGTGTGGTGTGTAAAAATCCTTGCTAAACAAACACGATTAAAAGCAGGGAAGGACACAATTAAGTTTTCCCAAGTAATCTTAGCTCAGCCTTGGGCAGGCAACATTAATATTTTTTCCCCCAGGGATTCCTTATCTTTCATAATGGTCATGCTAGGGATTTAAAGGGGTGGGTTTTGTGTGCAACACAAAAAGTGTCAGTGTACTCTGAGTGATTCCATAGTGAGAAGGGAAAAATGGACAAGTCTTAAGTGTATATGCAGTGCTCTAAGAACTGTAAGTATGAAGGGCAGTTTCCTTCTCTTGTTCATGACCCAGCTTAGATCTGTGTGCATACACCAGACTTGCAGGGGAAATGCATTCCCCATTTCTTCACTGGCAACACCTTCCCCCACCCAGGAAATTCCATACCTGAGCTGTTTTGCCTTCAGATTCTCACAGATGAATGTAGTGAGCTGTTTTCTCTATAGGTAAAATAGACATGAAAATCTGTAAAATAATGCATGCCTTTTGCTAAGTATATGGCAATGTGAACCCTACACATTGAATTGGCACGCTGCAGGTGAAGCAGCAACAAAAAATCATTGTCAAATTCAGATCAGATTTCAGAGATAAAGAGACTTTGGGGTTTGGGTTGTTAAGGAGGGTGGAGAAAAAAAGCTTTTTTTAAAAGGAAAAGTTAATGTTGGTGCCTGTCTGTCTTTTAGGTACATACATCATGACAACTGCCCTGGTGCCCCTCCTGGAAAAAGCAGCTGATGCCAGAGTGGTGAGTCTGAGATGCTGTTTAAAAGGGATGTTTTACTATTTTTACCTTCTGGCTTGTGACAGCAGTTCTCTGACTGTATTATCAGTCCAGGATTGCTTATAATGCTGTAAGGATCTCTAAAATCTTGGATTTTGCTAACAACCTCCTCCTCTAAGGCAAAGCTCCTGCCTGCTGCTCTCAACCCTTCACTGGAAATCAGAGTAAAACACTTCATTTGGGAACTTACCCTCTTGGATTCCCTAGGGCGAGTTAGCTCCTGCAGCAGAGTGCAAAATATGTGCAACAGGAGTATAGGCTTAGAAGAACTTTACAGATCTTGGTGTAAAATAAGACAGCAGGTACATTTTTAAAAACGAGATTTCCCAAGTTTTGCATGGCTTCTGCATGACTTCAGTAAATGCTAAACTGCATTTAGTGCTGCTATTCTGCTATTTTCTTTCTCCCCATTACTTTTTAAAAGGAAAAAGCACAAAATTCCTGAAATGAATCAACATCACTTTGAATGAAAATCACTTCTTAAAAAACTTATGTATCTTCCACCTTCTCTCCAGGTGTGCTGTACTCATGAGCATAAGCATAATGCAAAGAGTGTGCAGAGGAATCCTGCTCCGTAGGGACTTCCAGCTATGGCCTGAAGGGTACATTGCATGCATGAGTGCATCTGTGAGGAGTTCCTGGTTTTGCTTTTCATTCATTTGCTTTTCATTCAATTGTTTTTCATTCATTTCATTACAGATAACTGTCTCTTCTGGGGGCATGCTAGTTCAAAAATTAAACGTATCTGACTTGCAGTCAGAAAACGGGCCATTTGATGGAACTATGGTGTATGCACAGAACAAGGTACAGTCCATGGGATTGAAAACAAAGCCCAGCCTTTCTTTGCTAGCTAGCTCATACCATCTACTTTGCAGAAAGCCTGTTGGTCATTGCTGCTTTCCCATTGCATCCAACCCATAAGCTGATGCACAGGCAGTAATCTTCAGGAGTATAATGGTGTGCCCTTAGGAGAGCATACATCTTGCATGGAGGAAAGCATGGTTAGAGTTGCATTTGATATGAGAGAAGTCCCTAGGGGGAACACTGTCTTTAGCTGATGAACCCTGTCTGCCTGCTTAGTTCTTGTCCACAGTCTGCAGCAAGCAGACATGGTCAGTAAAAGCAGTGCAGCTGCTTTAAAAGTAAATTTGTGGCTTGGGTATGGATGGCAATGACTGCATAAGTCTCTGTTGAAATTATCCAATAAATCCAGTCAGGATGAGTAAGGGTATATTTCTGCTGTACATAAATGCTGTGGTATTTATGGCACAGTTGATGTAGTTTTTTTCCCTGGGAACTAATTTGGTGGACAGGCTGTTGAACTCGGTGTTGGCGTTCACTTTACTGCTCTATCCTAGAGACAGCAAGTTGTCCTGACAGAACAGTGGGCAAAGGCTCACAGAAACATCCATTTCTCTGTGATGCACCCCGGCTGGGCAGACACTCCAGGTAACAACATCTGCTTCACACTCTGACAATATTTTTTTTTCTTTTCAGCATTAGTCTAAAAGCAAAGAAATGAAACTTCTTAGTATATTTTTCCAACAGGCGCAGTAATTTCTTTTCTCCAAACTGGTGCTTGAAGTAGTTTTATATCCCCTTGGTGGCTCTATCCTGCACAGTGTCTGCTAGCTGTATATATCTAGAGAATAATAATGGGCAGTGAATGCTTCCAGCCCTGCACAACTGCACAGCAGAGACACAGTTCTTTAAGGTACCCTTTAAGTTACATTTGTAGTGGAACTGTTAAACACACAGATGGAGCTTCTGCTTCTGTACCAATATGCAGACACTGGGAATTTGTGAGGACATGTAGGAGAATGCACCACTGTGCAAGCCATCTATTCTTCCTCTAAACATTTACTGCTGTTGAGAAGCAGTTTGGCCATTCAGCCCTTTGTCTGAGCTGCAGCTGTTCTTCAGTTACTGTGCCTGAGCAGGTGAGCCAGCATCAGTCATGCACTGTGCATGTTGCCTTCCCCAGAGTTTCCAGCCCCCAGTGCCCAAGCTTGGGATGCAGAATAGCAGTTACATCTCTAGGTCTTTTATAGGGATGCAGTTGCCAAAATCTGCTTCTGACAAAAGAAGCATTTACCCTGTCTACCTTATGCTTGAAAATAGCTCTTCCCAACTAAATATCCTGGTGTTTCTTTTTCTTTAAAATGCATTCATTTTTGCACTTCCTTTGTGGATTTCAAACTTATTGAACCATAAAGTTATCCTACCTTAAAGTTCAAAGACTCTCCAACCCCCAAAAATAAACACCTACAGTGGTGTGACGCCCACAGTCATCATCTGTTGGACAAAATAAAATGAAGCCAGAGTTTAGACAGGAAGTAAGCAGTTTTTAAATACAGTGCTGCAACTGGTTTCCTAAAACTGGTGAGAAAATAGGAGCTAAAAATCCCATTAGAATACTGGTTTTGGAATTTCTGTTTCCCCCGTGCTTGTCAGCTTTACGGCTTAGAATGGAATTGGCAGAGGAACCTCTTACAGATCCTGTTGTCACTTTTGTCCCTGTAATTTGACCCAAACAAACAAGTGGTGGATCATCTGGTAGCTTAGTGCTATTCTCCTGCAAGCCATCTTACTCCCAGATAGGGGGAAATACTCATTTTCTTCCATAAGCTCCAGAGATGCCTCTTCTCCTTCCTACATAGCAAATGGCAATTTGAAGCTGTTCTGGTGGGGTTTTTTTTGGTATCAAAAAAGCCTTGCATGGCTTCATTCCACTGTTATCCTTTCCAGCTGTGAGGTCGGCCATGCCTGATTTCTATGAGAGGATGAAGAACTCTCTGCGCACAGAGGCCCAGGGAGCTGACACCGTCCTGTGGTTGGCAGTGTCACCTGAAGCAACAAAGCTGCCCAGTGGCTTGTTCTTCCAAGGTAAGGAGCAGTGTTTCACAGGGCACAGACTGGAGATACCCAGCCTGCCTGAGCTTAGGATCCCTGTCTGGCCTGGAAGGGGATGAAGGTTGCACTAGGCCGCTTGTGCAAAGGATAAAGCATTCCTCAAAGTTGTTTCAAGTCTAAGTGTTCGAGTGAACATCGTGTTAAATCATTATATTCCTGATTTTGTCCTCTAAAGTACCTGATAGATACTTCAAAGCATTTCTTTAGGGAGAGTTGGGGATTTTTGTGATGAAAATGGTTGCATGTATGACTGTGCCAGGGGAAGGTGAATCACAGCAGTCAAACAGCATTTTCTATGACGCTAGGAAATGAGCATCTTTCTCACAGAGCACTGGGAGTTGGCTCTGCTTTGAGAGGTTCTTCCTCCTACTGTTCCACGCTAGCTGAAACTGCCAGTTCTCCCTTTCTCTAACACTGGGCAAAGACTTGAGCACAGTGGCATTTTTGGCACTGTGAGCTCAGGGAATGGAAAAGTAGGGCAGAGCCTTCCTTTTCTCTCAGGCAAATGACAGGCATCTTTGTAGGAACAGCTGGAAGCAGGGATGCCTCAATGGTGATGCAGGTCAGCCCAAAAAGAGAAAATTCAGGGTAATTTCTTAGAGAAGCTCAGTGCTTCTGTTGGATGTGGCACTCAAATCCTGATTCACTGAATTTCTATACAGAATGCAGGAAGCTCAGACTTTTCTGCATTTGGGTTGACTTTGTCCCTTCTGTCTCACAGACAGTCACACAGAGTTGACTGACAGATACTTAAATGGACATTTTTCATGTCAGTATGTGGTGCATGTGGAAACCCCACATCCCAGCTGGTCAGCCTTCTTCTTAGAACTAGGCTTTGCCTTTCTCTTACTTCAGTCACGTTCTTCTGGTCCTAATGCTTCTGCTCAGTTTTCTTTCTGTTTCTTGATAGTTCCACCAGGCTCTTCCCTTTGGCCTTTGTCTACCCCCAGCTTTGGTAAGCAGGGAACATGCCCTGGCTCTTCAGCTAAAGCTACTGACTTTCGAGAGCTTTGGTCCTGGCATGACTGCTCTTAAAGCTGCAAGAGCAGTTCTGAGTCTGTGTCTTGTGCTTATCAAGTAGTGGTGAAGTCAGTTATTTCTTGCTCCTACAGCCTTTTGGAAGCACAGCTTAGCATGGGCACTTCTCAGGCCCTTTCAGTGAATGGTTTGGGGTGCAGGAGCACTTTGCCACAAACCCCATGCTTCTGGTCCTAGGCAGCCATTTTCCAGATCAGTCACAGTTTCCCTCCATTTTCTGCATTCTCTTTTACTGTTCCATCTGAGAGCAAACCAAAGCCTGCTTGCTTTATTTTTTAATTTTTTTTTCCTGAGGAAATAATAAAGGGAAGTGAGAACATGACTAGTACTACCAGAATTCTCAGCATCTGCTAAAATACATAAAAAATGTTTAACACAGACCTGCTTTCCAAAGACTAGAAGCATCTTCTCTGTGATGCTGAACATGGCTTTCATACCTAGTTTCCAAACTTTAGCACAGGCTACTGAAGCACTATGGCTAGGTGGGAAGCTGTTCATAGTCAGTGATGGAGAAGGGAATGTTCCTCTGCATGTTTCTCTCTCCTCAGTTTTCCATGAGCAGAAGTTATGTGGTGTGTGCAGTCAGGTAAACATTTGCTCTTAAGAGAGCAAATATCTCTGCTCTCCTGGGAAGCCCAGTGGCAGCCTGATAGGTTTTCAAGGAAATCTGTTGCCCAGAACAGTTTGTTCTTTTTGTCTGAGCTGGCTGCTGCAGAAGCTGGGCTCGCTAAATAGACTTAACAGTGCTGCACCAGTGCTCTGACTGTTGTTCCAGAGACACCTGACAGCATTGTCATAGGCTCCCAGGCTCTAGATACCATGTTTTTGGAGGGGAAAATTCCTTAGAGTGGATGGTAGTAACAGCTGTATTTACAGAGTGAGTGATAGGCATGAGATTTGGAAAACCAAGCAAAGCATCAAACTGAGCAAACTTGGTTGGATACGTGTCACTTATGGCACATAAACAATAAGCCCAAGTTCTTTTGCATTTAGAATTTAACCATTGTTTCTAAGGATGAAAGTAAGCATTTTAAGATTGAAAATAATCCTAACTACGAAGTCCCAGCTGGGGTTCTGTACAGTACTAGAAATGTTATCCAGGAGGCAAGGAAAAATGTTTCAAGTCATCCTCTGCCTGCAGCAACAAACGCCAGCTATTGCTCTTTGCCTGCAGGTGTTGCACTAGTGACAGGCATAATGCCACAAGGAAACCTTCCTGTTCCTAAACTGTCCCCAGCTGCAAATGAGGCTTGCTCCACAGTCCAGGTCATATCATCTACAGAAAAATCACTCTAGCCCCAAAATACAAATTGGATTAGTTTAATTTTTGGTTTAGAAGATATGCTTAGCTAGCATTATTTGCAGGTACCTAGACGATTAAGTTTCAAGACCATAAGGTATGTTTGGGTAGAGTCCCTCAGAAAAACCTCCTTTCTGCTATAAGAGAGTTAAATGTACCCATAAGGTTGTTTTTTTCCTTCTTCTTTTCTTCCAGACAGGCAACCAGTTCCTACACACTTACCCCTAGCATACACCCACAGTCCACCAGAGGATGAAGAGAAACTAATGGAGGTGCTGGAAGAGTTCTCCCAGAAGTTTAAATCTGTTTCTCCAAGAATGTAGTGTCTCTGCTGACACAATGTCACCACAAATCTTTTAATTACACAGTAACCTGCTGTTGAGGGGAACTAGGATGCCATAGGCCTGTTAAAAATGAATTAGGTTCAGGTGTTCTCATAATGAGGTGGTAGAGTGGCACCTGTGTCATTTTTTCTGCTGCCAAGTCTTTCCCATTGTCAATATGCAGCTGCTGCCTCAAGACACGCTAAGGTCATGTTCTTTGGATTGGAAGAAAAATTGAAAGACATTAAATAAACCCTGAGACTTTGTAAAGTTACCTAGAATAATTTAAAACACTCAGCATAGAGAAATGCAGAGGGGTGTACTTTCAGTAGCCTTCAGGAAGGAAGTGGGAATATTTTAAACAACTTTTAACTGCTGTATGTGACAGGTTGGTGGTTTCATTCACTGCATGAGGGTGATTGGGCTCAACCATGTAATTGGGAAGGCAGAAACTCTCTTGCAGAACCTGCTTAGTTTAAATGGAAGGATTCATTACGGCCTTCAGTTTCTATAAATTAGTGCTGGTATGCAGAAGTGACCTGCTTCCTCATGTTTAAACAGCAAGAATTTAGGAACACTGCCAAATGCCTTCCACATTACTTTATGGCGCCAGGGCTAAACATTATCCCATTTATATCAAAACACCATGAAGTAAGAGGTTTCAACACAACACACCCAGACATGGCTGGATCCAGCAGAGAAATGGCTGCATGACTGTAGGCACTAAAAGAAGCAACATGCTAAGCTGTACCTGCTTGCCATTTCTGTGAGAGATTAAATGGAATTGTTTCATCATTATGAATGGATTAAGAGGGGAAGGGAACCAACTCCTGATGAGAGGCTTGTAGTTTGTCTGGATCTGTTTACCTCCAGACAAAGAGGACAGGATTAATCTTACCTGATCTGTGGACATTTGAATTACTCAGAGTTTATCTCTGTAAATCAGTAGAGGGAAAAACAGGCTTTTTTGCAGGGATTTACTGGATCTAGTTTAAGAAACACCACCTATGATGCTGCATCTTTCTAATTCTGCTGAAGACAATCAGCTCAGACTAAGACATTCTGGTGGGACTCATTTTGTCTTAATTATTTCAGATTTACTGCAAAGCCAAGACTATTACTAACAAAGGTAACACCTTTTCTCCTGAATTGAGTGTGTTTATTAACCAACTGCCTCCAGAACCCAGCCAAGCTGCTGCACTGTTTCACACGTGGTTCACACCAGTGTAGCAGGACCACGGACATAAACAGAAATATAACACAGATGTTCTTGAGCTCTCTGCAGCGACTTGCAGCTAAAGACTGCTGATGAACAGAGGAGAGCTGCTTATGTCTGTTTTACATAATTTAGTTTCCTCCTGGTATGGTATTCCTTCTGATGGTATTTTCTCATTATTCAAAGATCTCCTATTAAGTATCAGTTTAAGAAAAAAAACCTGCTTTTTTCAGCCTATTGTCAATCTCCATAGAAATAAAGACTTTACTGTCAGAGAGGTCCTGAGAAAGATTCTCCCATGATAAGCAGTGCTGAGACAAGTCAGGCTGTCACAGCTCCTCCTGAACAGGCTGGCTCAGCATTCAAACTATTGCCTCATTTATAAACTTAACTCCTTATTGTGCTAGAGTGAAAGAAAACCACAGCAAGGCTTGTACAGAGGTTTATTTTCTGCAAGTCTGGTATTAGCATTTTCCATGGTTTCAACTGTTAGATACAGTTACCCAAAACAAGATCATGGCTGGAAGCATATATAGTAACTAGATTTCTTAACCCAATAGCTGCAAGGCTAATAAAAACATTTGCATTATTTAGAATTTACATCAGTTTGCTTCTCAGCTCTGCAGTACAGAAGAAAAGTTTAATGACCAGTATTTAAATAGTTCATAAAAGTAAAAACTGTGCACTATATATGCATATATTTAACACATTTTAGTCCACATTCTGCACTAATGTATTTGAATAGCTTAAAAATGAAGCCAAAGTTACAAAAACTGCTTTAATCAAAGTTTGGTCACAGTGTCAAAGAGCAACAAGCTATGGTTTAAGAGCACTTGTGAGTTAAAAGGAACTAAACCATAGGAACAGCAACTAGAAGCAAAGTCCAGAGTCTCACACACTTTGGTATTATGGTCCTGCTGATGCTTTATTTCAGCCCAATTCCATGAGAGCAAACATGGCACGTGGCTGCAAGCCAGTGAGAGGATTTGCATTAATGCAGTCCAGAATGACTTGCACCTTTGTGTAAGTGAATGCATTTACAGACTCACAGATTATGCTGAGTCAGAAGGGACCCACAAGGATCATGCAGTCCAACTCCTGGCTCTGCACAGGACACCCTAAAAGTCACACCATGTGCCCGAGAACATGGCCAAATGCTTCTCAAACTCTGTCAGGCTGGTGCTGTGACCACTTCCCTGGGGAGCCCAGTTCACTCTCTGGGTGAAGAACCTTTTTCTAATCTCCAACCTAAACCTCCCCTGACACAACTTCAGGACATTCTTTTGGATCCTGTCACTGGTGACCCCAGAGAAGAGATCAGTGCCTGCCCCTCCTCTTCCCCTCACAAGGAAGTTGCAGACTGCAATTACGTCTCCCCTCAGTCTCCACTTTTAAAACTTTATGAGCAAAATAAAAATAGCTTCCAGTGACAGATGAGCAGAAAATGAAGGTGGCACAGGTCCTTGCTAAGCAGTGCACACTGGGAGTTTGAGAGCACTCCTGGTTCATGGGAATGGAATGACAAGCACCGCAGCTGCTCTTGCCACCATTTCCTCCATGCACAGCCCAACACTTCTTGTGGCATCTTTGAAGCTTTTATGACCCTGACCTCACTGGTGGCTTCACATTTTTCTTCATTTTGTGAAGTCATGTAGTTTGGAAGTTTTTGCTCTCAGGGATCTTGCACAGGAATGTAGCACCACAGAACACATGTGGAGTTGGTAATTTCTCTACATCCTAATGGAAAGGCACAGCCCATCATCAGTGCAGCAGGACTGACTGCAGTGATGCATGGGCCACTGCAACTTCCCTTTTTGTCTTGGATGAAAATTTTAGGAGGTCAGTGTAATTGATACCAAACAATTCTGTAAACTGCATTTTGTCTTAAGTTTCATTTCTGGATCATCTTTATCCATTGTTAAAAAAACCAAAACAAACCAATAAACTAAATCAACCTGCTATTGATGAAAGATGTAAAAAATTGTTTGTTGTTTGGTTTGAATGGGGGCACTTCCATACATACCTCACAATTCTGGAGTAAACCAAATGCCAACCAATTGTTGGCATTTGCAGTAACACACACTCCAGCTTCTGTGTTCCACTGAGTGGGAACAAGGTGTGAGCAGGGCCACCCCTTCCTGTTAAGGCTCAGGTGGAATGTTGAACAAGCACTGCCTGGGCTCAAAAGGAGTTCTGCTGTATCCTTCATTATAGCCTGATAAATCAGTCCTGCAAACCTCAATGTAAATAAATTTACTGGGGGGGGCGGGGGGAGTAGTCCCAGCCATTTTGATTGTCAGTACAAGCACTAATTTGTATTTTTATAATGACAGAGCCTTTCTAAAAGCCATGGCACCTGAAGTAGTACTAGTTTTCCTTAAGCAACATTGAACTTGGTGAGTGGAGAGTGAACATGGAGTTACTTTTTCAGGGAACAACCTGATGGAACAGAGGGCAGCTATGATGCAATTTAATCTGTAAGTTCCTCTGTATGTTACTCTCTCACCCTCCCTGCAAAAATAAAACACCCCATCTCATGACACTGGATCATACTTATCTAAAACTACTGCTGGTTAACATCCACCCACTGTCATTTTAGCTAGGCAGTTTCCACTCTGGCAACACAAAGCTTCCCATCTTCCCTAGCTCAGCTCTCAGTATTTCCCTGTTTGTCTCAAGCTTCCATCACTTGCTTTGTTGGGAGAGGTAATTATGGGCACATTCGGGCAGAGCCAGTGACTGATTGCAGGAGATAATTTTGAAATGCAACTAAGATGACTCGAAAACTCTGTATTCCTGCAGTAACCCAAAAAGCACTGATCCAGACAATGAGATAAAGGCTTTGAAAAGGCACCAAATCTGATAGGGAGCAGGTGCAACAAAAACACTTCTGGGACTAAAAGTGATCAAATCCAAGAACTTCAATTTGTGAAGTAGGTCAGTATTTATGTTCCTCTCTCTAGAGGGAGCCATCAGATAAACTTAAAAAAAAAAAGATGTATTCTTCTGAAGGAAGTTTGTTCTCAAAACAAAAGCTAAAGCTTAGCTTTACAAAGGGACACAGTATTAGCCTTGCCAAAGGTCTTCAGCAGGACAGGTTTCTACCCTCCTGCCGGGAGAAACAACTCAATCCTTTCCTGTACCGGCAGTGCCAGTGCCATTTCACAGATAAAAATATTGTCCAAACAGGGGAGGAGTGCACTCCTGCACTTGTGCAAATTTCAGGGGGAGAGGTCCCAGGAAGTGCTATTTTCTTTGATGGTTAAAAATCTTGAGCATCTTCTCTTTACTTTTCAGTTCAGAATCCAGAATGCACAGGGAGCCTTGGAGTGATACAATTCCTCTGCTGCCCAGACAATGCTTCCTTTGGGCTGCTCACCCACTGCCAGGCACTCAGGGCAAGAATTTGTCCTGGCAAAGGACACATCCATACAACAGCTGTCAGTTTTATGACAGTTCACAGAACAGGTGAATGGGCCCAGTCAAAACTCAGTAAACCAAATTCCTCATCACATACATGGAGAAGGAAAAGAAAGAGCCAAAAGCTGATAGAAATTAATTTAGTGGGGTTAGGATACCACAGTTTATTCAGCTACATCAGAGACACTTATTTACATAATGAAACAGTACTCTCACAGGAAAGTGTTACAATGTAGTTGATATAAAAGATGGTCAAATTGTTGAGCAGCATTCCTGCAAAATACTAACCTGAACAAAAGCCAGTAAGATCATTTTTTCCTATAAAATTCCTCTCATCAAAAAGACAAAGCTCACAAGATGTTGGTCAGTATGACAAACTTAACTTACTAAAACAGTCAGAAACAAGGCTCAGCCTTTGAAAAGCTAAACCACAGCTAAAACTAGTGCTAATGACAAAGATGTCGCAAGGAAGTTTGTGTACTTATTTATTTGTGAGAATTTCTTAATTACTTGGTCATGGCAACCCCACAGAATTTTCTTGCGACAGGACAAAATAGGGGTGTTAGCAATGGGTCTTGCACATCTGAAGGAAGCCCTGACCTGTTACAAAATATAAGTATAAAGTTGATAAACCCTTTAATAAATTCAGATTATTTATTGTCGAAATAACAAATAATCGGAGAGAGGCAAAACTATCTTCATAAGGCCTGATACCTCTTCTGCATCATCTGAGTAGTGACATATCTCTTCCCCATCCTCTTAATGTTGAAGTGCTTATGCCTTTAATGCAGTTCTGAAAAAACTACTTGAGGTAGATAAATACTATTTGGCAATTGAACCAAAGAACAAGAAATGAAAGTCAAATCTTCACAGACTGGAACAACTCTATGTTCCTTGTGGCTTCTGGATCTGGACCATGGCTGCTGGCTGGCTTACAGTACTGGGATGGGGGGGATGGTTTGGCTTTAAACAGTTCTGATGAATATTCATTTTTATACTGTGGGTGCTTTTTGTTTTGGTTTGGTTTTTTTAGGTTTTGTTTGTATGCTGGTAACATTCTTTCTTGGTATCTCTTCTTTGCACAGACTTTGCCAGGACTGTGCTCTCTTGTTTTCATTTTGGTGTGAGTTCAATGTCCCTATTTGGCAGCAGTTTCAATTGAACTCAATCTGTTTCTCATCTGAGCAGTACAATGTGTCCTGCAGCAAACAAAATTTCAGAGATGGCAAAAGACTAGTCACAAGGGAAAATCCCCAAACTGGGAAAATGCAATGAAAAGTCAGATGTAATCATATAAAGTTAATCTCAAATCCCAGAACTTCAGGTTATTGGCAAACGGGGGACTGCATTTTTTCCTTCTGAGGAGCAAAGATTTCTTGCCAACATTCATAAGACACAATTTTGAAAAGAAAAATCTCTGTCTTCCTCATTATTACATAAGAGGTCATCACTGAAGGGACTCAGCACATTAATGCATCCTGAAAAAAGGATCAAGTTTGTTGTTACTGTTGCATCTTCTAAGTCCTAATTGAAAACATTCCATATGTTCAATGTGGTCTTCTGGAAAGGACATGGTCTGTAAAACCATAAACTGCAGCCCTATTTCCTACGTGCTACAAAACAGAACTTTGGTTGCTGGTATGCAAATGCTCTTTGGAACAGTAAGGCCAGACATAGGTAATATTTGCTAATATTTGTTACTGACTTAATTTGGTAATGGTTTAGATTTAAGGAAAGATACTTATTTTTTCCTTCTCTAACCAAGAGAGTAGACACAGGCATTCAGTGGACTTTGAATCACAAAATGGCTGAGGTGGGAAAGAACCTTCAAAGGTCATCTGGTCCTGCTCAAGCAGGGTCACCTAAAAGTGGTTGCCCAGGGTCGTGTCCAGTTGGGTTTTGAGTATCTCCAAGAATGGAGAACCCACAAACTACCTGCCTGGGCAGTCTGTGCCCTCGCTCAGTCACCCTCACAGTAAAAATTGTTTCCTGTTCAGAGGAAATCTGTGTTTCAGTTTGTGTCCATTGCCTCTGGCCTTGTCACTGGACACCAGTGCATTCTCTTTGCACCCTCCCTTCAGGCATTTATACACACTAATGAGATCCCTCTGAACCTTCTTTTCTCCAAGATGAACAGTCCCAGCTATGCTCCAGTACCTTTCACCATCTCTGTGGCCCTTTGCTGGACTCCATCCACTAGTTTATTTTCTCTCTTGTACTGGGAAGCACAGAACCAGACACAGGGGGAAAAAAAAAGAAAAAAAAATAAAAGAAAAAGAAAAAAGAAAAAAAAAATTCAAATATTCCTTTCTAACAATTATTTCCTCATCAGGCATAAGGCTAATTTTTTACCCATACAACTGTTTTGAATCATCCTTTTTGCACATCCAGCCGTCCACCATCTTATCAGCAGCCAACCCCACTCAGAAGGAACACATCCCTCCTCTTCCCAGGACTGGAGATGCTCATGGTACCCTCTCAGGCAAAGTGCAGCAACCACTACTGAGAAACTAAGAGCTCACATGTTTACATCCAGTGCTGGCCTCAAGTTCAGGAGGACAGAGCAGGGAGGTCACCCAGGCTTGGCTGCAAAAAGCAGCTGCAGACAAGGGTGCTCACAGCTGAGCACACCTATGTCACTGATCAGGATCATCCTCTCTCAGACTGGCTGACTTTTAGCCTTATCACTATTCTGTTTCAACATCTAATCATGATGTTAAGTCTTCTTGTAGATGGGAGGACCAACAATGCTACTTTGCAAGCAGATGCTCACATTCTTTTCCCTTCACTTAAAATATTTTCAGCTTAAAAAGACTGAAGTTTGGTACTCAGATTTCCCCACCTGGGACACAAGTGACTCCAGCAAACTGCTCAGGCACTTTGTATGTGACCAGAGCCTGCCCCATCACCTGCCTAGGCTCTACAGACACTGCTCATTTTAAAGCTGAGAATAGCAGGCAGATGCTCTGGAGAACACTGCCTCTTCCCACAAGGAAGCACCAGCTAAGGGAGAAATGAAAATCACCTTTTCTGATGTGTAGAGCAGAGGGAGGTCAGTGATGTTCGTGTGCCCCTTGTCACAGCATGAGGTATCACTAAAAGCTACTGCTCTTCAGCAGCCCCAGGGAAAGGGGGGCTTCATTTGAGAGTGTGTGTAGGTATGTGGCACTGCATAGTTCACACCTGTATCAAAACACACCCTCCTCTCATCCTCCAATAATGCAATTCATAAAAATAGCTCAGATTTGTTATTCAGAAAGTAAAATGGAAAGAAAGGACCAGGCAACAGAGATCCCTTTTCATATGGATCTAACAGACAGAAGAAACTGAGATTGCTACTCTAACACAGAAGAGGAAGGCAGGAATTTTAATTCTCCCAGTGTCAAATACTTCTTGTTTCATTTGGAAAGTAAAATAATTATTGAATTAGATACATCTATTTTCCCTTCATATATCTATATTACAGCTCTTAAGGGCATTGCAAAGGGACAAATTCTCCTCTCTCCCTCAGCTTCACTTGCAGGTTATATAATTTTCTAAGCCCAGAGCAGTTTGTCCTGAGACTGCAAGATAAGGAAATGTTTAGCTTAAATCCAGATAACTCTGCAAGTCATTCAGTCAGAAAGAACAGCCAGGAAAATTCTGCAAAATTGTTTTGCATACCCCACATCCATACATAAGAAACACTAAAACCATGACTCCTTGGAAGACAACGGGGGAGCAGCCCCGAGTTTATTGCAGAACAGTCCAAACAAGTAATTCTCAAATGTAGTCTCCTTTGGAATCAGTTCTTCACCTTTTTTTGCACATTACATGTTCAGAAGTAGGCACTGACCCAGAGGCAGATTCTCAGCTTGCTGACTCCACCACTTCATCAGTGTGAGCACAATTCCTGCTGCAGTCCCAGACTTGGTGGTACTGCTGTCTCCTCAGGAAACGAGCACTAAACAGCAGCTTAAATTCACTTTGGTGCGCCTGTGTTTCTGCCACCATGAGATGCACTCCCTGCACAGCACAAGTCAGGTCCATGGCCAAAAGGCCCTGAGCCCAAGGGAACATGTAACTTATGGAACACCATAGTCCAGCAAAGCTTTGTACATATTCTCCAGCTGGAATGAAATATGGCAGGCCACTTGCTCATCTTGCAAGCTTTGACAGCCAAGAACACTTCTGTCATCAGAAAACATGCACAAGGTGTAATGAAAAGCATTCCAAGAGGAAACAAGCATCTAGTTTCCAGGAGAGAAAGTGGGAGGACTGAGAAAACAACTTTCAAGCTGGAAAAATAAGAGTACTGTGTGAATTATGTTTGAAAATATGCTTTAAAATGTGCTGTCTAGAGGGGAACGAACAACAGGCTGTATGACCAGAAAACCCAAGGTGGTGTTATTTCAGAGAACATGACTGCAAAATGCTTCATCACAGGCTACAGAATGTTTAACAAGAGAATTTTCCCTGAAAATACTTAGAAGTCCTGTGACATGAACACAGAAGTCCACTCACCCTTTACTGCAGCAGCTCACTGGACCAGAATTAATGCCATGGATTGAGTTAACCTTTTTTTTTTTTTTTTCCCTCAAAAGTGAATAGCTGCTGGGCAATCTGAGGAGAAGCTTTATTTTCTTTTGGCATTCTCTCTCAAGGGAGAGCACAAGGCTTTTCCAGGTAGCGATGTGCTCTGTAGTGGCAAATGTCATGGTCTTCCCACCACAGAGAGAAGAAGGTAAGTCCAAAATAGGGCAAGACTGAGCACCACCAACGAGCTGTGTCACAGTAGCTACAACCACCAGGCGTGCTGAAAGAGGAGATGCAGGAAAGCCTTTGGTCTGGTCTGCAGTTCTATTCTCTACACCAGTTTGTTTGAAGTGCAGGAGTAATACCATGCTGAAAAGTAACATGGATAATGGAATGGAGAGTTGGCTCTTCAGAGAAGGTCCCTTTGGAAAAAAGGGCTTTTTTAGTTTATTCACCTTGACAATGTCATTCTAAAAAGGTAATTTTGGTCAATGCAGGTTTTTAAATACTGTTTATTTTTAAGAGAAACTGTAAAGTATGACAACAGGACAATGGGCATCATTCAGCAATATCACTTTTGGGTGTATAGAGGAAATTAATAAAAACCATTAGCATTTTAAAAAATAAATATGACTAACCGTATGGAAAACAGGAAAAACAAAATTCATCTTCAACAACACAGACAGGTATAAATGCTGAAATGCTGCTGTGCAAGGTAGAGGTAGAGGTAGAGATAAACCAGACTTTTCAGATCTAGACCAGTTTTAGATCTGCCTCCCTCCATGCACACGCTCCCAAAAGTTCCTGTTGCCAATAATTTCATTTGCATCAGACTGTCAGCATCATCAAACTCAAACAAGTCTGTATGCTCCTTGTAATGCTCTGAGCTGGAAAACTATTTCAGTTTTCTGTAGAAATCAGTTGCTGAATAACCTGACTCCTGGTTCTGCGACTTGTGCAGCAAAGGAAGAGGCAGAAGATTAAACAGACCAATGAATGCTCTCTGGATGACGCCCACTAGGACAAGTAGATGGTGGAGCCCTTTTAGGAATTGCAATAGTCCATCAGCTCCTCAGTGATGCACCCAGAGACAGTGCCTGGATTTCCTCCTCTGGGGAGAGCATGGTCAGCAGAAACATTCCAAACCAACAGGTACTGGCTGCAGGGAGAGCTGATTGCCTTACACAGTCTGTTGACACCAAAAACTCACAGAGGAAGACACAACCCAAGAACCCTCTGTACAAAGCAGCAAGTATCTTGACATAGTGAAATATAAAAACTAAAAATTGCACCGCACTCAGATTTTTCCAAACAAACTCAAGACAACTGAAGTCAGATCGTACAAACCGTTAGTTAAAAAAATACCTTCTTGTATATTTGGAGAAGAAGTGGAAAGAGTCTTCGTGCAAATGTTCAGCCTGGATCAAGCAGAGGACACAAAGTTGTTGTAAACACATTAGTTCCTTTCTCATCTGTTGTATGCACCAGTGTTATCTATCTTCTGCAGTATAATTAGGGTTAGGAAATCCATTTCTTCTGTAAATGTCACCTTTCAAGTTCCACTGATGTCACATCAAGACACTACCGGTGTCATATCCCACAACTGTTAAATACAATAAAATAAAACAACCTAATGAATAATGGTAAAAGACAAATACAGTAAAAAATAGACTCTTTAAATAATTTACACCTTTTTTTTCTTTAATTAAGAGGGGTTACATGGTTAGAGGTGGATGCAACAAGTCTAAAAAAGTTTGATTTAATTTTCCAGCACTTATGTCAGAGTGGTGGAGGTTGATGAAATAACATTCTGTATGTCACCAGCTTTCACCTGTATGAGCCAGGTTCATAGCTGGCCTTAAAAGAAACCAAGAAAACTCTCACTACATTACTAACTTCAATGATCAGAACAGTCAAAACACGTTGTGAGGGTTTTGGTTTTTTAGATTTCTCAAGCTGTTATAACTTAGTCATTATTTTATCTAGCTACACTGATATTTCACATGTTGTAAAACAGTTGGTCTTCCTCAAGAGAAAGCTACAGTGAGCACTTGTCCCAGCCCCTTCAGGCCATAACTTCCTAGACCAAGACCTCCTTGGTCCTTATTGGTCAGAAACCCTAATCCCAATCCCCAAGTGAGAAGTCTCTGGGTCAAAGAAGGCAGGTATGACATCCTGCAGCCACATGGGAGAGGGGAAGGAAATGAAATACAGGAGCTAGAGCATACTCCTTGCTCCTACCTTAATAACCTTGTCTGTCCCCGACGTCAGCAGCCATCCCCTGGTGGCATCAAAGTGTACATGAACAATGTTGTGCTTACTGTCATGGAAAGTAGCTGTAGGTGCCCGCCTGAAGAAAGAAATCAAAAAATCAGCAAGAACTGTAACTGCAGCATTTCCCCCCAGAACTGGGAATTTTTCTCTATTGAGGAAAAGTGTATTTGACTGCTGCTGTAAGCCACCACTCTGTAAACTGCACTTTGACACCTTCCTGGCAAGAAAGGAACAGGGGTGGGGGGTTCTCTGTCCCTCCTGGTTTGATCTCCTCCTTATCCTGCTGATAAATCCCAGGGACCACCATGCCAGGCTGCTCCCTCCTGCACCCACCCGGGCCCTTCCAGATGCAGGAGTTTTCCCCCACTGCAGTGCAACCAGCTCAGTGTCCACACTTACTCCTCATCTGTTATGGACTCGTGGCAGCTGTCACAGACCCTCACTTCGAACTCGAAGCCCATCAGCGGGATGGAGGAGCGCTTGGAGCTGCACTTCCCACACACGGCTTTCCCACATTTCCGGCAGTGATGCTGTAGGAGACAACATGCAGAAAGGCATCTCAGGCCACAAACCCACACTCAGGTCCACTGGCTCTACCATCTCACTCCAGCAAGTCACAACACAGCTCAGCTCTGCCCCAGACACCTCATTTGTCAAATTCCATGAGCACATGCAGCACTTCTCCATCCCTTTAGTAAAAGTCTGCAAACTGCAGCCCTCTGCTGCTAGTCAGGAAAACACAGCAGCATGTTTCCAGCAGATCAGTAAGCCTTTCCCAGTAACAGCCTGAGAAGTTACAAATGTTTATCCAATCTCATTGAAAACAGCTTTGGTTCTGTTCCAGCACAATCTCCAAAAACCAGCTGTAAATTTCTTTCTGTATCTTATTTGACTAACAATGAGCAAAGTCCCACATGGCTAAAGTCATGGAAGGTCCCAAATCTACTCAGCCCAAGGCATATTACATGCATTTGCTATTGGGATTGATTGGGAAAAAAAACAGTGTGTTCCTTTCAACCACAAAATCAAGCCACAGAGGGAACCCACTTGTCCCACCCCTAAAAACTCAGTGGAAGAACAAAGTGCAAATTCTCAAAATTTTAGGGGGAAAAATGTTACCAGAATCCATTATGAGAGAAAAGCCTAATGGCACCATGTTAACACACCAAAGGGCACATACAAACCTGCCTGAGGCCTATTTTCTTACTGTCCCACATTTGCTTGAAGTTCCAGAAGAAAGGCTGGTCACATTTTTGACAGGAGTCACTATCCAGCCACTCCGGGGTCTGCAACACACACACATAAACACAAAGTGGAAGTAAGCAACAAGCAGAAAAAATTCCAATGGAGCCTAGAGGCAGGACAAAAAAAAATGTGTTGTGATGGGGCAATATGGCCAGCTAAGCTTGATTTAATATCTCCATTTTCACAAGATGCCATTTTGACAGTAGTTGATGACAAGACAATATTTGTTCCCTGGGATGTCTTTTTTGGCTTAGCTTTGAGCTTTGAAGGACATGGGAGGAACAGTTCTCACCTAAATCATGAAGAAGAGTTTGATAATAAGACTATAGAAACAACCCAATTCTGGAATTAAACATATAAAAATATTTTGTTCTGTCCTGTCTGGAAAGCATTTACCATCTGCTATTCCCTCTTGCAAGAGCTGGGGTCATTAGTCAATTGCCATTTCCAATAGACAAGTAACTCATCTGACGGGAAAGGGAAGTTATGGGAAATGCTGATGTGGTTGGGGTTTTTTGTATTCTTTCTTTCTTTAACACCCTAAGAGGAGTTCTTGCTGTCAGAGGTGCCCGTGCTACAAATCACACACAGAAATGAGAAAGATGTGGTTCACCTGAACAAGCCTAAGACCCAAACCAAACTCAAGCTCTTTTCCCTCATCAACCCATGAGGTTAAATAAACACTAAATATTGTTTAATACTTTGTGAGGAAATGCTATTAGGAAACTCCTGTTGTCTTGTCAGAGCCACTGGTTTCTCACATGCTGCAAATTAAAATGGCAAGAAACACAGCTGAGATTAGGAACTAAAAAGAATAGAAAAGCCAGGCAAAGGTAAGTTAAGGGTGGATGGGAGACCCTCAGCTCCCAGGATAGCTTTGACCCCCAGCAATAAAGCAATCACCCGTTTTATATTCTTCTGCCAGTTATTCTGAAGGCAGCTCATTCTGCTGGGGAAAATCCTTGTCTTTTTTTTTAATGCCTACAGATTTACATCTCTTTGTATAACTTTCCATCTCTTGGGCATTTGAATACCACAGATGAAGACAACATTTTGTTTGTGACAAGTAATCACTTTGTATTCAAACAGAAAGACAGCTTATAGCATCTTTCAAATGTCTTCTTAGAGCTTTTTAAAAACGGAGTTGAAAATAAAGAATCAAGGGCTAAAATGGCTTAAGTGACTCTAATGCAATCTCATTGATGTGGGAAAGTCTGATAGCAAAAAAATGAATACTGAGCATGTATTACATGGAGAAAATCCTTAAATAAGGGCAAAGAAACGAAAGCCAAAATCCAAAAGGAAGTGATCTAGTACCCCAAACCAAGAATTGATATTATAATCTCAAAGATCTATGTTTTGGGGGTGGTTTAGCACCAAGAACACCCTGTTGTGCTGCTGATAACAAGAACAAGCCCACATAGCTATAGCCTGGGAAAGCTGTGCACCATTAGCACCTGCTGCTTGGCCTTTATTTAGCTAATAATATTTCTCCTCTGTTTTTTAAACCCACATCATTCCTGCCTATTTGATGACAAGCCAATCTTAACCCTTACTGTAGCGTTTTGAAGGCAGCAAATAAATAAAGGTATTCATTTCTGGATGTTTGAGTTGCAGCAAAAAGGAAACATCTGTTGGGAAGGAGGAAACCACTCTGCTTTCATTTCAACTTAGGAGCTGATGACATACTTGGCCCCTGGATTAGCAATTAAAGAGAGTCAACTGGAATGCTAAAAAGAGAGCTCAGTTTCTGCCTGTGTCTACTTCAGTAGTTTTTTAAAATCAAGTTTTCCACTTAGTGTTTCTCCTTCATCAAGGGAGACACACTCAATCCATGCAGGCCAGAACTCTTGAGAGCCAGCAAAGCTGGTGAAATCCCATGCTGCCAGAAGCCTTCCTCTGACCTACCCCCTGCAGGAAGAGGGCACAGGTTTGCTGTGACTCCGGCACAAGGATTTGCCAAGTTCCTGAGCAGGGCTGGTGCCTGACTCAGCCAGCACAGAGCTCATTCTCCCCTCTCTGAGTCAGGACTCAGAAATTGCCAAGCGGGGGCTGCTACCACAGTGCCAAAGACCTGGGTAACTGTTTTTGCACCTGCTCACATTTGTTGGCCATGAAGCACAAAAGCAATTAGGAATGTGTGGGTGAAATCTTACTGTCTGGATCAGCAAAGCCATAATTTACCCCACTTCTATGTGGTTACACCAGAGGGAACCAAGACCAAGTAGTAGGTGAGATTAAAGCCTTAGTTAAATGACTTCTTATTGAGGAAAAAAAATGCTCGGTTGCATTTTTCCAGAGATGACCAAGAACCTTCTTGTTTTACTTTTTTAAAACCAGAATGAATCCATCAGTCCATCCATTTATATCTGAACTGATATTTCTCAGGATGTGCTGAAAAACACAGCAGAGCATCTCAATACCCTCCTTACAGAATATGTTTCAGAGCAGTAATGTAATGAGCAAGAGCCATGTAGCAGCCTATTTAATACAAATTTTCTGCCAGGCAATTTCCCCTGTACCATATTATCAAACGCACGGCATAATTGCTGTATAACAACTGGAGCACGTCCAGGAACATTTTTAAAGCTTGGAATGATCTTGTTTAGGTTGAAAGCTGCACATTTTAGAAAGGCCCCTTCTTCCCAGGACTGCTTCAGACCAAACTGACAAGAAATAAGCATCTACCTCCTGCCTCTCAACATCCATGTTCCAGACGACGATTCCCCCGTCTGCACCACAGGAGATGAGCTGCCGAGTGTGGTGGGCATAGGAGAGAGACTGAACTTTATCACTGAAAAAGAAACAAGACAGTTAGCAATCAACCACCTATGGCTACTGCACAAGTGAGCACAGAATATCAATAAAGCAGTACAAACCATTTGGTTGCCCATATGTTTCCCTCTACCACTCATTGCATCCATCAGATGCAAATCAGTCTTTGCTGTCAGACTGGGACCAGAATGAGAGTGTTGCTCATCTGGGCAGCATCCGCAAAAGCAAAGACCTGTTCTGATAACTGTTTTTGCTGCTCCTGGGATAGGAAGTCCCAGCTGCACTGGGAAGCCTCAACAGGGCTGCACTTCTGAAGGCACATCTGGATGCATAAACAAAGCCCTGGTAAGATATCTCCTTGTCAGAATGTCAGTAACAATTTTGTTTTGTAAATCTCTGCAACATCTAGAAATGAATCACTGAGAAACTACTCAAGATTTTCTTTTGACACTAAAAGCATAAGGAGTTTCAAAAATAATGTAGGAATCACTAAATTGTTCCTAAGACTTCTCACAGTAAGGTGGAAAATTTAGGTGCTTTTGTTTCTTCTTTTAATGAAAAAACAACATGGGAGGAACAATTTAGTTTAAAACTCCAAAAGACAGGCTAAGTCCTTCATAAAAGAAAGAAATTCAGGCCTCATCTCAGGCTATTTAGAACCTGGGAAACAAAAACTGTACAACACTATTATGGATAATAACAAGGTTGTGAAGACACAGGAACTGAACGTACTGTGACTGGATATCATCCACAACATTTGGTTTCCTTTGCTACCACCACTGGTCTTGTCTGCCAAAAGGACTTGCATGCTAACACATTTATTGGTGCCTATGGCTGAACCTGAAGAGGGGAATGTATGCACAGGAGAGTCTAGGAAAACACTGCCACCCTTCACAGTGCCTGCCTGCTGACACCATCAAAATTCATAGGATGCTGTGCTGTATAGTTCCAGCTGACAGCCATCACATCACAGAGGCTAACTTCTTATTAGAACTAATTTCCACAGCAATAAATCAAGCAGTGATGCATTAGCAAGCACCACTGGTGGGGTATGAGGGTGATCTGGGAATTTCAGCTAGAGCTCTGCAGTGCTCTGAAATCCCAGAGGCATCCCAGTCACTCAGCAGAGTGCAGCATCCCTCAAAAGAAATGCATAAATATATAAGAAACTGTTAGCTCAAAGCCACCACAGGATTTTGTGTCTCCAGACCTGAGCCTGGCATGCAAGTCCCACATATATGCAGTCCCAATACTCTGAAACCAACTTTCTGCATTGCCAGTGTTAATTAAAAGGTCAGGAGTCATTGCCATTAGAGCCATTCTGATGTGTCATCACTGCCCAGCAGGGGCTTACCTGTCTTCAAAGACATCTATGGCAATGCTAATGTATTTGCAAAGACGATGCCTCTTTGCACTGAGGAGATGTGAAGGCTGCTGCGGTTAAAGGTTAAAGCATATCACTTAGAATTCAGGCTGTAAGTGAAAGAGCATGGAGGAAAAAGGGATTAATTGTCCAAGCCCGACGCTCCCTCTAGGGGAAGGAAAGACTTTGACACCTAAAACCCCAGAATTTCCCTGCAGCTGTTCTCATTTGAGGAGCAGCCTCCTCTTTCCAACAAAGGCATAGGCTCTGGCATAATACATTCAGGACTACAAATGTTGTGCTTTCCTTCACCACCATCTGCAGACTTTTTAAACAAACAGCCTGTGGGCCCAACACTGGAAAACTTACTAAAAGCAAATTATCCCTGTTGTATATGGACCACAGGGAGTCACAAGACTGAGACTTGTGAAGACTGTAACCTTTGGGCTGTTTGTTTCCAGATGTGGCTTCTACATTTAGCTTTTCTCCTATAAAAGCAGGAGGAAAGGCTTTGAACATACTTATGTCCTTGCAGCTCAATGGCTGTTCCTTTTCTTCCTCCAATATCCCACATTATAATGGAATGATCAGAACTGCCTGAGAATAAAACTCGCTGTATTGGGTCCCAGCAGAGAGCAGTGACACCACCTGCAACAGGAGCACACACAACAGTCATTTTATTACAGAAAGTGGAAGATTGGAAGGTAGTTAAATATAAAGATACAACAAAAAATATGGAGTGATTAAAATGCAGATCTCTTTGGCAAAGACTATGGAACCATGTGTCTTCAAGTGGAAAAAACAAAAGTCTAGAAAACTACTGAAACCACATCCTGCTCTTCTATGGGCACAGGGCTTCACTGCTGTTTGCACGGGTGAATCCACTGAGTAGTAAAGTGTGGAAGAAGAATGGGCACAGTGGGAGCTACACAACTTTCCATCTCCATAATTTTCAGAAGATTAAAAAAGAAGCAATTGTGGAATGCTGTGGGCATCTTCTCAGTATCCTAGCACAAGGACTGAACTACACTGTACTATCTTGAGCTATCAGCACTTAGTTAGAGAGGATGGATATGAAGAAAAAATGCTGAGTAATGACAGCATTTCTTCTGTTAGATGGTAGGATCATATCCAGGGATGCTCTTTTTAAAGGATGATGGGGCACTAGTCCCAGCAATGAAATAAGCATTTAGTACCTCTAAGCTGTGCTATTGAACTTGGGATAAAGTGTCTACCAATACAGATCTTGCCTTTAGCAACATCCTTTCTCCCTCCCAGAACTGCCAAAAACGTGTTCAAGTCTCACTCTGCTTTAAGTAGCAGCTACTGATTGTGGCATTTTCTGCCACAGATGTCTTCTGCTCAGAGCTCTGATTGCTCTTCTTTTTACCAATACAGCTTCCCTGAACTGCAGGGACAGTTTAACAGGTTATGTCCCTTCCATGCTAAGCACTGACACAAGTCATCCTAATGCATCACAGGAGAGTCAAACCATCATGATGCTGAGTGCTGATGAAGACCCTCCTGAGCACCTTTCTGGGTCTCCTCCTGAGGTCTTACCTGTGTGTCCCTTAAATGTGGTAACAAGGCTGCAGGACTCTTGCTCTAGTTTGAGGATGGTCACTTGCCCAGAATGGTCACCAACAAACACATGCCGGGTTTCTACATCAAATCTGAAGGACAGATGCTGAGGAAAGCATATTATTTACACAAGCTTTGCATTGCTTTCATGACTTGCTAATTCATTTGACATGAGTATATTGCAATCTTGTGAATAGTGCTCCACTCTCAAGGAGGTATTCAGAGTGTACTTTTAGGCACCTGTTCATCTTAATAACCTGTTCATCTTAATAACCTGTTCATACTAACAGTGCAGTATTCCTGGGTAAGAAAAAACAAGACTATTTCAGGATACAATTTGTGGTTCTGTTATGAAACACCATTGAAGTAGCCTTCTCCATGAACATTAGAGTTGTCTCCTCTGGCTTTGTAACTTAAGTGCTAGAGTTGGATGGTATCCACTCTCTCCCTTCCCAAATACAAAGGAGTACTGAGTTTAGGCACACAGGACATTGCAGAACAAAAAAACCCAAACCTGTTTCTGGTTATGCCAAATATCTTTGCAGTATTTGCCAGTGATTCTCTCTTCCACTGCTTCCATTGCTCTCCACCATCATAATCAAATGACACAAATTAAATTGTCCTCCGAAAGTTTTAATCAGCCAAAATCGGCTGTTCTCTAGAGAGATTTAGGGAACACAGGGCAAATTCTAGCATCATGCCTTCAGAAATATTTATCAATTAATTAAAAAGTAAGTTCAGTCTTTCTGCCACATAGACTGGCTGAATTACCAGATAATATAAAGCAAGTCCATCTTAAAACAATAATTTTGAGTCAGTATCACTTCTCATTAACTAGTAAAACATGCATCATCTATACCACATACATTCTGGGGCATTAAAAAGTCTGTTTATGCTAACCCCTGTTTTCAGCCTAAGAGCTCATACTTTTCCATTTCCCTTTTCATCTGCAATAAAGCTGAATTAATATTTCTTTTATTGCCAGGCAGCTGGGACAGCTCTACGTGAATAAGCCACCTGAGTGCCATTTCTGGAGTCACTTACTCTTTAGTTAACCCAAATTCCCAATATACAGTGAGCAGTTCTAGAGTGAAGGACAAGTACTCATTATTTTATATTAAAGTAATTTAATTTTTACCACGCATATATACAGGCACTCTGACCTGATCACCAACCTACTTTTGCTACCATTAATTCTCTGAAGAAAGCATGCACTGCATGTTTAAATGAAGGCCCTATCCATATTTATTACAATAGCAGACCACAATAGGTTGCAGATTGCTCATTGTGGTGCTCAAAAATGCTTAGCCCTAAATATGCCACAACGCATTAAGGAGACAAAGCAAGGAGAACTGACAGTTTTTTAAATTGGCTTTAAATAACAGTTTCTCTCACAAAGCACTGAATCCATACAGGGCACAAAATTTGGAGGACAACTAGACAAACAAACTAAAAGGGCTGTTTGAGTGCCAGAGAGCAGAAATAGAAGTGAGAGCTCAGCAAAGGATACTGCAGGCCGCAGGCGCCCGCGCTGGTGCGGTACCCGCCCAGCCGCTGGCCGCTCTCCGAACAGTGCCACGTGAAGTGCTTGTCTTGTCCGGTGCTCAACACCCACTCCATCTCCAGGACAAACAGAATCATGATGACCCTGCTTTGATGAGCTGAAAGTTAAGCAGACAAACATATAATCACATGGGAGAGAAGAATATGGGGGCAGACAACCATTGCAAATACCAGCTGCACCCAACTCCTCCACTCACACTTCCCTACAGAAGCAGCTGGTGTTTAATAATCCTGTTGACATCAGCTTCCATGGAGGCTTGCAAGGTCCCTGCTCTGCATGTTCAGGGTTTGCATGAGAAAGAGTGGAAGCAAGACTTGCTTCCATGAAGGAAGCAATTATTCCTTCCATGCCTTCTGCAGTCATTTATCTTCTACAGCAGCACAAGTCTTCCCTCCATCACTGTATTATCACTAACAAAGCTGCCACTGTGGAATGGACTTGGAGTTCCATTTAAACCTCCTGTGAGCTAGTTTTTTGACAGCAGTGAAAATGCCTACACTGCTGCTCCTCTTGCTGTGAAGTTTTGGTGGATCTGGGCTGTGGTAGGATGATGAGTTACAGCACAGACACAATGCTGCACCAAAGGGAAGTTGCAGCATTAAAAGTGCCTGGAAAGACATACAGAACTATTCCCAGCTCTAACTTCATGGTGAATGCCACGCTCCTCAATCTACAGCCCTACTGGTTGATTACTGTTCTAAGATGCAGCACATGTGTCGCACAAAACAGACTGTTTGTATTTGTTTGTGTAAAAGCTGACACAAAAAAATATTGAATATGTTTAGATCAGCCCCAAGCCTCCATCTAAAAAGCAGAGAATCTCCTCAGAACAGTACAGGAAGATTGCTGTCTGCCCTTTACCAATACGCGTCATAAATGAGAGCTGTTCAAATCCCATAAGGGGTAACTACCTGTAGGAAAGAAGAGGAGGCTCCCAAGAGCCAACACTGGCCCTGAGCCACAATGCTTTTTCAAACTGAGATTCCCTGAGCAGAAGAGTCAATGCATGTATTGACACAACTTGCTGTAACAGCTAAAGCAAAGTGTCAGGCATGAACTGTGCCCAGATGTTTTCACCCTTGCCTATTAAAAGAGTTCAGATTTTGGCTGTCATTTCCACACTTTTACATTCCAGATAAAAGGATGGAGACCATCCTGGAGTCACTTGAACTCTTTCAAATAATGCCATCTCCTCTCTACCCTTGCTTTCTCTGGGAAGAAATTCAGTGGCCCCATGGGTGGCTCATGCTTATCTTTACCCATCTGTTGCTTTCTCTGGGAACACCTGCACCAGGCCAATGGAGTGCTGCCAGAGAGGGAGAGACTTAGAGAGGGACACCACTGCTGCCACAAGCACCTCACGGGCCACAAACATGTGCCAGGTTGTGTGAACCATCAATGCCACAGTTACACCCGTGCATTTCCACGGGATGTGCAAAGCTGGCCAAGATCAGACTGCTCAAGACCTGTCCAGGAATGTTTTCTCAGCATGTGGCAAATGCTACCGCTAGCGACAGCTGCTTAAGGTTTGAATTGGTTGTGAGGATAGCTGGCACCACCCAACTCTCCTAAATCTCCTCCTACCTCCTAAAATTTTCTAAAAGAGAGGGCTTATAATTTTTGGTACAAGTACTGCCTGTGGATGCTGAGACAGCTCTTTCTGGCAAGTAAGGGGTAGACATTAAAAAATTGTACTTGCCAAGAGGTGGATGGGGTGTACATGACAGCTTTGCTTATCCTCCCTCCCCAAAAAGAGCTTTCAGTTCAGTACTCTGTTGTCCACCTGCACATATTAGCTGGTGCCACCACACACACGCTGATGGCAGATATATCTGAAACAAGTGAAAGTGCACAGTGTAGATCATCTAAGTGAAGGAACAAGGAGAAGACAAATGCAAATAGAAAGTCACTTGTTAAGAGGGAATTTGACTCATGTGAGGCTTAAAGAAGCAAAACATCAGAAGATTGGAAGCTGACAGAAGAGCAAGGAAGGAGTCTGGGCCCTAGGATTAACACAGGTTCAGCATCTTGAAGCAGCGAACAAAAAGCTGGTCCTTCATCTATTGAAGATTTGATCACCATTTGTATGCAGAAAAAATGTGGAACAAACAATTCCAAAGCTGCTCATTTGTAACAACAGCAGGATGGAGATAGGGGGATGGAGTGTGAATGTGGTCATAGCACAGGAAAACTCTCAACAGGCACCAGGCAAGAGCAGATGTGTGTAAGCAGAATGAGAAGAGCACCATTTGTGGGGAAAGGTCATGCTGTACAGAAGGGAGAGAAGCAGCAGAGAGGAGAAGGGCACAGGTCCATGTGTAGCTGGAGGGCGGGAGGGAGCAGGGTGGCTGCTCTCCTCTATGAGAAAGCAGCAGTGAGCACTAGGCAAAGGGCAGGCTGGAGAAGGATTGAAAGGCTGTGCCCAGAGAAAAAAGCTGCAGCCAGGAGGTGCACAGCAAGATGTCAACAAAGAAAATGGAGGGTTAGTGCTGTACATAAGAGCAAAAGTTTGAGAAGCACAGCCAATGCACAACCACACAGCTGGGCAAGAATCTGCCTGAGGGGTTACAACAGTAAAAAAAATCAGCAAACACCAAAACAGAGGTGAAAATTGCTAGGAAGAAAAAAAAAAAAAGCTTAGCATGAGCAAGAAAAGCACAAGTGAAGAGGCTGTGCTTAGGGTGCTTAGGGGAAAGCAGAAGTAAGGGCATGACATGAGCTGGCCTGGTGGACAGAGGGCCAGGTGGACACCTTTGAAACAGGCAGGCTGCACAAGGCATGGGGTAGAAGCAGGTCTACAAATCTGGCTAGACAGAAAAAACGTGTGTCAAACAAACAAACAAACAAACAAATGAAACACTAAACCAGGAGCTGTTATCTCATCTAGAGGGAGCATGGCAAGATGGTCCAGTTGCAAGAAGCAGGGTAGAGAAGGCCATAAAGAATGGAAAGCAGCAACAGTCATATGGACCAGCCTGTGAAGGGGTGGAGGGGGCTGGAAGCCAAGGCTGCTGAGGGGAGGGAAAGGTTTCTTGCAGGAATGTGGGAGGAGTTGTCCAGGGAGAGAGCAGAGGTTGTCTACACCATCAGCTGGTGCTGTGACTAAAGAAGAGGAGATGATGATATGAGAGACAGACACACAATGAAAACAATTTATTTCCCAGAGCATTCCAAATGGCACTGATCAAATGCTTGCACTACTCCTCCTTATGCAAGGGAATGAGTCAGTGCTTGCGGAAGGCCAATGCCACAAGACCCACCCTGGAGTCCTGACTAATCCTGTCACATCTCCCATCTCTGCATTCAGATCCCTTTCAAGAAATAAGATTTCTCAACTCCAGACACAGTGTTGCAGCAAAACCTCCACAGAGCATGTCCAGCCATGTACACAGCCAAGGCCAGGCTCCATAAGCCACAAGACCTGGCTGCACACCCCTACCAAGACCAAAGCACAGTCTATCCACTATGCCGTCGTTCTCTGTCACCAGAAGATCATTTGACCAACATATTCACGGCCTTTCAAGACACAATAAATGTTCTTTAATCACTACAGCAGCCTCAGCTATTTATAAAAATACCTTGTTGTGGGAGAGGATCAATAGCCCACCAGTCACTGGGCAAGAGCACTGCTGACCATTTATAAAGCTAGCAAACACAAAACTGGCCTGCATGATTCAGCTACAGCCACTTAGGCTAAATAAAATCATTCACTCCCTCTAAAATACTTTTGAAGAACATAAAGCTCTTACTTGAAAACTTTAAGCAAAACTTCTTTAATGTAAGACTTTTAACAAATGAACTACTAGAAGGCCACCATACCCAACAAAATCACCTGTTCCTTTTTAATTTTTCCTTGTCCAGGATTTTACCAAGATGCTTACGCCAAGCCCAAAACTCAGTATGGCCACGTGAGGAAGGTGCACTGAAGGGATAGGATTGTGGAGGGAGTCCTACTGGACCATGTGAGGAATGTCCATCTCTGTTGGATCTTGATATACCTACCCAAGGGACTACAATGCTCTTCCCTGCATATTCTCCCAGAAAGCATGTTGAAAACATGGCTCTTTCCTCCTTGCTGTGTCCCAGCTGGACTTTCAACCCAGTGAGGCTGCTGGAAAGCCCAGATCAAGGGTTCTGGTTGGAGGCAAATGTAACAAAAGGAGCATGAACGTGCCTAACACTGTGTGGACCAATGGAAGTACAGGAGCCTGTGACTGACAGCAGCTCACAGAGCACCTGACTTTTGCAATGTTTCCCCAGCACTCCAGACCCCCAGCCAAGCCCAGGGACCAGGCAGGTGGGGCACTACATTCCTTCACCAACATCTGGTGTTGATCCAGGAGCATCTGTTTTGGAGGGAGGTGGTGGGAGGTACTCTGCTATGGAGCAGCAGGCAGCCCCAGGTCTGGAAACAGCAGGGAATCTCTTTGGTTTTTTTTCTTTTTCCTGCCTTGCACTGTCAGAAAACTGTTCACTGCAACTGTGCAGGTGTGTGCAGTGAGACACTGGCACAGGTTGTCCAGAGAAGCTGTGGATGCCCCATTTCTGGAAGTGTTCCGGGCAGATTGAATGGGGCTTTGAGAACCTGGTCTAGTGGAAAGTGTCCCTCCCCATGGCAGGAAAGTTGGAAGTTACTGATCTTTATGACCCCTTTCAACCCAAACCATTCTATGATCCTTTGAAAAACCTTCCCATGGTGAGATAAGTAGGCTAGGAAGAAGGTGACACTAGTTAGGAGTGTGGTCAGCTGCACCACCTCTCCATTGTTATTAGCATTGATGTTCTAACGAGTGGACACTCATTGGAATCCTTTGCTCTCCAATATTTGGGGAATCTGAGCTCTTAGATTTCCCACCAGGACAATCCATGGAGGTTCTCCATGACATCTTCCAGTCCAAAGGCCTCCTCTGATGTTTGCAACACATTTGGCACATTGCAGAAAGCCAGAAGAACAGCTTTCAATTTTCTTCTTTTCTTTTTTAATTTTATGAGAGTTTTTCCCCAAACCTTCAGAGGGCTGTCACAGCCAACTGGCTTTTCTGAAATACTGCCAAGAAATCCATTCCTCTCTTCCAAAATTTTCAGCATTTTCCCCGAAGAACTCATCAAGAAAGTTGTTCTCATGCATATGTTGTTCTGCATATACAGAAGAAGAGACCTCAGCTCACTCTCTTTAGTGCCACAACATTTAAATACGAAATGTACCTGCATTAAATTTTGGTCACTGCAGAGCAATCACAAATTTGGATACTTAACACCTGTATAGTCAGACTGCGGCAATCTTACTTAAGATTCACATATATATATTTTATCATCATTGTACATCTTTCTTCAGTTTTTACAAGCTAAGAAAAAATGCAGGAATTTTAGCTTAATTTTGCAACACACCAGGCATTCAAGAAACACTCACATGGTAGCCATGCTCTGCAAAAATCAAGATTCTCTTCATATCTTAAAATTTTAAATGTTACAAAGTGATCCCTGGAACCTCCATTTAGAAATTTAAATTACCTTCTCAATCTTTCAAGGTACAAAACTCAAAATATATGAGTAAGAGCACATTTTTAAAATGTATGTGAGAAATGTCAAGCTAACATGTCAGAGGCTTCTATACAGAAACATAATGCTTTGTATATAATATCATGCCACCTCAGAGTTCAATAGCAAAAAAATATATTAGTAAATTGTCATATGTATTTGTTACTTTTATAAGAATACCTGTCCAAAACACTGTCTTTTAGAGGTCTGAAAAGGATAAACAGCTACATTTCTGAAAACACCACACTAGTGAACACCAGTCTCTAATTGGAAAAGGCATGGGTTGGCATTTCTTGACCTTTTACCTGGAGAAGTATTCACTGATAATCTTGTGGTTATTGGAACTGACGGTTACTGAAACCAGACTAACCCCAAAAGCTTCAGCCTTAAAAGACAGGTTAGTTTCCTAAGTTGTTTCAGTAGATACACTGGATTACTGAAGATTGAAAATTAAAACTCCTATTCCCCAAACATGGACTGCTGTCTACTGTGATATTCCAAAGGAACATTTAAAAGGAAAAATATAACATGAAATAGCTTTTAAAAAATCTTGTAATCTCAGAACAAAGCACATTATAGATCTATTGATAAATCCAGCATTTACATCAGTTTTAAAAAAATCTACCATTGTAAGGGAAACTTTTCCATTCATACTCCTTAAGAAAACATTAACAAAAATTAATGACAATACAAACCAACTAACATGGATCATGTTTCTTACCCTGGTAACTTTTCACTAGTGTCATCTTGTTGTAATCTTCTGATAAAATGAATTCCTGAGGGAGGGAAAGAAAAAACAAAAGAAACAGGGCTTAGAGATGTGAAGGGTTTGAGACTGTTTACATTTGACTACTTCACCTAGGTAAGCTCTCCCTTCTTCACAACCACAGCCCTACCTATACTCTTAATCATTTTGAGTACCTAAAACCTAATTATTTCACTTTTTACATTGCCTAAGACAATAATATATAAGTGCTTCTCAATGGAATAGATAAATGAGGAACTCTTAAAAAGAAGTCAAAAAACTTGACAGAAATGACTGGCTGTGAGCTGAGGTGCCTCAAAATAAGGAGCCTGATACCTGGCATTGGTACCAGCCTAGATATCAACAATACGTGATGGGAATGGAATGCATTTCAGGTTTCTGTTAAAGAGCCTATGAGTGCTTCAGACAAACAGAAACCTGAACTTTTTTGTGTCCAGGCAAAAGCACACCTATAGGCATAGACTCTGTTGTCTTGATGCTGCTGTTCATTTTCCAATATGGCTTTTGCATGGGGAAATGTTGAGCAGGGCAGGTAAGAGTCTGCATGGCAGCCTCAGCTCCTGGAGAAGTGTCAGGTGGGACTGGCTGACCACCTGGGTGTTCCTACAGATTGCTTTGAAGAGGAGAGTTACTCAAAACTGGGGAAACAGAATGGCCACAACCAAACTCCTGCAACATTTCTCTGGAGCAAACACCCAAGCAAAAGATAGGCTTTGTGGCAGCATCACATGAATTAGCTTTCAGAGAGCTCTTAGGCATGTATGTACATACATCACATACTCAGAGAAACACAAAGTAAAAAATAAAGTCATGTAAAACCACACAATTTTAATAATTTATAGCAAACTACACAGAAATTCTCTGTGCTAATCTGCCTAGAGGACAGAAGAAATCTAACTCATTTAACCTGAAACAGGATGGAAAACTAAAACAAACATTACAAACACAATCTGAAAAACACAGTTGTGAAATGTTCTTGTGCACGTGCCAAAAGCACTGGAGAAGACTGGACTTCAGAAGACTACAGTCTATGTTTAAGGCAAACCAAACGTTTAATGCAAAAGAGCTAAAGACATTCTAATTCCCAACAAGCCAGTATTTCCCCCCAGTTCCCAAATCACAATTTAAAAAGAAGTCACTCTGCATTTTCTGTTGGGTCACTGCAGGTAATCTGCCTGGCCTTCAGCACCAGAATTATGCAAACACATCACATCTATTGCTTGGCACCAAGGTGGAGAGGTTACAGTACTCATCTGTAGAACATCTAGAGATCCCAGCTTCCAGAAAAACAACTGAGAGTGATTTGAGACAGTTATGTATTCTACTCTCTCTATGTTTCTGTTTGTAAATTTGTTATAAATACATTCTCTTAAATTGCTCTACTTTGTTTCCTTTTCTTAATCTGCTCCAGCTCCCAGTAGTTTTCTCTGGCAGATGAGGGGACTGTTACTTAAACAGCAGTAACAAATTAAGTCAGCTGGATTTCTACACCAGGGTAACCTTAGCTCCACAAACCACAGAAAGTTTAAAATCTGCTATACCTTTCCAGCTACTAACAGGGGAACTTGTTTTCGTTAACCAGGGCCTGAAGAATACTATATCACCACATGAAATGCTTCACTACAAAGCCTATTTGAAGCAGGACCCTTTACTAGAATGCTAACTTTCTGCTATTGTTGCCTAAAGAGAAATTGCTCTAACTGCTGCAACACGTGATGGGGAAGATGTGTCTGCCTTTCCCACCAATTTGGCTGCCCTTGTCTTTGACTGCAGTGGCAAACAGATGCTGATGACTTCAGGTGGGATGTAGAGAGTGGATTGCATTCTCACTTTTATTTGCATTTTTCTCTTAACAAATTTGATGTGGCCATTCTGTTTTGTGATCCAAAGAGCCCCACAGTTTCAGTGGAAGACTGAAAAGGCTTTTGAATATTTCCATTATAGTACAGTAAATAAAACATGTGTGTAAGGTGTATACAAGTATTGATTACCTCTGTATTCTTTAATATAAACCACAGCTGTGTACTATCAATACACTGCTCCATCCAAAATAAAAACAAATACAGTACAAGCTAAACACAGTTTTGGTTAAGCTAAATACTGGATTTTTTTTTCCTGAAGATTTCTTGCATATTATTTTCTTCTTTGAAAGCATATGATAATTTGTGATGCATTGTCTCATATTTCAGCAGGTCTCCCCGCTCCCTTTCACACTCTCTTGTTCAATTATAAGTTCCATTGTGCTAATTGCCCTCTCCCTCTTCAGGCTGAATGCATTAGTTGTGTCACTAAACAGGTATTTTAGCACAGGGCACCTTGCTCAAGAAATTCATGCCCTATTGCACATGCAATGTGTCATCTGCACTACAAAAACACCAACTACATCTCTTTAACGTTGTACCAGCAGAAGCTGGATTTTATCCTTGCCTACGTAGATGTTTTGCTCCTCTCAGAGCTGCTGACGTTCAGTTCTCATTAGGCAGCTTCTGGCTCTTCTTAATGAGCTGGAAAAGCTGGGGTCACCTACACAGCTCAGTCAGTGCTTGTTAACAGAACAGAGAAAGACTTCTGAGTCCTGTGTAAGCCCTTTTGCACAGGAGGGGTTGGGACACATCAGAGCGCTCAGGATGGTAAAACCAAACACCCTCCTTGCAGGGATTAAAAACAACTTTTCTGGCAAGATCACTCTGTCCTTCAGAGGTGGTTTTGGAGCTACTTTACTACCTTTCTGTCATACTTAAAACATTAGTTCTCAGTCTTGCCTTTTCAGGTAAGCTTATTGTTAAAAAGCAACTTGGTACTATGAAAGTCTTCACAAAGCACAAAGGAGAATACTTGAAGACTATCAAAATCTAGCTGTCCATTGATGTACAAAGACTCCCAACTATTCCTTTGTGTAACACATCTCCCTCACACTGAAACATATACACTCACCACAAACTTCTCTTGAGCAAAAGACTTTCGTAAAACCTCATCCTGGAAATAGTATCAGCATCTTGTTTAAGTAATTCAGAGTCCTTGGCCATGGGGCTGGGTGACATGGTCCAGGAACTAAGGAAGATCCATGGCTTCCCAAAACTTCAGGTATATGCCAGCTGGTGGAGTTGGCAAAATGGAGAACTCTCCTTAAGCAATTGAATCCATTTCTGAGTTAATATTCTTTATATATTAGATATGTGTTACCCATGCACAGGCTAGTTCCCACCCTGGGGAATTTACAGTCTGCTCTTTGATGGATGATGCCATTTTGACAACACACTATGAATCTCCTTATAGGCTTGACTTTATCCTGTTAACACAAATGACTGACTGCACTCTCAGGTCTTCTGGAGAACAACAAACCTGCCTCAGAAATGGAAGAGAATGAAAACTCTTAAATCTTCTGTCAGGCACTACATCTCTATCTGTTGGGGAAAAAAAACATACCTCTATAATTAATGACAGCATTTTCATTTTATTTATTATATAATTTCATTTCATTTCTTGAGGTAAAAAATACTAAATTCCCCACAACAGCAGAGGGGAAGGTTGTACATCAGCACGTAGAGCCTGACTCAGTCTCAGGTATTCAAAATACTGCTAATGATCCATCTTGTAGACAGCTGCAAGATCAGATGGGGTGGAAGATGAATTTGTCTTATTAAGGAAGAATTCTGAAGGGGTTATTCTGGTGCCCTGTTGTCCTTGTGGCTCTGCTCAAACTATGTAACAGCTTCATATAGACTTAGGCATGGTCAGAAAAAAAAGAAAAAAAAAAAAAGATAAATTTAATTCATCTTCAGCTACCTAAAAACAAAATCCCTCATTTCAGTCTCCCCAGAAATGAAGAGAGAAATTTATGCCACTTCATAATGGTTTCTAGAAAAAGTAATATGGGTGCATACAAAGACAATCCATCTCTCCTTTACTTGCTGCAAAACCTAATGCTTTACTTTATCTAGGAAATGATGTATGGATGGATGTAATGAGGTGAGAAATCTCATCTTGGCAGTGGTCTCCTGCTTATTGCAAGTGGTAGATCCTTCTTCTGTTTTTGTGGTACCTTAAGAGCCTTGCAGCCATTAGAATATGTTTTTTTTCCACTTCTGAGCAAGGAATTTATGTCCAGGATAAAACCTTTTGGCTTTCCAAAAGGGATTTCAAGCAGTCCCTAAGATGTCATTCCTTCTCCAAAAAAGGTTGACAAAGTGTAAAAAAAGTAGATCACAGAAAGTTTGGTTTCTTTATATTATGTGCCACCACTCTTCAAGCAAAATGCTAGACAATCTTTACTCAAGATAATGGTGCTCTGTGCTTCACAAATGTTTGTGCAGCCCGCATGCTGAGAAGAGACAAAAAGTTAAAAACAATCTCTTCCTCTCTGTAGAAGCAAAAGTTGCTGCATTTTTTCACAGAAGAGGTGGCCTCACAAGCTCACCTCAGGTGGCTTTCCTGGAACTTCTTTCTGTGCCAGTAGTGTTGCTGCCCATCCTTCTCAAAATGCAGCAAATGCTTTCCCGAGGTACCACGCAGCTCACAAAAGTTTCATACGAAATAAAAAAAAGCACTTCCACTCTCTTATCTCCATTTACACCCGAAGGTACTCCCTTGCACTGAAAAAAAAAATCACTTTAGATTATGTGTCACTCTCATGACTATCAGCTCACAGCCCTTACCAGGAATCCTTTCTTTATACCTGAAGTGCAGAATAATTGTCAGGGTTTAACTGGTATGGTTGGGTGGCTTTTTATTTGGTGTGGTTTTTTTGGCTCTGCACCCAGCAAGCACAAGTGTGCTGGGCATTACAGAAGTGCTAATGTGGAGCAGCTGACTAATTCCCAAATATTTCAAGCTGCTAAAGCAAACTGCCTGTACTTTCCCTTTGAGGAAATTAAAATAAGGGTGCTAAGGTCACCTTGCTGCAGTAAGTTCTGTTATTTTGTGGTCGATGTGCCCTGCTTACGTATTCCTGTGCTAAACTAATCATCATAGCTGGGCCCAGGAAAGAAAATTTATCTTCCCTCCAGAGGGTGGTTGTAACCCATGTTCAAGTACCTGAGGATGTTCTCTACACCCCAGTATTGCTGGGATTGAAAATGGGGGTCCCTTTGCTCTTCCATTCTACCTCCACCACTTCTTGCAGCACATTACAGTTGTGGCTTCTCTTAAAAGTAAGTCTTAGGTTTGCTACAGATGAAAACATTTCATCCTTTGTACAAATTTGTGGAGTGCATTTTCCCCTACCACAGAAGTGCCTGGAGCTACAGAGGACTAAATCAAGCTACACAGACAAGCACTTCCCCCTTCCTATACACTTGTATCCAGAAGACTGGGAAAAGAAAAACCCAGCTTAGCAACAAATAGAATCTGTCTTAGACGTGGTAATATAAACCTATAAATAACCAAAGTCACGTGTAGGTTTATCACCTGCATATCTCATTTACCTTTTTTAGCTTCAGAATGGAAAATATTTGACCTCATTTACTCTGAAGCAGCCTCTGACTCTTCAAAACAAAATGCCCCCAAGACAAAGGACATCTCTCCCATCAAGCCAGAGTATTTAAATACCTTATTTACAGTTGCCTTCACATTCCTCAAAGGCCTGGTGAGAACAAAAGTGCCTAGTAGGACTGGTTATTTCAGCTATTTCAGAGTGGGAAGGAGAGAATTTCAGAGGTGCAGAAAATTCTCTGGAATCTGTCCCATCTCCTAGATACAAAAGGAAAAATCTCCAACAGGCACACAAAAAAATCTCTGCTACTAGGCACTAATAGCTTTATAGGTCAAAACCTGCACATCTTTGATGGAGCTTACAGGCAACAGCTAAAAGGGTCACATCCCCTCTCCCAAACACCATACTGGCTTTAGTGCAGACAGCTGCCCTTATGTCAGCCTGGAAACACTCACTCAGTTATAAGGCCCATAAAGCAGAGATAACAGCAGAAAAATCTGAAGTGATGGTAAACTGATCCTCAACTGGAAGAGGAATCTATTGATGAGGCATAGGTAAGAAATACCTCTGACCCATGATTCTTCCACTCTTCCAAAGTGACACAGCTCTTTATTCATCATCCCACAAGAAAAATCCAATTAATAAGGTCAACTGCTACCCTCTCTTATAGATCCAACAGACACACTCCTCTTTTACTATTCTACTTCCTTTCCACACATCTCTATCTCAAATGTTAATGAACCAAATCTCTCAGCAACCTCCCTGCCAATTAGAAGCAACTCCTCTGAAGGGAGAGGAAAACGAAATCTGAACTCTAAAGTTTGGAAAAGCAGACAGACATGGAGCAGAAATCCACCTTCCACCTCTAAAATGATTTTTCCTCTTCTTAATTGCCACTTTCAGAAAATTTTGGTATCATGTAATTAACCAGTCACTTAAATTTAATAAAGCAACAGCTGTTTTTCTGCATTATTTTTTAAGAGATATGCAAATTAAGACAGTTTGTTGACTTGCCTAATAAATACTGTAAACCCCACTCAATCTCTTTATGGCAGCTGGAATTAAATTTTTAACAATCTAACATTTTCTGCACTACAGATTTAGTTCCACTATCATTAAAAAGTCTGTCTCCCAAACACTAGCAAAAATATTCTCACCACATCATCACACACATACTTCTCAAAAAGGAAGCATTTCAACTAGAAATCTTTGGATGTACTTACTGAGATTGTACCATTGTCTAGACCTATGGACAGCCTTCTGGTTTCCGGGTTAAAAGACATGCATGAACATGGAGCTGAAAAAAATGAACATGTTGATGAAGTTAACAAAACTGCCATTCTCATTTCCTTGAAGTTCTGGAAAGCCTAAAATTAGCTAACATGCTTTATGATGCTGTGCAGCGTTTTGAGCTTACCAATAGACAAGCATTAAAACAAAAGTGTTCATGCAATTCATTCAACCCTATCCTATTAGGACATGGAAAAATAGTTATTTCTTGCTCCAGTTCCTCCATTTTTTTTCTTACTAGTTATCTGTAAACAAACATTTCATATAAGAGCAATGGTGCTGCTTTGGTAAAAGAGGCACTTGATTTCAGTATAAGTCAGAGGTTACTTAGCTGAATAATTTAAATTTTTTACATTTGCTTTCACAGTGCTGACAATAAAAACACTACATTATGTCAGAAGCTTGCATTCTATACCTGCAGTAAGAAAATTCCCCAGTTGGACTCAACATATCAGCTAATACTAAGGACTGAGTTCAACTGTCCCCTACTCCAATTCCATCACAGACAGCACTATGACAGTATCACATACTATGGTCAAAATAAAAGTTTGTATCTAAAACTAGCCATTGCTTGATTACATTGATATTACTCTAACAAATATCATGATTTATCCTGAAATTGCACACAAGATGGTCAAAGTATGCTCCCTCAAGGATCTGGCAGAGTTTGTATCAAGGGTAAAACCAAGTTTCCTTGAAAGAATTCAAGAGCTGTGCTTGGTTTAATTGAAAATTGTGAAGTTACATTCAGAGAGCAAGAATTGCTTTTATTGCCCCACACAGCAGCATGCAGCTGGGAATCCTGCTGTCCCAACAGAAACCTTCAGGAATTATTTTTCAGGAGCAATTTCCAACTGCCGCTAGGGTAACAGTAAGAGTGCTTTATAAACCATATTCTTATGATAAATATAGAGTACAGTCCATATATGCACTTTTAGTTATGCTTTTTTTCCCCCTCTTGGTTTCTACTCTCTGTTGTGATTACTTGCGTATTTGTGCTACTAACAAGCTTGGAGTCCTCTCTTTTGTAGTAGTGTAATCCAGTATCTTCTCAATTTGTGTAATGACTCTCTTAGGACTAAACAGCCCATAGCTTAGCAGCTCTTCCTTGATAGTTTAATTGGCAGCAAAGCTATATGAAGAAGAGGAGTAAATGTTGACTGTTTAATAAAACTTGTTCCACCTTCAGTATTGACTCCTTCGTGAAATGTTTCCTGAAGGAGAAATAACCATAAACAGAAAGCCCATCAGATCCACATCCAGGCAGTCACCTCAGTTTATTTCTTTCCTGGAAAGACTAAGTGAATTGAATCAATGAAAAGGCTTCAGTTCACAGAAACTGACAGAAAGGAAACAATTAAATCAGGCCCAGTAACAGTGATGAAATTGCTCCTTCCTGTACCTCTCCCTTAGAAAAGGCCAAGTGGAATTATCTCTTCCAAAGGTGGTGCATTACTATTATACTGAGGCTTCTCTGCCTGTAGCAGTGCAAGAGTTCTAGAAAAAAATGGACAGAAAGCTCTCCAATTCTAAGCATAATAAACATCAAATAAGTTTAAAGGCACTTAGTGCCACAACAGGCATATTACACAGCAGCTTTTAAATGCTGGACATGGTGCATACATTGACAGAGCTACCAGTATCTCTGAAGACAATGAGCAGCTCACAGAAAAGTCATCTCTGTCAATTAATTATTTCAAATATGCTTTGCCCAAACATAAGAAGAAAATGATGCAAGCAATTGCTTGACACGAGCTGATTACAAAAGAAGTAACTTCTAAATTCCAGACCTGTGTGTACACAGTCATAGCAGTGTAAAGATACTTATTTTGCTATAATCATTTTCCCAAGGGAACTCTTCAGTAACATCACAGAAAAATCATTATGTCAGCACTAAAATTATGTCCATACCACCTACACTGATGTAGTCAGTTGTGCCACTTGTAACAAGACTAAAATTAAGATAAAATTCAGGTACTTAAGCACTCAGGCACATTAAAAAGAGGGGAAGAAAAAAAAAAAAAAAAAAGAAAAGAAAACCTGAAACCTTAAGCTTCTGAGAAATTTAAGACTCTTTAAAAAACATATCCAGGAAAAATAACAGCACTCTGGAGACTCTCTACTTCAGTACCTAGGTATGATTTGGATTTCAGACTGGAAAAAGATTGATCTGAACTACTGTGGAGGACAAGCAGGGTATTCCTGATGCAGAAGTCTGGCTGCAGTCTTTATCTCAAATACAGGGCAAATACACTGATTTTTTTTGCCTTTAGAAAATGAAATATGGAGGAAAATCCAAATTACATATTTCATGCTCTCAAAAGTGTGTCACCTTTATTAGATTCTGACAGAATCAGAGGAGAAATACAGACTTGGTCTCTGCAGTTTCTGGGACCTCCCTCGGAAGTGCCTAGACATGACACAGTTTAAGACCAAAGGAGCATGTTTTGCACTGCAGTTTTTTTACCCTCCTGTTCAAAGCAAAGTGTTAGTTATGAAAACCATCATAAGACAAGCAGCGTATTATCTGCCTCAAAGAGTGGATACTACATTGTTCCCCAGTAAAATAAATCCTTTACTCCGTTCAACATCTGTAAAAGGGTTTTGGTTGCATTTGGGTCTTTTTGTGTGTTTTAGTTTTGTTGGTTTTTTTAATTGGAAAAGTTTACTTGTCTCTTGACTACAATTTCTTTACCTTTAATAAATTTGTGTCCACTAAGTTGTTTTTTTAAATCCTGTGCCCGAAGTGACAAATCTAACCATGGTTACACGTGTAATCAAGAGAACACATCTAACCAGGGTTATGTGGTCACAGAGGTCTGTTGTTAATCAGTTGTTGAGACAACCCTGGTGTGAGGAGATGGATTAGCAAGGTTTCAGCTAGAGCTCTTTGCTTTCTCATGGGCTAGAGATGATGATCAAAAATATGGCCACTGTGTTATCCAGAATTTCTTCACCACAGAATCACCCACAGGCAGGACATAAAACCTTCTAAATTAGGAGAAATCGTAGCTCTAAACTCGGAAGAGATCTATAATCTTGAGATTTTTTTACCATTAGGTATTTAATGATTTTCACATTCAGAATGCATTGATGACCCTCTTTGGCTGCAGAACTTGACCATGGCACATCACTGAGTCAACCCAACTCCTCATCCTTCTCATTTCCCCCGAGGATCTAGTCTGCAAACTCAGTTATTAAGGTTACCTGGTATCAAATCATAAAACAGATTGGGTCACACATCACTCCTTGTGACAGTCAGTCACAAGTCACGTTAATGGAGTATCTATAGGACTTGCAGCTTACTAAGCAGCACAAGGGCACCACTGTGCCTACTACATTTTTACACAGATAAACTCTCAGCAGTCATTGTTCTTTAAACAACAAAACCCAGTATGAATCTAGAGAGCACATCAAAAAGGTGATCAACACAGAAACAGACAAAACCATCATTTCCAGTCAAGTGCAGACTTGTGCAAATCCTGACTCAGAGCCTTTTCTATGATTTCCAAGCTTAAAGGTATGACTGATTGTAATTGCTTCAGTTGTTAATTATACCTGATGATTCTTGAAATTGTTGAATAACACAATATAATTTCAGTATCTCATGCCTCAAAAAGCTTATCAGCCTTTGAAGTGAAGGAACATTGTTAAGTGTTCAAATTTATGAAGGAGCTATGAAATAGTTCCCTTTCAGTGGAACTGTATCTACTCCATCATTTCCACTCAATCTGTTATTACTGGCAGTAACACAGCTTTGCTAAGATCAGAGAACCTAATAAGATTCAAAAATACAAATGTATGCAAAAATACCACATGGAAAAAGGTAAGTACCAATGCCAAACAGCTAGAAAGGCTACTTCATAACAGTCTGGCTGGAGAAAGCAAACCTCTTAGAACAGGTCAAGGGAAGTCAGGCCACTGCTACTGATCATGACAGAGCTCCACAGACTGCCATGTCATTAGCTAGTTTCCAATACCTTCTTGGGCAAAATCTTGAACAGAAAGTACCTTTGAGGATTGACATGTTCTTATGAGCTAGTTCATCACCAAAGGAAGATGAGGGGTCCTCCTTTCTATCAAACTGTTTTGCTAAAGCAGGCAAACACCGTGGCTGCCCTAGAGTCCCACATTGATGTTTTTGTACTAAAACTTACACCTATTAAACATTTTAGTTATCGTGGAGACAGATGTCTCTTCCAAATCTACCTATCTTAGCTTAAAATAATCCTTTCTCCAGACAGTATGAATACCTCCATGAGACCTGATACGTGTTCCCCAGTCTGGATTTAAGGTCAGCTTTACAAGCTTTCCAAAGACAGGCTAACCCAGCACATCTGACTGAAGTTGACTGAAGAGCATTAGCATATGCCTGCCTCTGATGACCTACAAATTTATATTCCTGAACACAGGGGTTACAGCAAACAGAAAGAGCTGTCATTTCTTCAACTCTCTCTTGGAAAAATGGACATTGATCTGCAGTTTCTCAAAGCATGAACACTCTCTTTGGGAGAGGAGACATAATGGAGGGATCCATCAGGGAAATTTGGTTTTCCACATTTAATTGCAGAGGTAAAATGACTCTGCTTCTAAACTGGAAGAGCTGCCTTCCCTGTCTAGTATCCTCTCTATCATATTAGCTGCCATGGAATATTAAGTTCTTACCAAATAAAACCATTTACCATTGCACTCTAATGGACTGAGCACACACAGTAGGAAGGGCAGAGTGATTTATACTGGAGACTTACAAAGCTTTATGGACTCCATTAGGAGTCCAGAATGCAAGACTACATTTTGAGTCCCCACATTTTAAAACCTGTTTGCATTAAATGCTCATCCTTTACTAACATATCTGTATCCTTTTACTGCTGTAATCTCTGATGCCTCTCAGAAGCATTAGCATGTAACTTTGTAAAGCTTCACTAGTACCAAGAGGATTGTTCAAGAATAACATTTGATACAGAGACATAAGCTTGCAAATGGTCATAGGCATGAAGCTTCAACACAACCACTTTGCAAATCCACAGTAGATAGTGAACATCTCCTTATACTTACATGGCATTGCATGGTATATGCTGGGCCAGTACTGCCCACTGTCTCTCTTCAGCCAGACACGAACGGTTCTGTAAAAGAAAAAACACAATATACATGTGAGGAAGAATTAAAAAAATAATCATGACTGAATGAAAGTAAAGTGATCATGATGAATGTACAAGATGTTCTTCAAAATTAAATTGTTTTGCTGAGAGGGAAAGTAAACCTGTGAACTCCTACACCAGCTTGATACATCAGCCTCAGATTAACCCCTGTAATGAGGGTGAACCACCCCTTGGTTCCATGTAGTATTCAACATCTTGGCTTACCATATCTCAGCAGTATCTGGAAACTGTTATGGCTTTTAGTTCTTTGCCTTTACAAAGACTTGAACATGACATTCAACACTTCACGTGAAAGTTTGGGACACCACAGGTAGCCCAGTATAGCATTCCTGCATCAGCACTGCTAGTCTCTGCAGAAACCTTTCCCCTGCTCTCAGGGCAGGGCTTGGCCCATCTTCTACCTGTTATTCCTTTGTTCTGCTTCAAGAAAACCTCTACAACAAAGGAGGTTCTGAAATGTCCAGCTGCTTATTACTAAGATTATGTCCATTTGTGCCAAAAATGACCTCTTCAGCTTCAGGACCTTTCCCTCTCCTCCGTGCAGGCAGAGCGCTCTCAGAAGCCACTGAGCACAAAGAAGGCAAACTCTTATCCTTCTCTGAAGAGGATGACCAAAATGACAAGCAGCCTTGCAGGTCTCCTCTGCCTCATCAGTTTGGAGTTACTGTCTTTGAATAGATGCACTTAGAACCACACAGTGATCCCTACAAACATAACAGCAGTTTCCTCTCTACTAGATCTTCCCAATGTATCTCAGGATTACTTTTGCTTTCTCATAATCATATTATACTGTCAGATCCCTGTTACTCAATCCATGCCCTTCAGACATTTGAGACATCTGTTGCTTGCTTCCACAGCAAAGGATCTGGACTGATGCACCATCTGGGTCATTAAATATTTATTATTTCAGCCCTCATTGTCATTTGCTTTGTTGGTCCAGTCTCTGAAGCCTCCTTGAAATTGAAGCTCTCTCTTTACTTAGTTCATCAGTTAATTTTACCAAAACATGTCTAGTAACAGTATCAACAGTTAAAGCAGCATTAACCTCTTGCTTGTTCCTGCACAGGCCACTGCCACTGCACTCACAGCCACCTGTCACCTCCCTTACTGTTCCTCTAATCCTTATATCTAATGTTAACTAGAAAACTCTCCATATACTACTGCATTCATGCTTTATTGACTTACACTGAGTATATTAACCTTCTCTAGAAAACACAGTTATCCAAGACAGCACCATGTTAGCATAGCACAATAGATTTCGACCCATCATCTATTTCTATTTAGTCTTTTCCATCAAAATTACTCTGCTACAGCAGATGCAGAAGGGATCTAAAAAACTATTGTTTCTATAACTTGCACTTGATACTATTAAGGAAAAAGAAACAAGCAAGAATGGCTCTTTCCAGTATATGAGACAATGGAAATATATCTTATCAAAAAGACTGCATGATCATTTCTATTGTTACCTCATTTTATTCAAAAAGAAGATTGCAGCCCTCTTTAGTCAGTACAAGTTCAGAGCAATATCATAAGAAATACAAGAAACATAAGAAATATATCGTAATAGAATATAAATTAATCTAAGGCATTACATACACAAATATAGTCTGAACTGAAATGCCATGCGTAATAAAGCTACTAAAGAACTAGTAATCTATCCTCCAAACTTCAAACTAAAGGCTGCTCCACCTTGTCTTCCTGTATTGTGTATGTCCAAAATCAGGTTTCTGCTCATCTTACCTTGCATTCAAACTCCTTTTAGAGCAAATAATTCTGAGGCCCTTGGGCACTACACAAGCTGAATCATTGTAGAAACATCTCAAGCACAGACTTTGACAGGGTATGTTGCTCTAAAAACTAACACTTCACTGGGTTAACAAGTCCCAAGGTTAGAAAGCTCTCACAAATTACTCAAAACACGTAACATTCATTATCATTATCTCCTAAGTCTAATGGCCTTTCAGCAGCTCTGAAGCAAAACTTTTTATAAGGCACAATTCACCAGCCAATACCAACACTGACATATCTGTGATCGAGAGAGGGACGGACAAATCCTTCTGTCACTTCTCCCTGTAGCTGACCACAGCTGTTGACCAGAAGCTCTGGAAGCACATCAGCCACTGTTTCCCGAATGGATGAGCTCTTACAAACACATTTGTCCTTGACAAGTGAGGTTATTGTGGCAAAGAGTGAGTGTGCACAAAACAATAATGGGATGAATCACAGGGAGCTGAAATAACTGAATATGAAACTACGCTGAGGAAATGCACCTGTGAGAGACCTGTCTTTCTTGACCATCCCAGTCTACATATTTGTGTGCTATCAGTTTCAAATCCCCAGGCCACAACAACATTGCCTTTCCTCTCTACTCTGAGGCTCCAGCAAATAATAAATCCAGTACAACATCTTAGAAATAAATCACCTTGCAAGGAAAGGACTGTGCAGAAGAATAGATCTTTCAAAAGCTGCAGGAAATAAAAATGAATTTAATGCGCAAAAAATGGCAATAATTTGAATGCTTTGGGTTGGTTATGTCATCGTTTATTAAACTGTACCACTGCAGATTTACTAATCAATTTGACAATTACATCAATTTTAGGACTTCTAGATGAATGATAATGAAGCGAAACATATTTTCTAGTAAAGCTTAAAACAAACAAAGAAAAAAACTGCTGGAGGCTGTGTTAAGAGTGAAACTACTTTTATTAATATAGGCCTCTTCTATAGGTACACAGTATACTCATTTCTTAGTGTAGTCAAATATATTTCCATTCAAGGACTAAATCGTGACTAAATGAGAACTAAATGAGAAACAAAGCATTCTAAGAATAAAAATACTACGAAAAGATGTCTTCTAACTGTAAGATGTGTAAAAAGGAACATAACCAGCAAATCGGTTCATAAAACTCTTTAAAGAAGTTAGTATCTCCCCAGTAAATAATTTGAAATAAAAGAAAATAAAAGATCTTGTAAATAATTTATTTTAAAATTAAGGATTATTATTATGCATGTCTTTAAAGCAAACATTTAAAATTTATATTAAGCATTATAATGGAATTCCAATATCTATGTATAAGCTCATGCAAAAGCATGAAAATTACTCCTTATGTCAGGAAATGACAATTCAGAATTTCCTCCTCTTAAGATCACTGAAACAGACAAAACATTTTATGGAAAGAAGGAAAACCGACCTCAGTTCCGCAACCTTTTCCAGGTAACTTTTTCTCAAAGTAGATTTGGGCTAAAGAACAAACCATCCCAACTACTCAGTTTGGGAGAAGCCAAATGTTCTTGGAAGAGCACATCCTTTTTCAGCTCGAGTTGCACACATTTCTGTATACTTCTTTATGGAATACTACCCACTAGATGTGAAGCCCAGAGCCTTTAGAGCTTCTAAAGAATGCAAAGGAAAAAACTCAAGCATGAATGAAAATAAGCTTTTTTTATGGATATCCAGCACGAGGAGTAGTGGCTGCTTTCATGGTGACTGGACTTAAACAGCTCCCACCCAGGTCAAGATTCATTCTTCAGCTGCTCTAGAGTGATTCAGTCAGCATCACCATGGAAATGAGTTGTCCCTTCATTTTGTTGCCAGCGAATTGACTTGGAAAGACTTTTAGAAGCTGTCAAATCGATGGATATTCTTTTAGTCTTTTCATAACAGAAATGATTTATTTTTAAATGAGACAGGCTATACAGAAATAATTCTGCCATACAAAAGACAGGCTGTCTTCATAAGTTAAGGGAATATGAAAATTGATTATTTTAAAAGAAAAATTGCTTCTCTCTGTTATAAAGAAGAGAATGTGCTTCAAGTCCAGGTGGCTGTGGATGTCCCAGCAGGTCTCAAGCACACTGCCAGGCTGTGCAGGTGTGTAGGAGGTGGGCTTCACCTGAGCACTTGTGGAGGTGCCCATGTAAAGAACAGCACGTCCACCTCAGCCTGGCAGCTCTGTGCACCACCATCTACAGAAACTTATTCAGTCACTGGTATCTCATTTCTGATAAAAACAATTTGTTCATCCAAACCCAACTTTGTGCAACTAGGCTGCAGTGTGTCTTGTGAAAATCTGCACAACGCTGCCAGGTTGGATGTGAGAGTCTCTACTCTATCCCTACTCTGGCCTGAGCAATCACCTCACTGCTGGAAAACTCAGTGCTGCTTGGAGTGTTGTAGCTGAGTTTCTGTGAGTGGCTCATAGCAGGGCTCCTGCTTTTTCTCCTTTGTGCCTTGCGTGAAATTAAGGCAAATGACAAACGCTGGTGTTGCATACAGTACAGACATACTGATGTGCCAAAGCACCAGCCCAAGAGGTTTGTATGTTGAGATAATGGGAAACCTGTGGTAGGGAGATCCATAACCTCAAGAAACAAGATCCCTATAACACTCCACTTCTCCAGAATATCCATAAACCCACCAGTTCTAGTTTCCCAGTTTGAGTGAGGAAATCTAATATATCTGTTTCCCATAACAGATCCTTCCTCTCCAGTTCATTTTTCTTTTTTTTTTTTTTTTTTTCCTTTCTCATTCCTGTCTTTTAAAAAGTTTCTCTTTGCTGGGATGTACTTCTGTAACATTAATACCTTCATGCCCCAGACATGCCCCAGAGTATAACAGAGCAGAGGTAACCCTCAACATGTACAATTTACTACATTATTCCATAGATATTCTTGGGCTTCAGGAAATTGTTTTAAATGGCATTTTAATGTATTCCTTATTGTTTGTACCTTGAACCATATACTGAGGGATTATTTTATCTACTGGTGAGTGACCAAAACCAGTAAGCATAAAATGAAATGTGAAATTATATTTAAGTTTTTATTTTATAGTTTTATTCTTATTTGTAGTGAGGACACAAATTACAGAGATACAGAAACTTTCATCTGTCACTTTCTAAAGTCATCAGGCTTATTCTGAGACCCTTTGCACATTATAGCTCCTTGGGAAAGGGGGATATGTCAACAGTGCAAATGACATGGTTAAAAGTAAACATTTCCTACTGTCTGCTGCTCTAACTACAGAACTGATTTAACACAGTTTCAGAACAGTTTTGAAAAAGGAAAAGGAATACACTAAACTATTCTGGAAAGTCCTTTAAAACGTTCCTCCAGCTACTCATTGACAGAAGAAACAAAAAGATATTAGGATAATATTATATAAGCATTAGTGCAATCTGTGAGGTTTCAGGCATGCCTAATGGTGTGTTAGCACATATTCTTACCATCAATACACTGAAGACTTCTTTAGTGTTGAAAAGAAACTCCACCTATTCCTAAATATCCAATAACAGACAATTCAGAAGTATTCAAAAGACGTGTTTCCTCTACAAACTAAATATCTGCACTTGTGACAGCAAAAGCTGTACCTGATGTCATTACACAAACGTGACAATAGTAGCCTTTGAAGTCCAAGTACATCACTGATGGTTTTATTGCTTTTAGCAGTGACACACTGTCATTAGAAGTAGGATAAGGAAAATTATTTAACAACTGCATTAAACAGAATTATACAGTAGTATAAATTCCCCAATGCCTCCAAAGAGTTTTGCAGGCAAGAGATGGGAAGAGATTCTGACTTCCACTGCTTAGTGACGTGGAACCCTACTGTGAATAAAAGCTTAGTGGCAGCTCATGAACCACTGCCAGTGTACTGGAACTAGTGATGAGGAGTTTCATCTCTCCAATAAATTTTGAAAGCAAGTATATGAAAGCAAAAATCAAAACCAGACCTAGTTTCTGGGCCAGGGAAAACAAATATAAATGTAATAGCAGAGGCAAAGCCTCAGGCAGTGAGAGGACCTTATCTAACAGTTCTTATCCTACGTCCTCCTGAATGAAAAGCAGAAGAAAATCAAGACAAATCCCCACCCCCACCAAACCCAACACCAAAGGCCCAGGGAAGCTCATAACTGTCTCTCACTCAGACTCACACATACCAATTCCCACAAAGCCTATCACACAACTGTGATGGAGGGCTCTGCATATACCTTGAAATGGTGTGGCACATTCCAGGTGCTACCTTGTTTTCCCTGGTTTTGATGAACAAATGCGTGATTTAAGTTGAACTAGACAAATATTAATTCACTGCACTTTTTCTGAGACTGAGACCACATACAGCTATACAGCCACAGTACAAGAAAGATATAAAGCTATTTAGAGATGTCTTGGCAATGGAGGGCCATGAGGATGGTGAAGGGTCTCGAGGGGAAGCCCTATGAGGAGTGGCTGAGGTTACTCGGCCTGTTCAGCCTGGAGGAGACTGAGTGGGGACCCCATGGAAGTCTACAGCTTCCTGTTAAGGGGAAGTTGGAAGGGCAGGTACTGATCTCTTCTCTCAGGTGGTCAGCAACAGAACATGAGGGAATGATACGAAGCTGAGTTTAGGCTGGATATTGGGAAAAGGTTCTTCACTGGAACAGGCTCCCCAGGGAAGTGGTCAAACACTAAGCCTGCCAAAGATCATAAAGCATTTGGACAAAGCTCTTGGGCATGTTGCATGATTCTTGGAGTGTCCTGTGCAGGTCTAGGAGTTGGACTTGATGATCCTTGTGGGTCCCTTCCAAGCCAGGATACCCAATGATTCTATGATCATTGTAGACCTGGTCTAGGGTCTTTTATGTTACAAAAGGGCAGGTTCCGTTTCTGAAATAAAGTGCAAGAGCTACAAGTTCAGGAAAGGAGGAAAATGTGTGGGGAAAAGATTTAAGAGCTCTGAAGGATGGACTTTATTTCAGGGCTATTTTAAGGAGGTTCTCTCTTAGCAGTGATTACACAAAGGCATTCTAAAAGATATAATATCTTCATTATAACCTTAGTCTATAACTCACCACTGGGCTTCCTAGAAAATGAAAGTATTTTGAATAATGATAGCACTCTCTACTCTGTATCTCTCAAGCCCTGCAACAAAGTCATAGGAGCAGTAAGATCTGACTTCAAGAGGAACCTGGGCCAGCTCCCAACAGTCAGAACCTCTGACATCCTGCTGTTGTACCCAAAATGCTGCTGCCATTGTCACCAATCCAGAAATCCTCAGGCACAAAGCTCAGAAGCACCAGAAAAACAGGATTATGGAAAGGGAGGTGAACCAAGCAGGGACTTCACACAGTCCTGGATGTGAACAGCACAGAGAGAACATCAAAACCTGCGTGGAGGCAGCTGGATCTCATAGCAGTAGCTCAGGCACCAGTTATGAGGAAGGAAGGAGTCTCATGAGCACTTGAACATTCAAGTGCACTGTCAATCCCACCCAGTGATATAAAGAAAACACTGCACAAAACAGAGTGCCAAGCAAGCAGGCAGATAGACTGAAAGGCAGGATTTTTTTTTCACACAAAGCATACTAAGCTGTCAAACCACGCTTAATAAGATGTTTTCATTTAATTCATGCTGCTATAACTAAATGCAGATGCACACTGCATAACAGGGAAAATGTCAAAGTTTTGGTAGGTTATATGCAGCTAGAGGATTGCATGGGTTTCTCACAGTGTTATACTCATCAGTTGTACTTAGAGAAACTGACACCATTTTATTTAACACAGTTTTTGTTTACATAGAAAGCTTTTTGGGTATTTAGTGGGAAGTGACTACGAAACAAAGATTCATAGGAGACAATATCAGGAGAAATGAATTTTTATTATTTAAAAAAAAAGATGGTGACATGACAGCTTTACTACTCAGCTGTGAAACAGTTTCCACCCATTTTTCAGTCTTCTGGACAATCAGCAATGCAGTTCAGTGATTTTTCCAGTTACTTGAGTACACCTGCCTGGGAGCAGTGCAAGCTCCATTCTTCAGGTGTGGGACAAAAACCAGTTTCTGACCAGTTTCCACTTCAGAAACTTTGGTCAAGTAGAGACACAAAAAATGAACCATAAGTCACAACCACAGAAAAATACTCTGTTACACTGAGGTTACTAGAACAAATAACCATATTGGCTTCAGGGAGCCAAGATGCCTCAGGTCTTCAGCAGCTCCACAAAATCAGTTCTCATCATGTGTCATATGAAGCAGTGTAGTGACTATACCACATTCCAGCTGTAGAGAAGCTAACTTTTCCTGCAAATGCAGGTAAATGCAGAGCTAGAGTCCCCAGTGAGCATCAACTTACAGCTTTGAAAGGAATTAAACAAGTGTTGCATCACATTGGGACTTTTTTCAAGCAAAGTTTCAAAATTAACTCTGTCATTAAAAACTCTGCACCATTCTTCCTTACAGTTCTTTGGGGTAACAAAATGATCTTCATCATCTTATCCACAGACCTCCTTCACTCATACCCCACCAAATGATTTCTCTTCCAGAACAGATGCAGCTTTGGAGCTGCCTGCACTGATCAATTCCTGTTTGCATTCAGGAAGCATAAACACACAACCTTTTGAAGGTAATTGCATTGGATGATTTAATTATGGCAATCCAATTACTTTCACCTCCTTCTCACATTCAAATGTCTCACTAATGGAAACTATTAGAAAGATCCTCATTAGGTTAAAATACAGACCTGCTATGCAATAAGTGACTCAGTGGAATCATGCTAAAAATACCCAGTGGATCCAGAACTTGCAAGAAGTAAACTCTCCTACACCCCTCTAAAATCCCCATGTAGCAAAGGTGAAGAGAACTAGAACCCATCAGGTCACTGTCCTGCTTCCAGCTGCCTGGTTGGAACATCTGTCCAGCAAAATGCAACACCTTTTTTTCCTCCAAAACTCCTATGGGCAATCAACTTAGCGAAAATTTGTAAGTTATGCATGCTTCACTCTGCATAAGAATGAATGCATTATTCAACTGATAAAATGGTGGATCTGTGAAGTGAAAGCTGAACATACTCATTTTCCATACACATACCACCAGTATGGCATTTTCTAATAAGTTACAGTCACATAAAGGTTAATTTACAGGAAAATATAGATATTTGATCTCAAGCACTAAATTAAATCATACCCTTAGGTCTGAACTTATTTTTCATATAATTGTTTGGTTAACTATCCAGCGCAACATCTAGTAAATTATGCCTTTACTGCAGAGGAAGGAAGCCACATTTCCACATGTATAGGGTGATGTCCTCTCTCAGCATGTTAATTTCTGGACCTAAGTCATCTGCATCATTCATTGCAAGAGACTAAATTAAATCATTCACTACTTCACTGCTTCTTGCAAGATATCTGATGTATTGAACAGAGTATAACCATTCACTGACGATATTTCAGAATCCTGGTGTAAGGAAAATAGGCTCCCAGATACAAAGACAGAAGATCATGCACAAGCTCTTAAAGTGTTATTTTGACTTGACAGTGCATTTACCACATTCAGTCAGAAAACACTCAACATTTAATTCATGTAACAAAGTTGTAAAGGAAATCCTGTGTTTCTTGGATTTTGAGAAAAGCATCATATCCCAATGCAAATAAACTCTTTTTGAAGCAAGCAGCTATTAAGTCTCAATATCCACAGATTTCTCATAAAGTCATTCACTCTCAATGTGCACTTATTTCTGTGACTATATGAACTATCACTTTAATTGATTGTTTCTCTGATTTTGTTCTTTGTGGAAAAAAACAAACCCAAACCAAAACAACTGCTGGGTTTTGCTGGAGAGCGTTGATTTTCTTCACAGTAGCTGGCATGGGATTTTGATTTGATTTGTGCTGAAAACAGTGCTGATAATATTGAGATTTTTTTTTAATGCTGAGCAGGGCTTATACTGAGCCAAGGCATTTTCTGCCTCTCATCCCACTCCATCATTGAGTGGGCTGGGAGTCAACAAGAAAATGGGAGGGGACACAGCTAGGACAGCTGACCCCAACTTACCAAAGGGATAATTCCATATTATATGGTCTCATGCTCAGCATATTAACCTGGAGAAGGAAGAAGGAAAGTGGGGGATGTTTGGGGTGATGACATTTTGTCCCTTCAAGTAATGGTTACATATGATGGAGCTCTACCTTCCTGGAGATGGCTGAACACCTCCCTGATAACGGGAAGTAGTGACTGAATTCCTCGTTTATCTTTGCTTGTGTGCCCGTCTTTTGCTTTGCCTATTAAACTGTCTTTATCTCTAGCCACGAGTTTTCTCACTTTTACTCTCCCAGTTCTCTCCTCCATCCCACCATGGGGAGACTGAGTGAGCAGCTGTCTGGTGCCTAGTTGCTGCCTGAAGCTAAACCATGACAAAAACCCAAACCAAAACCCAACCCCCGTACCTATACTATATAGGTAAATTCCTTACCCAATAAATAGGACAATCAGCTTGTCATGTGCAGCTGAAGATGCTGAAAGGTTATTGAAACACCCTCTATAAGATGAGATAGGCTTTTGGTTTTTAAATACTGCTGAACAATTACGGCACTGTTTTTTTCAAAGACAACAAACATATCTACTTGAAATGTACTTGTGTGCTCTGTGCCACACCAAGGTGCCTCTGCAAATGCTCTCCTTGAGGCATCAAGGCCTTTCTGCAGATGAATCACATTTCCAGTTCCTCCAGCTGAACCTGAACAATGATTCATGGGTGATAAGATGTTCCTTCAGCTTTTCTGCTCATTGCCATTTCCTCTCTGGGCAGCCTGACTCAGAGATATTTTCACTGTCCTCACACAAACAGAATTCCTACAGGCTTTGCTCTTCTAGAGAAGATAAGAAGCCACTCTGCTGCTCTGACCCAGCAGGACAACTTTGGCTGGAGAGTCTCAGTACTCTGGGAAAGAAACCAGTAAGGTCAACAGAATTAGCACCAGCAAAAAGGGATGAAGAAAGCAGGGCAAAGCTATGCTGAAGCCTCTGTCCTGAAAGGTTTCTACAGTAGCTGCAAAGGAACTGTAGCTCTGAAGTGCTTTACCAAGGGCTCTCAGATTTCTTCTTGTCATGCATACTGCAGTGTGTTGTAAGGTGCCAGCAAAGCCCAGCAAAACCCAAACTTCTGACTCTGTAATTTAGAGGTGATCTGGCATTTCAAGGGCTTAAAAGACAGTTTGTCATCTCTGTGTTCCCGTGGGGGTTGCATGGGGAGATAGAAATCTACAGAACTGAACGGAAACCATCTTCAAACCTTTATTATGAGACTGAATGTTCCATCCTAAACTTTTATTATTAAAATGTTTTATTATTTTAAAAAAATCTCTTTTAAACATGCAGGGCCTTTTTACATCCAGTTACTTCTTTTATACGGCCTAGTTGCAGCTTTTCCATTCTTCAGCATTCAACTTCATATGTAGTAATTTTATTCTATCATATTTAAAATAGTAATTTTCACATTTTAAACAGCAAATTTCAATGAACATCCTCTTGCTCTCCTCCTACAAGACCAGAAGTTCTGTTGTCTCTACCTTCTCCACTGGTCAGTTGCTGTGTATACTCCTATCATTTCTTACATGCCTTCTCTTTAAGGTAATCAATCTTTCTAGTCTCTTGGAAAAGCTGTTCTTGTGTTCTGTTCCCCTTACCTGCTTTTGAATCCCCCTAATGAGACAATATCCTGTCTGAACTGTCATCTTCTGTACTAAATGCAGCAATCCAGACACAGACAAACCTGCTAGATTATAAGAGCATTATCTTTCTTTTCTTCATGCATCTTCTTCCCGTATATATCCTAGCAGTGTTTATTTGCAGCAATTGTACATGGTTTTTATTCGTGCTGGCAGGATTTAGAAACTTACTGCGGATGAAACAGAAAAAATATATTTATCAATATTAGATCCTCTCTGCAATACACTGCTATCCTGCAGGAAGTTCTGCACTTCACATCTCTCCAGACCCAACCAGCTTATCTGCTATTTGGGTTAGACAACTAGACCAGACTGTTAGGGAAGGGAACAGAGGATTCCCTAGCTACAGCTCTCAGGGGCAATCCCAGAACCACATGTTTTTGGCAAGAGAGGTGGAAAGAAAATTATGAAGAAGAGCAATAGGCAGAGACTATCAAATACCAAGAAAAACCTCAACCCTTTGCATCAAAGTTTTTCCTTGTGAAAACAGGACAGGAAAGCCATGTCTATTGCAGCAGCATAGGGAAGACACAGGAGCATCTCTCCTCAGGTACAAAAAACCACATTCTTCAAGTGTGTGAAATGGTGCAGGATATTACAGTGCAGTCTTGTAAAGATGCCTAGTGGAACTCCGTCCTGATAGGAGACCACCGCTTAGGTGACTGACCAAACCAATAAAGCCTGTAGCAACTTCAGTTGAATTACCTGGTCACTGTCTCCCTCTTTGCTATAAGGGACAGATTCTGGTTCACAGCAAAACCAGAATATTATTAAAAAAACCCCAAATATTATAAAAACCTCTTTGCTGGCACCTTATTATGACCTTACTTTACTGGTATTTTTCTTTACAGGGTTACAAGAAGAGTCCTTTGCAATTCCTGTCCAGATGCTGTTTCTGCTTGCAACCTCCAGATTTTTACTGCTGCCATTCAGAGGGGAAATATCAGTATTATCTTGGAAGAAATAGATTTGAGGTTGTGAGATAAAGTCATCTCTAAAGACCTGCTTCTCTGCTTGGCAGCCTCTTACTTTTAAATCTTATTTCAAGCTAATACAAAAATAACATCCTCAGGTTCAAAAGTAGTAAGTACTTACTAGGTGATGCTACTGGACATGGTAATTACAATAAAAGTGTCAGTATTTATATACGTACAGGAATCAGAGATTCAAGACAGAACAATTTCAAAGCAAGGATTTTCAAAGTCATTGCTGATTTAAATCGTTGGTAATTCTACATGATCACTGGAAAAACCTGACCAACTTTCCCCATCCTGAATAAGGATGAAGTTCCTTACCAGAGAGCTAAAGACCACCTCCTTCCAACTCCTCTGCCACAGGCAGGGACACCCTCCACTAGATCAGGCTGCTGAGGGTCACATCCAGCCTAGTCTAAAATACTTTCAGGGATGGGGCATTTGCATCTATGGATGTTGCCTTCCAGCAGAAGGCTACTAATTAGCACAGGCATAGGCAGTGCAAAGTGTCTGAAGTAATGACTTGGCCTATTCAAGGGCCACTGGAAGCAGAGATTGACAGATTGAAGCAAACCAGATCTATTGCTGACCTTGGCAGAGGACACCAGAGTTTAGATGGTAATACAAGGTAGAAGACAGCTAGAGACAACCCACTGGGCTAGTAAATCCTTGTGCTATTAGGTAAAGCACAAAATCAGCTCATAGCATCTGTTGGGGAAAACAATGAACTGTGATGGGGTAAAGGCAGTAAATAAGAGAAGGGTCCTTTTTTATCCTGTGGCCTTGCAGGCTCAGCACTGTCTGAAAAACTAAATCATCTTTGTAATTCTGGCTTGATTTTTTGCAGGTCAGACAGGACTGCTTCTTACACAGAAGGCAGGGAGGGGAAGAACAGTTTTTCCTACAGACAGTTAAATTATTGTGCAAAGAGACAACATGTCCAGTTACCTCAAGCCACATGTCCCACAGACTAAAAAACCACACTGTTGGTTTCAAAATCCATGCATGTTCTGCTGTGGCAAGCAGTTCCTCCCGTCCTGGTATCTGAGACATGCTGAAAACATCCAGGTGGAATGACCTGACAGTCCAGCAAGTCTCTTCCACATGTCATATCTAATAGAAGTGAATTGTGTCCTCTTATCAGGCACACACAGTGAGCTTTGGAGGGATGTATGCAATTTGTGAGCAGTTATCAAGAAATGTAAATTATTAACAATCTGCAGCAGGTTAAGCAGTTTACTTAATTGATAGATGTCCAAACTACTGAGCATCAGAGGGAGGCAGTGCACATGGAATCCAGTATTTAGAATCAGTTTTTATTCCGGTTAGAGGGGAGGAGGGAGAAAATATTAGACAGAGCTGTTTGTGGACAGTATCTGGCCTCTAAAACAAATCAGATGGATAGTTTGCTCTAAATAACACCAATAGACAGGAACAGCAAATTAACAAGGAAGACTGAGAGCAGTTACGACCTCAAACACTGCAGTGAACAAGTGGGTTGCTTTGGAAGTACAGACAGATTCATCATCTACACTGAACAGTGGAAATAACTACAAGCTAACAAAGGCTGTTAGAAAGGCACAACCATATCATTCCACAAATGCACCTTTCCCCCTGGCACTGCACCTTTAAATACTTGCTTCCATACTCTTAAGACTGAAAGAGCAAGGTTCGCCTTTGCTTTTCCTACTCACATTTTCTTTTTTTTCAGAGCACTTAATGCTTTTGTTTGATGAATTTTCGAAAGGAAAGTATTTCTGTAGAATGAAACAAAGGTTCGTGGTATGGCAGCTACGTGCTAATTAAAAAGCCAGTGAATGCTGAGGTTCTACCTTTCCCAATGCTCAAACATTAACTCTATTTAGAACATAGGAACCAAAGAAGACAGTCCAGTAGCCTATTTCCAAGCCATGCACTTAAAAGCTTAGGGATATTATTCTGTACTCCCATCAGTTCTCCCGCACTGTCTTCCTCTGGCACCCTTCATTTTTACACACATTTCAACCACGCTATTTCTCTCCCCAGGGTTTTGCCTCCAGCATCTGGTTCAACATGAGCTGGCAGCAATTTACAAGTCCTGCTAGACTTAGCCTTACAAAATTACTCATGCTATTGGCAAGAATTTAAGCTTCAGATGTGTATGTGTTTGTGGGAAAGGTGCAGATACTCCCTTTGCATCTCTGTTTTACTGTTTTCAGGAACACCCATTACCCAGCAGGTAGGAGGCTAGCAAGGTCACCTCTCCCTGGCAGTAGCAAGCCTTCAGCATTTGCAGCCCCACAGGCAACTGCAGAGGTGGCCCACGTTCCTGCTCAAGCAGCTGATGTTGCCTCCCTCACCAAGTAGCAAGGCAAAGGCAAATATTGCCATTTGCCCCACCCACTGCAAATGAAAGAAACTCTTCCCATTTGATTTCCATTTCTCTACTGCTTGTAGCATCCCATCCCACTCCCTCATGCCTGGGAGGCATCACACATCCACCGTCTCTCAATTACTCATAACAATTCAATGCATGTTAATAATATTTAAACAGGTTTTAAAAAACCCAGTAATAAATTGGGAATTACTGTGGGCTGCTGCTGGACCACAGAAGCATAGAGGAGGTACTTCAGATTCTCAGAAGGCAACACTTGGCAGACAAAACCAGCTAAACACACTAAATGCCCTTTCACGTCACCAATGCACAAGGTGGTTTTTACCAATTTCTGGTGTCAACGATTTTCCTGATCCAAGCTGGCCCATTTCACTTTCATATCAGCTGACTTGGATATTGATATTAAACAGCATTAGCAAGGATGTGCAGCTGCTCCAAATTCATGCAGGAAGGAGACAGCCTGCCTATTTTGAATTCCAAATTGATAAGAGGAGGATCACTGAGAGAATTAATAAGCAGGAAGGTGAGGAAATGAGAAAGTGAGTTGAAAGGAGTTAGAACACGGATAGGAAGAACAGCAGTAGGAAACAGGATATCAAGTACAAACTATACAAAGCCTGCAGTAAGGACAGCAGCTAACATCTGGTTCAGTAACACTCAGACAAGGAAACTGGAAGAGCACAGTGTTTTGGTAATAACAGGTCTATCCAAATGGAGGTAACAGGCTGAAGACAAACCCTTCAAACCCCAAGACTCTCCCACCACCCCAATTACTGTGGTATCAGGGCAGCTTTGTGCACGCCGATTGTCTCTCACCAGAAGAAAGGGGAGAAGTCCAGCTCCACACTGTGCATCTATGAAGCAGCCTGGTGACATACAGGGCAACAAAAACCTTAAAGCTGCACTCAACAGCTACCCTCCAAATTTGTAAATTGGAAAGTATTTCTCATAACTAAGGCTTTTCCCCAAAGTACAGCTGCACTTACCTTGATACCTCACAAACGCAAAGTTCTTGCTCTGTTACTTGGGACACTAAATCCTTTAGATCTGTTTACTTTTAACAGACAGGAATTGGGGTTTGTGTTTGAGACAAACAAAGGTTCATTATCCATTGCAGTGAAATAAGCATAGAGAAAAATAAACAACAGTTTGAAAAAGGAAATTATGACCATTGCAGGCTATTTGAATTCAATGTCAAGTGTTTTTTCCCCAACTGCATACTGCAAAATGTGTCCATATTTTAAGGAAGAGAAAAAGCTCCACTTCTGTCATCTTCCTCTGCAGTGTTCATGGGAAGTTTAAGTCTCAGCCCTGGCTCTTAAATTCCTGATCTCTTTTCTTCCCCGACTTGAGTCAAGTTATTATTGGGTCTCAAGAATGAAATATTTTTCTGTTCAAAGCAGCTTAGCTTTTGAATAAACAAACACACAGAATCAAATTTAGTCTTGTTTAGGAAATATTTACAAAAAATTACTAGTAGTGGAAGATAAAAACCATCTGTTTCAGATGCCTCTAAATCAGTCCTGGACATTTAGAGAAAGCAACACAACAATCCAGCTCCACAAGAGAACTTAAAGACAATGATACCAAACACCAACAGGTCTAAGGTAAGAGCAGAGGTGTGGGAGTTCTGCTTCCACTGTAGAGGTAGGTAGTGAAAAATGGGATCCTCATGAAACACCATAATGCAAGCCAATCCACACTATACAAGCTTATCAAAGATGTGGTAGTTACATTTTTTCATAGCATCAATATGCACTGACTGAACAAGAAATAAACTTGAAATAAGCAAGAAATATGAACTGACTGAATAAATAAACTATGCAATATGCATAGCATGAATATGCACTGACTCAACAAGAAATAAACTTCTCTGCAAGTCAGGATGGATAATCACACATTCATCCCATTCCTTCTGTCTACAAGGAAGCCTTTCCATTTCAACTTTCAGCTTTAGCAGATGATTTTTCCTAATTTTTTCAGATAACACGTAACATCATGTTGCCAAATAGCAACACCAGTGTCACTCTGATTTGATTTCAGAAAACAATATCAATTTAGTTTCACAGGAAGGAGAGACCTAAGTTAGATATCTTGTTGTGCTTATTTTTGTTACTTCTACATAATTGATAGCTATTTTAATTTAATTTTATTTTACTCAAAATACGCTTCTCTTGCTTAGTGCATGGTTAAAATTCTTGTTTCTACAAGATCTTTACACAATGGAGTCCAAGAAAAATTTATATTTATGTCCAAAATAAGACAATACAATGTTGTGGTTCAGTAAAACCAGCATTTTTTTGTAGGAAAGTACTATAAAGATTATTGTACAACTCTTATGTCCCAGGTATTCCAGGCATACGTGATTTAAAGGAAATTTTGTTGCTTTCTTAATCCTCTGATGCCTTCAAAAAGCAATCATAATCTTATAACAACTCAGGGCTGGGATAAAATACTCTGACACCATTTCCTCAGTATCAGAGGACTGGTACCAGAGAATTTCAGATCAACAATCTTGAGAACAGTTAAAGTAATATTAAAAATTCAACAAGAAAGTTTTCATAGAAAACACAAAAGGCTTCTACAAGACACTCCACACAAGACAAAAGAACAACTAGAATATATAAATTCCTTCAAAATCCCAGAGGGAGCAACAACATACCATGGAAGACAAGGCAAAGTCCAACAATCCTTGCCACTGGAAAGCCTGGATCCAAGATACAAAACCAAGCAACTTGGGCCAAGCTCAGGAAGAGGAGGAGAACACAACTGCCACAGGGCAGCACCATGCCAAAGGGTGTCAGAACAACACAGATCTTCTGACTCTGTTGCTGCCCCATTCCGATTACTGTGGCAGTGACAGCTAAAGGAAACAAATCATCCTTGTGCAGCTTGACATGGACTCACTCCTCCAGTAATCCAAGTATCACCTGTCCTCCTGAAACATTCAGCTGATCCCGCTCAAGGTCAGCAGGAAAACTCTCAAGTGACACTGGAGCAGGATGAAACCACCCACGACGATTTTGGTGTTTGTTTGCATAGTGAAGCAAAAGGAAATTACTATTTCTTCCTAATAGGAGATGCCTCACTGTCCCCAAAACAGTGGGTAAAGGAGAAGAAAAAAGAGAAGGACTGAAATATCATGTGAATCATCCACTAGATACTCAAATGGAAACAGCTTGTACAAAACCAGTAAGATTATGGAAGAGACTTTCCACAGGACTTTGCCCCAATACCTCTAACTTGTGTTACATTATCAGTGTCAGATAAGGCAGAAAGACCTATGAGATAGTTATAGAATAAGCATCTCTAGCTACAAAGTACTTTCTATTGAAAATGTCCTTTGAAGACTAATTTAATTATTGTGCCTGAAGTTTCCTTTCTTTTAGGTAGAGCAGCTCACAAGCTATTGAGGCAGCCTATTTCCTCTTTATAGTTTCTTTGTGGCATCACCGGTTTTACTAGGAAATGAAAGTTTCTTATTTTCTGTCCTCCTTGAAGTTTTAATACAACCTACAAAACCTATAACAGTTTTCTATAATCATTTGGCAGCAATACCAAATGTATGGGCAGAAAACTGCTTAGGGTAAGGTCTGTGACCACTGTACATCCATCTTATTTAAAGTATTTTAAGAACTGAAAGGAGCACAAATGTAATTTTTATGATTGAAGGTGTTTTCAAAGATGTAATGCTTAGGGAAAACTTCACAGCAGAGGGTCTCTGGACTTCCTTGATCTTCAAGCTATGCCCTAGATTTGGATGTCTGTGATGAAGAACTCTCTCTTCAGCACCTAACATCCAACTGTCTTTATTTCAGATGCAGATGATTGGTGACTTGTATTTCAAAACTGGTCATTACTACAGCTTAGCACTGCTCTGTGACTTCAAAAAGGACCAAAGCTTCCACATGGCCTGAAACGGTGAAGGGACTGACACACTTATTAGAACAAACCTTGCTACTTTCACTGGCAGGCACGGCGCAGCTGCAATGACACCAAGCCCACTGGAAGGATGCCACCCCGGGATGGTGTAAGCAGAGAAGGGAGCTGGCATATAAGGAAGCATTCATATCCCATTTCCCAGACCTACAGGACATGCAATGTTCTGCTCAAACTGGCCAAAGGTACACCCCTGGGTGGCAGAAACAAAGGCTCATGGAGAAAACACATCTTGACAGCTATTGAGGAATGCCAGAAGATGCATTCACACTGGTTACAGGTCCAATGCCTGGGCCTCCCGTGGTGCAGACAGTGAGCACAGACGTCTGACTGGAGAACTTGGCCACAGAGGCTGTGAATGCGACTTCAGTGCTCCAGCTGGGTTCCAGCCCTGGCTGCAGCCCTGCGGGTCACTGGCCAAAGTCACACACAGGAATTTGGCAAGCACGTGCACTTCTGCTCACAGGGGCCCTGGGAGAGCTGTCCTCCTCTGGACGTCTGGTTGAAGTTATCTTAACAATCTCAATCTACTTTCTAAATTCAGTTTTTTTAAACTTACTGTTACAGATGTCCAACCACCAGAAATGTTTACTGGCATGACAGTTTCAAGGGCTGTGTCTTTTAAAACCAGTGGTTTAAATGGTTTGGGTTTTGTTTTTTTTTAATCACAGAACCAACTTCCTGTAGGCAACTCTCCCACCAGGAGGGACAGGCACATGACCTGGGTGTTCTGGAGATGTGAAACACAGCTACACTAACAAGTGGCCTGGGACCAGCCTCTGGCAGTGAGGCCACCTGGCAGGGGAACCAGCAGCTACATCCAAGCTATGTACTGGGAACGGTCCCTGGTACAAGCTGACTTCCAAACCCTGTGTGGGCACTGTCTGATGCTCTGCAGATTGGCTCATGGCACGAAGAGTGCCTGATACCAATAACCAGACACTACAGCCAGCCAGACCCCCATGCTTGAAATATACTCTTGCACTATTTAATTTGTTAGAAATACAGTCACTATAGCTACAGGCCAGGGGTTCAGCTGCCCATTTCTCCTGGCTTGTTCATGGAGCCATTAAAAAAAGGAAACAGTATTGATCTCTGTATATACTAACCATCTTGTGCAATACTGGGCTCGTCTAAAAGAACAGGAAAGTGAGAACAAGACATTGCCGCTTACCCTCACAAGATCTCTTCCTTCTTATTACATTGTACACCACAATAATATCTCAAGGTGGTCCATATTTTCCCACTTTCTCTCCCTCATTTTTTATTAGCCTGAGGTCAGTATAACATCATTGGTCAATAACTGAATAAATACCATTTTTTGGCTTGAAGTTATCATACACAGCAATAAAGGGAAATGAAACTCGAAACAAAAAGATGACCATTGCCAGGATAATGCTTCAGAATATCACAACAACCAGCTTGCAAACTAGGAGCTTGCCTTCAAACACAGGCAGTATCATTTATTTCTGGAAAAATACTGTCGAGTCTGAGGTGTCAATACATGCACACACACCACTTTTTGAAAGCACTGTTTGCACTTTTTAATTCACATGCTAAACATGAACACAGATCAGTAAGCAATTACCCATGTCATTTGCTTTTCCTACCTCCAGAATTTTTGTCAAAGTGGTTGTTTATCTACTTCTCCTGTATCATTTTGTATACAAAAGACTTGCCTACACATTTAACATAGATTTTGTGCTTAACAGCTGTATAACAGCTACATTTGTTTCTAAAAGAATTTGACTTTTAAAACCACGTAAAAATGTCTGTTCATGTCAAAAAGGGCATGTGAACACAAATTCAGTTTTAGAGCACAGGAAAGACCACGGGAAACAATGACTGAGGCAGACCAAGCTGTTAGTTATGTTTAGCCACAGTTCCTGCTGCCGACCTCAATAATTGCAATCCTTGGGCCATCCATTCAGATGTGTTCACACCTCATAAAAACCAGACAACAATGTTCATGCCTGTTTCCTTGAAGAAGAGGCTTTAGGTCATCAGGTTTTTAAAGAATTAATTTAAGCTGTGATCAAAAGGGTGCTGTGGATGAAACTAGTTGGGGATGATGACTTCTTGGCTTGGTCTCCTAGTCACAAAAAACTATTAAGGAAATTCTCACCAGGCTTCTCTCTCATCTACTAAAGAAGGAAGGAAGGAGGGAAAGAAGGAGCAAAAGCTTCTGAAATCACAGAGGAGCTTTCAGAATTCAGATGAAAGTCATGCTTTTTTCAGCCACTACAGCATGTATTTTTTAAAAAACAATCAGTATATTCATAGCTCCCTTTCCCTACTGCTTTCTCTGGTATATAATACGGGTTAGTGACAGCATTTGTGGAAAAGCTTATTGCTGGAAACCAAAGGACCATGACCAACAGTATTCACAGTATTTCTTGTTTAACAAGAAAAACCCTACCCTTACTTTTCATCTTCCACTCCAAAATCAACACTTTGGAACCTGAATTAGTGGTACAAGCTACTGAGGGACTTCCTCCCTTCCCTCTGGTCTTGTGCTCCCCAACCATATTAGCAACCATAAAGCATGTGCAAAGGGGAAGATGACATGCCAAAAAGAGGTCTCAAATATTCCCCCAGAGCAAAGCCTGAGGCTGGGCAGCCTGTAGAAATCCTGCCAGCAGAACAACTGAGAGAAGATCTCTGCAACAGCCCATCCCAACACATCTCCTCACCTGCTGGTGCTTCATAGCTCAGACTGCCATGGTACTCCAAGCACCATAGCAAGCTCTCTGAAATTTTATGTGCTTTGGCCTTTTGGCTACAAATAAACTTGGCAACAACAGGGATCAGAGAGTGAAGCTGGAAGTTTAGTGTTTGTATAGGTCTGTCCTTGCTGGAAACCTGGCAGGATCGTTTATCAGTTGGTATTTTCAAAGCATGATGATGGAATAATTTATTCTCACTCATTTACTGGCAGTTACAGAAATTACCAAGAAGAGATTAGTTAATGAAATCTGATTCATTTCCTGAAGAGACTGAATTCTTCTTTAGAAATGGATTTGTGCCTATACATTGTGTAACCAACCCTGTATGTAACATACTGTGCCAAGTATAGTGTTCTACCTCCCATTGCAGCTGATACTCTTACACAAGCTGCTTTCCCTGCTTGCTCCTGCCTGAGGGAATCTAGCAGAGGTCCATTCTTAGCTGCCAGTGCCAGCTCATGAAGTCTCAAAAACTTCAGATGCAACAGAACTTAGAAAACTTGAGGTAATATCAGACAGCACTAAAAGTCTCAGCTGCTAAGGCAGCACACATGACGGACCAGGCAAAGCTTTGGTAGACCCAAAATACTATTTTTGGGCTGAATTATAGTTGTTCTGGCTGAATGAGACCTAGGTCTCAGTGGAATGGAACAAAACATGTCACTTGGCTGCCACAAAAAGTATTAACTTCTTAATTTCAGTAATTAAATAACATCAGGAGACAATAAAGTCAAAGGTGTCAATTTTGATTTGACAAATACATTATCCCTTCAGCCTCTGCCCTTAGCACAACTAACGTTGAGACTGTTTTAGTCTTCTTTTCCCCACATAAGTACTACCACACTGCTCTACTTAGATCTCTAGTTTTTATCAGTATTTGCTTCTGCCTATGCTATAATAAATTATTCCCATGGCAGATTAAAAGCATAGAGATCTTTTTAAGACAAACACAAGACTATTCAGCAAAGACCCTTTTACCTCCCATTAAGCTCCTGGCCAGAAGAGTGCAGGCTATGCTGAGGCCTGACCAAGGACTCCTGTGCCACAATGCAATGGGACCAACATGACAAGAACAGCGCTGTACTCCTGATGTTGGAGAACAGAACAGGCATGACCTTTCCAACTGGACTTCCAGTAACTGCAGAAGGGGAATCATCCTTTGACAACTGCTTATTGTTGGTGGAGCTGCTGAAAGAGCGAGTGAAGCTAAGGCATGATTCCTAAATCCAGACAAGACGTGTAGAGGACTTCCACTGCCATCAAAATGCCGCAGCTGCCTTTAGCAAACCCTGCATGCAGCAAAAGCTGGGCTGGACCACAGGCTATGCCCTTACCATCAAAGCTGAAAGCATCTCCTCAGAAATCCTACTTTCATTCTATCTGACAGAATGCACATGGTGCTGCAAAACATGAAGCCTTTGAAATGACAATTTGAACTGCTCATTGGATGGCTCCACAGCCCACATCTACTCAAGCAAAACACAGAGCTTAGAGAAGGGCTGAGTTTCTCTGTATTAGATGGGAAAAAGGAATGGGGTATGGGAATGAGAAAATATATCTTAATAACACTTAAGATTAAGAAGAAAACATAAAGTAAGGATAATTTGGCACATAAGCAAAATGAGTGCAAACTTTAAGGCCCCAAAGTATCCCACAAAGCAGATGCACCTCCTGCTTAAGAATACAATTAAAGCTTTATTTGCTTTATAAGTGAATTTGAAGCCAAAGGTAAATTTACAACATTTGCACTCACTGCTGGAGGTTCAAAATCTCATTATCTGTTACGTTCTCAATACGGGCAAGGATCTTCTCTCCATATCCCTTCAAGACAAAGCACTGTTCTTGTTCTATCACCTGATAATTCAACCTGATGGCAAAACAGGCTACTTCACGTTAGGACAGCCTTTTCTGCGATTTCTCTCCACAGGACTCAACTCACAAGAAACCATGATTACAGACCTGTAAAGGTCAAAAGCATTTCTGATCGATCACTACTGTTATTGCAAAAACCAGCTAAGTACATTGATCTTTCACCTCACAGTAGAAGGGAATGGTGCAGGAGTTGGAGAATGAAAAACAACATTAGACAAAACTTTGCAGTAAGCTTGGCAGCAGAACAGCAGTGCTTTCTACCCTGGACTGTGCTTTGGCATCGCCTTCAATTCAGTGCTCAAAACCTTAAGAGTTCCCTGAAAAACTTAATTTAAGTGGCGAATACACATGACGTGACAAGCAAAGCCCATATGTTCAAAATCTGGCCAAGGTTAGTTACACAATGCTATTTCCTGCAGCCTGACTAAGAGAAAAATTGAAACACTATATTTTTTAAGCCAGCCTCCACAACTGTTCTCCCTCTCATGGGGATGAAGGCAGTATTTTGTCCATCTCAAATTTTGGCACACTCTAATTAGTAAATTTTTTTATTTGTTTTCCGATAGGCCAATATCAATTTTGGCCATTATTTATGTGCAGTTTCAAGCCATCAGGCATGCAGACTGTGACATATGAAGAAGCCCAAGAGATGCATATGGCTTTGTGATTATGTAAAGGGCCTGCCTGGAAGGTCACCTGGTAAACTTGCCCTCTCCTTCTTCTTCTTTCACAAAACTGTCACTTTCCTTCTCCAGGCTTGCTCCAGCCACTCACCCAAACCACTTGCAAGAGTACCTTCAACTCCTGTGTGGATGTTTGTTTTGCAGTTTTACCATTTACATAATTCCTCTATCTCACAAAAGTATAAAGAAGAAAGCTTCCTTTTCTCTTCCCTAAAATGCCCTATGCAGGACAAGGCTCTGCTTAACAGGATGTGGCCCTCTGTTTGTGGCCATTCTCAACACTCCATAGCCGCTGCTCCTATTCCCTCTCATGGTGCCCCATCCCATCCTGCCACATCCAGCAGTGCATGGCTGCATCCATCACTCCTCACACTGTATGCAGAAGGGAAACAGTTGTGGTTCCTGCTTCTGGTCTTGCAACAGACTGCATTATGGACTACTGCAATTATTATCAAATCTCTGGGCAAATCCATGCAGATACCAGCAGTTTTATACACACCCACTCGTATTTGGGCAGTGTGTGCTGAAGCAAAAAGAGCAAAGCAGTGTTTTTATGTGAATAATCTTTCAGTGTCTGAGAGGTTACAGTGCACAGAACACAGTGATGCAAAGAAGACACTTGTACAAAAGCCAGTTGCTCCCCTTAGGGCATTGCTCATCGTTCCAGAAGCTTTTAGAGCTCCTGACCACAGAAGCACCAGCGCAGTGCCTGCATTATACCCTCCTCCTACTCTCTCCTTTCCATTTGATCTCTGAGCTGCCAAGTATTTTCTGACTTCTCTCAGGGCTGTTACAAGCACCATTTTACAAAACTTGTGCCACTTTTGAGCAATTCTCTTCCATGTAGTATCACACAGCTGAAAGATGTTGCTGGGAAACCAATGCACAGATTAATGTTGGCAGATACCATGCAGGCACCAGCACAGCTGGAGAGTGGGAAAGAAAAGAGTCTGCCTCAGTAAACAAAATACTATAAAGCAGCTCAAACAAGCTACTGACATATTTCTATTGTGCCACAATGGTCACAAATGCTATTTGAGACCTTCAGTTTGCTAAGTGACCCACAATGAAAGGTCAACCTTACTTAAATAGCTCAGTAGCTTCAAAACTGTTGTAATTTCTTTAGTTTAAGGCATTGCAGCCATTTTGTGTCGCACCATCACTGCTTCATCTAGACATCTTTATCTTGAAGAGAAAAACCAACAAGTTTCCTGCAACAGTGCATTTTTAGTTATATGCCATCTCTGTACTGCATGGACTCCATAACTGGCATTTGTGTTTTCTTCCAGGGTCCACAGGCCACACACAGAGGTGGCATTGTGCAGTCCCCTCTTGGCGAGAAGCACTGCTCAGCTGCAGAACTGGAGAGACTGCAGGGGAAGGCCACCAAGCCTGACAGACATGAGACACACTGATCCAGAGAGATCCAGTCTCTCTGTAAGCAGATGCCAGGGAAATTAAGATTGGGTCAGGGAAGATAAACAGAAAAATGAAAAGTGGTTAATATGGGAAGCAGATGCATCATCCTGAAACTTGCTGCAACTCAAGAGCACTGTTCAGCAACAGGCAGAAAAAGAGGCTACCAGGAGACAAACAGAAAGTGTATTAAGTAGCTCTTCTTGTTCCAAATAAAGTTTGTAAGATAAGATATATTCACCCACATCTTTTATAGAAGGAATAATCTCTAAAACAGAGGGGAGTAAAAGCCATGGCACCTCTAACTTGAAAAGCTCAAGCACCTAAGATTCTACTCTTATGCTGCCCAACTGTGCTGCTGAAGCTGGGTCTGTACAAGCTGTGGTCCAAGTCAAATCAGAGCACATTTTTGCAGCAGTCATCTTGCAGTTAAGACATGAACTTACTGTAACTGCAGGAGTCTTATCAATCTGTGCATTGATCTACACGAGCTAGTAGTTTCAGGATAGCTCAAAGCAGAGAGATGAGACTAAATGTTTGTGCTTTAAATCTTTAACTGACACACAGGAGGAGATCATCTTAGGGCAAGGGATCCACAAGCTTGGACAAACTTCAACAAGTGGTGGCAGAAAGTGACACAGAGGGTTATAAAAGCACAACATTGCAAGCTCTCCCACAAGTTACTAAGTGGAGGTTATCACTCCCAACATGCACTCCCCAAGACATTTTATGTGTGAATCTCAGATTTTGGCATCTCAACAGGATACATGTTAGTCAAATCAGGAACAAGTGCTTTTCAACATCTGCAACAATGTCTAATTCCAAGTGCTTTTGGACTGCCTGTCCTCCCTCTTAAGCCTCTTGCCAGCATCCGCTTCTTCCTTGCAAATATCCAGCACAAACTTCCACCCTGACCTTTATTCCAAACATGCACTCATCAAATTACGACATAGCCAAAAAATTTACTTAATAATAATAATAATAATAAAAAAAAAAAAAAAAAAAAAAAAAAAAAAAAAAAAAAAAAAAAAAAAAAAAAGGAACCAAATTGCATCTACAGCGCTAGGTCTCTTCACTTCCTATCAACAATTTTATTGGTGACTGATGTTTTAATCAAAATTTAAAGAACCTCCAGGCAGGAACAAGTCCTTTTATACTTGTGAAGAGCACCTTCTGCACTGCTTGAGCTACTGCTCATGCTGCAATCACCTGGGTGTGAAACCTAAAGACTTAGACTGATAAACATACAAAGACAGCATCAAAATCAGTTCTCACAGCACCTGCACTTCTGCTGCTGTGAACCAACAGTAGTCACACACAAGGCAGAGCAGACATCAGTGATGTAACCCTGTGCTTAGATAAGAATTACAGACCAGTACTGCAACCACACTGCTGGGCAAAGCAACCACTTTCTATCACTCCACCACAGGAGAAAGGAAACTCAGTTTACCCAGGGTCTGTGGCTCCTCACATGCTGCCTGAATGCAGCACCGTGTGACGAATCCCACCTTTCCATTAGAGCTTTTTCACAGGCATGAACTGTGACACTGCATGCTCAGTGTTCTAGATCTGGACAGGAAAACCAAAAGAAGAAAAAGATTGCTTTTGATATACTTAAAGGGTGGAAAGATCAGAGTTCTCCATGTTAGAAGTCATGTCAACATAAAGCCAAAGATAAGTCCTGCATTTCTTGTCATATATGCATATTCCCATTGACAATTTTCAGTTGACTGTGAAAACTTTTACTTCCTGTGAATACTTCAAAGAGAACAGTTCTTGACTGCAACACCTACATTTAGAAGGTCTGTAGCATGGAAGTGAGCATGGAACTCCCACCCACAACAGGGCACAGACCAGACTTCATAATGACCAGGAAAGCCGTTTACACCAGCCTCTGTGAAAGTTTTCCTCACTTACAATCCAGCCAGTGGTAAAAGAGGGCTAGTGGCAAAGTGCAGGTTTAGCAGGATGAAACTCAGCCCCTCCTGCCAGTCTCACCATTGGAGGCCCAGCTGAATTAGCACTCACAGCACTGGCAGACTGTTGAGAAACACACAAGTGTGCCAGCACTGAGCAGAACTGCTTGCACTGAAAGCTGGATGAGCTACTGCACTTGTCCCACTGTATCCCATGCTCAGGTAAGATTAATGACACTAAATCTTCTCTGGAGCATGGAATTAGATATGTCTGAACTTGACATGCCACTGACCTACTTTTCAGACATGCCCAACACCCACATCTCCCTCTGAAGGCAAAAAAAGACAAGGATGCTCCACAATTTTGAAATGGTAGTGCATGCTTTTAATACTGAGGAAGCTGATGACAACTTAGGATCAGCTGTGCACATCACAAAAATCCCATTCTAGCTTCACATGAGCATACAATGCTATGGATCACTCAAGATTCCACATGTTTGACTATATATGTCTGTTGAGTCCATGTGTTTGCTGGTAGGGAAAGAGCATGGATGAAAGCTACTAACTCCTAAAGTCATCCTGCACTAGATTTATACATTCTTGGATATCAAATTTTGCCACTACTTTACCTCTCACCTGTCTAGACAGGTGCATTATTTTCCTTAGAAGAAAACCACAAAACATCTTATCATTCAAACACATACCAGCTGTACTGTAGATACAGTCTCAGCCTATTTTGCCCAGATATAGAATCAGAAAACCCACTAAGATTAGGATACAATGAGCATCACTCAATTATCAAGAGTGACCAGGATCCAGAAGAGAAAATCTGTGTGCATCATCTGTACAAATGACACACACTAAAAAGGAACTCCAACCTTGTTGGGCATACAGAGTTTTGAGAATCTAGTTAAATATGTAAACCTGCTTCCCTCCCCACTCCCTCAGATTCCTTCTTTTCCTCCCTTGTCTTTCTTAATGAGGAATAACTACACTCTCTATTATTACGTAGTTTATTTCTTATTTTATTTCTTAAAATACATGCATGTATGTGCTACAAACATGCAGAGCTATATAATCCATGACTATGTCTGCAAGCTATAGCTAAAACCACTATTGTGTCTTTTAAAACCAGATAATACCACTGGTGCCATACAAAATTGAGACCAGAGACTAAGATAGCTCCTGCTTTTAAAGATTTAGGTGTATAGGGCCACATCATGCAGCAAAGGAAACCTTTAAAGTGGTACCTAGCTGTTGCACATGCAAACACTACCAGCAACTTCAGTAATGATGTGGTCAGCCATTAACAAGCAAAGCAATTTCTCGTTCACCTAGAGAAGGTGTCCCAGCCTGAAGCAAGTGCTGGAGATGGCAAGTCATTCCAGCTGAAGTTCTCTGCAGAGGTTTCAGAACATTTTCCTGACAGGAGCAGTGCATATGAGAGACTGGGAAATGTGCACAAAACTCACTTATTTGGTTAACAAGTAAAGGGATAGATAACATCTCCACAACCATCCCTAACAGTTTCTAGGAAGCTCTAAAAGCCCTCCACATTCCAAGGCCATTAAACAATCATGTGAACACTGACAGGAGAAGGCAAGTCCAAACAGGAAAAGGTGCCAAAAGGATCTGCACATGCCTAATCATAATACATAGGTATTTAAAGTCTGGCAAATTATACTTTCACCCCAGGTAGCCTAAAACCTTGCAAGTTAGACTCCCAACCTACTATTCCTTCCAAATCAGTTTTAGACTCTTAACCTTTAATTATAATAAAAATGCTAATGCAAGCAGAAAATTATACTAAGACCAATCAACCAACATCTTCATGCCTAAAGAAACAAAAGGCAGGATCATAGCTTGTAGCATGTCAAGGATGCTGCAAGCAGGTGCATTACCTGTTTAATTCCTTTAAATAGAAAATAGCCTGGGAACCTCCTGACCTTCCTAGTGCGAAACTCCTGGCTTCTTCTTCACTGCTTGTGTCTTGAAGCTGATATTCCAGTTACTAGTGAAAATAAAGATGTCTCATCAATCCTTTTCCCTACACAGAAATATCGACTTGGAACATCAACCTGTTATCAACGACTAAAGCTACTTGTTTTTGCTAAGGTGAGGGAAGATGCAGAGCTTGAGAGACAGCTATATGAGAGGAAATAAATTTCAGGAATATCTTTTTATAGCTAAAAAGAATTGGCTAAGTAAGCCTAACAAGCTACAATGAACCAAAACAAGCTCAAGCTTTATTCAACGTCACTTTAAATATATAAAAAACCTTAAGACAATAAAATTGCGAGTACATAACAATGTAAAACTCTACTTAAAGTTTCTCTGACAGTATACTTGTTTTAAGTAGATCAGCTCCTCTTGCTACCAGGAATATGAGAGCTCACTTGGAGACCTCAGCTAAGGTGAACTTAAATGATCTTAAATTTGCACGTATTTGACAGCTAAAAACTTAGTCGCAGTGAGGACAAAGATGAAAGAAAATACTGTCAGCTTTTCAGAAAGTTTGCAGAGACATAAAAGCACACACTCAACAGACCAACAGGCATCCATGAGCAAGACAGTCCATTCAAACACCCGTGAGTATCAAAACATGATATTGACGTGCTGGTCACCAACATGTGTCTTTCAATCTCAGGACACCCAGGCTCAATCTCAGGCTACCCAGCACACCTGAGCCGCAAAGAAACCTTGCTTAAAACACCTATTTATGGACACTGCAAGAAAAAATAAGCACTTATTTTGAAATAAAATATTTTCAAGACAGAATTTTGAAGCTCCAGCTGCAGGGCTGAATGAAGTTCGAGCTCTTTTAGAAGACACAGATTTGCCTCTGGGCAGCCTCAATCCCGGAGAAGAATCCCTGCTAAAGGGCCTGAAAGCGTTCTCCTCCTTGGCAGCTTTTCAACACGGGATTTAACTCTAAGATCTTATCATTGCTACATAGAATTTTTAAATAATTACCACGAAACCTTCGGAGAGGGGAAACGGGAACCAAAACTACTGTTTCAGCCTTAGGCAAGGTCAAAGATCTCCACAGAGTCCCCAGCAATCCTCGTGATGAAGGGGATCTCAAATCCCATTTCTAAGAAAAGTCACTCAAGTCCTGCAAGTTTCAGCAGTGCCCCAGCCTGGTCACTGTCCTGACCCACACAGGGGCAGAGGAGGAGGAGGAGGAGCGGGACGCTCCGGGCTCCTTCCCCTCCAGGACGGGATGTGTCTGCCTAAAGCGATGTCCCTGCGCTGGACCCTGATGCTCGCCGGGGCTCCGGTGCAGTGAACAGTGGCGAAGCGATGCTGCTCTGTCTGCCCCCACCACCCCTGGCCGAGGGGACCCATCACCTCCCGCCGGGGCACCGCCAGCTGGACCCCCGGCACCGCCCCCAGCCCCGCCGGGAGGTGACAGACCACTGCCGGCCCCGCCGGACACCCGCTCCCCGGTACCTGTCCTCGGAGACGCTGATGACCCCATCCTCCTTGGGCACTATCGCTGCCATGTTCACCACGTCCTGCGAGCCCTCCACTTTGTTGAGCAGGAGGGGCTTGCGAGTCAGCGCCTTGGGCTGGGGCTCCGCCGCCATGGGGCCGGCGGGAACCGCCGCTGCCGCCGCCGGAGGAGGCTACGGCCGGGGGAGGGAGGGAGGGAGGGAGGAGGGAGGCGGCCGCAGCGCCGAGGCGGAGGAGGGACTTGCCGGCGCCGGGCGCTCGCCGGGAAAGCAGGAACAGCGCGGCGGCGCCGCCCCCGAGCGGGCAGGGCCGGGCCGGGCCGGGCGGGGCTCTGAGGGGCGGGAAATGGCGCCCGCCCGCCGCCATCTCGCAGATCGGGGCTGCGGGGCCGCCGCTTCGCCAAGGGGCTCCTGCGGTCCGGCGGAGCTACGAGAGCACCTCTCATGCCAGGGCCGCCCTCCCAGCGCCTTGGGCTCGCCCCAGGGACAGCCCAGGGAGCGCGTCCCCCCCTGAGCCGGGCCCGGTTATGGCCTTGCGGCTCCCTGCGGCCCGTCCCACGCCGCTGTGGCCGCCGGGCGGAAAAAAAAAACCCCAATGAGAGTAAAGATTAAACAGAATGTTGCTGCGAAAGTAGCTGCATCCTTCTGGTTACGTTTCTCTGTCTTAGTTCTTCCTGGGTCTGAAGGTAACCATGGGATCTCTGCTGCTGCATTAGACAGGGGCTGCACCAGCAGGAATTCTCTTCCAAAAAGCCTATTCCTACGGGAAACGGAGCACAATTCCAGCAGCTCCTTTGCATCGAGCGGCTTCTTTTCACTCGCTGTTCCTGACACATTCACTGTGCTCCAAGAAAGTCATTTCACTTGCCCAAAGTTCTGTGCTGAGATCAGTGAACAGGCAGCTTCCTCCGGGGACATATCCAAAACTTCCATAGTCTGTTTGGAAAGGTTCTGGAAAATCGTGGTCGGTGTCTGAACAGCTATCCTACATTGCAGAAGTTGTCAGCAGATTGGAAAGCGCTATTTCAGCTGCAACTTTAAATTTACACACACTAAGCCCAGTGAACAGTCGTTCTCATAGGGAAGAAGAAGAAAAAAAAAAAGGCAAAAAAAAAAAAAAAAAAAAAAAAAAGGCAAAAAAAAAAAAAAAGCAGGTATGAAAAAATCCAAGATCAGGAGATGAATTTTTTCTACAGGAGGAACACAGCAGCATCTGCAACAGAACAAATCCTGATTGCCCACTCACACTTCTGTTGCCTGTGTAGTAGAGGCAACAGAGGAAAGATAAAAGTCAATACCTTGTGACAGAAATTGAATTTCACCATGTTTAGTAATCTCTGTTCTGCTAAGCAAACAGTGTCTGCAGGAGCACAGCAAGACATTTAGGCTTTCTTAAGGAAACATGACAGGTCTACAAGGGTACTGTGTAGAGGGAAAGGTCTGGTCAGCAACAGCTGGATTACAGGATATGAATCTGCAGTCTCAAACTATTTCCCTGAGGATGTGTGATTGGACTAGATAATATTTCTTCCTCCTATTTCCTAAAAGGGAGCTACTACTAAAGAGTGAAAGATCCATCTTCATACTGCTATGGATGATCCTCCAGTCCTAGGTTAGACCTACAGATAGAAATGCTTGTCTCACTACTTGGTGAGGTGTGAGGTATTCTTTGAAGATTAATATACTTGTTAGTTTTCAGAATATATTAAAAAAACATATTTTAAACGCAAGTCTGGTAAGGTCTACTGCCCTTATAGTAGTTTGCTCTCAAGGCTAGGCATTGTAGATCACTGACAGATAAACGGGCTGAGTGTATGCTGTAGACAGCAGGCTGCAGGCTCTTGGGAGACCAAGAATATATTTTCCAAAAAGGCTTTTAAAGAAGGTGGTAGTTGAGAAAATGAGTGTCTTGATGGGCAAAGGTGTGGGTCACAAGACTGGCAGGGGGTCCTATATATCTCCCAAACCAGCTGGATTATCCTCAGTTGCCTACTGAAACATCACTCTTCCCTATTAATCTTGTCTCACTTATATCCTTAAAGTTCCAGGTCCAGCTACTCCTTCAAGTTTTAAGACAGCATAATGCAAGAGAGATTCCAGAATTCCAATGGCTATTCAAGATAAAATTCTTGAGGCATTTTTTTTAAAGCTTATCTGTAATGGTGATTTTCTCTGCAAGACCAGGAAAGTACTTGAATAATAGAAAGGTGTCCTGAGATCTAGTACATCATTTTACCAGGTGTGCAAACTTGGGTTCAGTGCTCTATTCTCCCTGATGAGATGAGGAAATAGGGTTGGGAAGTTATGGTACACAAAAGCAATTTTGCTATGACTGATGGAAAAAAAAGTAATGTATGGAAACCTGGGGAGAGGAGTAAGGGAGACAGAGAGAAAATAGAAAGATTTTAAAGTGAGAACCTGGAGCTTCCTCTTGCATTCTCCCCAACAGGCTTAAAGAGTGTTATGATGGTGGAAAAGGCATGGAAATTACCAACAGGACCTGAGTGTTCTCCTAGGCCTACCACTGTCACACAAAACAATCAAAAACTTTTTAAAAAGAATTTTACTGTTATGTCAAAGTTAGTAATCATGTCTTGTGTGACAGTTCAAAGGTAGAATTGCTGTAGACATCAAGTTTAATGAGAACTTACAGAAGCAAAAGTTTAGAAAAGTGTTCTCCATATAACTGAAAAGAAAAATCAAGCAAATAAATCTCATAAATACTTCCTAGAATATCTTTTTTCATTTTCTGTCATAGCTTGCAGATCAGATTGCATGGATTAAAAATATTGCTAGGACTGAAAGCACACTTACTTAGCATCTGAATCTGAAGCCAAGAAAAACAAGCTTATTCAGTTATTTTTCTGCATTAAAAAATGTTGTAGGATGAAGAATTATAAGATGCTCCTCTGGTATTTGCCTTTTGCAGGAAATTACAAAAAATTACATGATGTCATCATTTAAAGGTTCTATTTCTTGTCTAGTAGGGATGCTTGGATTATGTGAACTTCCTTGAAAGAATGTATTCACCAGTAAGACAGAATGAAAATCAAGCTGAAAAATGCAGCTTACTTTATATCAAATTAATATTACTTCATCTTTGGTTCTTAAGTGTAATTTCTCTTACTCTGTGTTCTGGCATGACGCCACGGTAAATGAAACATCCATCCCTCTGTTAGTTTTGGCCTTTCTATTCTTGAGGCAGGCTGACTTTCCCCCTTTTGGTTGGGGTACAGCAGAATTAGGCTCTCTGCCTCTAAGCAGCAGTTGTGGCTCATGTTATTGGTGTGCAGGGTGAGGACAGGAGGCCCCGGGGAAGCAGCTGTGCTGGTTCGGGCTGATGCCTTCACACATCGTGCAGCCTCTATCTATGCCCTCGTACTGCACCAGTCTTGAAGGACTTTCTCCAATTCCTTGTCTGCAGTCTTGTTTGGAGATCAGGAGTTGGAGCAAACCGAATTCCTGATCTTCTCTGGCAATTCGCTTTAAAAGCTGCTCTCTGGCTCCATCTTCTGTTTGGTTGGTTGGGTTTGGGAGTGGGTTTTTTTAATAGCTATTTATTTTGACATACAGGGGTGAGATTCCTCTAAGTTTTACATACTGCAGTTGGTTTCAAAAGTAGGTAATCACATCTTGTGTGACAGTTTAGACAAGCAGAGAGAACCCTGACCTGCGGAAGGAAAGAGTGGCTCAGAGAGGAGGGAGCTGAAGGTTCCCAGGTCTGCTGTCAGCTCTGTGTTTACAGCCTCTCCCCTTCTGCAAGATTGTTACTCCTGTTACAAGACAAGGTGAAATGCTCTGACCAAAAACCACAGCAACATGCTCTGTTTTGGTGTAATTGTACTTTTCAGTGCATAATTATGACCATTACATGATCTGCCAATGTAAATGGCATCTCTCACATTTCAGCTAAAATTGTCAAGCACTGGGGCCACTGAGTAGGCATAGGACATTTTAATAAACAGATTGGTCTTTCTGTGGATGCTAAGAAAAACAGCCCTTTTACAAAGTGCTCAACAATAATAAGAGTAGTAGTAAAAGTCACGAAAAGAGGCCTCTAATAAAGAAAAACTGGTTTATGGTGATTAATTTTTAGGCCCAAATTATTCATGCCCTTTTGAGCCATTAAGTAATCTGATTCCAGTTGCTCTCACCCTGTAGGAAGGGAACTAGTGTGGGAGCAAAACTGCACTTTGACTGATTCAGTGCTTACATTTAAAATTGCTCTGTTGACAGCAAGCCAGATTTTGGCTTCTGAGGCCTCTTCCTTAATCACCCATGCAAAATCAAAGAACTTACATACACAAAAGATAACCACATAAAAAAGGTAAAAACCACTTGGCAACAAGTAGAGTTGCCTCTCAGTAGTCATTGAATACAGTGTTTTACTCTCTCTTATGCTTTTCTTCTGTGCTTGTTTGTAAACTAAATGTTTTCCAGCTTTACAATATATGGGATTTACAATTTCTTCCATACCTCCACTTCTGTAAAACTGCAAAAATGCATGCTTAAAATTCTCTCCTTCTCCTATTTTGTCATCAGTGACAGCCTTCATAAAATAGTTACCAAAAAGTATTTTTAATTTCAGATGCAGCATCATTCTTGAAAGACTGTGGGAAACAAATATAGATGAGCTCTTTATATAAGAAGGCAAACTTCATGAAGTACCAAAATTTTCTGTGGAAAATTTACTTGGCAAACTTCATGAAGTACCGAAATGTTCTGTGGAAAATTTACTTGTCCATCTTGCTTGTCCATCATCTCCGTTTGCTTGTTAAAAAGATGAAACTTGTTATAAAAATGCACTCTCAAATTTAATCAGTGCTCCTTATTTTGCTCAGGTATTTATCAGTCACACAATCAATAGCATACCACCTATCACACTACTATTAATAAGATCTACATGCTCATTGTGACAGTTTTCTTTTATATTTTATTAGCGTGGATTTATGTGGCCATTGATTAAATGAGGACCTATGAGAAACAGAGCTTGAATCTTGTCTGGGTCCAATTTATGGAGAGAAAGATTAGGATTAAAAAATAAGCATGGCAGTACCACTGTGTAGTACCCTGTCGAGAAAATATATACTCATTTTTAGCTGCCATGCAAGTGCTGTTGGCTTTGTGAACATGTGAGAACAAAAAAAGTGATGCTGTGTCAGTGTGTGGGCTGCAAATGAGAACTCCTGGCTCATACATTTTGCCCCATAAGCAGTTCTGGCATTGTATGCAGTCTTATTGCTGTTTCCTTTGTCCTCTTTGATCCTGCTATAGTATTACTCACATTTTGGGCTCCCATCTTTCTGTAAAAAAAACTCTGTAATTTAATTCATTGTCTTTTTGGTAGAACTTTCTGACCACCAATTCTTCTAAGCTCATTATTATATTTTTCTAGGCCTCAGGATTTAAGTTTTTTTTTTTTTTTTCTTCTCTAAATCTTCCATCTGTGATATTGAAGAATCATAAAGTATGATCAGCAAACACAATTTTGTATCTGGAAAATGCATTAAAATCACCTATGTAACCTGCATGAAAGGTAAATAAATTTGTCTTACATAATGCAGGAACTATATGAAAGCTTCAAAGTATTTCCTTTTCTTTCATCTAAAGTGTGCAATTAAGAACATATCCAGGGAATGTCAAGGAACAACTTCTTACAATAACTTTTGTACATTTGGCTTTATTATTATTATTATTATTATTCTCACTTTTATTACACATGGGTCTATGGTAGATGCTGTTAGATTGACAAAATGCTTTCAACCATTTGAAACCTCACAAAGTTCAGCAAAGCCAAGTGCAAGGTCCTGCACCCAGATCAGTGTATTACCAACACAAGCGAGGGGATGAATGGACTGAGAGCAGCCCTGCAGAGATCATCTTGGGAATACTGGTGAGTAAAAAATTGGATATGACCCAGCAATGTGCACTCACAGCCCAAAAAACCAGTCACACTCTGGGCTGCAACAAGAGCAGTGTGGGCCAATAGGTCCAGGGAGGTGATTCTGCCCCTCTACTCTGTCCTTGTGAGACCCCACCTGGAGTGTTCCATCCAGCTTTGCCATCCCCAGCACAGGAAGGACATGGACCTCTTAAAGCTGGTCCAGAAGAGAACCACAAAATGGTCAGAGGGCTTGAACACCTCTCCTGTGAGGAAAGGCAGAGAGAGTTGGTGGTTGTTTAACCTGGAGAAGAGAAGGTGCCAGGGAAACATTATTACAGTCTTTCAATATATAAAGGGAGCCTGTAAGACATAGACTTCTTACCAAGGCTTGTGGTGCCTTGTGGTGCAGGACAAGTGGCATTCGTTTTAAAACAAAGGAAGGTAGGTTTAGATTAGGCATAAGAAGGAACTTTTTGCAAGGAAGGTGGTGAGACACTAACATGTTGTTCAAAGAAGTTGGGGATGCTCTGTCCCTGGAAGTGTTCAGGTTGGATGGGGCTTTGAGCACCTGGTCTAGTGGAAGGTGTCTCTGCCCATGGCAGGGGGCTTTGAACTCAGTGATCTTTAAGGTGCCTTCAAACCCAAACCTTTCTGTGATTCTATGATCTGAATGTACAAAGAGAAAACTACAAAAACTAATATTAAAATATAAACAACTAATAAAAATATAAAAAATTTATTGCTTGATAATATTGAAAGTGCCTTTGAAGAAGGAATGAAGGAATAATTAAAAAATACAAAAAGTCTGATACTTATGGCCAAAAGATCTTAGCAATGCTACCGCTAACAAAGCTCTGGCATAATTTTAATACATATTTTTACATAAAACATTTTTGGAGCTGGGAAGTTTTCTTGGAGTCAAGCCATTTTTACCCCTTACTGCAATTACATGGAAAGCTCCATATTGTACAAACGAAGCATCTGAGTCCTTAAAAATATAGGTGGAACCATTGCTAAGCTGCCAGTTTTCTCAACTCAAACCTATGACAAAAGATTGTTTTAAAAGCTTGTGGTTCCTAAAGCATGGCAGCTGAACTCATCCCTCCTGTAGAAAATGATTTCTGCAAAGAAGTCCCAAGAAACAGCTTGAGAGCAAAATTGCAGAAGTTTCAGTGTATAACAGGGACTTATGACTCACTGCTGCAGGGCCGTTTGGAGTTAAAAAAGAATCCCAGACTGTCTAATGAAACTTCTGCATGTCTTATTCTGTGCCAATGTTATGTGCCACCTTGTCTTTAGCAGGCAAATCACCATTTCTGGCCATCACTGTGGTAGGAGGTTCCTCAGCCTGTGAGCACATATAGACATCCCAGTAATGCCACATTTAAATGGGCATTATCATGGATGGTGTTGTATAGCATTTGGTTCTGATCACCTCCTGGCCGCTCCTGATAATTTTTCTTCTAGATAAATTGCAGCCAGAATGTCTGATTGCTTTGAACATCTTGCACTGTAGTAGGCCCATATGTTTATAATCACAATCTACAGAGTGCCCTTTGATTTTGACGAGAGAACCATAGCTGAGTCAAATTTAGCTGCTTTAGGGAGACTTCCTTTGGGACAAGAGTAGGTGTAAAAGCACTGGTCCACTGTAGGACATCCACCAAATGTGAAAATTCATGAAAGTGGGAGAAATACTCTTTATTGTAAAATAGGAAATGCTCTAGAGACAAGAAGCCACATGTGTTTGGAGGGCAAAACCAATTATTCAGTCATCTGTAGCTCAGTGACCTCCTTGTATAAAAATAACATCTGACAAGATAGTAGAAATACTTCTGTGAAGACTGAGGAACTGACGAGTGTACAGCTTGTACCTCTGAAAGTGCAAGAGGAAACTCCAAATTGGAAAACAAAGAAAACCTGTGAGTCAGTCCAGCTGGGAGAGAGGAGAAAAAAAAAGTTACACTCTCAGTAGTTTTCATTAGCCCCCAAAATTCAGGCTAACTAGCCCCAGAATACACTCTGTATTTTATGCTTAATATGAGCATGGGACAATTTTCACACAGAGGCTCTAAACCAGGTATCAATATCAAAAGATAAACGTGCTCAAAAGACTCTATAGGAAGCCAAGTGATGCTCTTGAAATCCAAAGAACTTGTCTGGCATGTTTGATCAGTTCCAGTAATAGGAAGGGGCTAGGGCAATAGTTACTTGCCAGTGAACCATGACAAGAAACAGTAAGAATTGGACATGTCTCCCAAAGTGTTCAAGTGAGAAGACACTGGAAAAGGGGACAGGTAGTAATTAAGAACATGTAAAGACCCTTTAAACTACTGAATGAGTGTTGGAAACAGGTTTCTCCATCTGAAGAAAACCAAAAGTAGATATGCATGTAGGCATATACTTAAACAAACAAACAAAACAAACAAAACAAAAATCCTCAAATTCCTCCCCCCCCCAAAAAAAAATTTAAAACAAAACAACAAAACAACAAACCGATCAAACAAACCAATATTTTCTTCTTCACCCAAAAGTGATGATGTAAAATTGCTTTTAAGAAAATGACTCTTCCTCCAAGCCAGATCCATGTATCATCTGAGAGGCTGCCAGGAATTTCATGCCAAAATTGCCAGGTAATCTGCCTATACATCAATTGCAAGAGCTCTGCATAGAATGCAAGAGCATTGGCTTCTGAATGTTACCAGTGTAGATCCAGCTGATGAACCTTTCTCCAGGGTTTTGGTACCTTCCAATCCAGCAGTTTAACCACAATAACCCCTCCACTGCAGAAGCAGGTACCAGTGAGGCATCTAGCAAACTTCCTGGCACTTCAGGAACTATGTCATGAGAGTCCCAGGCAGCTGCCAGGACCCCAGCTGCTAGAGGAGCACTTGTATGCAGGCAGCCTAATTTCTCTCCTTCACAGTGGCACACACTGAAGTACAAGCCATCCTCTCAAGCACTTCACTGTCCAGATTTATGTTCTAAGGGCTTCAGCACCTGGCTTGCAGAATATCTCCACAGGGATGTCTGACTGGATCTGTATCAATCAGCATTCAATTCCTTGACTCCCTCCTCTGAGAGATGAGTGCCAGATGTTAGGGACTCTCTTACCTCTTCTTTGATACAATCCTGACTGACAAATTTCCTCTCACAAGTGCCGATAACCGAACAGGAAAAAAAAAAAAAAAAAAAACAATCCAGAAGAGAAACTAGGACAACTTTCCTATGCAGGGATGGGCTAGAACCTGATCTGAATGGGAAAAAGGAAAGAAGGAATGATTGTGCAGCTGCACCATGATTTCATACTGTGAACACATCACTTCAGTGCCTTCAAATCCTCTTGAAAGACGTTTTACTATGTGCAAAAGTGACAGTCAAAAAGGCTTTGCTACCATAGACCTCTTTAGATATCTGCCCTTTCCCCAGCTTAAAGGTGTGCAGTGTGAGGTCTGACTTGTATTTATGGGAGTACTTTTTCTCTGAAACTAGATTTTAGTTAATTTCAGGGATTTTCATTTATGTCCTTTGATTTTGGCCAAGGAAAAACATGGAGCTATGTGCATCTGTGCACTGCACGTACACATACATGAACAAAGACTCAGAAGAAAATGAGGGAAAAAGACCACTTCTGACCAGGCATCACAATTTTGAAAAGAAAATTTATACATATTTTATGCTTTTGTTTTATAATAAGAGGTGGCATGCTGCTCAAGTGCTGACTTGTAGCAGAATAGATTAAAAATTCTTGGACTATCAGTAGCAAGAAATCACAGGGCTGTACTTACAGAGGTCATTAACTGTCCAGACATCTGTTGGGTAACAAATTCTGCCAAACACAGATCATGAAGCTGTCCCTGAATTATGCAGAGGATAATTTCACAATCCAGAAAACAGAAAACTCAAGCAGAGAAAGAGCTGTGTAAGACTTTCTTATTGCCAGTTGGGAACGAATTCACTTCAGTGTCAGAATTACAGGAAAGTTTGATGCTAGTGGTCTGCTGCACTGCTAGCAGTGCAATAAGGAACAGATTTAGATGATGGTCACAATTACAGTTATATACTTCACAAAGTAATTGACATTATAGTAAATTTGGCCATATTAATTAGAGGGACACTGGGACAAAAGTAAAAACTCCAAATGTCTCAGTGAAAACTATCGTAAAGTGTTTTAACACAAAAGTAATAGATTTCAGTATAATAAAAGGGAATTAGGAAACAATGAGCAGATGCAGAAAAGGAAGAATTGGTGCTGAGGTAGAAAGAGTCTGGAGCATTCTAAACAATGTATAAATTAAAGCATAATAGACTCTCATTCCCCTTGAAAAAGGAATACTGTCCCATTTTTCATAAATTAACTGCAGTAGCCAGTTGGTAAAGGATCACAAATGAGTCCAATTATGCCACACTGGACTGTAATTGGGTTAAAGGGCTGTCATTTACCTCTGAAATGAGAGCTCAAATGATATCTGTCAACCTTTGGAATCAAGAGTTATTCTGGCATCAGGTGTTACTTATTAGCTGCTGCAAAAGTCCAGGACACAGCACAACCAGTCATTGAAAAAAGAAAGAATGAAAACACTCATCAGGGCAAATTAGTAGTTTTGGCTTTTTTTTCTCTCGGCCAGCTGAGGAGAGCCATATCTAAGTAGATAAGACATATCTAAGCAGAAATGTCAAGAAGAACATATTGTAGCTTTTTCTGAAAGAAGATAAAAATGACCTGAAATATAAGACATGAAGAAAAATAAGAACTGATCGAGGGAAATAATAATAATAAAAAAACAACCAACCTGCAAACCCTGAAAAGTAATGGAATGGATATAATAGTTAAAAGCCTGTTTTTTGTCGCCTTTGCATTCTTAAGTTCATTCTTTGAGACCTCAGTTATATAAATCACTGCTAGCTTTATTCACAAGTCACACAAACCAGAAAACAGAAATGCATATATCAGTGCCAAGTTCCTAAGAAAACAGACTAACAGAAAACAGACATACCTTAAAAGAGGAAAAGACCAGGAGAAACTCAGAGAAAATGTTACACTTATCACATGACTGGTGTACACACACACACTCTGCCAGATCTGGAGAAGCATACACTTACTGTCAACATGAATTATGGGATGGGCTTTCTTGGACTTTTTATTTTGGCCCCATGTTTGGAAAATAACCATAAATGGTATGTTGCCTTAAAAATGGCTTACCAACAGGAAAATATTAGAACTGATCCTGAAACGTTCAAGGCTTTCTGATTGCAACATCATGAAATTGAAAGCCATCTCCAACAACAAAAGAACTCATCACTGACAAAAATAGCACTGCTTGGTGAAGGCTGTTGTTATGAAAAAAAAAAGGTTACACTTGTAATTCAGGGTTTGCTATAAGCTGGTCTCAAGTCAATTCTAAAATTTTCCTAATGTGAAATGCTTTTGTAGTCTCTATCTCAGTAAGAATTATCCTTTTGCAATTTTCAAAGCTGTGTTTTAAGTGTCCTTCCTTCTCATTTGAAATATTTATAAAACACAACACTATTTTTCTGCAAATTGGTGCAGGACAGATCTGCCCACTGTGGCACCCACTAAAATTTTTTATGACAAATAGGCTTTATATCAGGGCTTCAATGGGCACATAAAAGTAGGAAAGAAAAAAAAAAATCCTCTCACTTTTTAAAATTGCATCTTTTGAATTACATGTGCAGCAATAGTCCCAAACACCTTGACATAGGTCCTTGAAAGCATGAAATACAGATGACAGATTTCCTCTCTGGATAAGAGGCTTTATTGGGTTAATTGTATTCTATGTCTGTGCTTTATAGATGGCTTTTGTAGAGATTTCCGATTAGCTACTAGTTGAGATTTGATTAAGTTTTCATTAACTGCTAAGTGGAAAAAGATCAACTGGTCCATGTTCCATTCAACATCAGTCATCAGCCAGCTGCTTTGCAGGGAGCAACTGAGTGCATCTTTATCTTAGAGTGTGTTTTGATTTTGGGCAAAAGATGGCAATGCATAATAATCATATTCAGAGTAAAAGTTGGACAAAAAACTCTACAATAAGGCAATATTTTAACGAAAGAACTCCCATCTCTCAAATACCACATGCAGGTGTGATACCTCAGTGGAAAACAACTTATGGACGAATGAATAATTCTGTCTGTTTACCAAGACTATACACATTACATTTGCCATTAAAAAACCCCAAACCAAACAAACCACAAACAAAAAAAAAACCCAACTCATTGCTTTGACTCCCTGGGAAGTGCTTGTAGCCTACCTTTTAACTGTACGTGCTTTATAATCCAAGCTGACTGTAGCTGAAATTGGTGTCCCTTAGCTGCTTGATTAGTTAGATAAATTCTGCACGCATGTGTCTGGGATCCATGGTAATGGAGTTACGTTGCTATGCTATGAAATGTGCAGGAAAGTCCAGCACTTCAGGAAGGATATGATTTCTAGAGCTGATGAAACTTGGTAGTGAAGGCAAGAAGGAATGCATGGAGGAATGAACAAAAGCAATCACTGGAACAGTGACAGGGTGAGTAGGTACAGGCAAAGCGTCGATGCTCCAGGAAGGTTACCCTGGCAGGGCTGTAACAACCACCCCAAAGATCATTTAAAAGTGGTGTTGTAGAGAAGTATAATAGTTCTGTTCCTGTAATCCTGAGGAAAGTCTGCATGGCAGCATTTTACAGGTATTCGTGTGGAGGATGCATTAACCCCCTCAAACCAGGCAGATTGCTACAAATGACCTTTCTCAAATTTTCAATAGACCTAACTATTATCTCTGGCCATTTTGGCAAGAGAAGATTTTTTTTTCCCTGGCATAACAAGCAGAAGTCTTCTCAAACCTGTTGTGTTCATGACCTCAGGATTGGTGGGGAGCTGTGAAGTCTGTACTGATATTTCCCTGGGCATTCTGGTGGTATCAGTAATCAAATGGAGTGCTGCCACCAGCATCTCGGGGAGGTGAGAAGGGAGGAAGGGAGGAAGGGAGGAAGGGAGGAAGGGAGGGAGGGAGGGAGGGAGGGAGGAAGGGAGGAAGGGAGGAAGGGAGGGAGGGAGGGAGGGAGGAAGGGAGGAAGGGAGGAAGGAAGGAAGGGAGGAAGGGAGGGAGGGAGGGAGGGAGGGAGGGAGGAAGGAAGGAAGGAAGGAAGGAAGGAAGGAAGGAAGGAAGGAAGGAAGGAAGGAAGGAAGGAAGGAAGGAAGGAAGGAAGGAAGGAAGGAAGGAAGGAAGGAAGGAAGGAAGGAAGGAAGGAAGGAAGGAAGGAAGGAAGGAAGGAAGGAAGGAAGGAAGGAAGGAAGGAAGGAAGGAAGGAAGGAAGGAAGGAAGGAAGGAAGGAAGGAAGGAAGGAAGGCCTTATTGTATGCTAGAGGGTGTTTATGCTAGAGAGTTTTCTGTTCCCTTTGCATCTTGATGCACCAGCTTAGATACTCAGAATACAGAATAACTTTAAAGGCCCAGAGCTGTGACGGGTTTTGTTCTTGACCAGAACCCTAAGTGAACCTTAAGTGAAAGCAATGTAACACATCAGAGAGGATAAATAAGAACTGCAATTCTATTTGAATTCTCATGTGTGCTACCTTATTGCAACTGTAATTTTGGAAAGTTCAAGTAGCTTCTTCCATATTATATTTAATATTCCTCCATGGTCCCAAGTAGGAGAGGTCTTGCTCTGTTAAATACTGTTAAATACATATGAAGACAGTGCATAGTGTAGAATACCTTTCAATCTATGGCCAGTAATAGTAAAGAAAAAGCATGTATCAAATACAGCTTATTTCATGATAAAAGCCTCTTCATCTTCCATTCAGATGCCTTGCAACCTCTTCATCATTAACTGACTGACTTCTGCTGTCATGGCCAGATGACCTCAAAGAGATCAGATGTTTTCTCTGAAAATAATCTTACTGTGCACTTCCATCATAACTTTATTTGGAAGTACCTAAGTACTTCACAAATACTCATGAACTTAAGTCTCCTGGTACCTACATTCAGTCTGCATAGTTAGAAAACAAATATCAAACTCCTGTTGTACCCACTTCCTTGCATTTCCACACTAACTGTCCTTCCCCTGGATGGTACACTGTTCTTCACTGTGGTTCCAACTCCCAAGCCAGGAAACAGCAAGGGATTTGGATGACTGGATGGGTGGTGGGGAATACAAAAATCCCTAGGAAGCTTCAAAGGCTATCCTCTGGGTTTCCCAATGGATGGACAATGAAAAAGAGGCTGTCTTTGAAGATGGGCCAAGACAAGCCAGAATGCCACTTCTTTTAGAGGTCATTGTTCTGCAGAGAGATGTAGTTTCACTGTGTTCTGGTGCTAGGGAACCTGAAGTACAGGCTTCTAAAAGGTGCTATTTTCAAAGGAAGGCAGCTGCCTGTGCAAATCTTGGGAAAATAGGCATCCTCATTTAAGTTCTGGAACATACATAAAAAATGTTCTCTGGTTACCTTGGCTGACTGAATTATAAGACTTAATCAGTTTATCTTTTGTAAGAATTTCAGGAAGAGGAAAAAAAAATAGGGTCAGACCCCACTGCATTGAAACTAGTAAAAAAACCCAACAGGACAAAACAAAACCTCCCAACAATATATGCTGCCATGTATGCAAGACAATAACACTTGTAGCAAAAAGTGAGTTAAATGCACAGAATGTGGCTGAAGGAAGACTAAGAAAATGTATTAAAAGATAAATTGAAACTCAGAATGTTGTATAAAGAGATATGTTTTAATAATATGCAGCAGAATTAAATTAGGAAATGGAAAATGTAACTGTTAAATAGGGGGGAAGCATTTAATAATGACAATCTAAAATGCTCCAGAAGTGTATTCTAAAGGAAGCTCTGAAGAATTTCACTGTATCATTAGGACCTGGACTGACTAAGATCTGGAAATTTCCTTTGTGAAAATAATTTCATACTGAGGAGAGAGACAATTTAAAAAGTTGTACTATCACTTTTAGTTCTCAGACCTGCTTGAAGGTTATTAGCACAGCATCTTCCATTTAAACCTGAAGTTTAGGACAAAATAAGGCCAACACTATGTGATAATACAACAAAAATCTCAAAAACATCAACTTGGAGAAGAAGCTACTTATGGAAAAACACAGTAAGAGCAAGTGATAGAAAAATGCTCTTCAGTTTTTTTCATATGAAGGGGTTTTTTAGGTATATTTTTACACTTACATTTGAGTTTTGGTTTATTGACTTAACATTCAAATGTAAAGTAAATCTGCACCTTCAATCCTACCTTATTTGTCCCCAAATGGACACCACCTATTCTCTGAAGATAAGAAAAAAATATTCTTAGGCATGCATATACATTCATGTTTCCTCATAGATTTACAAGAAATACAAACCTGTATGGAAGCAGGTGGAATCTTTTGCATCATGAGGACAGCAAGAGTATTCCTCCAGCCAAAAGCTTGTTGAAATCATTCATCTTGACTCAGGACAAAAGGTAGAACTGGCTCATTTGGACTGTGCATGGGGTGTCACTTTGCCACCATATTAAAAAAAAAAAAAAAAAAAAAAAAAAAAAAAAAGATGCATCTGTTTGCAGTGGAAGCCTCACTCTCTCTCCCTACTCAGCTGTGTCAGCTCTGCCAGTAATGAGCATAAGCACTAATATCACTGGGGTTTGTTCCTTTGCAGTCAATCTCCCACACAGACTTATAAATGCGACTCTGATGGCAGTACCAGCCATTATGACTCTCACATCAAGAGGCTGATGCACACTTAAGGCTTGGGTTGATTACCTGTCTTTGAAAGAATCTTTCTCAATATTAATCAAATTGGCCAGCTTCCAGCAGCAAAGTACCAATGCCTAACACAGACACCACACCCCCAGCTGTGATTCTGCCCTATAGTGGATCTAATATGGATCTAATATAAGATGTGTAAGAGCAGGAAGGACTGAATGCTCCAAATGGCCTCAAAGATAATAGCAAAAAGCATACAGAAAAGTACAGTAAATTAGTTTCCTTGTATAAATCCCATTGGAACTCTGTTTAAGTTTTGTCTGTGGGATTCTTCCATCAGTGATAATTACCAGGGCTGAGGGAACTAGGGGTAGAGTGGGGCCAACTGCTTCAGTCTCACCTCCCTCTTGCATTGGCAAGACAATTACAGCATGCCTACAGCTTGCAATTTTCAAAGCTGATTCAGAATCCATGCTGGTTTATAACTGATTCTACCCCCCATGAACGAACATGGCTTTTTCCCTGATCTCTTTTCATTTACTGGCAACAAAACATAAAAATTCCAAATGGCCTTCCAGGATTTATGCAAAGTCTTCATGGCCCAGGCTGCCTTTCACCACGACATTTTCTTGGTATGGCAAGGACTCTAAAATGCCTCTTTTCCAGCACTTTGGAGAAGGAACCACTCCAGAAGTTTCCATTTTTCAGATATTCCCCAAGAAGATGCATGATGTTTTACACATGAAAGTGATGATAGTTTTATTAGGATGGTCAATGAAATACCAGCAACATACAAATACAGAGAATATGGTATGTCTGAACAATGTGCCTATCTCAGAAATTTAAAATGAAGCAATTAAAGGTCATACACTCAGTCCACATTACTCCCAAATGAAATGACTAATCCCAAGGCATGATTTGCTAAAGCAGCACTGCAACCTATAACTTGAATCCCACCACCTTAGGGAGACAATTACTGCTCTTCCAGCAGCCAGTCTTGCTGACCTTAGGAGCTGCAGAAGATACCTTTCACTTTCTTTGGGGACTTGAGAGGACAGAAGGTGTCCCAGAATACCTCCATGGAGAGAAAATGACTGTGAACCAAGCCTCTGACAGTCCAAATGTTTTACTGTGTAACAGGAACTGGCATGCAGCTTGGATTCCAGAGTTACCCAACAATGTGGCCTCTGTGGCACCTGCTGGTTTTCTCCTTCTGACAGGAGCAGTTCAGAATAAACAGTAGAGCCTGTACCAGAACAGCCCTGCTGCAGTTCATGAGACCCAGCACCATTACTAGAGCTCTAATACTGATCTGCTGGAAAGATACAAGCAGCTCAAGAGACACTGGGTGCACATCAACTTGGCCACTCCCACCACCCTGTGCGATCCACAGGGGGAGATAATCATAGAAAAAGAAGTTACTCCCAAAGTTCCTGTATTTTGGTCCGCATCAACTCCAAGATTCCTTCCCAGCTCTCCCAGGGTCCTTAAGATTGGAGATATTTTAATGGCCTTGAATGGTGAACTGGGCTGAAAGGAAGTGTCCTTGATTTCACCCCAAAGCCTAAGAAAAGATAGCAGAGGTCACAGGTGCAGCATCAACAGGAAAGCAAAAATAAGCTCCCCAAAGGCATAAGAATGCCTTATTGCCAACACCAATTTGCAATGGAAATGTGATTCTATCCCCCTCTCTTCCTAGAAATGCTAATCTTCCATTAGTCTTAAAAAAAAAAAAAAAGGTAATAAAAAAGCCCAATCAAGCTGTTGTCTAACAAGACAGAAATCCTGCCTGGAAGACCAAGATGAATCAAGCCAGAACACTGCCAATTTTATCTTGGGAGAAGGAAGGAGAACAGTGGCTTTAAACCTTCTAGAGCAGTAGCTGTGGGAGCACATCAGCTGGATCAGGGAGGAAAAAAAAATCAGATAGGAAGCAGAGCATTCTCCTGAACAGATTATGCTAAGAAATGGCTCTGGAGTTACTGCTCCAAGGCTGTAAGCAGAAACAGTAGGCTCAATTGCTGTGGAAAAAAAACCCCAAGCCCTAGCAAATGCCCAAAAAACTGAGAACAGAGATCCTTGTCATTAATTGGTTAGGAACACTCCATAATTACAACAGTTGTGAGAAATAAATTTGGAGTGCCTTAGCATGGATGAAAGAAACCTTAGTTGTTGATCACTGCCCGTATGGAAGGCAAAAGGTCACAGCTAAGGCTAGCCAAGTTTTTTGGGGTGGTTGGTTTTTTTTTTTTTTTTTTGTATTTTTTTTTTTTTTTTGTATTTTTTTTTTTTTTGGTTTTTTTTTTTTTTTTTTTTTTTTTACCCTAAGGCTCGAGTGAAAGGGCAGACCATGTCTCTGGGAATCCATCATCAAAATGGTACCGGACCGCCTTCTCCATGCTAAACGCAGCGGACAGGACAGGCGAGCCCTGCCAAGGAGCCGAAGTTCCCTGAGGAGCGACCCTCGGCAGCGGGGCCGGCGGGGCCCTCTGGACGCCCCCGGGCCGGAGGGGCTGACTCGGGTCTGGCCGCAGCACAGGCCACTCAGAGCCCCTAAAGCACCCTCCTCCTCCTCCTCCCGGCCAGGGGACAGGACCCGCTGAGGGGCAGCCGGGGATCTTCCCGCAGCCTCAAGGAGAGCGGCGGCGCCCGGAGACGGGGCGGGGATAGGGCCCGCCCTCTTCCCTCCCTTTTTCCCTTCCTCCTTCCTTCCCTCCCACCCCCGTGACTCACCCGCCGCTCCCGGCGGCGAGGAGCCGCCAGCGCCGGAGCTACCGCCCCGCCCCGGCCCGGCGCTCCCCAGGGGCCACCCCCGCCCTCCCCGAGCGGGCAGGGCGCTGCCCCCGAGGGACGCGTCACCCCGCAGCCCTGGAAATAGCTCAGGGAAAGGGACGGCCGCGACAGATCCCTCCCCCCGTCCCGTCCCGCCCCGCCCGCGCTATCGCTCCGCACCCGCGGGGCCCGTCCCTGGAGCACCGGCGCTCCCCGCCCTGCCCCGTGTCCCCCGGCCAGCCGGCCGCCCCCCACGGCCCGCTGCTGCGCCTGCGCGCCGCCACCGCCTGCGCCCCCACCGCCCCGCCGATTTGAATATGCTAATGAGCAGTTACCGCGGCCCTATGGTGGAGCGAGGAGGAAGTCACGTGGGGCGGGGACGTGTCCGTGAGGGGCGGGTCCGACCTACCCAGGCTGCCTTAAAAGCGGGCGGCGAGCGAGGAAGCGCCTCAGTCAGAGCGAGAAAGTGCCGGGGTGGCGGGGCTGCGGCTGCTCCGCCTGAAACTTCTGAGTAACATCAACAGGGGGAGGGGAGGGCGGGCGGCGGTGGAGGAGGAAGGTGGTGGTGGGGGGAAGGCTAGCCAGCAGCGCAGCCCTATCCGCCTCTCCCTCATAAACCAGCCTGTGTTGGGCTGAGCAGGCCCCTCACACAAAGGAGGGCAGGGCAGGCAGGGCTGCCCCCCCTTCCCCCCCGCCTCGGCAGAGGGGCAGCGGGGAGGCGCCCTTCCCCGTGCACAGCACTCACAGCCACTTACTCCTCTCCCGTCCCCCGTCTTCTCTTCTCTCTCTCCCCCCTTCCCCTCACCTCCCCCCGCGGTTCTCCCCTCAGCCCCCCGCCCGCTCTCCATGTAGCCGTCCGGCCGCCGGCCCCTCCGCACTATGCCCATCTTACTCTTCCTGATAGACACGTCCGCCTCCATGAACCAGCGCACCCATCTGGGCACCACCTATCTGGACATAGCCAAAGGCGCTGTAGAGACTTTCATGAAGGTACCGGGCTCTGCCTTGCGAGAGGAGGCGAGAGAAAGCGAACGAGAGTGACTGTGCGGGGCGGGGAGGGGGCGGCAGGGAGCGGGGGGCTGCCTGGGCCGGGGTCGCGGGGCGAGGGCGGCAGAGAGCGAGGGAGGGAGTGCGTGTGTGTGCGGAGAGGGAGGGAGGGGAGGGCCGGGCCGAGCCGAGCCGGGGGGCTCCGGCGGCGGCGCCGCCTCTCGGCTCACCCTCTGCTTTGTCCCCCGCGCCGCAGCTCCGAGCCCGGGACCCGGCCAGCAGGGGAGACAGGTACATGCTGGTCACTTTCGAGGAGCCTCCCTACGCTATCAAGGTAACCCCCGCTCACCCCCCCCTCCTCCCCGGCCTCCTTCCGGCCCGTCCGTCCGCCCGGCCCCGGCTGCCGGCGGTCCGGGGCAGCGCCGCACGCTCGGGCTCCGGCGGCGCTGACATCAACATGGCCGACGCTTTTCCCCTGTGCGGTGTGTGCGAGCAGCAATGAACTGTGGGGGATATTTATTCAAGTTGGGAGAAGTGACAGCAACTCCGAGGAGAGTTCGGCTTGGAAGGGGCGAGCCGGGGGAAGGACCGACTTCAGGCCGGAGAGTCCCGGACTCGGAAGGGGACGGCACTTCCCTGGCGGGGGCGGGGGAAGGGGGCGGTGGGTCCACATGACACAGGACGGTGAACCTGTTGGAGGTCGCTTCCATCTGGGCAGGGCTCAGGGAGGATGATGTAAATAGCTTTAAGGTTTGGGCACCGGTGTCCTGAAATAAATTTGTCCCGTGGAGCGAATCAAAAACGCTCGTTTGGTAAATGGGGAGTTCTAGGGATTAAGAGAAGTCCGTCATTTCAGACTTTGTGGGGCGACATCAAATACTGCTAACTTGTGAGGTGTTTCGTTAGCATTTGTAGTGAGCTGCATGCAGCAGGGAAGGCTCTTTGTAGCCTAACAGGAAAACAAAACTTGTATCTGTAGAATCTTCTCATATTTCTCTTTACAGGCTGGCTGGAAGGAAAACCATGCAACGTTTATGAATGAGCTGAAAAACCTTCAAGCTGAAGGACTTACGACTCTTGGCCAGTCCCTAAGGACAGCTTTTGATTTATTAAACTTAAATAGATTAGTAACTGGCATAGACAACTATGGGCAGGTAGGTTGACTCTTACTAGGTGGAAAAAAATCTTAAAACACAAACTTCCCAGAGACAGCAATTAGCTAGTTGTCCAAAGTGGCATCTTTATGGAATATTCAATATGGGGGCTTCTTCAAAAGTAAGCAGAGCTCAGCTAGCTTGAAGAAATACAGTCAGTGAGTATAGTTTGGTGCCCAACTTACTTTTTTGGTTCTTTAATTTCAGTCATTTCTCAGTTTTTAAGCTGTGCTGTAGCCTCCAAGTTGACCTTTTCAGTTCGATTTTTTTTTTTTTTTTTTTGTCAAGTCTGTGTTCACTACCTTGGCTGGTGAGCCTGATAGGGCTATGAAAACTTTGCTTTCTCTATACAGTGCTGAACAGTTTGGGAGATGAGCCATTTTTCTAACAACACTGCATGTCCAAAAGTACTGGAAGGAGCACAACTTTTTCAAAACACTTTCTTTCCAGTGAGTTTACCACAACATTTCTCTGCATACATGTATATTTATAAACCTGCCTGTTGTATCAGAGCCTTGATAAGCTGTGCTTTTTAAATCTCTCTGTTGCAACTATGCCTTTGAAACAGGAGGGTTTCGGTGTTGGCCAACATTCTTGTGCTCATTAATATGAGCTGCTAAAATACAGACCTTGTAGGTTAAACGTGTGCATTAGGACTCATACAGAGTTCTCTCTGGTGCTGGATCAAAGCCTGGATTTGCCTCACTCAAAGGATGCTACTAGTATTGGGCAAAGTATATCATGTACTTTTCATGTGGGGCATACTAACTTGAATCTCCCCCTTTTGTTATTCTCATGTAATTCTGTGTCCACTATCTGAGGATTAATACTTAGTACTGCTCTTGATATTTAACATGGGACTGTGGTTGTCAACGCAAGTCCCTCTTCTTCCCCCTCTCTTTCCCGTCTAAGCAGAGTTTGTGATAAGATGCCATGTTTGTTTGTGAAGGAAATTTGTCATGCTGCACTGTATGGCTTCCCCATGAGATGAGCAGCCGAGCCTAAACATTTTTAAAATGCCCGTTCAGTGATGAAACTAAAAGAAAGTGCTAGTTCCACACATGGGTTTTTTCCCTATGGCCATCTGCTTGTCCTCATACATCTGTGTGTAATTTTCCCATTTTTCTGGTGTTTTTGTTTAGTTACAGGAGCTATATGAATCTTTCTTGAGCAGTTAACCCCTGTAGGCCCACACACAAAATTTTTGCTCTTTCCCATTGCCACTGATAATTATTCTAATTAAACCCATGTCAAATAATTTGCTCTAAGTGAACCAGCTGTTCTCAACTACTCAAGTGGGCAGTTGAGCTGTAATGACTGTTTTGACTCACTAGTAGTGTTCATTACTGCAATAGCTGCTCTTCTGCTTGTGAAGCAATGACTTTTTCTTTGTCTGATCAGTTCTGGTTTTAAGTTTCTCTGGGCTTGAACCCACCCTCACTTATGCATGTTTTTGCTCCATTCCACACGTGGAGCTGGCTGTTGAGGAGTTATTCATATGTGCAGTCAGGTGACTAAATAGAAATTTTAACTCTTTTTAGTGTCTGCAAAAATAGATGAACATATTTCAAGTGGCAAGTCATCTCCTGCTAAAGTCAGTTTCCCATTTAGGTTATTCTAACCACATTGGCCATTTTTAAAAAATGTATCAAGTTCCACAACACTTAACTGATCCTTCAGCATTTGCAGGATGAGATCTAGGGCAGCTAATTGTCCTCAGCTTCACATTGGTCTTTAAAACTATGTCTTGATGGCCTGTCATCTTCCTGTTAGTCTTGTCTACAACCTAAAATTTAGTCCATACAAATGGGTGTTTTAGTGTACATGGCATGAGAAACTTAGAAATCCAGGAAAATAAAAATGGTCTAGATGCTCGGTTACATTTGAAATAATTTTCACTCAGAACATAAATTGCTGATTAACTTCTCTCTAAAGCAGCTACAAATATTAAGACTATAAAACATTAGTTAACTGAAATTTACCAGGCATATATTTGAAGACAGTATGTCAGAGTAAGAGAAGATCATTTTACAAAAAAAAAAAAAAAAAAAAGGCAACATATAGACCATCTTAAGTGTGATATTATATAATAAAAACCAAACTTCTGTGAATCTGTGAGGAAATTTCTCTGGCAAAAAATCTTTTGACTGTCATGCTTGTATTTTGGTGTATTGACAAACTTCTAAGATATTTGCCAAGATCCTCTTAATACACAAAGATGAATTGTAAAACAGACTTTCCTTACACATGCAAATGACAAGACATGATGCAACCCTGATGGGATTGTCTGGTTATATCTCCACCAGTGTGATATCTTGTACCCCTGCTGAGTATGAACTGTTTGTTTAAATGGCAGAGTGAGTCACTATGCTCCATTTCTTATGAAGTTGACCAGAGTTCTCCATCAGCTGACCTTCTGAAAAAGAATGATGGCTGAATGGCCATTCTGGAGATGGGGAAAATCTGCTTTGTATTTTCTTGCTACTTTAATGTTTGGATTTCTGTTATGAGTGTTCATCAAACTGCTCTTCAAGCAGATAAGTGCTGGCCTAATTACTCATAAAAGTTGAGTTACCTTGTGATTATCTGATCACAGGATCTCACATTTAGATCTTAAAGAACACTGTCAACACACTTAGATTGTCAAGAGCCTGGAAAACTTTTTCATAAGCTCTTTCTGATGTAAATGCTATAGTATGACTTTATAAATGTTTATATCCCTTACTGAGGAGTTGCTAGATCCAGTTGTTTTGGGGGCTTTTGTCATGAAAAGCTGGTCTTGAAAAGTACACATTTTAAGGTGGCTGTTCCTTTAACTTTTGCAGCACTTTCAGATTGATAATTTCATTATTATACTGCTTGGATCCAGTGATAGTTTTTTTCCCCCTTAGTATGCTTTATGATGATTATGATAGTAGAAGAATAAACCTTCAAATAGGGTGTCAGCTTTTAGTGTTCACTGAAAATAGCAATCCTTTTCACCTTCTGCATTTTTATGGAGAGCTTAGGAAAAAATACAGCATTGGAATATCTCCAGGAAGAAATCAGTTTAAACACACAAAGTTCAGTAAGGGTTTACTGTCACATCACACAAAATGTTGTACTTCATTAGCCTAGTTTACACTTAGATAATTGACTTCTTAGTTTCTCCAGTTCAGTTTTTCCATTATTGCAGGTAGTCTGAAATACCATGCCTTTTACTGGCAGCTTTTTTGTCCTCTTGAAATACACTTCCAGGTCTTGTAACTCTGGCTTGCTCAGCAGGACATGAGTAGTCACAATATAATCAAATAGTTTTGAGTGTAGCAAATGTGCAGCTTGTTATAGTTGATAGAAGGGTTAAATATTGATAGATGTTTCTGTGGAAACAGAAAACATTCCAAATGTAGCTGCTATTACAATAGAGTGAAAATGGTTGAAATGAACCATCAGCTTCAGTTACTTGCAGTTTGTTGTGAGGTTTCTAAGGCTCAGCACTGAATCTTGAGGCAAGTAAGATGTGTATCAATGTTGTTTCCATACTCATTTGCAAAGGACCAATATAGCCCTACCAAAACTGGAATCTGATGGATGTTTGAAATTGTCAAAACTCTGGATTATTGATAGCCTGTGTGTTTCATGTTGCTTGCTATTTGTGAAATGATGAAAGTCTCTTACTCTTTTTTTAGCATTATTGCATAGAATAAGGTTTGAGAGAATGCACTTAACTGAGTGGATTTCAAAGTGACCAAGTTGATATTTCAATGTATTATCACAAATTTTTTTCAGGGTGAAATTGCTTTAATACTACATATAGAAAGTGCTTTTCAAAAATACAAAATTTTTATGAGTTTTTTAAAATCTCACTAGAGTATGTTGCGCATTTTTCAGCAGCGTTGCTACTGCAATGAGATAAACTTCACTTTTAAATGAATCTAATGTAACAAAAGCACATGCTAACTTTGTTGCTCTGAAACAGAAAAGTCAACTATAATGTATCTAATACAAGTAGATTTAGAATAGGTGTTTTTCATTCCCAGTGATGAATAGGATGCTGCCTGGATTTAGATTAGCACAAGAAACACTGTTTGGGTGACTTACTGGGCTGTGTCTTGGTGAAAGCCTTAGTCTGTAGTGTGTTTCACATATGTACTGAAGCATAACTAAATTTTTTTGAGGGAAAACTAAAGTCCAAATAGAATTCAACTGATAAAGAATATATTGGAAACTTAAAAATATGCTCAGAGCTGGAATGACCTATTTCTGACCTGGAAGTTGGAAGGTACCCTGCATATGATGGCATTGGTTTTAAATAACTTAATTTTTTTCCAAGTGTTTTTGTTATGCCACATATGACCATCAAACAACACAATCTTAGGTTAACTGCTACTTTATAGTTCTCTCTGAGTCTATGTTAAGGCCCATTTATAGCTACAGTAGAAGAATTGCAGGTGTGTTCCCACAGTAAAACTTGGCATTGGTCTGTAGCGTTCAGGGCTTTGCCATAATGGCTTAAATACTGTAGCATTCCAACTACAGGTAAAGAGTGTACCTAGGAGATAATGTCTAATCATACTTGTAGGCACAAGACAGCTTTGAGTCACACATTCTAGGATGGCTGCTTGCTTATATGCTTGTCTAGGATCTCCTGAGCATATAAAACCATAACAATCACATGTGAAAGAAATAATGTTCCCAACATGGACTACATTATGGTTTTGCAGTGATATGTTCTGTTTTTTTTAAATTGTTGAGCAAGTTTATTTTCCCAAGAGGCATTTGAGGGTTGTTACTGGATTTTGTTGCTCTCAAAAGTCAAAACCCTTTGAAGTATGGCTTTTGTCTTGGTATTTTGGGATCATAACACACTGCAGTGAAATGGCCTGTGCTGCACGTGCCTCCAAATTTGGAACCAAGGTTTAGGTTTAGCATTTCCTGCTTTGTCATGCTGGCACAGTTGCTCATGCAGTTTGCCTCTCATGTTGGTAGAGGCAGAGATTTGCACTTCCAGAGTAGCTCTCCTGGTCTCTTTCTTTTGCCCCTCTTCCCCAAGAAAACCAAATGGGAGAATTTCAGGCAGTAGTAAACAACATCACAAGTGTAATAATGGCAGAACTATGAGAGGCTTTCTCACAGTCTCCTGTTTTCTGTGGAATAGCAATGGGTTTAACATGAACCTGTATGCCTCCTTGTGTCAAAGATCTGTATGTGAAGTGCTGGTAAAAATCAATCATTCTCATCTGCCATGTGACGAAATTAAGCATATTGGTTTGAACTCAAACCTTTTAGACCATAGCCTCGAAACATGCCATCTTTGAAATTTTTTGTTAGTTTTGTTTTAGAATACCCTCTAGTGAGAGCTGCAGCAGGTACTCTTAAATTGTTTCTTCACATTGTGAAGTAGAACTGCTTGCCCTTTAGCTGTCCCAGCACAACAAAGTTCAGTAAAAGTCTTAAATGTTTTTAAAATCACTTGTCTAGATTCACTTCCAATTCAGTATATTTTTAAAGAATTTGAAACAACATACCTGAAGTACTTTATTTTTTCCAATGAAAACAATCTCATCAACCTGTTCCAGCAGCAGAAATAAGATACTTGAAACAAATTTGATTTGGAGGGGGCAGTGCCATAATGTGTTCATTCCTAAGTTATCTGCATACATTTTGTCCAGGTACATTGAACAAATACAGAATATGTCATTGGACTCACGTAGGGCACTGATAGTGTTTTCTGATGCTCAGTATAGAGAACGGGTGAAAAGTGGCCCTCCAAGCTTTGAATCCCAGAATGCCAACTTGATTGTTTGCATCTGTCTGTAAGGCATACTCAGCCTAGATCTCTGCTCTGGAACTTGTGACCTCTCATGGGTTCATAGTTGTGCTAACCTTGCTTCAAGTTGTGACTCAGTGTAGTAAAATAAATCAGTGATTGATCAGTGAGATTAATAAATTGGACTGAGCTGTAGTGGTTCAAAATTAGTTTAAAACAGCTAAGTTGCTCCTGCTGTTGTGGTGATAAACTACAGGAATGAATTGTGGGGGAGTCTTGGGGAAGTTATTCTGAAGAATTGCTCTGTGTTCATGGGTTAATAAGCTACTTTTAGTCTGCTTGCCAATACTCTGGATCATTAACCCCCTAAATGTGTGGAGATTTTTGTATACAAGTCTGTCTTTTCTCATTGGTGGTGTGTTTTTTGGTTAGGTTTTTTTTTTTTTTTTTTCCTCTACTTAGTGTGCTGGCAACTGTAGGACTCATTACCCTTCTCCAGCATATGGAGAACAGAGGCCTGGCTTAGCACTGTGAATTGCACTGAGTGAGCCAGAACCAGCTATGTAAAGTCATTGCTGTGAAGCAGAAAGGCTGCTGTAATTAGGGACTTGATCCAGGGCTTGGCAAGGTCAGTTATTTTTGGAATAAAACATTCAGAAATATTTTTAGGGAATATAACCAAAATCATCTTAAACTCACAGTCTTTGGAGCTGACTTTAAAGTTATGTTTGGTATGGATTGTGTTATTTTATTTTATTTTTCTTAGGAAAAGTTTATAAAGGCTCAAATAGAACCTATTTTTAGCAGCTTGCATTTGGTGTGTTCACTCAAATAACTTTAAAAACTCCTGTAAATTATTGGCTGTTTACCCAATTTCAGATGATTCCAGTAGTGAGGCATTTATTAATCTGTAACTAACTGATAAGGTCCATCTTTTTTATAAGTTACAATTTCCATTACCTTAAAAATAAGATACAAGTTGTGATCACAGTTGATTTTGCTGCTTAGGTAGTTCATTTAATTTAAGAAAAAGTTAGTTTTTTCCCTTCTGGGATTATATATCTGTCATATCAGTACTTAAATGTTTCAAATGTTAGTGGCCTTTTGTTCTTCATTTCAATGTGGCTTGTCACTGTTTAGTTACTTGGTGGAATTCATGTATAAAATCCCTGTTCTATAGATGTTTTACTTTTTTTAACTGTCACATAATTGTGAAAGATTGAAGGACTGAATTGTTTTTAAAACTTACCAAGGACCTCATCTAAATTGGAACACTTGCAAGTTAATCAAGAAATTATCGCTTATATAATGTGATATTTAAAACTCAATTAAATCTGTTCTTAAATGAAAGAAACAGGACAAACCTATATACTAACCTGTGATTTTTGAAACTTTGGCTTACTAATGCTGGAACCTCTCTGATTTAGGCAAATGAAAGGATGAAAGTATCTTGAGGTTTTAAGTTTGATGTCTTAGTAAATCTGTGTATTCATCATTCCTTTATTGTTCAACAGGAATAGAGTCTTAAACTGCTTCTTTAACATGCCTTCTGTTGTCATGTGTGCATTATTCAGTATGGAGATTTTGTGTTCCAAAAGGATCTGTTCCTGCTCTGAAACTCGTTTTCAGGTTGCTTTGAGTTGCCTTTTTTGTTTTCTTGCTGTTAGTTTTGGTTTTGTTCTTGGCACAAACTTTGTGAGAGAGTTCCAAAATGACTGACGTTGCGCAATTAAATAGTCTTTAAGTAGTTCATTCAGTGCCAGACTTGGAAACTCCAAATGTGTAAAGTTATGAGCATCTATAAAAATGATACTAAGCACAGTGAATCTTCTTGTGGCGTGTTTCAGGATGGATGTGCAATGAAATCATTGCCTATAGAACACAAACTTGCAAGCTTTAGCGAAGCAAGTAGCTGATATACTTGGATATATTTCCGTGACTTTGTTTTTGAAAGTGGGTTTGATGTCTTTTGTGCAATTCAGATAGCTGGTTTGTCTCTAGCATTTCTAATTATAGAAGTGGTATCTGACTGGATCTTTGATTTTTGCTGTACAGCTTTGACTGGACATGGCTAGTTTAAGGTGACATGTTTGGAGGTTCAATAGTCAATTGAAGTCATAAATGGCTATTTTAAAAAAAGATTTTTGGAGATAATGCTTAGGTCCTAAATACCAAGGAGCAAATGACTTGCTTTCATCCCATTTATTTTCCTCAATATCTTAAATTTCCTTTTCTTAAATGGAACTTAGGTAGCCTGTGTTATGGATATAATGGTTGTTTCAAGAATTCTCCCTTAGTTCTATAACTGATGTGCTGAGGAGTTTGATCTCTGGCTCAGCTTTAGGAGAAGTCTGCTGTTACAATTGTCTTCTGCTTTGAAAGCCTTTTGCTAACTGATTTTTCTTTAAATTTCTTTTTATTTAAGTCTGTAACTTAATTTGTTTCTGGTTACAGAAAGCTTCATACCACCAAACTGTGCTACATACAAACACTGTGTGTGCAAAATTTATTTCATCTAGTGCTAATCTGTGGTGCCAGTAAGAAATAAAACTGAAACTATGTAACTGCTTTGTCATCCTACATAGGTATTCCAGTTAAGAAACTGTGTCTTAGGCATTGTAGTACCTCTTAGATATTTTTTATGTAGTTAACTAAAGAATTGTCTAGAATGTGGGAAATTAATTTGCCTACGGTAACCTTGCTGTAGTCTGTGGAGGAAGACAGCTGAATTTACATTTTGTAATCTCACCTCATGGAGGAAATATTTTTTTAGTAGCCATCCTTACTGTAAAATTGTTGCAATTTTGTTGACTTTGAGTATGAGTGAGTGGAGAAGAAATCATTACTGCTTGAAAAGCGTTTTCCATTTTTTTTGAGGGGGAGGGAGATGATGTGTTAATGGAAGCATGAGTTCAGACCTTGATAAATTCTAGTGGGCCTTCTTAAAACTCTGTTTTTAAGGTCTTCTCCAAAAGATAAAATAATTTGAGACAGAATACTGGGAGGGGTGAGTGGGGAAGTTCACTTCAAAAGCAGAGAATGTGTCTAATATAGTTTAACATTTGTGGCTGAGCCTTCAAAGATGGACAGTCTGCAGCAAAAAAAGGAAGAAGTGATGATAGTATGTGCTTCCATGGTGTCTAGAAACCATGAACCACTTGTTGGGTTAAAGATAGGTTAAGAAATTAGAGTTCAGTTTTGGATTACTTCTTATTTGTACTTAAACAAGAACATTTAGGGGTTTAGATACATTGTTTTAGAAAGGAGGTGTTAAGATGTTCCTGTGTGTTCTGAAGTAGTATACAACCAGAGCATGCCTCAAGTTTATTTTGTTGCTCAAATCACCTCATATGAGGATAAATTTTATTAACTTGTGCCCCCTCTGCTGGCTGGTGTTCCAATTACAAAGTCAAATACAAGTTTACATAGGTGAGGTACTCTGTGATAGGCTATTTTGGCCGAATACCAGTTCATAAATGTGGCTTTTATGTAGCTGAAACTCTGGCAAAACCCATGGGAGTTGTTAATTTGGGAGAATCAGTGGTGGTGTTGAGAGTTGATGTTTTCACAATACAGTTACTGTCTATGTAACTCAGTCAAGACTCCTTAAGCATTTGTCAAACCTGTTTCTTTCCCTCATCCCTTATTGAAGAGGTGTGATCTTTTTACTCACCTTGGGTGTGTATAGTGTTAGATATACAGAGGAACTAGATTTTTGTAGTTCTTGGAACCACACCTGGATCTTCTAAAACCTGCTACTATCACTTCCTTTTCCTCTTCTGGAAAAAAAGAAAACTTTTTTAAAATGGGGTGGTTTTTTTTGTTTTCCCCTTAAAATTTAGAGTTCTCTTCTTTTGGTTGTAGTGAGGTGATCTCTCAAATTATCTTTAATGGGTGATGAATTTTCCTCTGTTCTTTCTGAAACCTGTCTGTAGGTGAGGTAGTATTCCCAAGTGCCTAGCGTGAAGGAAAGGCAGAGCACAAAGTCCTCCCATCTTGGGCACTGTAAGGGAGAGCTAAAAGATTTCAGTATTATGACAGAGGATGCCTGTCCATATTGCAGGTGTGTGTGGACTAGCTCTAATAGTAAGAATCATCCTACTGTCCTGCAGTCCTTTCAGAAAAACACTGGGCATTTTTTCTTGGACATAATGTAATTTATGAGATGGGACTTCCATTAGATTGTTTCATGAGATTCCTCTTTGAGACGGGTGTTGTTGCCTTTGTCGTTAGTCAGGCATCAAGGGCAATTTCTGATTTGTATTAAAATTTCTTTTATGGCTTGAAATATTACCATATTTTGAAACAGTTATCCTGTGTAAAACTCAAACTGGTTGGTGTAGCTCTTGTTGAACTTTGTTCTGTGACTTTTGAAAGTGATCTTGAAATACATCTGCTATACAATTATCAGATCCTCTACTAAGAGCTGCCACCACTGCAAAACTGTATTATATATTGAATAATCAACAGCATCAAGGGAACATATTGAAATCTTTATAGACAGCAGGACAGATGAGTTAGCAACTTTCTTTGTGCATGAAGTCCATCTTGTCAGATCTTAAGCCTGTACAGAATTTGTATGTTCTTCAGCTCTTACTCATTCAAGCTGAAAGCACAGAAGTTTTTCTGACACTGAGGTGCTTCCACTTCAAGGACTCAATTTCAGTTCTAAAACAGACATAGTAAATAAATATAATTGCAAAGTTATTTTTTTCATGCAGTTTCAGTCACTTAGACAACACTGTGATGCAATTTAGAGGTGCTGTATTTTTCAGTCTGGCCACAGAATTATGGTGCTCTTGTGGCATATCCTGTGAAAGTCAGATTTATCAGAGCAAATGTTGTAGTAAAATTGGAATGCCCTTGTTGCACTCCCCCACCCCCAGCATATTCTTTCTTGTGTACTCATAGATCAAAGTTTCACAGTGTGTTTGTGCTAAATATTAATTAGGTGATAGAGTAGCTTCATCTGGGAAAACTTCCATTTAAAGGCATTTTGCTTCTTATCAAGTAATAGGAAAAAATTTACTGATCTCCCAAAGTTGAAAGCATATCCATTCCCTAGTACCACAGTGCATTATATGTATATATATGATTATGGTGTGTGTCTACATACGTTTGAAAATCCTTAAAAGCGAAGTAATTTTTGTAGAGTTTAATTGCTGGATATAAAATGACTAAAATACTGTTGTGATGCCAGTGTATTCAGCTGTGTTTGTGACTTGGGAAACAACTGTGTGAAAACTATAGAATCAGTCGTATTTTATGGACTTTCCGACTACATGGATTAATTCTGTGGGGATAGTAGAAAATAGCCAAAGCTGCTGGAAATGTGAGTGGGACAAGTAAGAAGTTGCACAAGATGCTGCAGTTCTTACATAACTGATGATCAGAGCAGTTGCTAAATACCTCTGTGTACTTGACTGATAGTGTTCTGCCTTGAGCAATGAAGGGGAAAGTCTCTAATAAATGTTGGTGTCTTAGAGATTTCATAATTTTGCTAAAGCATAACTGAAGTTTCTAAGAAACAAAAAGCACAAGCTGTGATGGATTTGGACCACCTGTTTAGTTTGAAATTCAAGTTCAGTGTTTCAATATTTTTAAGCTGTTTATTAGTTATAAAATAGCTTTAAAGTTAACAATTTTTGTCATTCTGACTCTTAGATTTCATTTTAAGCTATTGTTTTTGAACAATGGTTGCTTACAGATTCTCATGAGCATTTGTGAGACTCTTGACCTTCTAAATTAAAAAAACCAAGTCTAAATTCAAAAATTGATATTTCAATTTTGTATTTCCTGGTCAGATGTCTAAATTTACTGAGAGTTAGGGCTGATACTTCTGAAAATGAAAAGGCTCTGCTGAGAGAATATAATGGGAGATAGGTGTGCAATACAGCTTGCAGAGTTTTGTGATTTACTGAAATGTAAGTGTACCTTTTAGACATTTGTCGTGATCTCAAAATGCATTTTTTCCTGTTCCTAGTGACATGTTCTATTCAAAAATATCTACTGAAGTTCAGTTAATGTCTATTTTCAGCTTCCAACCTTTCTTGGGCATGAAGTTTCTGTACTACTAAAAACTTATTTTTGTAGTAGTTGCTTTTTGTGTCATTTTTAGTCTCTAATTGGTGTGTTTTGGTCACGTTTCTGTCTCATCCATTTCTTCAGTTTTGCAACACTTCTGACTCTGAAATTAATATTGAATTAAAATGTGTGCTTTGAGATAACAGTAGTCTTTAATTTATCTTCTCTTCTTGCATATGTAAAGGCCACAATAGCTCTTGAACTGTTTTACCTGTACACTTGGAGGAAGGAAAAAAATCATGTGTGTATTAATTAGTCACACTGAAATTTGATGCTAAGCTTACTTGCCAGTGGGAGTGAATTCCTAGTTGTGAGAGCCTTAACCAGGCAATAATGTGTCCTGATAATTTGATACACTCCTGGCTTGATGTGAGGCTCCCTCTGAGAGCATCACACAAGCTGGGATGGCACGAGGTGCCTCTTACTGTGACTCCTTGTGTATGGTGTGGAGCTCAGTGGTGCTCTGTATTTGTGTGTTATCTGAGCATAGAGCTGCTTCAGCTGGAGACCAAGGAAAAGGCAACCAATGCAGCTGAGATCCTTTGTGTGTTGGAGCAGTCATGAAGCTGTCAAACTGTTCAAATGGAAGTGTTGTGTAATAGTAGTTTTAAGGCTTTGAATCTCTTGCTTGTTCCTTTTTAGCCAAGCAGAGTTTCCCTGGTATTGAACCTGAGTTTTAAGTAACTTTGTTTCCAAAAGAGGTCTGTGAGGTTTTTTGTTGTCTTGGTATGCATCTGTCCTTGAAAACACAGATTGTAGGTGAATGAAAAAATCCTCTTTGTATCTTGTTACAGGGTGGTCAGTCATTAAAACTGTAGGTGCTTCTTCCTTTTTTCGCCACTGCTACGAACTTCCAGAAGGAAAAGCAGTGTGTTGAAAAGGATTTGCTTCTGAAATAAAACCTCATGCTGGTTAGCTAGTTATCAGAGTAAGTGTAAGCAGGCTTATTATTTATACCTTGTTATCCTGAGATGCTTTCCCCAGTGCATTGCAGCATACCTGTAAGCTCCAAAAGAGCTGGTAGTAGTGTACACTGTCACTCACTGTTCCTCTGCATATCCAAAATAATTGGGCTGGACTGAATTAATTTCCTGTGCATTTACAGTCAATGGCGTGTTGCTATGTATTTTGAAAAATATTTCCAAGATGTGTAAATGCTAAGTGTTTTTATTTAAAGTGTATTTCTAGGGGAAGAGAAACAGGAAGTAATTTGATTACTGTAGAATTAGATTAATTAGATAGAAATAAAGTTCTCAACCAGTTGTTGACAGAAGTGCTGTAGTTTAGTTAAAAGAATTGGTAAGTTTTCTGGAATTTAATTTTATGATGTCAGACTGTTGAGAGCTTACATAAATAAAAGGGGGGTTTTTAGAGGAATACTTGACTTAATGCTGGTTTTGAATGCCTTCATATAACTAAGGTGAGGAGCAGGGTCAGAAGTGTCAGTGAGAGTCTTTAAAAATTATTGACATGGAAATTTTTAGTCAAAAATGTATTTCAGTAATAGGCATTTTTACTGAAATTCTTCCATGATACATTTTAATTATCCTTCTGAAAACAAGTTGATTCTAAGTATGTTAGTGATTATCTTTTGTATATGTAAAATGCTTGTGAAATTTTGAAGAGTAGACTGAGGATGAAGACATTTCTCCCTCAGATGTCTTTTGTAGGGATCTCAAGTGTAGCAATTCTTGTTTCCTTCCTTATAGTTTCTTAATCATTCTAAGACCAAATTGTTGAAGGCTTAAACTTGAGATGGGAAAAAAATGAGACAAAGTATAGTTAAGGAATAAAAAAAAGTTTTTAAAGATTATAAGGATATCCAGATAAAAGGTGTTGTTAGAGGTGAAAATTTTAATACTTGTATTTGAAATTGCACCAGAATATTAACTTAGTACTGGTTGTGACATTCTAAATCTGTTATTTTTATTAGTTGTCAATTCATTTTTAGAATAATTTATTAGCAATAGAGTTAAAGTATTTTTATGGTCAGTGTTGTGAGAAAAATATCTAGTTACAAATCCTGCTTTTTGTATTATTTCAGTGCAATGTAATTAGCTTCCAGCTGATGTTTTGCAATTGTGGTAAACTATTAGTTGGCAGAAAAACGTACTGTAATGGTTAAGAATTAAATGAGGCTAAATATTCTTAGGAAATTATTTTAATTAAAATTGAGTGTTTTGAGAGTCCTTAAATTATTTTGAGTAATTGTTTAAATTATGAAGTAGCTTAGCTTTCATGGGAGAGATTGATATTTAATTTGATTTCTGTTTATTTTTTGTGGTAATGGTATGCTATTTGAAAAGAAATTTTTAATCTTTTTTTTTTACTCAGGTTTGTGAAAATACTGACCACTATAAATGTGGTGCTGCCACAGTATTTAAATTGGATATCCTTAACCAAATGTATTTCAGACTGTTAAACAATAGTTCTGTTTGAAGTACAAAATCAGTAGATGATCTTTTATATTTAGTGGATTCTAAAAACGGATTTAAAAGGTCTTTTAAACCTGTAAGTTCTCTTTCCATATTTTTAGAGTAAATCATAAGCATTCATGAGATAGTTTGTCCTTATAAGCAGAACTAGGCTACGGGTTTAGTTATATTTTTCCTTGTTTTCTGAGGAAGAAAAACAAGGCCTTGAGATTAGCAAGAGAAGAATAGGACCTACTAAACAAAATCTCGTGGTGACTTTCATTCAGTTTGTTCTTAACCCTAGGTAGAGTGAAATGTGTTACCTAAGCTTGGACTTGGCATGTCTGTGGAATACTTTGGAATTCTTTTTCAGAAGGCACAGAAAGCTCCTAGAATACTGGGAGTAGATGCAGGAATACTGATAACTGACCTCAAGTTTTGGCTACAGCTAGGCTAGCTACCTGTCTTGCTGGGGTCCTAGAATATCTTGCCTTGTATAAGTTTTTCTTAAATGATACATATCGAAAGCTTATTTTTCAAGTATTTTTTTCTGAAATAATTTTGCATACGTGTTGAACCACTTTGATCAGAATGGAGTAGGTGCTATTTATATGGGTTAGTCTTAATACATAGAGTGTTAGTTCTTAACCCAGGGGTCATAATCACGAGATAATATGCAAATCCTTTACTTGGACACACATGGAAATTAAGTCATACAAAAATGACCCTGGAATAGGGGGAATTGGAAGTACCTTTTGAGGAGATGGTTGCTTCTCTCAACAGCTGCTAGTTTGTCAGCACACATTATTCTTGAAGTCCTATGTCAACCCTTTTTGCTGTTTCTGTATGCATTCATTGAATATAGACATGCTAAGTGTCTAACTTTCCGTGGTCTGACTGTAAAAAGGCTCAGAGACCCATTGTGCTGTACTAAGCAGTACAAGAGAATAAATACTTCAAGCTTTGTTGTTTTGTTGGTGGATATCAGTGGCTATTTAATGACTGGGTAGTTTGTTAAATTGTTTTAAGTAAAACTGTTTTTGTTTTTCCTTAGGGACGAAACCCTTTTTTTCTGGAGCCAGCCATAATTATAACAGTTACTGATGGAAGTAAATTAACTACTACCAGTGGGATACAGGAAGAGGTAAGATCTAACCTCTGGTTACAGTGATGTGTACTAAATATTGTTTAAACGTTGATGCTGTTTACAGTAGGAGCATAAGTGGCTCCTCAGAAGAATGCTCATTAATAGCTTAAATTTGCTTGTGTCTTGGTTTTAATTTCAAGTAATTTTATGCAATAGCACTACAAAAACCCAAATAACTAGTTTTCCTTACTTGATGTGACAGAAACCTGTGGTAGAATTGTTGGTCTATTGAGTAGAATGAGTTTGCTCTTTCTGTCTAGGGAGTTCATGGCTTTTCAAATATGTTAGCAGAAGAAATTGATTTCTGTAAAGCATGTGTGTCTATAATTGGTCTTGATGTAAGTTCTTTTTGTATAGACCCAAGTTAATGTAGTGATTTCCCAAAGGGTGTGGCCACTAGGGAGTATGTGAAACATGTGCTACTCTCACACTGAGTTCTTAAAAAGATTATAATCAAATCAGGAGTCTTTATAATTCAAGATAAGAACGGAGGAAATATATTCCAAGTTCAATCTGTAGAGCAGTTTAAAATTGGGATCTTAATATACTGGAGTACCCACTCAGACATCTGGCAAACTCAGAGGTATAGCAAATGCTGAGGCACTGAGCTGTTTAACTTGCTGGTCCTTTTGAATTCTTCCCTTAAAAAGATGGAAGTGGTTGCAAGGGGTCTGTCCAGCTCAGTGCCCATTCCATGCAGTAGTAAAAAAAAAAATAAATAAAAATAAACTACAACAAATCCCTAAGCTCATTCCCTTTTCAGGGAAAAGGTTAATATCCAAAGGTCCATTTTAATACTTAAGAGGAGAATTCAGATTTTTGCCTGTGCTGCACCACATTTGACTGTACAGTTTAACCTTTTTTACTTTGAAGTTCATTAGTTACACAGATTTCTCCTAATGATGTATTATATTGCATTCTTACAGCACTTAAAGAATTTGTCTGTATGAAAAGTGGTATTTGAGTGGTTTTTGTTATATATCTGACTTGAAGAGAGTTGAATGATCAGATGATTCTGTGTGGACTCCTAACAAGCATAGCTAGTAACTGAAAGGGAATTCCTGGATCCATGCTACCAAGTAGGTTATCTGTATGAAACTTCAGTTCCATCATAGTATTTTTTTACCCAGTAAGCTATTTTCAGATTAATTCTGTGATTGTGTGCAGTCCAAAATACCGAGTACAGAGTAGTGTGACACTTCTAGAGTCTTCTGCAACATACAGTGCTGTTAGCAGCAGAATGCTGTTTTGGGTAATCTCTTACCTTCCTTGAGGAGGAGAATCCCTGTTATCATATGACTTGTAAAACCTGGCACTGACATACTGGAGTGAGGAGCACCAAGGTGCTCAGAGGGTAAAACTAATAACCTCTGGATAGAGGATGAGAGCTGGGTTTGGTCAGTCTTCAGAAGAGTAGACTGGGGAATGCTTTGCCACCCTTTGCAGCAGCTGAATAGGACAGAGAGCTTGTCTTTTCCTGGAGGAACCCAGGGCTGAGATGAGAGGCAACAACTGCAAGTTGTCCCATGGGAAATTCTGATCGGATATCAAGAAAATCTTTTAACTGTGGATGATCAAATGTGATTAGTGTTGTCCAGTGGTTGTGGAGATGGTCAAAGCTGCATTGAACAACGCCCTGAGCAGTCAAAAGCCTCTGGACTGTATAACTGTCTTCTGTTCCTTCTAGCCTATGCAGTGGTGTGATTCTATGTTACATTTCTTTTCATCTTTGTTACTCAAAGTGATTTAGGTAAGAAAGCTGCATTAATAGTTAAGCTCTTTCTCTTATAACAAGAATCAGGACTTTTATAGTCAGACAAGGTTTTTTTGTTCCTTTTCCTTTTAGTGTGGGTACAACTTCTTCATCTTAGTCTTGACAAGAAGACATTTTCCTAGAGTCAGGCAACCATTTGGTCATACATTCACATCTTTAAACTGTTGTAACTTAGGTTACTTAGTTGTAACTTAGTTACTTACTTAGGGAAAAAGGGTTTTCTGATGACTGCATTAATCTACTAAATTTAGACTTGGCTCATGAGTAGTGCTGACTGGTAAGTGTGTGCTACAACCAGTTTGTGTCATGATCATATCAAATCAGGCCCAATGTTAGTTTTCTGATTATTAAATGCAGAATTTCCTCTAATAATAGTGAATTCAGGTGGATTTTTTTGTTACAAATAAGCCAATGTAAGGTTGTTCAATTCCTCCAGAAGGCAAAGTGACCACTGTTCTTCCTGCAAGACAAAATGCAACTTTGAATGTTTTTCTCTATGTGTGTACTGGGTAAATACCCAGCAAAGAATATGATTTTTTTTTCCTTTTTTTGGAAATGTTCCTGGATGTTTTAGAATGTTCCTGGTAGGAAGATTCTTAACACTATCAAAGAGAAGAGGAACAAAGCATCGAAGGGTGCTACTGTCTTTCAGGGATGATCTTTTGCTGTTGTCAGTGTGTGTCCTATTCATCAGAATTTTTCTTAGTCTACTTTGAGTGTCCTTTACAGTTGCCTCAAGTTGGACATGCAGAGATGAACTAGAATTAGTACAGGAACACCACCCTGGAGATATGGAAGTTCATTTCTCCTCTTTGGTTCACTAACAAAGCTTTTTCAGTCACTTTCAAATGTCTGTTTGTTCTTTGGGTTTGACTTTGGGGAAGCTTTTCAGAGTTGATGTTGGAAATGATCATATCCCACTGGCTGTGGCAACAATGTTTTTACTTCTTAGCATCGACTGAGGCAGTGTATTTTTAGTTCTTTTAAGACACATGCAGGAGAGAACCAACAATGTTGGGCTTTGGTGTTTTG